>NC_053048.1:12177500-13634166 GCF_003473485.1 Medicago truncatula
TTTTATGTTGTTACAATTACTTTTGATGAATGTTTGTTAGAATTATGTTATTTTATGTTGTTATAATTATTTTCGATGAATATTTATTAAATTTATGTTCTTTTATGTTGTCGTAATTACTTTTCATGAATCTTTGTTAAATTTGTGTTCTTATATGTTTCCGTAACTATATGTTTGATTTTCTTTTCTGATGTTTTCATGTTAAATTCATGATTTAAATATGATGATGTTCTGCTTTGGAATATATAAGAAGTGAGTAAAAACCATGGAAATGGAGGTATATGATGAGGTCTTAAGGTGTTGGTGTGTTAATGAGAATTAATCATATGAACAAGTAATCTTAATGGATAAATGGTGTAAAATTAGTGTTTTGGTGATGGGTGTTGGTGTGCATAGGTTGTGATTGAGAATTGAATTGGTGAGAAATTTGTTTAAAGGATAGCGGTGATTTAATTCTATGGAAAGTTGTTGTTAATGGTTAATTTGTGTGACATAGATGATTATGAATGAAAGAGAGAAATTATAGTAATTTCTTGTAAAAGAAGATTATGATGTAGTTGGATGAAATTGGGTATAACTTGAACTAAAAAAAACTTCTTTTTGAGTGAACCCAATTATGTATGAAAGTTAAAATATAGTAGTATATTACTGGAAAGTTTTGTAGTTTAATATTGTTAGGTTTTTGTATTGTGATTGGTTGCATTTTGTTAAAACAATTATTCTAGCAAGATGTTGGACAGGATGTCTTGACATGTTGGTACAAAGTTTGCCTTGTTTGCTTTCTTGAAAGATTTGTTTTAAGCGTGAGATCATTGAAGATTATATGAAGATAAGATTCGCGTTTATTGTGGTCCAAGAAGCGTGTGTTTCTCGAAGAAGCAAAAGTCGGTTTAAACTTTGATGTGTTTTCTAATAATGGATGACATAACATTTAAGGAAACAATATATATGGTTCCGGAATATTGTGTTGAAGACCGTATTGGATCAGCTGAGTGTTTAGCCTGAATTGTTCATCAAGCCCATGCGTTTCTTAGGCTATATAAAGGAATACTTTACACCTAAGAAGACCAGTGAAGTCGCATTTGTGGAAGTGTCAATTAGGGTTTTAGTATGTCCATTGTTGTTTGTGAGCCACTCTTGTTTCACCTTGATGCGAAAGATGGTATGATAGTTGAGCTGTAATTGTGAATCACTCGTAAGTTTTTAAGCAAGAGTAGATTCTGTTTATTGAAGTGTGTCTCCGCTTTGATTGTATTTGTTATAATAACGGGTTGTGTGATTGAGAGGAATTGAGAGGGGTCTCACGTCTAGGTGTGTCTTAGATAGAAATATCACGGGTAGTGATTAGGTGCCAAGGCAGTAAACCAGAGGTTGTTTACATAGGACTTCAAACTAAAACTATTACAATATTTCCTTCATGGCTTGGCTGCCCCCAGATGTAGGTGATGTTGCACCCAACTGAGTTAACAAATACTTTGTGTTATTTACTTCCTACAATTTACTTTAAGTTGTTTATGGTTATTTGTGTTGTTACGATGTTTTGACATTGCATTCGACATTACTGGTGTCCTGACATCGGATACGACATCTTTCCTCCACGTGCCAGAATTTCAAATACTACTTGTGCATTGTTTTCTGATATTATGTAGATGACTGTTCTGTTTTATAAATTACTTTGAGACAGTCAACTTCGAAAATTGATATCTTAAGTTAGAAAATTCCTTTTCGAGTGGGACCAGTTGTGTTTGAAAGAGGACATATATTAGTTTCTGCATATTGAATTTCATAACTTTAGCATTTACCTATATACCCAGTGACTTTGTGAACCCATATGCTCTGCCATAATTTTTTTTAAAGTAATGTTGTTGACTGAAGGAAAAATATGATGTTATTAATACGTATGGTAATTGGGTGAGAGTAGTGGTTGTAGTTTTGAGTGATGGTGAGTGTGCGTTAGTGATAAAATAATATATTTCGATTGATAAATCGAAATGATGAGAAATCAAGAGACTTAGTTCTTATAATGTTAAATCGGGATAAAAGTATAGTTTTTAAAGGGATTTTAGTGAACTTAAATTAGTAAATCAAATCAGTTACTTGAGGATTAATTGTGGAGTGTACTTGGATAATAGTAGGGTTAAAGGTAATAGGATTTTGACCTTAGGAGATTAACTTCCAACGTTAGTTAAGTTAGGATTAGTGTCAAAACTTGACATGTTTTGAAATAATATGTTTTAGATGATGAGTTGAATTGATGTGATATTAAATGATGAACAAAGATGAATTATTTGACGGTGTGTAATGATGAATTATTTGACGATGTGTAATGATGAGTTATTTGACGATGCGTATTGATGAGTAAATTTTGGCATGCATGCATTCATGGTCGAGTCAAGTCTATTTAAAGATGAGTTGGATAAATTCAGTAACATACATTTGATATCTAACATTGGTGAGTAGGTTTGGTATCACATTTATTCATGGTCGAGTCTATTTGAAGATATTGTATTTAAAGATGAGTTGGATAAATTTAGCAACATACCTCTGATATCCAAAATTGTTGATTAAGTTTGGTACCATATGCATATTTGGTCGAGTTTATGAGCATTGTATACATAAATGTATTTCATTAATGAGTTTGAGTTCATAATTGATAACTGTCCTTGTTTATAGTTTGAGTGACCAATTGTGATTATGAGATGATTGATAGATATTTTAGCAAGTCTACTAAATACTATCGAAGTAGTAAAAAAAATATAGTTCCCACGAGGACTGTATTAATCTCAATTTAGAAATAAAGTAAATATTTAGGATGTATAAATTATTTTGTTTAGATTTTGATTTGATTGCATAAAATTAAATAACATAAAATAAAGATCGAGTAAGAAAATATAGATTTGGTTAGAAAATATGAAGAGAGATGAGATCAGGTCTTTCGAATCATCTATGTTCCCCTAATTGGTATACTACACCTATTCTTATGAATGATTTTCTAGTTCCACGATAGGTAACAAAATAGTCCTAATCAATCCCTTGAGTTAGGACCCTCTTCTCAAACTACAGCCCCTAATTCCTTAGGTGGTCTAATAATCTTTGAAGGTTTAAGCACATTAACCTAATATCACTAACAAACGAATATCCATTCCTAGACTAACCCTGTTTATTAGAACAATCCAATTAGGTCTAAGTAGAAAGCTATGGTCAGTAGTCATTCATTCTCACTTAATCATGTTTATATTTGATCAGGATATAAAAAGCATTAAGAACAATTGAATTGAATAAAAACTAGATTGTCATTCACAATAAATAGAGTTTCACAGCAACATGGTTCAATTAGGGTTACTGATGGGATAAAACCGCAAGTGCACGGTATTACCGAAGTAGTATGAAAAGAGTATCGTTCCGACAGGGAGTAGTTTAATTCAATTAATCTTTGATGATGATTAGAGGGGAAACAAGTTGTCAAACGGTTGAAAGATAATAATATAAAAGGAGCCTTGGGATCGTTGGTTTCATCTAAATAACAAGTCCTTCACAAACCAAACTATAAGCTTATAATGTTATGTTAGACCTAATTTCTCAAGACAGTTTCTCTTATGTTCCTCTAGCAACCAAGCCTATTTCGCTGACTTGATTACTATTAGATTTTGGTTCCTCTAACAACCAAGCCTATTTCGCTGACTTGATTGTTATTAGTTCCCTTGAAGATCGAAACCATATGTCTCAAAGATTGCAAAGACTATTTCGCTGCCTTTGCAATACTTGTCTAAATTCACTTGTTCGAATATCAAAGCTCCACTTTCGTTTTCTGAATTGATATTTGGAATGATGGATAAACAATTATCAAACCCTCCACTTTCGTTTCCACAGTTTGATAATGGTTGATCCATGTTAAAACGGTGAATTTAGATAAGAAATTAGGGTTACATAAGATTAAGGCTTAGAGCTTGGTTTGATTAGGATTATGTCATTTAGACTTATCCAACAATCCCAAGACAAGGAGAAGTCTACTCACTCATGTTCATCGTAGACATGGGGGAGAAGAGAGAAAGCATGAAAGTAAATGACAGGAAAATAAAGGAAAAGAAAAGAACTTTAATTAGAAAAGCAATTGTCACTTATTGAATTCCAAGTAAAGATGAATATTTGTGATGGATGGCTACTCTATTTATAGCATACATTTGACTTAAAATCTAAGCAATTACATTCGGGCTAAAAATAGAGTAGCTTAAAATCTAAGCAAAAGCAGCCAAAGACACTATAGAGGGTGGCACGGCCGTGCCAAGCTTCTGACTTTGAGGAGACATATTTTTGTCTCTCAATCTTTGTATTTTTGCATTCAATCAGCTCAAAGTCCCTTTCTTTTGCTCCAATACTCAATCCATCCAATATTCGTTCCTGAAATAAAATAAAATGCAATTTGTAGTAAACTATCCTAAAAAGTAAATAAAACTAATATAAAATAAAATAAAATCTAATTAAAACTAAACTAAAAAGCATATAAGAGTAAGCAATAAATGACTCATCAAACTCCCCCACACTTGAATCTTTGCTTGTCCTCAAGCAAAAGACATAAACATGGTAGCATAACATTTTCACATGACAATTACATTAAAGCACACGTCTCCTCAAAGGCTTTTATTTCAAAGAGTACACTAATCACAAACGCAAGCATTTCTTATAATCCTTTTTCAACCCAACAATCTAGTCCTAAGTGAGTGTGTGTGTGTGTAGTCCAACCCTTTTCTTGCTCCTGTATAAGATAGATATAATGAGGAATATGTTCTAAGCCTAGTACTAAATTAACCAAGAAAAATTCTTCTTTCAATTCATATAAGAGAGATAGGAGCTTTTGTGATCTTTTTGATCTTTTGCCAATTTCATTTTGGATACTTTATCTAAGGAACAACACCTTCACGTAGGAGGTTGGAGGGCCTACCCCCTTCCCCAATCTAGATTCAATGGTGCCCCTTAAAACATCATCTTCACGTAGGAAGTCGGAGGGCCTACCCCCTTCCCCAATCTAGATTCAATGATGTCTTTTAAAGTTTTCTTTTCTAAGATAACATTATCTTCACGTAGGAAGTCGGAGGGCCGACCTCCTTCCCCAATCTAGATTCAATAATGCAACCTTGAAATAAATTTTAAGCTTGGCCTTTTATAAACTCCTTTATACTAACTTATACTATTTTTACTTTGAGAATTTTTAAAGGTTAACGTACCACTAAAATTAGAACGCATTTCCTTAGAATACCTATTCATACATTTACTCAAGGGAAGCAACTTTGTGCATATCTCATTGGAGGTTCTATTCACTTTAAAACAAGATGTGGGTATATTAGGAGAACTTAAAACACAAGAGTTTACTTTCATGTACAAGAAACGACCAATAAGAGGAGATAATAAAAATTTTATGTCATGATTGATTTCATTAAAAACAAGCTACTTAACCATGCCTTTTACAATAAAACAAAACAAAAGAATAAAGTTCAAGGGAGTTTGGAAACACTACGACTAAAGACACTTTATTAGGCCCCCCCCACACTTAGGAGAAGCATTGTCCTCAATGATGCAAGAAGAAAAATGAAAGAAACAAGGAAAAAGTGGGAAAGGATGCGAAAAGCTCACAATTTGCCGAAAATTTTGAACTCTGGAGGCCTGTCAGGTCGTGCCATCTTTAGCACGGGTCGTGCCATCTTTCTGCCAATTTTGGATAATTTTGTGTTGTGGATCCTAGCACGGCCGTGCCAATTCAAGCACGGGCCGTGCCACCTTTCTGGGTCTTGTAACTTTTATTTTTCCTGCATTTCTTAATCAATCTCGGACATTTACCTACAAAACAAAGAGAAATAACAGAAAACAAAGAAAGCAATTAAATCAGTGGGTTGCCTCCCACGAAGCGCTCTTTTATTGTCACTAGCTTGACGAAAATAAGGATAAAAATCCTTAAGGAGGGTCGCTTAGAGTAAAATCAGCCACCACCTCATTTACTTCGCTGGTATTATAGATTTTAAGCCTGTGCCCATTAACCGTGAAGGATCCTGTTTCTTCAGAAAAGATTTCAATTGCCTCATAAGGGTAGACTTTGCGAACTTGAAAAGGATCGGACCATCGCGACCTTAGTTTACCTGGAAAGAGCTTTAGCCTAGAATTGAAGAGCAGCACAAGGTCACCGCTTTTGACGATTTTCTTGTCATGCCAATTCTTAGTTCTTTCCTTATAAATGCGGGCATTCTCATAGGCATCTATCCTAAGTTCTTCTAGCTCGCTTAATTGAAGTTTTCTTTTTTCACCGGCTAAATTGGGGTCTAGGTTGAGGTTTATAATTGCCCAATAGGCCTTATGCTCGAGCTCAACTGGAAGGTGACAAGATTTCCCATAGATAAGTTTAAAAGGAGTCATTCCAATGGGAGTTTTATAAGCCGTTCGATAGGCCCAAAGGGCATCGTCAAGCTTACTTGACCAATTTTTCCTAGAGGTTGAAACAGTTTTTTCAAGGATAGCTTTGATTTGTCTATTTGAGACCTCCACTTGTCCGCTAGTTTGTGGGTGATAAGGTGTCGCAATTTTGTGCCTCACTCCAAGTTTTTGCAAAAGTTTTTCAAAATGTCTTGAAATGAAGTGAGATCCTCCATCGCTTATCACAACCCTTGGCACTCCGAACCTTGGAAAAATGATTTTTTTAAACAATTTTATAACAACTTGTGCATCATTAGTGGGGGAGGCAATGGCCTCAACCCATTTGGACACATAGTCAACTGCTACCAATATGTATTGATTCCCAAAAGAGGAGGGGAATGGTCCCATAAAGTCAATACCCCAAATATCAAAAATTTCTACTTCAAAGATGTTGTTCAAAGGCATTTCATTTCTTTTAGTAATACTACCAGTGCGTTGACATTTGTCACATTTAGAAATAAAGAGATGCACATCTTTGAAAAGTGATGGCCACCAGAAACCAGAATGAAGAATTTTGAAAGAAGTCTTTTGTGTACTGGCGTGGCCACCATAGGAAGAGGAGTGGCAATGAGTTAAAATACTACTTACCTCGTTTTCAGGAATGCATCTTCTGAAAATCCCATCTGAGCCTCTTCTGAAGAGGTAAGGCTCATCCCAATAGTAGTGTTTGAGATCATTGAAGAACTTCTTCTTTTGTTGGTAGCTTAACTCAGGCGGTAGCACTCCTGCTACAAGAAAATTAACAAAATCTGCATACCAAGGTGCGTCAGTTTGTGCCAATAAGAAGAGTTGGTCATCCGGGAAGGAATCATCCAAGGGTAACTCATCCTCATTGGTCTCCCGAAGTCGGGACAAGTGGTCAGCGACAACATTTTCGACACCCTTTTTATCTTTTATTTCAAGGTCAAATTCTTGGAGGAGCAAAATCCATTGGATCAACCTCGGTTTGGCATCTTTTTTGTTTAACAAATATTTTATGGCCGAGTGATCTGTGTAAACAATGATTTTTGATCCCACCAAGTATTGCCGGAATTTGTCAACGGCGTAGACAACTACTAGCAGTTCTTTTTCTGTTGTGGCATAATTTACCTGTGCCCCATCGAGGGTTTTACTGGCATAGTATATGGCATGCATCCTTTTTTCCTTTCTTTGGCCTAACACCGCCCCAACCACATAGTCGCTTGCGTCACACATTATTTCAAAAGGCAAGCTCCAGTCTGGTGGTTGTATGATTGGGGCAATAATTAGTGCTTCTTTCAACCTGCAAAATGCCTGCAAACAAGCATCATCAAACACAAAGTCTGCGTCCTTAAGAAGGAGACTTGTTAGTGGTTTAGTGATTGATGAAAAATCTTTAATGAAACGGCGGTAGAACCCTGCATGTCCTAGGAAACTTCTAATTTCTTTGACTGAGGTAGGAGGTAGCATTTTTTCAATAATTTTGATTTTTGCTTTGTCTACCTCTATACCTCTTTCGGAGATCAAGTGTCCTAGGACAATTCCTTCTCTTACCATGAAGTGACATTTCTCCCAATTTAAGACTAGGTTCACCTGTTCACATCTTTCCAAAACTTTTTCAAGGTTAGTCAAACAATTATCAAAACTAGATCCATGCACAGAAAAATCATCCATAAAAACTTCCATTATCTTTTCAACAAAATCAGAAAAAATAGACATCATGCATCTTTGAAAAGTAGCAGGGGCATTACAAAGACCAAAAGGCATCCTCCTATAGGCAAAGGTTCCAAAGGGGCATGTAAAAGTTGTATTTTCTTGGTCATTAGGGTGAATGGGTATTTGGAAAAATCCGGAATAACTATCTAAGTAACAAAAGTGTGAATGCTTAGCTAACCTTTCTAACATTTGATCTATAAAAGGGAGAGGAAAGTGATCTTTACAGGTTGCTTTATTAAGCTTCCTATAATCAATACACATTCTCCAACCGGTGACGGTTCTAGTGGCAATGGATTCATTTTTATCATTTTTAATAACTGTGAGACCACCCTTCTTAGGTACAACTTGCACGGGGCTAACCCATTTGGAATCAGAAATTGGATAAATAACACCTGCATCTAGGAGTTTTAAAACTTCTTTTTTCACAACTTCTTTCATATTAGGATTTAGCCTTCTTTGATGTTCAATGGAGGGTTTATAGTCTTCTTCAAGAAGTATCCTATGCATGCACAATGAAGGATTTATTCCTTTAATGTTGTCAATGGTGTACCTTATGGCTTTAGGATATTTCTTGAGGACATAAAGTAACTTTTCAGTTTCTACTTCATCGAGGCTTGCATTCATAATAACAGGGTAGGTGGAGTTAGGGCCCAAGAATTCATACCTTATATTTGATGGAAGCGGTTTAAGCTCTATTTTCGGTGCCTCCTTGGGTAGAAGTATTGGTTCCTCCTTTACTAATTCCTCCACACTTAAACCTTCCATTGGAGGGGTTCTATTCAACAACTCTTCATAAGCTTTTGCCTCCCCTTCCAGTTTTGTACCTGCATTGTTTACCAAGCATACTTCCAAACCATCATGTGTAGTTGATGCTAAAGAGCATTCTTTCACGCAATGGTCGACTATATCTATCATGCAACAAGAGTCCTTAATGGAAGGACATTTCATTAGTTTAGCAAGTTCAAATTCAACAGTTTCTCTACCGACATTAAAAGCTAACTTACCATTTTTAACATCAATGATGGCTCCTGCAGTAGCAAGGAAAGGTCTTCCTAAAAGAATTGGTACTTGGTTGTCTTCCTCCATCTCCATTACAACAAAATCAGTGGGGATATACACCTCTCCTACCTTAACGGGGACATCTTCTATGATTCCAGCTGGGTACTTAACAGAACGGTCCGCTAGTTGTAGGGTCATCCTGGTCGACTTAAGTTCCCCTATTCCCAACCTCTCGTAAAGGGATAAAGGCATTAGGCTGATACTGGCTCCTAGATCACACATAGCTTTCTTCACTACTTCTGACCCTATGACACAAGGTATGGAAAAGCTACCTGGGTCTTTAAGCTTTGGTGGCAATTTATTTTGGATGATGGCACTACATTCCTCCGTAAGGTTAACCGTCTCACCTTCCTCAATTTTTCTCTTTTTAGAAAGGATTTCTTTTAAAAATTTAGCATAGGTAGGCATTTGGGTTAAGACTTCGGTGAAAGGTACATCAATGTATATTTTGTTCATCATTTCTATGAACTTTTTAAATTGCTCATCTAGTTTAGATTTGGCAAACCTTTGTGGGAATGGAATTTTTGGCTTGAAAGGAGGTGGTGTGGTCTCCTCAGCTCGTGGTTCTTCTCTTTCTTCCCTAGTTTCCCTAGACGGTGGTTCGCAAACTTCTTTCTCACTCTCATTGGATTTGGTTCTCCTTATGGGGTCTTCGAGTGGCTTACCACTCCTAAGTGTAACAACATTCATTTTGTTGGGGTGGTCGACCTTATGAACTACTTGGAAGAGCTGAGTTTCTGAAGTTTTGTTGTGAGAAGAGATGGAGTCTATCTTTGTTGTGAGAGTGGCAAGAGAGTCGCTCAAAAGTCTAGTTTGATCCCTAAGCTCTTGGAGTTGTTCGAATTGTTTAAGAAAATAGTTTTCCATTAAAAGTTCAATGTGAGACTTTTGAACAAATCTTTGGCTATTCTTGAACAAAGTTTAACTGCTCAACACTACCTAGTTTGCAATCGATGCTAGAATGACTAGATATGCCACATGTTTCACATGGAGGTGAAAAAGAAGTAGGTGTGACGGCACAAGTATTCATGTGATCAAGTCTTTGAGATAGTGCATTCACCTTGGTAGATAGATAGTCAAAGGAAGAGATTTTGTTTATACCTGCCTCTTTTTTAGAGGGTGAAGAATTGATGATTGTTCTCTCTTCAGTCCATTGAAAATGGTTAAGAGCCATGTCCTCAATCAGGGCATAAGCTGTTGTAAAATCCTTGTTCATTAGGGCACCACCTGCAGCTGCATCAACAATTAGCTTAGTGTTAGATGTTAAACCATTGTAAAAGGTGTGGATGATTAACCATTTCTCCAAACCATGATGGGGACAAAGTCTAAGTATTTCTTTAAAACACTCCCACGCATCGTAAAGAGATTCTCCACTCTCTTGAGTAAATTGGTAAAGCTTTCCCCTAAGTTGGGCGGTTTTTGATGGGGGAAAGAAATGACAAAGGAATTCTTACCTCAGTTGATCCCATGAGGTGATGGAGCTGGGTTTTAAAGAATTGAACCAATTGCTGGCCTTATCTTTTAGAGAAAAAGGGAAGAGATGTAGCCTAACGGTTTCTTGGTCGTCTTTGTAAGTTACACTAAGTCTCCAAAAGGTTGAGATATACAAATTTGGGTCTTCAGAGGGTGATCCAGAAAACTGGTTTTGTTGCACCAAACTTAGTAGTGCAGGTTTTATTTTGAAGCTACTACCTTCAACCGTGGGTAGACTATAATAGTGCATGGCTCATCTGAAGAAGGGATCGAATACTCCTTAAGAGTGTGTTCCTCAGCCATGTTATCTATTATTTTATGCCACCCAAGAAGTCAATGGTAATAAAAAGAAAGAAAGAGGTAGAAGAAAAGAGGGAGTTCTAATCACAAAGAAAGAGTTAATTAAATTAGTTTACTCCCCACCAGCGGCGCCAAAAACTTGATGGGATAAAACCGCAAGTGCACGGTCTTACCGAAGTAGTATGAAAAGAGTATCGTTCCGACAGGGAGTAGTTTAATTCAATTAACCTTTGATGATGATTAGAGGGGAAACAAGTTGTCAAACGGTTGAAAGATAATAATATAAAAGGAGCCTTGGGATCGTTGGTTTCATCTAAATAACAAGTCCTTCACAAACCAAACTATAAGCTTATAATGTTATGTTAGACCTAATTTCTCAAGACAGTTTCTCTTATCTTCCTCTAGCAACCAAGCCTATTTCGCTGACTTGATTACTATTAGATTTTGGTTCCTCTAACAACCAAGCCTATTTCGCTGACTTGATTGTTATTAGTTCCCTTGAAGATCGAAACCATATGTCTCAAAGATTGCAAAGACTATTTCGCTGCCTTTGCAATACTTGTCTAAATTCACTTGTTCGAATATCAAAGCTCCACTTTCGTTTTCTGAATTGATATTTGGAATGATGGATAAACAATTATCAAACCCTCCACTTTCGTTTCCACAGTTTGATAATGGTTGATCCATGTTAAAACGGTGAATTTAGATAAGAAATTAGGGTTACATAAGATTAAGGCTTAGAGCTTGGTTTGATTAGGATTATGTCATTTAGACTTATCCAACAATCCCAAGACAAGGAGAAGTCTACTCACTCATGTTCATCGTAGACATGGGGGAGAAGAGAGAAAGCATGAAAGTAAATGACAGGAAAATAAAGGAAAAGAAAAGAACTTTAATTAGAAAAGCAATTGTCACTTATTGAATTCCAAGTAAAGATGAATATTTGTGATGGATGGCTACTCTATTTATAGCATACATTTGACTTAAAATCTAAGCAAAAGCAGCAAAAGACACTCTGGAGGGTGGCACTGATGAGTCTTTTATTATCTATTTTAATATGTTATTTAGTTTCGTTTTAATTAGATTTAAGTTTATTTTATATTTATATTATTTCCTTTTTGAACTATTTTACTTTAATTCCATATTGTTATATTTTAGGAACGGATATTTGATGGATTGAGTCTT
Organism: Medicago truncatula; assembly: GCF_003473485.1. NCBI lineage: Eukaryota > Viridiplantae > Streptophyta > Magnoliopsida > Fabales > Fabaceae > Medicago > Medicago truncatula. The sequence continues at coordinate 12,189,651 of NC_053048.1, forward strand.
GGAGCAAAAGAAAGGGATTTGGAGTTGATTCGGTACGAAAATACGAAGATTTGGAGACAAAATATATCTCCCCCAAAGTCAGAAGCTTGGCACGGCCGTGCCACACTCAAGAACTACTTTTGCTGCTTTTGCTTAGATTTTAAGCTACTCTGTTTTAGTTTACTTGTGGAACATTCTAGTGATTGCTTAGATTTTAAGTCGAATGTAAACTATAAATAGAGTAGCTAGCCATCACAAATATTCATCTTTTCTTGGAATGCAATATGTGACAATTCTCTTTCTAATAAAAGTTCATTTACTTTCTTGTTATTTATTTTTATGCTTTCTCTCTTCTTCTCCTTGTCTACGATGAACATTAGTGAGTAGACTTCTCTTGTCTTGGGATTGTTGGATAAGTCTAATGACATAATCCTAATCAAACCAAGCTTTAAACCTTAATCTTATGTAACCCTAATTCCTTATCTAAATTCACCGCTTTAACATGGATTAACCATTATCAAACTGTGGAAACGAAAGTGGAGGGTTTGATAATTGTTTATCCATCATCTCAAATATCAATTCATAAAACGAAAGTGGAGCTTTGATATTCGAACAAGTGAATTTAGACAAAGATTGTAAAGGCAACGAAATAGTCTTTACAATCTTTGAGACATATAGTTTCGATCTTCAAGGGAACTAATAATGATCAAGTCAGCGAAATAGGCTTGGTTGTTAGAGGAACCAAAATCTAATAGTAATCAAGTCAGCAAAATAGGCTTGGTTGCTAGAGGAACAAAAGAGAAACTGTCTTGAGAAATTAGGTCTAACATAAGGTTATAAGTTTAATAGTTTGGTTTGTGAAGGACTTGTCATTAGGATGAACCAATAATTCCAAGGCTTTTATCTTTTCTTTTATTTTCTTTTAATTAAAAACCCAAACTTTTCTATCTTATAAATCTTTAGTCTAATCATTATCTAAAGTTGATTGAATTCATAACTCTCTGTCAGAACGATACTCTTTTCATACTACTTCGGTAAGACCGTGCACTTGCGGTTTTATCCCATCAAATTTTTGGCGCCGCTGCCGGGGAGTTATTGTAATTTGATTAACTTTTTAATAGTGGTTAGTCTAACAAATATATATATATATATATATATATATATATACACACACACACACACACACACACACACACACACACATATATAATTTTACAAGTAAATAATATATATATAAAATATTTTATTTCCTTTTCTTATCCATTTTTATTTATTTTACTTATTAATTTTTTTTTTAGCTATAATATCTCTCTCTCTCTCTCTCTCTCTCTCTCTCTCCATCTTATTCTCTTTTATTTCATTTTGAACCGTTCTGATTTCAGGCATGGTTCAAAACTATTATCCTTGGACTCCTTCCCCTGTTTTTCCTCCTTGTTACGGAATATTTGGTCATACTGGTCAACTAGGTAGTGTTGTTAGAAGTCCTGAGCAAGTAACCTATGCTCATTATAATCAAGGGTTTAGGAACGATCAATTTTTTCAAACCCCTCAAAATCCTTTTGGACAACAAACAACACCACCTAATTTTGAAAATAACCAAGGAGTCCCTCAAAGATCCAACTTGGAACTTTTGCTAGAAAATCTTGTATTAGATAACTCTAGGCATAACAAAGAATTTGAAATCCAAGCTAGAAATTTGAAGGACTCTCTCGATAGGCTTTCCTCAAAAGTAGATTCTCTTTGTACTCACAACAAAATCCTAGAGATTCAAAACCCTCAAGTAGGCCATCAAGTAGCCTTTCCCTCCCAAACCTCCATAATCCTTCCGAGCCAACCTAAGGTTAACCCAAAGGGTCAACCGAATGATGTTACACTTAGGGATGGTAAACAAGTTGAGGTAGAGAGTGAAAAGCCACAAAGTGAGCAAGTTGTGATAGAGAGTGAAAAGCCTAACATTTCACCACAATATGAACAAAAAATTCTTCTCCCACAAGGGTTTGATGAGTTCAAGCTAGATGAGCAGGTTAGGAAATTTATTGAAATAATTCAAGCCAATTTGCCATCTAAACTTAAGGATCCAAATAATTTTTCCATACCATGTGTCATAGGATTCGAGATTATAGAAAGAGCCATGTGTGATTTGGGGAAAAATGTCAATTTGATGCCATTGTCCCTTTGTGAAAGATTGGGTATAGGATAGGAAAACCTTTCTTAATGTCAAGCTAATGACTATAAAGGAGCGCTTCGTGGGAGGCAACCCACGCATTTAACTGCTTTATTTTGTTTATTTTTTGTTGTTTTAGGTTATTTTGTAGGTAATTGTCCAAGAACGATTCAAGAAAATGAAAAATTTTGAAGCCCCGGAGCCCAGAACCTTGGCACGGCCTGTGCTCACACTGGCACGGCCGTGCCAGACCTTGCCTCTCCAAAACCAAGCCAAACCCAGGAACTTGGCACGGCCCGTGCCAACCTCAGCACGGCCGTGCCCGACCCCAGGTAAGGTTAAACCTCATTTTTCTTCCCTCATTCACCAAACCAAACATCTCTCATCCTTCCATCTTCTCTCTAAAACCTTCATAACCACAAAAAACCATTCCAACCACAACCTTTCATTCAAAAACAACTTTCATCCACCCCATCCAAAAATCATCCAAATTCATAGCCCCCATTAACCTCACCAAAACCCAGAAATTCATCACCAATTTCCACAACCCAACCCCTAAAACTCACTTAAACCTTCTCCCCATCACTAAACCAACCTCTTCCGCCAAAAACATTCACTAAACCCAACCTTCACCAAAACCACACCAAGTCCAACCAAGGTCAAGGCTATGGCTTCCAAAAGAAGTGGAAAAGAAGTTGCAAAATCTTCAAGAGGACCTCCCCCAAAGAAGAAAGTACCGGCAAAGAATCATGGCATAATATTCAAGGACAACAAGCAAAGGGATAGGTATAAAAATCTCATCTCTAAACCTTTTACATCCTTGCAGGTACCCTGATAATTATGACTTGGTTACACTAGGCCTTAGAGACAATGTGTTTAAATTCCTAGGATGATTAGGGTAGGTTGCTAAGTTACGACCTATGCGGGGTTATGAAAATTCCACCTATGAGTTTTTAAGTTCAATTGTTTTTACAAAGGATAGGACGAATTTTGATAACCCTAATCATATAATCTCTTTCCGGCTTATGAACATTGATTACGAGATGTCTCTTCAACACTTTTGTGATGAGATGGGCTTTGCTAACGCGGGGTTCATCCACGACTCTTGGGATCAAAGTCTTAAGCCGGCTGACTATCAACCCGCCACCTTTTGGGAACATATCACCGGGCTTAGGCAGTTTAACACACGTTCAAACAAAGATCCCTTCAAAGGGTAATGACTTGCACTATTTGAGGTAGGGCCGAATTGGGGAACACTAGGACGGATGAACTCTTCATGTCGTGGGCCATGCTTAACAACCACCTCGTTAACACATGCTTTTACTTGCTTGAGTACCTTTCCCATGTCGGTAATAGGTTTGATAGTAGGGGAGAGATAGTTGTGGGTGGTATAATCACATACATAGCTAGGCAATTGGGAGTGGGTGAGGACCAAGGGATTACCAAAATTAAGGGAAACAATAGGCTTAACATAGAGACCCTTATCTTTATGAACTTCATTAAGCCCCGTCCACCCATGTCCTACACACTCAAACTCAATGTGCCTATTTTGATTATACTTTCTAACCCATCTCGGACTAACACCGAGGTGGAAGAAAATTTGTTGTATGTTGTTGATGATCCACAGGTACATGAAGAACACGATAATGAAGGTGAGGAAGATGACACAAGAAGAGGAAGGTGCATAATTGCACCATGATGAGGAGAACCATGACCATGATATCGGAGAAACAAATGAAAATGCAAGATGGGCATGGATGCATACCGAGGCCGAGAGGATAAGCACCAAGCAACTAAGGCAAGGTGTTGAATTGTCGGGACTAAGGAATGATGTCCTAAGGGGCAACCGCATATCCGAAGAAAATAACCAAATGCTTCGGCACATGATGCACCATTTTCACCTCCAAGGTCCTCCCTATAGAACTCAATGAAAAATGTGAGCTTTCCTCTTCCTCTCTTCTCTTACTCCTCCTCCTCCTCCTCCTCCTCCTTCTTCTTCTTCTTCTTCTTCTTCTTCTTCTTCTTCTTCTTCTTCTTCTTCTTCTTCTTCTTCTTCTTCTTCTTCTTCTTCTTCTTCTTTATTTCTCTTATTTTGAATCATTGAGGACAATGCTTCTCCTAAGTGTGGGGGGAGCCTAATAAAGTGTCTTTAGTCGTAGTGTTTCCAAACTCCCTTGAACTTTATTCTTTTGTTCTGTTTTATTGTGAAAGGCATGGTTAAGTAGCTTGTTTTTATTGAAAAATATCATGACATAAATTTTTTATTGTCTCCTCTTAATTGGTTATTTCTTGTACATGAAAGTGAACTCTTGTATTTTAAGTTTTCTTGATATACCCACATCTTGCTTCAAAGTGAATAGAATTCTCCAATGAGAAAAACACAAGTTGCATCCCTTGAGTAAGTGTATGAATAGGTATTTTAAGGAAATATGTTTTAATTTTAGTGGTACGTTGACCTTTAAAAACTCTCAAAGTAAATGTAGTATAAGTTAGTATAAAGGAGTTTATAAAAAGCCAAATAGCCAAAATAATTTCAAGGTTGCATTATTGAATCTAGATTGGGGAAGGAGGTAGGCCCTCCGACTTCGTACGTGAAGGTAATGTTATCTTGAAAAACTTTAAAAAGCATCATTAAATCTAGATTGGGGAAGGGGGTAGGCCCTCCGACTTCCTACGTGAAGATGATGTTTTAAGGGGCACCACTCAATCTAGATTGGGAAAGGGGGTAGGCCCTCCGACTTCCTACGTGAAGGTGTTGTTTCTTAAATGAAGTATGTTGAAATTCCAAAAATGTGCAAATGGCAAAGATCAAAAAGATTGCAAATACTCCCATCTCTCTCATATGAAATGAAGAAAGAGTTTTTCTTGGTTGGTTTAGTACTAGGATTAGAACATGTTTCCTCATAATATCTATCTTATACAGGAGCAAGAAAAGGGTTGGACTACACACACACACTCACTTGAAACTTGATTGTTGGGTTGAATAAGGTTTACAAGAAATGCTTGAGTTTGTGATTAGTGTACGCTTGAAATTTAAGCCCTTGAGGAGACATGTGTTTTAATTAAATTGTCATATGATAATATTGTCTTGTGCTACCATTTTTATGCCTTTTGCTTGAGGACAAGCAAAGATTCAAGTGTGGGGGAGTTTGATGAGTCTTTTATTATCTATTTTAATATGTTATCTAGTTTCATTTTAATTAGATTTAAGTTTATTTTATATTTATATTATTTCCTTGTTGAACTATTTTACTTTAATTCCATATTGTTATATTTTAGGAACGAATATTTGATGGATTGAGTCTTGGAGCAAAAGAAAGGGATTTGGAGTTGATTCGGTACGAAAATACGAAGATTTGGAGACAAAATATATCTCCCCCAAAGTCAGAAGCTTGGCACGGACGTGCCACACTCCATAACTACTTTTGCTGCTTTTGCTTAGATTTTAAGCTACTCTGTTTTAGTTTACTTGTGGAACATTCTAGTGATTGCTTAGATTTTAAGTCGAATGTAAACTATAAATAGAGTAGCTAGCCATCACAAATATTCATCTTTTCTTGGAATGCAATATGTGACAATTCTCTTTCTAATAAAAGTTCATTTACTTTCTTGTTATTTATTTTTATGCTTTCTCTCTTCTTCTCCTTGTCTACGATGAACATTAGTGAGTAGACTTCTCTTGTCTTGGGATTGTTGGATAAGTCTAATGACATAATCCTAATCAAACCAAGCTTTAAACCTTAATCTTATGTAACCCTAATTCCTTATCTAAATTCACCGCTTTAACATGGATCAACCATTATCAAACTGTGGAAACGAAAGTGGAGGGTTTGATAATTGTTTATCCATCATCTCAAATATCAATTCATAAAACGAAAGTGGAGCTTTGATATTCGAACAAGTGAATTTAGACAAAGATTGTAAGGGCAGCGAAATATTCTTTGCAATCTTTGAGACATATAGTTTCGATCTTCAAGGGAACTAATAATGATCAAGTCAGCGAAATAGGCTTGGTTGTTAGAGTAACTAAAATCTAATAGTAATCAAGTCAGCGAAATAGGCTTGGTTGCTAGAGGAACAAAAGAGAAACTGTCTTGAGAAATTAGGTCTAACATAAGGTTATAAGTTTAATAGTTTGGTTTGTGAAGGACTTGTCATTAGGATGAACCAATAATTCCAAGGCTTTTATCTTTTCTTTTATTTTCTTTTAATTAAAAACCCAAACTTTTCTATCTTATAAACCTTTAGTCTAATCATTATCTAAAGTTGATTGAATTCATAACTCCCTGTCGGAACGATACTCTTTTCATACTACTTCGGTAAGACCGTGCACTTGTGGTTTTATCCCATCACACGACCGTGCCAATGCTAGCACGGGCTGTGCCAAGCTTCTGACTTTGGGGAGACATATTTTGTCTCTCAATCTTTGTATTTTTGCATTCAATCAGCTCCAAGTCCCTTTCTTTTGCTCCAAGACTCAATCCATCCAATATTCTTTTCTGAAATAAAATAAAATGCAATTTGCAGTAAACTATCCTAAAAAGGAAATAATACCAATATAAAATAAAATAAAATCTAATTAAAACTAAACTAAAAAGCATATAAGAGTAAGCAATAAATGACTCATCAGTTACAAAGAATCATCTCAGACCTAATCTCGAAGAGATTTAGCTACTCATAATTGAGTTTACAAATAGCATAATCAATAGTGGAATCAAAACATACATGAATTGATAGAAGGTTGAAGAAATCGCCCTCCTAGCCGTCTTTAGGTCTCAAAATCGCACTTTGCTCTCTCCAAATCGTAACCCTTGTCTTTGGAATAGACTTCAGCTTAAATAGGCACAGAATTTCACCTAAAATCGTGGCACGATTTAAGTAAATCGTGGCACTATTCTCCTTGAATCGTAAATCACTAAATTAGGGTTTCCTCAGATCGTGCCACGATTATGCCATCGTGACACGATTTCTTCAATGTCGAAGCTTGATTTCGGTCTTCTAAAATCGTGTCACGTTTTTACCAAATCGTGACACGATTTTCTTCTTTGTATTTTCTTCAATTTTCTACTCTTTTGCTGCATAAGTTTCCTTGTGAACTCAAATTTGTGATCAAAATACATATAAAAAGACTCTAAAACTAACGAATGACGGACTGTCATCACAACCCCAAACTTGAACTATTCCTTGTCCTCAAGGAATTTACTTGTAATATTGACAATCGAAAGTAAAATAACAATTACCTGATCAAGCGATAGTAACCAAAAGTTCAACACCTTACTAGCTAAAGATGAGCTAGTTTGACTTGTTAGCAACCACCAATTCACAACTCCACGCAAACATATGAAAGGGTTCACACACAATTGACTTGGAATCTACATATTACCATAAGCTTGAAAAGTTTCTAAACGTCAATCAAAATCAATGTCAATGCACACTTTGAGGTCTTTAAGGGTTATAACAGGGCTTAGGTAAAGGTGGGATATTTATTTGGATAAGTAGGCTACACAAAATTTGAGTTAGACACTCCTACAAAAGTTAAAGCACAATTCCAATCCATCATTCACCTTTGGAAAAACAAATTCTTGCAAGGATACTAGAGATTTATCTAACAATTGGGACAATCGAGTATGAAGTTACTCTGGTTTTTTAATGTCTTGTCCCTTTTTCATTCTATTCTCCTTTTCTATTTTTTTTTCCTATTTTTTTTTCTTTCTAATACACCATTTTGGCATATTGTTTTCATGAGAATGTTCTTTTTTTCTTTTCTTTTGTTCTCTAGTATCCCCACCCCAAACTTAATTGGTTGCAAATTCCAATAGCAACCCCAAACTTAATATTAAGCAACATCCTACAATGCCTAACTCAGAAAAACAATAAGGGATAAATCCTAAAGTCTCTAAGCTTGTAATGTAGTTTGTCACCGAACAAAAAGATCTAAACCTACCGGCTCAATTTGGCTAAAGAAAGGATAATATTTCAATACAATCTGGGTAAGCTTCAAAAGGCTCACAGGACCAAGCACTTTTGCCTCAGTGTGTATATGACAAAGATCAATCGACAGCAGAGAAAAATTGCAAGTTCTAGAAATGTAAATGCATGGAACACTCTTTAGAAGTAAATTGGAAAATAAAATTTGGCCATGAACCTTACAGTTTAGATTTCTGGGAGTTGAGACTACCTATCTTTCACTGGCGTACACTTCGCCTTTGAAACACAAGTCACTCCTCCTTTTGAACTTTTGGAATACCACTTGAACACATATTTGTTACTAAACTGGAAAAAGTCAACAAACAAGCAAATTCATGAATAATAAACAAGTGCAAGAACAATTACATAATAGGGGTGTACAACTGAGTTATTCAAACATACTGACAATTGTCTGACTCAACAATAGGAATAAAATACTGAAAATAAAAACATAATAAAAATGATGGGTTGCCTCCCACCAAGCGCTTTCTTTTACGTCACTGAGCTTAACGCTTCAACCACTGTTAGGGTGGCAAATATGATAAAAAGAATATATCATCCTTCTTCTTCCTCTTGTTTGGTAGGAATTTCAGGAATTTGACATAAAGAATCAGATACTCCCATGCACTCACTATTGATCTTTTGGAATTTAAACTCTCCCACCTTAGAGAAGGACATGCACCCTTCTGCACACGAGTGATTTCCTTAACCCCTATTGACCCAGACTTCGAGAAAATATCAGCACTCCTCACTTTGGGATTTTCTTCTACCACAACCTTGTGACACTCAGTCTCCATCTGAACCAACTTCCTCTGAGACTCATGTGCTTTCCCAACAAGATCACCACACTGAACATCAAACTTCTCAAATGAAACTTGATTTGACACCAAGAAATCATCTAAAATATTTTGAAGTTGAGTATTGTAATCGATGTTGATCACCACTTTCTTCTCTTCGCAATTACTACCTGGTTGATTCACCTCATAACTGTCACATCTCTCATTTAATAGCGAGATTTTACTATCCAAACATTTTATCTTCAAAGATATCATATATTTTTCATATTGCAATGACCAAATCTCTTCTGTGTCATAGAGGCGTAACCTGTCTATCATAGCTGCAAAACTTGGATAAACTTTTAGTAGCACAGTACAATGAGAAGAAAAAGAAGAGCATAACTCATTTTTTTTCTTCAATATATAAACAAAAATATAAATGACTGAAATCCTAAATAAAAACAAAATTACCAAATTGAAATGACTTAACAGTCCCCGGCAGCGGCGCCAAAAACTTGATAGATATTTTAGCAAGTGTACTAAATACTATCGAAGTAGTAAAAAAAATATCGTTCCCACGAGGACTGTGTTAATCTCAATTTTGAAATAAAGTAAATATTTAGGATGTATAAATTATTTTGTTTAGATTTTGATTTGATTGCATAAAATTAAATAACATAAAATAAAGATTGAGTAAGAAAATATAGATTTAGTTAGAAAATATGAAGAGAGATGAGATCAGGTCTTTCGAATCATCTATGTTCCCCTAATTGGTATACTGCACCTATTCTTATGAATGATTTTCTAGTTCCACGATAGTTAACAAAATAGTCCTAATCAATCCCTTAAGTTAGGACCCTCTTCTCAAACTACAACCCCTAATTCCTTAGGTGGTCTAATAATCTTTGAAGGTTTAAGCACGTTAACCTAATATCACTAACAAATGATTATCCATTCCTAGACTAACCCTGTTTATTAGAACAATCCAATTAGGTCTAAGTAGAAAGCTATGGTCAGTAGTCATTCATTCTCACTTAATCATGTTTATATTTGATCAGGATATAAAAAGCATTAAGAACAATTGAATTGAATAAAAACTAGATTGTCATTCACAATAAATAGAGTTTTACAGCAACATGGTTCAATTAGGGTTACAAAGAATCATCTCAGACCTAATCTCGAAGAGATTTAGCTACTCATAATTGAGTTTACAAATAGCATAATCAATAGTGGAATCAAAACATACATGAACTGATAGAAGGTTGAAGAAATCACCCTCCTAGCCGTCTTTAGGTCTCAAAATCGCACTTTGCTCTCTCCAAATCGTAACCCTTGTCTTTGGAATAGACTTCAGCTTAAATAGGCACAGAATTTCGCCTAAAATCGTGGCACGATTCTCCTTGAATCGCAAATCACTGAATTAGGGTTTCCTCAGATCGTGCCACGATTATGCCATCGTGACACGATTTCTTCAATGTCGAAGCTTGATTTTGGTCTTCTAAAATCGTGTCACGTTTTTACCAAATCGTGACACGATTCTCTTTGTATTTTCTTCAATTTTCTACTCTTTTGCTGCATAAGTTTCCTTGTGAACTCAAATTTGTGATCAAAATACATATAAAAAGACTCTAAAAATAACGAATGACGGACTGTCATCAATGATGATGATTGATTGAGGTTATTTGATGATGGTGATTGAATTGTGATTATTAAATGATGATATTAATTGTGTAACATGTTTTCAATCTCTTTTAGTCTACTCATGATATTTATGCATTTGTATTATTTTGAATGTATGGTCACCTCCTGTTTGCGTGTTGGATGCATATACCTTCGTGGGGGTAAATATACTCAAAACGAAGAACCTTAGAAGTTGTGAGTCTTGGAGAACGGTGTGGAGCCTTTCTCGTCAACTTTTATCGCATTTGAAAGTTTAATTTGTGTCAATGCTCTGATTTTGTAACACTGAGGAATTGGGGTTTCTTTTTAATTTTCAGACTTTGATTTAAGATTCATGTTTGAATTCGGTTTAATTTTTAAGAATAATGGGACTATGTCTTGAATTTATTTTTGTTGCACTATTTTTAATTAAATTGAAGCACTTTTGAACGATGAGAATGTGGGTAGAACAAAGTTTTTTCATATAGCAACTTGATCAGGACTATGCCATTAGAAGAAGACCGCTTTGAAGTGGATGGAGAAATAAAATTACTAAACCAGCCATGCGAGTTGGCCACTAAAGAAGAAGGCCTCTACGAACGTTTTAATAGTGAAAGAGAGAAAGGACAGTTTGGCTATGTAAACAAGTCTCTGTAGGCTCCAACCAAGTCCTAACATTCTACAATAAGAGTGTCCGAGGTCGGGGCACCACTTTCATTCCAACGCTTGGCATTCTAACTTCACCAACACTAACCACTGAATAAGGAAGACATACTACCAACACAGCAAACCAATGCACCCAAAAAAGAAGGGTAGCGCTCGGGTGAAAGACCATGCCTTCCCGCTCCCTTGTCTGTTTTTATTATTAATTGTATTTTTAATTTAGAAAATACTAGTTGGGGTTAGGGTGTTACAGCCACCACCATTGCTGTATCACCCTCAAACTATTTTAACCCACCATTTCCTAACTAAAATCAAGTTGGACCCTCAAACCAGAATTACAAAAATGCTGAGTGATATCTGATTTCCATTATGCAATTTTCATTTGCTTTTGACTATTAAGCCTATGGGATTTGCTTTGTAATAATTTTTCGTACAACACCTTTTCCCTTTTTGACGTTGTCAAAGGGGGAGAATGACTAAGTTGACTTGATGTTTCTTTTATGTTTAGTTCATGGTTATGTTATATGACTTGATGTTTCTTTTACGTTGATTTGCTTATGACAATGTGATTTCCATTGTTTCCTTGTTTGTTTGCATTTGATATATGACTTGTGAGTACAAATACATGTATATATGCTTGTTTTCTCATTATGGAATGATTGGTTGTACATAGATATATGTCATGTGTTTCTTGGTTTCTTGTATGCTAAAGTTTTAGGGGGAGCTAAGACAACATCATCAACATTGTTTGACATCATCAAAAAGGGGGAGAATGAAGTTTCCTTTAATTATAGGTTTTTGTTTTGATGATGTTCATTAGCTAAGTTTATTTGATGGTTTCTATATGTTGTTAGTCATAGCCTAGAAATGTGTTAAAGCACCTAGAACTCTTTGTCTCTTTTTGTCACATTGTTCTTGGATGTCAAAAGTGTCCATTTATGTTGAAATATTCATGTTTTTGTGGAAAAACCATTTTTATAGGTGAGTGATTCAATTCAATATTTCTTGATTCGTATCAATCAATCTCTCTTCCCTTGTTTCTTGAGTGTCATCCATTTTGATACTATTCATGGTTTCTTGAATCGTATCACTAGTGAATCGAATCAAATTTGTCCGATTCATATCATTCTTTTCTTCTGGACTTAATTTTTAAGGTGTGGAACTGATTCACATGTAGTTGAATCGTATCATCCTTGATCTAGGCAAGGTTAATTCGAATCACACTTTGTCTGATTCGTATCAACCTTCATAGCTCTAGTTTCACCCTTGTCTACATGTTTGATGCGATTCAAAGTTTTTATGATTCGATTCATCACGTTGTTTTTGGCTAAACTTTTGCACTTACCACTCATTTCTATATATAACTATAACATCTCTCTCCACTTGTTCTTCAGATTAAGCACTTTTTCTATGAATCATTGTGGTCTTTGAGTCATAGACTAGAGTGTTGTTGGGATTGTATGTTGATTGCTTTCAAGGATCTTGGTTGGGAATCAAGGTTCCAAAATGAATAGAGTGATATCGTTCTACCTCTGATGGGATAAAACCGCAAGTGCACGGTCTTACCGAAGTAGTATGAAAAGAGTATCGTTCCGACATGGAATAGTTTAATTCAATTAACCTTTGATGATGATTAGAGGAGAATCGAGTTGTAAGTTGGGGTTTTCAAACAATTGAAAGATAATATAATAAAAGGAGCCTCGGGATCATCGGTTCATCTAAAAGACAAGTCCTTCACAAACCAAACTATAACTTATAACTTTGAGTTAGACCTAATTTCTCAAGACAGTTTCTCTTTTGTTCCTCTAGCAAACAAGCCTATTTTGCTGACTTGATTACTATTAGATTTTGGTTCCTCTAACAACCAAGCCTATTTCGCTGACTTAATCATTATTAGTTCCCTTGAAGATCGAAACTATATGTCTCAAAGATTGCAAAGACTATTTCGCTGCCCTTTAAATCCTTGTCTAAATTCACTTGTTCGAATATCAAAGCTCGACTTTCGTTTTATGAATTGATATTTGAGATGATGGATAAACAATTATCAAACCCTCCACTTTCGTTTCCACAGTTTGATAATGGTTGATCCATGTTAAAGCGGTGAATTTAGATAAGAATTTAGGGTTATATAAGATCAAGGCTTAGAGCTTGGCTTGATTAGGATTATGTCATTTAGACTTATCCAACAATCCCAAGACAAAGAGAAGTCTACTCACTCATGTTCATCGTAGACATGGAGAAGAAGAGAGAAAGCATTCGTAGACATGGAGAAGAAGAGAGAAAGCATTAAAGTAAATGACAAGAAAATAAAGGAAAAGAAAAGAACTTTTATTAGAAAGCCAATTGTCACTTATTGAATTCCAAAAAAGATGAATATTTGTGATGGCTAGCTACTCTATTTATAGCATACATTTGACTTAAAATCTAAGCTACATTACTAGAATGTTCCACAAGAAACTGCGGGCTAAAATAGAGTAGCTTAAAATCTAAGCAAAAGCAACAAAGGTGACTCTGAAGGTTGGCACGGCCGTGCCAAGCTTCTGACTTTGGGGGAGACATATTTTTGTTTCTGAATCTTCGTATTTTCGTACTGAATCAGCTCCAAGTCCCTTTCTTTTGCTCCAAGACTCAATCCATCCAATATTCGTTCTTGAAATATAATAAAATGCAATTTGTAGTAAAGTATCTCAAAAAGGAAATAATACTAATATAAAATAAACTTAAATCTAATTAAAACTAAACTAAATAACATATAAAAAAGGATAATAAATGACTCATCAAACTCCCCCACACTTGAATCTTTGCTTGTCCTCAAGCAAAAGGCATAGACATAGCAGCAACAGAAAGATTAATATATGACAATTCAAATAAAAGCTTATGTCTCCTTTGAGGTTTCATTTCAATGTACACTAATCACAACTTCAAGTATTCCTTGTGAACTTATTCAAACCAACAACAAGTCTTAAGTGAGTGCGTGTGTGTAGTCAAACCCTTTTCTTGCTCCTGTATAAGATAGATATTATGAGGAACAGGTTATAACCTTAACACTAAAGTGACCGAGAAAAATCCTTTCTTCATTTCATATAAGAGAGATTGGAGTTAGTTGAGATAGATTTGACAATTTAGATACTTGGGGGCTTGTAGATGCCTAAGGGCTATCATTTCACATTGGAAGTCCGCGAGGGGGTATCCTTTCCTCCAAGTTTCCATGATCACCCTAAGTAGTGCTACAACTTATTTATCTTCACTTAGGAAGTTCCTCTTTTTAGAGGGTTTTATTTAAGCACAATTTATTTGAGAAGTCATCACCACATTTAGGAAGTCAGTGACGGGGTGTCCTTTCCTCCATGTGTTGGTGATATTCTTCTGCCCCATTTTGGTTTACACATTACAGCACATTAGAATTATACCCACACAAACTTATACTACTTTTACTTTGAAGATTTTTAAGGGTCCAAGTTACCATTAAAGTTAGAACGTGTTCCTTAAAATACCTATTCATACACTTACTCAAGGATTGCAACTAGGTGCTTTTCTCATTGGAGAATTTTCACAATAAAACTTGATGTGGGTATAGCAGGAACACTTACAACACAAGAAATCACTTTCATGTACAAGAAACGACCATTGAAGAGACAACAAAAAATTTATGTCATAATAAAACAATAAAAACAAGCTGCTTATTCATGCCTTTTACAATAAAGCAAAACAAAAGAATAAAGTTCAAGGGAGTTTGGAAACACTACGACTAAAGACACTTTATTAGGCTCCCCCACACTTAGGAGAAGCATTGTCCTCAATGATTCAAAATAAGAAAAATAAGAGAGAGAGAGAGAGAGAGAGAGAGAGAGAGAGAGAGAGAGAGAGAGAAGAAGAAGAAGAAGAAGAAGAAGAAGAAGAAGAAGAAGAAGAAGAAGAAGCAGGAGGAGGAGGAGGAGGAGGAGGAGGAGCAGGAGCAGGAGGAGGAGGAGGAAAGCTCACATTTTTTTCATTGAGGTCCATAGGGAGGACCTTGGAGGTGAAAATGGTGCATCATGTTCCAAAGCATTTGGTTATTTTCTGCGGATATGCGGTTGCCCATTAGGACATCATTCCTTAGTCCCGACAATTCAACACCTTGCCTTTATTGCTCGGTGCGTATCCTCTCGACCTCAGTATGCATCCATGCTCATCTTGCATTTTCATTTGTTTCTCCGGCATCATGGTCATGGTGCTCCTCATCATGGTGCAATTGTGCACCTTCCTCTTCTTGGTGCAAGTGTGCACCTTCCTCGCCTTCATCATCGTGTTCTTCATGTACCTGTGGCTCATCATCAACATACAACAAATTTTCTTCCACCTCGGTGTTAGTCCGAGATGGGTTAGGAAGTACAATCAAAATGGGCATATTGAGTTTGAGTGTGTAGAGCATGGGTGGACGGGGCTTAATGAAGTTCATAGAGATAAGGGTTTCTATGCTAAGCCTATTGTTTCCCTCAATTTTGTTAATCCCTTGGTCCTCACCCACTCCCAATTGCCTAGCTATGTACGTGATGATACCGCCCACAACTATCTCTCCCCTACTATCAGACCTATTACCGACATGGGAAAGGTAATCAAGCAAGTAAAAGCATGTGTTAACGGGGTGGTTGTTAAGCATGGCCCACAACATGAAGAGTTCATCCGTCCCAGTGTTCCCTAATTCGGTCCTACCCCAAATAGTGCAAGTCATTACCCTTTGAAGGTACCTAAGCACCGGGTTGTGAATATTGCTAGCTTTGTTGGAACGTGTGTTAAATTGCCTAAGGTCGGTGATACGTTCCCAAAAGGTGGCGGGTTGATAGGCAACCGGCTTAAGACTTTGATCCCAAGAGACGTGGATGAACCACGCGTTAGCGAAGCCCATCTCATCATAAAAGTGTTGGAGAGACATCTCGTAATCAATGGTCATAAGCCGGAAAGAGATTCTATGATTAGGGTTATCAAAATTCATCCTATCCTTTGTAAAAACAATAGAACTTAAAAACTCATAGGTGAAATTTTCATAACCCCACATAGGTCTTAACATAGCAACCCACCCTAATCGTCCTAGCATATTGAACATATTGTCTCTAAGGCCTAGTGTAATCAAGTCATAATTTTAGAGATGAGATTTTTATACCTATCCCTTTCCTTGTTGTCCTTGAATATTATGCCATGATTCTTTGCCGGTACTTGGTTCTTTGGGGGAGGTCCTCTTGAAGATGTTGCAACTTATTTTCCACTTCTTTTGGAAGCTATTTCCTTGACCTTGGTTGGACTTGGTGTGGTTTTGGTGAAGGTTGGGTTTAGTGAATGTTTTTGGTGGAAGAGGTTGGTTTAGTGATGGGGAGAAGGTTTAAGTGAGTTTTAGGGGTTGGGTTTTGGAAATTGGTGATGAATTTGTGGGTTTTGGGTGAGGTTAAAGGGGGCTACAAATTTGGATGATTTTTGGATTAGGTGGATGAAAGTTGTTTTTGAATGGAGGGTTATGATTGGAATGGTGTTTGTGATTGATTGGGTGGAGAAATTGTGTGAATTGGTGAAGTTTTGAGGGAGATATGGAGGTTTGAGGTTTTGTGGTTATGGAGGTTTTAAAGAGAAGATGGAAGGATGAGAGATGTTTGGTTTGGTGAATGAGGGAGGAAGAAGATGAAAAATGAGGTGTAACCTTACCTAGGGTCGGGCACGGCCGTGTTGAGGGTGGCACTGGCCGTGCCAAGTTCCTGGAGTTTGGTCTGGTTTTGGTGTGGCAAGGTCTGGCACGACCGTGCCAGTGTGAGCACGCGCCGTGCCAAGGTTCAGGAGTTCCGGTCTTCAAAAATTTTCATTTTCTTGAATCATGCTTGGACAATTACCTACAAAATAACCTAAAATAAAAAAAAAAACAAAACAAAGCAGTTAAATGCGTGGGTTGCCTCCCACGAAGTGCTTCTTTATAGTCATTAGCTTGACGTTAAGAAAGTGTCTTTAGAAGGGATCGAAGAGATCATATTGTGTAGATGACGCTAAAAAGCGTTCTTTCACATCATGATCTTTAATCATGCAACAAGAATAAAGAGCGGGACCTTTCATAACATTCTCCAACTCAAATCCTATCATCTCATCACTCACTTGAAAAACAATCCTACCACTCTTAACATCGACTATAGCACCCGCAGTAGCGAGAAAGGGTCGTCCTAGAATTATAGGGCACTCATTGTCCTCATCTATGTCAAGCACCATGAAATCAGTCGGGATGTATATCCCTTCTATTTTAACGGGGATGTCCTCAACATATCCGATAGGTTGGATATTAGAATGATCGGCTAACTTCAATGTTGTTTCGGTAGGTTTCAACTCTCCTATTCCCATCCTTTTAAAGAGGGATAAGGGCAACAAACTAACACTCCCTAGGTCACATAAGGCTCGGTCTAAGGTTTCACTCCCTATCATACAAGGGATGGCAAAACTTCCCGGATCTCTAAGCTTTGGAGGTGGCTTCTTGATGATTGCACTACTTTCCCTTGTTAAAGTTATTGTCTCATTGTGCTCTACAGCCTTTTTCTTTGAAAAAATTTCTTTTAAAAACTTGGCATATAGAGGCATACGAGACAAAACTTCAACAAAGGGAATCTTAATGCAAAT
Organism: Medicago truncatula; assembly: GCF_003473485.1. Lineage (NCBI taxonomy): Eukaryota > Viridiplantae > Streptophyta > Magnoliopsida > Fabales > Fabaceae > Medicago > Medicago truncatula. The sequence goes on from NC_053048.1 coordinate 12,207,483, forward strand.
GTTTTTAAGTATGTTTAAGAATTTATTGAATTGAGCCTCCAAGTTAAGCTTAACAAGCCTCAATGGGGAAAGGGCTTTGTTCTTGTCAAGTGATTTCTCTATCACATCTTTCTCACCTAGAAGCTTAACACTCTTTCCCTTGACACTTTTGGCTTTAGCAACGGTCTCTTCTAACTTACCACCCCCAAGAGAAATGGCATTGACATGAGCTTTGGGGTTTGTTTCGGTTTGACCGGGAAAGACTCCCGGTGTTTGAGAAGAGGTGTCCACTTGTTGGGCCACTTGGGAGATTTGGGTCTCAAGCATTTTGGTGTGTGTGGCGATAGAATCAACCTTGGTAGTGAGTTTGGAGAGAGAGTCGTTCAGAAATCCTGTTTGGTTTTTCAGTTCTTGAAGTTGTTTATTTTGATTTATCATGCAATTTTCCAACAAAATTTCCAAACTTGATTTCTGAGCCACCCTCTGGTTGTTTGTATAGCCAGGTGGTGCTACTTGTCCGTAGGAACCTTGAGGGTTTTTGTAAAAGTTTTGATTTGGCCTCGTTCCTTGGTTGTATTGAGCATAGTTCAATTGCTCAATACTATTAGTAGAACTACCAAACTGACAATCAACACCAATATGACCAAATATACCACAGATTTCACAAGGAGGAGATGTAGGAGAAGGTGTGACATCATTAACATTAAGTTTTTTCAAATTTTTGAGTTAAGGCATCAACCTTGGCAACAAGGTGATCATAATTAGAGACCTCGTACATACCTGCCTCCTTTTTAGAGGGTGTAGAGGCGATGATGGCTCTTTCGTTGGTCCATTGGTAGTGATTTTGAGCCATGTCTTCGATCAATGCGTAAGCCTCCGTATAGTTCTTGTTCATCAAGGCTCCTCCTGCAGCTACATCAACAAACATCTTTGTGGTATATGTTAGGCCATTATAAAAAGTATGGACTATGAGCCACTTTTCTAACCCATGGTGGGGACAAAGTCTAAGCATTTCCTTGAAACGCTCCCACGCATCATATAGAGACTCCCCATCTTTTTGGTTGAACCACGTAATTTGATCTCTTAGTTTAGTGGTTTTAGATGGGGGAAAGAATCGGGCATGGAATTCTCGCCTCTTTTGATCCCATGAAGTGATGTAACCAACTTCTAGGGAATGGAACCAAGCGCTAGCTCTATCCCTTAAGGAAAAGGGAAAGAGATGAAGTCTTACGGCTTCTTGGTTCTCTTTTATGGTGTCACTAAGTCTTAAGAAGGAAGAAACATGGAGATTTGGATCCTCAGTGGGTGATCCAGAAAACTGATTTTGCTGCACCAAATTGAGTAATGCAGGCTTGATCTCGAAGTTGTTACCCTCAACCGTCGGGTACACGATAATAGCTTGTGACTCTTCCGTTGAAGGAGTAGCATACTCTTTGAGAGTGTGTTCATCCATAGCAATATTATTTTGTGCCTCTCTCTTTTTCTTATCCAAATATCTTTCAATCTCAGGAATAAATTCTCCGAGACTTTTACTTCTTCGCATAAGAAATCGAGAACCCGAGAAGTTAATGGTAACACAAAGAAAGAAAGAAGTAGAAGAAAAGAGGAAGAAGAAAGAGTTCTAATCACAAAGAAAGAGTTTAATTAAATTAGTTAACTCCCCGGCAGCGGCGCGAAAAACTTGATGGGATAAAACTGCAAGTGCACGGTCTTACCGAAGTAGTATGAAAAGAGTATCGTTCGGACAGGGAATAGTTTAATTCAATTAACCTTTGATGATGATTAGAGGAGAATCGAGTTGTAAGTTGGGGTTTTCAAAGGATTGGAAGATAATATAATAAAAGGAGCCTCGGGATCATCGGTTCATCTAAATGACAAGTCCTTCACAAACCAAACTATAAGCTTATAACTTTATGTTAGACCTAATTTCTCAAGACATTTTCTCTTTTGTTCCTCTAGAAACCAAGCCTATTCCGCTGACTTGATTACTATTAGATTTTGATTCCTCTAACAACCAAGCCTATTTCGCTGACTTGATCATTATTAGTTCCCTTGAAGATCGAAACTATATGTCTAAAAGATTGCAAAGACTATTTCGCTGCCCTTGAAATCCTTGTCTAAATTCACTTGTTCGAATATCAAAACTCCACTTTCGTTTTATGAATTGATATTTGAGATGATGGATAAACAATTATCAAACCCTCCACTTTCGTTTCCACAGTTTGATAATGGTTGATCCATGTTAAAGCGGTGAATTTAGATAAGAAATTAGGGTTACATAAGATTAAGGCTTAGAGCTTGGTTTGATTAGGATTATGTCATTTAGACTTATCCAACAATCCCAAGACAAAGAGAAGTCTACTCACTCATGTTCATCGTAGACAAGGAGAAGAAGAGAGAAAGCATAAAAGTAAATGACAAGAAAATAAAGGAAAAGAAAAGAACTTTTATTAGAAAGACAATTGTCACTTATTGAATTCCAAAAAAGATGAATATTTGTGATGGCTAGCTACTCTATTTATAGCATACATTCGACTTAAAATCTAAGCAATTACATTACTAGAATGTTCCACAAGAAACTGCGGGCTAAAATAGAGTAGCTTAAAATCTAAGCAAAAGCAGCAAAAGTGACTATGGAGGTTGGCACGGCCGTGCTAATGCTAGCACGGGCCGTGCCAAGCTTCTGACTTTGAGGGAGACATATTTTTGTCTCCGAATCTTCGTATTTTCGTACTGAATCAGCTCCAAGTCCCTTTCTTTTGCTCCAAGACTCAATCCATCCAATATTCGTTCCTGAAATATAATAAAATGCAATTTGTAGTAAACTATCTCAAAAAGGAAATAATACTAATATAAAATAAACTTAAATCTAATTAAAACTAAACTAAATAACATATAAAAAAGGATAATAAGTGACTCATCAACCTCCAAGGATATTGGGGGTTCTTTGTAATCTTCTCAAGTTTAAGGGGATCCAAGCACTAGACATAGCAGGAAAGAGTTCAAGTTGAAGAGCTTCAACGATTCCATGGGTAATTGAGGATTCGAAGACGTAATCACAACACTGTAATCATTTCAACAATAGTGGAAGTTCTTGATAGAGACGTTTTCTACCAAGAAGAGTAGACGTACCTCGAAGCGAGGATGAAAAAGGGAACTACTATAAATTCCGGTGTCTTTTCTCTTCCCTTTCCTCTTTTACTTTGTGTAAATTGTTGTATATGAATTTTAATAATTGTAGCTAATTGATTTGAATTTGATCATAATTTTAATTGTAAACCACATCTTAATTAAGATTATTTTCTAAGTTAATTTGATCATAGTTGAATTCAATTAAGTTTCAATTCATTAGTTCATATACCTTCTGTTCATTAGTTGTAGCTTGTTTGATTGCATTTAGGTTTGGTTTGAGAATTGTCTAGTTTTGTAAATTGTGTTGAGAATTATTGATAGGTGATTGTATTAAGATTTAACAATTGAACATCTCAATTTAGTAGTAAATCTTATTGTACTATCATTGTCTTTACTATTGTTATCGATATCATGCAAAAATCCAATAAGCATAACGCTTTTGCAAAACCTTCGATAGTTTTGAAAAATGCTATTCACCCGACTCTCTCTTTCCATATAGACCAACAATAAATCCCTCTTCCCCTACCACCGCCATTGCGGGGAGGAGCTGAATTATCATTTCTGCCTCCTTTGCATCGTTCCGAGCGACGACATGATGCACGACCTCACTTTTGTGTGTTATGGATATTCTTGCGTATGAGTTCCTTTCTCTTTATTTTTGTGTTTGCGACGGTGAGAGGAACTATGATGTTTGCGGTGTTTCGAGGTGTCATCATTATGAACAAACTTCTCGGTCACTTCAAGTAGAGTGGGCTCATGTTGTATGTGTTATAAAGGTGTGTGGGGTATGATGACCATCACACAAATCAAAAGGTTTCCCACCCTAGACAATTGTTAATTTTTTGCCCAAATTTTTTTATTTAGGCTGAATCAGTTGATACAAACAATGTCTGGTGTAGTTTGCGTGTAATCATTAACCTCTTCGATCCATCGATGTTCATATGGTTTGGTCGCACTAATAGGTGGTAGCACTCACCCTTCCGTCAAATTAAGGTGACAACATAATTGTTGTAAAAATGATCATCATCAATTGCGAAAGGATTGGTGCTGGTGTGTTGCGCCGCGGTGGAGAGGTTTTGACGACGATGCATTTCAACGTCTAAAATCGGGTAACTGCCTTAGTTTTGGTAATGATTCCAATCATTGTTTGCTATAGTTAGAAGATAAATAGGATTCTACAAACGAGGTTATGAGAAATTCGTTGCCACAAACTCTGTCACTATTCTTGGGGAAGAACAGAAGATTCGACCGAAGTAGTTGTGGCGAAGCTTCAATGGTATACTTGTGAAAGTATTTTAGAAACTAGTTTAAAAAAACGGTACTATGACATGATTTGATTAGATACATATAAATATTTTTCATCATCAACACATATAAATTAATTTAAAAACACATTAAACATGTATTTTTATTTGTGAAAATCCATTCAAGTTTGGTTCTAACAATCTAAGTTTACTTTCCAAAATATGCAACGGATTACATAAAATATTTTACCTTAATGTCCATTATGAAGAAGACAGAGCTTGTGAATTGTGATGATGAGCTCAGCACCATAGTACTCATAACTAGGGATGACAGCACATCATATGCATGTTTGGTTTCTTGTGCACTTTGCACATCATATGCCACACATTCTTCTTTATCAACGACAAATATTTAGGGAATGTTTCAAAAATATTACAATAAGCTTGAAAAAAATATTCTAAAGACTTAAGAGTCAATGATTTGGATAGGTTTGTTCATCAAAAATAGTGTAAAAGATAACTAAAGATCTGTAATTTGTGAAGACCACAAAAAATATTATTAGTTTTTGTAGCTGGACCTTCAATTTTTTTCTTGACTACTCCTCGATCTTACACCCACCATATTTGGACTGGATTATTTGTCAATTTCACTTTCAGTAAAACAACTTGGAAGAAATGCCAAAAAACAAAAACAAAAAAACAACTTCAAGATGGGACTTTTGAAAGGGTATATTTGTTTTAAATTTGTTTTTGTCAAATTTTCGAAGCTTTAGAAATCCTTGCTGAAATCGGATTTTGGTCCATACAACGGACTAATTCAACATGCTTATCAACTCAATACGATGTCTTAGGAAACGCTTGTGGAAGGTCACATGTATTTCCTACCACACAAGATATTCCAACATATCCTATTCTATACTATATAAATAGGTTTGCCATTTGATGGTATAAAGAAATCAAAAACAAATGGTAATGTTTTTTTTTGGGCTTATATAAGATTTCTCTGCGCGTAACTGTCAAAATTAATCATTCAAGTTTTGTGAACCTCAAATGGTCGCAAATTACTCCTAAAAGTTTTACTGCTATTCAAATAGGCTGCAAACTCTTCTAAAGAGTTTAAACGCTACTGCATACTTAAAACTGAATTTAAATCCAATACATTGATTAAGACTCGCATCATCATTTCTAAATGCCTAAACATATTTTAAAGGCTTAATTATACTTTTGGTCCTACCATTTTGACCTACTCACGAAAATGGTCCTATCTTTTTTAAATCGAACAAAATCGTCCTTAAACTATATGTTTTTTTTTTACAGTTTTAGTCCTATCTCCCTATTTCCAATTCTAGAAACACACATAAATGACAGTTTTAGTCCAACCACCTATGCTCAACAATGAAATAAACAAAGAATAAAACATGTGGGTACAATGAATCTACTTTATTCAGCATACTAACCTAATTTTCGAGACATGTTGTAACACCCCGTTTTTCCAACATAAAAATTTAATAAAAATAATCAAAGTATTCACATAAACGGAATGTCACATCCTTTTCTTAAAATCATAAACTGAATAAATAACTATTTATCCTTTAAAATTCAATAACAAAATTTTTAATACTTCGCAGCGGAATTTATTCAATAACTAAACAGTCTTTGGCACGAAAGCCTCTTCATAAATGTCTCATAAAAATCCAATCTAAAAACATAGTCATAAATCTTCAAAAACAATACGTAAGGAATAGAAAAGCAATAAAAAGTTCTCATCCCGTTACGTATCAGAGCACCTAAGTCACACGAGAGAGAAACCTCACACGACATCAACTATTCTTGGTTACCTGCAAGTTACTTATACGAAGAGCAACATTTCCAAGCAGAAGGGGTGAGATTTCACAAAACAATAATATTAAGCATATAATTCAATAATTATATTTAACAACCTAAAATCATCATAATATTCATCATAGACAATAATATATCATATATCACATCTTTAATAGTTCATATAAAGAATCACAGCTTCAACAACTTGACAACTTAAACATCTTTGACTCGACAAATGCGACTCCAACTTGACTATGCAACTTAGACCTCTTATATGCATGTGGTACCAATCCAGGGCATCAAGCCCCCAACTTATTTGAGCGTAAATAGGCTCCCAGGGCATCAAGCCCTCAACTTAATTGAGCAAAGGCTCCAGGGCATCAAGCCCCCAACAATGAAATGCTAATGCATGGTCTCGACCTCTTAACATCTTAAATCGACAACCTCTTATATAATCCAATAATTTGGAACTTCATCATCTTAATCAACTTAGACCGACTCATGCAGCTTAGTTAAATAACAACAGCAACACAACAGTATACAAAAACAGCATGACATAATAATATCAAATGCAAGTCAACAACGTCTCAATTATTCACATATAATTAAAGTAATGCATATACAATTATATCACAATATAACAACATCAAATAATAATCAATATCTTAAAACATCATATATACATGTAACACTTCATCAATCATGGGCAATATCGTATTCACAACATATACATACATATACTAATTCATCAATCATAAACAACATCATACTCATAAACATATGCATTCATATACTAATTCATCAATCATATTCAATTATTCACTGTGACCTACGTACAGTAATTTGACTATAACTCAAGTTCTATAGATCCTTTTGAAGTCAAACCAACGGCATTAGAAAGCTAACATTCATACCTACAACTTTCGTGTTTACACCTAAGACAAATTCTGGACCTATCAATACCAGATTTCATTTTAAGTTCGGGGCAGAGATGAAAAGAAAAATCAGAAAAAGCAACCTATATAATTCAACTTCACTTTCATTCAAAATCATCACAATCATCACTCTTAACCCTAATTCTCAAATTCTCAAAAACTAAACCTACAACATGTTAAATACAATTGTCAGAATCATAGACTCAAGATTATTGAATGTTAGTCCCACCCTTACCTTGGAATATAAAAATTGCAGCTTCCTAGGACTCTCTCCCTTCTCTTGGTTTTTTCTCCCTTTTCTCCAAAATTGATCGGACGTTATGTTTTTTCTAAATTAGGTCTCTCCTATTTATAACTTTTCTTTTCTATTTTATCTTATTTCTCTTTCTCCTCCAAAACTCTCTAAAATCTCATAACAACCCCTAAAACTCAATATTCTATTCTAATATATATATATATATATATATATATATATATATATATAATAAAATATTTCTATAACAAATATATCTCTATAACAAATATATTTCTATAACATATATATTTCTAAACCAAATAACATATGTATTATACTAATAAATACCAACATATAACATAACAAAATATCACTCATTAAAATAAATTATATAAATCACACAAATCATATAAGTATATTCTAAACTCATTAAAATAATCAAATAATTAAAGAGGGTGTTACATATGTTACATACCTGAAACATGTTTTAGAAATTATGGGTTTTCTTGGTTTGTGTGCTGAACAAAGTATATTCCTTGTACCCACGTGATTTATTCCTTGTTTATTTCATGGTTGAGCATAGGTGGTTGGACTAAAACTGTCATTTCTGTGCGTTTCTGAAGTTGGAAATAGGAAGATAGAACTAAAACTGCAAAAACCATTTAATTTAGGGACGATTTTGTTCAATTTAAAAGAGGTAGAACCAATTTCGTACGTTGGTCAAAATGCAAGGACCAAAAATGTAATTAAACTATTTTAAATAGCATGGGAGACGGGTGAATCAAAGTTGATTGACAGGACATGCATAAACCAATTAATAATGTTATTTTTTTTTTTTTGTTGAAAGAATGTTTCCTTGTTACTTATGTAGTACTTATATTTTGGCTTCAAATAAGATTCCGAATATAAAAATAATATCCGCTTAGTTGTTTATAGAAACCATGATACACACAAAACCCCTAAAAAACAAAAACATGATACACTTTCCGAATTTAAAATTACATTGAAAGGCACCGAAAAGAAGATTTTTAATTTGATGATTAAAATAATGAATTTTATGGCTTTGATAGGTTCTTCACATAATTGAAATGAAAAGAGCATAGTTAGCATGACTTATGACGATAAACTAGTTGACAAATGACAAGAAGGCATCATTTATTCCATTAAAAAATAAAAACAAGAAAGAAAAAGTTGACGAAATTTCCTTTTCTTTTTTCCCTTAACAAAATTAGCTACTAAAACTCAAAAAAGGAGTCCTTTTAAGTATTAGCTACCCTAACCACAAAAGTTCAAGTTAAAACACATGGAGACAAATTTGTATGTTTCTTTTTAAACTAATTTTTTTTTTAAAATTAGCTACTAGAACTTTGTGTCAACCAAAAATAAAGTACATCTGAATTGATGTAAACTAATATTTATATATTAGATTAAAAAATATTTATAATATCATTTATATATATGATTGAATTTTTAAATATGATTTTAGTCCTTACATTTTGCGCTCCTTTGAAAAATAGTCTGTACATTTCATTAAATGTTTTTAAAATCCTCACATTTTATCTTCGTTATCAAAATTAGTCTTTGTTGTTAATTCTCTAACGGAATGCTTATGTGGCAGTTAGTCGGTCCCAATTATTTTAGGGTTAAATATGTTTTTGGTCTCTACATTTTGTGTGACATTGAAGAATAATCCTTATTATGTAGGAATTTTAAAAACATTTATTGAAATGCAAAGACTATTTAAGTCACGCAAAATGTAGGGACCAAAAACATATTTAACTTTAAAATAATGTAGGGACCAAAAACATATTTAACTTTAAAAACATATTAGAGAATTAACAACAGAGACTAATTTTGATAACGGAAATAAAATGTGAGGATTTTAAAAACATTTAATAAAACGTAAAGACTATTTTTCAAAGGAGCACAAATGTAAGGATTAAAAATATATTTAATCGTTAATATTTTATAAGAGTATATGAGGAAGCAAAGAGAGGAAGAGACTATACTCCCACGACACAACATGGTAAACTAAGACTTGAATCTCAACTAAGAGAGATGTCTATGTTCAGTGTCCGACGTTAATTCAAATAAGATTGCCTTATGTGAAAAGATATAAGAAAAAAAAAAGAGAAATTGGATAGAATAAACTGATAATTTATCGTATGACGTCTCTCTTAACTAGTCACATTACATGACCTTCAAAGCATTGATAAGTTTGATTTTTGTTTGGTTATATTACACCAAATTTCCTTTTTAAGTTTGAGGTTTGTAATAAATTAGTTTTTAAGTTATTTTTGACACACATAAGTCCTTTAAGTTTGAGGTTTGTAACATATTGATCCTTTAAGTTATTGTGGTCACACATAAGTCCTTTAAGTTTTTAAACGTTTTCAATTTAGTCCTTCTGTCACATCAGTTAATAGAAGGACTAAATTGAAAATATTTACAAACTTAAAAGGACTTATGTGTGACAAAAATAACTTAAAGGACCAATCAGTTACAAACCTCAAACTTAAAGGACTTATCTGTTACAAAAATAACTTAAAGGACCAATCTGTTTCAAATCTCAAACTTAAAGGACCCTTAATATAATTTAACCTTTTTGTTTTGATTCTTTTGTAGACCATGACTACTCTTCTGTTCATTTTTTTAAGGGAAAAAACTTGTATTCCTTAAAAATATCTCATGTTCTTGTTACCCAAAAAAAAAAAAAACTCATGTTCTGCATTAGTGAATAATCCTCCGCCATGTGCGAAGGCTAAAGAAGCTACTTAATCGACTGCAACATCTTTTTTTGAATAAGTTAAACTAACTCATCTAAATTGATATTAGAGAGAACTAAATCTAAAATTTTGAGGAAGAGTATACTTCAACATTTCAAGTCAACATCATCAAATTAACTCAAGTTGGTTTCAATTGCAACATCTTAATGAACATTAAATTAGACCACAATCTGTTACAACACCAAGAGCAACACCAAAAGTTGGAAATTAATAAAAGACACATGTTCCTTATTTATCTAAAAACAATGAAACAAGTAGGACCACATGTTCCTAATGTAAAAATAAGTCCTGCTTCCATTAAGACATGATCGCCTTGGCAGCATCAACTAGAAATATTCACCTGCCCAACCATTCATATAATTAGGAGATTTACTTTTCTATTTTTCAAATAATAATGTTTATGTTATAATTTTCTCAGTGTTAATTCATCCATATTCTTTATCACTAGGTTTATTTTTATTAATTCTCTTCTATAATTATTTTTTGTAAATTACACAAACAATATTAAGCTTTTTTAAGTAGACATACTATTTAGTTGATTACGTGATAAAGAATAGTGCAAGCAAACATAACTTTGTGGTTTGCACTCAAAGTCTGCATAATATCAAAGATATTATTAGCCACAAAGGAACTATGATTCAAGACCTGAAGTATAAAATTCCAAAAACAAGCCTTTACCAATACTGAATACTATTGTGTCATGAGGGAATTACCAAAGCCTATTCTTAACTAACCCTAATATTTTTCTCAGGATTAACCATCCGGGTCAAATTTGCATAAGAATTGAAAATTAGAGTAATTGAGGGAATTCTTGTAATCACAACACTGTAATCATTTCAACAATAGTGGAAGTTCTTGATAAAGATGTTTTCTATCAAGAAGAGTAGACGTACCTCGAAGCGAGGACGAAAAAGAAAACTACTATAAATCCCGATGTCTTTTCTCTTCCCTTTCCTCTTTTACTTTGTGTTAATTGTTGTATATGAATTTTAATAATTGTAGCTAATTAATTTGAATTTGATCGTAATTTTAATTGTAAACCACATCTTAATTCATTGAATTAAGATTATTTTCTAAGTTAATTTGATCATAGTTGAATTCAATCAAGTTTCAATTCATTAGTTCATATACCTTGTGTTCATTAGTTGTAGCTTGTTTGATTGCATTTAGGTTTGGTTTGCTCGTCATAGGCTGTTTACCTTTGTAGTTGTTATTGTAGGCGTATCTACTAGGCACCTCTGGCGCCTACTGTCGAGGGGCAGGGAGCTTTCTCTTCACCCATTTTGTTGGGGGAGCGGAGTACCCAGATTTCTTGCCCCCTGAAAATACACAAGTGTTAGTGGGGGACCTTGCGGATGGGCTGAAAGTTCTCCTCCAATTCTTCCCTCGAGAATCTCCCGCAGAATGATTCTTGTATGGGACACCCCTTTTGTTAAAACTAAAGTTAGGGCGATTGTCCTTCCATCCGCCTCTGCGCTTTGTCTGTGGTTGAAAGCCCTCAATTGCTTTTGCGGCTACTTTATCGAAGATTGCGCTGCATCTAGGACAAAGCATAGCATTGGTGTTGGAGATTTTGCAGCGATTAAGAAAATCAACTAGATCTTCTTCATCCTTAGGATATGCCACTTTCACATTTTTATTGAATTGGTCTTCAGTGACCATATTGTTATTTGAAACATGGTCTTCAGTAACCATTTCAACATCATTAAGTAATACCCTTTTGAGGGGTTGTATTTCCAATGGTAGCTTGCTATCGCTTGATTCTGCAACACCTACCATATTTATGTCAATCACTTCAGCATACATGGAGTTAGCTTTCTTTGAAGGTTCGACATCAGATTTTGTAGTCGTTTTAAACTTTTCTCCAAATTTCAGCCTTCCCTTATCGAGAGCCTTCTGCACAGAATCCCTGAAACGAGTACAACGGGATAAGTTATGTCCCAAAAAACCATGGAATTTACAAAAACCTCTCTTTTTCCTTTGTTCTAGAGGAGGAAGTTTCATGTTACTTGGCACTAGAATTATGCCATCAGTAACTAGAAGATCAAAAATCTCTTCACATTTAGATACATCAAAAGTATATGTTTTCGGGGGATATTTATCATTTTTAGGTTCTTCCAGATTTTTTCCATTTGATGACCTTAGTAACTTACAAGTATAAGCCGGCCCATCTTTTAATTCTGCAAGATTTATTTCGTTATCATCAACAGACTCAGATCCCCAATCGAATTCTGGATCACTATCTCGAGTATCGATATAAGCAACCTTTTCTTTCTTAGGGAACCTATTTGTCCTGGCTTTTTCAGCCTTAAGCCTTTCAGCTTGGCAGACTCTATCTGCTAATTGTGCCATATCCCTAAGATATTGTGTATCTAATTTTTTCCGAACAGATTAGTCTAGGCCTCTAGCGGTCATTTCGACCAACTCATGTTCTGGCACAGATGTGAAGCATCTGGCCTTAAGGAGTCGGAATCTGTTCAGATAATCATCTACCGACTCATGTGTCTTGCGTTGAACGCTAGCCAGTTCTTTCAAACTAATCTTAGACTAACCCATGTAAAATTGCTCATGGAATGCCTTTTCCAATTGGTTCCAACTGACTATAGAATGAGGAGGCAATGTTGTGAACCATGTGAATGCGTTCTTTGTTAGAGAACTTGGGAAATATTTCATTTTCAAGTTCTCGTTATTCGCCAAGTCCCCCGCTTCCATAATATATCGAGCAATATGTTCGACTGTTGACTCATTTGTTTCCCCGGCGAATTTAGTGAACTTGGGAATTTTATGGTTTCTAGGCATCTCAGTTTCCAACACGAATTCGGATAAGGCCGAAACGAAGTTTGGGCGGTGTAATCCCGTATTGAAACCGTTTTGGGCTAACAATGCCTCGACTATGGTAGCTATATTATTCTGGCCCTCATAGTTGTTTCGACGGGTCTGCATGACCACTTGGTCTGCATTCTGGTGTCTATTTACCATTACAGGAATCCTAACAACCTCCTATGGTATTTCATGTTGCACTTCTTGTGCTTGATTTTCAGGCACTTGATATACCCGTTCTTCGACAGGTACCTCTCTTTGCCTGACATTATTATTTTAAGGCGTTGGTGCGATTCGCACTGCAGGCGCGCCCAAAAAATCGGCTATTCACTCCATCTGGTGTGATAGTGCTTGATAGCTGCTATTGGTTTCTCGAATCAAAGGATTGATAACTGTGGATACTTGCTGAGTAACCATATTACCCATCTCATGGTTAGTCTCTTCCATGGTTTGCCTTAAAGCGCCTAGAGAGGCGTTGTAACACCCAGTTTTCCCAATATAAAAATTTCTAAACATTTATCAGAGTAAACAGCATAAACGGGATATCACATTTAAACATAATCCAAAATCAGTTAAATAACAATTTAACTTTAACAAATTAACTTAATCGTTGCAGCGGAAATTATTTCATAAACCATAAATCGTTTTGGCACGTAGGCCCCATCAAAATATTTCAACAGTTAATCCACATTATACAAATAACATAAATGTTCACGTAAGAGAATGAAGCATGCATAACAAACACCCCATCCCGTTACGTATCAGAGCGACCTAGACGACTCGGTGAGGCAAGGCCACTCACGACAGCAAACTGCACACTTAAGCACGATCACCTGCAAGTTACTCATACGAATAGCAACATTTTCAAGCAGAAGGGGTGAGATTTCATAACACAATAACATTAATCAATATAATTCGAAATCATAATTAACATCATAATCAGTCTTAATCATCTTTGCATCTTTGATAAACAATTGTCAAGTAATCACAGCTTCAATCATCATCAATAACATAAACACCTTTAACTCGACAAATGCGACAATGCAACTTAGACACTTATATGCATGTGGTACCAATCGTCATCATAGTATTAATATACTTTAACCGTGCGGAGGACAAAGCTCCTATCGTGTGGAGGACAAAGCTCCGATCGTGGTGAGGACAAAGCTCAATGTATGCTAATGCATGGACTCTATCAACAAAACATCTTAATCAACTTATCACTTATACATCCAATAATTTGGAGTTCATCAACTTATTCAGACTCATGCAACTTAGTTAAATAATAATTGCAGCATAATCAAATCACATCAAGCTTAATAACAAATCATTTTCAACAGTTTCTTGATCATTCAATAATAAATCAAGTAAATGCAATCAATCCATAATTCACTTATTATTCACTTAACATTTCATAAAAGCTTCACAGTTCTCAGTCAATATCTTTTAATAGGTCTCACTAGTACCTAAGGTTCCTTTCTTAACCAATCCAAACAACTCAGGCTTCACAATCATCAAATGCACTCAGTTCTGGAAGTGCTTTCGAGGCGAGAGCATCTGCTCGCCATGGCGAGTACAAGCCAGATTCCTAACCAAATCATCTAAATCATCAAAAACTAACAAAATTCACACATATATTATATAAATATAATATAATTGTCTAAACTCGATTAAATAAATAATTAAACGAAAGTGGGTGTTACAACTCTCCCCAACTTAAAATATTTTCGTCATCGAAAATTTACCTCAAGCAAACAATTCTGGATAAGACTCCAGCATCTTACTCTCAAGCTCCCACGTCAAGCTTTCACCAGTCGCTCCAGCCCAAACGACTCTAACAAGGGGTATCTCCTTGCCTCTCAGCGTCTTCACTTTCCAATCATCAATCCTCACCGGTAAAGTCTCTACCGTAAGGTTGTCTCTGACTTGCACATCATCACTTTGGATCACATGAGATGGATCCGGAACATACTTCCGAAGTTGCGACACATGGAAAACATCGTGCAAATTCGAAATATGCGGTGGTAATCCCACTCGATACGCCACCGTTCAAACTCTTTCCGATATCTGATACGGACCAATAAATCTCGGAGTCAACTTCTTTGACTTCAAAGCACGCCCAACACCAGTCACAGGAGTGACTCTCAAAAACACGTGGTCTCCTTCCTGAAACTCAAGATCCTTCCTGCGCTTATCATGATAACTCTTTTGTCGACTCTGCGACGCTTTCATTTTCTCTTGAATCATCTTAACTTTCTCAGTAATCTGCTGAACAATCTCGGGTCCTAAGACCACTCTTTCACCTGACTTAAACCAGCACAACGGAGTTCTGCATCTCCGACCATACAAAGCCTCAAAAGGTGTCATTCCAATACTAGAATGATAACTATTATTGTATGTGAACTCGATCAACGGAAGATGACTATCCCAAGTTCCTCCTTGCTCAAGAACACAAACTCTCAACAAATCCTCTAGCGACTGAATTGTCCTCTCCGACTGACCATCTGTCTGCGGATGATAAGCCGAACTCAATCTCAACTTTGAACCCAAAGCCTCTTGCAAACTTTTCCAAAATCTAGAAGTAAATCTTGGATCTCTATCTGATACAATGCTCGAAGGAACACCATGTAACCTCACGATCTCCTTGATATAAATCTCTGCCAACTGGGCAACAGGAAAACTAATATTAATCGGTAGAAAATGAGCCGACTTCGTCAATCTATCAACGATTACCCAAATTGCGTCGTTCCCTCTAGGAGTATTCGGCAAACTCGTCACAAAATCCATGGATATACTATCCCATTTCCATTCTGGCACATCTAAAGATACCATCAAACCAGCAGGTTTCTGATGCTCAATCTTCGACTTCTGACAAACTAAACAGGAATACACAAACTGTGCCACATCACGTTTCAAACCAGACCACCAGAAAATCTTCTTTAAATCGTGATACATCTTCGTAGCTCCCGGATGAATACTCAAGCTACTTCTATGACTCTCTTCAAGAATCATTTTCTTCATCTCTGCATCGTCAGGAATGCAAATCCGACCTCAGAATCTCAACACACCGTGATCGTCGACTTTAAAGTCACCGTCTTCAGTTTGATTACTAGCAACCAACAAGTCTACAAACTTGACATCAACTTTCTGTGCCTCTTTAATACTCTTCAGAAATTCACTATCAATCTTCAGCATTCCCAGTTTCACTCTCTGAGGTGACCATTCACAAACTAAACTCAAATCTCTGAACTGTTCAAGTAACTTGAACTCTCTAACCATCAAAGCGGACATATGCAATGTCTTCCTGCTCAAGGCATCCGCAACAACATTAGCTTTACCTGGATGATAATTCAAACCAAAATCATAATCTTTCAACAACTCTAGCCATCTACGCTGCCTCATATTCAATTCCTTTTGATCAAACAAATACTTCAAGCTCTTGTGATCACTAAACACCTCAAACCTCGAACCATACAAGTAATGTCTCCATATCTTCAATACAAAGACCACAGCCGCCAACTCTAAATCATGCGTCGGGTAATTCTTCTCATGAATTCTCAACTGTCTTGAAGCATAAGCTACTACTTTACCATCTTGCATAAGTACACCACCTAAACCCAACTTGGATGCATCACAATACACCACAAAAAGCTCAACGGACTTCGGCAAAATCAAAACTGGGGCAGTCATCAAACGCTTCTTCAATTCGCTGAAACTGTTCTCACAATGAACATCCCACACAAAAGCTTTACCTTTACAAGTCAATTGTGTTAGCGGAAGTGCTAACTTGGAAAATCATTCAATAAATCTTCTGTAGTAACCAGCTAAACCCAAGAAGCTTCTAATCTCTGTAACTGACTTAGGAGTCTCCCATTGCGATATCGCTTCAACTTTAGATGGATCCACTACAATACCATCACCAGAAATAACATGGCCAAGAAAACTTACTTCTTTCAACCAGAATTCACATTTAGACAATTTAGCATAAAGTTTCTTCTCTTTCAACACTTGCAAGACAATCTTCAGATGCTCAGCATGTTCTTCTTCAGTCTTGGAGTAAATCAAAATATCGTCAATAAACACAGCTACGAACCGATCCAAAAATGCGTGGAAGATGCGATTCATGTACTCCATAAACACTCCAGGTGCATTGGTCACACCGAAAGGCATAACTTTATATTCATAGTTACCATAACGCGTTCTAAAAGCTGTCTTCTGCATATCTTCATCTTTTACTTTAATCTGGTGATAACCTGACCTCAAATCAATCTTGCTGAAAACTTTTGCACCCACTAACTGATCCATCAAATATCAATTCTCGGAAGTGGATACCTATTCTTGATAGTTACCTTGTTCAACTGACGATAGTCAATACACAATCTCATGCTACCATCTTTCTTCTTCACTAGCCAAAACTGGCGCTCCCCAAGGTGAAACACTTGGTCTAACAAATTTCTTTTCAAGCAAATCTTCTAACTGTTTCTTCAACTCAGCTAACTCGGAAGCAGACATACGATAAGGTGCCATCGACACCGGCTTCGTTCCAGGAACAAGATCAATAGAAAACTCAACTTCCCTCTCTGGAGGCACATCAGGAATTTCATCTGGAAAAACTTCAGGAAAGTCGCATACCACTTGTAGCTTATCAATCACTGCTTGATTCTCAATAGATAAAGAAGCCATCAACGAATACATCAAAATACCATCGCGTTCCATTTGCTTCAGCTGCTTAGTAGATAAGAACTCTGCACCACTTTCCTCTTCAGCGGAAGAGAAATACACTGACTTGCTAAAACAGTTGATATGAACATGGTTGTACTCTAACCAATTCATACCCAGAATCACATCCATATCGCTTAAAGGTAGACAAACTAAATCCATTTCAAAATCACGACCAAACATAGACAAAGCGCATCGCAAACATACGAGAGAAGTAGTCACCGAACCCTTAGCTGGAGTTTCGACAACCATCTCTCCATTCATATCAGACAAATCAAGACCCAAAGCAGAAACACAATCGAAAGCAATAAAGCAATGTGTAGCACCAGCATCAATAATAGCAACTAAAGGAGTATTATTAATATAGCAAGTACCTCTGATCAAACGATCCTCATTCTCTATCTGAGTACCAGCCAGACCAAAAACTCGACCCGTAGTAGGCGCCCTCTTAGGCTGCTTGCATTGGGAACCAATATGACCCTCTTCATTGAAATTGAAGCACACAATATCATTACGCTTGCAATCAGCTACAATATGACCCTTCTTGCCACACCGGACACATTTCTTGATCTCTTCAGTACAAACATTGCTCTTGTGGCCTTTCTCACCACAATTGAAACAAGTAATCTCAGCTGGAGCATCCTTCTTCTTAGGCCGTCTATCATCGACCATTCTCTGTTTGCCCTTATCAGCAGGGGCACTATAGGGCTTAGGGCGACTCTGCTGGCCCTTGGTCTTCCGCTCATTCACAACCTTGTAATGAGCCTTGGTATCTTCTTCGTAGATCCTACAACTGTTAACCAAATCAGGAAAAACTCGGATTTGTTGGTATCCGATCGCCCTCTTAATGTCGGGCCTCAAACCATTCTCGAACTTGATGCATTTCAAGAATTCAGCAGTCTCAGCAGCATAGTGCGGGTAGAACTTTGCCAACTCCACAAACTTGGCAGCATACTCTGTCCCAGACATGTTTCCTTGCTTCAGCTCAAGGAATTCGATCTCTTTCTTCCCGCGAACGTCTTCCGAAAAGTATCTTCTCAGGAACTCTCTCCTGAAAACAGCCCAAGTCACAGCAGCTCCATCTTGCTCAAGGTTAGGTAGCAGACTAACCCACCAATCATCAGCCTCCTCAGCTAGCTGATGCGTACCGAATCGCACTTTCTGGACCTCAGTGCACTGCATCACATGAAAAATCCTCTCCATCTCCTTAATCCACGTCTGGGCTCTGATGAGATAAAACCGCAAGTGCACGGTCTTACCGAAGTAGTATGAAAGAATATCGTTCCGACAGGGAGTAGTTTAATTCAATTAACCTTTAAAAATGATTAGAGAAGAAAATAATTATAAGTTGGGGTTTTCAAACGATTGAAGATTAATAATATAAAAGGAGCCTTGGAATCGTTGGTTTCATCTTAAATAACAAGTCCTTCACAAACCAAACTATAAGCTTATAATGTTATGTTAGACCTAATTTCTCAAGACAGTTTCTCTTATGTTCCTCTAGCAACCAAGCCTATTTCGCTGACTTGATTACTATTAGATTTTGGTTCCTCTAACAACCAAGCCTATTTCGCTGACTTGATTATTATTAGTTCCCTTGAAGATCGAAACTATATGTCTCAAGGATTGCAAAGACTATTTCGTTGCCTTTGCAATCCTTGTCTAAATTCACTTGTTCGAATATCAAAGCTCCACTTTCGTTTTATGAATTGATATTTGGAATGATGGATAAACAATTATCAAACCCTCCACTTTCATTTCCATAGTTTGATAATGGTTGATCCATGTTTAAGCGGTGAATTTAGATAAGAAATTAGGGTTATATAAGATTAAGGCTTAGAGCTTGGTTTGATTAGGATTATGTCATTTAGACTTATCCAACAATCCCAAGACAAGGAGAAGTCTACTCACTCATGTTCATCGTAGACATGGGGGAGAAGAGAGAAAGCATAAAAGTAAATGACAAGAAAATAAAGGAAAAGAAAAGAACTTTAATTAGAAAAGCAATTGTCACTTATTGAATTCCAAGTAAAGATGATTATTTGTGATGGACGGCTACTCTATTTATAGCGTACACTTGACTTAAAATCTAAGCAATTACATTCGGGCTAAAAATAGAGTAGCTTAAAATCTAAGCAAAAGCAGCAAAAGGCACTCTGGAGGGTGGCACGGCCATGCCAATGCTAGCACGGGCCGTGCCAAGCTTCTGACTTTGGGGAGACATATTTTTGTCTCTCAATCTTCATATTTTTGCATCCAATCAGCTCCAAGTCCCTTTCTTTTGCTCCAAGACTCAATCCATCCAATATTCATTCCTGAAATAAAATAAAAGGCAATTTGTAGTAAACTATCCTAAAACGGAAATAATACTAATATAAAATAAAATAGAATCTAATTAAAACTAAACTAAAAAGCATATAAAAGTGGATAATAAATGACTCATCAGGCTCCATCAGGGTCATATCTTCCTTTGAAAGTTGGAGGATGATTCCTCATGAAGGTCTCCAACATCCAGGTCTCAGCATTAACACCAGCATTTGCGTTAGGTTGTTGTCCCACAGCTTGGGCAACAGCTTGTAGAGTAGCAACTAACGCAGCATCGTTCCTTCCAGCCATTCTGATATTCTACAACAAGTAGCAACAATAACAACAACATAAGATAGTAATACAAATATTACTAAGACTCGACAAGACTCTTCTAATTGACCGGACGGACTGACCTGCTCTGATACCAATTGTAACACCCAGCTTTCCCAATATAAAAATTTCTAAACATTTATCAGAGTAAACAGCATAAACGGGATATCACATTTAAACATAATCCAAAATCAGTTAAATAACAATTTAACTTTAACAAATTAACTTAAACGTGCAGCGGAAATTATTTCATAAACCATAAATCTTTTTGGCACGTAGGCCCCATCAAAATATTTCAACAGTTAATCCACATTATACAAATAACATAAATGTTCACGTAAGAGAATGAAGCATGCATAACAAACACCCCATCCCGTTACGTATCAGAGCGACCTAGACGACTCGGTGAGGCAAGGCCACTCACGACAGCAAACTGCACACTTAAGCACGATCACCTGCAAGTTAATCATACGAATAGCAACATTTTCAAGCAGAAGGGGTGAGATTTCATAACACAATAACATTAATCAATATAATTCGAAATCATAATTAACATCATAATCAGTCTTAATCATCTTTGCATCTTTGATAAACAATTATCAAGTAATCACAGCTTCAATCATCATCAATAACATAAACACCTTTAACTCGACAAATGCGACAATGCAACTTAGACACTTATATGCATGTGGTACCAATCGTCATCATAGTATTAATATACTTTAATCGTGCGGAGGACAAAGCTCCTATCGTGTGGAGGACAAAGCTCCGATCGTGGTGAGGACAAAGCTCAATGTATGCTAATGCATGGACTTTATCAACAAAACATCTTAATCAACTTATCACTTATACATCCAATAATTTGGAGTTCATCATCAACTTATTCAGACTCATGCAACTTAGTTAAATAACAATTGCAGCATAATCAAATCACATCAAGCTTAATAACAAATCATTTTCAACAGTTTCTTGATCATTCAATAATAAATCAAGTAAATGCAATCAATCCATAATTCACTTATTATTCACTTAACATTTCATAAAAGCTTCACAGTTCTCAGTCAATATCTTTTAATAGGTCTCACTAGTACCTAAGGTTCCTTTCTTAACCAATCCAAACAACTCAAGCCTCACAATCATCAAATGCACTCAGTTCTGGAAGTGCTCGCGAGGCGAGAGCATATGCTCGCCATGGCGAGTACAAGCCAGATTCCCAACTAAGGTTGTTCCAGGTTCAATTTCGTTCTAAATCATTCTCTAAACAATAGTAGGCACCTAAAGGTACTCAAAGGCATCTAAGGTTCAACTCAAAAGTCAAAAACTCAGAAAACGACATGCTCTCTGGTCAAGCTCGCTATGGCGAGTAGGGTTGCTCGCTGTGGCGAGCTACGACATGTAACTCGCGAGGCGAAGGGTTATGGCTCGCGTGGCGAGCGATGAACTTCATCACTCGCGAAGCGAGGATCATCACTCGCCAGGGCGAGCGATGAACATAGGCTCGGGCAGAATGCAGTTTCTACAAAAATTCCATCAACTAACATGGTTCTAAGCCTAGTTTCAATTCCAGAATTCATCCTAAACATATTTTAAGGTTATAGGACGGTTTCTACATCAATCTAATCAAGTTTTACCGTTTGATCATCAATTTTAGGGATTTGACCTAATTTCAAAACTTTTCTAATTCAATCCTAACTTTGCCAATTAATCATCAAAATTATAACAATCAATATTACTGAATTATTAGTCTCACCCTTACCTTAAAGTGTAGAAATCGCAGCCCTCCTGGGTCTCTCTTGCTCTTCTCTTGGTTTTCTCCCTTTTTCTCCAAAAACAGTCGTACGTACTAACTTTTCTAAAACTAGGTCTATCTCTTTTATATCTCCTCTTAATATCTTATCTTATTTCACTTTCTCCCCCAAAACTCTCTAAAAATCTCAAAACAGCCCTTAACTAAATATTTTTTTATTTTCTGTTCAAATCTTATTTTATTTAACAATAAAATAAGTCTCATAATCTTATCAAATCATCAAAACACATCAAAATCATCCAAATCATATAAATCATCAAAAACTAACAAAATTCACACATATATTATATAAATATAATATAATTGTCTAAACTCGATTAAATAAATAATTAAACGAAAGTGGGCGTTACAGGCGTTAGTCAACGATTGTTGAGGCGAACCAAATGTAGCAAACGCTTGTTGGGGTCTCCCGAATGGGATATTTCCCCCTTGGTTGAACAATGGTGGAACTGACGTATTTAAATTTTCAGAAAATACCAACGAACTTGTCTGCGAATTTTGCATTAAAGAAGTTGGTATACCATAGGATCCTCTTCGGCCGGTGCCAAGATTGAGAAACCCTTGAGACAACGCACTTCCCGTAGCCTGCGTAGTTTGTGCGGCTGTCGTAACCGCTGGGATGGCCCGAGAAGTAGTATTGGCCATCGTATTCGACGTACTGGCCTGTGACGTTTGTGAAGTCACATTATCGTCCGCTAGGGTGTATACATGCTCTATTACTGGAGCAGTACTACCAGTTGGGCTAGGTTGCGTAGACCCTAACGATGCTGGTGGATTGGTCATTGTTCCTGATGCGGAAGCGGCGTTTGATGCCGCTACGCCTAGAACGGGAGGAGAACGCGTCATTTCAAGAAGTAATTTATTATTCCTCAAACGCATGCACAACGCAGACCAATAATTTTTAAAAATTCTACCACGAGATATAATATAAAAGCACAAAAGGTCCCTCCGGGCGTGCCAATTTGTTTACACTGAAATTTGGTAAACAATCGCTGGTTTCAAAATGTTTACTTGCAAGATCAACCAGTAAATCTTAAGAGCATATTGTGCTTTTGTTATCTCTTTTGAACGTGACACTTGTTTTTGAAGATCTTTGATAGAAACAAGAATAAAAATAAAAGAGAATCGAATCCAACCCAGTTGAATCCAATCGAAGTTTGATGCAAATAACAGTAAAGAAATTACTTAAAATGAATAAGTAAATTGCAAAGACATTTAAAGAAATGTATTGAAATTGCATTGACTGAATAAAGGTTGGTGCACACGTTCATACATTGCAACTTATGACTCGTTTGTCGCTTCCATACGGATAGTATTGAGTGTAAGTTTTTAGTATGATTGAATTGTGACCCTTTTTTCCTAAGAAAAACTACTATTTATACAAACAGGGAAATAACTATCTAGTTTTAACGTTAAAACTGTAGAAAACTATATAATCATAGCCATTCGATTTGAATATCGAATATAGCCGTTACAACATTTGACCTTATCCACAACAATAATTGTTTTCGATATCTTTCCGCCCATCGAACCGGAGCCAGCATCTTCGATTCTCGTCACAAACAGATCTTTCGATAGAATTTCAAAAGGTCAAGTCCATCTCCTTAGGTCAACTCTTTCACCACATTAAAAGATACCCTTTTTACAAATATTGGCTAACAAGGTGACAACATAATTGTTGTAAAAATGATCATCATCGATTGCGAAAGGATTGGTGCTGGTGTGTTGCGCCGCGGTGGAGAGGTTCCGACGACGATGCATTTCAACGTCTAAAATAGGGTAACTGCCTTAGTTTTGGTAATGATTCCAATCATTGTTTGCTATAGTTAGAAGATAAAGAGGATTCTAGAAACGAGGTTATAAGAAATTCGTTGCCACAAAATCTGTCACTGTTCTTGCGGAAGAACAGAAGATTCGACCGAAGTAGTTGTGGCGAAGCTTCAGTGGTATACTTGTGAAAGTATTTTAGAAACTAGTTTAAAAAAACGGTACTATGACATGATTTGATTAGATACATGTAAATATTTTTCATCATCAACACATATAAATTAATTTAAAAACACATTAAACATGTATTTTTATTTGTGAAAATCCATTCAAGTTTGGTTCTAACAATCTAAGTTTACTTTCCAAAATATGCAACGGATTACATAAAATATTTTACCTTAATGTCCATTATGAAGAAGACAGAGCTTGTGAATTGTGATGATGAGCTCAGCACCATAGTACTCATAACTAGGGATGACAGCACATCATATGCATGTTTGGTTTCTTGTGCACTTTGCACATCATATGCCACACATTCTTCTTTATCAACGACAAATATTTAGGGAATGTTTCAAAAATATTACAATAAGCTTGAAAAAAATATTCTAAAGACTTAAGAGTCAATGATTTGGATAGGTTTGTTCATCAAATAGTGTAAAAGATAACTAAAGATCTGTAATTTGTGAAGACCACAAAAAATATTATTAGTTTTTGTAGATGGACCTTCAATTTTTTTCTTGACGACTCCTCGATCTTACACCCACCATTTTTGGATTGGCTTATTTGTCAATTTCACTTTCAGTAAAACAACTTGGAAGAAATGCCAAAAAACAAAAACAAAAAAACAACTTCAAGATGGGACTTTTGAAAGGGTATATTTGTTTTAAATTTGTTTTTGTCAAATTTTCGAAGCTTTAGAAATCCTTGCTGAATCGGATTTTGGTCCATACAACGGACTAATTCAACATGCTTATCAACTCAATACGATGTCTTAGGAAACGATTGTGGAAGGTCACATGTATGTCCTACCACACAGGATAATTCCGATCGTTGAACCGATCTCTAACTGACTCCCGCATCCGTTTGTCAAATTTTACGAAATCATTTACATTGAGCTCGTCTATATAAGTGTGGCTCCGCGCCACACCCCAAGTACGATCACATTTTTATACGTTTCTATCTCGAGTTCACATATTGACTTGAACATCATAGCATTACATGATTTGCAGGTTTCTTCCCCACCATCGATGACAGTCTCCAACGCACCAAAGCTCTTCCACCGTTGTATCTTATCGTCATCAACACGGGCGTCGAGATCACATCATCCTAGTTTTGTTTCCGTACAAATCACTATATTTTGGTTTGCAACCCGTGGGGGAGTAGTAGTTTGGTGTGTGTTTTAAAAGACATTTAAAAATTCCATAAAAAAATGAGTACGATTCTATTTGGTAAAAAATAGCGGATAATCGATAAACTAACTTATAGCAGATTACTTATAAACTAGTTTATAGTTGACAACTAATAAGCTAATTTCTTATTGAATTTGTAGTGTTTGATAAAATTCGCCGTTGAAATAGTTTATAAATATTTTTTTTGGTTACTAATAGTTTATAAATATGAAATGACATAAAAAAAATTGACTAAAAATGACATAAAAATTAATAGTTTATAATTATGAAATGTGATAAAAAAAATTAATTAATATTTTTTTCAATTAAAATTACAAAGATAAAATTGAGATGAAAAATGATAAGCTATATGCTATAATAAATAAGATTGCAAGGCTAATTCCTCTAAAAAAAAAAAAATCAAGGCTAGTATCTCCATATTGGATTCATCACATATATATATAATGAATTAATTAGATGGACATTGTTCCGGACTTAAGTCAAACAAGAAATCAAGAAAATAAAAGATCCCATATAGCTGGTGGTATGTTTGTTACACCTGGAATCCTTCCATTCTTTTTGGCTAAAGAAATCAAAAACAAAAAGTAAATTCCTCTAAAAAAAAAGTAAATTTTTTTTTGGGCTTTTACAACTTATCTTCGTATATAACTGTCGAGATTAATCATTTGAAGTTTATGACATTCAAATGGTTGGTAAGCTCTCCTAAAAAAATTTAACGTTGTTGCATGTTAAAAATAAAATTTAAACTCAGAACATTGATTAAGACGCGTATTATCACCTCTAAACGCTCTTTGTAAAATAAAGGTATTTTAAATGGCATGGGAGACGGGTGAAACAAGGTTGATTGACAGGATATGCATAATCCAATTAATAATGTTATTTTATTACCTTTTTTGTTTGAAAGAATGTTCCCTTATTACTTATGTACTTATATTTTGGCTTCAAATAAGATTCCGAATATAAAAATAATATTCGCTTAGTTGTGTTTATAGAAACCATGATACACACAAAACCCTCAAAAAAAAAACATGATACACTTTCCGAATTTAAAATTACATTGAAAGGCACCGAAAAGAAGATTTTTAATTTGATGATTAAAATAATGAATTCTATGGCTTTGATAGGTTCTTCACATAATTGAAATGAAAAGAGCATAGTTAGCATGACTTATGACGATAAACTAGTTGACAAATGACAAGAAGGCAACATTTATTCCATTAAAAAATAAAAACAAGAAAGAAAAAGTTGACAACATTTTCCATTCTTTTTTCCCTTAACAAAATTAGCTACTAAAACTTAGAAAAGGAGTCCTTTGAAGTAATATGTTTAAGATAAAACACATGGAGACAAAATTGTATGTTTCTTTTTAAACCAAGTTTTTTTACGAGTTAAATATGTTTTTAATCTTTATATTTTGCGCATCTTTAAAGAATTGTCCCTACATTTTATTTAATGTTTTTAAAATCCTCTCTGTTATCAAAATTAATCCCTGCTGTTAATTCTCTAATAGAATGCTGATGTGACAGTTAATGAGACCCAATTATTTTATAATTAACGTCTCTAAACACAATTTTTTTTTCTTCCTCAAATCACCACAAAAGTTTCATTATATATAATAGGATTTCATCCCCAAAAGCAAGTTACACATTAACTTAATTACACCTCACTCTCCAACTCAGATCACTCACTTACATGATTTGATTGTGTTTGCATGTACTCAACATCTACTAGAGGGCAACGTATAGCATGGGCAAGTTGATATATTTCCCCAACTTAGGTCAATTTAATAAGGGTCATTGATTTAATACTAATAAATACCAATGGATAGGATTGCTCTAAAATGTTTACCTAGAACTTGGATGAGATTTTAATATTAAAAAACTAATATACACTTTTTGAAATTGTACAAATCACCTAGTTTTTTTTTTATTTTTATAGATTTATAGATATGCAACATGTAGAAAACGGTGTTATTTTATTTTCCGTTACTATGTTGTTTTTTAATCAAAATAAATATTTCAATTTTCTTTATTATTTAGAAAAATTTGATAAATGTTAGTAGTAGTTGGTAGAATAATATTTACTCATTCGTTCGGATTTGAACTTTGAATCTCTAACAACTTTAACTCTTAATAATGATAATCGTAATAGTTATTTTACCAATAATATGAATTTTGATGATGTAGATTTTATCTTTTTTATGAACTAGGTGATATTCATATAAAAAATATATAACCAAGAACGTGTTTTAAAAAAATTATTATATTTTTTTTCTAAAAAAATACTATTATTTAATTATACAAAGATTACCGTTTGAATTTATAATTTTTGGAATGAAGTCCATGATTAGATGTTGATGGGTTCGACTGACACTGAGAACGTTCGACATGAGCCATGATTCGACAGACAGTTAATTTAGTGAAGAGGTTGGCTTCAAATGTCCAGGATGTTGGAGACAGGCAGTTTCCGGTCAAGGAAATGCATGCGGTTCTTAGTAGTTTAGTGTTTGTAGTTATTTCTTCTATGTATAAATAATAGTTTTTCATGAAAAAAAGAGGTCGCAAATCATTTATAAAATTCTAGCGCTCGAAGTACCGGCGTCTAGAGAAAAGAGTCACATAATGTATGTAACTTGATTTGTCAAACCATCATTACATTCAAATGCAATGCAATTTACATTTCTTTCAGTTTTCTTTAAGTTTCTGCGTTTAAACTTTTAAGTCTTTATACTTGCATTTTCATTACTGCTTTCTGTCGAAAGACATTACCTTCATAACAAAAAACAGTTTTATTCATCTTGTTCATAAAGCAACCTATGAATATGATGAACATTCATGTATTTTATGGAAAAAGATTGCACAATATTCCTAGGATTTCTGATTTGATCCTGCTTGTAATAATAAAAACTAGTCATGTTGTTTACCAAAAACACCGATAAACAAAATGATATCCTTATGTGATTACCATGCACTTACTCTAACCATAACCATAGACACTAATATTCATATTGGGATTAAAATTGTCAAATGAGATAGTAACACCATTCCCTAACTCAAACCCTAGCCACTAATATTCTTATTGGGTTTAAAATTCAAAAGTCTCATGTTAACTAATTTGGTTTAAAATTGTCACTAAATTGGGAGGGATTGTTTGTAATAAAGTTACTGTTATGGACCGATCAGCGACCTAGGGCCCAATTGCTTAGACATAGTGACAAATTAAGCCCAGATACCACATTTTACAGTTTACGTGCAACACACCCTGATAGGATAAAACCGCAAATGCACGGTTCTACCGGTGTAGTAATAAAAGAGTATCGTTCCGACAGAGAGTTATTTAATTTAACTAACTTTTAGAGAATGATTAAGAGAAGGTTCAGTTGAAAAAGGTTTGATTTTTAACGGAAGAAAATAATAATAAAAGAAGCCTTGGGATTATTGGTCCATCATACCAACGAATCCTTCACAAAAAAAACCTAAACATCTAACTTTATATTTGACCTACTTTCTAAAGACAAGTTTCTCTTTAGCCTATCACATCTCCTTTCGGTCTCAGTGAGTGTGTTCCTCTAGCAACCATGTAACGCCCGTTTCGAATTATTTAATTATTTAATTGAGTCTAAAGTTATTTTAGATGAGTTTATATTATATTTATATAATATATGTGCGATTTATATGATTATTATGATTGAGGTGGATTATATGATTTTATGAGGAGTTGTGACTTATTTTATTGTTTAATAAAATAAGATTTGAAAATAAAATAAATATTGAGTTTAGGGGCTGTTTTGAGATTTTAGAGAGTTTTGGAGGAGATATAAAAAGAGAAAACCTAGTTTAGAAAAACATAACGTACGTACGATCAGTTTTGGAAAAAGGGAGAAAAAGCCAAGAGAAGAGGGAGAAGACCTAGAGGCTGCGATTTTCTGATTATAAGGTAAGGGTGAGACTAACTTTGCAATTCTATTAAGTTTATGAACCAACGGTTACATTTAACATGAAATAGAATGAGTTTAAGAGGAATTGGAAATTAGGTCAAATTGAGAGAATTGATGATTAAACGGTGAAAACTTGTTAAAAAGATGTAGAAACTGTCCTTAGACCTTATATAATGATTATGATGAATTATGGAATCGAGATTAGGCTTAAAACTATGAGAGTTGATGATTTTTAGGTGAAAACTGCATTCTGCCCGTAGCGACATTCATCGCTCACCTTCCGAGCTATGATCCTCGCCACGGCGAGTGATGAACTTCATCGCTCGCCACGCGAGTAACCTTTCCCCGCCTCGCAAGTTGCATGTTGCAGCTCGCCATGGAAAACACTTGAACTCGCCTAGCGAGCTTGACCAGAGAGCATGCAAGATTTCGTATTTTTGACTTTTGAGTTGAACCTTAGATGTTTTTGAGTGCCTGAACATGTCTAATAATGATTAGGAAAGACTTAGAATGAAAATTTGGAGAATCTGACTGAACTCGCCATGGCAAGCAGAGGCTCTCGCCTCGCGAGCATTTGTGTTACAGAATGCCTTTTTAGGTTAAATGCGATCTTTGTCGTTCGAGTTGATGTGAGTTTATCTTAGAGGTTAGAAACTAATTTGTTTACCTTGCTGTTAATGTCCCAGTAAGACTGATGCTTATGAATTAATGTTGCTTATAATGTTATATAATTGTATATACATTACATGACTTAAGTTTGATATTTGAGTTGTTGATTTACATTCAATATTATTATATCATGATGGTTTGCATACTGCCTATGTTGTTGTTTGTTAATTAACTAAGATGCATGAGTCGGTCTAAGTTGTTGAAGATGATGATGTTCCAAATTATTGGACTAATATAAGAGGTTG
This sequence comes from Medicago truncatula, assembly GCF_003473485.1. Lineage (NCBI taxonomy): Eukaryota > Viridiplantae > Streptophyta > Magnoliopsida > Fabales > Fabaceae > Medicago > Medicago truncatula. The sequence goes on from NC_053048.1 coordinate 12,237,628, forward strand.
TCGAATTAAGATGTTTTAAGAGGTTGAGTCCATGCATTAGCATTCATTGTTGGGGGCTTGATGCTCTGGAGCTTTGTACTCACCACGTTGGAGCTTTAGCTCAAATTAGCGATGGGGGCTTGATGCCCTGGAAGTATATTAATACTCAAATAGCGATGGGGGCTTGATGCCCTGTATTGGTACCACATGCATATAAGAGGTCTAAGTTGCATAGTTGCATTTGTCGAGTCGATGATGATTAAGATGTGAAGTTGTGATTACTTATATGAAATGTTAATGAAGTGATTTATGATATATTATTATCAAGATGAATAATTAAGATGTTTTATGTTGTTAAATATAATTGTTGAATTATATGCTTAATATTATTGTTTTGTGAAATCTCACCCCTTCTGCTTGGAAATGTTGCTCTTCGTATGAGTAACTTGCAGGTGATCAAGTTTAAGTAGCTGGAGTTGCTGTCGTGAGTGGTTATCCCTCACTGTGTCCTTTAGGTGCTCTGATACGTAACATGATAGGATCTTTTGTGGCTATTTCTTATTCCTTTATGTATTTGATTTATGAATAAATTGTTTAACTGAATTTATGAGAAATTTTGATGAGGCCTGCATGCCAAGACAATTTATGAAGTTGAATTTAATTCCGCTGCTTTTATGTTGAAGTATAAATTATTATTTATCTATTTTGAGATTTTTAAGAAGTGTGATATCCTGTTTCATGATGTTTTACTCTGATTATTGTTGAAATTTTTATGTTGGGAAAACGGGGTGTTACAAACCACGCCTATTCTCATGGTTGATTGCTATTAGAATCCTTGAAGAACGGAACTTTATATATCTCAAGGTTTGCTAGACTATTCTCATGTTTCGCAACCCTTGTCTAATTTCACTTGTTCCAATATTAAAACTTCATCTTTCGATCCTTCGCCTAATATTTGTGATGATGAATTAACAATTACTAAATCCTCCGCGTTCGCTTCCTAGCTTAGTAATTGCTAATTCATTATAAAACCGGTGAAATTAGATTAGAAAGTAGATTTATATAAAACTAGGGTTTATGCTTTGGTTTGATTAGGAATAAATTATTAGACTTATCCAACAATCCCAACACAAGAAGAGTCTACTCACTCATGTTCATCGTAGACATGGAGAAGAAGAAAAAAACATAAAAGTAAATAACAAGAAAGTAAAGGAAAAGAAAAGAACTTTTATTAAGAAAGACAATTGTCACTTATTGAATTCCAAGAATAAAAGATGGATATTTGTGATGCTAGCTACTGTATTTATAGTTTACATTCGACTTAAAATCTAAGCAATTACACCACTAGAATGTTCCACAAGAAACTGCGGGCTTTTTGGTAAAACTAAAATAGAGTAGCTTAAAATCTAAGCAAAAGCAGCAAAAGGTGTTCCTGGGAGGTGGCACGGCCGTGCCAAACTTCTGACTTGGGGGAGACATATTTTTGTCTCCGAATCTTCATATTTTTGCTCCGAAGCAGCCTCAAACCCCTTTCTTTTGCTCCAAGATTCAATCCATCAAATATTCATTCCTGAAATATAATAATATGCAATTGAAGTAAAATAGCTCTAAAAGGAAATAATATTTAAATAAAATAAACTTAAATCTAAATAAAACGAAACTAAATATTATACTAAAATGACTAATTATTGACTCATCAAACCCATTTGTGGTTGGGCTAGTGGTTGGCTTGGGATCTTGGAGTTTGCTCCTCTAGAGGTCTCAGGTTCGATTCCCTCTGGTGCCAATTTCGGTCGGCTAAGTCCATACATAGCTTGCTCTGGCTTTAAACTGGGCCCCCGCAAGTGGGCGGTGGGATTGGTCCCCTCGAAATAGTCGATTCTTGGATCGGATACCGAGTTTTCAAAAAAAAAAAATTATTGACTCATCACACCCCTTCTCCGCGAGGGGGGTGCACGTAGTTCAAACGAACTGTAACGTCTCTCTCCACGTTCCCAGGAATCTCTCACCGATGGTTACACTTCCCCCTATTTTGTAGCTGTCAGACACATGTGTGCCATTACAACGGCTCTGCATTCACCCACCTCTATATAAAGGGGACTCCTCACAATTCCAAGGTAGAATCTCTCTCACTTCTTAACCTCCATTTCTAATGTCTGCTGACTTGAGCGTCAGAGTGTCTACAGGTACACACACTCCGCCATTCCAGTACTCAAACTGACGCATTTCCATCACCAGCAACCACCGCATTAAAGAGTACCGACAGTCACCTTCTGATCAGGTCTGATTAGTTAGAAATATTTATTTTAATAAAGATTTATTTAGCCTAGTTAAAATCCTACTTGATAAGTATCATTTAGATCGATTAGGTTTCAAATTCGAAATCATATGATATAATTACACTATACCCCAACCCTAGCCACAAATATCTTTATTGGGTTTAAAATTCAAAGTCACAAATTTGAACTCAGTTAGGTTTCAAATTTGAACTCAAATGACATAGTTAGACCATACCCTAACCCTAACCCTATCTACTACTATTTTTATTGAGCTTAAAATTCAAATTCACAAGTTTCATTATGAAATTCTAGCGCACTTGTTTTAATATGTTATGTCAGATGTTTTAACGTTTGCAATGTTCCGTTTAATGTTCCAACATCACGTGATAAACAGAAACAAAAACAAGAAAATAAACGACAGGAAAGTAAAGAACACAATGAGTTTGTTGACCCAGTTCGATGACAAACACACCTACGTCCGGGGGCTCCAAGCCAGGAAGGAAATCCACTAGTGTAGTCCTTATTCAATAGCTCTCAACAAACTCCTCATTTACACTATATGACCTAGGACCTACCCGTATAGACTTCAACCTAGGAACTCCTAGATCTGAGATCCCATCTCATTATCCTAATGGTCAGTCACAGCCCTTGCGACCTATCAGACCTAAACCAAAACACAAAGATGAAGTTACCTTCAAACATAAACAACTAACACCTTGTTTCACAACTTCGGTGTAGTGCACAAGAGTATCAAACTCACACAAACAGTTCTAAACAAGTATCACAGACGATACAAGAGAGAACACATAGTAGATTCTAAACTTGCATCACAAACGATACAAGAGCAGAATACATGAAGACTCAAACCCTAAAAATCTAAACTTTTTAGAATGACGACTTGAATAACAATTAGGTTTTGAAGTCTTCCTTATATACTGAAGCAGCTTGGGCTAAATACTTAGTTGGGCTTCAGCACAAAGCAGATCGGTTCGGCTAATCTGCAAAACAAGAATATGAAACAAAAATGAAAAGTCCTAAAATGTCAGAACATTTATAGGATCGTTCCAACCAATAATAAATATTTCCTAAAATATAAAATCTACTATAGTACAAGGATATTTGTTTTTAGCAACAATGCAGCTAATACAAATACCCAACACATTCCAACTAATTAGGTTTAACACTTTTATTAAATTGGAAGGGATCATTTTCAATGTAATAAAGATTCAGTTAGTCTACTTAAATTTCTATTCTACCTAGTAAATATCGTTTAGCCCAATTAGGTTTTAAACTCAAACTCAAATGACATAGTTACATCATACCCTAACCCAAACCCTAGCCACTAATATTCTTATTAGGTTTAAAATTCAAAAATCTCATTTCAACTAATTATGTATAAAATTCTCACTAAATTGCAAGGAATTATTTGTAATTAATTTAAAAATATTGATTGTAATTAACATTCATTTACCCTAATTAAGATTCAAATTTACTTTTTTTTAAGGAAAGACTCAATTATACATGCTATGTATCATATAACTCAATTAGGTTTCAAATATGAAGTCAAATGATATAGGTACACCATACCCTAACCCAAACCACTAATATTCCTATTAGGATTGAAATTCAAATTCATATAATTTTGAATGTAATAAAGATTAATTTCGTCTAATTTAGTCAAATTTAAAAGGAATTATTAACAACCATCAGTCTCTTTTTCTTTGACAAGGTAAACTAATTAGTAATTAAAAGTACCAATTATGATTATTAATTAGTAATTTGATAGTTATGATGTAAGTGTAATTTTTTTTTAACTTTATATTTATTAAAAAAAATATGTAACTTTATATTATAATTTGTAGTAATTAGGTAGCAAATTATCATTATTATTTTTTGTATATAAAACACCTTCATAATTCAAAAAAATTGGTCAGGGGTAAGTATTCAAATCAAAAATTTCAAATTTGACATTGTCACGTGTACCAATGTGATCAGCTGCTGGACAAGTAGAGTCAAATAGAATCAGTATTTTTTGTTATTCACAAGTGTTTGTTGTTATTCACATTGACCATTGGTTAATAGATTGATGCAAATAACCAATGACACACATGCTATGAGACAAAAACATAGTACTAGATACAAGCTATGAGACAAAAGAAGTAGGATGATTAGACTTATAAGTCATAAAGACAAAAGCAGACAAACATAGTACAAATGAATACAATTCATTTTTAAAAATCATTTTTTTAAACTATTACAAACAGACCATATATAACAACCTATTTAATCTCTAATTAAACTAATTACAACTAAGTTATTTTCTATATAATTTAAAATTATCTAAACTAATCTATGTATTTTCTTGTAAAATAAACTAAGCTTTGACTAAAACCTTGCAAAATGACTGTTGAATGTTAGTTTGATTTGTCTTATAATTTTAAGGAATCTTTTTGCTATTCCTGTTGTGTTGATCTTTTTACTATTCCTGTTGTGTTGAAACTGCCCAACTTACATAGTTCATCAAGCTATTCCATTTGTCATAGCCAGCTAAGGCCCCATAACATGATAGGTCTCTTTTAATCCATAACATAGGTTTATGGGTTCCCTTCATTTAGTCTTTTATTTTGCAGTACTATTTTAATCAATATACCATGTCAAGTCTTCCCTCCATCTTGTTACACGAGCCCTGCATGAATCAATTCAAAGTCAATGTGTGTACTCATTTTTTTTATCAAGGTTGAATAATTAAAATAGAACATTGTTAAGTGTACAAACAGAGTTTCACACTTGGTGGATAGCTGAATATAAATATAACAATCACTTGGAATACCATCACACTTGTTTTAAATCTCACTTTATTTTCTGAAGTTTTTGAACCTCACTTTTTCTTCTTAAGCTTTTGACATGGCCATGGATGTTGGGGATTCTGAGAGGGTTTATATGGAAACAAATGATGTTGATGACAGTGAAAACATGAATCCAATGACCATTGAGGAACTAGATGTTGATGGTGATTATGTTATTCAACATGATGAAGTTGAAAGAGCTGAGGTGACAAACAACAATGACAATACGATTCTTGAACTTAAGAGATTGGTTCAAACCATGGCATCTTCTGTTGCTACTGTTGTTACTAAAATAGAGGTTGATTTTTACACCTTTTTACATAACAATATTGCATTTATTTTTCGATATATGTTTAAACAAACCTTATATTATCATCTTTTATATTTCTAATACTTATAAGTATTTATATATGAATTCTTGCAGGGGTTAAGTTACAAACAACTTGAGCTAAGTTCAACTATGATGGAGTTTCAACATCATAACAAAGAAATGCGTGAGTCTCTTAAGTTGATGGAGGTAGTTGTATGCTTGAAAGAAAATGATGTGTTTGGCAGCCATGTAACTCCAAACAAGATTGGGTCTGATGCTTTTGACATGGTTGTTGGAAGGATGGATAATCATAGATCACAACTTATAAAGCAAGAGTCTGGCCAAAAGATGAAATCCAAGGCAACAAAAATCATTGATGACTTTAACAATGTTATTGTGGATGTGTCTGACGGTGATGATGACACAAAAGGAAAGAAAGTGCATAGGTCAGTGATGAATGGAATGTATAATAACACTATATTTGGAATGAAACCACCTCTCCTAAAAGAGTGGACCACAGGTGAAAAATCAGGTGTTAAGGACAACACTTTTGCTATCAGTGGCGGAGCCAGCCAAAATTTTTTGGGGTGGCTGCCATCTCGCCATCAAAATAAACTATAATATATAAATCATATTAAACACAACACATTTAAGTCATAATAAACCAACAGCAAGATCAGAAAGAGTAGTATGCAAAATAAGCAAATCAAAATATGAACATAACAGCAAGATCAGAAAGAGATATAATGAATTTATAAATTATAACAAATCAGCAAGATCAACAACAATCAAAGTAGGTACAGAATAGGTACAAAATAGGAACATAACAGCAAGATCAGCAAGATCAAAGTAGGTATGCCTCTGTTTATTTTGGATTTCTAAAACAAATATGTAAAACTATCATCAACAAAATCAAACTTCTGTAATACAAAGCAGCTTAGCCTTAGCATTTAGGAAATGGAAATTTGTAACATTAAAACTATATTTAGGGGATTAAGATTAACCATGAACTATGATTTCACAATATATAAACAAATAATGTTAAAACTGATATTTTAAGTTTAAAACTCAGCCTCGCTTCTAAAAATTTTGCAGGTTATATGAGTGAAGTCACATTCCTCTTTTTTTTACTTCATGATATTCAAATCTTTCCTAAACCACACAACCATCTTGATCTCATGACCTTTGAAAATATTACTGATTAACTAGTTTTGTTTGATAATCAAACATATTGATTTTGTTATGATGGAATTTGAAATAAAGTGTTTTACATTTAGACGAACTTATTCTCAAAGCAAGTTTGGAATAACAGCTATTATGATTTTCTAATCCAATGCAAAGATTACTTTGTATGACTCTAGTCAAAGTGATAATCAAAAGCAATTAGCAAAGACAAAAACCAAATTTGTAAAACTACCATCAACAAAATCAAACTTCAATTTCACATTACCTAATTTACCTTACAATTTACAAGAATTAGGGTGTGTGGAAAGAGAGATGGAGATAGCTCTTTAAACACAACACAGAAGAGGGAGGAGGAGGAGGAGTAGACGAGTGGTCGCGGCGGCTGACCGGCGGTGGTGTGGTGGTTGTCTGTGGATTGGATCGCAATTTGCTTTGTTGGGGGAGAAGAAGAGAACGCGTTTCTCTGTTCTCACTTGATGAAAAAGAAAATTGATGACCAAATGAAAATTGGATTGGAAAATATTAGTTTTAATGAAGGGCATAATAGTAATTTCCATAAAAGGATGGGGTGGCGGTGGCTCCTCCTTGCCACCCCCCAGTTCCGCCACTGTCTGCTATGATGCTTTGCAAGAGCAACTTTAGAAGGTCATCCAACTCAGAGGTAATAATAATTTAACATGTTTTTTCTTACTTGAAAAGTGATATGTTTAACTAACAATTTTTTATAAACCTTGTAGCCTATTGGTAGTGCTGTATTGACTAGGATAACTAAAAAGTTATTTCAAAGTCCATCTCACAGATCAAAGATACATGTTACCAATCCATATTTGCAACCACGTCCCAGTCCAGTTGGGAGAGGAAAGACAAGGGTCAACGAAGTGCGCCCATTCATTCCAAGAGTCATGAATCTCACTCTACCAAGGGTTATTATCAATATCACTCAATATAAATATATAGATATTTTGATTATTATGTTCTGTCCTATAACGTTATTTTTGAAGTTAATTAACTTTTTTTTGTAGGGCATTAAGTGAAGGTTTAAGCCTACCCCAGAAATGCAAGTTTGTGCATATGTGTTTCATCTAGATCAGGATGCAGAGTATTGTTCTTACTTTAAGTACATTCACTTATTGTTATGGTAAAAAAATAGTAGCTAACCTGTTATACTCTATTTTTCAGTGAACCATTGATGACCACTCATAATATGGTTGCAACTCGTGTTGACATTGAATGTCTTTGTCCTAGAAAACCAATAAAAGATGTGGTTAGTTTGGTGAATAAGATTTTTTTTTTTTTAGGGATTGGATTCTAGATCAAAAAAAAAATAATGAATAGCAATTAAGTATATTGAAAATGAGATTGAGCAACGGGTGGTAGACTTTTCAACAGAGGAGGGTAAAAAAACCAAGTATCCATCCATAAATGAATTAACTAAAACAATTGGGGTCAAATTATTATTTTTAATTAGGGTCTGAATTGAAATATAAGAAAACAGGGAGTACAAGTAATCACACAGGAGTACATGTAATAACACATATAAAATAAAATTGGTCTAAGATGGAGAAATTTAACAATTTCCCAAGCTAAAACCCTCCCTATTAAAGATCTCACATTTTTGTCATCCACCCTGTACACTACTTTTCATGCAGCTCTTGAGATTATGGATCAACATTTGATCTAAAGGGGGTGCTTTTCTAAATTTTTAGTGAAGAAACAGGTGTGTTCCGTATATTATAGTTAAATGTATTATTAATATTTCTTAGAATCGATGCCTTCTGTCTTGGATCGGTCAGAAGGTCAATTCCACTGTGATACGTGGACTAAACATTCATCAGACTAAGACACGTCGCCTGAAGGAACACGCCAATATCATTGCATGTCACCTCACTAGAGCGCGCTTCTGTGCATCAGACACCATGCACGTATTCTTTAACCGTCTCCTAATCACGCTCCGCAAATTACGGAAGCAGTTATTCTCACACACGCCTATATAAGGGTGACTTAGCTTCACCTCAAAGGGATGATTGACTTTTCCCACACTTTTTACACACACCTTCTGATTTCCAATACTGATTTGAGCGTTGGAGAGCCACCGTACCAGAACACTTTCTGCCACTGTTGGCTACATCGCTCTTACCGGACATATCACCTTCAAATATTGATATTGTTTGCCCGATTTATTGCCAACTTTGAAGTATCTTTGGTGGCCAGGATAAAATAGAGACAAATAAGTTAAGAGAGTGATAAATTATTATCTTATCTTGTATTTTATGTGCACGTGATAAGAAATTAGGTATCTAGTATTTTATTATATATTTTAGATAATCAAAATAATATAATGATATTTATTAAATGTAATGAAAATACCATCGTTGTGAGAAATTATATTTAATTCTTTAAAATATAAATTAAATTTCATATTTTATAATTTGTAATAGTGGTTGTATTTTTAATGTTAAATATTGTATAATTCAATATTATTATTATTATATAAAAGGGTTAATAGTGTTTTACCCCCTGTAATATAGGCCATTTCCAGTTTTCCCCCTTGTAAAATATTTCTTTTGAATTTCATCCTTGTAATTTAAAGATTTTTTGGTTTTGGACCTTCAATGAAAATTTCATCCCTTGTAATTTGAGCAAATTTAGGTTTACCCCCTTGTAATTTGAGGAAATTTTAGTTTACCCACTTGTTAATTTGAGCAAATTTCAATTTACCCCCTGTCATATCTTCGATTTTGTACAGTCAAAATTCATGAAAGTCCAAAACAAAAAATCTTCAAGTTACAAGGACGAAATCTAAAAAGAATATTTTATAGGGGGTAAAATTGGAAATGACCTATATTACAGGGGCTAAAACACTATTGATCCTATATAAAATGATAAAATTACTCTTATAATAAATTTGTACATGTTTTTTCATAAAATTAAATAATATTAATGTTTTTATGATTATTTAAATTGATATTTTTTTTAAAGATGGATATTTAAATTGATGTAAACTAATATTTATATATTAGATTAAAAATTATATATATATATATATATATATATATATATATATATATATATATATATATATATATATAAGATTGATTTTTGTTTTGATTCTTTTGTAGACCATGATTACTCTTCTATTCATTTTTTTTAAGGGAAAAAACCTGTATTCCTTAAAAATATCATGTTCTGCATCATTAGTGAATAATCCTCCTTCCATATGTGAAGGGCTTAAGAAGTTATTCAATCGATTGCAACATCTTTTTTTAATAAGTTAAATTAACCTATCAAAATTAACATTATAGAGAATTGAACTTAAAACTTTAAAGATGAGCATACTCCAAGATCCTAAACCACCTAAATTAGTTTCAATTGCAACATCTTAATGAACATAAAATTAGGCCACAATCTGTTACAACACTAAGAGCAACACCAAAAGTAGGAAATTAATAAAAGACACCAGATAAAGTCCTCTACTTATTATATTGTTTTTGGATAAATTGTGCCATGGTTTGTATAAGAATATTGTATTCTACTTATTTATCTAAAAACAAGAAAACAAGTAGGACCACATGTTCATAATGTAAAAATAAGTCCTGCTTCCATTAAAGACATGATTGCCTTGGCAGCATCAATTAGAAATATCCCATGGAAGTGGAACAAATCAACAACACCCAAACTCTTCTTTTGATCTCTACATATTCACCTGCCCAAATATTCATATAAGGAGATTTACTTTTCTATTTTTCAAATAATAATTTTTAGGGTAAATACCTCTTTTCGTCCCTGTAATATTAGCGAATTCCGATTTTAGTCCCTGTAAAAAAAAAAATTAGATTTTGTCCCTGTAATTTCAGATTCTTCCACTTTTGATCCCTCATTCCACCACGTTAGCAGAATCTGCATACATGGCACGTAAAATGAGGGATCAAAAGTGGAGGAATCTGAAATTACAGTGACCAAAAGTGGGAGGAATCTGAAATTACAAGGACGTAATTGATGCAGATTTTGCTGACGTGATGAAAGGAGGGACCAAAAGTGGAAGAATCTGAAATTACAGGGACAAAATCTAAATCTTTTTATTTACAGGGACTAAAATCGGAATTCGCTAATATTACATGAACGAAAAGAGGTATTTACCCTAATTTTTATGTTATTAATTTTTTTCTCAGTGTTAATGCATCCATATTTTATTATATCACTAGGTTGATTGTTATTAATTTTCTTTTATGATTAATTTTTGTAAATTACACAAACAATATTAAGTTTTTTTAGTAGAAATACTATTTAATCTTAGAGCAATGTTATTTGTACAACTATTTATTGTGACAACTTGTTGGACAACCAAATTTTACAAAGAAATTTAGATAGTGGCACAAAAATCAAAGCAATAGAGAGAGAAAGTAGAATGATCATGTGAGTATGAGAGAGAAAGTTGTCACAAAAGTTGTCAAAAAATGGTTGTTCAAATATCATTTCTCTTAGTTGATTACGTGATAAAGAATAGTAAAGTTTATAACATGAAAGGTGTAAAAACATGTTAAAAACACACTCCAACACCCTACACTTTTACTGATTTCATAGTCCTAACTAGATTCCGTCAAAAAAAAAATAGTCCTAACTAGATGTGGAGGGTGGGAAAAGAAATTCCGTATTCTGTTATGGGTTTGAGCATCATCTCTTATAGCAGGAAGAAGCCCAAATGAAGAAATTAGGCCTATTATCTTTGTGTTTGAGAGTTTCTTATCCCACCTCCAACCTTCTCACATATCCTATTTGGATTATAAAATAAAAAATGTATCGTGTGTCTGGAGGATATTTTTAGAATGTTTTACGTTTTTAAGATTATATAATCTGAAACCCATAGAACACGAAAATTCAGTAGGGTTAGAAAACGGTCTTTTTATGTTTTTGTGAATGATGACAATAATGGTCTAGCTACAAAATAATGAGATTTTTTTTTGTTGTTTAGTAGTCTAGTGGTTGGAGCTCACACAATTAATTGTGGAGAAGTGAGTGTCCGGGGTTCGAACCCCAGCCCCTGCATAAATTATACAATGTCCCTATCAATTGCGCTATGCTTACGGGGACAAATAATGAGAATTGTTACCCTCACCCTTAAGACTTTTCAGCCACACTCTTACATTTTCTCAAATTGACAACGCAAAATTAAATTTGTCTTTCTCCGTCTTTGTGTGGTATCTATGTTTGATATCTTGTGATGACAACAACAATCTCCTTTTGTTTCTTGTGTAAGAAATATTTAAAAAATCTATAATTTCTTTTTAAGATTTTTTAAACATGTCCATTCCAGTGTTTTTTATTTCAAAGTCTTTCATTCTCATTATCACTAAAAAATACAACATTTAAGTTGATTATTGGTGGGATGATATTCCTTATTTCCTAAAAAAGACATCAATAATATTTTCTTTTTAAATTTAAGGTATATATATTTTCAAAAATATATGGTAAAGGTCTTGTCGTTCAATATCATGATCGGGTTGTTGACTAGGTTAGATCATGAATACAACGAAAATAAAAAAAAGTACCATAAATAAATATAAAGGAATACACTAAATAGTGTCCTTAAAACATTGATTAAGAAAAAAAAAGGATAAATATTGTGTTAAAAAATGGTAAATTCAACTTTTAAAAAATTTAAATATTGTTGTTTTCAATGTAAAATGACCGCTTTTGATTTTCTTATCAAATGCCTTAAAACATTGATTTAGGACACTTGTTAGTATGACCAATAAATATATTGGTTACAATTCATTTCTGAAAAATGGTTTGCAGTTCAAACCAACATGTCCGTTGGGTTATGATTCAACTAGTTCAACCGATTGAATCACAATTGAACATGATAATGTATAAATAATAAAATAATAAATATATTGCTAAATTTTACAGGTAATTCATCAAAATAATAACTAATAATAAAGTTATATATTTATAAAAATGTGGTCACTCTTGCAACATTATGAACAACCTCATTGTTTTGTCTTTTAATGAACTCAACATGAGAGTTTCTAAAATGAGAAGAGAAAGTATGTCTACAATCTCTAATAATAGCGTCAAAATTAGACGCATCTAAATTGTTTCTATTAACAATGTCTACCACCGGATGTTTGGAATCTAACTCGAATACCACATTATTAAGTTCTAAATCTCTTACCTACTTCATAGCATGAAAGAGTCCTAATGATTCTCCAATATCGATATCAAGAATAGGAGAAATCTACTCGGTTTTTGCTAGCACAAATTGGCCTATCATCCTCTATACACACACCAATACCCACTTTACTGCGCGATCTCGAAAAAGAGGCGTCAACTTTGCCTTTATATCGTCGTATAGGAGGTCTTGTCCAAGCTGCATTATGCTGACTCGTGTGTTGGTTATTGCTATTGATACGCGCATTTTGTTCATTTCTCCACCCGGTTAACAACGATATACTACAGTCGCACACCACAGCTCTTGTGGCAGTTTCATTTCTCCAGATAACATCATTCCTTTCTTCCATATTGCCCATATAGTGCAAGCAAACAAAGCTTTGTGCTTTGCACTCAAAGTCTGCATAATATCAAAGATATTATTAGCCACAGAAGAACGAACTATGATTCAAGACCTGAAGTATAAAATTCCAAAAACAAGCCTTAGCCAACACAGAATACTATTTTGACATGAGAAAAATGAATGCATACTATCTTCGACACCTGTATCGCAACGCACACAATTATTTGGGCTATTGACTCCTTGATCATAAAGCCTATCTTATGTGGGCAATTACCAAAGCCCATTCTTAACTTACCCTAATATTTTTCTCATTCAACTAATATTAGGGTTAGTTACAAAGTTGTTAACTCGAAAAATATACAAAGTTGTTATTTAGTTCAATAAAAATATAGTGATGGGACAAATCTCTAGACGGAAAAACTAACATTTTTTTCGGCTTAACCATTCAACGGAAAGGTTGTGATGGCTGCATTTTCCTTTACGATTGTTCTTAAAAGCTCTCATTTTATTTGCTTATTTTGATTCTCTCAGGATTAACCATCCAGGTCGAATTTGCTCGGATTGACCAATCCGAAGATAAAAAAATCCTAAAAAAATCTAAGTGCATTTTACACTTTTAAATTGGCCAATTCTGATGTGTATAAAATCTTGAAAAAGTTGTTGCTGGTGAATTCTATGGTAGATATTATTTTGTACAAAAATAATTAGAGGTATTTTAGTTATTTGAATTGCAAATTATTAGCTGTGTCAGCGTGTCAGTGTCCGTGCTTGATAGCTGATAAGTCAACACCGATAATAATTTGAGATAGTAACATAACTCAATATAATTATGTGTCGGTTTGTGTCGGTGTCAGACAGTGACAGCTGTCGGCCACCATACACGCCTTCAATCAAAAGTGTTGGTGCTACAATTGTTAAAACAAAATAAACACTTTGAAAATTTTAACCTAAAGAAAGAACAACACAAGTCTTTTCCTACTTCGGTGTCAGTAACACTAATCAAGCGACACCATTATATCTTTCACTAAACAGAAGTCTTAATTAGGTTCTGAAATTCATGGTCTAGTAACCAAAATAAAATAAAATCACAATAATAAGAATTGTAGCAATGAGCAGAAGATAACACAAGAATAACATACATGCGAGTGTAGAGATTCTCCTTAATCATCGTCAAGTGTCGACAAGACAACCTCGCTTGCATCTGCAAAATTACACGACAAACCAATACCTCAAAAGAAACTCAAAAAAATAAATAAAAAGTTATATAATAAATAAATAAAGGTTAAATGTTGGGTATGCCTTATCATGAAAGCTGGAAAATTTGGAGTGTTTATTCGACTTTGTGCATTTCTCAATAGAAGTTGATGGAATCACTCATTCTCTGTCACTTGTCAAATGGTTAGGATGAAAGCAATAGTGTAGAACCATTTCGTCAGTAAGCACCATAAATATTTTCAGAACAAGAACGGTTGAACAATATGTGTACATTCGTTTATGCTTGAATCAAGTAAGCTTAGATCATAACTCACTTCCTTGCCTTTTTAGGTAATAATGAAAAAATCAAATCTTCCGCATACAAGCCATGTTAGAAATGCAATTAAGTGGTAACAAGGCTCCACCCCGGAGCTTTCTTGAGTTTCTCTTCTTTCATCATCTTCCTCAATCTCGAAACCTCCTGCCATTGTCCAGCCTCTGCGTACATATTCGACAAAGAAACATGAACACCATGATTATGAGGATCCAGAGTAAGAATTTGTTTCACAACCCTTTCAGCAACCTCGGTGTTTCCATTATTCTTGCTAGCTGCCAATAAAGCTCCCAAAATAACCACGTCAGGTTTCCATGGCATCCCTTTTATCACTTCCTCTGCCTCTAGCAACTTACCCCCTCTCCCAAGAAGATCAACCATGCACCCATAATGCTCAATCGTCGGCTCAATTCCATGCACAACCTTCATCGAACAAAAAACCTCGCGGCCGACATCAATCAAACCTGCATGACAACAAGCAGATAAAACCCCAACAAATGTGACAGCATTAGGAACAACAATCTCCTCCTCCTTCATACACTCAAACAAACCAAGAGCATCTTCAACATGTCCATGAGAAGCCAAACCACAAATCATAGCATTCCAAGTAACAACATTCCGCTCAGGCATTTCATCAAACAACTTCCTCGCCGTCAAAATATCCCCATTCTTCGCATACATATAAACCAACGCGGTCCCAAGAATAACTCCCACTTCAACCCCTTTCACTCTCATAAACTCATGAATCCTTTCCCCAAGCTCAAGACAACCCGACCGAGCACAAACCGACAACACCGAAGCCAAAGTAGCACCATTAGGCTCAAACCCAACAACAACCATCCTCTCAAAAAGATCCAAAGCCTCATTATAACAACAATTCTGAGCATACCCACAAATCATCGTGGTCCAAAGACTCAAATTTTTCATCGGAATTTCATCAAACACGTAACGTGCATCAACCAAATCACCAGAAACAGAATACCCACGAACCAAACCATTCCCCACATGACAATCAAAACACAACCCGAATTTCACCACATGTGCATGAACCTGTTTACAATGTGGCAAAACATTTGATAGCGAAGAACAAGCTTTGAGGAGAAAAGGGAAAGTGTGTTTACCAGGGATAACACCGTGTCTACGCATTTGAATGTAAAGGGAAAGAGAAATGTGGGGCTGTTGTTGTTGATGCGCGCGGATGAGAGTGTTCCACATGAATGAATTGGGTTTGTGTAAGGAGGAGAAGATTCTAGAAGCGTGTTCGAGGTTACCGAAAGGGGAAAGAGCGAAAGAGGAGAATAAACGGCTTGTGGCGAATTGGTCGTTGATGCGGGATGTGATGATCATTTGAGCGTGGATTTGTTTGAGGTGTTGTATGGTGGTGGATTTGTCGGCGAGAATTGCTAAGGTAGGAGGGTTTTGATTTTGAAGTGATGAGGTTGTTTGAAGCCATGATGATGATGATGTTGAGAGGGAGACGGTGGTTGGGATGCGGTGGTTGATGAAGGATGGCAGTTTTGGCGGCAACATTTGAAGGAGTTCTTCTGCCTCCTCGACACATTTGTTGATGGCAGTACACGAGAATACTTTATTTACTTTTTGTTTGTTAAATTTTGCTTAGTTGAAATGAACAATGTATAATATATTCAAACCTCAACTATCACAAAAATAATAATTTATTTATTCATTCTGTTCAACTACTCCCTGCTTGTTAACAAAAAAAATCCATTCAATCTATGCATTAAGTATAAAATCCATCCAATTTATTAGGAGTATAACGGTTCAATTTGGATCGGTTTTTGATCAAAAAATGTTCGAACCAATGAAACCTTCATCGATATGATTTTCATATTCTTTGTTTTTCAAACTGCTTTATATAGCTAACATAAAAAACCTAACAAGAGGACGATCCCAATGACAGTGAGGAACAATGGGTTAGGTATGACTAGCGGCTAGTGTTCGTTTTTAGTAGAAACGAAATATAGTGTGAGTGATAAGATGAGATGAGATGATGGGGAGAAAGTGAATGAATTATAGAGTATTTAATGTTGACCTTTAATTTTAAACTTAATCATAAATGTGTATAGGAGGGATAATCTTACTAAAATGAGGGGTGAGGTTAGCACCGGTTCGGTTTATCGGTTCTTTGGATTTTAAAATTAAAAAAAACTGAGAAGTGAACCAATCTAGATTGGTTTAGGTTGATTAAACCGAACCAAATAAGGTCGGATACTTTTTCGGTTCGGTTCAATTTAAATTTTCGATTTCATCGGTTTTATTCAAACCACTTACATCACTACTTTTTTTTTTTATTTTTTTTAATAAAAGTAAGCTTGTATGGTTATTTAGCCGTAATCACAAAAATAAAGTGATTGGTGTAGAATTTGATGCCACAAGTTAATGAATCATGGCAACAACATACATTGGAGACAAGGAAGTGGCGCGAAAGAATTACCATACCCATTTCCTTTCCCACAGCTGTGGTTGTCACTTCCTTTACGTCAACCCGTAACTAACTTTCAACTTGAAGCCCCAAATAATAATAATAATATCATCACGCTACACAATCCGCATTCCATTTCTATCTCTCATCTTACAATTCCATCTCCATGGCTTCCGTTTCTTTCTTTTCTCAGCCACTCGCTTTCGTTGCTTCGCCTTCGGATAGAGCCCGGTTCGGTGCCAGTTCAAAGATCCGGTTCATTCGGGTTCACAACAATCACAAACCAGCTGGATTAACTGTTTCTAGAGCTGCTGCTTCATCTTCTTCTTCTTCTGCTGCTGCTTTAGTCTTTCGTGACCTTGATGCTGATGATTTTCGTCACCCTGTTGATAAAGAGGTTTTCCTCTTAACTGATTCCATTTTGTATCATCAATCCAAACATGTCCTTAGTTCTCATGAGATTCTAGCATGTAGCTTTTTCTAAGTAGCAATAACTGACACTTTAAAGGTGTATTTGGTGTCTCAGTGTTGTGTCTGTGTTCGAGAATTCTTCTTAAATTATTATGCATAGTCGTATATGCATTTTCATTTTCTTAAATTATTATGCATCGTCGTATATGTATGTGTCAGGATAGTGCTCTGTGTTTATGTTAGGGGTTTGTTTTTGTTCTTACAGGAGTACTAGTGCTTTGTTTCTTGATTTTGTTTTTCATTTACAGAATACAATGATGCTGAGAGCGATTCCGGGATTGAAACAAGTGGGAAAAGCTCTTCTAGGTATTGAACATTTGCAGTTTACCTTTGAACTGTAACGAATATCTGATCACTTGATCGAGTTGATTTTCATGATAACATGAGTTTTAACTTTTAAGCCATTACTCATTTATAGCTGATAGCGGAATTGTCCCTTTTTCATTTTGGGTTAGCTGATTATTATAAAATTATAGACATAAGAGGCTGTTTCAGAAGGGTGTTTTAATTTCATATATATATATGGCTGCATTTGTGGTGGCATGGAGACATCAAAAACCTTGATGCCATGGTCGCAACCACAGGCACAGAAATGTATCGCTAGAATACTGTAAGTTGGAAATTGGAAGACTACGTATAGTTGATATTTGAAAAATAAATGTTTACGAGTCGTGCATGGGGGATATATGACTTGCATGCACAAAGAGAAGTTAAAAGCATTATTGTACGCCACGGTAGCCAATTGGCCATTTAAGTGAGCTAGACCGATAAAGTATTGATGCGGAATGTGCGCAACACAAATGAACATAATACTTATTCATGTAATAGGAATTGGTGACATGTCAATCTTCTATTGACTCAGTACACCCAAGTCGGAAACACCAGGCTTATACAAGAATTAATCGAGGGAACCCGTGCTCAGCACATGTTGCTGGAAATAAATTTAATGCGAAGTTAACACGTGGTACGGCCCAGATTACCTAACTGTTTTTTTTTTTGGTAGATAGACGAAATGGCAAAGCCATTATAAACTCACACACACAAGTGGAGGCACCGGGGTTCGAACCCCGGTCAAGGCGTCTGGCCTAACAATTTCGGTATTTTACCAGTTGAGTTAGGACTTCTGAACAACTGTTTTGTTAATAATAAAGATGTTTTTATGAGAGAAATTTTGTTCAAGTATCATTGCTTAATAAATTTCCATCCTCTTCTAGGTAAAGTGTAATTTCAGTTTAGATGTCTGTCATGAGACAAACTCATATATAGGCCTTTTTACTGGGATGGGGTACTCCTGTCCCAAAATTTTTAGAAGGATAGAAGTGAAAAAGTTATTATTGAAATTGTGTGAGTTATATCCGGGAAATACCACTTCTATTCAATATTTTAAAAAATAAAACTTGCACGTCGTACACAGATAATATTACTTTCATGCTATAAATCAAATGCCAGCCCTTTATGGTATATACTACTTCATACTTATTTACGGATCATGCAAGTTGTATGTGCTATATTTAGGTGGAGGCGCGAGATGTTTGTTTTTGCTGTATTTATTTTAATTTAATTGCACGGATTGCTGTCTGTTCATGATGTTGTGTGACATGATTGCACCATGGTTATTGTTTTCCATTTATAAAAGCTTTGTTCATCTGAAATGTTCAGCTGGATATCGGGCTGAAGACACGTCTTCTATATGCTGCACTATTTGTGAATTTTTGCTGCTTATATGCTTGCTTTCAGATCCTAGTCGGAAAATTGCTTTGTTGTTGTTGTATATGCACACTTTCAAATGCATAGCTTTTTATCCAGTTACTCAGGTTGCGATATGACATGGTCCCCTTTATATGAGTTGCAGGAACTGTAACAGAGCAGGTCATGCTCCTTGAGAACATAGGGACATCCGTCCTTGTCTCCAAAAATCAGGTATCTTTAACAGTCTGTAAAATAAAATTTCTTCAATGTGTGATCAATAAAGAAATTGCATTTATGTAATATAATAGATAAAAATATACCTGTGTTGAATAGTATTCAACCCACATCCTAGTCGAAGTTCTGTGTTTTTTTTTTGTTGAAATTTTCTCTTACTATATGAAAAGGGATAATGATATGTTCATGATAAAATGTGCATGCATTTATCTTTATAAACAAGTGCAGATGTATGTGATGTAAAAACCACATATTGACATAGCCTAAATAGTCTGTGTGAACTCCATTTTCTTTTATGTTATTTCCTCAAATGAAGAATAAGTGTTGATCACATTGCGACTGTATTTCTAAACATACAAAGTGCATCAGTGATTTAACTTCTTCCTCTACTTGTCACCAACTTAGTAATGGTTGCTCTGATTAAACATTTGAAAGCTGATTAGCATCTTCACTTCACATTTTACCATTTGTCATTCCCGCTCAGTTCAGCTGTATGGCATGATGTCACCTGAAAATTATATGGCCTAACCGTCTAGTTACTTCTGTGTTTATGCTACCTTATGTCACCTCATTGAATTAACTAATGCTGTGTTGTTGTGGTATCAGCTTTCTGATCTTCACACCTTAATGGCGGAAGCTGCAGAAATATTAAATATCAATGCCCCTGATCTATAT
Source organism: Medicago truncatula (assembly GCF_003473485.1). Classification (NCBI taxonomy): domain Eukaryota; kingdom Viridiplantae; phylum Streptophyta; class Magnoliopsida; order Fabales; family Fabaceae; genus Medicago; species Medicago truncatula. Next base: position 12,257,778 of record NC_053048.1, read on the forward strand.
GTTCGTCAAAGTCCTGTGCCAAATGCATACACATTAGCTATAAGTGGTAAACGACCATTTGTCGTTATTCATACTAGCCTAGTGGAGCTCCTTACAAGAGCTGAATTGCAGGTTCTAATTTATTTTGTAGTTCTTTTTAATTTTCTACCCTACTTCTTAGCTGGTATAGCATCCAAGAAGTTTTCTTCCCATTCTTCACGGTAAACAAGCAATAAGTTTGCAGGAGTTAGACTTTGACGTGAATGATGTTGATATGGGAACCATTTACATAAGAAATACATTTTTCATTTCAAACTTTCCTTATCAATTTTTTAGTCAAACCCTGTTTTGATTTTATATTCATTGTTCTGGTTCAAAAATACTATTGACTTGCCATCAATTTACTTTTAACAGGCTGTTTTGGCTCATGAGTTGGGTCACCTAAAATGTGATCATGGTGTGTGGCTTACATATGCAAATATTCTAACTCTTGGAGCCTATACTGTACCTGGTAGGTGATATGGAGCATATTTGAGGTTTTAACAGTGTATATAAGGCACATGGTTATAAGTTTTAAATTACAGTCAAGTTTTTAGTTATGTTTGATGTTCAAAGTTGGATAAACACCGTTTGTCTAACACCTATGGATTGAACTGGGAACGACATCCATGTTAATCTTAGTCTCTTATCACATAATGACCATAAAGACCTGTCTATAATGTCATAATCCTTGTTTTCATCTTTGAAAATGTTGTTTATCTATACCTACATATAAATGGGATACTAAGTTTTGGTGCAACAATTCTTTTTTTCAATTTTTTCTTTCATTTAAACTATTTTATTTACAATTTTGTCCTTCTTTACCCAATCAAATAACTGTTTTTTATTAAATAATCACGTAAAATTGTATAACTTCCATTATTTTTATCGAGAAAAGTGAACAGACTATCACATTAGTGCCATTTTGTATGCTAGTTTTAGTAATTGATTCATATCTGACTCCAGCTATTCCAGCTCGTTTAATGTTAATGAGAAATAACCTCCATTTGTTTTAGGTATTGGAGGTTTGATAGCTCAGACTCTGGAAGAGCAGATTTTCCGCTGGCTTCGAGCAGCTGAGTTAACTTGTGACCGTGCAGCTCTTCTTGTTGCTCAAGACCCAAGGGTATGCTGATGTCAGAATTCATAATTTATCTGTAGCTTGGTCTAAGCAAAATTTCGGTATCATTTGTTGGTGTAATTATTAAGTATTTGTTTTCCGACCCTACAAAAGGTTGTCATCTCAGTCCTCATGAAATTAGCCGGTGGATGCCCGTCTTTGGCTGATCAACTAAATGTTGATGCATTCCTGGAGCAAGCTCGCTCTTATGAAAAAGCTGCTTCCAGCCCTGTTGGATGGTACATAAGGTTCGTAGAAGTCAATAGTATCTGTAGTCTGCCACCGATATTAAAGTTGAATTGCAACTTTTTCATTTAGAAGCTGAATTTTTCTTTTGATTAGGAATGCTCAAACAAGCCAACTTTCGCATCCTCTGCCTGTTCTACGTGCTAGTGAAATTGATGAATGGTCAAGAAGTTCAGCTTATAAATCTCTTTTGAAACGTGGAACACCTATTCGATCACACCAACAGAAAAAATTCTAGGAGTGCCCACATTGTTCTAAATGCACAACAGTTCAATGTTCTTCATGGTTAGTTTCTTAAAACTCTGCAATTTCTGTTTTATTTTGTGTTTCTATGCTTCATCTAAGTCAGTATTGCTAATACATCAGACAATAATCATTCATCAGTTTGTACAAGTGATAAAGTATTATACATGTTTGAACTTGTAGATAGTGCATCTAAGTATAAAAAGAGTATAGTCTATTTCCCATCAGTGGAAGTAATATTACAGTTTCCAACTTGATAGAAATCCGAACTAATGAGAAGCAGAAATTATATTACGTCTGCTGTCTATTTGCTAGTGTCTCGTTTGGGTTGTACACAATCCTTAGTTGTAATGGTTTTAATCATAAAATAAGTTTCATTTACTAAAACACCCTTATTTATCGTTAGTGAAGTAGTTAGAGTTAAGATACAATAGATAAGGATATATTACTAGAAAAAGTAATTAATGCTTCGTTGTAAATATAAAGAGACAAATAATTTGAGACATGTAAATATAGCAAACGAGACACTTATAATGAGATGGAAGAAGTATTGATTGAAAACAGATGTCTTATAGAAGGAAAAGAAAACTCCTGTAACCCAGAGCAAAAGCTCCTCAGATAAGAGATATTTCTCTCTCTGCCCAACCTCAAGGTCTCAACAAAAAAGTTAACGAATTCCACCCTGCTATCCTTCCTTAGTAAGTTAGTATAACTACCATTCCCCGGCCACATAAGCAATTTTAACTGATTCTCTATTACTCTAAAACAAAACTAATTCTCTATTCGACATTTTTGTTGGGCTAAGGCCCAAACCCGGCCACTAACACCTTTGTACTTGGTTCAGGGAATACTTAAGAAGTATGTAGTTCTTAAAAAATTCTGCCTTTTCCTTCCATATATATGCTGTTAATTGGTTTGGTTCTCAAACTAGAACCATTTAAGTGGATTGGTTCTTATATTTGGTTAACCATGCACACCCCTAATTACCATTATAATTTATGAGGACTTGATACCCATTTCATTTCTCACTAATTTTTTATTTTTCTCTTTACAAAACATGTAGTGCAATGCAGAAATGGTGAAAGGTCCAGGAAAGCATTGAGTTTTATTTATTATGGATCTACAGCTGCTGCAAATCTATTACCTCATACCGTGGATCAGTAAATCTATACCTGTATATTCATTTTGATTTTTATTATATTAATCAAGCTGTAAGTAGAATTTTGATGATAAGAGGGATTATTTGTAGAAATTCTGTCCCTTTGAAACCAAAAATTACTTGTATATTCTAGATATTAACCGACAAGTTAGAAACTCATCTATGTAAATTTCATGATTGAAAGATTTATATGATGTACCCTGTATATACATTGTATGAATAATTTTGTAATATTGATTTTTGTTAGAAGTAAGTTAAATATCAAGTGCCTAAATGAAGTAAATTTAATGGTAGAATTAGATTTTTTTTTTATTTTTTAAATAAGCTCAAAATTATGGCTTTTAGTTAGAATTTAGAATTTATTTAAGAGACAAATAATGTCATAATTTGTTTTTGACACAATTAAATATTTGAAGTCCATGGTATAAAACGACTGAGAAATATTGAGAGAGATGTAAACCATCATATGCAAGCGAAGGTAGATTTTGTGTGATAGAAATGTACTGTTCAAATTATAGGAAAAGCTTGATCGTACAACAATATGATCATTGATGTTGTATGATACAGAGTGTTGAACAACAATCTACTATCATGGAAGTAAGATTAGCGTAGTGTAAAGGCGAGAATTCTATGTTGGATGTATAAAAATACTAGACAAGATAAGATTATGAAGGATAGTATTAGAGATAGAGTGTGATAACAACTATTCTAGAAACCATGGTTGAATATCAGATTTCATAGTTTTGACATGTAGATTTTAGAGTAATTATTATTTTTTTTTAAATAGTCTAATGGTGAGAGTCACACATCTTAAGTGCAGAGAAATAGAGAATCCCGAGTTTGAATATGTGTCGCAACATATCAAATGTTATTGCAGCTACCAACTGATTTGTACTTACTATATAAATTGCAGATGATTGAGGATAATTTAATTGTTATAGGCAAAGAAAGGCCAAGAACAACTAAATAAGAAACTACCAGGAAAGATAAAGCATTATGACACCTAGTGGAGAAATGAACATGCTTTTTCAAAAAAGAAAGAATGAACATGGACACAAAAGCAGTCAGGTACGTACGAGGTTCTTGTGTGGATATATAATCACCAAGTGAACAAACACAACAAAACCGGTGAGATACATACAATACAAGGTTCCTTGCTTTTTCTGAGTAATACAAATTAATTAACTAAAACTGGTACCAAATTTAAAGACTAATCAGAACCAATGGTAAGGAATTGAAGTGGCTAACATGTCAGTAGAATGCAAATGCGCCACGTGTCTATCATATATGTTTGAGTGGGACCCACCATTGTCATCCTCCACTCATGGCACATGTTATAAATTTCATGTACAAATCAGAAGCTATGGTTGTTATTTGCCACCATCTTCAAATCTGAAAAACATTATAGAACAATGCCAGGAATCACAGGTCCTTCAGATTATTCTAAAGAACCTATTCGTCACCCCTCTCTTCAAATTAACTCCAAGGCAAGCTCAAATTCCATTTTCATTATTTATTCACAAATTTATTTCCTTTTTCTATAACCATATACATTGCTATTTATATCGAGTTTCAAATGATTTTAACGTATCGGTCAATGGTGGGTTACCTATGAAAGTGGACTACCGCAGAACTTGCCTTAACCTGAGCATACACAATTGTAAATTTGTAATATAATAAGCTTCTACTTTGAAGCTTGTATGTATGCATGTATTTTACACATAGATAAACAGAAATGATAATAATGTTGAGATGGCACCTTACTGGATTCATTTCGGGGAGATTGAACTAGCATGAGGGTTCTTCTCCGTTGTTATATGCAACGTTGTGTCGAGCTTAGGATGAGTACCTTAGTACAAAAATAACAGTTGTGGCAACTTCACATTTTGTTAGACAGTGATGACTTAGTGTAGTTTCGTCGGCCATGAGTATAGCTATATGACACTAATGTTTCCATGTTTACGTTGGTAATAATAGTTCATGACTTCGAAAGTTTTGTGAAACTTACTAAATAATTCGATATAACTTGATATTTATGTAAAATATGTGTTCACTGTATCATATTAAAATTCAAATTGTATATGGTCCAATGGTTCTTGAATTGACCCTGTGATAAATATACATTTTTTCAGATATGTGTTTCTCAAATGCAATTTACTGTTTCTCCCCAGGAACCTTTCAATGCCGAGCCACCACAATCTGCCTTGTTTTCGGCATATTTGACTCCTGCAGATTTATTCTACAAGAGAAATCATGGCCCCATACCGATAGTTGATGACATTGGAAAGTAATATGTTGATTATGTGAAATTATACTTCTTTGGTCACTGGTGTTCACTGTCGACGAATTTTAACTTCTTTTCTTATGACATGTTTGGCAGAGCAGATACAGTGTGTCAATATCTGGATTGATAGAAAATCCCAAACAACTTTTTATGGAAGATATCAGGTAGGTGCTGGATTAGGAATCTCAGCTAAATTTTCGAATATAAACAACTAATAGTATCATATACTCACTCCGTCTCATTTTATTTGTTCTCTAAAGAATGAATTCTTCTTAAGAAAATCAGTAACTAAACTCAATACTAAGGTAAAATATTTTTTTAAATAAAATTCTGTTATTGAAGTAGTTAAGTAGAAGAACTTAGGATGTACTTCAATCCTATGTGGTGGCTTCACCGTGCAGCCTGTTGCAGAGCCATTGGATCAAAATGAGAATTTTTTTAACTTAAATTCAGGCTCCGCTGTGAGTTGTATAGTGCAGAAACAACGGAGGATCCAAAAGTCGAGGTACCAATAATAAAGTTATTGATTTACTTACAATAACGGCCTTGTTAGAAAAACATAATTAATACTTTTTCGATACTGTAAAGTGACAAATAATTTTGAGACAAACCGACGAAGTAATTATTATTACTTCGTTAGGCCCTCGGGATGCCGTATTTCCAATTCATTTCATATACGTGTCTCCAATAAATTAAATTTCAAACAAAAAACTCACCTCGATATTTGATTACAGGAAGCTTCCCAGGTACAATGTCACCGCCACACTACAGGTTGGTTGGATATAAGTTCATATTAATTTCTATCAAATGATATAGTGTTGCATGGAAGAAGAACCACATTGTTTTGGTTTTGTGTGTACTGTTGCATCCAGAAAATGAACTTGATTTTCCCTCTGTGGGGTTTCAGTGTGCCGGAAATAGAAGAACTGCTATGAGCAAGACTAAAACAGTTAAGGGAGTTGGTTGGGGTGTGTCTGCTATTGGAAATGGTTAGTATTTATATTTTTTGGGACACCAACGACTCAAGCATCTTTTGATTCTATTAACAACAGCTGTGAAATTGTGAATGATTCCGTAAAATTTCATTATTCCTGGCATGGTTTTAGATTGCGTTTGCAATTGTAGGTAGTGAAGCTTTATACTACTGTAAAATGAGAGAAAATGTGGCTACAATTGCAATTGTGATGTCATTACGGAGACCTCTAAAACTGTTATATTACGATGCAATTGTGATTGCAGACCACAGTTTAGAACTATGATTCTGAGTTTTTCTATCAAATTTTGTCAGAAAAAGTATTTTTGGTCGGTTTTATACAATATTACCATTATATTGTTTATTTGTTCGCATGTTTCTGCTCAAAACTGTGAAAAGGTTTAGATCTGAAAATATAACATTAAATCAACCTATAATCGTTGATTGAATATATTATTCTCTCAGCTGTTTGGGGTGGTTCTAAACTGAGTGATGTTCTTGAGCTTGTTGGAATACCAAAGTTGACGAGTACCACTAAATTCGGAGGAAAATATGTCGAATTTGTAAGCATTGATCGGTGTAAGGTAACTGCTACGTCTTGTAACCATAATTCAGATTCTTTATGTTTTTTATTTCATCCATGAACATACCTTTGTTGTTTTGGTAAATCTAAAAAAAGTATAGGAGGAAAATGGAGGTCCATACAAGGCATCAATTACCCTCAGTCAAGCTACAAATCCTGAAGCCGATGTTCTACTTGCTTGTGAGATGAACGGAGAAGTAAGTGATTATCTCCTTCATGTTTTGCATTTTGTCCATTTCATTGTTTTATATCCTGGCTTTCATTACTATCTTTATCAAACAATAAAAAAAATTATGTGCTATGATTCATTTCATGAACATGTCACCATTCAACTGAGCTATATATTTTTCTTCACAATTTTTTTTTTCCATTTTTCTTTCAGCTCTTATTTGCAATTTGCAGGGTTATTTTCTTTTTCTTCATTTTGTGTTTTTTATTTAATTTTGTGGCATAGTGTGATATTATATTAATCTGATATTGTAATCTCAGTTTAATATCTTGTTTCATTCCGTTAGCCTCTTAATAGGGATCATGGTTATCCATTACGCGTGGTTGTTCCTGGCGTTATTGGAGCTCGGTCTGTTAAATGGCTGGAAGCTATCAATATCATAGCAGAAGAATGTCAGGTCTGATATGTTATGTAAAGTTGTTCTGAAATAGCTAAAAAAAAATTGTTTTCACAATGGCTCAGAATTGTAACATTATCATGTATCAGGGGTTTTTCGTGCAAAAAGACTACAAAATGTTTCCTCCATCAGTAAATTGGGATAACATTAATTGGTCATCTAGAAGACCTCAAATGGATTTTCCTGTTCAGGTATTCCCATTCTCTAAATTTTGATGAAAGAAAAATGAAATACTTAATATCTTTGAAGCAAGTCACATGTTACCCTAAAGTTTTTCAACTAAAACTTTTGATTTCACTTTGGCAGTGTGTTATATGTTCTGTAGAAGATATGACCACAATTCCGCCGGGGAAGGTTAGTTTTTGCAATAACAGGTTTGGAGGTGTATTGATATGTTCTATACACGAACGAGAGATCTGACTCTTCTAAAATAGACAACTTACTTGAGAGTGTAAATTAAGTAATTTTTTAATTGATTGAATAAATAAATGAACTGAAATCCTAATTCTTAAATGATTCCTGCGCTGTAGGTAAAAATTAGTGGATATGCAGCATCAGGTGGTGGCAGAGGCATTGAAAGAGTGGATGTGTCTGTTGATGGAGGAAAGAGTTGGATGGAAGCTTCAAGGTTTCAAAAAAGTGGCATTCCTTATACAGCAGATGATGATGACAACAGTGACAAATGGGCATGGGTGCTTTTTGAGGTCACTGCTGAAATTCAACAAAGCACTGAGATTATTGCTAAAGCGGTATGCAACAACCATTCTGCTAAGTTTCATGTTTCCAACTTCTTGTCTTCAATTAGAAATCATTTTCTGGCCCTTAAAATATAGGGGTTTGCAATTAGGAATGTGGAATCCTTTAATGATTTGTATAATGTTAGATAAACATCACAAAAGTAAGAAATGATCTCTTATAATATCTAATGAATACTTTGGGCTGATTCGCAGGTGGATTCAGCAGGAAATGTTCAACCTGAAAAGGTTGAAGATATTTGGAACTTGAGAGGGATATTAAACACTTCATGGCATCGGATACAACTTCAAGTCATTGATTCTAACCCTTAAAAGTTGTTTCCATTCCACATTATGTATTTGGTGGAGGTATTGCAGAGGTCTATCTCAAAATGTGTTTATATACTCAGGCATGGTTATTTAAATCTCAAATACACATTTCACCAAAGCCTGTTGAGCTTAAAATTTGAATAATGTACAACTTAACCGAGTAAGCGCGATGACAATGTCGTAAAAAAAGAACTACACAAACATATAATTGAATTTTATAAAAATGCTACTTTGTTATATTCCATCTTAAAATATCTTCAAATATTATGACACGCGACGAAGAATACTTTCAAGTTCATAAGCTATTAAACAAAACGCTCGTTTATAGCTTTATTACACATATCAATCACTTTATTACATGTCCAAACCGGTCCTAAAGGTACCAACAGTCAAATTTTGATTCGCAAGGTATAAACTGCACAGAATTCATCTAGAGTCTAGACATTATTATATCTTTAGTTAGGAAATAGAAGCAGTTTAGTTGCATCCAAACTATAAATGGTTACAACATACATCTCTTTGGCCTTCAGGAGCTTCAGAGTTATATGCCTTGACGGGTGCAGATCCTCTTAAGTGAAAAATCTGTCCAGTTAAATCCACGCCCTACATGTTTTTTCGTTGCAGGCAGAAGTGTGTTTAAAAAAAGCAATGAATGGTTAAGATTCCCACTGGATCTCCTACAATGAATCTTTCACGGGAGAGAATCATGTCCCGGAGTTCATGGATTGTAAAAGCTATAGCTATAGCGGGGACTGACCTAACAGAAAGGGAATTTTCTTGGTCTAATGTCAAAAACTACCTAAAAAATCTCAAACTAGAATGAGATCCCTAATGTTGAGGATCCATCCCCCGTTTTTTTTGAATCAGCATTTATTGATACAGGCAAAAATGCTAACAGAAACAACATGAACAAAAGCCAAACGCACACAGAACCGAGTCAGAACAAGCCCCTGGGCAAACAGAACAGAAACAGCAAAACGAAAGGAGAAAAACAAACTACCGAAAGATACATGTCCTATAACAAAGCGAACAGCACCAAGGACCGAAAAAAACAGAACCCTAGCAGGTCCAATATCAGCACCCTTCATCTCCTATCCATCCTTCTTTGTTGAGTTACCAACCTACCCACTTTGTAAAGCTTTTCCAGATACTTATACCAAACCCATTAAAAATTACAGGAACTTAATGCTATATATGAGCAGGGTTGACCATTTACACAAGGTTCGTCTTAAGACTTGTGTGTTTGGAGCATTATGCCTTATACTCACCAATTCAATCACTTGGGCACCATGTGTTGGATTGGATCCTATAGATAATGAAGTTTTTTCACTTACAGAATATGACACAAACTTCATTTTCAGTTCAAGCATCTAAGAAGCATCTTAATAAATAATAACAACAACAAATAATAATGCTATGCATTGATATCACATTATTGTGTCATGTTATGCTTTCCAATTCAACAAATCCACCATTATCCATTCTATGTATTTGGTAGTACATGGAACAAAGATTTTACCTGCAGAAAATTTTGGAAATCCTCTACAAGAGCATATATAAATTTAGATCATAATCAAAAGGTGGTTAATATTAACTAAAGTTCCGAACCACAGATACAAATGTTAGACATCATTCAAAACAAAACATGATAGAAATTAGAACCCTACCATACCGATACAACATCATAGTTAGTTAAACATGAAAAGACAATTTAAAGTGCAAGGGAATCATTCATTCATGAAAGAACCATCAATACCCTCAAAAAATGGATCACTTTCAGGAAAAGCAAAACCGGAACGCTTTGCAGTTTCCAACAGAGTAAGTTTCTTCTTAAGAGCTTTCAATACTTCAAACATAGTAAATCTTTTAATCCTCTCATGCGATACACCTGCAACTACTTTCTCCAAACGACTGCGGATTGAGTCTGGCAGCAAATCCAGCACCGGACCTTGGCGCAAATCAGAAACTTCTCCAACCTCGACACTTGACCTGTTGTCCCCATTAACATATCCAGAACCTTCTCCAACCTGATAACTTGAAAATCTATCAATTTCTCTGCAAAAAAGCAAAAAATCATCGTCATTCACAGCATTTTTCTCTGGGACAGAGTTTTTGTCCATTGGAATATCTTTGCAAGAATCATCGTCATTCACAGGCAGAAAATCTTCTCCAAACCCTAATTGAAAGTCATCGTGAAACTTCCTTATTTCATCCAAAAACACCGAATGATCAGAAGGATCATCTAACACCTGGGACCCAGCAGAGTGACGAACAACATTGACGTCGGAAGAGTGAAGTGAGGCTTGCTCCGGCGGAGTGTGAAAGGCTTCTTGGGGGTTGTCCTGGGTGTCGGGAGCAGAGAGCATGACGACGGGAGTGGAGGAGGGTGGGATATCGGAGTTAACCTGAGATGACATGTTGCGGTGGTGGTGGTGGTGGTGATGGTTGAGTTTCTCTATGAGTGAGTGGGGTGAGAGTGTTGTAAAGGCGTGTTCTTGGGAAATGGAATTGTTTTTGACAGCAAAATAAAACTTCATTCATTTAAATGTTGTAACGGTACAATCAAAAGGATTAGAGAATTGTTCTTTCCACGTTTGGTTTGGCTGAAAAACACGGGTAAATTACTCAAATGCTCCTCGGTTGTTAACTGCCGAAATTTTGAAAAACTGGCTGCAGTTAACTCCGAGGAAAACTTCGGCAGTTAAATGCCGAGGAATACTATTGAAAACTTCGGCAGTTAACTGCCGAGGAAACCTCAAACCTGTTTTTTTTTTTTTTAACAAAAACCATAAATTGTCGTTAATAATATTTATTGATTTTGAATGTTTCAATCATTATTTTGGTACGTTTCATTCATATGATTTTCCTTAATTAAATTTAATTCTTTAATCCTTTTAAGGAATTAAACATAATTATTTTTATGATTTCATTCATATGATTTTGTTGCCTTAAATGAAGAAATATGAGAGATGAATAATATCTGCAATCGGTAGTTAATGGACCTAAAATGATGATTTAATAAAAAAAATGCAACAAAAACGTTTCAAATGATAGAATAATTATATTTGTAACTATTAGTAATTAATTTCATTGATGTCTATCATTATTCATAGGTTTGACCTGTGAAGCCTGGATACGAGATACGATATGGATAAGATACTGCACCGATACGGGAAAATTTCAAAAATCAAGATACGATACGGCTGGGATACGTTAATAAAAAAATTATATAATTAAATGTATAATATAATTATAACCTTTTTTTTATTATGCAAATATATTAACAAACACAAAAAATTAGATTCGTAGCACATTAACATAAATATAAATAATATTGACGATTAAGAGAGTGGTGATTAGTCAATTACATACGCAAAATATACCAAAAAGAGCACCATTAGTGTTATACATCAATGCTATACTATATCCAAACGGAACATTGTTAGTGCTATACTATATCGATCCAAAAAAGAAGCATTATATCCAAAGTTGAAAGAAGGCGACCATTTTGGAAGAAAAAGTTGAAACCCTAATTTTTTTAGAAAGGGGAAGATGAAATTGTTTCTGTGGTGTGGTGTGGGTCGTACTGGCACCAAAGAATGATAAAGGAAATGTATATATATTATAGTAATATAATGTTTTTATTCTTATTTTTCACAAAAAAAAAAAAACACAGAAATCAAAATAATATAAAAAAATAAAAAAAAAAACACAAGTATCTGTGCGTATCAGGATGTATCGAAAAATATCAGAAAATTATTTTCTTAAAAAATAAAATTTAATATTTGGATACTCTCTCGATACGTATCGAGAAGTATCGGCAGGTATCGGTGCAGGATACGCAGGGGATACGATACGTCATCCCTTTTAAAGTATCGTGGCTTCACAGGGTTTGACTAACCTATTATTACTTTATACTAATATTTCATATATTATTACTTTAATTAACATGAAAAACGCAACAACAAAAAATAAAAATGTTTGTCATCGGTAATTAATGGACCTAAAATGGTGATTCAATAAAAAAAAATGCAACAACAAAAAACATTATAAATAAAAAGAGCATTTAAGTCCTCAAAAAACATTTCAATAAATGTAAAAATTAAACATTTGAATATTATTTTGCAAATTACTTAAATAAAAAAAATCTTTGTGCACAATTATTTTAATGTAGAAAATATAACAACATATTATACCTTAAAAAAAAATCGTTGTGCACAATTATTTTAACGATTTATTATTATTATTTTTATTTAAGTAATGTGTAAAACAATATTCAAATGCTTAATTTTTACATTGATTTAAATGCTATTCTTATTAAGATATATACACATAAATATAATACTGCAATTTTTTGAAAAGTACCAAAATAATGATTGAAACATTCAAAATCAATAAATATTATTAATGACAATTTATGGTTTTTGTTAAAAAAAAAAAAAAAACAGGTTTGAGGTTTCCTCGGCAGTTAACTGCCGAAGTTTTCAGTAGTATTCCTCGGTAGTTTACTGCCGAAGTTTTCCTCAGTAGTTAACTCCCGAGGTTTTCCTCGGCAGTTAATTGCCGCCGGTTTACTAAAATTTCGGCAGTTAACTGCCGAAGGGCATTTTTGTAAAGTACTCGTGTGGCACAACTTTGTGTAATGTGTAAACAGCAATTCTTAAAGGATTATGCATTCTGAGTTTAGCTCAGTTGATAGACAACGTATACAATGTGCAAAGGTTCGTGGTTCAAACCTTCAGCCACCACCACAAAAAAAAAATATTGTGTTGCGACATTCCCTACCTAGTATCGCATGCGTAGAGGTGGGCATAGGATAGACCGAGTTAGACTTTACAAGTCCTAAGCTTGACCAGCCAAATTTTTCTAAGACTTAAGTCTGAACTTTGGCATGTCATAGACTTGTTATGCTTGAGTCTGACCTTCTAAAAGTCTAATACGATCTGCTAGTCTGTTTAAAAATCTATATCATATGAATATCTTTAAATAAACAATGTGATTTAAGTTGAAATAAACTAGAGAACTAATAGATTCGATTAGATTAAATTCTCATTTGATTTTTTTTTGAGGGAAATTCTCATTTGATAATCAACATGAGTTTTTAGGGAATTTAACTATAATATGCGAAAAATTAGTGTATACTAATAACTTTAAATTACCGAAAATGTTAATAAATTTATATTTTATTTAAGAGTACAAAATATAATATAATAAATAATAGTATTCATATTTACTTAAATAGGCTGGTTTAATAAGCTTAAGAGACTTTTCAATGGCCAGTGGCATGAACTTTTAAGATAAATATGTTTCTGAAAAAGTCTAAGTCTTCCCTATTTAAAAAAAAATCGAACCTGTTGTAAGTTAGGCCGTAGGCCCTTATAGACCAACCACTTACCTATTCCCATCCCTGTACATGAGTGTGATTTTTTTTATTTTTTTATTTTTTTAAGAAACGAGTGTGTGTGAAATTCTTCTTACCAAGACTTCTTATTTTTACCAATATAAAACACCATCTTATCTCTTTTTAAACTAATATACCATTTTTTCTTTAAATAAAGATGTTTATAACATTTTATCTATAAGCAACGTTTTGTTCATCCACAACGTCGAAAAAAAAAGAACAATGATATTTGTACATCTATTTTATGGCAATTTTGATGACATTTTTATTTTTTTTCTTTTTTTATTGTGTAAAAACAATAAAGAGAAAAAGAAAAAAAAGAAGATGATAACAATATCATGTAAGTATAAGAGATAAAGTTGTTCAAAAATGGTTGTACAAATATCATTTCTAGAAAAAAAAGATACCTTTTTTTTTTAGAGCAAAAAAAAAAAAAAAAAAGATACTTAACCCTTCCTTTTTTTTTATTGTTCTAATACTTTTATTTTATGAAAGATATTTTTTTATGAAAATTTGAATAAAATTAATTTGATTTTGATTAAAGTTATAGAGGAGTACAATAAAACTCAATATCAACATGTTCTCTAGCGAAAATCTATACGAGTGAGAGAATATCATGGTTGATATTTCAAGCATTTCGATTCGAGCATCCATAACTTATTATGCACGTTTGCATATATTACTAACCATTGATTTTTGCTTGAATGGTTGATAATACTCACTTTACAGGATCCATATCCCATAGAGAAATGATATTTGTACAACCACTTTATTACAACTTTTTGACAACTTTCTCTCTCATACTCACATTATATTCTTATTCTCTCTTTTCCTTTTTCTCTCTCTATTGTTTTGGACCAATGAGAAGAGAGAAAATAAAAGTTGTCAACAAAATTGTCAAAAATGGTTGTCAATATATCACTGCTCTATCCCAAATTTAGGTATTTGATTTCTTATCTTAATCTTATTTTACATGGCGGCATGCACATTTGGAACTCCGACCAAGTTTCCAAGTGCTAAATGTGTCTTGTTTGTTGCATTAACTTAAAAATAAATCTCTCCAAGAACTGAGATTATTATATGTTTTCAACAAAAGTATATTCAAATATATATTTTTTATCCGAGTAAAATTATCGATACTCGGGCTGATTTCCATACTATGCCTTAGAGTTTAGTATCATTACAAATGAACTGAAATCCTAATTCTTAATGATTCCTGCAGTGCAGGTAAAAATTAGTGGATATGCAGCATCAGGTGGTGGCAGATGTTGTTGTGCACAAGTGTGAGTTATATGTCCCATATCGGATAAAATGGTAAAGATTGAACACCTTATAAGTAAGAGGACCTATAAACAAAGCACTGAGATTATTGCTAAAGCGGTATGCAACATTTATTCTGCTAAGTTTCATGTGGGAGTTGAAGGAACATACATTATCGTTTAATCAGTGTAAAGTTTTACACTCAATGAAACTGGTTTACACTGACTATCCTTTAAATCTTAAATTAAATATCTTGATATAGCATATCATTTCTCAATGGGGGATTATTCAAATCGTAGAATGCATGAAATGATCTCTTATAATATCTAATGAATACTTTGGGTTGATTTGCAGGTGGATTCAGCAGGAAATGTTCAACCTGAAAAGGTTGAAGATATTTGGAAATTGAGAGGGATATTAAACACTTCATGGCATCGGATACAACTTCAAGTCACTGATTCTGACCCTTAAAAGTTGTTTCACTTCATGGTGGAGGTATTGCAGAGGTCTATCTCTAAATGTGTTTATATACACAGGCATGGTTGAGTAAGAGCGATGACAATGTCAAAAAAAAATACACAAACATCCAATTGAAGTTTATAAAAATGCTAATATGTTATATTCCACCTTAAAATATCTTCAAATATTATGACTCGTGACGAAGAATACTTCAAGTTCATAAGCTATTAAAAGTCAAATTTAGATTTGCAAGGTATAAACTGCACAGAATTCATCTAGAGTCTAGACATTATTATATCTTTAGTTAGGGGTGTGTGACCACAAAAGCAAAACAGAAGTAGTTTAGTTGCATCCAAACTATCAATGGTTACAACATACATCTCTTTTGCCTTCAGGAGCTTCAGAGTTATATGCCTTGACCAGTAAGGCACTATATTGGCATATATCCATCAAATCTTGCTACCCTGCTTCCATAAACCCCATGTGGAGTTCATGGATTGTAAAAGCTATATGTATTGCTGGGACTGACCTAACAGAAAGGGAATTTTTCTGGTCTCATGTTGAAAACTACCTAAAAAATCTTCAACTAGAATGAGATATCCCTTGGGAAAGCTACTTTATGTGGATGATCCATCCTTCTTCTGTTGACTTAACCCTACAAGACTTGGACCAGTTCAGGAACTTAATGCTATACATGAGCATGGGCGACAATTTACACAGCAAATACACAAGACTTGTGTGTTAGGAGCTATGAAGCACGGACACATACACGGACACCGGACACGACACTGACACCGGACACGACACAACATGGACATGTTGACATGGATAAAATTTTGAGAAAATGACATGATTCAATGTAACCACAAGTGTGGTTGTCGTGTCAGTGTCAGACACCGGGACATGCCTTCAATCAGAAGTGTCCGTGCAACAGAGGTTAGGAGCATTATGCCTTATACTGACCAATTCAATTCAATCACTTGGTCAGCATGTGTTGGATTGGATCCTATAAAATATAGATAATAAAGTTTTTTCACTTACAGAATATGACACAAACTTCATTTTCAGTTGAAGCATCAAAGAAGCATCTTAATAAATAATAACAACAAAAAACAATAATGCTATGTGGGGTATGACACTATGCATTGCTATCACATTGTATGCTTTCCAACACAACAAATCCACAATTATCCGTTCTGTGTATTTGGTAGCACATGGAACAAAGATTTTACCTGCAGAAACTTTTGGAAATACTCTACACGATAATATATAAATTTAGATCATAATCATAAGGTGGTTAATATTACCTAAAGTTCTGAACCACAGTTACAAATGTTAGACAACATTCAAAACAAAACATGATAGAAATTAGAACACTACCATACAATATCATAGTTAGTTAAACAGCAAAAGACAATTTAAAGTGCAAGGGAATCATTCATCCATGAAAGAACCATCAATACCCTCAAAAAATGGATCACTGAAGAGCTTCACTTCCTCTGCTCTTCATCATCAAAGTTGAAGAGTTCAGATTTCATATCGTCCGACCACCAACTTGGACGAGGAAATTTAATACCGGCACGCTTAAGAGATTCCAACAAAGTAAGACCATCATCTTCTACTTTATTAGCGGTATTAGCAAGATATCTCAATACATCAAACACATTCAAGCTTTCAGAAACTTCTCCACCCTCACCACTTGACCTGTTGTGGTTGTGCCCTTCTACCAGGTTAACGTTTCGAGAACCTTCTCCAATCTCATAACTTGAAGATCTTTCAGTTTCTCTGAACAAATCAACGTCGTTCACAGCATTTTTCTCTGGGACAGAGTTTTTGTCCATTGGAATATCTTTGCAAGAATGATCGTCATTCACAGGCAGAAAATCTTCTCCAAACCCTAATTGAAAGTCATCGTGAAAGTTCTTTATTTCATCCAAAAACACCGAATGATCAGAAGGATCATCTAACACCTGGGACCCAGCAGAGTGACGAACAACATTGTCAGAAGGATCATCGTCATTCACAGGCGGAAAATCTTCTCCAAACCCTAATTGAAAGTCATCGTGAAAGTTCTTTATTTCATCCAAAAACACCGAATCATCAGAAGGATCATCTAACACCTGGGACCCAGCAGAGTGACGAACAACATTGTCAGAAGGATCATCGTCATTCACAGGCGGAAAATCTTCTCCAAACCCTAATTGAAAGTCATCGTGAAAGTTCTTTATTTCATCCAAAAACACCGAATCATCAGAAGGATCATCTAACACCTGGGACCCAGCAGAGTGACGAACAACATTGTCAGAAGGATCATCGTCATTCACAGGCGGAAAATCTTCTCCAAACCCTAATTGAAAGTCATCGTGAAAGTTCTTTATTTCATCCAAAAACACCGAATCATCAGAAGGATCATCTAACACCTGGGACCCAGCAGAGTGACGAACAACATTGTCAGAAGGATCATCGTCATTCACAGGCGGAAAATCTTCTCCAAACCCTAATTGAAAGTCATCGTGAAAGTTCTTTATTTCATCCAAAAACACCGAATCATCAGAAGGATCATCTAACACCTGGGACCCAGCAGAGTGACGAACAACATTGTCAGAAGGATCATCGTCATTCACAGGCGGAAAATCTTCTCCAAACCCTAATTGAAAGTCATCGTGAAAGTTCTTTATTTCATCCAAAAACACCGAATCATCAGAAGGATCATCTAACACCTGGGACCCAGCAGAGGGAGGAACAACATTGACGTCGGAAGAGTGAAGTGAGGCTTGCTCCGGCGGAGTGTGAAAGGCTTCTTGGGGGTTGTCCTGGGTGTCGGGAGCAGAGAGCATGACGACGGGAGTGGAGGAGGGTGGGATATCGGAGTTAACCTGAGATGACATGTTGCGGTGGTGGTGGTGGTGGTGATGGTTGAGTTTCTCTATGAGTGAGTGGGGTGAGAGTGTTGTAAAGGCGTGTTCTTGGGAAATGGAATTGTTTTTGACAGCAAAATAAAAACTTCATTCATTTAAATGTTGCAACGGTACAATCAAAAGGATTAGAGAATTGTTGTTCCCACGTTTGG
Organism: Medicago truncatula; assembly: GCF_003473485.1. Classification (NCBI taxonomy): domain Eukaryota; kingdom Viridiplantae; phylum Streptophyta; class Magnoliopsida; order Fabales; family Fabaceae; genus Medicago; species Medicago truncatula. The sequence goes on from NC_053048.1 coordinate 12,276,284, forward strand.
TTTGGCTGAGAAACAAGAGTAAATTACTCAAATGCTCCTCGGTTGTTAACTGCCGAAATTTTGAAAAACTGGCTGCAGTTAACTTCGAGGAAAACTTCGGCAGTTAACTGCCGAGGAATACTACTGAAAACTTCGATAGTTAACTACCGAGAAAACCTCAAACCTGTTTTTTTTTTCTTTTTTAACAAAAACCATAAATTGTCGTTAATAATATTTATTGATTTTGAATGTTTCAATCATTATTTTGGTACGTTTCATTCATATGATTTTCCTTAATTAAATTTAATTCTTTAATCCTTTTAAGGAATTAAACATAATTATTTTTATGATTTCATTCATATGATTTTGTTGCCTTAAATGAAAAAATATGAGAGATGAATAATATCTGCAATCGGTAGTTAAAGGACTTAAAATGATGATTTATTAAGAAAAATGCAACAAAAACGTTTCAAATGATAGAATAATTATATTTGTAACTATTAGTAATTAATTTCATTGATGTCTATCATTATTCATAGGTTTGACTAACCTATTATTACTTTATACTAATATTTCATATATTATTACTTTAATTAACATGAAAAACGCAACAACAAAAAATAAAAATGTTTGTCATCGGTAATTAATGGACCTAAAATGGTGATTCAATAAAAAAAAATGCAACATCAAAAAACATTATAAATAAAAAGAGCATTTAAGTCCTCAAAAACCATTTCAATAAGTGTAAAAATTAAACATTTGAATATTGTTTTGCAAATTACTTAAATAAAAAAAATCTTTGTGCGCAATTATTTTAATGTAGAAAATATAACAACATATTATACCTTAAAAAAAAATCGTTGTGCACAATTATTTTAACGATTTATTATTATTATTTTTATTTAAGTAATGTGCAAAACAATATTCAAATGCTTAATTTTTACATTGATTTAAATGCTATTCTTATTAAGATATATACACATAAATATAATACTGCAATTGTTTGAAACGTATCAAAATAATGATTGAAACATTCAAAATCAATAAATATTATTAATGACAATTTATGGTTTTTGTTAAAAAAAAAAAAAAAAAAAAACAGGTTTGAGGTTTCCTCGGCAGTTAACTGCCAAAGTTTTCAGTAGTATTCCTCGGTAGTTTATTGCCGAAGTTTTCCTCGGGAGTTAACTCCCGAGGTTTTCCTCGGCAGTTAATTGCCGCCGGTTTACTAAAATTTCGACAGTTAACTGCCGAAGGGCATTTTTGTAAAGTACTCGTGTGGCACAACTTTGTGTAATGTGTAAACAGCAATTCTTAAAGGATTATGCATTCTGAGTTTAGCTCAGTTGATAGACAACGTATACAATGTGCAAAGGTTCGTGGTTCAAACCTTTAGCCACCACCACAAAAAAAAAAAAAAATTGTTGCAACATTCCCTACCTAGTATCGCATGCGTAGAGGTGGGTATAGGATAGACCGAGTTAGACTTTACAAGTCCTAAGCTTGACCAGCCAAATTTTTCTAAGACTTAAGTCTGAACTTTGGCATGTCATAGACTTGTTATGCTTGAGTCTGACCTTCTAAAAGTCTAATACGATCTGCTAGTCTGTTTAAAAATCTATATCATATGAATATCTTTAGATAAACAATGTGATTTAAGTTGAAATAAACTAGAGAACTAATAGATTCGATTAGATTAAATTCTCATTTGATTTTTTTTTTTTGAGGAAAATTCTCATTTCATAATCAATATGAGTTTTTAGGGAATTTAACTATAATATGCGAAAAATTAGTGTATACTAATAACTTTAAATTACCGAAAATGTTAATAAATTTATATTTTATTTAAGAGTACAAAATATAATATAATAAATAATAGTATTCATATTTACTTAAATAGGCTGGTTTAATAAGCTTAAGAGACTTTTCAATGGCGAGTGGCATGAGCTTTTAAGTTAAATATGTTTTTGAAAAAGTCTAAGTCTTCCCTATTTAAGAAAAAAATCTATCTGATCGAACCTGTTGTAAGTTAGGCCGTAGGCCGTTATAGACCAACCACTGGCCTATTCCCATCCCTGTACATGAGTGTGAATTTTTTTTTTTTTTTTTAAGAAACGAGTGTGTGTGAAATTCTTCTTACCAAGACTTCTTATTCTTACCAATATAAAACACCATCTTCTCTCTTTTTAAACTAATATACCATTTTTTTTTCTTTAAATAAAAGATGTTTACAACATTTTATCTATAAGCAACGTTTTGTTCATCCACAACGTCGAAAAAAAAAGAACAATGATATTTGTACATCTATTTTATGGCAATTTTGATGACATTTTTATTTTTTTTCTTTTTTTATTGTGTAAAAACAATAAAGAGAAAAAGAAAAAAAAGAAAAAAAAAAGATGATAACAATATCATGTAAGTATAAGAGATAAAGTTGTTCAAAAATGGTTGTACAAATATCATTTCTAAAAAAAAAAAGATACTTAACCCTTCCATTTTTTTTTATTGTTCTAATACTTTTATTTTATGAAAGATATTTTTTTATGAAAATTTGAATAAAATTAATTTGATTTTGATTAAAGTTATAGAGGAGTACAATAAAACTCAATATCAACATGTTCTCTAGCGAAAATCTATACGAGTGAGAGAATATCATGGTTGATATTTCAAGCATTTCGATTCAAGCATCCATAACTTATTATGCACGTGTGCATATATTACTAACCATTGATTTTTGCTTGAATGGTTGATAATACTCAATTTACAGGATCCATATCCCAAAGAGAAATGATATTTGTACAACCACTTTATTACAATTTTTTGACAACTTTTTCTCTCATACTCACATTATATTCTTATTCTCTCTTTTCCTTTTTCTCTCTCAAATGTTTTTGACCAATGAGAAGAGAGAAAATAAAAGTTGTCAAAAATGGTTGTCAATATATCACTACTGGATCCCAAATTTAGGTATTTGATTTCTTATCTTGATCTTATTTTACATGGCGGCATGCACATTTGGAACTCTGACCAAGTTACCAAGTGCTAAATGTGTCTTGTTTGTTGCATTAACTTAAAAATAAATCTCTCCAAGAACTGAGATTATTATTTGTTTTCAACAAAAGTATATTCATATATATATTTTTTATCCGAGAAAAATTATCGATACTCGGGTTGATTTCCATACTATGCCTTAGAGTTTAGTATCATTACAAATGAACTGAAATCCTAAATGAACTGAAATCCTAATTCTTAATGATTCCTGCAGTGCAGGTAAAAATTAGTGGATATGCAGCATTAGGTGGTGGCAGATGTTGTTGTGCACAAGTGTGAGTTATATGTCTCACATCGGATAAAATGGTAAAAGTTGAACACCTTATAAGTAAGAGGACCCATAAACAAAACACTGAGATTATTGCTAAAGCGGTATGCAACAATTATTCTGCTAAGTTTCATGTGGGAGTTGAAGGAACATACATTATCGTTTCATGTCATATCATTACTTTCAAAACACTTATACAAAAGTGGAATGATGTGGCAAAATAAAAGATTTTTCATTTGATGTTGGTGTAAAACTGGTTTACATTGACTATCCTTTAAATCTTAAATTAAATATCTTGATATAGCATATCATTTTTCAATGGGGGATTATTCAAATCGTAGAATGCATGAAATGATCTCTTATAATATCTAATGAATACTTTGGGTTGATTTGCAGGTGGATTCAGCAGGAAATGTTCAACCTGAAAAGGTTGAAGATATTTGGAACTTGAGAGGGATATTAAACACTTCATGGCATCGGATACAACTTCAAGTCACTGATTCTAACCCTTAAAAGTTGTTTCACTTCATGGTGGAGGTATTGCAGAGGTCTATCTCTAAATGTGTTTATATACACAGGCATGGTTATTTAGATCTCAAATACACATTTCACCAAAGCCTGTTGAGCTTAAAATTTGAATAATGTACGACTTTACTGAGTAAGAGCGATGACAATGTCAAAAAAAAATACACAAACATCCAATTGAAGTTTATAAAAATGCTAATATGTTATATTCCACCTTAAAATATCTTCAAATATTATGACTCGTGACGAAGAATACTTCAAGTTCATAAGCTATTAAACAAAATGCTCGTTTATAGCTTTATTACACATGTCAATCACTTTATTACATCTCCAAACCGGTCATAAAGGTACTCACAGTCAAATTTAGATTTGCAAGGTATAAACTGCACAGAATTCATCTAGAGTCTAGACATTATTATATCTTTAGTTAGGGGTGTGTGACCACAAAAGCAAAACAGAAGTAGTTTAGTTGCATCCAAACTATCAATGGTTACAACATACATCTCTTTGGCCTTCAGGAGCTTCAGAGTTATATGCCTTGACCAGTAAGGCACTATATTGGCATATATCCATCAAATCTAGCTACCCTGCTTCCATAAACCCCATGTGGAGTTCATGGATTGTAAAAGCTATATGTATTGCTGGGACTGACCTAACAGAAAGGGAATTTTTCTGGTCTCATGTTGAAAACTACCTAAAAAATCTTCAACTAGAATGAGATATCCCTTGGGAAAGCTACTTTATGTGGATGATCCATCCTTCTTCTGTTGACTTACCAACCTACCCATTTTGTAAAGCATTTCCAAATACTTTTACTTAACCCTACAAGACTTGGACCAGTTCAGGAACTTAATGCTATACATGAGCATGGGCGACAATTTACACAGCAAATACACAAGACTTGTGTGTTAGGAGCTATGAAGCACGGACACATACACGGACACCGGACACGACACTGACACCGGACACGACACAACATGGACATGTTGACATGGATAAAATTTTGAGAAAATGACATGATTCAATGTAACCACAAGTGTGGTTGTCGTGTCAGTGTCAGACACCGGGACATGCCTTCAATCAGAAGTGTCCGTGCAACAGAGGTTAGGAGCATTATGCCTTATACTGACCAATTCAATTCAATCACTTGGTCAGCATGTGTTGGATTGGATCCTATAAAATATAGATAATAAAGTTTTTTCACTTACAGAATATGACACAAACTTCATTTTCAGTTGAAGCATCAAAGAAGCATCTTAATAAATAATAACAACAAAAAACAATAATGCTATGTGGGGTATGACACTATGCATTGCTATCACATTGTATGCTTTCCAACACAACAAATCCACAATTATCCGTTCTGTGTATTTGGTAGCACATGGAACAAAGATTTTACCTGCAGAAACTTTTGGAAATACTCTACACGATAATATATAAATTTAGATCATAATCATAAGGTGGTTAATATTACCTAAAGTTCTGAACCACAGTTACAAATGTTAGACAACATTCAAAACAAAACATGATAGAAATTAGAACACTACCATACAATATCATAGTTAGTTAAACAGCAAAAGACAATTTAAAGTGCAAGGGAATCATTCATCCATGAAAGAACCATCAATACCCTCAAAAAATGGATCACTGAAGAGCTTCACTTCCTCTGCTCTTCATCATCAAAGTTGAAGAGTTCAGATTTCATATCGTCCGACCACCAACTTGGACGAGGAAATTTAATACCGGCACGCTTAAGAGATTCCAACAAAGTAAGACCATCATCTTCTACTTTATTAGCGGTATTAGCAAGATATCTCAATACATCAAACACATTCAAGCTTTCAGAAACTTCTCCACCCTCACCACTTGACCTGTTGTGGTTGTGCCCTTCTACCAGGTTAACGTTTCGAGAACCTTCTCCAATCTCATAACTTGAAGATCTTTCAGTTTCTCTGAACAAATCAACGTCGTTCACAGCATTTTTCTCTGGGACAGAGTCTTTGTCCATTGGAATATCTTTGCAAGAATCATCGTCATTCACAGGCAGAAAATCTTCTCCAAACCCTAATTGAAAGTCATCGTGAAACTTCCTTATTTCATCCAAAAACACCGAATGATCAGAAGGATCATCTAACAACTGGGACCCAGCAGAGTGAGGAACAACATTGTCAGAAGGATCATCGTCATTCACAGGCGGAAAATCTTCTCCAAACCCTAATTGAAAGTCATCGTGAAAGTTCTTTATTTCATCCAAAAACACCGAATCATCAGAAGGATCATCTAACACCTGGGACCCAGCAGAGGGAGGAACAACATTGACGTCGGAAGAGTGAGGTGAGGCTTGCTCCGGCGGAGTGTGAAAGGCTTCTTGGGGGTTGTCCTGGGTGTCGGGAGCAGAGAGCATGACGACGGGAGTGGAGGAGGGTGGGATATCGGAGTTAACCTGAGATGACATGTTGCGGTGGTGGTGGTGGTGGTGATGGTTGAGTTTCGCTGATGAGTGGGGTGAGAGTGTTGTAAAGGCGTGTTCTTGGGAAATGGTCTGATGAGTAGGGGTGAGAGTGTTGTAAAGGCGTGTTCTTGGGAAATGGATAGAGAATTATTATTATTTTTTTCTGTCATACTTTATGCCAAAAAACACAAAAATACTCTACTTTTTTGAAAAATTGCAGAAATATCCTACTTTTTCAGATGTCTCTGGTACCACTCCACTTGGAGTTGCGGGGTACCTTAAAAAATGATGAAATTTTTGTCTTTATTGTACCGCTCTACTTGAAGTTGCGAGGGAGAAACTCTTGGTTAGACACGACACTAAATATTACATGTTAGACACACACCCATGAAATTAAGAAAAATTAGAAAAAAAAAGATTAAAGTGATATTGATTGATGTGACTAATTTATTTATCTTTAAATTTTTTTAATTTATGTGTGTGCGCCTAAATTTTGTGCCTAAATGCTTGTGTCTATGTAAGACTATCTCGTTGCGGGGCACTTTTTTATTTTTATTTTTATTTTTTTTATACCCCGCAAGCTTGACTTGCGTCCTATATATTGATTTTTTTTATTTATTTTTAAATACCCCTCTACTTGGAGTAGAGTTGTATAATAAAGGCAAAAAAAGTAATTAGCATGCATAAAAAGAAAATAATAATAACTTAATTTAAAAAAAACTAATTAAAATTATATAACAAATAAAATACCATAAAATCTACAATTATTATAAATGCCCTGCTGTCCCACACCATCGTCTTCGACGATATCTTCCGCGATTTACTTGAGGGACATGTTGGTCTTCGTCATTGTTATCTGTAGTTGACTGTATCTGACTATCATAACCCAACGTCAACGACACATCGTGTTCCCTTGTTGGCCATCCCATATCCAGAAATTGTTCATTGGAGTCAATTAAGCCGGAGAGAAGTGAGATAGTAGGTTTGTTGGTGTTTGTGGGTAGTTGTAGTGTTGGTTGGTGTACATTGGGTATTGTGGGTTGTTGTAGGGGGATGATTGGTGTTGGACGGTCCAGCTTGGTTTGGGTCATTATAGGAGAAGTAGTTGTTGTTAGATGTGCTAGCTTGGTTTGGGTCATTGTAACCATAGTTTGACATTGAATTTTGTTGGTAAGTTGACTGATAATGAGGCTCATATGCATTTCTCGAGGAGGTATATGGTGGTGGTTGGATGATATTTTGTTGAGGGTGTCGAGAAATTCATACATTACAGAACCATGAATGTTTTGTGTTGTATGTGGTTGGGATTGATGATCTTGTAGTTGAGAAAAAATGTCTTGATCCCAAAAATCATCATGAATTGGTGTTTGGTTGTTGTGAATTTCAGGCTTATGTTCCGGCTCTTCTTCTTCGTCTAGATCTGAATCTGATGGTTTTGTATCAATTGAAATCCTTAGACGTGGGTTGCATGTGGTTGTTAACCACTCAATATACACATGAGTTGGGGTGAATGATCTTGGCTGCATGCGAGGTAAAGTATAACGTCGTCGGTTGTCCCAATGTTCGCTTTCTTATGGAAAGCAAAAATCCTTTGATTCGTACCACGTCTTGAATCGTTTGTCCAACATATGGAATTGTCGCATGTCTCGTGGGGCCCCTGGTATTTCTTGTGGCAAAGCAAATTGGAGCTTGACCCTATCAGTTGGATGCCATTCAACTTTGTCAAAACATATAAGGTAAGTTGTTGCAGTCCAATCCCAATAGTCTTCAGGCAAATTGTCTGGAACATTCTTGCATGGTCTCCATTTAAACTGGCACAAGAGAGAAGTTTTAGTGTAAGGTTAACAATTTTGATATATATATATATATATATATATATATATATATATATATATATATATGAGTCAGGATCCGTTGACACCAGGTGTCAACGGATTTGTTGACACCAAATTTTATCTGTTGATTTTATTTGATCTAAAGGCTAATATTTGTCCACTTAAGACTATCATGTCCCATATCCTATTGTGATCTTCATTTCCTAATTTATTCTACTGATTTCTCTCTTTTCTCAAAATCAGGGTATACTTCGTTGCCATTTTCCTGAATATTTGAAGTTGCAACTGGCATGATCTGTGTCATATTAATTTTTAAATTGTTTTTGGTTCTATCTTTTTTTAATTTGTGTATTTTTTTGAAGCCCCCGTATCAATTTAACATTTCTTGCCAAAGTAATTAATAAAATTGCAACATATACATTCTGAATTCTCAAATTAACTGTGTGAATCAATATGGGTTTTGATCACAAGAAAATTATTCATATAACAGAGCCAGCCAATAGAGTTTGTTGGTATGTTCAACTTTAAGAAGAAGAAGAAGAAGAAGAGGAGGAGGAGGAGGAGGAGGAGGAGGAGGAGGAGGAGGGAAAATAAGTAATTTTGTTTTCAGAAATGTTTGCTACACATTTAAAACAAAATTAACAAATTAGGAAATAAAAATCACAAGAGGATATGGTTCTTAAGTCCACAAATATTAGCCTTTGGATCAAATAAAATCAACGGATAAAATTTGGTGTCAACGGAGCTGACTATATATATATATATATAAACTCATAATTCAAAAATCAATGATATATTACATGATGTTCTAGTATGTCATCAAACTTTTTTCTGTAAGATATAGTGTCATGGCTTGGATTCTCGTAGTATCTTGAACCTACACCTGTCCATCTAACAAATGATATAAACAAATTAGTAGCTAATTTATCAAACAAGAGTTGTGCACAAATAATCCAGTTGTATTAGGAAACAACAAACCTCCAATGAGATATAATAGGTACCTCCTAGTGTGTTGTATTTTTACCTCCGGAGGAGGTTGTTCAATGAAGTTATTATCGACCATATTATCATTTAACCACGACAATGAGAGAGTAAAACCTTCAGTTTTGTGTGCTGGAGGAGTTATTCCCAACAATTGAGCATAATTATTCCACGGAAGATTTGGAGGAGACGTAACAATTTGTCCTCCAAAAGGTAAGCCGAGTAAAATATACACGTCTTCCAACGTGATTGTACATTCACCTGTTCGAAAATGAAAAGTATGTGTCTCAGACCGCCATCTTTCTACAAGAGCGGTTACGATGTGCCTATCAATTTTGTAACGCCCTATTTAAGTAACCTCATAAAATCCAGCTTGGCGTAGATAATCCTCAATAAAAGGACTTGGTATTATGTGTTGTCGTGTACGAGTGGTTAGAGGTGCACCCTCTACATCTAAAAAAAAAAAGGAAGATATATAAGTAATTTAAAAAATTAATCATAAAATTTAAAAAATCAAATATTATAATTAAAACTGAATTAATAATAAAGGTATAAAATTAAAACATAATTAATAATAACAAAAATCAAAATTTAAAAAAGCGTGAACATATTTAAATTAATATTAAAATTAATAAGAATCATAAAATATAATATTAAAACTGCATTAATAATTAAAAAATAAAAACGAAATTAACAAATTAATATTTATATATACACATCTTCTGATGTGTTCTTCCATGGATCTATGATCATTTTCCAACCACAAGTATGCCATTGCTTTATATAATTTGTTTGAAATAATTTGTCATGTGAGTGAGTAAGAAAATGATTGAGATAAGTTGAATTTGTGTAAAGAGTAAGAATATAAGTGTGGTATTTATAATGTAAGAATATGTGTAAATGGTGGAAGTAGTAGTGTGATATTTTAATCAGTGAAGTGAAGACTTCCTGTGTTACTACTGCAATGCATGCAAGCCAACAGTGTTCAATTAAACCTCAGGTTTCAAATTCTGCAAATCAATTGTCCAAATTGACGCAACTTGGTTGTATGGTAAATACAAAGGAACATTGTTGTTAGCTGTTGCGCAAGATGGGAACACCAAGATATTTCCCATTGCTTTTGCAATCGTGGTAGGTGAGACCAAGGAGGCATGACGTTTCTTTTTGAAAAATCTAAGGCAGCATGTCACCCACAGGCGAACATATGCCTCATTTCTGATAAACATGTGTCGTTAAAGAGTGCGTATGATGATCCACATAATGGATGGCACGATGCGAGACAAGCCATGTGTTTTGTGTCCGACATATTGCACAAAACTTTATGCGATCATTTAAGGATGGAGAACTTAAGAAGAAAGTTGAAGGCATGGGTAAAAATCATATCTCTTTCCTCGTAAATTCGACATATTATTTGTTTAAAAAGACCCATTTAACTTTTTTCAAAACAATGCAGGTTACGCCATGAACATCCCTACATTCGAATACTACCGTTTTGAAATTGTTGTTGCAGACCGAAAGGCTTTAGCATGGGTCGACAATATTCACAAACAAAAGTGGACTCAATCACATGATGATGGTCGACGATGGGGCCACATGACAAGTAACTTGGTAGAGTCACAAAATAACGTATATAAGGGTATTCGAGGACTCCCGATCACAGTTATTGTGAAAGCATCATATTACAGGTTGGCGGCCTTGTTTGCTAAAAGAGGACATGAGGCAGCGGCAAGGGTAAATTCTAGTGAGCCATTCTTAAAAAACATCATGAAATATCTCAGGGATGAGGTGATTAAATCCAACAGTCATCATGTCATTCAGTTTGACCGGGATCGATATATCTTTTCCGTCCGTGAAACCATCGACCATAAAGAAGGATTACCAAAGGGAGAATACAAGGTGGATCTGCAAAATAAATGGTGTGACTGTGGGCGATTCAGAGCGTTACACCTACCATGCTCACATATCATTGCCGCATGTTCTAGCTTTTGTCACGACTACAAGACTTTTGTCGATAACAAATTCACGAATGAGTGTGTATACGCCGTATACAACATCCACTTCGACGTGGTTCACCACCAGACATATTGGCCTGATTATGAAGGACTAAAGGTGGTTCCCAACAAGTCCATGCGTAGGGCAAAGAAAGGTCGTCCACCAATTACTCGCATTAGGACCGAGATGGACAATGTGAAAACTGAGAGAAGATGCGGCGTTTGTAGGATGCCTGGTCATTCCCGCAAAGATTGCATTAATATTATACATCAGTAGAAATCTAGTCTTTATTTCATATTTATTGTATTTCGTATGTTTTTTATTTTATAAATATTATGATTATTATTATAATTACTTTTTTTATCAATGCCTAAATTAACATTATTAATATAAGTTGAAATGGTGTGATAAATTGAAAAATGAAAGGAAGTATTTATAGTAGATGAAATACTATATGTTTCATAATAATTGTAGGTTTTATGGTATTTTATTTGTTATATAATTTTAATTAGTTTTTATTTTTAAATTAAGTTATTATTATTTTCTTTTTATGCATGCTAATTACTTTTTTTGTCTTTATTATACCACTCTACTCCAAGTAGAGGGGTATTTAAAAATAAAAAAAACCAATATATAGGACGCAAGTCAAGCTTGCAGGGTATAAAAAAAAAAAAAAAAAAAAGTACCTCGCAACTCCAAGTAGATGGGTATAATAAGGACAAAAATTTCGTCACTTTTTAGGGTACCCCGCAACTCCAAGTGGAGTGGTACCAGAGACACCTAAAAAAGTAGGGTAATTCTGGATTTTTTCAAAAAGTATGGTATTTTTGTGTTTTTTGGCATAAAGTAGGGCAGAAAAAAAAAATTCATGGATATACATCCCTATTCTTATTTATTAATTTTGTTACGTCTGCAGCAATTTAATCTAAATTTTTTCCCACTCATTTGCTTTATTAAGTTTGCAATTATTTAACCTAATAAATTCCATCTAAAAAATGCATCGTACCTGATAGGATTACCGAATTTTCTTTTATATTATTTTTAGATTTCATACATTTTATGAAGTGTTTTATTTTGTCTACTATGGATTATCACATGTTATTTTTTCACTGTTACCTATCATATATTGTATTTTATTATTCGTTTGTCAATCCCTTTACAATAAACCCGAGCGGAGCACGGGATCAAAAATCTAGTTAATTCTTCTTACCAAGACATCGTACCAATATATTTTCCCTCTTTTTAAAATATTATAATATTTATTTTTTATTTTTAAATTAAGATGTTTATAAGATTTCTTTTATAAGCAACATTTCAACGTGCATTATTTTTATTGCGCTAATATTTTTTAATTTATGAACGATAGTTTTTAGGAAATTTTGATTAGAATTAATTTGATTTTGTTAGAATTTGAAAACAACTATTTCTATTTATATCCCCCTAGAAAAAATATGTATAATATCTATATTATTGTTAGCCTGTATTTTTGACAGATTATAATAAATGCAGTCAATGGAGTTTGACTTAGGTTTTGAAGAGAGTTGATGTGTTCGATTCATTAGATTTGATCGAATTTATGGACTTAAAGGAGATTTGTTGTTTTTATGGTAAGGGTTCGACAAGCAAGCGAGAGTCGAAGAGAAATTGGTGACAGATAAAGGAGACAAGCAGCAGTTACTGTCGAATGATATTATTTGAAATTTAAATATGTCTATAGTAGTTATTAGCAGTTACGTTCGAACGTTTCTTTGTAGGTAGATAGTTACTGAGTATAAATAGTAGTTTTTCATAGGGAAAACAGGTCACAATTCAGTCATACAAAAAACTTACACTCAAACTATCCGCACTCAGAGTGAAAATAGTAAACAAGTCACAATGTATGAATCTGTGTACCGATTTACATTCGATCAATGCAATTTATGTTTATTTCTTTAAATTCCATTGCAATTTACTTGTTCTTTTCAAGAAATTTACTTCATTCCTTTGAAGATAACTTTGACGGATTCAACCATCATTGGATTCGATGGTTATATTCATATTTTGCATAACAATATCAAAAACATTTATAATTTTTTGGAAAATAACAAACACAATATGTCCTAAAGATTTACTGGTTGATCTTGCAAGTAACTATTTTTAAACTAGAGGTTGTTTACCAAAAACCAGGCTAAACAAATTGGCACGCCCAGTAGAACTACTTGTGCTTTTGTTTAAATTTTATCTTGAAAAATTTGTTCTGTTAAGACTTGTGATTCTTGTTGTGTATGTTCTTAATAAATAAGAAACAACTTTCAGAAATGGTACGTCCTCCACGCAATAACGATTCGCCATCAAGTCCAACAATGATATCGATGAGAGATACAATGTTTGATGTGACTTCACATCAAAGCCCACAAGCAACGCCAACTGTTGGCTGATGAGATAAAACCACAAGTGCACGGTCTTACCGAAGTAGTACAAAAGAGTATCGTTCCGACATGGAGTAGTTCAATTTAATTAACCTTTAGAGATGATTAGAAGAGAGAAGAGAATTGTAAGTTGGGGGTTTTTAAACGGTTAAAAAGCAATATAATAAAAGAGCCTTGGGATCGTTGATTTCATCTAAATAACAAGTCCTTCTCAAACCAAAACCATAAGCTTATAATGTTATGTTAGACCTAATTTCTCAAGACAGTTTCTCTTAAGTTCCTCTAGCAACCAAGCCTATTTCGCTGACTTGATTACTATTGGATTTTGGTTCCTCTAACAACCAAGCCTATTTCGCTGACTTGATTGTTATTAGTTCCCTTGAAGATCGAAACTATATGTCTCAAAGATTGCAAAGCCTATTTCGCTGACTTTGCAATCCTTGTCTGAATTCACTTGTTCGAATATCAAAGCTCCACTTTCTTTTTATGAATTGATATTTGGAATAATGGACGAACAATTATCAAACCCTCCACTTTCGTTTCCACAGTTTGATAATGGTTAATCCATGTTAAGACGGTGAATTCAGATAAGAAATTAGGGTTACATAAGATTAAGACTTAGGGCTTGGTTTGATTAGGATTATGTCATTTAGACTTATCCAACAATCCCAAGACAAGAAGAAGTCTACTCACTCATGTTCATCGTAGACATGGGGGAGAAGAGAGAAAACATGAAAGTAAAAGACAGGAAAATAAAGGAAAGGAAAAGAACTTTATTTAGAAAAGCAATTGTCACTTATTGTATTCCAAGTAAAGATGAATATTTGTGATGGCTAGCTACTCTATTTATAGTACACAATTGACTTAAAATCTAAGCAAGTATATTCCAAGAATATTCCTCAGTAGATTGTGCGCCAAAATAGAATAGCTTGGAGTCCAAGCAAAAGCAGCAAAAGGTCTCTGGAGGGTGGCACGGCCGTGCCAAGGCTAGCACGGGCCGTGCCAGGCTTCTGACTTGTGGGAGATATATTTTGTTTCCCAATCTTCGTATTTTCGTGTCCAATCTGCTCCAAATCCCTTTCTTTTGCTCCAAGACTCAATCCATCCAATATTCTTCCCTGAAATATAATAAATTGCAATTTAAAGTAAACTATCCTAAAAAGGAAATAATACTAATATAAAATTATATAAAATCTAAATAAAGCTAAACTAAAAAGCATATTAAAATAGCATATAAATGACTCATCAAACTCCCCCATACTTGAATCTTTGCTTGTCCTCAAGCAAAAGGCATAAACATAGTAGCATCAACAGTTAAATCAAATGACAATTTAATTAAAGCACATGTCTCCTTAAGGGCTTAAATCCCAAATGTACACTAATCACAAACTCAAGTATTTCTTGAAATCTTTATTCTACCCAACGATCAAGTTTTAAGTGAGTGTGTGTGTGAAGTCCAACCCTTTTCTTGCTCCTGTATAAGATAGGCATTATGAGGAAACATGGTCTAATCCTAGCACTAAACTAACCAAGAAAGATTCCTTCTACAATTCATATAAGAGAGATGGGAGTATTTGAGAATTTTTGTTCTTTCCCCATATGCACATTTTAAGTTCTTTATTTAAGGAACAACATTTTCACGTTGGAGGTCGGAGGGCCTACCCCCTTCCCCAATCTAGATTCAATGGTATCCCTTAAAACATCGTCTTCACGTAGGAAGTCGGAGGGCCTACCTCCTTCCCCAATCTAGTTTCAACGATGCTTTTTAAAGTTATTTCTCAAGATAACAATCACCTTCACGTAGGAAGTCGGAGGGCCTACCTCCTTCCCCAATCTAGATTCGGCGATGAGATCTTTGGAATTTATATGGCTTTTATGGCTTTTTGGCTTTTTGGCTCTATTGTCAGGTCTAGCTCCTATGGAGGAAAGGTAGTCAAGTAGGTAGAAACAAGTATTAACGGGATTGTTATTAAGCATTGCCCAAAGCATAAAAAGTTCATCCGTCCTAGTTGTTCCTACTTCTTTTCTACCCCAAATGGTACAAGCCATGACTCTCTGGAGGTATCTAAGCACGGGGTTGTGAATGTTACTAGCCTTGTTGGTGCGGGGGTTATATTGTCTTAGCCCGGTAATGCGTTTCCAAAAGAGAGCGGGGTTATAGTGTTCCGACTTTAAATTTGGATTCCAAGAGTCATGGATGAACCCCGCATTTGCAAAGTCCATCTCTAAGCAGAAATTTTCAAGAGACATCTCATAATCCATATTCAAAAGTCGGAAGGAGACTCTATGATCGGGGTTGTCAAAATTCACCTTATCCTTCGTAAATTCAATAGAACTTAAGAATTCATAAGTGAAATTTTCGAAGCCCTTCATAGGTCTAAGCATATCAACCCATCCTAAATTTCCTAGTAAGCTGAACACATTATCCCTTAGTCCTAGCACACTCAAAGTATAAGGATCTGGATATCGACAAGGATGCAAAGGTTTAGAGATAAGAATTTTATACCTGTCCTTTTGCTTGGTGTCCTTGAAGATTATGCCATGATTCTTGGCTTGAGTCTTCTTCTTTTGTTGTGGTCCTCCGGAAGAGCTTGCTCCACCTTTCCTAGATGCCATTTATCCGGAACCTTGGTTGACCGTTTGTGTTTTGGGTGAGGGTTGGGTTTTGGGAAATGTTTTGAGTAGAAAAGGTTGGTTGGGTGATGGGGTTGGGGTTTGAGTAAGTGTTAGGAGTTGGATTGGGTGAATTGATGAAGAATTTGTGGGTTTTTAGGTAGGTGAATGGGGGCTACGAATTTGATGATATTTGGGAGGGATGGAGGAAAGTTGTTTTGGATTGATGGGTTATGATTGAAATGGGTTTGTGATTGATTGGGTGAAGAAATTATGTGAAATGGTGAGGTTTTGGGGGATATATGGAAGCTTTGAAATTCTATGGTTATGGAGGTTTTGGAGAGAAGTTGAAATGGAGAGAGAGTTTGTGGTGGAGAATGAGGGAAGAAGAAGATGAAAAGGTGGGTTTATCCTTACCTGTAGTCGGGCACGGCCGTGCCAACCTTAGCACGGGCCGTGCCAACTTTCTGGATTTAAGCTGGCATTTGGATGGTTATGGTCTGGCACGGCCGTGCCAGAGTGAGCACGGGCCGTGCCAAGGTTTTGGACAGTGGCCTCAAAATTTTTCTCGTTTTGCTTGAATCACCTTTGGACAATTACCTACAGAATAACTTAAAAACAAAAACGAAAGCAGTTAAATACGTGGGTTGCCTCCCACGAAGCGTTTCTTTATAGTCATTAGCTTGACGTTATAAGAAAGTGTCCTTAGAATGGATCAAAGAGGTCATGTTGTGTAGATGGCGCTAATAAGCGTTCTTTCACTTTATGACCTTTAATCATATTACAAGAGTAGAGGGCGGGACCTTTCATATAATTCTCCAACTCAAATCCTATCAACTCATCACTCACTTGAAAAACAATCCTACCGTGTTGAACATCTACTATAGCACCCGCAGTGGCGAGAAAGGGTCGTCCTAAGATTATAGGGCACGCATTGTCCTCATCTATGTCAAGCACCATGAAATCAGTTGGGATTTCCATCCCTTCTATTTTAACGGGGATGTCCTCGACATATCCGACAGGTTGTATATCAGAACGATCGGCTAACTTCAATGTTGTGTCGGTAGGTTTTAGCTTGCCCAACCCCAGCCTTGTAAAGAGGGGTAGGGGCAACAGACTAACACTAGCTCCTAAGTCACACAAGGCATGATTTAAGGTTTCATTCCCTATCATACAAGGGATGGCAAAACTTCCGGGATCTCTAAGCTTAGTAGGTGGCTTCTTGATGATTGTACTAGTGTCCCTTGTCAAAGCTATTGTTTCATTACGATCTATAGCCTTTTTCTTTGAAAAAATTTCTTTTAAAAGCTTGGCGTATAGAGGCATACAAGACAAGGCTTCAGCATAGGGGATTTTAACGCAAATCTTTCGAATTATGTTAAAGAGTTTAGTGAATTGAGCTTCCGAGTTGAGCTTAGTAGGCCTTAAAGGTGTTGGGGCTTTGTTCTTATCAAGCGGTTTCTCACTTTTTATCACACCATTCTTACCTAGACACCTGACACTCTCCTTCTTGACATTTTTAGCCTTAGTAACAGTCTCTTCTATCTTACTACCCCCCAGAAAAATAGCGTTGACATGGGCTTTGGGGTTTGTTTCAGGTTGACCGGGAAAGACTCCCGGTGTTTGAGAAGAGGTGGCCACTTGCTGGGCCACTTGGGAGATTTGGGTCTCAAGCATTTTGGTGTGTGTGGCGATGGAATCAACCTTGGTATTGAGCTTGGAGAGAGAGTCGTTCAGAGATCCTGTTTGGTTTTTTAACTCCTGAAGTTGTTTATTTTGATTCAGCATGCAATTTTCCAACAGTATTTCCAAACTAGATTTCTGAGCTACTCTCTGGTTGTTTGTATAGCCAGGTGGTGCTGTTTGCCCATAGGAACCTTGAGGATTTTTGTAAAAATTTTGATTTGGCCTCATTCCTTGGTTGTATTGAGCGTAATTTAGTTGCTCAATATTGGCAGCACTACCTAACTGACAATCAACATCTGTATGACCAGTTATACCACAGACTTCACAAGTAGGGGATGCAGGGGAAGGTTGGGCAGCATTAACATTAAGTTTTTCAATTTTTTGTGTTAATGCCTCAACCTTAGCAGCAAGGTGGTTATATTCAGAGACTTCGTGTATACCTGCCTCTTTCTTAGAGGGAGTAGGAGTGGTGACGGCTCTTTCGTTGGTCCATTGATAGTGATTTTGAGCCATGTTCTCAATCAAAGCATAAGCCTCCGTGTAGTTTTTGTTCATTAGAGCTCCACCTGCAGCTGCATCAACAGACATCTTAGTGGTATATGACAAGCCATTATAAAACGTGTGGACTATAAGCCACTTCTCTAGGCCATGGTGGGGACAAAGTCTAAGCATTTCCTTGAAACGCTCCCACGCCTCATAGAGAGACTCCCCATCTTTTTGATTGAAATGCGTAATTTGGTCTCTAAGCTTAGCTGTTTTAGATGGGGGGAAAAATCGGGCGAGGAATGCTCGCCTCATATCGTCCCATGAAGTAATGGAACCGACTTCTAGGGAATG
Source organism: Medicago truncatula (assembly GCF_003473485.1). Lineage (NCBI taxonomy): Eukaryota > Viridiplantae > Streptophyta > Magnoliopsida > Fabales > Fabaceae > Medicago > Medicago truncatula. The sequence continues at coordinate 12,294,911 of NC_053048.1, forward strand.
GAACCAAGCGCTAGCTCTATCCCTTAAGGAAAAGGGAAAGAGATGAAGTCTTACGGCTTCTTGGTTCTCTTTTATGGTGCCACTGAGTCTAAGGAAGGAAGAAATATGGAGATTTGGATCCTCAGTGGGTGATCCAGAAAACTGGTTTTGCTGCACTAAATTGAGTAGTGCAGGCTTGATCTCGAAGTTATTACCCGCAACCGTTGGGTACACGATAATAGCTTGTGGCTCTTCCGTTGAAGGAGTAGCATACTCTTTGAGAGTGCGTTCAGCCATAGCAGTATTATTTTGTGCCTCTCTCTTTTTCTTATGCAAAAATCTTTCGATCTCAGGAATAAATTCTCCGAGACTTTTGCTTCTTCGCATAAGAAACCGAGAACCCAAGAAGTTAGTGGTAAAACAAAAGAAAGAAGTAGAAGAAAAAAGGAAGAGAAGAGAGTTCTAATCACAAGGAAAGAGTTAATCAAATTAGTGTACTCCCCTCCCCGGCAGCGGCGCCAAAAACTTGATGAGATAAAACCGCAAGTGCACGGTCTTACCGAAGTAGTATAAAAGAGTATCGTTCCGACAGGGAGTAGTTCAATTTAATTAACCTTTAGAGATGATTAGAAGAGAGAAGAGAATTGTAAGTTGGGGGGTTTTTAAACGGTTAAAAAGCAATATAATAAAAGAGCCTTGGGATCGTTGATTTCATCTAAATAACAAGTCCTTCTCAAACCAAAACCATAAGCTTATAATGTTATGTTAGACCTAATTTCTCAAGACAGTTTCTCTTAAGTTCCTCTAGCAACCAAGCCTATTTCGCTGACTTGATTACTATTGGATTTTGGTTCCTCTAACAACCAAGCCTATTTCACTGACTTGATTGTTATTAGTTCCCTTGAAGATCGAAACTATATGTCTCAAAGATTGCAAAGCCTATTTCGCTGACTTTGCAATCCTTGTCTGAATTCACTTGTTCGAATATCAAAGCTCCACTTTCGTTTTATGAATTGATATTTGGAATAATGGACGAACAATTATCAAACCCTCCACTTTCGTTTCCACAGTTTGATAATGGTTAATCCATGTTAAGACGGTGAATTCAGATAAGAAATTAGGGTTACATAAGATTAAGACTTAGGGCTTGGTTTGATTAGGATTATGTCATTTAGACTTATCCAACAATCCCAAGACAAGAAGAAGTCTACTCACTCATGTTCATCGTAGACATGGGGGAGAAGAGAGAAAGCATGAAAGTAAAAGACAGGAAAATAAAGGAAAGGAAAAGAACTTTATTTAGAAAAGCAATTGTCACTTATTGTATTCCAAGTAAAGATGAATATTTGTGATGGCTAGCTACTCTATTTATAGTACACAATTGACTTAAAATCTAAGCAAGTATATTCCAAGAATATTCCTCAGTAGATTGTGCGCCAAAATAGAATAGCTTGGAGTCCAAGCAAAAGCAGCAAAAGGTCTCTGGAGGGTGGCACGGCCGTGCCAAGGCTAGCACGGGCCGTGCCAGGCTTCTGACTTGTGGGAGATATATTTTGTTTCCCAATCTTCGTATTTTCGTGTCCAATCTGCTCCAAATCCCTTTCTTTTGCTCCAAGACTCAATCCATCCAATATTCTTCCTTGAAATATAATAAATTGCAATTTAAAGTAAACTATCCTAAAAAGGAAATAATACTAATATAAAATTATATAAAATCTAAATAAAGCTAAACTAAAAAGCATATTAAAATAGCATATAAATGACTCATCATTGGCACAAGTCATACCGAGGCGATGGGGTCAACAATTCATGCCCATATATCGTCAGTTATGCCCGCTTCGGCCTCGAACTTTGCTTCAGCGGCCCAATCTAATGTCAGTTTTGGTGCTCAGCCAAATCATAGTCTATGGACTTTTGATCCAATAAATCACATGAATCATCCATATGGCATGCCTTCATCCTTTATGGTAGGCCACCATACTAACCCATCCACTTATTCAGAGAATTTGAATATAGTACGCCCTCATTTCTATTACCCTAGGGCGAACGCTCCTAGTTCAAATCCTCAACAATCACTGACCAATGCTTCTTTAGTTGCTTTGAAGCACCAAATGGAAGACTGTAACCATGAAATGGTCAATATTATGACACAACAAATTGGTACAATTTTTTAACCCTTTAATTCAGGAAACTCACAATAGTTACCTATCACTATCTGATCAAATGGGACGAATTGCTGATTTCTTTTACGATCATGTTGTACGTAATACGCCGAAACCTCAAAACCAAAATCTAGGCCTGTCGAAATATACATAGATAAACCTAATAATGGGATTCTTGCAAACCCATTACAACAACCTGTGGTCGAACCACAAGTACCAAGGGTACAAGAAAGAGTCCCAATATTGGTTCAAAGGAACCAAGACACTGATCATATCGTTAGTTGAGCCCAACAAAATAACTTTGAAGGTCAAAATAATATAGCTAACATAGTTGAAACTCTTTTGACTCAAAATGGTTTTAATATGGGTTTACATAGGCCTAATTTTGTGTCAGCCTTGTCTGAATATGTGTTAATGGAAGAATTACCTATGGGATGGAAAATCACTAAATTCACCATATTTGATGGAGAAACTAATGAATCCACTGTCGAACATATCACTCGTTATTTGACAGAGGTAAGTAATATAGCAAACAATGAGAATTTGAGAATGAAGTATTTTCCAAGTTCTTTAACAAAAAATGCATTCACTTGGTTCACAACATTACCCCCATGTTCCATTTTCACTTGGAGTCAACTAGAAAAGGCTTTCCATGAACAATTTTACATGAGCAATCTAAGATTAGTCTTAAAGAATTGGCCAGTGTTCGACGTAAAATGTCAGAGCCTGTAGATGATTATTTGAATAGGTTCAGACTCCTCAAGTATAGATGCTTTACCCCAAGTGCCTGAACATGAATTGGTCGAGATGGCTATTGACGGCTTAGACTGTTCCATTCTAAAGAAATTAGATACACAATATCTAAGAGATATGGCACAATTAGCTGATAGGGTCCAACAAGTCGAAAGACTTAAAGCTGAAAAAGCAAGGACTAGCAGGTTCGGTAAAAAGGAAACGGTTGCATATGTCGACACTAACGATAGCGACCAAGACTTCGACTTTGAATGGAGCACTATCGAAGAAAGTGAAATTAACGTCGCTGAATTAAAACCAGGACCTCCCTATACATGCAAAGTATTAAAGCCATCTAATGGCAAAAATCATGAGGAACCTAAAAATGATAAATATGCATCTAAAACATATACATTTGATGTTACCAAATGTGATGAAATCTTCGATCTTTTAGTTGCTGAAGGCATAATGGTTGTGCCTAAAGGCCTGAAAATGCATCCGCTTGAACAAAGGAAGAAGAGATGATTTTGTAAATTTCATGGTTTCTTAGGTCATAACACATCTCGTTGTGTAATTTTCAGAGACTCAGTGCAGAAAGCCTTTGATGAAGGCATGCTAAAGTTTGAAGACAAATCGAAGCAACCAATGCAAGTTGATCCTTTGAAAAAAGCATATTCAATGTATGTTGATATAGCTGATGTGAACATGGTGGAAATATCTAAGATTGAACTTGTAGTGGCTACTGAAAGCCCAAAGGTTGATTTTGAAATGGCTATTGAAGACCATGATTGTGTTGATGCAATGGTTACGAAAGACCAATATGCAAAGAAGATAAAGGTTGTGTTTCCTAAACTGAGGAAGATCTAATTGCTTTTCTGAATAGATACAAAAATTTTGGTTCTCCAGTCATGCAGTGTCCTAGATGTAGTGTTGTGTTTGAAAAAGAGGTAGCAAAAAATGTTGAAGGTTTTCGACCCCAGTCGAAACGGAAAGGAAAGAGGGCTAATAAGAAACCTAAGTCCAGTTTCGACAAAAGGGGTGTTCCTTACAAAGATACACCTCCAAACGGACACCAAAAGAAGGATCAAGTGAAAACTTTCAATACACCTTCCAATTCTCTAGTTGAGAAATGGGTTTTCTCCGATGGGAAGAAATCCAACTACATTTTTCCACCTGCAAAGTGGGTCAAAAGGACCACTGGTACTAACAATCAAAATGGGGCAACTGATGCAAAAATGTTTGGCTATAACAACAACTACAAAGGAAAAAATCCCGTGACCAAAACTCAGTGGTGAAGGTTCCAACGTCAGAAGGTTGCTGTTTTGAAAGATGTTATGAACACTGACAATGGTAAGAACAAACAAACGACAACCTTTGAAATGATTAGGAAGCCGACGATTGTGTGAATCTTTCCTCCCCTTTCAGTTGTCAAGGAAAATCTCCCCGTCGAAGATGAAGAACTAACTTCGAACTTCACTGACTTTGAAGCTGATTTTGATGTGATCTGCGTTGTTTCAATTCTTTCAATTTAATACGACGTCACATCAGAAGTTATTGAAGATGAGGAGGATTTTACTGAAGAAATGGTTGTTCATAATCCAATGTGTTACTATGTCATGAATAATGATTGTGTCAAGGATAATCAGGTTAAGTTTGATAGACCTGATTACCATATGAAGAGTCATCTCAAACCTTTGTTCACCCAAGCTAAAATTAACAACATTGGGGTAAACAAAGTGCTACTTGATGGTGGCGCTGCCGTGAATCTATTACCACAATCCCTCTTAAAAAAGATTAGTTTGTCAAAATCTGATTTGAAGCCACACAATGTTGCATTATCTAACTACGAAGGTAGATCTGGGAGTTCTTTTGGAGCTTTCGAGGTTGACTTAGTGGTGGGAACTATAAAAACAACAACATTGTTTTTGGTGATGCCTTCCAAGACGAATTACAAATGCTAATGGGAACGGACTGGATACATGGTGTCGGAGCTGTTCCTTTAACCATGCATCAAAGTTGTACCTTATGGAGGGAAGATGGTGTGTTAGAAAATATTAAAGTTGATCAGAGTTACTTTATTGTTGAGGTTGACAACTGATGACAGTACGTCAACACTAGTTTTTTAGTCATATTTGCGTCGTTTTTGTAATGTTTTGAGAGTCAAATGCTTGTATACATGGGTAAATCAACTTAAGATTCATAAAAGAGAAGTTTTGCACAAATTGGAGAAGAATGAAAGAAGTTAGCTATTGGAGAAATCGTGCCACGATGGACCTGAATCGTGGCATGTTTGAAGCGTGGAATTTACCTGAAGATGCTGGAAAAATCGTGGCACGATGAATGTGTAACGTGCCACGATGGTTGAGTAAATTTGCTACCACGTAGGATTAATGAGAAAATTGTGCCACAATGGTCTTGAAACGTGGCACGATGGTGGGCTTTCTGAAACCCTAATTTTGTGTCTATTAAAGCCAGAAGCGGCCAAAAGCTTGCGGGGCGATTTTGGAGACCTAAATAGAGTGTAGACGACGCCAGGAAGCCGAAGAACACGCATTGGATCTCACCAAACTCATAGTTGGTTCTGGTTTATGTATGTTTACTATTTTCTATGTATTTGATTGTTTAGTTATGAGTAGCTAAACTCTTAGATTTATTAAGCCATGAGATGAATCTTTGTGATCTGTGAACCATGTAATTTGTTAAGAACTCTCTTTGACATCAATGAAAACCTAGTCTTTATTCAGAATTATTTGTGTTCATTGGTTTTCGTATGATTGGTTGCATGACTATTAACCCTAGCTTCTTTCAATCACATAAATTGATCTTAGGAATTGAATGACTACTAACCCTAGCTTTTAATCCTGAAATAGTAATTCTGTTTCATTCAACATAGGAACCTAGAGATTGGAAATTGAGAGTTATGACTTATGAATTAACGTTCTGACATAGCTTCCACGGTTATTCAATCGGTTTAAGAGATTAAAAGGTTATAACTTAGGAAAGGGTTTTGAGTCAAAAGATTGATCAAAACCACTTAGTTAATCCGTCATAAAGCTAGGTTAATTTCTTTGAGAGAGAAGACAGGCAAATTACTTACAGTGAGCAATAGAGGATTCGAAAGGCTTGATCATCTGTTTTAATCCAATTATCAAACCATTTTATTTTATGTTATTTACTTTTTATTGCAACCAAATCCAATTTCCTAGGGCAACCCATAAATTTAATACATCCTTTATTTTAACGCTTTTTCCGAGTAGAAATTGATACAGTCCCTGTGGATACAAACTTTATTACTACTTCGATAGTTTTTTGTACACTTGCCAAATATCTATCAACAACATCACCAAGAAGATCTTCGACAAACAATTGGCGAAAATTGCTCCATGTCCTATTTCAGAACTTGGTTATGAAAACCATGACAATTTCCTTTGGTCTATGAAACTTCACTCAAAAGATGGATTCATCTAGAAAAAGGAACTTGTAGGCGAAGAGGATGTACTCCGGACTAGAGCATCTATATATGCAAAAGCCCTAGTTTGGGGACATCCTGAGATTGGAGTCTCACTAACTGGGTGGGAATATAGCGATGATTAATGATGTCTAAGCCCAACATATAGGACAAGATTACAACTTACGAAGCCGAAACTAAAGAAAAAGCGGCTTTAGAAGCCGGAATCGAACAAGAAGAGTTTATCAAGAATGCTAATGATAATTTTCAATATAGTCCGATTGGAAACCAAAGGTTAGATTGCATTTATGATGATGAATCCTTTAGAAGAAGTTGATCCAGGTGGCGCTTCAATTAAAAGACCAACGTACATTAGTACCAAGATCGACAAAGACATCAAAGTTTAGATCATCGAACTATTGAAAAAATACAAGGATTGTTTCGTATGGGATTATAATGAAATGCTAGGTCTGAGTCGAGACATGGTGGAACTCAAGTTACCTATTCGACTTGACAAAAAACCAGTAAAACAAACCCCGAGAAGATTTGCACCACAAATTCAGTCGAAGATCAAAGAAGAGATAGAAAGGCTTTTGAAATGTGGTTTCATCAGAACTGCCAGGTATGTAGATTTGTTAGCTAACAAAGTTCTTGTTCTTAAGAAAAATGGGACTCTTAGAGTTTGTATAGATTTTAGGGACTTAAATCAAGCTACTCATAAGGATGAATATCCTATTCCAATGGCAGAAATGCTTGTCGATTCAGCAACAGGTTATAAGTACCTAAGTATGCTAGATGGTTATTCTGGCTATAACCAAGTTCATATTGCTGAAGAAGATATGTCGAAAATGACTTTTAGGTGCCCAGGGGCTTTAGGTTGTTATGAATGGATAGTAATGCCGTTTAGATTAAACAATTTTGGTGCTTGTTATCAAAGAGCAATAAACTCTATGTTTTATAATTTTATAGGAAAGTTTATGCAGGTTTATATAGATGACATTGTTGTTAAATCATCTGTCGAGAAAGATCATTTAGATCACCTTCAACAATCATTCGAAAGGATGGGAAAATTTGGATTGAAAATGAATCCATTAAAATGTGCATTTGGTGTACGTGTAGGTGATTTTTTAGGTTTTGTTGTTCACAAAAAAGGCATTGAGATCAATCAAAACAAAATAAAAGCGATTTTGGAGACAAAACCGTCATCAACAAAGAAAGAGCTTCAATCTTTGTTGGGAAAAATCAACTTTCTCAGAAGATTTATTTCTAATCTAAATGGCAAAACTGAAGCGTTCTCACCATTACTTCGATTGAGGAAAGAAGATATATTCAAATGGGAACCAAAACATCAAAATGCTTTCGACGAAATTAAGGCTTATTTAATAAACCCACATGTTCTGTTACCTCCTCTTAGGGATAAGGTGATGAAATTGTATATAGCTGCTTCATATTGTACTATAGGAAGTATGCTAGCACAAGAAGATGAAAATGGCGTAGAAAGAGCCGTTTACTATCTTAGTATGGTTTCAAATGATGCTGAAACAAGATATCATCCAAGTGAAAAATTATGTCTTTGTTTGTATTTTTCTTGCATGAAGCTTAAGCAATATATAAAGTCTGTTGATGTTTATGTTTATTCTCATTTTGACATAATCAAACACATGTTGTCGAAACCAATACTACACAGTAGGGTTGGTAAATGGGCCTTGGCACTTACATAATATTCATTGACGTACCAGTCTTTAAAATCTGTAAACGGTCAAATTGTTGCTGATTTTATTGTCGATCACTCCATTGTTGAAGAAACTTTAGCTTTTGTAGATGTTCAGCCATGGAAACTGTATTTTGATGGTTCAAGCCACAAAAATGGTAGCGGAGTGGGATTTTTAATCATTTCACCTGAAAACATTCCCACTAAGTTCAAATTTTGACTAGATAAATTTTGCTCTAATAACGAGGCTGAATATGAAGCCTTAGTCGCAGGACTAGAAACTTTACTTGAACTGGGGGAAAAACATGTCAAAATAAATGGTGATTCATAATTAGTTGTAAAACAGTTGACGAAGGAATATAAATTTGTTAAGGAAAATTTAATCTTTTATTTTGTCACTGCCAATGCGTTATAGAAACGTTTCGAAATTAGTGTTGTACATCAACGTCTAAATTGTTTAAGACGGATCTGCAACAAAATTAGAATAGAGTTTACAAATTATTTAAAATTGCTATGCTATAAATTTATATATATTGTATATATTGCCCCCACTATTCATTTTTTTTTGGCTCCGCAACTGGTTATATTGTTGGTGTAACACCCCGTTTTCCCAACATGAATTTTTTTGGATAATAATCAGAGTATTCAACTTAAACAGTATGTCATACTTCTTTAAAAGATAAATAGAGTAAAATTATTATTTATTTAAAACATCTTTTATCAATAATTTAAATTACATCGCAGCGGAAAAACATTTCATTATTCAACATAATGACACTACAGCCTAAACATAAACAACTTTTTAAAAGTCCCATTTCAGATGGTTCATCAACATAATTCATAATAATACGTAACAAATGGAAAACAATACAAATATCCCCTTCCCGTTACGTATCAGAGCGATCCTAAGACGACGCGTGAGAGAGTCAACTCACTTCAACAACTAATCTTAGTTATCTGCACGTTACCCACGTAGAGGCAACATTCAAACAGAATGGGTGAGATTTCACATTCAATAATAATAAGCATATAATTCTTTAAAAGAATTTAACAACACATAACAACATCATATAACATCATAGTTATCAATAGATACATTCATATAAGAATTCGTCAATCATGAGCAACATCTTATAATATCATATGCATCAACTTATACATTCATATAATAATTCAACTTCATATAACATCATATTCATCAACATAATTTAACAACATAAAACAACATCAATTAATAATATTAATACTTCACATAGCTCTTCATTAACAACTCATTGATAAATGACAACTTAACAACAACGACAATGCGACAAAAACGACATCAACTCAACAATGCAACAACAACAACTTAAACATGCATGTGGTACCAATCAGGGCATCAAGCCCCCGACTTTAAGAGCGAATAAGGCTCACAGTGCATCAAGCCCCAAACTTATAGAGCGAAAAAGGCTCACAGGGCATCAAACCCCCAACTTTAAATGAATGATTATACATTCCAGAGCATAAAGTCCTCAACTTTAATGATTATGCATGGACTCAACAACCAACGACTTTAACAACTTAGACAGCTTCGACAATTTAGACAACTTCAACAACTTATACGACTTCAACCTCTTAGAACAATAACTTATAACTTAGCGACATTGACGATAACAGCGGCAACGACAACAACAATGACTTCACATAATAATATCATAATTCATCAATTATAAACAACATCATGTAACATCATAGTCATCAATATATACATTCATATAATAATACATCAATCATGAAAAACATCATGTAACATCATAACATAGGTTAAATACTCTTAAACACCTTAATTGAATTCATAGTACACAAGCTTTGAAGTTTGGAGACAATCCATAAGTTTTGGGTTGACCTAGAAATAGTTATGCCGAATTTTCATAAAATTTCACTAAGACCTCCTTGGAGTATTTTCATCATAACTCAAAAAACCAAAAATCATTTTCAAGTCAATTCAAAGCCACTGGAAAGCTAACACAATTATCTACAACTTTCATGTTTACACCAAAGGCCAATTCAAAACGGAAACGTGTGAAAAAGACGCAAGAACAAGAAACATGAGATGCTGTCACTGTGCAGCTCTCGGGAAAAACCCATTTTTCAACCCAAAATCCCAATTTTGACTTCCCAATGCCCAAATTTGATTCCAAAACTTGTCTAACCATTTCTATACATGATAAGGTACTCAAAACCATATAAAACTTGACCCAAAACATTATTTTAGAAATTAACCAATTATCAACCTAATTCATCGGATTATCTACTCTTTCTACGATCAATTTTAGTTTCAAACCCTAATTCTACAACATCAAAACCGATTAACATCTACAAGGTTAAACCCTTTTTCAGGATTACATACTTATGATTAAAGAAGGTTAGTCCCACCCTTACCTTAGGTTAGATGATCGCAAGGTTCTACCGCTTTCTCTTCTCTGACTCTTCTCTTATCTTGGTTTATCCCTTTTCTCACAAAAACTGTTTTCACGTATTATGTTTCTCTATTCCTAACCTCTCTTTTTATAAACCTCACATATTCTCCCTTATTCCAAATCTGCCCCTCACATCTCAATATTCTATTTTAATATATATATATATATATATATATATATATATATATATATATATAATATTTCTATAACAAATAACAAATATATCTCTATAACAAATATATTTCTACACCAGATAACTGTTATCACGATTTTTCGGGTGTCAAATCATTAATTAGGCTTGAACCTTTCAATCTTTGATATTCTCTATTTTTTCTTGGGAAGGGCAAAATTGAGAAAAAACCCTTAGAGTCTAAGTTCGGAGGTCGTTTTCGCTACGGGAAGGTGTTAGGCACCCGGAACGATTATGGTATTCCATAAGAACCGTTCTCCTAAGTTTCTTTCTACGCTTTACTTTTATTGCCTACTTATTGAAAAAGAAGTTTTATTTGAGTGAAGAATGGGGGGAGAGAAGATGATTGAGATTTTATTTTACTTGGCATGGAGGAGTTTTGACTCATTGCCTACGTACCCTTTTAAGGGATCAAAACCAAACGTAGTTCATTCTCGAAAATTGTTTTTTCGTTTTTATTGGTTGATTTTAAGTTTGAAAAAGAAAAAGAGGAATTTTGAAGAATGGAGATGAGAGACCTCAAGGGCATGAGATTTAGAAAATGTGAGGTGGAATTAGTTATTTTGCAAAATAAAGTCTAAGTATGATTAAAATTCATTAAGATCTTTACTTAAGAAAATAAAAGGAAAATGAGGAGTTTTGACTCCTATTTTGGAAAAAAGGTTTTCAAGTGAGGTTATTCACATTTTTTGGAAAAAATGATTTTTGTCTAAGTGTTATAAAACCTAAGCATACATCTAAACATACATTCCCTAATCATGCATCTAGAATATCCATGTGGGGTGTGTGCATGTGTCGGTGCTTGTGTCGGTGTACATCACTTATAGTGTCCATAATCCTTTACATCGAGTCCTAAATACATGCTATGGTCTTGCAAGGATTTAAAAGATGAATTTAAACTAGCCTAAAATATTACATAACCATTGGAAATACAAAAAAGGAAAAATTGCAAGAAATAAAACCTAATCTAATAGAAATGAGAACGATGTGGTAAGATGCTATGAGATGAGTGAAACATGAGTCAACAATGTTAGCAAAACAAGATGAAAAAATATAACATGAGTGATAGGAAAAAGCAATCAATTGAATATGAAATGAAATGGTAAAGAAATGATGAGAATAACCAAGACATAATGAGAAGAAAACAGTAGCACAATCATAAAATCAACATCACATTTATCATAAAATTGCACACTAATTGTCCATAACATGTACCAAAATTTATGAAGAAAAAATATGGCAAGAAATTCACAAAATTAGGTCAAAAGAACAAATTAATCAAGAAAATAACACCCATATTTTTATCATTTTTTTTAACCAGTAAAAACGTCACAAAAAATATTAAAATGCATCAAGAAACACGTAGGAATTTTTTAGGAATTTTTAGGAGAAAAATTGAACAAAAAGAGGTTCAAATAGCGAAACAGCAAGGTGCAAGTAGCAAGAAATAAAAAAAAAACGAAAAGATAGGCCCAAACCAAAACCAAGGGATCCGGATCACACAGGAAAGCACAGGGATCGTTGGATTGATCCAGGAGATGGAAACCTAGATCCAACGGTCTAGATTGAGGGGGAAACGAACCAGAATTGGACCGGTCCGGTTCAGTTGGTTATAAAAAGGTTTGGGGACCGGTTCAATTCATTCTTCTTTCTCCTCTCTCTCTCTAACCTAAACCTAGTGAGAGAAGCTCTCACCTCTCTCCTCTCTCCCTCCGCCGGTTTCTGAAAGGAACGGCCGGAGAAGATGAAGACTGGCCGGAACCTTCATAGGTCCGCCGGAAACTTCATCTTCTCCGGCGAGATCTCCAGGTTCCGGTAACCTAAAATCTCACCAGAAATTCAATTTTTTTGCATCGTTCTCCTCGTCTCTAAACCCTAAACACGAATCTAACACTGATTTTCACAATCAAGGCTTGAAACAACGTAGATCTGAATTTTGTGTTACGGTTTTGAAAATTACTTTTTAGATTTTGTAGTTTTTTGAATGTAACCGTTCAAACTCTTATGGATCTGCACTGTTTCGTCCTTGTTGATACTTTTTGAGAAAGAAAAATGAGATTTAGGTTTTACCTGAGTTTTTCGATTCAAAGGTTCTTGATGAAGATTTTTCTGGAAATTTGATTTGGCTTTTGTTGTTGATTTGGCTTGAGAACCGAAAATAAATCGGTTGTTTCATTGGTTTTCTTTCTTCATCTTCTTCGCCGGTTCGAATCTGCTTCTTTTCCTCTTCTTTTCTTCTCACGGATTCTCTGCGATCGTGCTTGGATTTGTCGCCAAACGGTGACGGATTCGCACTTGAATTGTAGAGATTTCAGTTCAATGATGATGATTCTTTGAAGAATCACTGAGAACTGAACAAATTTAGTGGAAATTGTTGATGAATTGTGATTCTGGAATTCTAGGGTTCATGAATGTTCTTGGTGATTTTCTGAGTTTTGATCTAACTGACAAGAGAGAGAAAAACTGATTCTGTTTTTGGTGATGTGGCGTGGAATGAATGGATCTTATTCTGACTTGAACAGTGATTGCACCTTTTATAGGCTGCCAAGTGTGCTTGAGAGCCAATGAAAGAGGGACACCTGTAATTGGACCTTTCTGCAAAAAAAGGATTTAAAGGACTGGGCAGCAAATAATAATAATAAAAAAAAAGGACTAAAAAGTGCAATTTAAAAAAGTTTTGGACCAAAAATGTTTTTTTTTTTTTTTTAAACTAGAAGAGAAGCATGTAGCTTACTCTCCTAAAATATATTAGCCAAAAAAAGATTGGTACAAAAGGAAAGGGGGACTATACCAAAAACCCTTTCAAGAGTGATTAAACCTAAAACTAGGCCACCCAAGCCTATTTTTAACATAATCACTCCTTACTTGCAAAGGTAAAGAGTAATAATATACATATGTATCCAATGTTAAACCTATATTGGCTAAAACATCAGCACATGAGTTCCCTTCTCTGTATATATGTGAAGCAAGGAAATTCATGTTGGAAATAATAATTTGACAGTTGTTCCACCTGTTTCGAAGCTGCCAAGGCACAATTGCAGAATTCTTGAAAGCTTGCACCACTAGCATAGAATCTGTTTCCAGCCAGAAATTGTTCCAACCCTTAGATTGAGCAAACTCTATAGATCTCATGGCACCACAAAGCTCAGCAAAAAGAGAGTTTCCATAAGACAAACCTTCAGCAAAACAACCCAAAAATTGACCAAGCCTATTTCTAAAGATACCACCACAGGCAGCTTTCCCAGAGGCAAAGGCACCATCACAATTCCCTTTAATCCAAGAATGAATTGGAGGACTCCAGAGGACATCTTTGACCAGCATGCTTCTAGGGGGTTGGATTGAAACATTAAAAGCTTTAAGAATGGTAAATTCTGTTATAGAAGAGCTAGCTGACAACTTTGAGTTGTTAGCTGACATGGATACATTAGCGATTATTCCGGAAATGGAACTTTTCCAGTGCACTTTTCTGTCCTTGAACCTAGCCAAATTTCGAGCAGACCATATAGCAGATAAGATATTAATAATTGCGGATGCTATAGATAGCTTACATTGAGGGGACCAACCCCTATCACAAAGGTCCCAAATATCCTACAGAGCTTGAAAATGCAGGGACTGGTTTAGAGAAGCAGCAAGCCAGCACCATAAGTGAACTGCATATGCACAATCAAAGAAAAGATGGAAGGAGGATTCTTCAGCACGTAAGCAAAGGCTGCAGACAGAAGGCAACACACAACCTCTTTGCTTCAGACTCTCATCCACCGGCATTTTATCATTCATTATTCTCCAAGCCAGAAGTGACTTTGAAGGAGGAATATAAGGAGACCAAATACAATTGGCCCAAGGAATAAGTGGAGAGGTAGCATCCATGAAGGCATAAGCATCTTTGAAAGATAAGCTTCCATTAGTAGTAGCCATCCAAATCAGTTCACCCTCTTTCTGATTTAAAGGAATTGTGATTTGATTTACAAGATTCCATATGTCAGGGAACCTTATGAACAAATCAGGAGGCAGATTCCAATGACCATCAAAAATGTAGTCACTAACCAAAATATTGTCATCAACAATCTCATCAACATTGAGACTTTGGTTTAAAGGCTCTCCACACCATTTATCAGACCAAAAATGAATATTGTGACCATCACCAAGAAGCCAGCAAGCATGCTCCATCATGACACTATACTCACTTTTGATGCTAGACCAAATTGATGAAGATATGTGGTGGATGATTGTTCTTTTGTTTCTTCTGATCCTGCTTAATAACAAATCAATCCAATCTTCTTTTTTATGAAACAAATCCCAACAAAGTTTTAAGTTAGCAGCTCTATTGATTTTCTTCAAAGATCTGATGCCAAGCCCTCCTTGTTCAGTAGGTTTACACAGTTTCTTCCAAGCAACAGTAACTAGTTTCCTCTTTTTAGTGTCACCACTCCACACAAAATTCCTCATTGCAGCTTCTAGGTGTTTTAAGAGAGAGACTGGCCAGTCATAAACCGACATTGTGTGAATAAGCATACTTTGAATAATTGACTTGATCAGTTGAACCCTGCCTGCAATGGACAACAATGATGCTTTCCAAGCTGACATTTTAGAAATGACTTTGTCAGCAATTGGTTGAAGATATTTGGCCTTAGGTTTCCCTTTGAAGATAGGGACCCCTAAGTAAGTGAAAGGCAGCTCTCCAACCTTGAAACCAACGAGGTTAACAATATTAGCCAATCTAGCATTAGTTATGGATCCTGAGAAAATTGTTGATTTGCTATTGCTGATAATTTGACCAGAAGCCTGTGCATATCTTGTAAACAGCTTAATCAAGGAATGGATGCAAGATAATTTCCCTTTACAGAAAATCATAATGTCATCAGCATACAAGGTATGAGATGGAACACTACAATGTCTAGTGCCTGTCATCAGCTCTAACTCTCCATTGTCCACCAATTGAGAGATGCCTCTACTTAACACTTCCTCTGCTAGACAAAAAAGAAGAGGGGACAGGGGGACCCCTTGCCTGACACCTCTAGAACATTTAAAATAGCCATGCTAAATTGGACTAAAATTGGTAATTTTGAAAAAACGTAAAGTGAAACCAAAAATAAAATCAATCAAAGGACTAAAACGAACCAATTACTGACATGAGGTATTTTAAAATACCTCCCTGTCGAAATTTTGACAGGAAAAGACCAAAATGCCCCTAGGGACTAAACTGACTCAAACTGACTCAGATGCAATTTTTGAAATGATTTTTAAACAAAGACTCAACAATGATTTGTACAGACAGGTTGAAAAGAATCAGAGGCAAACACAGGGACTAAAATGGGTTCCACTGCAAGAAATGACCAAAATACCCTTTTGTATGATTTTTTGAAATAAAATGCAAGAAAAAGTAATGCGATGTTTCAGAGAGTTCTTAAATGACTTATAATGCAAGAAAAGACACTCTGAATAGTTTTATGCAAGAAAATCGAGCTTGAACGTACTTTGAGACAGAGACAGTAAAATATGCAGATGAAAAGAGAGTAAAGATTCAGAGTAAAACAACAGCGAATTGACAAATATCAGTGTTAAAAAAAGAAATTTGAATGAGTATTTTTAGGTCCAAAATCAGGGTATAACAGCTGCCCCTATTTAAGTTTCTTTGTCCGGAGGGTCAAGAGACGGAGTCTTTGGCTTGACGGGACGAAGATACTTAAATATTAACATTTGCACTGTGTTTGGACGTAAAAATACGCTTGTACATTTTCAAATATCATGAATGCCATGCAACATTTGGATTATGAATGCGAGACAAACGAGAGTTGGAACTAACAAAAGATGTCGTATCCATTGCGGGATTGGTAGACATTGGCAAGATAACAGAATAGGTAGGGGACTAGGAACAAATTGACGGGTGCAAGCTGCTCTTGGATTGAGCTGGGCACTTGGCCGGGGATAAAAACAGAGAAACAGGTGCGAGTTGTTCTTGGATTCGAACTGGTCACTCGACCGGAGACATGGAAAAGGTGGACAGGTACGAGTTGTTCTTGATTCGAACTGGTCACTCGACTGAAAGCAAAGGCAAATAGACAGGTGCGAGCTTGTTCTTGGATGCGAACTGGTTACTCCACCGGAGACAAAGACAAATAGACAGGTGCAAGCTGCTCTTGGATTGAGCTAGCCACTTGACCGAACAGAAACAGATGGACAGGTACAAGCTGTTCTTGGACTTGAACTAGCCACTTGACCAAAATCATAGACACATAGACAGGTGCAAGCCGTTCTTGGATTCGAACTGGTAACTCGACCGATAACATTGAAAAGTAAACGGGTACAAGTTGTTCTTGGATGCGAACTGGTTACTTGACCAAATAGAAACATATTGATAGGTACAAGCTGCTCTTGGATTGAGTTGGGCGCTCGTCCGGGAATAAAGGTAGACAGACAGGTGCGAGTTGTTCTTGGATGCGAACTGGTTACTCCACCGGAAACATAAACAAACAGACAGGTGCAAGCTGCTCTTGGATTGAGCTAGCCACTTGACCAAACGAAAATAGATTCACTAGGGATTGGTTTTTTTGACAAAATATAGATTGAGATTGACTTGACGTCGATTTGATTTGAAAGGTAGAAATTGACCAATATTATTGGCTCACAAGGTTTTGTCAGAGAACCTGACATGAGTATTGAATTGAGACTGATGTTGACATTGGAAATGCAATATGCATGGATGATATAACAGTTTCATTAAATGCATGGGCACGTAATATGCATGATTATGCGTGTATGAATGCTTGTAATGCATGACTGTTGGCAGTTTGTAGACACAGTTCCGCAGAGACAGACAAGACACTGGAGTATTGGGCACATAGTGGCTCGTGCTATATTACACATTCCTGGAAATCCTCTTTGGAGATAACGTCGTTGGGAGACTTATCGGAACCATGACTGAGGGTAGGTAGCTATGCAACTTGCTGGGGATAGAATCTCGGAAGACTCTACTGGGGATAATGCCGTCATTGCCGGGCATTTCAGTGCCGGGTGTACCGTGGATGTCGCATCTGTGGTCAATGCTTTTTGCATGTTATTTTCTCCATTTTTCATTCATTTTTTGCATCTCATTTTTGCCTGGATCGCCCTTTCGGGTTTTCAATCCACCGGGGAAATAAATTCTTTTCATTGCTCCATTTTTGCCTGAACTGCCCTTTCGGGTTGTCAATCCAGCGGGGTGCTCATTTTTGCCTAAGCCGCCCTTCCGGGTTTTCAACTTAGCGAGCCTATTCATTTTCATGCATTTTCATTCTGTTTTTTCATTCTTGCCATTGATCACAGACTATCTTGGAGGAGAACCTGCTTGTAACATATATTGAAATAGACACCAACATACACTCGCTCATGCATGTTTCGTTTGAATGTACCCTGTTGCTCAGGTTTGCTTTCAAAAACTTTTTCAATTTTCAAGATGTTTGTTTCAAGCATTTGTCATTATTAAAAATAGAAGGAAAATGTTTTTGTACATAACTTTGAAAGTAAAAAGAAAATAGAGTTTCAAACAAAAGCACAGGCTCAAATTGATGTATAAGAGTGGTGGTCAGCCGAAGGCGTGACTCCACGGATTTACAAAGCTTGGAAAATGGTAATTTTTATTGGTTGGTGGTAAATTGAACACAGCAATCATTACATTTCCTAGAAACTTTGAATTCGCAAGCATAGGAGCTTTTGATGAAGATGGTCATTAACAGCTGCAGATGCCCCAAGGGAACGGTGGTTGGCCAGATATAGTTACTTGCCTCTTGTTTCAATCTCATTTTTGCATGAACCGCCCTTCCGGGTTTTCGGCTCATCGAGACGCTCATTCTTGCCTGAGTTGCGTACAATCTCAGCGAGCTTTTTCATATTATTATTTTTTTTGTCCCTTATTTTTGCCTGGACCGCCCTTTCGGGTTTTCGATCCACCGGGAAGCGCATTTTTGCCTAGGCCGCCCTTTCGGGTTTTCGACCTACCACGCTGTTCTTTTCATATTTCTAGGCAAAGTATTTCTTGACTATATCAGCATTCACAGGATTTGGAAGTTCTACACCATCCATGTGTGTAAGAATTAAAGCACCACCGGAGAAGGCCTTCTTGACAACATAAGGACCTTCATAGTTAGGCGTCCACTTGCCCCTTGGGTCGGGTTGCTGGCTTATCCTCCTTTTCAATACAAGTTCCCCTATCTTGAATTCTCGAGGATGGACTTTCTTGTCAAAGGCAGTCTTCATTCTTGCTTGATATGACTGTCCACGAGCCATGGCATCCATACGTTTTTCCTCAACCAAATTCAACTGATCATACCGGCTTTGGCACCGTTCAGCCTCGGATAACTTCGCTTCCATGATCACACGGAGAGATGGGATCTCCACTTCCAAAGGAAGAACTGCTTCCATGCCATATACAAGAGAGAAAGGGGTTGCCCCGGTTGAACTGCGCACGGTAGTACGGTAGCCATGCAGAGCATAGGGTAACATCTCATGCTAGTCCTTGTAAGTGGTTACCATTTTCTGGACAATCCTCTTGATATTCTTGTTGGCGGCCTCAACAGCACCATTCATCTGAGGTCTATAGGGAGAAGAGTTATGATGCTCAATTTTGAATTCTTCACAAAGAGCTTGCACCACATTGTTGTTCAGGTTGGTACCATTGTCGGTAATGATCTTGCTGGGAACACCATATCGACAGATGATGTTGTTCTTGATGAACTTAGCTACCACTTGCTTGGTCACATTGGTATAAGATGCTGCTTCAACCCACTTGGTGAAGTAGTCAATTGCCACTAAGATGAAACGATGACCATTTGAAGCCTTCGGTTCAATTCTTCCAATCATGTCGATGCCCCACATTGAGAACGACCATGGGGATGAAATAACATTGAGAGCGTGCGGAGGCACATGAATCTTATCAGCATAGATTTGACATTTGTGGCACTTTCTGGCGTGCTGGTAGCAATCATGCTCCATGGTCATCCAGTAGTAACCTGCTCGTAATAACTTCCTTGACATAGTATGCCCTGTAGCATGGGTCCCTAAGGTACCGTCATGTACATCATGCATTAACTGCTCCGCTTCGTGTTCATCAACACATCTTAACAATATCATGTCATAGTTTCTTTTGTACAGAATATCTCCATCTAACAGGAATCTACTGGCCAATCTTCTCAGGGTCTTCTTGTCTTTGTTGGAAGCACCCGGCGGATACTCACGGCTCAGCAAGAATTGTTTGATGTCGTAGTACCAGGGTTTATTGTCAACCATATTTTCACCAGTCTGATCGATCACATCCCCAATAGCGAACACATGCGAAGGTCTTTCAAGACGTTGCACTTTGATTATTGGCACATCATTCCAATGGTTTACTCGAAACATGGAGGATAGTGTAGCAAGAGCATCAGCCATTTGGTTCTCATCACGAGGGATATGGTGCAGCTCAACCTTTGTAAAATATGTCAGCAAACGCCTCGCGTAATCACGATAAGGAATCAACTTGGCATGGTGGGTCTCCCATTCACCTTTTATTTGGTGATGACGAGTGCAGAATCTCCATAGATGTCGAGGTGTTAGATTCTCATGTCAATTGCTTCCTCGATCCCAAAGATACATGCTTCATATTCAGCCATATTGTTTGTACATTCGAACAGAATTCGGGCGGTAAAAGGAATGTGATACCCCTGCGGGGATACAATGACTGCCCCGATTCCTTTACCATAAGCATTGACAGCACCATCAAAGACTAAACTCCACTTGCTATTGGGATCTGGACCTTCACCAATCAACGGTTCTTCGCAGTCTTTTGATTTCAAATACATGATCTCTTCATCGGGGAAATCGAACTCAATTGGTTGATAATCATCAAGAGGTTGGTAGGCAAGATGATCGGCAAGGATGCTACCTTTGATTGCCTTTTGAGTTCTGAACACAATATCATATTCAGACAAGAGCATCTGCCAGCGTGCAATCTTCCCAGTAACAGCAGCTTTCTCAAAGATATACTTTATCGGATCCATTCTGGATATCAACCAAGTTGTATGATTCACCAAATAATGACGCAGGCGCTTAGCGGCCCAGGCCAGAGCACAACAAGTCTTCTCAAGCATTGTATACCAAGTTTCACAATTGGTGAACTTCTTGCTTAGATAGTAGATAGCATGTTCTTTCTTTCCAGTCTCATCTTGTTGACCAAGTACGCATCCCATGGATTCATCAAATACTGCCAAATACATAATCAAAGGCCTTCCTTCCACGGGTGGGACAAGGATAGGTGGTTCCAGCAGGTAATTCTTGATGCTATCAAAAGCTTCTTGGCATTCATCATTCCATACAATAGGTTGATTCTTCCTGAGTAGCTTGAAGATCGGCCCGCAGGTTGCGGTCATGTGAGATATAAATCGGGAGATGTAATTCAATCGTCCGAGGAAACCTCTGACTTGCTTCTCGGTTTGTGGAGCTGGCATTTCTCGGATGGCCCGGACTTTATCAGGATCGACTTCAATGCCCTTTTGGCTGACAATGAAGCCTAGTAACTTTCCGGATCTGACGCCGAACGTACATTTGTTAGGGTTCAATCGAAGCTTGTACTTTCTCAACCTTTCGAACATCTTCGTCAAGTATTCAACATGTTGCTCCTCATCTGTTGACTTTACAATCATGTCGTCCACATATACTTCGACTTCTTTGTGAATCATGTCATGAAACAGAGTAGTCATCCCTCTTTGGTAGGTAGCACCAGCATTTATTAGGCCGAACGGCATCACTTTGTAGCAGAAAGTACCCCATGGAGTGATAAAAGACGTCTTTTCTCTATCTTCAGGGGACATTTTGATCTGATTGTAACTGGAGAAACCATCCATGAAGGAGAACACCTTGGACTGAGCAGTATTGTCAACAAGCACATCAATATGAGGTAATGGGAAGTTGTCTTTTGGACTGGCTTTGTTCAGGTCTCTGAAGTCAACACACATCCGGACTTTACCATCCTTCTTTGGCACAGGTACAATATTGGCAACCCATTCAGGATACTCAATCGTCATGAGGAAACCCGCATCAATCTGCTTTTGAACCTCACTCTTAATCTTGAGAGCCATATCTGGATGAGTCCTTCTCAATTTCTGCCTGACGGGGGGACATTTAGGCTTTGTGGGGATCCGATGTTCCACAATCTTAGGATCTAGACCTGGCATATCTTCATACGACCATGCAAAAATATCCGGGTATTCTTGGAGGAGCTGGATGATCTTCTTTTTAACCCCTTCCTCTAGAGAAGCATCGATCTTGATTTCTCGCTTGTTCTCCTCGGTACCTATGTTGATGAGCTCAATCTCTTCCTGGTGAGGCTGAATGGCTTTCTTTTCTTGCTCAAGTAGCCGAGTGATCTCATACGGTATGTCAACACCTTCCTCATCTTCGGCTTCGTACACCGGGAATTCAAAATTCGGAGGGAATGTAGGGTTACTGTGCCCAACGGGTTTATTATAGTTCAATCTGCGTAAAATGGTTGGATGATTTTAGAAAGAGGTTTTTTATGCAGATTTTTGAAATTAATAAGAAAATACAGATATTTTGGTTTTTTCTGGCATTACCATTATTTCCAAGGAAAAAAGCACTAAAAAAAAAAAAAATAACAGTCGTGAAAGAAACGACAATTTTTATTAACAACGGCGATGCCGAAACAAACATGCCCTTACAGAAAATATTACTCTCGCTTCGGGCAGAGCGAGAGGATTGTTATTTTGAAAAACAAAACACTTAAGCAACAAGACATATTACTCAGAAACATGCATGATTGAGGGAATGTCGATGACATCCCAATCTCTCGCAATGCCTCCTGGTATAACAAATACAGGCCTAGGGCCAAATCTAGTTGCTTCTTCAGTGATTGCATTGACAAACCCAGCACTGTAGAATGTTCCTGTGGAGACTCCTGAAGTTGGGGAAAAGCCAAGACCTTCCTTATGCTTGTTCTCACGGAGTTGTATTAACCTGCCCCAGCCGGCAGCTTGACCTTCTTGGACGGCTCTCTATGCATCCTTCAAAGAAGCCATAGCAGCTCCATCCCTTTTGGGCTCCGTACCTTCGACAGTTAAACCTTGAAAAGCGGTTCCCTCTGCAGACCCTGCTTCTATGCAAGAGAAAGATGATAGCTGGCTAACCAGGTATGCTTCCTCTCCATGAATTGTAACGAGCTTTCCACTCTTTGCAAACTTTAACTTCTGGTGCAGGGTAGATGTCACCGCCCCAGCGTCATGTATCCACGGTCTTCCCAAGAGACAGCTATAAGAGGCATTGATATCCATGACCTGGAACGTGATTAGAAAGGTTTCAGGACCAATAGTTATTGGCAAGTCTATCTCCCCGAGAACGCTCTTACGGGTTCCATCGAAGGCTTTAACCAGAAAAGTGCTCCTCCTCAAGGGAGTTCCGCGATAGCTCAGCTGATCCAGCGTTGACTTAGGCATCACGTTCAAAGATGAGCCAGTGTCCACTAACACATTTGATAGCATGTCAGACTTGCAATTCACGGAGATATGCAAGGCCAGATTATGATGCTTTCCTGCTTTGGGCAATTCATCTTCACTGAATCACAGATTGCTGCAGGCGGTAATATTCCCCACTATGCTACCAAAGTGATCCACAGTGACCTCGTGATCCACATAGGCTTGCTCCAATACTTTCAAAAGGGTATCTCTGTGAGCAGCGGAACTCAGGAGTAGAGACAAAATGGATATCTTCGACGGAGTTTGCAACAGCTGATCCACAATCTTGTAATCACTTCTTTTGATCAACCTCAAAATCTCGTCCAGATTAGAATCCTCTATAGACTGGCTTGGTTTGCTCGCGTCTCTAGTAACAGGAGAAACATCAGTCGGGGTTTGTCATACCCCAATTTTTGACCTAAGGCCCCACTGACACATGTCACTCGACTCTGATCGATCTCTGATTTTTCAGTAAAAAAATTCGGCAGGGAGGTATTTTAAAATACCTCATTTTTTGATTTCGAGTCGGACCCTCTTTTCTCTTTTTTATTTTCTTTCCATCTTTTATTAATTTTAATTTTAAGATAAGTTAATTTTTTTATATTTAATAATTTTTATTTTCCATCTTTTAATTTTATTTTTCTTTACATAATTTAGTTTAATTTGTTTTTATTTTTATTTTGTATTAGATTTATTTTATTTTTATTTTATTTCTTTTTAATTAATTAGTGTCCAAAAAAAAAAATAAAGTGTCAATAGGTCCAAAAATAAAATGCCCAAGGTCTAAAAAAAAATTTCAAATCAAAGTGTCAACTTTAACATTCCTTTTTCAAAATTCACATAATTGTCCATCATTTCCATTAAACCAATTTTCCTTTTTTCATCAAACTCCTCACCTATAAATAGAGCCCTCATTCCATACAATTTCACACACCAAAAGTTCTCTTGAGTTGTCAAAGAACTTTTCTCTCTTCTCCCTCTTTAGCTTGTGTTGACGAGCTATTCTTTTCTTCTCCCTCTTTTTTCTGTCCCTTCGGAATAAGTCCCTTCGGATAAGTCCCTTCGGAAAAGTCCCTTCGGAATTTTGTCCCTTCGGTTGTCCATTTCTTTTATTTTCTTGCATTTTATTTCTTTTTAGCATTTTAATTATTGTTATTTATTTTCCAGCAATTAGAATGTATTTAGGTCCAATGTAAATATAAATGAGAAAAGTGTATGGGTGTGTGTGTCCTTTTGTTTCTTTACCGCCTTATATATCCAAAAATGCAAAAAAAATTAGATTAGGGATTTTGTGATGATCCAATGTCACTACAAAAATCCACGCGCTTTTATTTTATTGCTCCGTTAGTTTAATTTTCATTTAATATTCCAAAAAAACAAAAAAACATGCAAATAATCAAGAATCACAAAAATATTTTCATAAATAAACCTTGATTCCAAAATCAAGTGATCCTTTTTTATTTTATTTTTCTTAATCAAACTTTCAATCAATTTAATCATACCTTGAGTTCATTTTCTTTTAAATTAAAAAATACAAACCAAATCTTATTTGCCACTTGGCTTTTCTCTTTAAAACTTTTTCAAAACTTATAAAAAAAACACAAAACAAATCAAACGTCAATTTCTACCCCGAACTACGAGGTTTTGATCCCTCACGGGTACGTAGGCAGAGGACCATGTCCTTCCAAATCAATAAAAAATGTAGATAAATTAGGCCTCACTTTCTTTTTTCTTTTAATCACTACTTTTTAATTCCTTCTTTTAAACAAAAAAGCAAGCAAGTTATAGCACGAAAAATAAATAAAATCAAGAGGTTCTCGTAGAGTACTACGAATATTTAGGGTGCTAATACCTTCCCTAAATATAACCAACCCCCGAACCCTAAATCTCTTAATATAGGGTGTTTTGAACTTTTTCCCCTTAAAAAAAAATGTGTTCAGTCGTGAAATAATTAGTGAGTCAAAAGCTAATCAAATAGCCTTGATCTCCAAAAATGACGCGACAGAAATGGCGACTTCACTGGGGACCTCCTAAGAGGGTTGAGCCTAACTTGGCTTTATTTAATTTTTTGTGCTATAACTTGCTTAAAACAAAAACAAAAATAAAGGATGGAAATACTTGTATATATGTTCTTCCTTCTTCTTTCTCCTTTCTAAACGTGAGTGGTGAGATAAGTCCATTACCTAGACTTGAGGGAACATTAAGATAGGACGGTGGTATAATCATAGTGCTACGCCAAGAGTGAATTTTGGTGTTGGCACATGTGATAACCCCACTCAAGTAAGGAATCTTGGAAATATACTATGTTGGCATGAGTTTTCGTGTTTGGCATGTTATTTTCAAGTGACCGCTAAAAGTTGAGAACCTTTAGTAACCCTTAACTCATCTTGGCCTTTTAGGGCGTAGTGCGGTGGCTAGCCTTGAGTAATCTTGGTTTAGTTGATACGCGATACTACACTCAGACGAGACTTTCTTACGAACATCATTGGAACGGAAGTATTTCCGTAACCCAACAGTGTTCGCCAGTGGTTGATGACTCTGGGAACTTGGTAGAACCCGTGATACAGGTACATGTGAAACCATAGTCCCTACCAAATGGCGTTGTTACCCTTAAACTCCAACATTATGGACTTAACCTCACCATGAATTCGATGCATAATCATGCATACATGCATTCATTCATAAAACCTTTTTCTCACTAATATCGAAGGACTTAGATAAGTTCTTGTAAACATCAAAGATATAAGAAGGAACACCAAGAAATACAACTTCAAAAATCTTAACTAGGCTTTAGCTTTTGTTAAGAACTTTTTTTCCTTGGTTTCATTCTTACTTTTGAAAAGGGAACCAATTGCAACATCTTCTCAATTTTCAAATAAAACAATGTTCCTTATCAAGTTTACAATTACTTTGACAAGTCCTTAAAAAAAAATAATAATAATAATAATTTTGCATCATTTTGCATTCATAATTTCAAGTTTGAGTCTCACACCGTGTCTTTTCTACTAAAGGTCAATCCGTTTCAAAAGTGGTTCAACTATCCTCATCCAAAGCCAACTCGCACTTACAACACTCGTGCAAACAAAAAGAAAGAACATATCAGTTTGAACAAAGACATCCATGAGCATTCGTGAAGAGGTAACAACATTATTGACGTTCCTCCCGCTACTTTTTGTTCAAAAATGTTTGTTTGTTGCTTTTCGCTTTTCAAAAGAACATCATTTCGTCCCGCCCGAGATGAAAGTGAACTTTTCTAGGGCTTTTTGCTTTAAGAATTGTCATCATTAATAAAAAGGTCGTTTTGATCCCGACTTTGTTTTCATTTTGTGCTTTTTTTGAAAAATGGTAATACAAAAAACCCAAAAAATAATAATCATTCTCATATATCTGCATAATCATAGCTTGTACTTCCTTGTCAAAATCAATAATCAAATCATGTATTAATAAACCCGTTGAACATAATAACTATGTACTCTCTCCCAACTTTGAGTTCTCTGTGACCGAAAATATGGAAGAGGAGAAGAAAGAGACTCCCAGCAAGATCTCTCGCCCACTGGGGCATCTTAGCGGTCATAGCTGCGAACAAAATATCAAAGAAGATTACCCAGAAGATGGCTTTCATTTACAAAACTTAGCACGAGATGCTACCATTTGCACTTCATCAGTATTGTCCGGTAGTACACATTTCAACAGGGGCAACCCCCTCTTTCATTAACATACATCATGAAGGCCATACTTCCCGTGGAGGTCGAAGTCCCGACAATAGGAGTTTCGCCGAAGTCCAAGCTTGATTGAACTTAAATTGCATGACGACCTTGTACAAACATGTCAAAAGAGGTTGAAATAAACTTCCAACAAGAAGGTTCGTCCTCGCAAAATTCAAGAAAGAGACTTTGGACGCCTAACTATGAAGGTTCATGTGCAATCACTTTTACAACTATGGATGGTGACAAACTTGCACTTCCTATGAATGTCGGTGCAGTCAAGAAATACTCTGTCAAAAAAATAAAAGCTCGTTTAGTCGCAAACCTGAAAAGGCGGCTTAGGCAAAAATGAGCGTCTCGGTGGACTGAAAACCCGAAAGGGCAGTCCAGGCAAAAATTAGAGACATGAACAAAAAGATTATCCTGATAGATTGAACACCTGAAAGGGCGATCTATGCAAAAGTTAAGGATCAAAAGACAAAGTAACTGCATCCGGTCAGACACAGTCCACTTGGGGCATCTAACTATCAAAAGACCTCCGATTCGAAGCATCTGCAGATCAAAGATTCGGAACAGGGGCATTCAAAGTTGTTAGGGAGAATAGCAGTTATTGTTTTCAATGTACCATCCCATACATTTACCATTTTTCAAAGATCCGTGGAGCCATGCCATTGGTAGGTCACCACTCAATTCATCAAATTTGAGCCTATGCCTATTTGTTTGGAACTCTCATTTATTCTATTTGCAAAATTTCTTCTACTTTTTGATGGCAATACTTAAAGCAAAAAATTTCAAAATACAAATTTTTTTTTACATCTTTTGAAAAGTGTGAACAACAAACACACTCTCTTTGAACTCGTGAGTAGGTGAAGTGTACATCAGCATCCGCCTCGAGAGCAGTTACATTCCGAAAGAGGAACATGGCTAAGCAGTATGGAGAGGACCTCTACTTTGAGCAAGATGTTGTCACAGTCGAAAAATACAAAAAAAAGAAATGCAAAAAATCAAAGCTCGCTAAGTTGAAAACCTGAAAAAGGCGGCTTAGGCAATAGAGAGCGTCCCGGTGGACTGAAGACCCGAGAGGGCGGTCCAGGCAAAAATTAGGGGCAGAAAAAAAAGAATATATTCCCGGTGAACTGAAAACCCGAAAGGGCGGTCCAGGCAAAAGTTAGGGATTTTCAAAAAAATAAAACAAAAAAATATGACTGTTGAAGCATACCAATGGAAGAACACTCTGTGCTGGTTTACAAATGGCGACTTCTTCCAAACTTTTTATCAACAATGGGCCTACCCCAAGGTGGCACCAATTGCTGCCTTGTGCCAGGTTCTTACACCGTCAACGGCTCAATTTGTTCACAATAGTATCATCTTCAAGGAAGGTTGCCGAGTGTTTGTACTGCGATGTCAGTCCATCTTACTTGTCTTGTCTCGTTTCATCGAGTCACATGTCATATACAGTCATGCAGTCATGCATTCACACAACCATACATTCTCACATTCATATAATCATGCGTTCATCAATATTTTCACATATTCGTACGTTTATACGTACACATCATATGCACAACATCAATTAACACATAATTGCATCAGTCGTCCAGAATCTCGATTCGGTCGTGTCTCTTCGGTTCAGTCTTAACTTACCATTGTGTCAAGCCACAAGTTTCTACAAATAAGCCTCTTCCATTCACCTTCTTTTGTCAAAGTGTCATCCCCGGCGTGAAGCCGTGCTAGTCATGACACTAATCAAACCTCAATTTCAATCTCAAAAAGTGTCATCCCCAGCGGTAGCTGTACAAGTGGTGTCACCAATCAATTTCAATTCTCAATAGTGTCATCCTTAGTGTGACTGACCAAATTGTCCTTTCATTCTTACCTTTGTTAAGCTATCTCATCGATAGTTAGGTAAAAGTATCATTTGTCTTTGTTAAGCTATCATTTCAACGGTAGTTAGACGATGGTTTTTCTCTTATTCTTACCTTTGTTAAGCTATCTCATCGATAGTTAGGTAAAAGTATCATTTGTCTTTGTTAAGCTATCATTTCAACGGTAGTTAGACGATGGTTTTTCTCTCATTCTTACCTTTGTTAAGCTATCTCATCGATAGTTAGGTAAAAGTATCATTTGTCTTTGTTAAGCTATCATTTCAACGGTAGTTAGACGATGGTTTTTCTCTCATTCTTGCCTTTGTTAAGCTATCTCATCGATAGTTAGGTAAAAATTTCATTTGTCTTTGTTAAGCTATCATTTCAACGGTAGTTAGACGATGGTTTTTCTCTCATTCTTGCCTTTGTTAAGCTATCTCATCGATAGTTTGGTAAAAGTATCATTTGTCTTTGTTAAGCTATCATTTCAACGATAGTTAGACGATGGTTTTTCTTTCATTCTTACCTTTGTTAAGCTATCTCATCGATAGTTAGGTAAAAATATCAATCGTCTCTGTTAAACTATCAATACGATAGTAGACAATCATTTTCCCCGGTGAAACTACATTCCCCTAGCGGAGTCGGACCCCTTTTTCTTCAACGAATTAGGGTATCCCGTTATTGTTTCTCATTCCAGTCAAATCACATTTGTCGTCCTGCATTCATACTTGCATCACATGCATTCATAGCATCTTAGGTCAAAAATGGTGTACTTTGTATTTAAGTCTCTTCGACTCGTCAAATCAAAGATTTCATCTTCAAATCTCCGGACGAAGAAACTTAAATAGGGGCATCTGTCATACCCCAATTTTTGACCTAAGGCCCCACTGACACATGTCACTCGACTCTGATCGATCTCTGATTTTTCAGTAAAAAAATTCGGCAGGGAGGTATTTTAAAATACCTCATTTTTTGATTTCGAGTCGGACCCTCTTTTCTCTTTTTTATTTTCTTTCCATCTTTTATTAATTTTAATTTTAAGATAAGTTAATTTTTTTATATTTAATAATTTTTATTTTCCATCTTTTAATTTTATTTTTCTTTACATAATTTAGTTTAATTTGTTTTTATTTTTATTTTGTATTAGATTTATTTTATTTTTATTTTATTTCTTTTTAATTAATTAGTGTCCAAAAAAAAAAAACAAAGTGTCAGTAGGTCCAAAAATAAAATGCCCAAGGTCTAAAAAAAAATTTCAAATCAAAGTGTCAACTTTAACATTCCTTTTTCAAAATTCACATAATTGTCCATCATTTCCATTAAACCAATTTTCCTTTTTTCATCAAACTCCTCACCTATAAATAGAGCCCTCATTCCATACAATTTCACACACCAAAAGTTCTCTTGAGTTGTCAAAGAACTTTTCTCTCTTCTCCCTCTTTAGCTTGTGTTGACGAGCTATTCTTTTCTTCTCCCTCTTTTTTCTGTCCCTTCGGAATAAGTCCCTTCGGATAAGTCCCTTCGGAAAAGTCCCTTCGGAATTTTGTCCCTTCGGTAATTTTTGTCCCTTCGGTTGTCCATTTCTTTTATTTTCTTGCATTTTATTCTTTTTAGCATTTTAATTATTGTTATTTATTTTCCAGCAATTAGAATGTATTTAGGTCCAATGTAAATATAAATGAGAAAAGTGTATGGGTGTGTGTGTCCTTTTGTTTCTTTACCGCCTTATATATCCAAAAATGCAAAAAAAATTAGATTAGGGATTTTGTGATGATCCAATGTCACTACAAAAATCCACGCGCTTTTATTTTATTGCTCCGTTAGTTTAATTTTCATTTAATATTCCAAAAAAACAAAAAAACATGCAAATAATCAAGAATCACAAAAATATTTTCATAAATAAACCTTGATTCCAAAATCAAGTGATCCTTTTTTATTTTATTTTTCTTAATCAAACTTTCAATCAATTTAATCATACCTTGAGTTCATTTTCTTTTAAATTAAAAAATACAAACCAAATCTTATTTGCCACTTGGCTTTTCTCTTTAAAACTTTTTCAAAACTTATAAAAAAAACACAAAACAAATCAAACGTCAATTTCTACCCCGAACTACGAGGTTTTGATCCCTCACGGGTACGTAGGCAGAGGACCATGTCCTTCCAAATCAATAAAAAATGTAGATAAATTAGGCCTCACTTTCTTTTTTCTTTTAATCACTACTTTTTAATTCCTTCTTTTAAACAAAAAAGCAAGCAAGTTATAGCACGAAAAATAAATAAAATCAAGAGGTTCTCGTAGAGTACTACGAATATTTAGGGTGCTAATACCTTCCCTAAATATAACCAACCCCCGAACCCTAAATCTCTTAATATAGGGTGTTTTGAACTTTTTCCCCTTAAAAAAAAATGTGTTCAGTCGTGAAATAATTAGTGAGTCAAAAGCTAATCAAATAGCCTTGATCTCCAAAAATGACGCGACAGGGTTGCTTTGTCAATGGGTGGTATGGTAGGCGTAGCCGCTTTCTTTTGAAACAACGGTGGACGGACCCTTCCGCTCCTCAGGGCTGCTGAAGTTCCTTCGGCGATGTTGCTCATCATGGCCAAGGACACTAGAGGCACTTCTACTCCGTTTTCAATCATGGTAGCATTGTACTTGTAAGGGATAGCCTTATCTGAAGTATAAGGTACCGGTCCGGGCAACCTTATCACTAGAGGCTCAGCATTCTCCTTCAAAGGCATACTCTTGACAGGCGGATCATGAAAAACTGGCACAATCACACAGACATCACTGACAGTCAAAAAATTATCATTCATCAAGCTCTGGATGTCATTTTGAACAGTATAGCAACCCAAAGGATTACGAAGGCATCCTAGGCAATTGGCATGATCATGGTTAAACAGAGAAGCTTTGCATAGCTTGATGTGTAGAGGTACCAGAGGAGTTGCAACATTACGGACATCAAGTCTGGGAGCTTCCTCATATACTGCAATCATGTTCACAGCGGCATGATTCGGAAGAGGATTGTCGAGGACATGAGGGACATTGTTCTCAAAAGTTAACTTTCCTTGATCAATGAGCTTCTTCACGATGTACTTCAAAGCATAGCATCCTTCGACATCATGACCCAGAGCACCTTGATGGAAATCACATTTGAGGTCGGATCGGAACCTGGGAGGCAACGGATCAGGTGGGGGCTTGCCCTGTCTGGTTGTGCAGTGCCCTCTGAGGAGTAGAGTCGGAAGCAACTCGGCATACAACATTGGTATCGGAGGAAAGGTAGGTCTAGCTTGTTGATGTTGTTGTTGTTGTTGAACCGGCAACTGTTGTTGCATCTGTTGAGCAATTGCATTAACGGGTACCTGAGGTTGACCCGGTGGCAAAGGATACTGATGATAGAATGGTGGAAAGAAAGGATGCTGAGAGTACGGCGCATATGGGTACGACGGAGGCATTTGGGCAGCATTAATAGGAGCAACAGTAGCCATGGATTGACCGGCTCCGGCAAATACCATCCCTACTTCCGTTTCTTTCTTCTAATGATGTCCGTTACCATACCTCTTTGACGCATTCACGGAGGATTCAACTTTCTCGAATACAATGATTCCTTCTCTGACAGCTTCTTCCAGACGAGTCCCCATGGTGACCATCTCCGAGAAGTTATTTGGAGCAGCAATGATCATTCTTTCAACATAATCCTTTTTCAAAGTCTTTAGGAATGTCTGAGTCATCTCTTCTTCATCAAGAGCGGGAGTAATGCGGGCAGCTGCCCCCTCCATCTCTGTGCATATTCGCGGAAGCTTTCATCATTCTTTTGGGAGAGAGATCTGAGAAATTCCCTGTTTGGCTTCAATCTGGTGTTAAACCCATAGTGGCTTTTGAAAGCAGCGGCTAATTCATCAAAGGTATGAACGTCATTTTTTCTCAAGCTAGTATACCATTCTGCAGCATCTTCCATTAAGCTATCTTGGAAGCAGTGAATCATTGTCTTTGTAGTTACCCATCTTTCGGACATATTTGATAATGTAGTTCTGGGGACAAGTCAGCCCATTGTATCGGTCGAAATCCGAGATCTTGAACTTCTTAGGGACATCCACCTTTGGTACCAAGCAGAGATCATGAGTCTTAAAAGAGTCCCCGTTCCCTCGGTTAGCTTTGATTTCATGACGGAGTTCTTTAGCAAGTTCCTCCATCCTTTCTTCCATGGTTTTGATCACGGGGATGTTTCCGTGATGTGTGTTGATGTTAACACCTTGAGATATGGCATGCACAAGAGGCTCAGTGACAGTTGTCGTTGTCTGAGGTAAAGTAGTATTGATGGAGACATCGTTTGTTGCAGGAATCAGACCATTGTTAGCGGTACCAGAAGTGCCTGCTGCAGTACTAGGAGTGAAAAACGGTGGAAGTCCATACGGAAACCCAGTTGGCATAACGAAGCGAGCGTCAGTAGATGCAGTTGGGATCACACTTGTAGTTATAGGGATAGCTTCGGCTATAGGAATAGCTGTGGCTGATTGTTCCTGGGCGGCTAGCAGAGCAGTCACGGTATCATTGGCCTTAGCCAATTCTTCCCTCAGAGAAGCTAACTCGGTACGGAGCTGAGCATTTTCCTCTTCCATAGCTACCAAATTCTTCTTTCTGTATAGTCTAGTCCGATGTATTCTGTCAGGTTCGTAGACTTTCCGAGCACGAGCCACCTTTCAATCTGTGGCAGAAGAACAAGGAGGCAGTGAGCACTTGGAAACCTTTTGTGACTTGATGAATAATGCACATGATGCATGATATGTACAAATGCAAATGCAAAAAAAAGTTTCTTTTTCGGTCATCGAAGGATTTTTAGACAAACTAGGAGCTTTGTAAACAATATCTAAACAAGCAAAGCAAAACGAAGTGTTTACGAGGTGAATCCCTTTGAAGTACTAAGCCAAGGGAAGACTTTGAAATATAAACAAATAAAACTCTCAAGCATAGGAAGTGGTGGGATGATCCTCAGACTCAGACTCTGAATCCGAACCGCAGTATCTAGTATAGAAGTTGCGTCGTCCTCTAGCTCTCTTGGAGTCCCGCATAAGCAACTCATCTTTTTCTTCAAGTTCCCTTCGGACCTTAACCAATTCCTTCTTCAACATCAGGTTCTCATGAGTCTTCTGCTCATCCTTGCCATCCAAAGTCATGATTAGATTCTCAGCTTCATTGTATCGGGCTTTCCACATCTGTTTCTCACGACTTTCCATGGCTAGATGCTCCTGATACATTCCCTGAGTTGTGGGAGGTAGAGGTAAAGGTATAGATGGAGCAGATGCAGACACATATCTCATAGCAGGGTAAGGCATACCAATCTCTTCAGCTCGATTTATTACCCACTGAGTATAGGCCTCATGAGCAATACCGGATCTCACACCCAAATGCTTCACACTCTTCCTACGGACCTTAGACCAAGCCTCTATGAAAGCCTCCCTTTGTCCGGTGGGGGCGTTCGAATAGTAGAAGAACTCTGGAGATGTAGCAAGATTGATGGGCTTTACCTTCATTGGGAACCCAAACTGTCTCATAGCAAGCTCAGGATTGTAGTTGATTCCCCCACGGGTACCAAGAAGAGGTACATTGAGAAAATCTCCACAACCAGTAATAATTTCCTTAACCTGAGCGGCGGGAGTGATCCAGACCACCTTGTTAGGAGTGAGAGCCATAATCCGCTGTGAGTAGGACCAATTCTCCGAGTTGTCATGGAAAGAGCTCGGAAGGTGAGAAATAAACCACCTATATAGGAGAGGTACGCAGCAAAAGATGTACCCACGACCTTTGAGGGTTCGATCATGGATAGCATGGTATATGTCAGCTAACAAGGTAGGAACCGGATTCTTGGAATGGAAGATCTCAATAGCATTCATATCCACAAAGTTGTCGAGATTCGGAAAGAGAATGAGCCCACAGATAAGCAATGCAAGAATAGCCTCGAGCGTGTCCTGACAAGTGGTTTTGAGATTAGCTTGCTCAAGTAGATACTTTGAAGTGAACCCTCGGATGTGAGACTTGGTAGTAAGATGATTGGAGACATCGGAAGTCTTGAGATGGAGATCCTTAGCAATAACCAAATGAGTAAGAGAAGTCCCGGGACCGGTGAAAGGTGTCTTCTCAGCTATAGGTGAATCTAGCAAGTAGGAATAAGCCTCAAGAGTAGGGACAAACTGGAAATCCGGGAAAGTGAAGCAACGGAAACTCGGGTCATAGAATTGCACTAGAGTGTGCACTAGCTTCCCTTCAACATTAGTCCGGAGAATAGTAAGCAAACCACCATATCGGAGTCGGAAACCTGTTTAATTCTTAACCTTGAGTGCCAATTCTCTCAAACTAACCAGATCAACTTCCTTGAACTTGTAGGATTTAGTCTTCTTCATACCTGTAATGTTTACAAAGTTTTTAATTTGTCCAATCCTTCGATGAATGCATGAGAAAAAATTTATGCATGAATGCATGTATGCATGATTGTTTTTTTTTTTCAATTACAGAGAAAACATGGAGGGTTGAGATTAAAGTCGAGGAGCCACGGGCGGACACGGTGCCCGGTAAACTAAGGCTTTGGATAATAGTAACCAAGGTTCTAATGAAGTTCCCAAACTGCAACCTCTCTTACGTATATCATGGTAGCACGGGACAACGTCCGTTCCATGTTTATTCGTAAGAAGGTCTAGTTTGAGTGTAGTATCGCGTGACGACTAAAACTCGAGACAACACTCGGTTTAGCCACCGCACTACAGCCTAAAAAGGCCAGGGATGGGTTTGGTAACTACGGTCCATAGCATCGTCGAACAATTGAAAGCAAAGTGCCTAAGCATGACAACACACGCCGACAATATTACTTCCAAAATGCCTCAGCTATGTGAGATTGATCGCATAACCCAATACACGAGGCAACCCTCGGATTGAATTGTCGATTATATCTCTACCTATTCATAAGTTCACTCAGCCCGGGTATAGGACTTTTGATATTCTCACCCCACACGCCAAATGAAAATAAACAAGTATTCACATATGTAAGCAATAAAACAAAGCGTAAATATAAACTAAGGAAAACTAGGCATGACCCGCTTAAAAAAAGTCCCCAGTGAAGTCGCCATTTATGTTATCACGATTTTCGGATGTCAAGTCATTAATTAGGCTTGAACCTTTCAATCTTTGATATTCTCTATTTTTTCTTGGGAAGGGCAAAATTGAGAAAAAACCCTTAGAGTCTAAGTTCGGAGGTCGTTTTCGCTACGGGAAGGTGTTAGGCACCCGGAACGATTATGGTATTCCATAAGAACCGTTCTCCTAAGTTTCTTTCTACGCTTTACTTTTATTGCCTACTTATTGAAAAAGAAGTTTTATTTGAGTGAAGAATGGGGGGAGAGAAGATGATTGAGATTTTATTTTACTTGGCTTGGAGGAGTTTTGACTCATTGCCTACGTACCCTTTTAAGGGATCAAAACCAAACGTAGTTCATTCTCGAAAATTGTTTTTTCGTTTTTATTGGTTGATTTTAAGTTTGAAAAAGAAAAAGAGGAATTTTGAAGAATGGAGATGAGAGGCCTCAAGGGCATGAGATTTAGAAAATGTGAGGTGGAATTAGTTATTTTGCAAAATAAAGTCTAAGTATGATTAAAATTCATTAAGATCTTTACTTAAGAAAATAAAAGGAAAATGAGGAGTTTTGACTCCTATTTTGGAAAAAAGGTTTTCAAGTGAGGTTATTCACATTTTTTGGAAAAAATGATTTTTGTCTAAGTGTTATAAAACCTAAGCATACATCTAAACATACATTCTCTAATCATGCATCTAGAATATCCATGTGGGGTGTGTGCATGTGTCGGTGCTTGTGTCGGTGTACATCACTTATAGTGTCCATAGTCCTTTACATCGAGTCCTAAATACATGCTATGGTCTTGCAAGGATTTAAAAGATGAATTTCAACTAGCCTAAAATATTACATAACCATTGGAAATACAAAAAAGGAAAAATTGCAAGAAATAAAACCTAATCTAATAGAAATGAGAACGATGTGGTAAGATGCTATGAGATGAGTGAAACATGAGTCAACAATGTTAGCAAAACAAGATGAAAAAATATAACATGGGTGATAGGAAAAAGCAATCAATTGAATATGAAATGAAATGGTAAAGAAATGATGAGAATAACCAAGACATAATGAGAAGAAAAGTTGCTTGAAATGCAAGAAACACACAAATCATACCAAAACAGTAGCACAATCATAAAATCAACATCACATTTATCATAAAATTGCACACTAATTGTCCATAACATGTACCAAAATTTATGAAGAAAAAATATGGCAAGAAATTCACAAAATTAGGTCAAAAGAACAAATTAATCAAGAAAATAACACCCATATTTTTATCATTTTTTTTAACCAGTAAAAACGTCACAAAAAATATTAAAATGCATCAAGAAACACGTAGGAATTTTTTAGGAATTTTTAGGAGAAAAATTGAACAAAAAGAGGTTCAAATAGCGAAACAGCAAGGTGCAAGTAGCAAGAAATAAAAAAAAAAACGAAAAGATAGGCCCAAACCAAAACCAAGGGATCCGGATCACACAGGAAAGCACAGGGATCGTTGGATTGATCCAGGAGATGGAAACCTAGATCCAACGGTCTAGATTGAGGGGGAAACGAACCAGAATTGGACCGGTCCGGTTCAGTTGGTTATAAAAAGGTTTGGGGACCGGTTCAATTCATTCTTCTTTCTCCTCTCTCTCTCTAACCTAAACCTAGTGAGAGAAGCTCTCACCTCTCTCCTCTCTCCCTCCGCCGGTTTCTAAAAGGAACGGCCGGAGAAGATGAAGACTGGCCGGAACCTTCATAGGTCCGCCGGAAACTTCATCTTCTCCGGCGAGATCTCCAGGTTCCGGTAACCTAAAATCTCACCAGAAATTCAATTTTTTTGCATCGTTCTTCTCGTCTCTAAACCCTAAACACGAATCTAACACTGATTTTCACAATCAAGGCTTGAAACAACGTAGATCTGAATTTTGTGTTACGGTTTTGAAAATTACTTTTTAGATTTTGTAGTTTTTTGAATGTAACCGTTCAAACTCTTATGGATCTGCACTGTTTCGTCCTTGTTGATACTTTTTGAGAAAGAAAAATGAGATTTAGGTTTTACCTGAGTTTTTCGATTCAAAGGTTCTTGATGAAGATTTTTCTGGAAATTTGATCTGGCTTTTGTTGTTGATTTGGCTTGAGAACCGAAAATAAATCGGTTGTTTCACTGGTTTTCTTTCTTCATCTTCTTCGCCGGTTCGAATCTGCTTCTTTTCCTCTTCTTTTCTTCTCACGGATTCTCTGCGATTGTGCTTGGATTTGTCGCCAAACGGTGACGGATTCGCACTTGAATTGTAGAGATTTCAGTTCAATGATGATGATTCTTTGAAGAATCACTGAGAACTGAACAAATTTAGTGGAAATTGTTGATGAATTGTGATTCTGGAATTCTAGGGTTCATGAATGTTCTTGGTGATTTTCTGAGTTTTGATCTAACTGACAAGAGAGAGAAAAACTAATTCTGTTTTTGGTGATGTGGCGTGGAATGAATGGATCTGATTTTGACTTGTACAGTGATTGCACCTTTTATAGGCTGCCAAGTGTGCTTGAGACCCAATGAAAGAGGGACACCTGTAATTGGACCTTTCTGCAAAAAAAGGATTTAAAGGACTGGGCAGCAAATAATAATAATAAAAAAAAGGACTAAAAAGTGCAATTTAAAAAAGTTTTGGACCAAAAATGTAATTAAAATAAAATTGGACTAAAATTGGTAATTTTGAAAAAACGTAAAGTGAAACCAAAAATAAAATCAATCAAATGACTAAAACGAACCAATTACTGACATGAGGTATTTTAAAATACCTCCCTGTCGAAATTTTGACAGGAAAAGACCAAAATGCCCCTAGGGACTAAACTGACTCAAACTGACTCAGATGCAATTTTTGAAATGATTTTTAAACAAAGACTCAACAATGATTTGTACAGACAGGTTGAAAAGACTCAGAGGCAAACACAGGGACTAAAATGGGTTCCACTGCAGGAAATGACCAAAATACCCTTTTGTATGATTTTTTGAAATAAAATGCAAGAAAAAGTAATGCGATGTTTCAAAGAGTTCTTAAATGACTTATAATGCAAGAAAAGACACTCTGAATAGTTTTATGCAAGAAAATCGAGCTTGAACGTACTTTGAGACAAAGACAGTAAAATATGCAGATGAAAAGAGAGTAAAGATTCAGAGTAAAACAACAGCGAATTGACAAATATCAGTGTTAAAAAAAGAAATTTGAATGAGTATTTTTAGGTCCAAAATCAGGGTATAACAATAACATATATATTTCTACACCAAATAACAAATATATTTCTACACTAGATAACATATATATTTCTACACCAATTAATATATATATATATATATATATATTTCTACACCAAATAACAAATATATTATACTAATAAATACCAACATATAACATAACAAAATATCACTCATCAAAATAAATCGACTAAATTACCAAAAAACATCTAAACTCAATAAAATAAATAATAATAAAATAGGGCGTTACAGTTGGTGCTATTGAAATAGATAAACATGTCCTTGTGAACATAATACTTCCTTATTTCTTAAAATAAATAGTGGAGCTAGCTCATAATACAAATTCTCTTGTTAGACCATAAGCTACCTCATTTGGTTGTCGCAAGTTGAACTCCACCAAAAACATTGTTAAGTGAGAAGTGAAAGTCACACTCTGAAACTAATTTGACTGAATTCAGAGACATAAGACATGTTGGAGTAAAAAACATCATTAGTTGCTTCAGAATCTACTTCCTAATCGACTTTATCCATCTTCATGTCATTCAACCTTTCTAAAGTATAAATCAAACTCAATGCTTCAACTAGAGAGATGAGACATAAAGGAAAAACGCTCATAGTTTTTGCCATAACAAAAGCTCCATCATCGTAATGAATACACATGTCAATACATTTACGATTCTAAGCATATGAAAAGGAAGCATTTATGTTGCATTTAAATCTACATTGTTGCAGGCTAGGGTTGGGAATAGGCCAGGCCAGGCCAGACTTTGATAGGCCTGGGTCTGGCCTATGGCCATTCATAGGCCTATTTTTTTGGCCTGGCCTAGCCTGAAAGCCTATGTACAGGCCTACTTATTATTAAAGTCACTAATCATTCCATTTTATCTACTTTTAAATAGGCTTAATAGGTCTCAAAGCCTATTTCAGTGTAAGACTTGTCTATCACTACTATAAGGCCTTAAAAGCCTATTTCACTATAAAGCTTTAAAGCCTATTTAAAAAGTCCACTATGAAGCCTAACATGCATAAACAGGCCGGCCTATTAGGCTTCATTGGCTTTTTTGATAGCCTAAGTCTGGCCTATTTACTTAAATAGGCTTTTTAAAAAGCCTAAGCCTAGCCTTTTTAATAAACAGGCCAGGCCAGGCCATAGGCCCCTGTAGGCCGGCCTGGCCTATTCCCAACCCTATTGCAGGCACTACCTACGCACATCAGAAGCCACACCTGAGTTGGAACTTAACGACATTGCATTCCTTGTGCGCAAAACTAGAGGAGCTTGATGGTGGTTGTTTGTAGTTTGAGAAGTATTAGCAGACTGCCCGTCTTCTGTATGCTAGCGTAATCTATCGACAACATTTGCAATTAACTCATTTTCATTCTTCCAATGTTTAAGGTTATGATGCTTCTAGAGACTCCAAAAAATAATTGTCGTACATTGAACATGTTCCTATGATGAATTTTGCAACAAGAAAAATATAGCATATATAGACGAGTTTGTGATAAGAACCATGTGATTTACCCCATTCCAAAGCCGAGCCATTTTCCAAACTTGAACCGCAAAAAGACAATCAAAAGCAATATGTGAAAGGTCTTCATGGATAGAATTACAACTAACGCATTTTGTTGGACATTGACCACTTTATCTTGTAGACATATTCGAGTCGGTAAACAACCCCCATATTGATCCGCCTAGCAAGTGAGAAGTGTCAGTTCACCTATGGAGGAACTTTCATCCTCCCTCCAAATACCCGACTAAATCCCCGGATGACGCAAATGAGAAGTGTCAACTAACTCGTCAGCAGACAACTTGTACACACTACGAACATAATACATATCGTTTTTCTCTGATTTCCACATCAAATAAGATATGAGATCGATTTCTTACAAAAATAAAATTAAGAAGGAAATTTGCAACAACTTTTGGCTCCAAAAGTTAACTAAAAAACTTAACAACTTTTATAAATAAGATATTTTGAAGATCATTTTTCTAAAAAAGAAAAAAAAGGGCAAAAAAATAGGAAGTTCCTAACAATTATTTTGGCTTAAAAAATTTGTTTAAAAACTTAATAAGTTTTATATATAAGATTAACATCGACTTTTGCATTTTATATTAGATTAGGTTGCTTGGGCTAATCATATGGTATTTAGTAAAATGCCAATTTTCTGTATCTAGTAAAGTTATAAATTGCTTGCAGTTAAGGTATTTGATCAAGAAATGTCATTTTCATTGCCTTCTTATCTCTTTTGCTGATGGATATGTCATTCAAATGTGGCTCATCCCTCATCTTCAGTTTCGATACCTGAAATTAGTGAAAGAGAATCCTAACAAACTTTCCTTGAAGCTTGATAGGATCCCATATTACCCTTACTCAAAAAAGAGTTCAACACCCAACATTATTACTAGTATTTTAATTTTAACACATTTTCTTACAAATGACCCATGTCAAATGAGGCTGATAAATGTGTAACCGAGAGAGTACTAATTACTCACTTACAAGGGGGCAAAGGAGAACCACACAAACACTTATTATGCGAAAACGACGATGGATCAAACCCTTGCAACTTCCCTCCGACTGTCGGTATAGGACCACAAAGTTGGTTGTTGCTCACATTGAAGTCATACAACAATGACGCTTGGCCTAACCAAGCTGGCAACTTTCCATATATAAGGTTATTTTCCAACCGCAAGACCAGCAAATTCGAGTCCAGTTGTCCCACTGGCATTACCACCTTACCGAGGTCAAACGACAGCTTGTTTCGCGACAAGTCCAGGTGAGCCAACTCAGTCTTATCTTTCCCGAACAAGAACGATGCATCACCGGTCAACCGGTTCCCAGCAGCCTCGAAAATACTGAAATTAACTGTGCCCAACGATCTTGGGATTGGTCCGGATAACATGTTGTTGGACAAAGTGACCTGAGAACCGGCCTTGAATGATCCGAAGCTGTCCGGTATTGGACCGGTTAAATGGTTGTCGTACAAGGATAGTCCTTGAAGTTTAGGAAGGCGGCCGAGGTAAGCGGGAATTGGACCGGTTAAATGGTTGTTATTAAGCCCTAAGGTGGCTAAATTGGGGAGTTTGCTAAAGTAATCAGGGATAGGACCAGTTAGGCTGTTCCAATTAAGGAGGACAAATTTAAGGTGAGGCAGTCTAGCAATGGCTTGAGGAATAGGACCAGTGAGGTTAGGAAGGAGGCGGAAAATGAGGGTCTCGAGGTAAGGTAGATCGGCGATGAGGGGCGGAATTGTACCGACAAGATCATCAGCACCATCTATCTCAAGGAAGTTGACACGATGGATGGTTGTTTTTGGGATTTTCTTGCATGAGACTATACGCCATTTGCAACAGTCTGTGTGTGGGATCCAGGTTGAGAAGAGGCTTGTATTGTGGAAGTAATCTTTGATCTTGAGGAGGACTTTTTCGTCGTCTGGGTGGCAGAGGCGT
Organism: Medicago truncatula; assembly: GCF_003473485.1. Lineage (NCBI taxonomy): Eukaryota > Viridiplantae > Streptophyta > Magnoliopsida > Fabales > Fabaceae > Medicago > Medicago truncatula. The sequence goes on from NC_053048.1 coordinate 12,337,436, forward strand.
GGGCGTGGTGGTGGAGAAAGAGAGAAGGTTAAGGAAGGGAGGAAGAGGAGGAGGAGGAAAATGGACTTTATCTCCATTTTTGTGTAGTAACTTTGGTGGTTGTTGATGTAGGAGTTAGAAATATGTAGAGGGTATTTATAGGCTCCAAAACTCCTTTATACAAAGTACCTTGCATGAATCATGTAGTTAACTGTAATTGAATGTCAGTGTTTAAATCTTGATGCAAATTCAAATGTAGAGGAAAAGATAAGGAGGCAAGAGTTTCTTCTTTTTCAAATGTCAGAAAGAAGAAGAAGAAAAACCCACGAGGTAATATAAATATCATTTTCATTGAATGCGTGAGAAACGTGGGAACTAATCGACCTCCGTAGACTGGTGCATATAACAAAAATATGACCATCTTCTTGTAGAATAGCACTAGAGTCTAGAAAATGACCACAAGGTGCATATTGCCGTTGACACATATGCATTGGCAAAGAAATACGAGTAATTTATCCAAATGTTCTTCGGTAGTTAACTGCCGAATTATGGAATCGGCTGCAGTTAACTATCGAGGAAAACTTCGGCAGTAAACAAACTACTGAGGAAAACTTCGGCAGTAAACTACTGAGGAAAACTGAAAACTTCGGCAGTTAATTGCCGAGGAAACCTCAAACCTGTTTATTTTTTTTTTATTTTTTTTTCTTCACAAAAACCATAAATTGTCATTAATAATATTTATTGATTTAGAATGTTTCAATCATTATTTTGTACGTTTGAAACAATTGCACTAGTTTTTATGTGGGAGTGTTTTAGCAAAGCTACACCTTAAGGTGTGTTTAACCACTTTTTAGTTATTCACTTGCTAAAATACTCATTCTAAAAAATAAGTGGGTGTATTCTAGCAAATGCCTATAGGATTTGCTAGAACACACCCACTTATTTTTTTAGAAGGTGTGTTATAGCAACATACACCTTAAGGTGTATTTATTAACTTTTTAGTTATAACTTGCTAAAACACTCCCACATAAAAACTAGTGGGTGTGTTCTAGCAAATCCATATATATATACACACACACACACACACATATGAATATCATTTAAATCTTGACCAAAAAAATAAAGAGCATTTAAGTACTCAAAAAACATTTCAATAAGTGTAAAAATTAAGCATTTGAATATTGTTTTGCAAATTACTTAAATAAATAAAAAATCTTTGTGCACAATTATTTTAATGTAGAAAATACAACAACACATTATTCCTTAAAAATAAAAATAAAAACAGGTTTGAGGTTTCTTTGGCAGTTAACTGCCGAAGTTTTCAGTTTTCCTCAGTGGTTAACTGCAGTCGGTTCCATAATTCGGCAATTAACTGCCGAAGGGCATTTGGATAAATTACTCGTGTTTCTCAGCCAATACATATGTGTCAACAACAATTCTCATAAAAAATATATTAAAATGATGGTTCCCAATAGTGTGTTTGATCTCCTAACAAATAAAGGATAAGACAACTTCAGTTGTACAATTGGTTTAAAGTAACATGATAAGATTGGAGGTAAGAGACACGACAAAAACTAAAATTATCATCTCTCAATAAATCATAACACAATTTTTTGTTTCAACTACGGGTTGTCGGAAATACAAAAATAGTCTGTTATCCATAAAAACTGTATAAGATCACATATTGTTCAATATCATATAAGTTTATCATGTATTATTCTGCCTTATCTTTTGTGTTGTTTGATATTGATCTCCAATTTTACTCTTCAAATGGGTTCAATAATTGTTAGGGCCCAGTGTATAGAGGAATGTCTAGCCAAAGACAATTGATACAGCCAATTGCCAAAGTTTCAACTATGCATTAAATGCATGATGTAAAATCTTCTTCTACAGCGAGGCTATGCTGTAGCTTGCGGGTTGATATCTTTGAAAAGCAAATGTGATGCAGATTTCACATTTGCCTTGCAAGATCATTTGACAAAGGAGAATTGAATTCAGATTACCACATTTCATATATAAATAGAAGCCTTGGCATGTGAAGAAAATTATCCAAAGCTCAAAGAAAATACAAAGCTTTAGTATTGAAGCATAAGTGAAGATACAAAGTTTTTTGTGTAGAAGTGTGTGATCAGAAAATTAGAGTGTTGGGTAAATCCAGAAAAAGGGGAAAAATATATCGGGTAGGTATTATCTCTATAACTTCTAGGCGCTATAAAATAATAACATTTGAATAGGAGCGAGTCTCATTAGAAACACTATATTGTATCTCTTTTCCGTGTAAGAGAGTGGAGAAAATATTGTAATATTCTTAATATAGTGGAATATTTTTTGGAGTTTTTCCTATCGTTTTTTCACGTTAAATATTGTAATATTCTCAACTGAAATTCCAATATTACCCCTGCGTGAGTTAACTTACGCTAGTGTTAATTTTTGCGTGACTTAAGTCACACTGCGTGAGTTAACTCACGTTGCGTGATGTTTGAAAGGCAGGCATAACCTCATTTCCTCACTTCCCATCTAAAATCCTAAAATCTCTCTTAAATCACCAAAATCCGAAATTCCATCAACTTTAAATCAAACAACACTCCAATAACAAGTAAGTTTTCATAATCCAACACCATTAACCTTTTTATGTTGATATATTAGATTTTTTCTCTTATATTTGATTTGTTTAGTTTTAAGGTTTTGTTTAAATTTTGATTTATTTTGCAAGAAATGATACAATGTTACATGTAAATTACTTATATTGCTTAATTGTTTAGATGTTTGCATGTTTATGTTGTAGTTATGAGTTTTATGGTTTATGTATAATTTGCACTCCAAGTGTTTGATGAAATGTTTGAATGAGTTTTTCATTGATTGTTTAATTTTTTATGGTGTAGGTTTGAAACAATGATTGATTCGTTCAGTGTTTGCATACGCTTCAATGGTGGAAATCCTCAAATGTTCAAGGTTCGGTACATTAATGTCACGTTAAAATGTCTTAAGGATCAGCTGGATGAAATCAACCAACGACTCAACCCCGGAGACACAAGGAGGGTGGAATACATTTGGTATGAACGTTCAACGTTGGACGACGGGAGGATAACGTTCAATCGGCTAGAATTAAAGAACGACGATGATGTGAGGAGCATGTTCTCGATTTTTTAGCAGCACAACATGTTCCCATGGATGGATATGTTTGTCACATTGCTGAGATCGCCTGAAGATATTCTCAACAGTTTGGTTCCGCCTGAAGATTATGATTAGGTAGCATCATTATTATGTAGTGTCTTTATTTTGTTCGAATTTAAGTTTAATTCTTGTTTGTTTTCTGAAGATGTTGGTATTGAAGTGTCGTATACTTAGGGTAAATGTTTTCAAGTCTGTTTGAAAACCCAAAAGAATGAAGAGAACACAACATGTGTTTTGCAAAATCAGTTATATAGGTTTTCACATCGAATTTCTTCGTATAAGATGAGTGTCACGGATGGAAATGCACCTCTAAGGGGTTCTTTTTAATTGGATCGTGCTCCTCTGTCAATTGAAACTAGTCAGTTGGCAGGGCAGTAAGATTCATTTCAAAACAACCTCTTGGAATGCTTTCCTTTATATGACGACGGGAATACACTTCTAAGATGTTCTTTGAATAAGATCGTGCTCTTGTGTCAATTGAAACTTGTCAGTTGACAGGGTAGTAAGATTCAACTCAAAGCAACCTCTTGGAATGCATTCCTTTCTGTGATGACTCATCTTATATGAGGGAATTCGATGTGAAAACGTATATAGATGATTTTGAAGAATACATGTGTTGTTCTCTTCATTCTTTTGAGTTTTCAAACAGACTTGCAAATTTTTACACAAAGTATACGACACTTCAATTCCGACATTTTCGGCAAACTTTCAAGAATTAAATTTAAATCCAACATCATGATAATACCACATATATTTAAGGAGAATGTAATGTAATGTAATCGATTTTGTGTAAATGTGTCACTTTAATCAAATTTATTTATTTAATTCCTAATTTTTATTCGAATTCACGCTAGGTTTAATTATTTTTTATTCGAATTTATTTATTTAATACACAGCTTTTATTCAGATTCACTTTATTCGAATTTATTTATTCAATACGCAATCATAAAATAAATGCAAATATAAACAAAAATAATAGACATAAAATCTCATTTTAATAATATAATAGATACATATACAATGAGGTAAAACTAAATCAGGGGTAAAAATAAAACCAAAAGAAAACCAATCTCCGTGGAGTAAAACTAAATCCCCAAGAAGGTTGTCCCAGTTGTCCAACCTTCTTGGGGTAAAACTAATTCTGCTTCTTTTTACCCCAAGAAGACTTGTCACTAATCAACTCAAGTTCAAAGCAACCTCTTGAAATCTTCAAAGATGCCTCTTTCTATGAAAGGCCAAAGATGGAAAAACAACATTGTTGTTGTAGAAGGAAGAGGAGGAGAGTGAGGAGGGGAGAATCTGAGAAATGGTGAATGTTGGAAGGGTAATTATAGGTGGTTTAGGGTAACATAGGTTTTAACTACACTAAATGCAGTCAAAAAACGTGTAAAAATGTGTAAAAAAACGTGTAAAATCAATTAAGAAAAGTCAAGAACCGTCCAAAAAACGTGTTCTTGGTGCATGAATCACCGGCCAAGTTGCGTGAGTTAACTCACGCCACCGGCCAAAGGTGCATGACTTAACTCACGCATGGGCATTTTAGGAATTTCAATTGGGAATGAACAAAAACAGTTGGATAAAGAGCAGAATTCTTCATTTTTATCGCTACCGTTGCGCTACAAGATCCAATGTCTATTGGATTTTGAAATTTTAATTTACCCTCGTGTTAAGCTCGTTGAGCCCAACATAACTAACCATAAATAGTATATTGTCGTATATTTGAAATATTTAAAAAGTAATTTGTTTATTATTTTATTCTGATTGGTTTATTTAGTTTTATTTGAAAATTAAATTTATTGACTTATGTATTATGCATTAGAAGCTCAATTAGACCGAGAGTAAAAATGTGTTTGAGGAAATAAATATAGTTTAAATATATTAGAATTTGTGTAATCAAAGTCTTAAAATATATAAAGAAAAAATATTAACGTAAAATATTTTTTAATTATACTCTGGAATACTCCATCCGGTCCTATTTACAAGAGAAAATTGACTGTTTAGATACATTGAATAATGTATGTATTAAATCAAGAACCTAAATCAAATACATAAATTATTTAATGTATCTAAAAAATAAACTGTCTCTTGTAAAAAGGACAGAAACCGAAGAGAGTATTATTTAACATGACCCTAATACAAAATATGAAAATCAAATGATAAGATAAAGAGACAAATTCAATAGCCTTCACGTGGCCAAAGAGTGAAAATCAAAACAAATCATTGGCACATTGAAAGCGTGCCAAGCAAACAATAACTAGGAGGATCCACATCATCCAAAAAGGAGGGGATCAATTTTTTTTTGTTGACTTTATAATTAGGAGGATGATAAAGTTGATTTTAGGCTTAAATACTTTTTGGTCCCTTAAGTATTTAATTGATAAAGTTTTTTTTTTAGTCTTGTTTTGGTCTCTTTTGTTAGGTTTTCGTTAGGGTTTAAAAAAAAAGTTAACTCCTGGACACGTGTCACCTTGTCATTGGCTCTGAGGTTTTTTTTTTTCAAAAAAAAATCCCAGAGCCAATGACAAAGTGACACGTGTCCCAGAGTTAACATGTGTCACCTTGTCATTGGTTCTGGAAATTTTTTACAAAAAAAATAAAATATATATATTAAAAAAATATTTTTTTTTAAATTTTAAATTTATATTTTTTTTTTGTAAAAAAAACTCAGAGCCAATGACAAGGTGACACGTGTCCAGGAGTTAACTTTTTTTTAAACCCTAACGAAAATCTAACAGAAAGGATCAAAACGAGACTAAAAAAAAACTTAAAGTACTCAAACAATCTTTTTTTTAGTTAAGGGAACAAAACAATACCACTTAAATACTTAAGGCACCAAAAGAGCATTTAAGTCTTGATTTTAAAAAGGGTTTTTCTATCATGTGCAAATTTGCACATAATAAGAAGTTTAAATAAGTAATTTTGACTTGAAACTTGTGTTTTTTATATTAAATATTTAACTTTTAATAAATAATTGTTGATTTTCAACGAAAAGTTACTACTTTTAGTTGCCTTAACATGTGCAATATTACACATGTTAGACAAACCTTTTTAAAAATAGGATTATCAAAAGTTAACAATTAAAAAATAGGAGGATGAAAATTGCATTTAAACCAAAAAATTAATATGTTCAATGTAAAATATCTTTTTCTTAACTATACTCAAAGTATTAGTTAACATGACCTTGATAAAAAAATCGAATATCAAATGAAGATGATCAAGGCAAAGGGACTAATTCACTAGCCTTCACGTGGCTAAAGAGTGAAAATCGAAAGAACCACATTGAAAACGTGCTAAGCAAACAATAACACAGTTACGTACCACAGTATACACTGTAAAAGGAGGCAAAAACATCCACCATAAAAGATGCCTACTTAAAAGCTATTGACAGGTCACACCAGACCAGAACGGTTATAAGTGTTGTTCATCAATTCCGTCCAACAAGTTCCATATCAAGGGTCTCTTGATTATTTTTACATATTTAAATGTTAACTTTTAACATATTAAAAAAAAAAATCATGTTAGTGTTTTTAGAGTATTTGTTAAGGGTCCTCGTGAGCTTAACTCAGTTGTTATGGATAATGCATAAATTATATAAGGTTCAGGCTTTGAGCTCGGTCACCACAAAAAAATAGAGTATTTGTTAAGGATTCAAAAAAAGAAATAATGGATAAATTTATGTAAAAAAATTAGTTTTTATTGTTTTAATCTCTTAAGCTCAAATACGTATCATGCACCGAGACTTGCTTGAAGAGATACCGATATCCAATAAATATCCTGCAACGATACCTGCCTGATGACGTACTGATATCTAATACGTATATTGTATCGATACTTGCCTGATACGCTTCGATATGTATCAGGAGAGTATCCAGAGATTAAATTTTTATTTAAAAAAAAAAAAGAATTGTTTGATACTTTTCAAATAAAGTGAGGATACGCGAGGGATAGACAGTGGAAAACTGATATGTGTAATTGAATAAGTAATATTGTTCTCTTTTCATGATATATTTATATTGTTATCTTACATCCGTTTGTGTTTTTTGTTTGTTTGTTTGAGAACGCTGCTATTGTTGATTGTTGTGTGAAGACAATTTCATTGTTGTGCCTTATCGTTTTTCTATGTCGGTTTGGTCTAAGTTTTGCGCCATTTTTTTTTTGCTTTTGAGTTATAGTCCATAGTTTGCGTTTGAGTTTTAACATGTAGGTTAAATTTAATTTTTTTATTAAAGTATCTCCGTATCGGTGTCGTACCGTATTAGGTATCAGGGTTTCAATGGCTTTAATGCGTTCTTAAGAGCACTTGTTAGCATTTTTCAAAAATAAAAATTATGTATTGAAATTAATCTTTGTCAATAAATACTTATTATTTAAGAAATCTTTAAAAATAAGCTATTTTGAACAAGTTGTTTTTTGATAAGAGGTTGAAATAAGCTGTTTTGTATACATAAGCTGTTTTGGATAAGTTGTTTTTGAAAAAGATATCGTATTAAGCAGTTTTGAATAAGCTGTTTTTTTGAAAAGAGGTCATAATAAGTTGTTTTGTATAAATAAGTTGTTTTGAATAAGTTGTTTTTTAAAAAAAGATCGTAATAATTTGTTTTTCATAAGATAAGTTGTTTTTTAAAAAGAGGCCGTAATAAGTAGTTTTGTATAAATAAGTTGTTTTTAAAAAGTGATTGTAATAATTTTTTTTTTTTTTTTTTATAAATAAGTTGTTTTTTAAAAATAGATCGTAATAATTTATTTTTCATGAGATAAGTTGTTTTGAATAAATTAGAAGTTAAATTACGAAGTATAACAATGTATTGATTTTAAGAGGAAAAAGGGTAAAATAGTAAAATTATAACATAAGCTCTCCATCTCCTTACCTTATTGGCTTTTTAACTCCCAAACAAGGGGAAGGTTTTTCCTCCTTTCTCCCTTCCCTCTCTTTCCTTCCCTTCCCCTCCTTAACCTTTCATTTCCTTTCCCTCAAAACTCGCAAACAAAGCCTTATAGAATACAGTTGTTGTAATTGTTCAGGTGAACAAGGTTGTAAGGTGCAGGATTTGAGAAGTTATCTCAAGCATCATAGTGGAAAATCTCACAAGATTGTGAGGAGTGGACTAACCCACATTGGGTGAACCGCTATAAATTTTTGTGTGTTCTTCTTATCTTCTCTTTACTCTTTACTCTTTACTTTCAGTAAACACAACACAACATACACATTTAATTATTTAAAGTGTTTTTGCACTAACACTTCATAACGTTCTGAAGTCTGTCTGTCAACTTACCATTCCAAGTTTACAACTTGAGAATAACTTTTAAGCTACATGTTTAATTTTTTAAGGGTCACAATTCAAACTCCCCTTCCTTGTGACTATTTTATCTACTTCAATTTATACATAAGGAAAATAACTGGCAAAAGACTAATCTCACGATCAACACTTCCTCCATCTTGGACAACTGCTTGTCCCACGTTCCCATTAAGGGAACCTCCTTGAAATCATGTCTTTCCCGCCTGGAATGCTTTACTTCGACGAGATTGTACTTGAACCTTGTTCCATCGAACTCTTGATCATAGGCACTAAGCTTGCTATCTTGTCGAAATCCTCAATTTAAAATGAGCAAGTCTTCGATTTCTGCAAAGTTAAAAGTCAACTAAATGTTGACCACATTAAATGTATATACTCCTATCTCATAAGGTTTACCCACCAAAAGTGTCAACAAATTTCTCCGAGGAAATACTATCTGATATGTAATACACCCTCCAGTCAATATTATAAGCAAAAATCAATATTTTAGATTAATTTATTAAATGATGTGTATGGTCTATGATAAAGACTATATACAACATTAATTGAATGAATCTTAAATGCAAAATTTTACTTATAATAGTGACCGGATAATGTATTAAGTTTTGAGGGTTTTTAATGATTATCTCAGTTATAGAACCAGAGATTCATATTATGCGTTGAAGTTTCTAGCACCAATCTTAGAAAAATGATACAAGTATGTTCTCTTTATTCATTAACTTAGAACATTTTATTTATAGGCATCTACTACTATAATATATTAAAGCTTATGTCCACCAAAATGTCTAAAGTATCCTCAATTAAACTCTTAATATCTCTAATTTAATGGACTTCATCTTCAATTTGTTATTTAATCATAAGAAAAAACAATTTATTATAGCATAAATATAACAAAACGGTTTATTCTCGCCTCTTATAGGAAAACTGTACTTCCTCCTCTCTTATGTCATAGAAATATGAAAACAATTTATTCTCATCTCTTTTAATCTCTTATAAATTTTTCAAATAGAAACACTACAGTTTTCAAAATTTTAACATGTCGGTAACATAAAAATTTACTCCCGTAGATATAAACGGTTAAATGACTTCCGCCCTATTTCTTTGGTGGGAAACATGTATAAAATTTTGGCAAAGGTTATTGCTAACAGTCTCCGCTTGGTGATTGGTTCTGTCATTTCGGACTCTCAGTCTGTTTTCACCAAAGGTCGTCAGATTCTTGGTGGCATTATGGTGGCTAATGAGGTTGTTGACAAAGCTCGTAAACGCAAGAAAGAATTGTTACTTTTTAAGGTAGATTTTGAGAAAGCTTATGACTCTATAGATTGGGGTTATTTAGATGTGGTGATGTTAAAAATGGGGTTCCCAACTCTTTGGCGGAAATGGATTAAATAATGCATTGGGACAACCTCAACTTCAGTTTTGGTTAATGGGTCTACTACGGAGTGCTATTTGGAGAGGGGATTGATGTAAGATTTTTACATGTCATAAAACTATTTACACGTAAGTATAATAGGATCGTTTCCGCAGGGAGTTGCGCATTTCATAAGCATTTTCACAATATTTGTCACATTAAGTGTTTGGGTATAAATTGTTTGTTTGTGTGAAACTATTTTCCTATTCGACATAAAAGTAAAACGAGAAGAGATAGGGCTATTTCGCTTGCGGTCAGAGACATCAACCAAGCGTAACAGCTGCAATCTCTCGATCGATTAGCGAATTCTAGCTTTTTAAACGATATTATCACAATCACTCGACAAATATCATTCATGTCCAAATGATATCGTTATTTCTAAGAGGTTGTTTAAACATCGATTTCCCAAACATTTAAAGGATCACAAAGTCGATTGGATAGTTTAATCGACGATTTCCCAACCGATTAAATTACCCAAAAGCATTAAGTTCTAGATTAAAAGTGATTATCAAATATTAACATCCATGTCTAGAGTGATAACTTAAGATAGATTGTTATTCTAGTTCTAGATTCAAAAGTATGTGTCCATATCATTTTGAATCTCAATAAAACAATAAAAGCAATAATAACAACAAATATTGAATAAATAGCTAGAACCATATATTAAATGATCAAAATATTACATATTAGCTTGTTTGAATACCTCAAAACCACAAGATTAGATGTAGCTACATATGTCTATGATAGCTTTGCAAAGGATGAAGAAAAGATGAAGATTCCATGACAAGATCCATGATGTCTCAACAAATCTTGGCTTGAATTTACTCCTAACTACCTTGCTTTGTGTTTCTCTCTCTAGAAAAGCCTTAGTATCTCTTTAAAAACCAGAAAAATGTAAAAGACAATAAAGGAATGGAATGTTTGAAAAGAGAAGAGAAAACCATTTATATGAGCCACTTCTGCGAAATTTCGCTAATAGCTAAATATTTCGCTATTAGCGAAATGTGTGAAATATGCCTCTGCACGAATGGAGTTTGTCCACGTGGCCCTTATCCACTTGATCCTCCTGTGTTTCACCTCCAACTACGCTGATAGCGAAACTCCCTGTGAGCTTTTCGCCAATAGCGACATTTTCGCTAATGGCGAATTTCTTGAAATCCTGCTTCTGACTTCGCCCCCAGCTTCGCTGATGGCGAAACTTCCTGTGAGATTTTCGCTATCAGAGAAATATTCGCTTTTAGCGACTTTCTTGTGATCTTTTGGCAATTCTTGCTCCTTGCTTGTATTTTCTTGCACAAAAGGGTAAAGTAGGGCATGCAAAGCATAAATGACATTAAGGCACATAATTGAAGCTTTTCCATCAATAATTTGTAAAACAACTCATCAAACATGCCTAAACTAACATATGAATTAGATCATTTTGAGCACTTATCAGGGATTGAGGCAAGGCGACCCTCTTTCTCTTTTCTTATTTCTTTTGACCGTAGAGGGTTTTCATGTTTTGATGGAATCTTTGTCACTTAATCATTTTTTTACTGGTTATAAGATGAGTGGTAGTGATCCGGTGGTGGTTTCTCATCTTCAATTTGCAGATGATACTTTAATCTTAGGAGAAAAATCTTGGGCCAACATCTAAGTTATGAGGGTTGTTCTTGTTTTGTTTGAAGCTTTGTTTGGGTTGAAGGTAAATTTTTCTAAAAGCTAGTTGGTGGGGGTGAATGTCTTTGGTTCTTGGTTAGCGGAAGCCGCTTTGGTGTTGAACTGTAAAGTTGGCTCTCTACCCTTTGTGTATCTCGGCTTGCCTAGAGGTGGTAATGTGCAACATTTGGTTTTTTCGGAACCGTTGCTTAATCGTATTAAATCTAGATTGTCTGTGTGGAACTCCAAATATTTATCGTTGGGTGGACGTCTGGTTCTGTTAAAGTATGTCATCTGTTCCTGTTTATGCTCTATCTTTTTTCAAGGCTCCATCAGAAATCATCTCCTCTATTGAATCTATTTTTTTTTTTTTTTTTGGGGGGGGGGGGGGGGTGGGTGGGTGAGGACCACATGAAAATAGCTTGGGTTGATTGGAACTCTGTTGGATGGTGGTAGAGATGTCTCTAATTGGTGGCATAATATAGCTGCCTTGCGTAGAGAAGGTTGGTTTGGTGATAATGTTAGTCGTTTGATTAGAAACAAAATTGGGACCTTTTTCTGGTTGGATGTCTGGGTTGGTGGTGAGTCGCTTAGGAACAGGTTTAGCAGATTATTTGATTTATCGGTGTTTAAGGGGGTGACTGTGTTTGAGATTTGGGTGGAGGGTTGAGGGTGGTGCTTGGAGTTGGAGGAGACGACTGTTGGCGTGGGAGGAGGAGTTGGTGGGTAAACTTACATTATTACTTCAAAATTTAAATTTGCAGGTTGACAAAGAGGATAAGTGGCTTTGGAATTTGGATACTTCTCATATTTTTTCTGTTCGCAGTGCATATAATTTTTTGACGGCTCAAACTTACGTTAATTCACCGGTGGCATCGACATCGCTTTGGCATAAGGATACTCCTCGGAAGGTCGTGCTTTTTGCTTGGCGCTTGTTTCAAGATTGGTTGCCTACAAAGGATAACTTATTTCGTCGTGGCATTATTGATAATACTTCTCGGATGTGTGTTGCTGAGTGTGGTTCCTTGGAAACTTCATCTCATTTGTTATTGCATTGTAGCAGCTTTGGTTCTGTTATGCATTTTAGTTATAGGTGGTTAGGTATTTCTACGGTTACTGCTTGTTATGTAGCAGATCATTTAATTAATTCAGCTATGCTGGTGGTGGTGCTAAGGCACGACGATCAATTATGCAGGTGCTTTGGTTTTCTACCGTGTGGAAAATTTGGAAGGAAGGAAATAACAGAATATTCAATGCTAAAGAATGCTCGATCTTACAGGTGGTAGATAAGATTAAGTCACTTTCCTTCATGTGGTTGAAGGCGAAATTTTCCTCTCTTCCCTTAAACTATCATGGATAGTGGCTTAGTCCATTTACTATGTTGGGCATTAGCTAGTAGTTTGTACTTTCTTTTCTCTGGTCCTTTTTTTGGATTTTCCATGTAAATATTGTTATGACTCTTTTGTTCTTCCTTGGTACACCTTGTGCTAGGAAGAACATTTTGATTTGGTAATATATTCCATTTTAGCCTATTAAAAAATGTGTAAAATTCGCAACGGACGGGTGTAAATATTTAATAGTGTTTTACTACTTAGAATGATTTGGTTTTGACACGGTGTAAAATAGTGATTTCGTAAATATTTAATAAAATTCACAACGGATGCGGTGTAAATATTCCATTTTAATTTGATTCGGTAATATATTCCATGATGTAGGTTGGAATTTGACCCTTCTTAGAGTGAACAACTTTTTTTTACTACCAATTATTATCAGTTACTATAGCTTGCTTGCCCTTGAGTTTTCTACAGTTTCCCACTAAATGACCAATACAACAATGATGACTTTAAAATTAGGAAATCACTTATATTCAATCAATGTCAACAAAGAAAGCAAAACCATCTCTTTCAACAAGAGTACATCCATGGCATTGTTCATATAAATCCACATTAACAAAAATACGTGCAAACTGACACATGATATGATTGTTAGTTGCAATATCCATAGACAAATATATGGGACCAAACTTTAATAAGTTTTTTACATAGATCATGAAAACTCAAAGGAGTATTGCCCTTTGCCATGATCAAAAGTCCATGAAATTTATTTTTACATTGACTCAAGCCATCTTTGTATGATTCTTTTGGGATCTTGAGGGACGATGGTGGACGGTTCATAGTCGATAAAAATCGGTTGTCGTCATATTCATGCAAGACAACACAAACACAAAAAACAAAAAAATGCATAAACATTAGCAATCTGAATGAGAACCCTTGAAACGTACAAAAAGACTCCACCAACCTTTGCATGTACTAGTGATAATGCTTGATCACTGTATTATAGCCTCTGCAAGTTGTATGCTGCACCGAATTGAACGTAATTACACCAATCCAAAATTGTGGTTCTCAATTGTGAAGGATCAATGATATTGATCGATTCGAGGTTGTAAGTGCCCTAACAACAAAAATTACAATAATCGTTTTTTAGCTTCGCGAGGGATAAGTGATATCGGTCAGTTGATCAAAGTGAAATGTGATCGATAGACTTGATGGCCAATGCCCAATTCACATTCAAATCGCTAAAAAATAACTCCAACTAATCCAACTACATTCTACAAAACTCTCTTTCTTTATTGCTACCCTAACAGAATGTCTTTGCTGGAAACTTCAACGGCACCGGTGGCGGTAGATAGGATCAGCAATTTACCAGACGATATCCTGATTCACATTCTGTCTTCTTTTCCCACCAAACAAGCCTTTGTCACTTCAATTCTTTCAAAGAGATGGAAGCATCTATGGTGTTACGTTCCAGATGTGGAATTGGAATTCGTCGATGACAAAGCGGAAGAAGCCAAAAACTCCTTATTCGACAAATTCGTTTACTCAGTTTTGGTCTCGCGAAGTTGCGGGTAAACAACAAAAGAAGGCAAATACACGTTTTTCCCAATTATGTATCCACAGTTTCATCCTGCATGTTGAACACAGGATGCATTATTGGGAAAGAATGATCCCTCATCTGCCTTATTCTATCCTTACTTGTGCAACCCTCGTTGTTCTTAAGCTCGGTTTTCTCAATGGAAACAGTTTCAAATGCGGAGTTTGTACGGATAAAACTACACAAGGTATGTGTGATTAATATTATATGCATTCATGCCATTGAAAATCAATAATGTGGGTTATTTATTTTTAATACTCTCTTTTTTAAATAATGTAGTGTTATCGAGGTTGCGAACTTCCTACGTTCCATAATTTGACTCATTTGGTGATCTGCTGTAAGTGCATGTTTAGATCAGCGGTGAGTTCGGTAGAATTACTGGTGTTGCCGTCTAACTTTATCTCTTTTATGTACAGCATTTGAATAAGAGGACCGAAGAAAACCAAGAAGTGAGAAGCATAACCAGAAAATCAAAGGAAAAGTGCATAATCATGTAGTGTGTGCTATAATAGTGTTCAATGCTAACCAGCCTCATTTTTTTTTGTTGGTTTCGACTTTATTTTATAAGTATAAACTTATTTCTTGCGAACTTTATATTATACCTATTTGTTGGTTTGTGTTTTGGACCTTTGGTTTTTAATATTCATCAATTGTGCAATATATACTTGTCTTGTCCGTTTATTCCGCACTACTAATCGCATTCTAATACAATTAACTGTATACAAGTATATCTACACCAATGTTTACCCGGGATTCTTTACCATATGTTTACTGATCCTGCCTTTCTCTACTCTTTTTCGACGTTATAAAATTTATTGAATATACTTTCTGTTATTGAATGAGTATAACAGAAAGTGGTGTATTTTGTTGTATTATGCAGCTGATAATTTGTTGCAATTAAGGTATTTTTGAGCAAGAAATGTTATTTTCATTGCCATCAGAACATGTGTTATTTCTTTTGCTGATGGATATGTCATTCATATTTTGCTCATCGCTACATCAAATTGGTGAAAGAGAATCCTAACAAACTCTCGTTGAAGCTAGATAGAATCTCTCGTTGAAGCTAGATAGAATCTCATACCACCCTTACTCTAAAAAAGAGTTCCACACCCCCAACATTATTACTATTATTTTAACACATTTTCTTATAAATGCCCCATGTTATATGAGGCCGATAAATGTGTAACCGATTGAGTACTAATTTCACTTACAAGGAGGCCCTTTCTTGAGCAAGTGCGAAGAGCTCTATGGAGCCGGGACGGCCCTGCTTACAAGGAGGCAAAGGAGAACCACACAAGCCCTTATTATGCGAAAACGACGATGGATCAAACTCTTGCAACTTCCCTCCAACTGTCGGTATAGGACCGAAAAGCTGGTTGTAGCTCACATTGAAGTCGTACAACAATGACGCTTGGCCTAACCAAGCTGGCAACTTTCCGTATATCATGTTATTTTCCAACCGTAAGACAAGCAAATTCGATTCCAGTTGTCCCACTGGCATTACCACCTTAGAGAGGTCGAATGACAACTTGTTTCGCGACAAGTCCAGATGAGCCAACTCAGTCTTACTTTCCCCGAACAAGAAAGACGCATCACCGGTCAACTGGTTCCCAGCAGCCTCGAAAATACTGAAATTAACTTTGCCCAACGATCTTGGGATTGGTCCGGATAACATGTTGTTGGACAAAGTGACCTGAGAACCGGCCTTGAATGATCCGAAGCTGTCCGGTATTGGACCGGTTAAATGGTTGTCGTACAAGTCTAGTCCTTGGAGTTTAGGAAGGCGGCCGAGGTAAGCAGGAATTGGACCGGTTAATTGGTTGTTATTAAGCCCTAAGGTGGCTAAATTGGTAAGTTTGCTAAAGTAATCAGGGATAGGACCAGTTAGGTTGTTCCAATTAAGGAGGACAAATTTAAGGTGAGGCAGTCTTGCAATGGCTTGAGGAATAGGACCTGTTAGGTTAGGGAGGAGGCGAAAAATGAGGGTCTCGAGGTAAGGTAGATCGGCGATGAGTGGCGGGATTGTACCGACAAGATCATCAGCGCCATCTATCTCAAGGAAGTTGACACGATGGATGGTTGTTTTTGGGATTTTCTTGCATGAGACTATACGCCATTTGCAACAGTCTGTGTGTGGGATCCAGGTTGAGAAGAGGCTTGTATTGTGGAAGTAATCTTTGATCTTGAGGAGGACTTTTTCGTCGTCTGGGTGGCAGAGGTTTGGGCGTGGTGGTGAAGAAATTAGAGAGAAAGTTAAGGAAGGGAGGAAGAGGAGGAGGAGGAAAATGGACTTTCTCTCCATTTTTGTGTAGTAACTTTGGTGGTTGTTTGATGTAGGAGTTAGAAATATATAAAGGGTATTTATAGAATCCAAATATATATAGTTATAAATATCAATTGGAAAACGAGTTACACAAGTACATTGCATAAATCATGTTGTTAAATGTGATTGAATGTCGGTGTTTATAACGGGATACAAATCAAAAGTAAAGGAAAAGATAAGGAGGAAAGTGTTTTTTCTTTTACAAATGAACACAAGGTGCATTTGTACAATATTTGATTCGTAAAATTGTTTTACACTAACATGATATATTGGAGGCAAGAGAGTAGAGCACCACAAAAACTGAAATTATTATTGCTGTGAATTCGGACTCAAAATCACACCATATAAACTATGATGCTTGGAATAAAGGAAAGTAGTAACCAATATCAAAGTGAACACAATCAACAACAATAACAACAACACCTAGATCTAGGCCCCGTTTGGATAAACAGCTTATATAGATGCTTATGGCATTAGGGCTTATAACATTAGAGCTTACATCATAAGCTCTTATACTTGATAAGCTATTTATGTTTGGATATGTACACTAAAAAGTACTTACATAAATTGAAGTGTTTGGATCTGACATTACATAAGTAATTATCGAAATTTTAAATATTTTTAATTTAACAAAAAATCAAAGAATCGAACCACAAAAATGAAAGATAATAGTGTACAGTTTGTTACCAAAAAAAGACAAGTTTAGTTTGTTTTATTTATTCAGTTTCATTTTATTATGTAACAAAAAAATAATAAAAAAATTTCTTCAAAAAAAAAAAAATCTTAGTTATGTGTGTTATTTTGGTAAGATAAGTATATAACAATTTTGTTACTCATGCACCATCAAAGATAACTAACATTATAATTAAAATATATGTTTGTTTCTAAAAACAAAAAATTAAAATATATGTTTTGAAAAAGTGGATCCAGAGAGAATCGAAGGAGGTTACATAAATTCATAAGCTCCTTGTTAAGCCGGAGGGTAAGCTGAAAATTTAGGCTTATTAAAATATGACATAAGTAGCTTATGAAACTATGATAAACTATTTTTATTTATTTACCCAAACACCTTTAAAAAGGCTTATGAGAGTAGATAAGCTCATATAAGCTCAACTTAAGCCAATCCAAATGGGGCCCTAATCTAGTAATCAAAGTGAAAAGCTCAAAACCACAAGCAAAAGATAAAGAGAGAAGAGAAACAAACACACCAAAGATTGTTGACCTAGTTCGGTCCAACTTGACCTAATCTGGGGGAGAGATTCATCTCTCCAATCCACTACAAAGAGTTAGAGATACAAATGGGTTACAAGAAATTAACTTCAACAAGCTCACAATGAACAACCCTAATTTCTACCCATTTTCCCAATCTAACCAATGAACAAGACACTCAATGATTTTCACTCACCCAAGATGTTTACAATGTTTCCCAACCCAAGAGAACCTCTCAAGAAAACCCTAATCAAAGACCCTCAACCCTAAAGTTACCTCCTTTGATTTCCCAAGTTTTTCTCTCTTGAAGCTCTTCCCAAAAAATGAAGAATGAAGCCTTAAATAGTGTTCAGAAATACGCAGCATCGCGCCACGTTTCATGCCCATCGTGCCACGATTTTTCCAGTGGCAATCCAAAAACTGAACCATTCAATCGTGTCACGTTGCCCTGCAAACGTGCCACGATTTTTCCAAACTTCAACATCAATTTTGAGACACATTTCAACAATTATCCCTCGTTAAATCACAACATAACTTTTTGTCTCAACTACGAGTTGTCTAAAATACAAAAACAACATTTTGCCCTCCAAAATTCTTATAAGATCAAAGATTATTCAATATCATAAAAGTTTATTATGTGATGTTATGTCTTATGTTATGATGTTGTGTTTTGTGTTGTTCGGTATTTACTTTAAGTAGATAAAATAATTTGATCAAATGCACCTTAACGTCATTTTTTAAGGAAAGCCTCTAAGATTATTGGAGTGAATACATACCCTTAGCATCCTATATTGATCTCCAATTATACTCTTCAAATGGGTTCAATAATTTGTAGGACCCACTGTAAGGTGAAATGTCTAGCCAAAGACAATTACAAGCAATTGCCAAAGTTTCAGCTATGCATGATGTAAAATCTTCTACAGTGAGGCTATGTTGTAGCATGTGGTGTTGATATTTTTGAAAAGTAAATGTGATGCATATTTCACATTTGGCTTGCAGTATCATTTGATAAAAGAGAATTGAATTCACATTACCATTACCATAAGCAAATGTGAAGAAAATAATCCGAAGCTCAAAGAAAATACAAAGCTCGGGTATTGAAGTAGAAGTGAAACTACAAAGTTTTTGTGTGTAGAAGTATGTGAAAGGAAAAATAGAGTGTTGAGTAAATTCAGAGTCTCGAAAATAGATTGAGTGAGTATCATCTCTATAACTTTTAGGTGTTATAAAATAATATCATTTGAATAGGAGTGAGTCTCACTAGAAACACAATATTGTGTCTCTTGTGCGTGTAAGAGAGTGGAGAGAATATTGTAATATTCTTTAATATAGTTGAAATTTTTTCGGAGTTTGTCCCTTGGTTTTTCCTTCGTCATTAGAGGGTTTTTCACGTAAAATATTGCTTTTCATTTTTATCGCTATCGGTGAGCTGCAAGATCATATCTCTTTTGGATTTTGGAATTTTAATTTACACTCGCGTTAAACTCGTCGAGCCCAACATAATTAACCATAAATAATATATTGTCCTATATTTGAAATATTTAAAAAGTAATTTGTTTATTATTTTATTCCGATTGGTTTATTTAGTTTTATTTGGAAATTAAATTTATTAACTTATGCATTATACATCAGAAACTCAATTAGACCGAGAGTAAAAATGTGTTTGAGGAAATAAATATGGTTCAAATATCTTAGAATTTGTATAATCAAAGTCTTAAAATATTAAAAGTTATATTTTTAATGTAAAAATATTTTTTTAACTATACTTGGGAATACTATTTAACATGACCTTAATACAAAAACTGAAAATCAAATGATAAAGACAAAGAGACAAATTCAATAGCCTTCACGTGGCCAAAGTATGAAAATCAAAAGAAATCATTAGCACATAGAAAGTGTGCCAAGAAAACAATAACTAGGAGGATCCACATCATCCAAAAAAGGACGGGGACTAATTTTTTTTTTTTTTGTTGATTTTCTAACTAGGAGGAGGAGAAAGTTGGTTTTAAAAATAAGGATATCAAAAATTAACAATTTTAAAAATAGGAGGATCAATATTGTATTTAAGTTTTAAAAAATAATATGTTTAATGTAAAATGTTTTTTTTAACTACATTCAAAGTATTAGTTAGCATAACCTTAATACAAAAATCGAATATCAAACAAAGATGATCAAGGCAAAGGGACTAATTCACTAGCCTTCATCACCTGGCTAAAGAGTGAAAATCAAAAATCAAAAGAAATATTAGCACATTAAAAACGTGCCAAGCAAACAAATATATAATTTGTGTGATCACATTTTTCACTTACGCGCCAATTAAATAATAACTAGGAGGATCCACAGTATACACAATAAAAGGAGGCAAAAACATCCACCATAAAAGATGCCTACTTGTACCACCAATTAAAAGCTATTCACAGGTCACACCAGACCAGAATGGTGTGTCATGGCCCTTGTCTAGCTACGTTAAAGATTTAAAGATTTAAGAGATGCTCATTTGTCAATAAACATCATTCCGTCCAACAAGTTCCCTATCAAGGATCTCTTGATTATTTTTACATATTTAAATGCTAACTTTTAACATATAAAAAAATTATGATAGTGTTTTTAGAGTATTTGGCTCCGTTTGGATAAACAGCTTATATAGATGCTTATAGAATTAGTACTTATAACATTAGAGCTTATATCATAAGTTCTTATACTTGATAAGCTATTTATGTTTGGATATGTACACTAAAAAGTACTTACATAAATTGAAGTGTTTGGATGTGACATTACATAAGCAATTATCGAAATTTTAAATATTTTTAATTTAACAAAAAAATCAAAGAATTGAACCACAATTATCAAGATTTTTTTAATAAAATTAATCAAGGCGTAAAAAAACAATATTATAACATATTAATTATATATATATATATATATATATATATATATATATATAGTATAATCAATATTTGTCCTTAAAAAAAATATCAATATTCATATAAGACAAAACTAACATTAGAGGTGTAAATAAACATATCATATATATTGATATTAGTATGCAGTTTGTTACCCAAAAAAGACAAGTTAAATTTGTTTTTTTATTCAGTTTCATTTTGTTACGTAACAAAAAAAATAATAATAAAAATCTTCTTATAAAAAAAATAAAAAATCTTAGTTACGTTTGTTACTTTAGTAAGATAAGTATATAGCAATTTTGTTACTGATGCACCGCCAAAGATAACTAACATTATAATTAAAATATTCCTTTAAAAAAAATTATAATTAAAATATATGTTTTGAAAAAGTGGATCCAGAGAGAATCGAAGGAGGTTACATAAATTCATAAGCTCCTTGTTAAGCCATAGGGTAAGCTGAAAATTTAGGCTTATTAAAATATGGCATAAGCAGCTTATGAAACTATGATAAGCTATTTTTATTTATTTACCCAAACACCTTTAAAAAGGCTTATGGGAGTAGATAAACCCACATAAGCTCAAAATAAGCCAATCCAAATGGGGCCTTTGTTAAGGATTAAAAAAAGAAAATATTGGATAAATTTTATGTAAAAAAAGTTATTTTTTATTGTTTTAATCTCTGAAGGTCAAATAATTCAAAATGAAAGACGTATCGGTATCCAATACGTATAATGTACCGATATTTCCCTGATACGCTTCGATACATATTAGAAGAATATCTAGAAATTAAATTTTATTTATTTCATTTAGAAAAAACAAAAGAATTGTATGTGCGAATTGTATTATTTTGCGGGATATATGTAATTGACTAAGTAACATTGTTCTCTTTTTATGATATATATGCAATTGACTAATTGTCTTATATTTATATTTATGTTGTTGTCCTACATCCATTTGTGTCTTTTTGTTTGTTTGAAAACGCTGCTATTGTTGATTGTTGTGTGAAGACAATTTCATTGTTGTGCCTTATCGTTTTTTCTATGTCTGTTTGGTCTAGGTTTTGCGCTAAATTTTTTGCTTTTGAGTTATATTCCATGGTTTGCGTTTGAGTTTTAATATGTAGTTTAAATTTAATTTTTTATTAAACTATCCCCGTATCGGTGCCATATTGTATTAGGTATCAAAGTTTCATTGGTTTTAATGTACCCTTAAGAGCATTTGTTAGCATCTTTCAAAAATAAAAACTATGTACATAATTTAATTTTTATCAATTAATACTTATTATTTATGAAATCTTTAAAAATAAATGTTAACTAATTGAGTTCAATGAAAACAAAATGAATAAAGTATTTGGAATGTTCAATAAGGATAGAGTTCTATTTTATCCATGCCTGTATTAATATTGTGGTAGTCCTTTCGTCTCATTTTAGTAGTTGTTTGTGGTTTCTAAGAAAATGATTAGTTGAATTGATTTGAATACTAAAATCATAATTAATTATAGTTAGTCAAGTAGCTAAATGAAGTGCAATTCAATAAAAAAAGAAATTCTAAAATGACAATAATTTTGAGACAAAAAAAATACTAAAATAACAAGTAAAATGAGACGGAAGAAGAATTTACATTTAAAAATGGAATTTGAGAAAAAGTTTAATTACATATTTACTTTTCATGAATCATTGAATTACTTTTTTACGGCCGAGATCTACTGCTGCATGAAACCATTATGCAGGAGATCCAGGTCATACTATTTCCCTCTCATTGGTCAGTGATATACTAAACAAATTTAATTTGACTCTCATATGTGTATATATATATATATATATATATATATATAGATATTGAACAACCATTTCAGACAACTTTTGTGACAACTTATTTTTTCTCTCTTTTCATTGGTTAAAAACAATGGAGAGAGAAAAAGGAAGAGAGAGAATAAGAAGATAATATGAGTATGAGAGAGAAAGTTATCAAAAAAATTGTCACAAATGATTGAACAAATATCATTTCTCTATATATATTCCTATCTCAAAAGTGACAAATTTTTCCGAGGAAATACTATCGGATATGTAATATTAAGAACTAGAGATTCATAATATGCGTTGGAAGTTTCTAGTACCAATCTTAGAAAAATGATATGAGTATGTTCTCTTTATTCATTAACTTAAAACATTTTTTGATAGGCGTCTACTACTATATACTGCTTTTTTTTTTTGTTTACAAAGGATAAGGAGATAACAGAAAAAAGAAAAGAAAAGCAGGAACTGAAAAAGAAAAAAGGTAATAGAACCTAGCTAATACCTAAGAAAGAAGGTGTTGAAGCAAAAATCTTTTTGATGAATGTTTCAATGATAACAAACCTTGTGGAATAAATGATAAGTTTTATGAATGTTGATCTACTGATATTTGAACTTGAGTTTTTGTTAAAAGAAGGTATACCACCATAGGTGGCAATACACCTTATACCACCCTTGTGTGGCAATACAATTAATAATAAAAAAAATCAATCAATTCCATGTCACAAAAAAAATCAAAGATGACAAAAAAAATAAAATTTTAGCCGTACCCTCTCTCATTTCAATTCATTCAGTGAAAATTTTCTCTTTCACCCTAGTTCCATTCATTCCCCCTTCATTCCGCCACCACCATTCATTCCGCCACACCCTTCATTCCGTTGTACATTTAATTATATAATTTTTTTTATTAACATATCTCAGCCGTATCGTATCTTGATTTTTGAAATTTTTCCGTATCAGCGTATCGGTGCAGTATCGTATCCGTATCGTATCTCGTATCTGGGCTTCACAGTTGTGATAATGCTTGATCACTGTATTCTGTATAGCCTCTGCAAGTTGTATGCTGCACCGAATTGAACGTAATTACACCAATCCAAAATTGTGGTTCTCAATTGTGAATAAGTGATATCGGTGGATCAAAGTGAAATCTGATCGATAGACTTGATGACCAATGCCCAATTCACATTCAAATCGTTAAAATATAACTCCATCTAATCCAACTACATTCTACAAAACTCCCTTTCTTTATTGCTAGCGGAAAGACGAACACTCGTTTATCCGATTTTTTTACGGCTCTTAATTGTATATAAAAACATACATCAATTTTGTCATATACCATGATCAAATTTTTTGGTAACTAAGGTTAAGATAAGTTCTTTTTATAGTGTTCAATATTGTAGTAAGATAGTTCCTAGAATTTTATTATTATTTTTAATTAATTATTTAAATAAATATTACAAAAAAGATAAATGCTTACTACAATATTACTCGAGCTCTGTCTTGGAGGCCAAGTATTTAAAATAAATACTACAAAAAAGATAAATAGTTCCTAGTTCTTTTTACTCGAACTCGGCTTGGAGGCCAAGTTTCCAATAAGCAAGACTTTTTTTTTTTTTTTTTTTTGACGTATTTTCTCCATATCTTTGACGTATCAATAAGCAAGACTTTAAAAGCAAGCAATAAGGTCAAATTTCTCCCTATATATAAAGGGAACTTCTATACTAGCGGCAAAACCCTAAACGTTTTCTTGCTCTATGTGGTAAAAAAAAAAAAAACGAGAAAAGAATCCTTGATCAAGAATACCGCACCATCTTAACAGAATGCCTTCCCGGAAACTTCAATGGCAACGGTGGCGGTAGATATGATCAGCAATTTATCAGACGATATCCTGATTCACATTCTCTCTTTTCTTCCCACCAAACAAGCCTTTCTCACTTCAATTCTTTCAAAGAGATGGAAGCATCTAATGGAGTTACGTTCCAGATGTGGAATTGGAATTCGTTGATGCCAAAGCGGAAGAAGCCAAACACTCCTTATTTGACGAATTCGTTTACTCGGTTTTGGTCTCGCTAGAAGCTGCGGGTAAAGAAGAAAACAAGGCAAATACACGTTGTTCCCAATTATGCATCCACAGTTTCATCCTGCATGTTGAACACAGGATGCATTATTGGCAAAGAATGATCCCTCATCTTCCTTATTCTATCCTTACTTGTGAAACCCTAGTTGTTCTTAAGCTTAGTTTTCTCAATATGGGTAAGGAGTTTAATATTACTCTCGTAACATTACCCTCACTCAAAACCCTACATTTGAAATACATTCGCTTTCAACAAGGCGATGATCTTATTTTCCTTACAGATAATTGTCCAAATCTTGAAGATCTTCTACTATTTGATATAACCTATAACACTTATTGTTCCATACAATGGGCTCAAACCTTAACAAAGTTGAAAAGAGCAGATATTATGGATTGTGATTTCTATATTCCGATGGAAACAGTTTCGAACGCGGAGTTTCTACGGATAAAACTACACGAGGTATTTGTGATTATTATATGCATTCACGCCATTGAAAATCAATAATGTCTGTTGTTTATTTTTTAATACTCTTTTTTAAATAATGTAGTGGTCTTATCGAGGTTGCAAACTTCCTACATTCCATAATTTGACTCATTTGGTGCTCTGCTATAATTGGGATATAGTTCCAAGAATGCTGCACCTTTGTCCTAAGCTTCAAAATCTTGACCTTTTTCAGGTTTGTTTCTTAAATTTAACAATCATATTTGATTTAATTTTTTTTTTTCTTCCTTTCTTTTTTTAACATACAAGTATGTATCAATTTATTTCTTTTGTATTATTAACAGCACATAAAAGGAAGTTTTTGGGAGGATGGATACTTTGGAGAATATGAGAATGAAAAGTGGTCCCATCCAAAATCTGTTCCAGGTTGCCTTTCATCAAACCTTAGAACTTGTACGATCCGTGACTTTGCAATTGGAGGCCTACAGAGTTATCACATTATGTTAGCAAAATTTATTCTGAAGAATTCAACAGTTTTAGAAAATATGTCAATCTGGTGCTTCGGGAAACAGTCTGAAATAGAAAGACGATTAACCTCGTGTTCAAGAGCTTCTGCAACATGTCAACTTTCAATTTATAATAACTTTAAATATCGTTATGTAAGTAGTAGTAGTTTCTCTATTCTGTCATTTGTTCATTAGTTGCTACCATGAGATTGTTGGATTTGCTGATTTTATGAACTTTGTGCTCAAATTAAGAAAAATTTATCCTTAATTGATTTAGCTTTTTACTTGCATGATCTTTTTGAAGATTTGGTTTATTGACATTAGTTATTTGCTGCATAAGGAATGAATAACCGGTTAATTTTAAAACGGTAGTGTAGCAGGCATTGGCAGACAAGATTTAGGTTTGTTGGTCAATTTTGAAATGTCGATGAAGGACCCTTAAATTAGTATTATTAATTAAGAGATAAACAGAAAACATGTTGAAGAAGGTAGACACTAAGTGCATGTTTAGATCAGCGGTGAGTTTGGTAGAATTTCTGTGTTACTGGTGTTGCCGTCTAACTTTATCTGTTTTATGTACATCATTTGAATAATGGTGTTGTCGTCTAACTTTATCTCTTTTATGTAGAGCGCCGAAGAAAACAAAGAAGTGAGCAGCATACCCAGAAATTCAAAGGAAAATTGCATAATCATGTAGTGTGTGCTATAATTATGTTCAATGCTAACTAGCCTTTTTTTTTGTTGGTTTCAAATTTGTTTTATAAGTATAAACTTATTTCTTGCTAACTTTATATTATACCTATTTGTTGGTTTGTGTTTTGGACCTTTGGTTTTTAATATTCACCAAATTTGCAGTATACTTGTCTTGTCCGTTTATTCCGCACTACTAATTGCATTCTAATACAATTAACTGTATACAAGAATATCTATTCCGATATTTAACGGGATTCTTCACCATATGAGATTCACTCAGGCATTGCATTTATTATCTTGATTAAGCCAGTTGAGATCTGATGTAGATGAGAACTCTTGGTTACATCTATTCATAATTCAGGATGCATGAAGTCTATATCTGCTAGAAGGGTTGGTTCTCTACTCTTTTACGATGTGATTTCTCACTGGTTCCTTTCGGTAACTAAAACCTTAGTACCTGCCTTGTTTCTGGTTCCTGTCGTATAATGCAACGAAGTATTATGTTATGATCCTTCCGAACCTGGATTCGGTACAGTATGTCAGCCTTATAAATTTGATCCTTCCTGTCGTATAATGCAACGAAGGTCATTGATTTTTGGCTTTTACATGCCCTGCTGATCTTCATTGTTTAGGTTATGCTTTTGTTAACAAATTTGCTGCAAATGATTCTGCATGTTTCAGATTTTTATTTTTGGGTTCTTACTATTCCTGCTGCTGGATTCTGATCACTCTTTATTAAGTTTGTCTTTGAAACCAATGCCACTACTTTAAGTCAGTTTTGATCATCAAATTCTTTTGAAGTAGATTTGTAGTCTATCTATGCCTTGTTCTGTTCTCAGTTCCTTGAGTATCAATTTTTATTCCTAAAATTAAGCTAGTATTTTTTTTTTCCCTTTAGTTTGCTTATTACATGTCTTGTTTAGTTTCTTTATAAACACGTATAATTACTTTTAATCACCTTTTCTTTATAAAAGTACAGTAATTTGTTTTTATTCTTCTAACAAGTGTTATATACTGCACATAATACCATTTAGATTAGAGTATAATCAACAAGTTTGTAAAATGACCCTCAAAGGCTTCAAATGCTCGACGTTATAAAAATAAGGAGTGTAACTGTGGAAGAAACATAGTTCATAAAATGCAACTGTTCATGTTTATAATATGATCCATTCAAACATCATTGTGTTTTTATCCAGTAGAAAACAAAGAAGTAAACATCATTGTGTGTAATAAGATACACTTGATATGAAGAAGCAATTTTTATACCAAAGCTTAAAATAAAAGCCAGGAAAAGCGACATATATAGTTTGACTGATTTCGATAAAAGATGATCTATCAAATTAATATAGGAAGGAGACAAAGAGTAATGGTTTTACAACACATATTCATACCCCTGCAACACAAAATCTAGAACAAATGTGTGTGCAGTTCTTTGCATGTTTGGAAATTTGGCAAAGTACACTTTCCAATGCTTCCAAATTCAGTTTTAAGATGCAATCCCTCGATTATTTGTCGTTGAAAAGAGTGCTGCCGCAATTCCAACTGCAATCCAAACACGAACCCTTAACCTTTACAGAATGCTGGTGAGATTATTGCCGATCAAGCCATTAGAGAGCAGCAGAAACAAGAAATGTCTGAATTCTTTGCAACAGCTCAGCTTTTACAGAATCAGGAACTGAGGCTGCAGAGAAATTCTCTAGCTAGTTAGTTGGAAGTTTTGGTGCAAAGAAAATTAAAGCCAGGATACAGTTGTACAGTTTCTAATGTTGAAAGACATAATATTCAACTATATAACAGCTTTTAAAATATTTTTCAATAGATTCATGAACAAATAAAATGCAGAATTCCACTTCAACCAAGTTACCATACCATAAGGCATCGATATGCAGAACAGAAGTATTTCCAAAAAGAAATTAATAATACCTCGACCCTTTGGAGTAATTACGTGTATAAGTTCATCTACGGTAACATTATTCCTCCCTTTCTTCTTTACAAAGGCTCTGTAGAAAGAAAAATAGTATTATAAATTCCAAATTGGAGAAGTTACACAAAAAAAGAGGAGTCCGAGTTTGAAGAGGAAAAGGTGGAATCAAACAGAGAAACACAACAATAGGGGAAGATAAAACAGTAAGAAGAATGAATGTACAGCAGTTGAGATTATCTGATAGAAAGAAGGAAAAAAAAAGTATGTTGCTTGATAACATTTCTCGGATACGATATCACCAGAAACTCATTTTGAGTATTCATGGTCTTATTGTGGTACAGCTAAGTGGCAACTAAAGCTCATGCAACTGAACCTAACACTAAATCCAAAAAGCAGACACCAAGCTTATATTAGTAATTCACTAATCAGTAATCCCTTCTGTCAAACAACACATCTTTGTTAGGAAAAACATGACATTATATTATATGGCGGTAAGGCCGCTACACAAAGTCTAGGGGAGAAGAACAGATCTGGCCTTGCAAAGAACAGGAGAGAGAAGGTCGCTCTTGAGTCAGCACCAGCCGCGTCAGAATCGCACGGCAGCAAAGGTCGCATAGAGCAGAGGAAAGGTCGTGAAAGAGAAGAGGAAAGATCACAGAAGTCAAAACCCTTAACGATTCAAAAGGTTGAAAACAATAATCATAAACAGCCAAAAAAAGAAGGGCATTTTTGTCTTTCCAAGATAAAAATAAAAGGGCATATATGGCTTTTCCGATCATCTTCTCTTTTGGGCACGTCTTCTATGTGATTCCTCCGCAACTCTGCTGCCAAGCACAGTGCTATGGCTGAATACATATCCTCTCCACCACAGCATTTAATGCAGTGTTGGACCTCCACTGCCGTGATTGCGGTTGCCATCACTGCTATTGACTATAGAGATATGGCTATACACGTTGGACTGAAATGCATCTTGACTAAGACAGTACAACACAAAAATGACTTGAACATGATATTGCAGTGGTACAGTTATAGTTTCATTTGCGAATGGAAAAAGATAAGTTCAGTTATTTGATATGACAAACCATTACTTAGTTTCTTAACGCAAAATGCGTCCTAATGCCCTACTTAGAGTGCCCACAATTGGTGAAACTTTTATATCTTTGTCTAAACATACTATATGAAAAATAAACCTAAAGCATATAATATAATCGCACAAGAGAATGTGCTTTGCTCATGGATCACCTATAAGTAAAAGTCTCTACATGAAAATAAAAGAAGTGACCTTCGAGCTAATGCTTGCAGAGCTCAAAAGGGGGGGAAACTGAAATATAAAATTAAAATGGGAATGGATGGTTGAAATTTACCAAAAACCTAGTGCAGAAGCATACATCTAGCAAAGAAAATGAAAATCAGGGGAGAGTTGAATTTGGGATTTTAAGGATATACATTGTAATTATGAAAATCCAAAATTTTGCCACATCGTTGCCAAATAGCGGTGCCATAGCAAAGCAGAATTTAAAGAAGCACTATTAATCCACAATAAGCAATTTAGTGCAACAATAGGAGGCTATAGTGGTGCTATACAACTATGGCATACCAAAATTTTAACAAAACACTATTTTCCTCCATCGGCGATTGACATATTGTATTGTTTTAAAAAAAAATATTAATAGCATATTGTTTTAAAAAAAAATATTAATAGCATATTGTTTTAAAATTGATGTATGATATGAAAAGGTGGAGGTCACCCCTTCAATGCAAGTGTAAGACTGATTTACACCGATAGTGTATGTCCATTAAACTCTTGAATCTATAACATAACAAATAAACTTGAAACCATAAATTATATTCTTCCAAATGCCTTGATACAATAGAAAAACAGAATACAATTAACAATAAAATAAAAGAAAAACCTGCAGATGGCTTTCATTTCATCCTTCCAACCACAATCCACGAGTCTTTCCCTCAAAAGTTCCATCAATCGCTCTTTCTCTCCAGTCTCAATAAACTATCAAACAGTCCAATAACAAAACAAAAAACAGATTTAGGCCCTGTTTCGATAAACAGCTTAATTTGCAACTTATAGCATAAGCACTTATGAAT
Organism: Medicago truncatula; assembly: GCF_003473485.1. Taxonomy (NCBI): domain Eukaryota; kingdom Viridiplantae; phylum Streptophyta; class Magnoliopsida; order Fabales; family Fabaceae; genus Medicago; species Medicago truncatula. The sequence goes on from NC_053048.1 coordinate 12,367,833, forward strand.
AACCTATTTCTATTACACAAGATAAAATAAAGTCAAATTGTTTTGGTATAAGCTATAAGCTGTTTTCATAAGCTATCTTGAAGAACTTATGAAAATAATCTAAAAACAGTTTGTGAACATGTCATAAGTTGTTTTCATAAGCAATATCTCCCAAACAGTCTCAGAAGTGGTTGTGTCAGTAGTAGATAAACTCAAATAAGCCAATTCAAACATACCCATAGTTAAGAATAAGCTATTTTTATTACACAAGATAAAATAAAGTCAATTTATTTCAGCATAAGCCAAAAGCCGTTTCCATAAGCTCCATAAGCTATCTTAGAGAACTTATAGAAATAAACTGGAATCAGCTTATGAGCATGGCATAAGATGTTTTCACCAGTTATCCCAAAGAGTCTCACAAACTCTATAGCACCGACACTTCTAATAGAATGGGTGTGCCAGATGTCCAACACGTGTTCATTTGTGTCGGTATGTCAAGTGTCCGTGTTTGAGTTTCATAACTCACTATGTCGGTAAATAAGCTCAAATAAGTCAATTGAAACAAACCTTAATATTGATGAGTTCCTGAAAAGTAGGTTCTCTTTCGACAACATCAGGTGTTGGGGGTCGATTCACCGATGATTTTGGCTTCCTTAAAAAAAAGATTAAACAAATAATAAAAATCAAACAAAATCTGAAAAAGAATGAAACAGATTCGAGATGGTGAGTGAGAGCTCACATGTTTAGAAGGTTTGTGGTTTCGTCTTTCTTTCTTTCTTTCTTTCAAAACGATCGATGCAACTAGAGTGAAAGTATTCCTTTCTCTTCTTTTATTTTATTTTACCGTTTTTTTCCTTCATAAAATCGTTTTTTTTTTTTTAATTTTATGAAAAGCATGTTTTTAATTAAACGGTGATTACTGAGATTAATCAAAAGACGAAGAAAATTGTTGTTGACACATTTGTGTCACACGAGAAACCGACTGCCGAACAAAACAATTATGCAGATAGGTGGGTTATGCATAATTCTAAAGCATTTTCAAGTTATTTTTCAGTCAGTTTTTACTTGTAATTAAACCAGAGCATTTTCAAAGGCAATATAAATCATACAATATAAATCATACAACATTGAAACTCGGTCATAAACAAGAAAAATACAATATCTTTTATAATTGTCCATAATTAAATCAAACCGACATTTGGTTCAAATTACACCAAAGTTTAAAATTCATCAAAACGTTATAAATTGTCCATAATTAAACAATACATTACAACTCATTACATATCATTAAATTAAATCCCTACTTACATTCATCACAATTGCATATGGAACGAACATACATATATAATATTATTTTCCACCATATTCCGAAATATAAATCCGACGTCGCTATCATCTTTAATAAACCAAGGCATATAGCTTGTCGTTTTCCATGTGTATTCATTTCTATCTTCTCCTAGGTCTATGCATGGCATTTAATCAAACAAGTGACGTGTATATTGATTTTCACCAAGATGCTCAAAATAAGTGTTAAGTTGTGCCTTCAAATTATCAAGAGAGTCTGTTGGCGTTATCATAACCTTAATTGTCTTTTTAAAAGCGGAGTACCTAACACGGCCTTCAATTTTTGCAACCTCGAACATGTTTCACTTGACAAAAGCTTTAAGAAAAGAATCATAGATTAGAACAAAATAAAATGAAATGTAATAACAAATAAATCAAATGCGTAAACATTAATAACGAATAAATAAGTATTGCACTAGTTTAACCACATAAAAGTCATATTATCATATATATCAATATAAATTACATAATGTTAATTATATATTGGCCAAAAAAAATTGGCGTTACAATTTCGACCCCAAAATATACGTCGGTGTAATTTCTACCAAAAAAAAAGGACTAACACCGACAAAAAAATCACTCATTAAAGACCAAATGATTGAGGAAGATCAAGTGAATTAGAATCTTCCTCATCTTCCGCAATAACTTCAAATTGTTGCTTTGGTTTTTCGGGAGTGTCCAACAAAATAGGTGCCGCTTTGTTTGACTCCTTTTGTGCCACTCCGTAGATGATGGAGGTAGTGGACAACCATTTTTCAAATAAATAAGCACGAAATGAATCGAAATTGCCCCAAGGCGCATGATGAGAGTATTTTGCTTACCCGGCGGTGGTGGCCCTCTTAGTCAGAAAAAAGATTCCGAGTTTCCAACTTCAAGATTTGTCAACACGATCACACACCTTTTGTAATAATTAGCAACAATGTGTCCCATGTCCGGAAAAGTCAACCACTTATCAACAAGATGTGCAAAACTTTTTGTATTTGCGGAAGGATGTAAGCCATTTAAAATGTAGTTATAACGATCCTCACCCGCAAATACTTCAACATAATCATCTCTATGATCTTTCACCTCTTGAATAAGAAGTGTACGAATCATGATATGATTTTGTTCGGTCAAGCCCATGAACTCGGCTATAGCCCGGAATCCACAATGTCCATCGCCAATAACATCCACCACTTTTTCAATAAATGGAAGCATGAAGCGTGGCATATAATCAATAGGCCTCATAACCGGGATAGCCTTAGGCTTTGGATACCGAGAAGGTGGTTGAAGTGGGTTAAGTGATATTTTACCAAGACGAGCACCTTTTTTTCTTTTATATGTTGATGTTGTTGGTGATGGTGACGGTTGACTATCCGGATTTTGGGAATCAACAACCTCCCACGAAGAAGGGATCCGACTAGTCGATATAATTTTTCATTTAGACCTCGCAATGTCCACTTTTTTTTTGGCTCCCTTGGTTGGTACTTTTCGTGGTGGTGGAGACATCATGGTGGTTTCAGGAAATGCCAATTGCCGCAAACCCTCTTTGACTTCAAGCTTCATTTCGAAAGGGAGTTTCTTGAGATGTTCTACAATAGCCTTCAACTCAACATCGATAGAAAAACCAACTTCATTACTTTCTTCGCCCATACGTAACCTATGTCAATGGTGGTGTATCTCATCCAATAAAATTGGCTTCTCTTCAAGGAGTTTAGTAGTAATTTCGCATGCACATGGTAGCCCGTAAGATGTCCTTTGAACACAACCACGAATTTCCTTGTCCATGCACAATGTTTCCCTACAACGTGTCTCTTCCAAAGCAATGTTGTCCAAAGCATATCTAGACACATAACCACCTAGGCCGGAGTACAAAGTGACATATTTGAATCTATGTTCCAACATGGTAACGCTCTGACCAAAGGTTGTTTGTATCACAGTGAACTGAAGCACCAACATGTCATGTATTTTCTCCCAACAAGTACCCAAATCACCCATGTAACGCTCCTATTTCTATTAAAGCAATTAAACATGCGAATAATACATTTATTCAAGAAATAGAGATTACGTCATATTCAAAATTCAAAAACCAATAGACATGTATATAAACCTCAACAGTCACAACGGAATATAAATCAGAGTGATCAAATATATACATGCCATGAGCAAATAAATCATATCCCAAAGATAAATCTCAAAACCCAAACATACGGGTAGTCATCAACAAAATAATAATCCAAAGAAAAATATAAACAACCTAATCTAGACCGACACGACAAGCCTAGATCAGAGTCGACATGACACCGATATCGGAGGAAGCTCCCGATATCCCAAGCAAAGACTCACCGAGACTACTCCTGCACAACGTCTACTCACCCATACAGGCAAGTAGGCGGTTAAAACCACTAAGGGTAAGCATTACATTATCATAATCCAGATAACAATTAAATCAAATAATATCATGCACTTGAATAATAATAGTCATGCATAAATACTTATATCACAACTTGATAGCTCCTATCAACATATATCAATCACATGAGTAATTATCCAATCATAAACATTCATTCGCAAACATCAATCATTGAGCAATCATTATCAACATTCATTCATCTCAATTCATCACCAATCACCCATTTCACATAGGACTCATGCTATGATATGCACTTATTGACACATAATGCATGTGGTACCGAATCTCCAAAAAGGTCGTCACCCAAATCCAGATCTCAAAAGATCTCTGCCAGGCCGAAGCCCTATAACGAATAAAACATCGTATCCAGATCTCAAAAGATCTCTGCCAGGCCGAAGCCCTAAAACTAGATCCCAAAAGATCTCTGCTAGGCCGGAGCCCAATAATGAATAAAACATCATTTCATCTCGACTATGATGCATGGACATGTATAAGGACTCGATAATGCGACAACAATTCACAATCTCAACTCAATATATAGGACGACACCCAATTATATTGATTATCTCCACAACATTGCATTATCAAGAAAACATACCCATGCACAAATAAATCATAGTATTCACCATCACCCATCAACATGATTATTAATAATCAACAATGTCATTCAACATCAACTATATCATATAGTTTCACCAATTCAAGCATTCTCATATTCCAAGTAAGATAGCAAAATATATCTCATGATCATTATCACATCCCAATTACATATTTACATACTCAATTATTCACTCTAAATACTTCATTAAGCCCAATATCAAGTTTGGAAAAGTTTCACGACTCATAGAAAAAGTTATGATAAGTTTTCACAAAAATCCACATGACCCATGTGTAGTAATTTAATCATATCTCAAGTTTTTAAAATCATTTGGACGTCAAACCAAAGCCATTAGAAAGCTAACATAATTATCTAAAACTTTTATGTTTACACCAAAGGCCAAATCAAAACAGAAATAGGTGAAAAAGACGCAAGAACGCGAAACAGGGGATGCTGGAACTGGCAATTTCGCTTCTAGAGAAGCTTCTGGCTTGCTTCTGAAGTCTGCTTCTGAAGTGTGCTTCTGAAGTCTGCTTCTGGCCTGTTCGCTTACAGTTTTTCCAAAAAGTGCGTTTTTCACCATTTCGCACGTAAAATGCAAACCGTTAATCGGATTTTGATGCCGTTTTCACCTACACGATCCTGACACTTGACTCTAACATAATCTATAAAAATTTCATGTTTCAACCATCCCAAAATTCATTTTCCAAAACCTCACATAATCACTTATTGGCGAAAACGCTTAAACATCGACATTTCACACGAAAAACCCGTTTTCTCTCAAACGACTCAACTAACATAACCACAACATGAAAACAAAATTTCTCATAGGTTCAATTCATCCAACAATAACAAAATTTCAGTCAACAACCATATATATATCAAAAAGTTCATTTTGGTCCCTCACATGAACACTTAACTCAACTTCACTAATTTCACAAAACCACCAACAACAATTTATTTCTCATCATCAATCCACAATTAAATATACCCAAATCATAATTCACTTACAATAGCATCAGTTGACAATAACCACATCAATGGAATATGAATCACATCTCATTTCAATCAAAACATATCAAATTTCATCAATTAAGCATAATTTCATAACTTAACATTTATACATACTTTGAAACATGTAATTTCACCCATAAACATACCATAATCATCAATTCATGCACAAGAAAATAGCATCACAGCAAGAGCACGAATTTAACAACAATTGTTCATCAACCCATTTTCATACAACATGAGAAAATGCAAAGATTGTACATGATTATGATAATAACTAACCCCCTTACCTTAGAAGAAGATTAACCCAAACTCTTGCTTCAATTCAGCTCCTAAGTCACCCACTTGATTCCTAAAGCTCTTCTCTCCAAAACCCTTTTGCTCTTCTCTTCACCTCTTTCTCTCTCTACCTCTCTCTAGAAATATTTTTGTGAAATGAATGAATTGATTCTTCTAACACAACCCTAGTGTTATCTCCACTAATGGGCTTAACTTAGTTTCTAGTGGGCTTAACCCATTTCTATTCAAACCAAAAATATTACTACACTCCAAACGATATTTTAATTAATAACGGTAAAATGTCACTAACGGTAAAATCTCGACTTTCTCTAGTAACTTAATGAAATAACCATTCTCACTAATTACTAAAAGCAATTCCCACTAAAAATTATAATTTTACCCATCCTCACAAAATTACTAAAATACCCTTCTAATACAAAAACCGATGAAAATGCACCCAATGATGATTAATCACACAAACATATAAAACACATAATAAAAATAATTAAAATAAATCTAGCTAAAAATCGGGCTGTTACAACCCACACTATTGTCCAAATATTTCTTCAATAAAGCATGAGCCGATTCTACCCTGTTAGTGGTCCTGCAACCAAGATGCAGCACATGGTCTGTCCATGCCCTCACTATTTTCTCCTTCACTTCATTCAAGGTGGTCATGGCATAATGTTTGAAAAGTGGGAAATCACCACATGAATCTTGGAACTCCACTAATGCATTTGCAAATAACTCTTGAGTGGGCGATTCAACCATAGCTTTCTATGCCCTCATTATCTTCTTCACAACATCGCGACGTTTCGCCTCTTTCCTATCCTTTTTTCCCAAAGGATATTTACAATCGAAGACGCACCTTTGTTTAACATTTGCTTGCACATGAAAGTAACAATTCATTGCATAACTTTCGGGGAAAACATTTGCAACCGCTTTCATCAAAGACATATCCATGTCAGTCACAATCACCTTAGGCATATTTATCTTTGACGTAAGAAGTTTACGCAACATTTTTAAAACTCAAACAAAGTTTTCCTCTTTCTCATGTGTCACAAATCCAAACCCAACCGAATATGTCAAATCGGCCGAAGTGACCCCAACTACCTCAAACATTGGCATCTTGTACATGTTGGTTTTGTAGGTGGAGTCCATCACCTCTTTCCTCTTCTCTCATTTTCAATACCCCACTACAATGGTTTCAATATGTTGAAAATGGCCTTCAATAGGCCATTGTAAATGGTCTTATGTATGGGCATAGAACGACAATCTATTCCTTTTTTGGTTTATGGTGTTATGTAACTTTTTAAGCCTCTTTTCCAGTACACCTTGTGCTTAAATGAGTGTGGTTTGGCTTTAATATATTGCATTTTGGCATTAAAAAAAAAAAAAAAAAAAAAACTAGCACAAATTTTAATAATTAAAATTAAAATTTTCAAAAAATTAACTACAATACGAATATGTGTTTCAAATTTTCAATAATGAATTGTTAACTACAATACATTCTTTTGAAATTAACTACGCTCATTTTGGAAAAAAAATTATATTCACGTGTGCACCGCACGGGAAAAACGTTCTTTGAATTAAATCAACATGAAGATATCAGCATTGCTATATAGTACGGATATTTGCATACGAATTTCTACGGGCAAGTGTAAATAGGGGTGTTTGCGGTGCGGTTTGGTTCGGTTTCAAGTATAATAATCATCCAAACCGCGAGAGAAAAAAGCATGCAGTTTGGTTTGGTTCGGTTGATTTTTAAAAAGTCATCCAAACCAAACCAAACCAATGCGGTTTGGATTGGTTCAGTTGATGCGGTTAATCGCGAGATAAATAAAAAAATTACATTAACTCTAATATTGCCAACTAGTACCAAGCAATTTTAATTATTCAAAAAAAGAACTTGAAGTTCCAAAATAGCATTACAATACCAATAAAAATTATTTATCTAAAATAACATTACAGTACCAAAATAATATTTAAGAACCAAAAAATAGCTGGATAGTGTTGGGCTTGGGCTTGGGTTCACTTTGGTATTGGACTAGTACAGTACTTACTTAGTTTAATAACATTGAGTATTTTTGCGGTTTAGTTTGGTTTGGTTTGGTTGCTGAGATGCAAATCGCAAACCGAACCGAACCGCGCGGTTCAGTCTAAAAGTCATCCGAACTCATCCGAACCAAGTGTGGTTTTTTACAGTTTCGGTTTGGGTTGATTCGGTTTGCGGTTTTTCTATTGGGTTGGTTCGGTTTTGAACACCCCTAAGTGTAAATGTTAGTTTTCCACGCGTTGCAGACTTGCAGTTTTTGCAATTTATTTAAATAATAATACTAGATAAATATAATAAAAAAAAAAATGATAGAATTGCTTAACCCACACCCACCCACCGTTTCTCTTCCTTCTGCAGCTGTTTCGAAATGAAAAGCACACCTTCCATGTTCTCTAATGGCCCTTATCACCTTCAAACATTCACCTTCTCTAGATCAATGGCAGTTGTGATGGTATAAGGAGGAACACAGGCACGTGATGGTAAATATAATGAAACAGAGAGTCTGTTCAACAAAGACACAAGATCCTGAATACGAAAAATCCAAGCAATGGTTATATTGAGAGTTTATTTTGGAGTACCCAATGCTTAAGTTCTTCCTTTCAATTATTTTTCAAACCGTTTTCAATTTTAACATGTTATGCTCTAACTATAATATGCAGTACAACCTAGTCTCGTTGATGAGAGTACTCCCTCCGTCCTAAATTGTACGACGTTTTGGGTATTTCACACATATTAAGAAATGTAATTAATATTGTGTGGGAAAGAGATATTATGAATTGTTTTACAAAATTATCCTTAATAAATGATATGAGAAAGATAAATGAAAGATTTGAAAAAAGAAAGAGTAATAAATAGTTAAGGATATAATAGGAAAAATAACATTAATATTTCATTGGTATTCTAAAATGACATACAGTTTGGGACAAATATTTTTTCTAAACATACAATTTGGGACGGAGGGAGTATCACATAGTGGAGCATTTAGAGATTGATTAATGCTTTTGGCCAGCTTGTTTCTATGACCAATTGACCATGTAGACTGTAATTATCATGATAAATCATGCAATTGGAGCATCTGGAGTCGTAAGCAAGGAGTGCAAGACCATTGTGTTGGAGTATATGGACAAACAATAATGAACTTGCTTTTTAGCTGAAGTGAGGATCATTTGTAATTTGTTATTGAATATCTTGTTGAAAACTCTTAGAACATCCAATGTTCTCCAATGAGAGTGAATTACAATCTGAGAGTGAATTACCGGAAAAGGAGAACAATTGCGGTGGGAGCGGGTTTCATTCCTATTATTGGTTTTTATTTATATTTAATTTAATCCTATTTTTGTGGATAGAGAAACTGAAGCGCGTGGATATAGATTAATAACAAGCGTCTGTAAAAATTCTTAGGGAAAACATCCGTACAAAATAGCATTGCATTTTCATTAAGATATATTATTATAACTAGTGTGTTAACCTGTACAATGCACGGGTGATAAACTATTATTTTTAATCTCAAATTGTTTAATTTATTTATTTATTGATGAAAATTATTTATTCCGTAAATTTTTAAATATGTTTGTTTATATTTTTTGCTGCAATGATGACAAATATGTGACTTGTATTTTTTATGTTTATTATTGATAAATATATGTCCCATGTTTTATGCATAAATGAAAAATATATTTATAGGTTTCATACCATCGTTGGTGAAGCGTCATTGCGGCTGTCCTCTCATTGTCTTGGTGTGAGTTGATTGTTGTCACTGGTTTCGTTCAATGTTGTCGTTGTTTAGTACTGCTCTAGCGCTGACGCGGTTATGAGTTAGTTTTGTGGTGGATTATGTCAAGTCGTGAGTTTCTCGATCTGATTTTTTGTTATGTTTTTTCGCTTAAATTTATTGGTGTTGTTTTTCGTTTTGTTCCGTGGAGATGAAAATGGGTGGTGGCTTTGTTCCGGTCTTTGATTTGGTCAGAAAATCTTGAATCTGGTTCAATGGATTGACGATATGGGTTCTTTAGTTTTGGCGTTGTTTTGTTGAATGCATATCTCGATTGAACATGACAGGTTTTATCCTGATGTTGCTCGAAAGGGCTAGGTGTGTAGATGTTCTGTGTTGACGGTAGTAGTCATTCATCATACCTAAAGGATTTTATTTGTCGTGGTTGCTTCTTGCGTCTTTGGTGGACTGTGATAGATTTATGTTCATCCCTTGATCTTGATTGCGATTGAAGTTTCAAGACTACTGCGACTCTGTGGATTTGGTTCATAATTGGTTGAGTTGGCTTGAAAAGGCGTTTATGGCTTGCTGATACTTTGAAGCGAGATGTTGGAACTTGGGTCATTTATGTGTTGTTAGACGATCCGTACGCCTACTTAAATGCTCAAAATATTCACTCTACATTTTTTATTTTGTAATTCGGTTTTACGCCCCTATGTGGGTTCGTTGGATTGTTTGTGGTACTGGCTGTTCTCTTTTATTACAACTTTTATACTAAATTATTGGGTTTTGCTTTTGTGGTTTACTGGTTCAGGTCCTTGTCGAGTTTTGCTTTTAGGTTTTGCTTAACAGTGTTTTTTATTTTTATCATTGAGAAATAATTAACTCGTAATTTTTTATGTATCAATACTTAATTCCTTCAAAAAAAAATATGTATCAATACTTAATATTTTTCCTATGTTTTATTATATATTTATAATGATAAATATATGTTATGTGTTTATTACTGACTAATGCATGTTCCCTTTTAATATATTTTTATTAGTGATAAATACTTATCCTGTTGTACCAAAAAAAAAAAACTTGTCCCGTACTTTTTTATGTTTTGAGTTATAAATATTTTCTCGTTTTTTCAATATATTTGTCTACTGTTTTCTTAATTCGTAAAGAAAGAAACTCAAGAACATTGGTTAGCTCTTTATTTTTTTGTTTGTTCCATTTTTTTCCTAATAGCATTAACCTAGATTACAGAAGTCATTAGTAATATAAAGGGGTATATGAGGCTTATATTAACCTTATTTCTAAGTAATAAAAGTTAAGTAACAATTTTTATTTAAAAATATTTGGTATTAATAAGTTTAAATTAAAAGCATTTGGCATTAATAACTTGGAAAAAAGCGTTATAAATATAAAATCACTTATACCTTTAAGTCATTTACAAAGCGTTTATAAATTTAAAATGGCTTAATACATCCCCCGGTCCCCTTTTTTTTTTGAAGAAACTAATAGAAATATATTAAAAAATCAGTCCCTCAAGCACAAGATGTGCCAAAGAAAACTGAGAAAGTTAAATACAATACAAAAAGGCTATGAGAGCCATAAAACAAAAACCAGAAACAGACTTTACAACACAGTCTGTAAACAAGGTAAAGGATTATTTCTCCAATAAGAGTAATCAAAAACGAACAAGATGTAGTTAGCTTTCAACCACCAAAACGTTTGAAGTTTGACTCTTTCAAGTAGAACCTCCAAAAGAACAATTTGGTTTTGGAAAATCCTCCTGTTGCGATCTTTCCATATAGTATATAAGGCTGAGATCCAAATAATAGTAAAAGCTTTCATAGAATTCTTTGAGAAACCGCCTAGAGCGCAAAACTGATTAGCATGAGTATATAAATTGTCATTGAGAACCGTAACCAAACCTAACCAATCCGATAGCATAAGCCATAATCGACCATAATAATCGCATTGGAAAAACAAATGATCCATTTCCTCCTCCTTACCACATAAAGCACCACAAGAAACATTGGTAGCCTCAAGAACATTCCTCTTGCGAAGATTATCCTTTGTAGCAAGTCTATTCAGAAAGAGCCGCCAAACAAAAATATTAACTTTTAAGGGTACCGCTTTAAGCCATAAAAATTGATCAAAATTTGCAGTGATGTTAGTCTCCACCGCTGTTAAATAAGAATAAGCTGAATGCACCGTGTATACTTGTGACGAGTGGAGTCTCCACACCCATCTATCAGACATGTCTACCTGCAAAACAAAGTTAGACAACCGCTCCACACACTCCTCCACCAACTCTTCCTCCCATGCAAATAATCTCCGTCTCCACCTCCAAGCACCCCCATCGACCCCCCATCGTAACAAAAACATCTCCCTCACCGTCACACCTTTATTTTCTGACAACTCAAAAAGTCTAGAGAAAGTCACTGCTAGCGGAACATTTAACAACCAAGAATCCTCCCAAAACAATGTGGTACTCCCATCCCCTACTTTCCTGACTATGTTATCAACCAACCACGTAGACTCAGCCAACCCCACACCAGCTCTAATTTGGTTTAACTGACGCCACCAAATCGACCCAACACCCTCACAAAACCGCACCCTCCCTCCAAACTCTCCGTATTTCGCATGCAACACCACATTCCATAAACTTTCCCTATCCTCCAAAACCCTCCACACCCACTTTCCTAATAAAGACATATTGAACTCCTGCAATCTTTTCACGCCCAAACCCCCATTCTCCTTATTCAAACAAATATTATCCCATTTAATCCAAGAAATTTTCCTAGAATCCTCACCACCACCCCAGAAAAAATTAATAAAAATAGAATCAAGGGTAGAAGTGATACCTGAGGGAGCTTTGAAGAAAGAAAGGAAATAAACCGGAATGGACGACATAACGGACTTTAGCAAAACCAACCGACCACCCAACGATAAATTTTTAGACTTCCACCCGGATAACCGCTGACGAATTCTCTCAACCAAAGGGTACCAAAAGAGAAGTTTACGAGGATCTCCACCAATATGCAAACCTAGATAAATGAAAGGTAACCGTCCATGCCTACAATGCATAACTACCGCTGCCTCATGCAGCCAAGACTCAGTAATATTCACTCCAAACAACATGCTTTTGTGAAAATTAACTTTTAGACCTAATATAGCTTCAAATAATAATAGGACAACCTTCATTGCTCTAACATTAGCCCAAGACTTAACACCTACCAATAAAGTGTCGTCAGCAAACTGCAGATGAGACACTGACACAGGTACCTGCGTCCCAACTGTATACGATGTAAACAAACCATTTGAGCCAACCGCAGTCATCATCACATTAAGTCCTTCAGCAGCTAACAGAAACAGAAACGGGGAAAGAGGATCCCCTTGACGGAGTCCACTTTCAAAATGAAACTCATCAGCCGGACAACCATTCACTAGCACGGAAGCTGTAGCCGTTGTAACGCACTCCATAATCCAAGAACGCCACATATGCGGAAAATACATTTTACCCATCACCTCATCTAAGTACCTCCAATCCACCGAATCATACACCTTTTCAAAATCCACTTTAAACATAAGTAGCTCTTTATCATTACGCTTTGCATCATCAACCAATTCCTTTGCTATCAGAATACCATCCAAAATCTGTCTACCCTTAACAAAAGCAGACTGAGAAGCAGAAACTACACTTCCAATCACCTTTCTCAACCGATTGGCCAAAACTTTAGATAAAATTTTATAAACACTACTCACCAAGGCTATAGGACGAAAATCTGCTACCCTTTGAGGACTTTCAACCTTTGGAATCAAAGCTATGAAAGTAGAATTAAGGCCTTTAGTTAACTTACCATGATGGTAAAACTCCGCAAAAAAATTCAATAAGTCAATCTTTAAGATTTCCCAAAAATCTTTGAAGAAACCCAAATTAATACCATCTGGTCCAGGACATTTAAAGCTATCACAATCCCACACCGCTGCTTTAATTTCTTCTAACAGGAAAGATTTGATGAGATCCGCCCCATCCGTCATCGACAACGATTTGAAAACCAAACCACTCATATCTGGCCGCAGTTGTGGACTCCTCTTGAAGTGATTTTGAAAGTGTTGAAAGATCAAATGACGCATAGGCCCCACACCTTCAATATTACCATCATCGGTTGCCAAAGAAATGATAGATTTCGACCTTCTTCTGGAAGACATGATACAATGAAAAAACCTTGAATTTGCGTCCCCTTCCTTCAATCAATTAATTCTTGATTTCTGCCATTGCATACTAGCTTGAAGTTTCAAACAAGCCATAATGTCAGCCGATAGCATATGAATTTCGTTCACTTCCTCATCCTCAGAGAACTATTCTCTCCTATAGCATCCAATGCCGCCATTCTTTCTTTAGCCCCTTGAATCTTACTGTTGATGTTAAGTGTATGATTCAAGTGCCAATTCCTCAATCGTTCTTTTAATCTTTTGAGTTTTTCCTTCAGAATGAAACCACTCCAACCTTGAACCTGAAACGACTGCCAACTTTCTTTAACAAACTCACCATACCCTGGAATATCCGCCCAACATTTGAGCATTCTAAGAGGTTTAGGCCCCCAATTTTCCTCATCAATAGTTAACAGAATAGGACAATGATCCGACAACCCTCTAGGAAGAGCGACCTATATACAGTTAGGATATAAGGTCGTCCATGATTCAGATAATAAAAACCGGTCTAGACGGCTCATCGAAACACCATCACCCCGATACCAAGTAAAGTTACGACCACACAAAGGTAAATCAATGAGAGAATTACTGTCAATAAACTGATTGAAATTATCATAGTCAACAGAAGCTGTATTTTCAATCCGACCTCTCCTTTCTTCACTAGAACGCACAACATTGAAGTCACCAAGCACACACCAAGCTACATCCCCATGAACCAAGAACAAATTAGAGATAGCTTCCCACAAAAGCTGGCGCCCCCTATTATTGCAAGGAGCATAAATATTTACCAAACAAAACATTTCATTATTTTTAATAAACGACCCCTTGATCATCAAACAATTTGTAATGTTTACCGTCATCCAAACATCCAACACACTAGGATCCCACACCGTAATAATGCCACCAGACGCACCAACTGAAGATTTAAAAGAAAAAGCAATGGGATCAAGCCCCCAAATAGAACGACACAAGTACTCATCAACCACTTCCAATTTCGATTCTTGTAAACATAACACTAACGGCTTCCTCTCGGCAACTAATCTGTTAACCTCCCTCCTCTTTTCGGGTGCTCCAAGCCCCCTAATATTAATAGATAAAATCTTCATAAAAAACCAACATCTCCTCACACACCTCCCCAACCGCTCCCACCACACTAAACATTCAAACTCCCCGCCTCACTACCTTCCATCCCTCCGCGTGCTCCTCCTCGAGAAAGAGCCTGAAAACTGTTGTTACACCAAATACCAATATTTTTTCTCACCTCTACAATATCTTCCTCCACTTCCTTCGCATTTCCATGAAGAACAACCCAATTCTCCCAATCTTTAGACTTACCAGAGTTACCTGATCCTGCTGACAAGGAAACTTTATTTATCTTACAAGAAGAAATATTGGAAGATGTTTTAGAAGACTTCCCTTTCAATAAAAGTCTTTTAGATTTTTTTATCTTTTTTCAAAGACATGATCAATTCCTTTCTGTCTATTTCTGAAAGTCTTGCTAATTTTTTCAAACCAATCAACGACGGTGCCACCTTTCGTCTAAAAGGTGCGATTTTCTTAATGCCTTTAAACACCTCAACGTCATTCTTCAGTGATTTTTTCTCAACCTCAAAAATAATGGGGGAAGAGGCTGCATTTTCTTTCTTAACAACATTCTCTGACATACCTTGAGCTAGCGAAAAAGCCGCGGGCACAGCTGCACTATCAACCTCATTAGAATTTTTAACAAGATCCTCATGAATATGATGAACAAGTGCATCAATTAAAGGCTCATCGTGCGGTATACAATCGGGAACTGAACATTGTGATTTATTGTCATCTTCGAATTCAGTTAAACAAGCATCCTCGGCTGAATCAAACTCTAAATCTTCAATAAATTGAATAGGATACATCCTCCCATCAATCACAAAATGTGCAACATAATTTAATTCTTGCAATTCAGGTGTTGCTATCAATAAACGAGCATAATCCATTCTACCTTTATTCACAGTAATCTCATCAATTTTGAGTAGCCGACCTCTAGTTGATGCCAATTCTAAGAAAAAGATGTCATTCCAAGCATGTAATGGAACCCCGTAACATCTAACCCAAGCACCCCTCTCATATTGAACATTACTGTCTTTCGTCCAAGGACGGCAATCACGTAAAAAATTACCCACGAAATCAGCCGCTGAATTAAACAATTCTGTGACATCTCCATCCACACATGGATATAACACAACATTATCCCCTCCCAAAGAAATTAAATTAAAATCCATAAAACCAGCATCTAAAAAAGATTGTTGTATACCATAGAAGCACATACCATCTTTAACTTTGGCCAAGATACATTTGTTTGCCCAAACAACATCATCATGATAAGGTAAATATTCTCTAGCCACTTCAGATGCCATCATACCACATACAGACTCGCTTCCCTCCCCTACAGCAATTTTCGGCCTCCCTTCCTCCTTCACCTCCTCCGGTTTCTCCTTCACCACCTTCCCCTCCTCCTTCCTACCACAAACAACATCCCCCACTTTAAACACACTCTCCCTCTCCCTCTCTAACTCACTCTGAATGTCTGCCACCTTCACCTTTTGTAGTGCCAACTTCCTACTATCCCCTTTCTCAACCTCTTTAGCTAACAACTCCCTCTTTAGAGTCTATTTTTATGACTTATGTGATTTATATGATTTTTGTGATGTGTTATTAATTTATTAAGTGGCTTATTTTATTATTTAATAGAATAAGATTTGAAAATAAAATAAGATTAAGTTGTGGGGGCTATTTTGGAAATTAGAAGAGTTTAGTGGAACAAGTGAAAATATATGTTATTTGGTGTAGAAATATATGTTATTTTGTGTAGAAATATTATGTTATATGGTGTAGAAATATATATGTTATTTGGTGTAGAAATATATATGTTATCTGGTGTAGAAATATATTTGTTATTTGGTGTAGAAATATATTTCTTATTTGGTGTAGAAATATATATGTTATAGAAATATATTTGTTATAGAGATATATTTGTTATAGAAATATATTTGTTGTAGAGATATATTTGTTATTTGTTATAGAAATATTTTATATTATATATATATATATATATATATATATATATATATATATATTAGAATAGAATATTGAGACTTGAAGGGAAAATTTGGAAATAAGAGAAAATAAGTAGGTTAAGGATTTATATAAAAGGGGAGAGTTAGAATTAGAAAATAAGGACGTGCATACTGCTTTTGGGAGAAAAAGGAAGAAAGTGAGAAGTCAGAGAAAGAGAAGAGGAGCAATCTCGTAGAGACCGATCATCTAATCTAAGGTAAGGGTGGGACTAACTTTCTCTAATTCTAAGTTGTATAATTCTGAAATTGAGTTTAACATGTTGTAGGTTTTAGTTATGGAAATTTGGGAATTAGGTTTTGAAGTTGTAATTGGTTGTTAAGAGAGTAGAAAATTCGTTGAATTTGTGTAGAATTTATGTTCAGATCATGGGTTATTTTTAGTGCAATGTTTTATATGGTTTTAAGTGCCTTTACATGTATAGAAATGGTTAGACAAGTTTTTGGATCAAATTTGGGCATAGGGAAGTTAAAATTGGGATTTTGGGGTGAAAAGTGGGTTTTTTCCGAGTTGCTCTCTAACAGCATGTCCTGTTTCATGTTCTTGCGTCTTTTTCACACGTTTCTGTTTTGAATTGGCCTTTGGTGTAAACATGAAAGTAGTAGATAATTGAGTTAGCTATCACGTGGCTTCTGTTTGACGTGAAAATGATTTTTTGGTTCTTGAGATATGATGAAAATACTTCAGGGAGGTATTAGTGAAATCTTATGAAAATTCAGCATAACCGTTTCTAAGTTAATCCAAAAGTTAAGGAATAATTCCAAACCTCAAAACTAGAAGTACTATGAGTTCAAATAGGGTGTTTAAGAGTATTTAACGTATGTTGTGATGGATCTAATTTGGTTTGACGTGAATATCTTTGTTGGATAATTTGAAATACACATATTATGTGAATGTTGTTGTTGAATAATTTGAGTTACATATATTTATGTGGAAAAGGTATGATATAGAAAATAATGTTGTTATATCATTCAAGTTGTTATTATTAATGATACTATGTTGTGAAAGATGTTTATATGAAGTTGTAATGGATATATTGGACGATTATTGTTGATGTTGACTTACTGCATATTAGTTAATGGTGCTGCCTTGCTGTCGTGATTAGGATGCTAATGTTGGTCGAAGTTGTTTAAGTTGTAAGATGTTGATCCAAATTATTGGAGTCATATGAGATGTCTAAGTTGTTTAAGCTGTAAGACGTTGAGTCCATGCATACTCATTTAAGTTGAGGGTTTGATGCCCTTTGAGCCTATTTACGCTCAATACGTTGAGGGCTTGATGCCCTGTGAGCCTATTTACGTCAATACATTGGGGGCTTGATGCCCTGGTTGGTACCACATGCATGATTAAGAAGTTGAAGTTGTATTTGTCAAGTTTAAGTTGTTGAAGTCGCATTGTCGTTGTCGTTAAGTTGTAATTTATCAATGTCGTGAGTGGACTATCTCTCACGTGTGTCTTTAGGTGCTCTGATACGTAACGGGATGGGAACTTTGTTACATGCTTTTATATTCCTTACATATTGTTTATGAATTTACATGATTAAGTTGTTAATTGAATTTTTATGAGATGTTTTGATGAGGCCTTCGTGCCAAGACTATTTTAGATTGTCGAAATAAATTCCGCTGCGAAGTATTAATTATTATGTTATTGAATTTTGAAGGATAATTAGTTAATTACTCCGTTTATGATTTTAAGAAAAGAAGTGTGACATTCCGTTTATGTGGATTACTCTGATTATTTTTATGAAATTTTTATGTTGGGAAAACGGGGTGTTACATTTTCCAACACGTTCTCGCTTAAATAGTAGAGGAGTCTCTTGCCCACTTGATTGTGTTCATTATAATCGTAATTATGAAGATAGTATTCATATCCTTATTGAGTGTCCTAAAGCTGTTCAAGTTTGGCGGAATGCGAATTTATGGGACACAATTGACAGGGTGATCCATCAAGACTATAATATTAGTGCTCTCATTTTCACCCTTTTACAAAATCTATCTTCAGGGAAATGTGAGCTGATGGCAACAATTATGTGGAGCCTTTGGAAATGTAGAAACATGAAACTTTGGCAGCAACATTTTGAGACAGACTCGCATGTGCTTCAACGTGCAACTCATGTACATGAAGAATGGCAAACAGCCCAAAGAATTAGATCAAGCAGTAGTAACCAACCCATAACTCCACAGGTTCGACCTTTGAGACAAGAGGAAGATGTTTGAAAGAAACCGACACCTGGCAGGTATAAATGCAACATTGATGCATCCTTTTCTACTTCTCTTAACAGGGTTGGTTTGGGCATGTGTCTTAGGGATGATGATGGTGCTTTTGTACTTGCAAGAACATAATGGTTTGTCCCTATTTGTGTTATAGATGTGGGGGAAGCTGTTGGACTACACACGACTTTGGATTGGCTCTCTAATCAACAATTTCATAATGTAGATTTTGTTCTTGATTGTGTCAATTCTAGTCTAGAAGATAGTAGCGAGTTTGGATGTATTATCACTGCTTGTAAACAACTGCTAGTTGATAGATTTCAAAACTTTCACGTTGAGTTCAGCCGAAGGCAAGCAAATAGGGTAGCTCACGAGTTAGCTCAGGTAGCCTTATCTGATCCTAGCCCCCATGTGATTGATGATGTACCTACATGTATTTGACATATTTTATCTAATGAAATGCAATGATTTTCTTCCCCAAAAAAAATAAAAAAAATAATACTACCTGTGCCCTTACTTATAAGACCCTTTTGAGAATTTTTTTTGTCCCTCTTTATAAGACCCCTTTGCTATTTCCAACTACATTAATTAATTTTTTTGTTGTGCGGACAAGATGGCTTCTCTGGGTCATGATCTGTCTGACATTGTTTGGTTTGATGTTTTACCTCCGGCTTTGTATTTAGACTTCTTTAGTGATAGGAACGGTTTGCCTAATTATCGATTTCCCTAAGTTGTCACTTGTTTCTTTTCTCTTATGTTTTTATTGTTTTGAGGGTTTTGACCTAGTCCCCCCTCTTGTACATATATTTCTCCTTTTTTTTTTTTTAATAATATTTATAAAGTAGGCGGCAAGGGATAGGATTTCCAGCGGGGTGCTAACCTAGTTGGGATGTCTCTGGGCTCCTTGATGTCTAACCTTCTTCTTGCCTTATCCAAAAAAAAAAAAAACTGCATTAATTATTTCTTTACATACATGCCCCTATTTATTATACATCTTTTTCTTCAATCAGCAATAAATAACATGTTGAAAACATAAACCAACTCTCTCTCTTAAAGGATCATTGTAAAAACAATAGTAATTACAAACATATTTAATACAAATATCCACTATCTTAATTCACGTTATTTTCTCAATAGGGCCCTATAATTAGGGACGGAGATAGTAATATATATATATATATATGAGATTATATTTAAATTATTTGAAATTTTATTTTATTTAAAAAAACTACTTAAAATAACCACTTTCTCCGACCCAATTGATAAGATAATTGACAAAAAATATATTTTATTACTCAATTTTAAAGGATTTCTCTATCACATGTAGATTTGCATATATTAAGAAGTTTAAAATAGTAAATTTGTATTAGAATTTGTGGAATTTATATCCAATATGTAACTTTTTAAATTCAATATTCTCAGATCAAACAAACCCCCTTCTTCCTTCAAACAGTGGGAGTGGACACTCCTTTACCTTGAATTAACTTTAGATCCTATTGTATAGTTAATAGAATTGAAATTTCATACATCAATCTTCTTTTATCTCTTTCTATAATAAAAAAAATTCTACTATCCCCACAACACTTGGCTACAAGGTGCAAATATGCACATTACACTCAGAAGAAAATTGGGGATGAACCTTGAAGATAAAAAAGAACAGGATAAATACAAGAGCTTTTGTGATCGACAAGTATGCTAACAAAAATGTGATTTAACTTTTGTCCAAACAACAATTGTGTATAAATAAAACCATAACCTCAACGGCGCTTGTACAAACAAGGTTTAAGTGATGGCCATTCAATTTCCTTCCTTTTAGAATTTTGTTTTTCCTACACACGAAAAAAACAAAATCAATAACAAGAATTCAAGAAGAAAAGTAGAATCACATGAATGAGGTAGCTACATACCTTGGTGAAGTAAAACAAAATGAACATTTTATTTGAGAAGTCCTGCAAGGATTAAAGATCAGTAATCACAATCCAATACATATATATTAAGGGGATGCTAAATTTTGGTTTCTCAATCTAATAACTCATTTGTTAAATAAGCACATAAAAATTTTGTAGCTTTCATTATTATTATAATATATTTTTGCAGCAAGAAAAAGAGAAGAGACGAAAAAACTGAGACAGACAAAACTCAAGAGGGGACACGTTTGCACACTAGTATTTTTAGACGCAGTAAAATGGAACATCTTCATACCCTTTTCACGGAGTTAAATCCTAGCTCAGAAATTGCATTTGAAAACTTCTCTGGGTCTGCTCCTCCAGTATTTGGATCAAATCTGCTCTTCACTTCTGCTATCAAAAGCCAGCCACTGTTCAATACTACAATAAGTCAGATTCTGACGAGGAAAGCATGCCCAGTTGGAAAGTAAAATTCGTTATTGAAATAAAAACAAATACCCTGGCTTAAGCACCCTGCATGCTTCTTCAAGATAAGTTTGATAGTTCGTTCCCATCAATGATAGACAGAATACAGCAACATCAGCAGATGCAGAATCTAGTGGAGTCTGCAAGTAATTCACAAAAATGAGCATGTCCTCTTGCAAGTAATCCATTATGTGCTTCAAATATTATTATGAAATTCATGTACTTAAATTTTTACGGAAGGAAACTTGTACATTTTTTTTTTTTGCATTCTAAAGATAAGGACCTAACTATCCAAAATTACATAACTAGAATGGCAGAAAGCAAGAAATAATTATTTCCTTCAATATATAAAGGAATCCATTCAGCCTTTCATGATTTCACTAATGTGTCCCAACCATAAAAGCTGTACTTCAAGTAAGGAAATAGAAAAACAACGAAGATGCGACCCACAAGTAGTGTTGTGAAATATTCGCCATAGCGGCCATGGCATGTGGATTTTGTGTTAGTGCTGCCATAAAGACTGTGTCGTAAACATTGCAAATACAATAACTTATGTATAGAAAGCATGATGTAATTATTACTTTGACAAGTATTTGTATGGTATTTTCTTTAGACAATGATTCTATGACACTTATTAGTATGACCAAATAAATGTCATAGAACCACACCACACACAAAAAAAAATGAATATCGTAGAACCTCATCCATGAGTTCTTATTCGTCTAATTTTGTTTTAACTTACGAAAAATAAATGAACAGAGCATTGTGTTCGAGAATTTGGATGTACAATTTGGTAACGATAGGACGGGGTACCAACATATATGTTGTCATTGATCTCAACAATTAAGATATGTACACAAATCCTGCAACTTTATTTGGTGTTCATGTCACATCAACTCTTTTGCAGCTTCGTTATTATGATGCTTCTGGTCAGGTATCACCTACTTCTATCAATTATGAGTATCAATCTCTTTGTTCTTTAATGCATGGAAATGCATCAATAAATAATTTGTCAACTAAGTAGTGGTGAAAAACATACACACACACACACATATATATATATATCATTCATTACAAGCTATGAATTATTTCTTTACTCTCCAATTAATTTCTACATGCTTTCATTGCCCTAAACAAGTAACAAAATATGCATTTGCATCAAGTATTTGGGTAATCTAACTATTTGATTGATTTCTTTATTATAATAGATGCAGGAGTTCCATCAGTCAAGCAAGAGTCAACGGAAGCTAGATGTGGTTCTATTTGCAAATCATGTTCCTCTCTCGGTGAGGGATATCAATTCTTGGAAATGATAACATAGAAAACATAACATGGTAGTGAGGAACATCCAAAGCTATCAATTCTTGTCACTACCATGTTCTGTTTTCAATGTTATCATTTCCAAGAATTTATACCCCACCGTAGAGAGGAACATTGGTTTGCAAACAAAACCACCGCTAGCTTTCGTCGACTCTTGCTTGACTGATGGAACTCCTGCATCTATCATAATAAAGAAATCAATCAAATAGTTAGATTAACCAAGTTTTGATGCAAATGCCGATTTTGTTACTTGTTTAGGGCAATGAAAGCAAGAAGAAATCATCTGGAGAGTGAAGAAATAATTCATAGCTTGTAATGAATGATATCGTGTTTGTGTGTGTGTTTTTCACCTGCTACTTAGTTGACAAATTATTTATTGATGCATTCCCATGCATTTAAGAACAAAGAGATTGATACTCATAATGGATAGAAGTAGGTGGTACATGACTAGAAGCCAGTGTGAGATCGTAATAGCGAAGCTGCAGAAGAGTTGACGTGACATGAACACCAAAGAAAGTTGCAGGATTTGTGTACATGATCTTTATTGTTGAGTTCAATGACAACATATAGGTTGGTACCCCGTCCTATCGTTACCAAATTGTACATCCAAATTCTCGAACACAATGCTCTGTTCAGTTATTTTTCGTAAGTTAAAACAAAGATTAGACGATTAAGAAGATCTCATAGATCAGGATGAGGTTCTACAGTATTCAATTTTTTTTGTGTTGTGGTTCTACAGTATTTCATTTGGTCATACTAATAAGTGTCATAAAATTATTGTCTAAAGAATTCATAACATAAACTTTTGTTAGAAAATACCATACAAATACTTGTCAAAGTAATAATTACATCATGCTTTCTATACATAAGTTATTATATTTGCAATGTTTACGACACAGTCTGTAATGTTGTGTTTATATAGCAGATTGTTGGTTGGCCGCCATAATCTGCTATTGATAAAACTGGCCTCAAGCCTGATCCGTTGCATTAGTTTTGTAATATACTACTAGCAGAAGAAACAGGAGCGAAGAGAAATCTTTGTACTCCTAAAAAATACACCCTAGTGAAATAAACACCAAAATAAGGCAAAAAAAACTAAATTGTTTTTGACATAACTGTGACACATGAAGGCAAGGGAAACAAATACGGCTACTAGTGTCCACTGCTATAAAACTAGTCTCCAAATCCAAAGCGTACAAAGTACATGAGCTTGACAAGCAAAACTTACATTTGCCATGTCACAAGCAATTACATCGGGATCGTTGGAGACAAGGTCAAGAGAGAAGACAGTATTCTTCACGCTTTTGGCAATGAGTGCTTCCCCTAGAATGCATCAGAAACATGAAAACATTAGCAGTGAACAAGCAAAATATGAGTATTGTGTAAGAGTTATAATCAACAATAAGATCAAGTATATTCTCACCACAACCAAAATCAGCAACAACAAAAGAAGGACTCTGTTTTTTCAGCCACTTAATAATTACATTAACTGGCTGTTCCGGCCAGTTTGACATTTGCGTTTTGTATCCTGCATGATACTATCCAGATAAAATTGAGATGACCAATAAAAATGAGCAATTCCAATCATTACAATACATGCTAATGAACTACTATGGAAGAGGATATGGAGCCTAGTCACTAGTGTTGCAAGACACACTCATCAGACAAAAATTATGAGTTGTTTGGTGAATTTTGACGCTGATTCCTTCGGTTAAATTTTTACTCGGATTTTATCATTAACAATGTGGATTTTGTTGTTTAAACAAAAAAATTAGGTCACTAGACTTGAGAAGTCATAAATTACTATAACAACTCAGTTCAATGTTTTACCATTGAATCAAAGGCATCTTATCCTTTATGAATGTTAGGTCCGTAGATGCAAGTAGTTAAAACAGAATGAACATTTTTGAAAATTTTAACCTAATCAATTTGACTTCCTACTTCAGTGTCAGTAATACTAATCAAGCGACACCCTTATATATCTTATCATAAATCATGTCTAATGACAGATTCAAATAAAAAGTTCATGTAAACGACCATTACCAAGTTAAATAGAGACGAATCTTCACGGAAATAATCAAGCGCCTCCTTTCCACTGAAAAAATGACAATTCCTTAAATCATGTCAACCCAAACAAGAATTACAAGAAAGAAAGAAACAAAATACAGAAAACAGTTTAGGAAGTTTAGTTATAGGACCATTTGAACAAGTCATTAACAAATTAACAAAAAAAAATTAAACCAAAAACTGTGTAACTAGCCAGCTAATTATTGAACCCCGCTGAAATAATAACCATCCAAAAATAATTAATAAAAGCATTATGTCCCAATTCATTGCCCAAACTACTTAAAGGAAGAAGTCACACTGAGCCTCTCAATTTCATTTAAGACTAGGTTTGGCAAGGCCATACTACTAGCTTATAGCGGATAACTTATCAAATATAAGATTGTATGTTCCAAATAGAATTATTTCATAATGACCCTTCTCTCATTAATTTATATTATTTTTTCCACATATTACTTTAAGCATCTTTCGAGCATATACCTAACACTAACAGCATATCATTTGCTCACATAGTTACCCGAATCTACAAAAAAAAATACAAAGAAATATACTTGCGTGAATATACAAAAAATTACAAAGAAATTTACTTGCGTGAATGTTAACATCCAATAGTTTAACGAAAAACACGTTGATGGTATGTGACATTAGTCGGTTGTGTGTGTGTAAAAATAATTTATTTAAAATTTACATAATTTTTATACTCCTATAAATATCCCAACTTTCACTTTTAGTCCCTCTAAAATTTTTCATGGAACAATAATCTCCTTAAACTTTTCCATCCCCGTACTTTAACTTCTAAGGTAAGCTGGCATGGCATTGCCATGTGGCCAATTTTATCAACTAAGAGATAACTACGCTTGTATACGTGGGCGGTATGAGAAATATTGATTTAAAATAAATAAAGAAAACAAAAATGATATCTTCATTTCCATGTTTAAACCTAAAAAATCATCTTTAATTTCTAATATTCGAAAACAATCTAAAAACCTATCGTCATCTCATTCCAAAATCCTATTCTTTCTCTCTTTCAATCCCAAAAACCTCAGTTGAAAATAGCTGAAATAGGGTTTGAATCTCTGTCGGTTGCTGAAAACAACAATGCACGTGTAGATGATACGAGGATCAAACCTACTAAGATTCATAAATTAGGGTTTGGATCAGCGTCAAGTGCCGAAAATGGCAATACACGTCAACAGTGTGAGGATGGAATCAACTGAGCTTTATGTGAGCCTCATAATTTCAATCGGAGAAACGCTGAATCCTCATGAAAGTCCAAGATTACATGCAAATTAATGAAAATAATGGTGGTGATTGTTCGAAGAAAGTTGCAGATTTATGTCAAGAACATGTACAAACGACTCCACCTGGTGTTGTGATTTGTGATAACTTAGTAGTTAACAGTCATGCGAGGAAAACGCAAGAGGCACTTCTTCTAGTAATGATGCATCCGAAAATTTCGGAGAAGGTTTTTCTGTATTGAAGATGCCAAAGAAATAGTTCTGTTCTCAAGAGCAAATGTGTAAGTGCCTTTCATGTTTCATTTTCATCATTGCTTATGAGTTAGTTAGATATTTATGTAAAAAATGTTTTTTTTGCTTGAGTTTTTTTCTATGGTTTCACTATTAACTCCGCTAGTGATTAGGAATCTTGATGCAGGTATTCAAACCACGTTTACCAAAGAAGTGGTGAATGGATATGTTGCTTGCGAGGGAGGGGGAGGGGTTGTGTGTTTATGGCTTGAGGGTTGCACCGTAGTTGTGAAAAGCCTTGTGGTTTTGAAGCTAACTTTTGGTTTACGAAGGTCGAAGATGAATGAGGACGATGATGATTTATGGGTTTCAATTTCAAATGCTGAAAACGGAACCAATAGTGAAACCATGGACAGAAAAAAATGAAGCAAAAAAATTTATATATAAATGTCTAACCAACTCATAAGCAAGCAATGATGAAAATAAAACACAAAATCATAAAGACAACTACAGATTTTTTCTTGAGAAGAGAACTATTTTCCAATACATTACAGCAAGAAGCACCTCTTGTATTTTTTCCTCGCAGCATTAACTTCTACATTATCCTAAATCACAACGCTAGGTGGCGTCGTTTGTCCAGGTTCTTCACACATATCATCAATATTCTCCGAACAATCGCCAACATTTTTTTCATCAATTTGCATGTGATCTTGCGATTTCGGACTTTAATATGATGATTAAAAAACGTTTCTCTTGTCGAAATTCTAAGGCTCACAAGAAAGCTCAGTTGATTCTATTCTCACATCGTCAAATGTGTATTGTCATTTTTGCCATCAAGAAAGGGTTAGCGGCGCAACTTGTTGCCCGCTTGCCTTTCGTTCATGTGTAATTAACATTGATTAGCGAAATAATAAATGAAAATTAACATTGTTTTTAATATTAATTAAAAAAATTAATTTAGTTTAATTGGCTTATTAGTTATCCTCTATAAGTTCATCTAATATAAGCTAACTTATCTATCAATCAATACTTTAGTTTAACCAAACAGAACCTAAGTATTAATCTGAATTTGATGTTCCAAAACAAAAAAGACAAGAATATGAACAATAACATACGTGCAAGTGTAGAGCTTCTCATTAATCATTCTGAAATGTCCACCAGACAATCTCGCTCGCATCTGCAAAATTAATCACCCAACAAATAAACATTGAAACTCAAATAAATATAAAAAATTGAATTTTGGGTATACCTTTTCGAGAAAACTGGAAGGTTTGCCATTAGAAGCTGGTTTTTGAATCTTGTTCGATGAATCATTTTTGCCTTGTCTTTGTCTCTTTCGTTTTTTGTTCGTCATTGCAAACTCTTCTTCTTCCTTCTACCTCCTTGAACCTAAAACTAGGGTTTTTTTATTGTAGCTGGTGGTGATAACGAAACTGAACCGGATCGAC
Source organism: Medicago truncatula (assembly GCF_003473485.1). Taxonomy (NCBI): domain Eukaryota; kingdom Viridiplantae; phylum Streptophyta; class Magnoliopsida; order Fabales; family Fabaceae; genus Medicago; species Medicago truncatula. The sequence goes on from NC_053048.1 coordinate 12,395,406, forward strand.
GGTTAAACCGATTGGACCGAAAACTAAAGCTGTGTCCGGTTCGGAAAGAGTTTAAAAACCGCTGGTCTTATACAACGTAAATAAAGATGTAGAAAGAAAAGAGAATGAGAGAGATTTTTTAAAACAGAGAGAATGACAGAGATGCTGCTGGTTGCTGGCGGCGCGAGGACATCATATATAGTGTGGCGGATCTGGATCCCTCTCCAGTGTATTCTCTCCCGCCTTCAATCCTGCAGTAATTTTCAACCGTTGGATTAATCCAACAGCTGAGAGACAAAAAGCTGACATAAAGAACTACATCAATTTGGTGGCATTTCACATGGGAAAGGAGAAAACTTTCCCATCATAGCAAAAGGTGTGTGTTCACATGGAAAGGTTGATTCTTTTCCCATCATGGAAAAAGTGAACTATGACCATAGATATATTAATAAACAAATTGAATGGCTAGGATTGTTTACCTATAACCCTTTCATAACTTTATTATTTTTAACATTTAACAAAAATTTGAACCCCACAATCGGACCCCACCTATAGGGAAAATGTTATTTTAATTATTGGGCTTTATATACAATTTCACATATATGTAGCAATGGACTATTTTTTAGACAATAAATCATCATGTGCATAGACTATTTTTTTTTTTAGCATAAGCAAAAATACAAGTTTATTCAATGAAAATGAACCTAGAAGCACAAGAAATGCTATGTAAATCACAATAACAGTACAAAGACAAAAGATTACAAAGGACAATACCAAAGCCCCATTAAACTGGTGCACCTGCAACAACTAATTATATGCCTTCTACAACAAAAAAGAGCCAAAAAAGACACAAGGCTTTCAATACTTGTAAGTGTAAATCTCAGAATTCAATTTTATAAATACAAAAACACAAGCAAGATTCAACATATAATAAAGAAGAACAATGTACACGTTTTCATGTTAATACAAATTCTTAGACCCTTGATACACAGTAAATAAAGTGACATAAAAACTATATAACAACAACAAAGAAGCATGTGTTTTTCTCTTCATGGGTGATGAGTTGAAGAACAAGGAGGAGAGAAGAATGGAGTGGCGATGAGTTGAAGAACAAGGAGGAGAGAAGAATGGAGTGGCTAACCGTGTTTTTTGTGTGTGGATTTTGTGGTGTGGATAGTTATTTTTTAAGAATGGGGAGGTGTAGTTCACAATATAATATAATAAGTCATTAATCATTTTTTGTCTCAACTGCAATTCCAAACAAAACCAATGGCAACCTGTTTGACTGGCTATTGCAGGTAAAAAATCACCTTTCCCATGGTGGGAAAAGAATCAATCTTCCCATGTGAAACCTCACCCATAGAAAAAGTTGTTTTAAGTCATTAGATCAAATATATAACACATCCTTATTATGGGTTAGGATCCTCTCCATTTATGTGTTTCTCCATTTCTTCAATTTGGAGAGATAAACACATAAAATCTTAAAAAAAGTAAAATATAATTAATGATGGTGGGACCCCACTTAATGGTAGGACCCACCATCTATTTTTTGTGTCTATCTCTCTCCAACTTGCAAAACTTCATTTATTTTGCCAAATGAAGAGAATCTTCACCCCTTATTATAGTCTCTTAACACTAGATCTATTTATCATTCTCTTCCTCACCGTTGTCTCTCATCCATTCCTTCACTAACCCACCACAAACATCAAGCCATTGTTAAAATCTCATATTTTCTTGTTTGTGTAACTAACAATGGTGAGTTTACAATCTAACTAAGAGTGTGATGCCAATGAGTTTCTCCAAATTAATGTTCAGTCTAAAACAATGATGCCAAAGAATTTAGTCTAACACCACCATATTATCCCTTTGTCTCTACCAACATTACGACAACTCTCTTACCCTTCCTCCAACAGCTACATGATTTTCTCCAAATTAATGTTCAATTTAAAACATTACCCCTACTTCTCACCTTATTCATTGTCCATCTCTTGAAAATACAAGTTTTTATTTGTCTCAGCAATAATTACACAACTTTTTATTTCAAAGTTACTTATTTGTACTTTAACCAATGCCTCAAATACACTAATTAACATTCTCCTTACTATTATTATAAACTTCATATACACCTTTTCACTTCCCTCTACGGGAACAACTAAAGCATTGTGTATAGTTGCTTTTGTACTCATCCTTGTTTGTTGCATTGGTATCGTTTTTTTCATCATTGTTTTTATCCTTGCTCACCCTCGTTTTCATCTTGACCTTGTTTTCATCTCATTGTGGTTTTCTGCTCACTATTGTTTTCCGTTTGCCGTTGTTTTGGAATCGCCGTCATTTTCATCTCGGCCATTTTTTCGTCTATTTCGTTCTCATTATGAGTTGGGTTCCTTCACCTTTCCTTGTGATTTTGGAGATACTTTAATTTAGTGTTTTGGAGAATATGATTTACATATTAATAATTGTCACTGTCAATTTGACAGTTCCAATTCTTATATATGAGTATTATTTTGTTAAGTCAACTAAATGCTTAAATGCATATCAATTCAAGTGTTGTCCCCATATTTTATGTGACATGTTCACATATGCATATCAATTCGGAGATTTTAATAATTTTTTCATTTGTTCCATTCATATATTGTACTAGATTTTTGATCCGTGCTCCGGTCGGGTTCATTGTAAAGGGATTGACATATAAATAATAAAATGCAATATATAATAGGTAACGGTGAAAAAATAACACGTGATAATCTATAGTAGACAAAATAAAACACTTCATGAAATGTATGAAATCTGAAAATATTATAAAAGAAAATTCGGTAATCCTATCAATAATTCGGGTATATATAACCAAGTTTACATAGAAATTAGGGTAGCCGAAAAAAAAAGTATAAAATAGAAGGTATCAAACGTGATCATTGATATGCTCAAAGTTTCTAGGACAAACGTGCATCATCAAATAAGTGCAGAAAATATTTTCTTCAAAAAAAAAAAAAAAAGGCAAGAGGATAGGAATGAAATTGGTGCGATGCATTCTTTTAGATGAAATTTGTTAGGTTAAATAATTGCAAACCTAATAACGCAAATGAGCGGAAAAAAATTAGGTTAAATTGCTGCAGACGTAACAAAATTAATAAATAAGGATGTGATAGGACCAAAATATATGGATATTGAACTACCGAGAAGGACTCTCAATTCCCCGTTATATCGGAAACACATGCTATAAGAGACTAGGTAATAAAAATGGATTAGACTCATATTACTTTTTTTTTTACAAAAACAAAACGATATTCATTCATTCAAATCGATAGAGTACATCAGATACAAACATCGCTAAAAACGTAAAAGGTGAATATGCGAACAAACTCACAACAACCCAAGTTAATAGCATACAACGGCAAAATGCATACAAATAATATGATAAAATCTAAGTCACCGAAATACCCATGCTTCCGGATCTGCAACGTTGACGTCCAAATCATTGGTTGAATTTGTAATTGACTGATGTAGATCTTCCAATAGGAACTAAACAAACACCGTGACAAGACGCGAAATCAAATGCCGCACAAGACGACAAACAACAAAACGCCGCACTTAGACGACGAAATCACAAAAACACAAAAGAAAAAACTTGATAGATGTGAAAACCACTTATTTAGATTGAAATAAAAAAGGGAAAAAAGATGTAGAGGGGTGATTCTATGTCAAAAAATGACCTAAAACCACCCCTCTTCGATGAACGAAGGAGAAAGAAAGTTTAGAGAGAAGTTGGAGTTTCTCTCTCTAAAAACCTAAAAGAAAGTTAGTATTTCTTAATGATCTAGTAGACTCATATTACTTATGGATTGATAATGGATGTGAGAAAATAATAAAAATTGATAACCCCTCGTTGACAAGACACATTTTCAAATAAACCTTTCAAGTAAGAACAAAAGTGTTAATTTCATAAGAGAAGATTTTATCTATTTTAAGAGACCTTAAAGGAGGTTAGTATCAAATGCAAGATTTAGAAGGATGTTCAATGGTTCAATAAATGGTTAAGTTGACAAGGGAGATTATTGCCTATTGTAAAAGAGAAATCATATTTGTACAACCATTTTGTGATAACTTTTGAACAACTTTTTCTCTCATTTATTCCCTCTCTTCCTTTTTCTCTTTCTATTGTTTTTGACCAATGAAAAGAAAGAAAAAAAAAGTTGTCACAAAAGTTGTATCAAATGGTTGTTCAAATATCACTACTCATTGTAAAAATAGAGGGGTGTCGGCGTCATTTAAAGAGACCTCAAGGGAGATGAGTGTATTTTTCCCTTAAAAAGAACTGGAATCGATTCCCTTAAAAAAAGGAAGAAATAAGACATAAAAAGATGGAGAAAACTTAGGTACAATTCCTTACGTGCTTTGGGTATGGTTCTTAACTAAAAATATATATATTTTTGGATATAACAATCTTTGAGAAAATTATGGATTTGAGAAAATCATGGTGAATTTAGTTAAGAACTATACGAAAAACACATAAGGAATTGTACCCAAATTTTCTCCTAAAAAGATATCTATTTCTATATAATCTATAACGATATAAAACAAAATACATTAATTTGAGATGAATTTTTTCTTTCATTTATACCCTTAATTTAAACTATTTATTTACTACTTTATTCTTTTTATAATAATATTAAGTTATTAACTACAAAATAATTAAATCATATTAAAAATAGGAAAAACTCGACTACAATAGAAACAATATTGAACATTATTATTTCAATCTTATTTATCAGCATTACCCAAGAGCGTTTAGATGAAATGACACAAAACTCTTCTAACTTAACCAAAGTCCTTGGTTCGAATTCGGTCATGGGCATGCAGCATCGTTAAAACTCTTAGGAAGGGTTTGTGGCCCATTTGAGTTACATAAGACTCGAGAGATTAATCTTCATAAATTGCACGTGGAGGATACCTGACTAAGACCAAGAAATAGTATTTATCAAAATTAAAATATCTTTCTATACCAAATTAGACATAGTAAAAATGTGGATAGACGTGCACATTGATGCCCGTCTATCCGCTAGTGATACATAAAGAGATCTTTTAAGTTTAAGCCAAGAAATTGTGAGAGAATATATGACACAACCAACATTACTTTTATGTTTAGAACAAATTCTCTAATCCGGTTGCATCTTAGTATAAGACTATTTCCTCATAATGCTAGATGGGGTTCCTGGGTCAATTTTCCCGGCCCGCGGTATTCATTTGAACACAAAAACTCAGTGAAACACAAATCCTTCAACCTAGCTTCTGCAAAACTCATCATAGGATGGAACAATGACTTCTATAGAATCTTGGTTAACACCACCAGATCAACCAATGAAAGAAAACACAAATAAAAAAATGACCAGTTTTGTATTAGCTTATGAATTTATAATGGGTTGTGAAACGGCTGAGATTACCGCAACAAATGCTCTACGTGCAACATAAGAAACCTATGATTCGCCACTGTGTCGGATAAGAAATCTATGATTCTTCTAAATCACAAATAACAAGAAAAGTGGCAAATTAACATAACAAAAGAGCGCCAAACCAAGCAAGCCAGAATTCCTAATCCTCGGCGCGGGCAAAATGATATACTCTAGAATCTTATTATGCTTCAGTATTCATGCTCCTGATACAAAAACAGATAAATCCAACACTAGTATGACACACAATCAAAGGAAAAAAATCCCCATTTGTAAAAAACGTCTGCAAAAAGATTCTTTGAAACAAAGTACTATATAATTTTCAAGATATTGTGCTCTATATCAAATGACAATTTAAGCTTCCACCTAAGAGGAGTCTTTGGTCACTGTACCGAAGAAGATATTGTTTTAGGAAAAGAATATCATCTCTCCCTATCCATTAGTCCCCAACGACGCATAACCAAAACAAACAGCACCTGATCAAGATCACCAAATTATATTCCAAAAATGAAAGGGGGGTATAAGATAACCTCACCTTAACTAAGCTCCCACAAAGGAATCGAGAAGCGTGGATGCTGGAACGACTATATTGAAATGTAAAGAATTCATAACCTGAGATCACCAAATTAAAGCCTAGAAAATATATAACACAACCAACAAAATATTATGGTTCATGGGTCCTTGTTAATTTTTTCACAAAATAAAAATACTGCAATGTGAAGTGAGACTCGATAATATTATGATACAAAATATTATGGTTCATAAGGTGTACGAAAATAAGAAGTGAGACTTGATACCGAACATAATGCCATTGTTTCAAGACACGGTAAACTATAAAAAAACAACATTATAATAAAAGGGATCTAAATGAATCCAGATTCAAGGGTACAATGAAGGGATTTGCCTTGGATGTATTGAGGGTTCCAAGGACCAAGGGACGAAAGAGGCTGCTTTTGTGTTCAATCAACATTCAACAGTCACTACCTTTGCAACCTAGTGCCGCAGAGGCCTTAAATATGCAAAGGAGGTTGTCGACAATGAAATCAGGGAATCTGGCGAGAAGCCAAACCAATGAAATGCTATGTGGCCTAAAGATTCTGAGAATGGTGCTAGTTCTAGTTCTGATTGGATGGAGGGTGACCCTGATCTTTCCAAAGAAAAGCTGTGGAGGCCGTTGACCTGGAAAGTGAATATTCCAGCTGCAATTCTGAACCATTATTAGTATGGTTGAATTTTTTGGATCCCATTTTCTTGTTTTGTCGATGAAATATTTCCATATGATGATAGTCTTAAATCTAGTTGGAGCCTCTAATATCTGATATTCAATTGGAATTTGATATTTCAGGTTTTAGTAAGTAAGTTTCTCAAAGAAAAACTTTTTATGAACAATGACAATTCTTTTTTTTTCCTTCAGGAAATTTATTTTAAAACATTTCGATTTTAATTACTTCTATTTTCCTAGTTGTTGCTGGTTTTCTTGTCTGAATTTGGACAATTTTTCTTTTAATTTTTTCAACATCTAGGCTCGTAATATTGGCTCGGATGGTGCTTCTCGTTTTCTTCCTAAAGTGGAGGGTGTGAACTTTGAATGACCATGCGATGTGGCTATGGGGAATGTATGTTGTTTTTGAAACCTGGTTTGGAAACTCCTGCCTTCTTGATCAGCTCCCTAAACTCTTTCCGGTAAACTGTGTTGCTGATCATGGCGTTTTGAAAGAGAAGTTTGAAACCCTTGGTCCAACCAAACCAACTGGAAAATCTGATCTTCTGGGAATTGATATGTTTTTGCGACTGCCTTCAAGTTATTGCAAATACTATTATTTCTATCCCCACTGCTAATTATCCAGTTGATAAACTTTCTTGTTATGTCTCCGACGACGGCAAGTCGATTCTTACTTTCGTGGCCATGGGATAGGCAGCAAGTTTTGCTCCGGAAGCACAACATTGACCTATGGAACCCTTGAATCACATTTTAGTCTGAAAAGAGTTCCCTACAAAAACAAAGTACTTTCATACTTTATTAAGGGATATCTCTTCAAACTAAAATATGATTCAGGGTTCCTTAGGTCAAAGTTGTGCTAAAAATTGTTGCTTGTGCCATGGCCTCAAAAGTAAGAAGCAACCTGCAGTCTTCAAAGACATAGCAATAAAGTTTATCAACATGATAATTAGCAGGAAGTATAGAAAGAATAGTATTCTCAGTAACAAAGGGTGACTCTTTCTTTCTCCGGATCTGCAGTCGACACCAACATATCAATTTCTGGAGGATCAGATTTGCTGTTTGGCTTGGCTGGACTAGGAGTTTCAAACTTCTCTTTCAAAATGTCAAGATCAGCAACACGGTTTATTGGAAAGAGTTTAGGGAGCTGATCATGATCAAGAAGCTGGGAGTATGAAAACCAAGTTTCACAAACAACAGACATACCCCATAGCCACATTGCATGGTCATTCGGATTTCGTGCACTCTACTTTAGGAAGAAAACGAGAAGACCGTCCGACAATACTATGAGCTTGCATGTCGAAAAAAATGAAGAAATTGTCAAAATTAAGAGAAGACCACCAACATCAAGGTAAATAAAACCAAAAAGATGATGAATTAGAAGATAAGAAAACAAAATGAAAGGGAACATGTAAGTTAACATATACTTGTTATGTTTTAAAATAAATTTCTTGTAAAAAAAAAAGAATTGTCATTGTTCATAAAAAGCTGTTCTTTAAGAAACTTACTAAAACCTCAAAGCATAAAACCAAGTTTGAATTGAATGTCAAATATTAGAGACTCCAACTAGATTTAAAACTATCATCATATAAAAATATTTCATCGACACATCAATGAGAAAACGGGATCCAAAAGAATTCATCTGTGCAAGCAAAGGAGATAAAAAGATAAAAAAATAAAAAGCAAAATGTAATCATACCAATAAGGGTTGAGAATTGCAGCAGGAATATTCACTTTCCGGGAACGGCCTCCACGACTTTTCTTTGAAAACATTAGGGTCACCCCCCATCCAATCAGAACAAGAACTAGAGCTAGTAGCATTCTCAGAATCTTTAGGCCACATAGAACTTCCATATCCATAAGTCCCTTTAATCTCAAACAAACATTGAGCATCAAATTCATTGGTTTGACTTCTTGCCAGAAGCAGCCTCTTCCGTCCCTTGATCCTTGCAAATTACATGTCAAATTACATATCCAATTTCTCCATCAATGTGTGAACTCCCGCACCGTCAAATTACATGTCAAAAGCATAAAATGTGTAAGATAAAGATAGTATAAAGGGGTAAGAAACCTTAAGGCTAAACTTCTAAGAGATAACCATAAACCCTCCCCATACATCAAAATTCGATCTCTCACAAGTTACAACGAAGTGGAGAGATCAAAAAGGAGTAATCTAAAAGACAGGGCAGTAAAATGAAATAAAATTCATCCACAATCTATATGCTTGATCAAATTACCATGAAATTAAGAGTGTGCCAAAATAAACTTGAATGCTTGATACTACACAGAACGTTGCATTGCAAAAAACAAGTACATGTTTCAATTCACAATGTCTAATACAAAAACTTCACATCAGAAGTCCAGCTATGTTTCGAAGTTTTGCAAAACATTACCATTATGTGATACTCAATTAGCAATACCTTAAAATAGAAAATTCACACCAGAACTGCACTACACTGCCAACAAATTAAACACAAAATAACAGAGGAATCGGAGAACAATTAGTTTAAACCTAAATAAACTCAATTATCAGATCATTAAAATAAGAACAGAAAACATCAAAATTGAAACCAACAATTAACAAATCGAACCTCAGAATCAAGATACCGAAATAATCAACCGAAAAGAAGGATAAAGACATTTTGAAAATAAAAAAGATTTTAAGAGAAAACACCAAATCAAACCGTTAAGGTCCATGCTATGAAGAAAGTTACTGTTTGACAGATGGTGCTGCAAAAAAATGTTAAATATTCATCTTTTATGCCTTGCAATTCAAAACCCAGAAGTTAAAATAATAAAAGAAGAATGTTAAATTTTCATTGAAGAAAATTGGTTTATCTATCGGCACCCATTGTGTGTTCTTGTCCGTGTTATCAGACATTCTAGATATCAAGACTTCCCAGCTCGCGGCAAAACGGATAAACGGATCTCTCGATTATCAAAAATGAAGAGAAGAGTCATGAAACGTGTGATGGTTTAAAATTTTTTATATCTAGAATCTAAGAAAAGCATATTAACACATAAGTCCTTGGCAATCATATTCATAGGAGTAGATCAATGAAAACCATGAAATCAAGCCATCACAGAGCAAACAATCTTGCCAAGAAATCAAGAAACAAAAGAAAGTAGGACACATGAACGAGAACAAGAAAACATCAGAATTAACAAATCAAAATCACATCCTCTTCTGCAACACCAGAGTAAATAACCAAATCGAGAAATATCTCATAAAGACAAATTGAACGAAAAGATTTTACTAGAGATCACGAAATCAATACTCGAGGCTCCATGCTATGAAGGAGATTATAATTTTGATTATCTCGTAATCAAAGCTCGAAATTAAAACAACCAAAAATGAATGATTGAAAAATTCAATTTATATATGTGAAGCCGTTCTCGGTTCTTATCTGTTGTGTTAAGAATTGTAAAACATTCTAGATTTCTAGACTTCAACTCACTGCCAAATGGATAAACGCATATCTCAATTATCCAATTATGAAGAACTATATCCAATAATCCATAAATAAACAAATAAGTCTTGAAAAGCTGATCCAAAAAAGAAGATTCAAGATAATTGTGAAATTCTTTTTTTTCTGAACAAGATAATTGTGAAATTTTTGATATCTACTTTCCGAAAAATGCATATAAAAACGCCAATCCATAACGATCTCCTTGATGTAGCAAATCAAAGAAATCGAAAACAACAAAGCTTGAAATTGATCCATCATAGAACAAAGAAATCTGAGCAACAGTCTCAAGAACAAGCAAAACCTATCAAAATCACGAGTTCATGTATGCTTCATATTCATGTTCTTCATTCCCGAGGAAAAGAGATGTACTCCAGAATCTTTTATGCTTCATACTAGTGTTCCTAATACTTAATCATAAAAACCGCAAAACACACACATTAGAGGACAACTATCCCTTCCCAACAAAGTGTGGAAGTGATCAAAACAAACAAAATCAACATCTTTTTCCAGCAATTGTTTCATGGATTCTAATGGTGAAAGAGTTTCAGAATCAGAAGAACAGGGAAAAGCACAACCAGCCATGAGAATAATGTATGAAAGAATACAAAGAAAGAATTGACGTAAACATCAAAAAGCGAAATGATCTTGAAGTACAAAAATAGATGCCGAAGAACATATATATGAAAGGGATGTAAACAGATGACCAAGTTATAGCTTGCAGTCGACAGTATACAACAACCTGCAGAAGATGATGATTCCTTGGAACAAATTTCCATCCAATTTACAAGATCGTCATATACCAATATGAAAGAGAATTTTAGCTTCCTCCTAACACAGAGGAGTCCCTGCCACTTATTGAAGAGGATATATCCAATAAGGTGTATCATCATCATCATAAATGGAAAATAACAATAAAAACAACAAAACAATAAAAAATGATTATTGAAAGGATCTCCAAACAAAAATAAGAGATTAACTACAAACAAATCATCAGAACAAACAACAAACAAAGTTGTCAAAAGTAGCTCGTATTCGGAAGGGAAGAGTAAACCAGATTGGCTCTTAGGTTCCAGATACAGAAACACACAATTGAAGAAACACAAAAATACCGGCTTGTATACTATTGAAGAACAACAATTCGGGAACAAAAATATACATACGTATGTATAAGATGACTACTTATATCCCAAGGATGAATGAGAAGGTCTCTGTGTTAATCAAACCCAAGCTTGTGAGAAGAATCAAGAAACATGGAAGCAGAAATGTTCACATCCAAGTTCAGATCACCAAATTAATTGAAAATAGATATATAACCGTTGATACATGTAAATTAGAACATAGAGCAGAAGCGCTCATCAAATTTCTCATCTTCAGACATCAAAATTAACAAGGTTCAGTGTAATAAAGAAGAGATTATGTGGCTCACTAAACCCATTTAATTTAACACTTACCCTATGAACACCAAATGATACATGTTCAAAAAAACTACGCCGTGACAAATAGTTATAGAAAAATCAAGAAAAAGAAAAAAGAATTCTGGAAACCAAGCTGCTGATCAGCAGATCATAGTTGCAAAGAAAACCCTACAATGTTCGAATTTCTCCAGAATTGTGTAAATTATCACACTGTTAGGTTACATGTCAAAAACCTACATGTAGTGAGACAAATAGTTGTAAAAAAACCAATAAAAAGAAAGGAGATTACCACAATTCTCTAAAACCAAGGCTAATCAGCGGAACAGTTATTGAGAAAGCCCCGTAAAGTTGTCCCACACTGCCACTTTATCCAGAATTTCATAAGCATATCACACTATCAGATTACATATCAAAAATCTAAATGTAAGAAAACAGTAGTATGACGGGGTAAGAAAAATAAGGCTGGACTTTTCAAATGTAACAACCAACCCTAATTGCACATCGATAAACTTATCTCTCACATGTGACACTGAAATGGAGATCATAAAGGAGTAAATCGAGAAGACTGGACAATAAAGCCGAGAATAAATAAAATAAAAAAGATTCACGATCTGTATGCTTGATCAGGTGACCGTGAAATGAAAAGTGAGCCGAAATAAACTTGTACCCTTGATTACATTATATATTTTTTCATGACACATTAAACTGCAGATAAAAGGTACATGCTCCAATTCACAATTCAACCAGGGTGATAATCATGTATCAAGTGTCAAAAACATTAGGTTATTAGTTTGACAAACCACACTGCAGGAAAACATGTTCAAAATTCAATTAGTATGTCTTTTAGTCGAAGTCCAGAAATTTGATTTATATCTATCTATCTGGAGCTCTTCTTCTTGTGGGTGTATAGACTTCAGTATTCACTGCAATAAACAATCTTGAATATCAAATGAAGAATTATATCCCAAAAATTATAGAAAATATTCTTGATAACCAATAAGTAATCGAAGAGTCAAGAGAATTTTTAAAATTCTTCGTATCTACAATATGAGAGAACATAGTAATAATCAATTCCCTCGCGATCACGTTGACAACAACATAATGAAGAACACAAGAAGATCAAACTCATGAAGCAAACAATCTGACCAAGTATTAAGAAATATAAAAACAAAAAACCAACAACACAAAACAAATGAAATTCAGAATCAATAAATAAAAATGATTTCCTCCTCCTCTAACAACAAATCGTAGAATATTTTCTCAGAATCAATGAAGAAAGATTGAAACCAAAACAATTTATCACCAAATGAAAATTGAACCGTAACACCAAATCATGGAATATTTCCTCAGAATCAATGAATTGACATTTTAAAGTTAAAACCAAAAGAATTTACTAGAGATCACCAAATCAAAACTTTAGGCTATATGCTATGAAGGCCGCACAAAAAGCAAGTTCAAAATTCAATTAGTATGTCTAACAAGCAAATCCCAAAATCAAAAGTAATAGTATCAACATAGTTTATATCTATGTTTTTTTTTTAATTAAGGATTACTTACACATAAATAGTAACAAATCAACCAGAAAAGAATAAGAATGTGTTACATGAAGAATGCGTTACATGAAGATTAAAAACAAGAAGAGGAGAATGTTTTCATAATGAATAAAGAAATATTGAAAATGAAAAGAGTTTAATAGAAATCACCAAATCAAAACATAAAAGGCTCCATACCATGAAGATATTGCTGCAGCCAGAAAAACAAGTTCAAAATTCAATTTGTATGCCTTTGCTATCAAAGCCCGGAAATAGAAATAATAAATAGAGATTCATTGGAGTTGTTCTCCTTCTTGTCTGTTGTATCAAAACGTTTTAGATATCAAGACTTCCCAACTCGCTGCAAAACGGATAAATCGATATCTCCATTATCAAATGAAGAATTATATCCAAAATATAAACAAATAAATTCTGATAACCGGTCCTTAAAAGAAACTCGAGAAAATTGTGATTGTGTGAAATTAAGCAATCATGGAGTCCAGAATTAAACTAATGGAACAAAAAATCAAGAAATGAGAGAAAAAGTATACCGTCTCCTACAACACCAAAGATTAAACAACAAATCTAGCGAGTAGTTGGATCATAGTCCTCGATATTTGAAGGACCGCCCGAAAGCATATAGGCAAGCTACGCACCGTCCCTTTAAATTAATTAGACAAATATTTGTCTTATATTTCAATTGGAGTCAAACTTGTTCAGTAAATAGCAGCATCGCCGAAAGTCACCTATACTAGAAACCCACCTAAGTTTATTGTATATGGGATCAACTATTTGACCATGCAAACTAGAATGCTGAAAGGCTTTTTCTTTTTTTAGGGGAATCGCTACATTTCCGTATCGCTCATGATCTATTACTAACTAGGGAATAGAAAAATACTCACAGAATCTATAAAGAAAGATTGAAACAAAAATAATTTATTAGAGATGACCGAATCAAAACTCGATAAAATAAAAATAGGGTCTTACTAACCAGTGCCCCAAGGGCATGAATCCATAAATAGAAACTTACATTAATAAAGTGCGACTAATTGAAGAAATCATTATAGATATTGCAAAATGTCAAGAAACTCGTTCTTATCTATCTATGAGACGAAACTTGTTCTTATCTGTAATGTCAAGAAACAAGAATTGCAAATTGTTTTAGGTATCGAGAGTTCGGCTCACTACAAAATGGATAAATGCATCTATCGATTATCCAAATATGAAGAAGTATATCCAATAATCCAAACACATACAAATGATTCTTGACAACCAATCCATACAAGAATAGTCAAGAGAACTTTGGAACTCTTAATAGTGCAATCCGAAAATAGCATATCAAAATGTAAATCCATAATTCACAATTCAACTAAGGGTGAGAATCATGAATCAAGTTTCAAAAACATTACCATTATCCAAAACTCAATTGGAAACACCTTAAAATAGAAAAAAATAAAATAATCAAAGAACTATTCAATGTAGAAAATCTATTTATCTATCTAGAGCCGTTGTTCTCCGTTCTTGTTTGTTGTACACTTCTCAAATCGCTGCAAAAACTGAAAACATCTCTCAATTATCAAATGAAGAATTGTATCGAAAATTTATTCAAATTCTTGATTTTGAATGAAGCATGCGAATTAGATGTGTCCCTGTAGCCAACATCGATAGCGACTGTGATGGGTAGTTTCTATGGTGGTAAAACTGGCTTTTCTAATTATAGTGTAGTGATTGATGATTGTAGACACAAGTTAGATTTGAATTAGTAACATCTGCTGTTAGGTTTATTCGGAGGCAAACAAACAAAGTCGCTCATAGCAAACAAAGTCGCTCATAGCGTTAGTTTCCATATTGATATTTAAGATTCCATCGTATATCTCTACTATTATTTTAAATGAAATGCAATAAATTTCATCTTGTAAAAAAATATGTTTTAGGTTATTAAAATATATTAACTTTTTGTTTTAGTTCCTCTAAAAATTTTGTTAAACTTATAATCTCTATTTTTTTTAGTTTTTCATCATTACTTTTGGTCCATTGTTTTTAGTCAACTTATGTCTAACCTTCATATTGTTGTTCTACATGGCAAGGTGATACGCGCTAGATGGGGGTGAATAGGGTTTTAAAAGTTTATCGAATTTTTTAGCGAAAGTGATTTTCAAAAACAAAGATGACACTTGATTCAATGGCAATGACAAAAGTAATAAGACTATGCAATAATAATATGATTCAGCAATAATAATATGATTAAGTAGGATTTGAGAGATTCAAAATCAAATCTTTTTCAATCTATTATTAATAAATCTCACACAAAGTACAAAACTAGACGAATCTCAAACCAAACCTAAAAGCAATTAAACAATTATACTAATGAACACAAGGTATATGTGTTTGATAAATTGACAATAGATTAAATTCAAATGTGATCAATATAGATTAAGGGAAAACCTAATTCAATGAATTAAGTCAAGTTTAACAAGTTGAAACAAGATCACGTTCAATTTCTATTCCAACAATTTATCAAGCAAGCATATACACAATTAGCAAAATTAAAGAGGAAAGGGAAGAGAAACGACATTGAGATTTTATAGTAGTTCACCCTTTCTTCCTCGCTTCGGGCTACGTCTACTCTCCTTGATGGAAAACGTCTCCACCAAGGAATTCCACTAGAATATGAATGTTTGATTACAATGTGATTACAAGAATTCCTTCAAATTACCCCTAGCTCTTCAATTCATATGAAACCACTCCCCCAATCTTCAAATACCCTTTGAAATTGGTGCTTCTTGATGTCCTTGAATCCTTAATCACCCGTGCAATCCTTGAAGCTCTTCACTCAAACCCTTCGTTGCTCCGTCTGGTGGTTGGATCCCTTTCAATACAAGAACTTTAGAAAGAAACCCAATACCCTTAGAGGTGGAATGAAATTACTCAATTCACTTTAGATCATTGATTCCCAATCAATATCCTTGAAAGCAAACAACTTACAACCTCTATAGAAGTCTAGCAATCTATGACTCAAAAGACCACAATGATTCTTAGAAAAAGTGTTTAATCTCAAGAACAAATGGACAATGAGGTTTGGAGACTCTAGAGAGAATAACTACAAATGATTCAGTAGTTAGGGTGTTAGGAGGATAAAAGTATATATAGAAAAGGGTGGCAAGTGCAATATCTTGGCTAAGTACAACGTACTGAATCGATCCACTTAATGTGTGATTCGATTCAGACAGCAAAACGACAAACAAGAAGAAGCATGAAGATTGATACGATTCAGATCTATATTGAATCGATTCAAGTTGCTCAGAATGAATATTGATATGATTCACTGATCATGTGAATCGAATCACTAAGACAAAAAAACAAAGTCAGAGAGAAACAATGATACAAATCAAAATAGTTTGAATCTAATCATGCATGATACGATTCACCAATATATGAATCGATTCGAAATTGCAAGGCACATGACAGAAGGATCTAGTGATACGATTCAAAACAATTTGAATCGAATCAAAATAATAGAAACTCACTTTTTCCAAAATCAAAGATCATTTCAATGTGTGTATACTAAATCGGACACATGGAGCAAGTTGACACAAGGGAAGATATTACAACATCATCAAATGACATCTAATAAACACTATTACCTATCAACCAAACATCATCAAAACAATGACCTAAAGCTACATAGCTTCACATTTTTTTTTTTTAATGAATTTTTTCATAAATGTGTAGAATATTATGAAAATCTCTCAAAAAAAATTTATAATTTTTTTTTAACAAATTACATGAATTAAATATGAAATTTTAAGCAATAAAAACATAACAATTCATATTTAATTCATGTTTTGTTAAAACATTCTATTTTTTTTCGAAAGGGACTGTCATAATACTTTACCCATTTGTGGAGCATTTACCCCAATACGCGTGTACCCCACGCTGCTAACACATGGAAAGTTAAACCGAACAACAATCCTATCATAAACGTCTTAAATCAACCATTAAATGCCAACTACTCCCTCTCATATTTTCAGGGTGCCACTGAATTCGACATGGAACAACAAAGAAACCTTTTCCAAAGTATTCGGAGGCGCCAAACACTCGAGGACGCCTATGAACGAGCAACTCACACATTAAGCCATTGCGCCATAAAGACAACAATTGCTTGGGGGGCAACTCTTCTGGACTTGCTAGAAAGCCAATTCAACGTTGACACGTGGACAAAGAGTCCTCCGGATCAAGACACGCTATCAGAGTGAGCATAATAACTCCGGTGCACACCACCCCACTAAAGCACGCCCCTGTGCATCCTACGCTGTAAACGCAACCTCCAACGACCCCCTAATGAGGCGCCGCATTTCACGAGAACAATTACCGTCTCCTTTGTAACACCCCGTTTTCCCAACGCGAAAATTTCATTTATTTAATCAGAGTAATTCACCTAAACGGAATGTCACATTATTTTCTTAAAATCATAAACTGTATAAATAACTATTTATCCTTTAAAATTCAATAACTAAAAAGTCTTTAATACTTCGCAGCAGAAATTATTCAATAATCAAAACAGTCTTTGGCACTAAAGCCTCTTTACAATTATGCCATAAAAATCCATTCTAAAAACATAGTCATAACTCTTCAGAAACAATACGTAAGGATTAGAAAGCAATAACAAATTCCCATCCCGTTACGTATCAGAGCACCTAAGGACACTTGAGCCACCACTCCTACTAATCATTAATACCTGCAAGTTACTCATACGAAGAGCAACATTTTCAAGCAGAAGGGGTGAGATTTCACAAAACAATAATATCAAGCATATAATTCAATAATTATATTTAACAACACAAATAACTTCATCTATTAGTAATAATAATTCTTCATGTAATAATTCTTAATAACTCAACCAACTTCTAATTATCATTTAACACATATTAACCAAATCGTAACAAACATAGATCATCACATCATAGTCATAGTTCATATATAGCATAACAACATCTTAATCCTAATTCATATACAACATAACAACATCATTAATTCATAATAATAATTATTCATCAAACATCTCATTATCAATTCATTAATAAAAGACAACTTATCAATTTAACATAAACATCATCAAGTACACTTAACAACTCATAGATATCATCATGTAATCATCATCACTAATAACTTTAAAACAACACAATATAATCATCTCTCATTAATAGTAATAATTATCTACATCATAACATAAACATCTTCTTATAATAATATAACAACAACGTAACATGATATTCACTTAATAATAATAATAATTATATATACATCATCTCGTCATAATATAATAATATAACAACAACATAGCATGATATTCACTTAATAATAATAATAATTATATATACATCATCTCTTCATAATATAATAATATAACAACAACATATTCATCTTCTTGTATTAATATAACAACAACGTATTCATCATCTTATGAAAATATAATCAACACATACTAACACCAAAATCAACATCATAAATCTTCAACATAAACATCTTAAACAATATCATCTTAAACATCCTAGCATCTTTGATAAACAATTACCAAGTAATCACAACATTCGATCATCATCAATAACATAACATAATATTCACTTAACAATATTAATCATATATAGAACAACATATTCATCACTTAATAGTAACAATTATACACGACATCATAACAACTTAACAATATCATAATCATTATCTTAAACAACATAGCAACGTAACAATATCATAATCAATATCTTAAACAACGTAGCAACATAACAGTATCATAATCAACATGTTAAACAACATAGCAACATTTTAGTCAACATCATATAATTCACATCGTATAATCTTCGTAGGTACTTCTTTAACAATACATGGGTAGAACACAACTCGACAAACTCATGGATGATAATTCATCGACAACTTAACAACTCATGGATGATAATTCATCAACAACGACCTTGACTCGACATATGCGACAATGCAACTTAGACACTTATATGCATGTGGTACCAATCGTCATCAATTCTATCAATTTGACCTAATTTTCGATTCTTCTTAAACTCATCCTAATTCATGTTAAACTTAACCATTGATTCACATACTTAATAGAATTGCAAAGTTAGTCTCACCCTTACCTTATAATCAAGAAATCGCAGCCCCTCTAGGTCTCTCCCTCTTCTCTTGGCTTTTCTCCCTTTTCTCCAAAAGCAGTCGTACGTACGTTATGTTTTTCTAAACTAGGTCTCTCCTATTTATATAAATCTTTAACCTACTTATTTTTTTCTCTTAAATCCAAATATTAATATTCTATCCCAATATATATATATATATATATATATATAAAATGTTTCTATAACAATAATAAATAACAATTATATCTCTATAACATATATATATATATATATATATATATATATATATTTCCATAACAAATCATACATATTTCTATAACAGATTATATATATTTCTACAACAAATCATACATATTTCTACAATAAATAACATTTATTTCTATAACAAATCACATTTATTTCTGCAACAAATCGTGTATATATTTCTATAACAAATGACATATATACATTCCTAAATCAAATAACATATATTATATTTTTAAATCAAATAGCATATATATATATATATATATATATATATATATATATATATATATATTTCTAAATCAAATAACATATATATTTCTAATAGGGTTACAATTATAATAGGCTCTGCTAGGGTTTCGCTCTGCTAGGGTTTTTGCTCTCGCACTCCTTCTTCCGTTCTCTTCTTGCGCCGGTGTGTTTCTCCTGCTCCGGTCATGTTTGACTGGCAGGCGGAGATAGGTCCGTCGCCCATCAAACCTGGGCTTGTTGCTTCCCCCGTCTCTTTGTCTGTGTTGCCCACTGCTTCTCCTACTGCTCGGATGTTTACAGCTGCGCCGAAACCTTCTTTTGTTCAGGCCCTTCAGGGTAATTCAGCTACCCTGGAACCACTCCCGGTGCCGTCCATTCGTGGTGATATGCTCTCTGTTAAAATTACTGACGATGTCTATGTTCGTGGATTGAATTTCTGCAAAACCAATCTTCGAGGTAGGGTAGTTTTGAACAAGGGAGACAAGCCTATCTCTTCCAAGGACCTTACGGCCAAATTGCAGAAACTGTGGAAAGTGAAAGGGCCATGGCACTTAACTTCCCTCGGCCGAGAGTTTTATGAATTCTTCTTCAATACGCCTGAGGATATGAAATCTGTTTGGGCAGCCGGTACCGTTAGTTTGAAACCAGGCCTGCTACGATTATTTGAATGGAAGAAGGACTTTAACATGCACACGCAACGACAAACTCACACTCAGGTTTGGGTTCGTTTATGGGAATTACCACAAGAATATTGGATGGAGAGGACATTGTATGAGATTGCTGGGGCGGTTGGTACTCCGTTACTCATTGATAATGTGACACGTCACAGACTATATGGTCATTATGCCCGCATCCTTGTTGACTTAGATCTTTCGAAGGATTTGTTTTATGAGATTATGGTGGAACGTGAAGGCTTTGCATTCCCATTGGCAATTGAGTATGAGGGACTACCCGATTTTTGCAAGCATTGTACAAGCATTAGCCATGATGTCTCTAGGTGTCGATGGTTATATCCTCGAAAGGATGCGGCAAGCAATCAAGGAAAGGATAACAATTCTGTTGATAAGGGAAAAGAGAGAGTTCCGACTAAAACAGCTGACTGGATGCCGCTGAAGGAAAACCCCTCAGGAACTGGTTCCTCCAAAGCCTTTGCCGTCCCTACTCTAGAGCAGCCGGTTTTGCATGAGAATGCTGAAAATGCTACAGACAAGGTACAACAGAGTTCGCCTTCCTTGGGACCTATTCTGACATTGGCGACATTTGAAGATCCGGTGGCCGAGTTATCTCTTGCAGGGAATACTGTGCCAGTTGACAATGTAACATCAATGGCTACTACTTCCCCCTTGCAAGGGGAGCATGTTGTTGAGACGGAGGTGCCTTTTGCTGACCCAGGAGACAAAAGCACACAATCTTCCCAGGGTGTTGATGACGGTACAACCTCTGTTGTTGCTCATATTGAGGGGGAGTCTCCGCCTGTTCAACCGGTCGACTCAAACGACGCGGAGATGGAGGATGCAAACAGACCTGTATTTGTCCGAGAGGAAGGCATGGTCCATAATAATCCTTGTATTCAAAATGATCTAGATATTTGGCAGAAAATTAAGGAGTATGATCAACGCTCGGCCGAGAATCCTTTTGTGCCCGTATTGTCCAAAAAACAACAACAAATGTTAAAAAAACACAGGTTTGATGGCAAAACCCCTTACAAAACCCGCTCCACGGGGCCGTCCTCACCTCCTCCTCAATGAATATATTCTTCTGGAATGTACGAGGTATTGGTAATGTTGATACCCGTATTACTTTACGGAATTTATTTTTAACTCATAGGCCTTTGCTCCTGTTTATTGCGGAACCAATGATTGATATTTCCCAAATCCCGGCTTGGTATTGGCATAGTATTGGTGTTCTAAAATTCTGTGTTAATGATAGAGGCTCTCTGCTTCCTACTCTTTGGGTGCTTTGGGGAAGAGACATCAGCCCTTCCATCATTTTTGTTTCCTCCCAATGTATTGTCTTGGAAATTTTATTTCAGCAAGTTAATGTTTATGTTGCCGGAATCTATGCAAGCACATCTTATTTGTCTCGCCGTCATCTTTGGGCTGACCTCACGCGTCTTATTGGTATGTATCACCGCCCCTGGCTTTTTGTGGGGGATTTTAATGCTGTTTTAGGGGGGCATGAGAAGCGGGGTCGTCGGCCTCCTCCTTCGTTATCTTGTTCGGACTTTCTTCAATGGTCGAATGCCAACTTATTATCGCATCTTCCTTCCTTTGGATCTTTCTTCACTTGGTCTAATGGGAGGCTTGGTTTAGAGAACGTCGCCCTCCGCCTGGATAGGGCCATTTGTAACGTTGATTGGTTGAATGCTTGGCAGCGCACGTCCTGTAGTTCTCTAGTTCGTCATCACTCGGATCATCATCCTCTTCTAATCTCTGTTGACGGTCACGGTGTTAGAAATGCAGCCCCTTTCAAATTTTTCAAGACATGGACCACTCATGAGGATTGTAGGCGCCTTGTTTTGGAGTGTTGGTCCAAACATGTCCGTGGTAGTGGTATGGTTCGTATTTAAATTAAAAAATCTTAAGAATGCTTTTAAGGCTTGGAATCGAACTACTTTTGGTGATGTGGATAGTAAGGTGCGCATGGCAGTTGACGAGGTTAACTGTATTCAACTGCTTATTGACACTAATGGCATTACAGATAGTCTTTATGCTCAGGATCTAGAGGCTCAACTTCTCCTCACTAAAGCATTGAATGCGCAAGACACTCTTTGGAAAGAAAAAGCAAGAAATCAAAATTTCATCCATGGGGATCGCAATACCTCTTACTTCCACAGAGTCACGAAGGTGCGTGCTGCTTCTAAAAACTTGACCATGCTGCAGGATGGAGACAATACTATTACTGATCTTGCTGCTATTGAGGCGCATGTTTTATCTTATTTTCAATCCATATTTAGTGTCCGCAACTCTTGTGCTTCTAATAATATGGTGGAGCGGCTTATTCCTAATTTGATTACTTCTGCTGAGAATGATGTTTTGTGTCGTGTTCCCTTGAGCACGGAGATAAAGGCTGCGGTGTTTGATCTTAATGGTGACGGTTCTCCAGGTCCGGATGGTTTTAGTGGGCATTTTTATCAAACTTTCTGGGATATTGTCTCATTGGATGTGGTGCAATCTGTCCAGGATTTTTTCACAACAGGTTCTCTTGCTACGAACGTTAACTCTAATTTAATTGTCCTGGTTCCCAAAGTTCTAGGCGCTAAAACCATGGGTGATTTCCGCCCCATAGCTCTTGCCAACTTTCAGTTTAAAATCATAACTAAAATCCTTGCTGACAGACTGGCTTCTATAGCCATGCGAATTGTGTCCGTTGAGCAACACAGATTTATTAAAGAGCGAAACATCTCTGAGTGTGTTATTTTGGCATCCGAGGCTATTAACGGTATGGACCGGCGTCAGTGCGGTGGTAATGTTGCCCTCAAAGTGGATATCGCGAAGGCTTTTGATACTTTGGATTGGGATTTTTTAATTGCTGTTCTTACACAGTTTGGTTTCTCCTTGATTTTCATTCAATGGATTCGGACTATTCTATATTCTGCCCGGCTCTCTATTTTGGTGAATGCAAAAGCGGTGGGTTTTTTCTCTTGTTCTCGTGGTGTTCGACAAGGAGACCCCCTGTCCCCTCTTCTTTTCTGTCTCGCTGAAGAGGTGCTAAGCCGGGCTATTTCTGCTGCTCACTCTGAGGGCCGCATTTCCCCTATGGTCTATGCTCGCGGGGTTCCTTTTCCTACTCATATTTTGTATGCTGATGATATTCTGATTTTTTGCACAGGTACAAAGAGGAATATTAGATGTTTGTTAAATATTTTCCTCGAGTACTCCGCTGTCTCGGGGCAGGTTGTCAATCGCTCCAAGAGCAGATTTTTTACGGGTGCAATGACGAATGCTCGTGTTCAAATGCTTGCTGCCATGCTTGGTTTTAGCGCCGGGTGCATTCCATTTTCCTATCTAGGTTGTCCTATATTTAAAGGGAAGCCGAAAGCCTCGCATTTTCTCTCCATCACTGACAAAATTAAGGCTAAGCTCGCAACTTGGAAAGGAACTACTCTTTCTATCATGGGTCGTATTCAGCTGGTTAAATCAATTATACATGGTATGTTAGTATATTCTTTCAACGTCTACATGTGGCCGCGTCGCTTGTTGTGTTCTCTAGACTCCTGGATTAAGAACTTTATATGGAGTGGGGATGTTCTTTCTAGGAA
Organism: Medicago truncatula; assembly: GCF_003473485.1. Taxonomy (NCBI): domain Eukaryota; kingdom Viridiplantae; phylum Streptophyta; class Magnoliopsida; order Fabales; family Fabaceae; genus Medicago; species Medicago truncatula. The sequence continues at coordinate 12,419,364 of NC_053048.1, forward strand.
AATTTGCACGGTCTCGTGGAAAATTATGTGTCGTTCTTGGACTGCGGGAGGTCTCGATATTAAATCAACTCGCATGATTAATGATTCTTTAATGTTAAAGTTGGCTTGGGAGCTGGTCTCGGCAGACTGTCAGTGGAGCGCTCTATTTAAGCACAAATATTTTTCAAATGGGCGGCCTTGTCAGAGGTATATGAAGTCTTCTATTTGGTGTGGCATAAAAATGCATCTCTCCACAATTCATTCTAACTCCATTTGGATTGTTGGTACTGGTGAGAAGATTAATTTTTGGGCAGACAATTGGCTTGGCATTCCTCTTTTTGATATTCTGCAAATTGACCCGGATTTTCACTCTTGTTTCTCGGGAATGGTTGCAGATGTTATTCAAAATGGCAACTTTACTCTCCCAGGTTCTCTGTTGCCTCTAGTGTCTCATCTTTTGGACACGGTGGTGCTGCCAACTGCACCTCTCCCTGATTTTTTGGCTTGGCAGCATTCGACAGATGGTAATTTGACCGCAAAAAATGCTAAGATGTTTATGACTCCTGCTGCACCGGTGCTTGACTGGCCGAACCTTATATGGGGTTCTTGCATCCCTCCTTCTCACGCCTTCATCTTTTGGCGTTGGTTCCATGGTAAGATGCCGACTGATGAAAACCTTCGGACTCGAGGCTGTTTTATAGTGTCGGTTTGCAATTGTTGTATGAGTTCTGAGGAATCTTCGGATCATCTGTTTCTCCGCTGCTCCTTCGCGTTGAAATTATGGTCTTGGCTCGGAGGTAAGCTAAATTGTGTGATAAATCTATCCTCTATTTCTTCTCTTTTGGAGTGTGTCCCCAATCGTTGTTCTTCTCAAATAGCGGACATTTACGTGGCTGCTGTGATACATACTTTGCACATTATTTGGCTGTCTCGTAATTCCCTTCGGTTCTCTTCGGATGTGGTTTCTATCCATGCTGCTACGGTGCGTCTGCATTCTGCCATTTCCATGTCTGGTAATATGTCTGTTGGTCACTCTTTACCGTCGGATCAGCCCATTCTTGATGCTTTTAATATTGCTGTTCGCCATCACAACTTCAAAGACATTATTGCGGTCTTTTGGAAGGCCCCCTCTCCCCCTTGGAAGAAGGTTAACACAGATGGTTCGGTTGTTGATGGTCACGTTGCCTGTGGGGGGATTTTTCGAGATCATTTCGGTACTTTTCTAGGAGCTTTCACTTGTAATTTGGGTCCCGACACGGTGTTTTCTTCCGAAATTATGGGGTACATTTTTGCTATAGAGTTTGCTGCCCAAAATGGTTGGTATAATATCTGGTTGGAGAGTGACTCAACAGGTGCTTTGGCTGCGTTCCACAATCATGCTTTGGTTCCGATTTTGCTTCGCAATCGTTGGCACAATGCTTGTCGACTTGGAGTTCAGCTTATTTCTTCCCATATTTACCGTGAGGGTAATGTTTGTGCTGATCGCTTGGCGAATATGGGACACTCAGTACATGGAGCGGTTTGGCTTTCATCTTTACCTCCTGAATTAGGCTCCGATTTCTTTCGGGATAGGTGTGGCCTACCTAGCTATAGGTTTCCGTAACCTTGTTTTTATGGTTTTGTTTTTGCTGTTTATTTTTTGTTTTTGAGGGTTTTGGCCTAGTCCCCCCTCTCTGTATATATTTTTCCCTTTGTTTAATAAAGTTTTGAGGTTGGCGGCAGACGATGGAGGTTTCCCGAGGTGCCAACCTAGTTGGGATGTCGGTGTTGCCTCTTGATGCTCGTCCAATCTCCCGATCCAGCAAAAAAAAAAAAAAAATCAAATAACATATATATTATATTAATAAATATATAACATATATCATAACAAAATATCACTCATCAAAATAAATCATATAAATCACACAAATCATATAAGTATATTCTAAACTCATTTAAAATAATCAAATAATTAGAGAGGGCGTTACATCCTTCCTCTCTATAAGGGCGATTCCGCGTCACCCTCAAGTTACGATTCATTTCCCACATAATTTTACACATTCAACCCCATTTCCTACACTAACATGAGCGTTGGAGTGCTAACGTGCCTTCAGGCACCCTCCGTTCCACCGTGAAGACTTCGTCGCCACCGTCCATCTGTCTCCATCGGACATATCATGTTGTATGTTGGTGACTAACTAATTTAGAAAAGAAGTAAAGAAATAAACTAAAAAATTCATGAATAATATTTATTAATTAAATATTTATTACAATCCATATTTAACACCAATATTTATACTTTGGCATTAGGAAAACAAATAAACAAACATTAAGAAACAGTGTCCACGTAAAAAAATTAATTTAAATAAACATAATAACTTATAGCACCTATTTTGAAAAGATCTCTCTCTTATCACTAAATGCTTCTTTTTTTGAGATTAACCTTCAAGCCATGTTTCATGTGTAAGACAACAGAAAGACTTGGGATTATGGGATGATCTTCCACCACTTGAATGTGATAATTCAACAATATTGCTATAGCAACCATTTTCATCTCAATGAAGCTTATATCCTTACCCAAACAACTCCTTGGTCCAGCATTAAAAGCAATGAACTTGTAAGAAGGAACATAAACTATCCCTCCTTTTTGAGAAATCCACCTCTCTGGCTTAAATTCCAAGCAATCTTCTCCCCATATTTCCTCGACCCTTCCGACGGAGTATAGAGAATACACTATCATTGTATTTGACTCAACCCTATGTCCACTAGGAAGCACATCAGATTTCTGTGCAGATTTATGCTCAAAAGGTATCGGCGGATAAAGCCTCAAGGCTTCACATAAAGCTCCATGTAAATAAACTAACTTGCTAAGCCCTTTTGCTCCTAAATCTTTCCAACTATGTTCTCTTGATGGTAAATTTTCTTTGATCTCTTCAAGAATCTTAGCTTCAATCAAAGGATGTGTTGCCACCAACCAGAAAAACCAAGTAAGGCCCGAGCTAATCGTATCTCTTCCGGCAGCAAGTAGATTGATTGATGTATCTCTCAAAAACTTGTCATCTATTTTATTTTCTCCATCTCCTACTTCATTTATAATGATATCTAGCAAGTCAACCTTTTGTTCTCCTCGCATTTCTCTTTTAGATTTGATTTCTGAATACAACATTTCATCAATAAATTTATTATTCTTTATAAATTGTTTCTCTTCGCCAACTTGAAACCAATTCTGCAACTTCCACAAGAGTTTTGGCTTAACATGCCTTATGAACAATGTGTCCTCTGCTTGTGTAAAGGCTCTCTCACATGGAATTTCAGGGAGATCAATAGAAAGACATTTAGGATCAAATCCTAATACAACAGAACATATGTTGTCAAAGGTTAACCTTTGAAAAATATCTTGCAAATCCACTTGCACCCCATTTTTAGAAGCATGATCAAGAAATACAAGAAGATAGTTACAAATTTTTTTCTCAACGGTTTTTTGAATAAATACCTGAAAATTTCCCTGCTTGAAAATTGAATGAAGTAGCTTTCTGTTGTACTTCCAAATGTGTGAATCAGACCTAAAAATTCCTTCTCCAAGAACTTCAAAAATCTCTCTGAAATCATTTCCTTTCCCGTAGTTTTCGAATTTTGTGCTTGTGATGTGTTGCACGTTCATGGGGTCACTGGTGCAAAGAATGTTCATGTTTGTTAACCATGGTCCTTCAAAAATGAAAGTTCCTCCATTTTGTTTCAAAGTTAAGTCTACATAACCGTGAATGTTGGATACGTTGTGTAAGAGACCAGGTAGCATTCCAAGAACAGGCCATTTTGTCATTGGTGTGTTTCTGTTGAGTCTCCAATAATGGATTGCAACGAAAACAAGAACTGCCCAAAATAGTTCTTCAATGCCAAACACATACATTATTACTCTTACACTTTTTTATATATGTTTTCTATATGAATGGGATTTATTCTCCAATGCCAAACACATGCATTGTTGTATTGCCAATGATGATGTTGTGACAAAGCTACGAAGCTATTTATAAAGCATTGTTTTTGTCATTATATGAAATGTTGGAAAATTCTACGGTGAAGTCGTTAAAATGACTTTTCTGGTGAAGTTAACACTATAGCATCCAAAGTGTTGTGAGTAACACCCCACTGTTTGTACAGTGGCATCAAAAGTTAAGTCCCTTAAGTATCATCAATTCATCAGATTAACAAGAATACACTTAATCTAATTTTATTCTACCTTGTTTTAAGTGTAACACCCCACAAAGTGTAACACTCACATAATATCAGCAACTCTGTTTGCATGTTAAAGATGACAACGATAAAATAGTATCTGTAAGTCTAAGATGTTGCAAGCATTACTAGATGAATTACTATTGATCATTAATCAGTAATCAACAATTTAAAAATGAGTCACCATGAACTTAGCTCATTTGGTAAGGGATAATGCACAATTTGTGCAGGGGCTGGGGTTCGAACCCCAGACACCCCACTTATTCATCTTTAAGGTGAATTTCTCTAGCTACTAAACTACTTGACCAAAAAAATAAATAAATGAATCAAACATTAAGATTAAAATTAACTTTTTTAGAAAAGTCAGTTTCATGACTGCAGTGTAGAAGCTCCCATGTATATTTCGCGTGTATTGAAATATGTTGGAAGTTGGAACTATATGACGAAATTAAATGTGCACCTACAATTTAATATGTTACATACATCCTGACTGCCATTCCTTTATTGTAGCAATTGACATGGCTAGTGGGTCCTTTTTTATGCTTTTTTTGCTACCACTGCAATTTTATCTTCTCGGGTTCGAGAAATTTCCTCGCGACATATAGCACTGCCGCAACGATTAAGATGAATAGAGTGAAACCAACATGTGTTCTATCACTTTATGTGAGTTTCTTTTTCAAAGTATATGACCCACATTAATTTATTTGAATAAGAGAGTGATTGTTAAAGATAATATTCAAAATAGCGTTGCAAGCACTTAAATTTGTGCTTATATTTCAGCTTATTTGTTAATCAAATTTGTGCTTATATTACAACTTAAATTTTGGATATACAATACGATTTAGATATTGGATAAACCATCATTTTAATCTTTAAATGTGTGAGGACCGATCATTATAGTTTTTAAATGTGTTGAAATTGTAAATGCAAATCTACATGTATCACATTAATTCATCATTTTAGTCCTTAAAAATGTTGGGCAATCAATTAGTCATCAACTGCATTTTTCGTTAGTCACTTTACTACATAAACTTATTAAAAAATTAGGTGTTAGAGATGTGCTTGTAATTTATATACATTATGAGATTATGGTGACAACGTCTCATATTCAGAGACCATATTTTGGTACCCATGATTTTTAGTAAAAGTTTGTCATAGCCCAGAAAACTTCCAATTAATATATATAGAAATTCTAACATGTGTTCTTAGCAAACTTGTTAGTGTACCGAAGATAGAAAACATGTAACTTTAGAGCATAAATTATCATGACCCATAAATTTTTAGATATCTTAGAGTTTCGTTAGGTACCAATATCTTCAGGACAAAAAAATTTAACAATTGAATTTTTCATTTTTTTTGAGAAAGAATTATATTTTAAAATTATTAATCTAAAAATATGTCATAACATTGATTGATTGGAGACCCACAATGATTTAAACCAATAAGAAAGTGAGTATTAAAGAGAGTGTTGTTAACATTACTCTTTTTATTAAAGGCATCCAAACGTCCTCGCGAACTTAATTCAATTGATATGAACAATGCATAATATATTCAAGGTCCGGGATTCAAACCCCAACCACCACAACAACAAAAAAAGCATCCAAACATAGCATCATTAGCGAACAAAAGGTACACCAAATTACACTAAGGGAACCAAACTTACCAATGGAATCATGCCCACAAGGCATTACCAACACCAACCTTACATAATAATCCTACACTAGAACTACCTACCTCCTTTAAAACATACAAATTGCACTACACCATAATATGTAACGACCAATATCCTTTGCAAGAGGCTTATCACATCTTACAACAACACCTATGGATTTAATTAGAGCCACAAGATCAACCAATCAATATGATACCTAGGCAACAACAAGGTGTACAATAACAAACCTCCTAAGCAATTGCACCTTTGGCCACATAAATCATCACCATAACCATAACTACCGGAGCATCATCCCCAAAAATTAAGGCCATCCATACATACATCCATACAATAATAATTAAGGCCATAACAACACATAACGAACTATAACAAATCAGAGATAAGATCCTCTCCATCAATAATCAAATTTTCTGCGACCAAGTATTTAACTCAACATCATCCTCCCTGCGACCATGTATTTAATGCTCTGCAATTTTTTATTGACTTGAAATTTTTATTAATATAATCAAAACTAGTATTTGCACCAACTTTATGAGGACTTTTTCATGTTAAAATGTAGAAGTTATATATAATTATTTCATCTCTTTCATTTTCACAAGCTTTCCTCTAAAAACAATAATCAAATTTTCTACTCTTTCAATTTTGAATTCTGCTCTTTACCCAACAACAATTGCTCGCTCCCAACTGAAAAGATGAAAATACCTCTGCACATGTTAACTCATGCTAGTGTTAATTTTGCATGAGTTGACATAAGTTGCGTGAGTTAACTCAAGCTAGTGTAAATTTCAATGTGAGTTAACTCACGTTTATTACAGGTTAGCGTGAATTAACTCACACAAAGTACTGATATAGCAGACAACATTTACTAAATTTAATGCAATGCAACCAAGTCATAAATGACCTGTAGCCTTGACACATCTAGAATTGAACCAAATTACGCTAGTTTAACAACATTATCAGATAATACGACATAATCGATCCAAATTACACAAAATCATCGTTTATCATACAATCACATAATAACGCATAAAAGATTCAAACGATCCAAATTACACAAATTCGTCGTTAATGACGCGTAATCACTTAATTACACTTAATGACACGTAAACGATCCTAATTGCACCAATTTGTCCTTAAATTTCCTAAATCACATAAACGGTCAAAATTACACAAATTCATCGTTAAATTACACACAACACAAATTCATTAAAATTCATCGTTAAATTCCAACATGATGCCAAATCTCCCACTTTACTCCTCAAACATCTTTTCAAGTGTCCATGAGCCGATTCAACAATGTTGGTGTTTCTATACCCTAGATGCAAGAATTTATTCGTCCATGCCCACACAAAATGCTTCTTAACGGGGAAAACTGTGGTTTCAACATATTTAACGAACATTGAAAATGGTTCGCATACCTCTTTGAATTTCAACCATGCAGTTGCATATGGATCCTTTGTAGTAGAGTTAACCATTTCTCTCCAAACCCTCGCTATTTTCTTAACAAGATCTCAATGCTTATCATCATTCGCTTCCTTCACGTCTTTGTCAACAACTTTTTCACCCATAGGCTTCGCTTTGACTCTACAATCCGTGATGCACCTAGCTTTGACATTCTTCTCGATATGAAAATAGCAAAGGACATGGTTCGTTTTAGGGAGAACTTTGGCAACAACATTCATCAAAGCGGTGTCCCTATCGGTGACAACCACCTTAGGGATGTTGAGTTTTTGAGGTCAAAAGACCAACCATAATCTCAATTGCCCAAGTAAATTTATTCTCTTGTTCAAAGGAAAGAAAGACAAACGCAACCCAATACGTCATTTTGGTAGAGGTAACACCAACAATCTCAAACAACGACATTTGACAGGTATTGGTTTTGTAAGTGGAGTCCATGACCAAAATGGTGGGAAAAGTGTTAAACATATTAATTGACTCCAGATGAACAAAAAATAAGTCTTCAAGAGTGGTTTCCTCACTATTTGCACTTGTGAAATAGACGTATTTATGCTTCTCCAACTTTGAAATCAAATATTGCATCTCCGTCTTGTCCTCTTTTTGCCCCCTGCGACATCTAGTTCGCGCATTGTACACTTGTTTGATGGTTGCCACACTTTTTTTTTCCCTTCAAATCTGTGAGAATATTCCTAGGCGCCGCCAAACTCTTTGTCATGTCGATAAGTCTTTGCTTCTTCTCCGTTTTTAGTCGACCCGCAAGAAGGTGGTCGGTTAACTTTGGTGCCAACTCATGGTTGTAAATTCCACAAAGCATTGAAATCCACCAATCTTGTGTATTCTTTTCAAAGAAGCATTTAAACCTAAACAGACATTCACATTTCCTTGAGCCTGTGCCTTCAAGCTTTAGGTGGCTTGTATTCACCACTTCTTTCACATTGCATCGTCAAGTATGACCTCATTAAATTAGATTTATCTATAGAAATAGTAAATCCGACCCTTGCCGCTTGTCGACGACCCCAACCAAATATTTCTTCTCGACCTCTCCATCTTTCATTTGTTGTAAAAAATGACCCGATGTTTACTTCAATAACATGAACACCAGTAGGTACCGATTTATGTTTTTCTTCAAAGTTACCGGTAGGTACCGGTTTAGGTTTTTCTTGGTTGTGACCAATGTGAGCTTGAAAGGGAATTTTCACGCAAACTTCACATATTTGGTTGGTTTGATATCGCCCAAACCTACGCCTACGCCGGAAGCTTCGGTTGGATATAAAGAAAATTATCCCTTTCAGCACTTTTGGGTTGGATTTTTTTTTTCTTCAAAAAATGCCCTCAATTTTCAATGCAAATAACACATGTAACAAATAGATAAGAATAAATTTAAATATTAAAATAAATGCAACAAACATGACATGAATATTTTTTTTTTGTTTTTTTTCCTTTATCATTTATAAAGTGTAACAAACTAGATTAGTATATTTATACTTACTTTTTCATCATTCCAATTATACTCTTAAACAACTTTTTCTATAATAAAATTGTTGTTGGTCTCGTTAAAAAAAAGAATTTAGATTATTTTTTTATTTTTATATTATCGGTGTTATTAAAATAAGATAATCATGATTAGTTTGGTTTGTTATAACTTGAAAATAACAAACATTTGTATTTTTAGTTTTAATAAAAAATTTATAAAAAAACACCGTTCATAATTTTCAAACTTTAACATAATAAAAAGAGCGGAATAAGTGTCCGTCTTTTCGCTATATAGAAGAAAAATATAACAAATGAAAATAAAATTTAAATCTATCCTAGATTCTAGCCTAAATAAAACAGAAAAATATTTTTGTTATTTTTAAATAAGATATGAAACAAAAATATAACTAACCTAAAAATACGGATAAAAAATAAACTAACCTACAAACAAGTGGCCTCAGGTCAGGTTGGTTATCAACGATATGTCCATAAGAAAGTCTTCTGCATCAAAACATAAAAGATCCACAATAGCTTACCGAGAGAAAGCTAATACATCATAGGGTTGAAAAATAAATAAAAAATCGAGGTTTAAGAAAAATATTTACGAGTGCCCACGATCAAATATAGTAGTGTTTTATATTAAAAGTTGTGTTGTCATTACATAAAAGTTTAAAAAGTGTTCTTTTTGACTTAAAATTTCCATTTTTAGCTTCCTTAACCGGTGCTCCATAATCCTTGTACACCCTCCGGTCATTAATATAAGCAAAAATTTGATTTTTAGATTCATTCATTAAATAACGTATGTAGATTTTATTATAGACTACATACATCATTTAATAAATGAATCTAAAAATCAAATTTTTACTTATATTAGTGACCGGATGGTGTATTAATTATGAAAAACAACAAGCTAAAATTGTGGCGGTAGATATTTCACTATAATCTATATTCTCGGTCCTTGTTTTATTGAAGTTTTTACTATTTCTCTTCAACACAATAATCCGTGTGATAGATTTCAACAAGGCAATCATAGCCAATCCAATAATCAATATAGAATGTAAATATATTTCCATTTTTCATTAGGACTCAAGATATCAAAGCCTTTGAATATGTTGAAACTTCCAAAGTAATCAAAGTACAATGATAGATATTCCAATACTCCCTACATTATTAATAATAAGCAAATTTTACTTTTTAGATTCATTTAATTAATGATGTATGTAGTTTATAATATGGATCATATACATCATTAATTAGTAATGGAGGGAGTATAGTTTATACTTCCTATCCTTGTTTGACTTTCGTAACAATTGCAAAAAACTGCAAACTACAATTATGAAGGAAGAGTTCATCAAAACAGAGAAAATCTAGCATTTTCAAAATTCAACAACGCTCTACTTTGGATTTGGATTTCGTGCATTCAACAATTTCAAAGCACGAAGGTCAAATTTAAATTCGAGTTGTTAAATTTTGAAAATGCTAATTGTAGTAACATTTTTTCTATTTTAACGAACTCTTCTTTCCTTATTGTTTCTAAGGTTAAACATGGACAATAATTTTAGATTTTAATGGCATATCTATCACTATAGTTTTCGATACACTATAATTATCCTTGAAATTTTCAATTTATTCACAGGTTTTTATATCTTGAATTTTGAAAAGAAATGGAAATCATCCTAAATTCACATAGAATTACATCAGTCATTCTGGGATAGAAGGAGTACTATACTAATGGTCAAATATTCATATCGAGCACAATCACTCATAACAGGAACAAATCTTCATTGCATAATGTAAATCAACATTCTTACAAAATAAAAAAAAGAGCATAAATCAACATAACTTAAATCATTAACGAATACGTATTATATTTACCAAAATTACTTTAGCTACAAAATTAAATTAAATTAGTTAAAATCATTTCAACCTTCTACATGACTATGTATATTGATAAAATTATGTCTTCGTGAACTTAACTCGGTTGATATGAACAATGCATAAATAATATAGGGTTAATAGTGTTTTCCACCCCTGTAATATAAGCCACTTCCGGTTTTTGCCCCTGTAAAATTTTCGGTTTGATTTGTATCCTTGTAAAACTTTTTTTTTTCTTCCAGAAAACACACCTCTCCCATCCAACTCAGCAAATTCGCTAACGTGACGCTGATTTGGCATTTTTTTTAATTGGCCACGTGTAAAAAATATATCCACATCAGATTTTATTTTTAAAATATTTGAAAATAAATTTTAAAAAATAAAAAAATCCAAAAAATATTCAGTTTTTTTCCAAAAATTTAAAAAATCAAAAAAAATATTAAGATTTTTTACGAAATATAAAAAAACAGAAAAATAGTCATATTTGTTTCCAAAAAATTTAAAAATAAAAAAGAAAATTAGATTTTTTTTTTCAAAAATTAGAAAATATAATCAGATTTTTTTTTAAAATTAAAAATATTTTAAAAAATTCTGAAATTTAATTTTAAAAATTACAAAAGAGGTCAGATTTTTTTTAAAAAAAAAAAAATCTTAAAAATCTGTATACAAATATAGAAAAAATTCAGATTTTTTATTCGAAAATTTTATTCCACAATTTTAATAAAATATTGGGAAAAAAAATCATTTCACTCCACAAATATAAGATTTATGATTTCTACCTCCTCTAAGGAAAAGCTTAATTCTAGGAAAAATGGAATTTCCACGACTTTTTTTAAACTCTCTAAATTTGTATCCAGATTTTTAAAAATTAAATTTTTTTCCAGATTTTTTTAATTTTAAAATCTGACCTTTTTTTTTGTATTTTGAAAATTAAATTCCAGAATTTTTTAATTTTCGAACAGAAAGGCAGATGAAACTGAGAGAATGATGCAACAGATGATGGAGATGATTCAAAGACAAGCGCAACCTTAGTTGCACACCTATTTAAGCTTATTTAGTCTTATCTCTTAAAGTTGTTTCTGCACTTTTTCATTTTTTTTATGAATTTAATTTCTTCTGAATTACTCTGAATGATTATGAATGCTTCTGAATCTTTTGTATGCTGTGTTTTATACATTGTTTGCTCTGTTATATTCCTTCTGAATTTATTTATTTATTTATTTCTAGAATTTCTCATTTTTTTTCTTATCTCTTTCTTTTTGTCTTTATCTTATACTTTTTGTTGATGACAATAGGGGGAGTAGATGTATAGTATTTATAGGCTCTGAGCCCCATTAATTTAATATTAATCAAGTTAAATTAATAGGACATTCTTCTAATCTCTTAGTCTATTAATGTGAGTTTATTCTGAGAATTATTGCGTTTTTAATGATGAATTTAATTAACATGAATAGAACTCAGGGGGAGCTTACAAACCTCACCTTAAAGTACTATTGGACACAGGGGGAGCTTAGAAACCTCATACCCTTATAGTCAACGTGTTAATTAGATTAACAACAATTGAACATTTTAAATACTATTGTTTGTCATCATCAAAAAGGGGGAGATTGTTGGAACAAAATGTGTTTAACGTTAACCCTTAAGAGTTTTGATGATAACAAGGTATTAAAAATAGTCAATTGGATATGCTAATATTTGTTCAAGTGTATAGGACTATAGACAAAAAATTGACATCTTAAAAAGGTCTTGGAAGAACAATAAAGAGCAAAGGAATCAACAAAAAAGAAGCTTAAAACGTCTGAAGAAAACTACTCCTGAAGATAAGACGCTCCTGAAGACATAGTGCTCCTGAAGTGATGACGTCATCAAAAGCGAGTTCATCAGAAGCAAGTTTATCAGAAGCTAAAAATCACCAGAAGCTGCAGTTCATCAGAGGATGCAACTTAAGCTTCAAAAGCTGTTTTATGGGATTCAACCTCGTCTAAGGATTGCAGAAGACTGGAAAAGTGAAGCAACGACTATTTTGAAAGGATTTGAACGCATTGGATGCTTGTTCCTCAAAAGAGCGTTGACAAAGTACGTTTGTACGAAGTGTACAACCACTACCTTTAGTACTCTGTTTTGTCTCTGCTACAAGACAAGAAAAACAGCTCTGCCTGCAACGATGCTCCTTCACAATGAGAATGCATTTGAAATTGATCATTCTTAGGACAATAACCATATTAGACAAAGGATCATTGGTGATTGATCAAAAGCTTCAAACGACTCTATTTTGAATGTGCTGGGAATTCAACGTCTCTTTCACACCTCTATATAAAGGAGTGAAGACTCAAAGCTTCAATAGAACAATACCAAGAATTAAAAGAGCCAAAACTCTACTGAAATTGTTCTGCACTCAAAGTTCACTTAGAATTTCTTTTCAAAGTTCATATCTTAGAAATTCTAGAGTCTATATCTGATTTGTATTGTGAACACCACTGATTGTATATCAAGTGTTCAACCTCAAACAATTTTCTTTGTAATTATGTTTGAATTCAGAAGTCTCTTGCATTTGTGCTTGAGCAATAGAAGTCTCTTGATTGCGTTCAGGAGCATAGGAAGTCTCTTGCAGTTGTGCTTGAGCATTTGAAGTCTCTTACTAAGTTTAGTAGTGAGCAATTGTAATCAGATATTACATAGTGAACTCTCCTTGGAAGTGCAAGGGGGGCAAGACTGACTTCCGGTTTGTGGAAGAAACCTGTATAAATTGTTTGTGTCTTTCTTCTCTCTCTCTGTTTTATCCGCTGCAACTAGTTCTGAACATCACTTCAAAAGTAGAAATTTATCTGCTTCTGATCAGTGTTTTCAACTTTGGAGAAAAACAAGAAAAAACCAACACAATTCAACCCCCCGCTTGTGTTTTTCTTACCTTCATTAACCTCTCCTAATTAACTAGAAATAACACCATTATTTATATGATTTTTTTTTTTGACAAAAACTTACTACATGATGTTAGTAACTAATTAATTTAGAAAAGCAGGTAAAAAATAATCTTAAAACAAACATGAATATCAAGCAAGTTATTATTACAATCCAAACATAACACTGATAATATATTCTTATATTGGAGAAACAAACAAACATGACCACACATGGTGTTTATTTGAGAATTCAAATATATAAATAAAATTACACATATTATCCGAACATAGTTCAGTTATTTTGAAAAGATCTCTCTTGATCATTAAATGCTTCTTTTTTTGACATTAACCTTCAAGCCATGTTTCATGTGTAAAACAACAGAAAGACTTGGGATTATGGGATGATCTTCCACCACTTGAATGTGATAATTCAACAATATTGCTATAGCAACCATTTTCATCTCAATGAAGCTTATATCCTTACCCAAACAACTCCTTGGTCCAGCATTGAAAGCAATGAACTTGTAAGAGGGAACATGAATTATCCCTCCTTTCTTAGAAATCCACCTCTCTGGTTTAAATTTCAAACAATCTTCTCCCCATATTTCCTCGACCCTTCCGACCGAGTATAGAGAATACACTATCATTGTATTTGGTTTAACCCTATGCCCACTAGGAAGCACATCAGATTTTAATGCTGATTTATGCTCTAAAGGAACCGGAGGATAAAGCCTCAAGGCTTCACATAAAGCTCCATGTAAATAAATTAACTTGCTAAGCCCTTTTGCTCCTAAATCTTTCCAACTATGTTCTCTTGATGGTAAATTTTCTTTGATCTCTTCAAGAATCTTGGCTTCAACAAAAGGGTGTGTTGCCACCAACCAGAAAAACCAAGTAAGGCCCGAGCTAATAGTGTCTCTTCCGGCTGCAAGTAGATTAATCGATGTATCTCTCAAAAACTCGTAGTCTATTGGATTTTCTCCATTTCCTGCTTCAGTCATAATGATATTTAGCAAGTCGAATTTTCGTTCTCCTTGCATTTCTCTTTTGGATTTGATTTCTGAATACAACATTTCATCAATAATTTTCTGATTCTTTATAAACTGTTTCTCTTCACCAACTTGAAACCATTTCTGCAGCTTCCACCAAAATCTTGGTTTTACATGTCTAGAAAACAATGTGTCCTCTGCATGAGTAAATGCTCTCTCACATGCAATTTCAGGGAGTTCAATAGAAAGACAATTAGGATCAAATCCTAAAACTATATAACATATATTGTCAAAGGTTAACCTTTGAAAAATATCTTGCAAATCCACTTGCATCCCTTTTTTACAAGCATGATCAAGAAATACAAGAAGACCACTAAATAGTTTTTTCTCAATGGTTTTGTGAATAAATACCTGAAAACTTTCCTTCTTGAAAATTGAATGAAGTAGTGTTCTGTTGTACTTCCAAATGTGAGAATCAGACCTAAAAATTCCATCTCCAAGGATTTCAAAAATCTCGCTGAAATCGTTTCCTTTCCCATAGTTTTCGAATTTTGTGCTTGTGATGTGTTGCACGTTCATGGGGTCACTGGTGCAAAGAATGTTCATGTTTGTTAACCATGGTCCTTCAAAAATGAAAGTTCCTCCATTTTGTTTCAAAACTAAGTTTAGATAATCATGGATATTGGACATGTTGTATAAGAGACCAGGTAGCATTCCAAGCACAGGCCATTTTGTGATGGGTGTGTTTCTATTGAGACTCCAATAATGGATTGCAAGGAAAAGAAAAACCGCCAAAAGGATTTCTCCAATGCCAAACATGTACATTATTCTGTTGGCCTATGAGATATATGTCACACTAACACTTTTGTAGATATGTTTTTTTATATGATATTGTCTCAATGATAGTATTTCATGAGGGTTATTGTCAATGGTATGATATTGTTAGAATGCTAGGAAGCTATTTATAAAGCATTTCTATTTGTTTTTATTGTTTTTTTCATATATATTTTTTGGTCCATTTTATCACCCATCTTCAAGTTCGTTGATAGTATAGGAAGAAAATATTACTATATTTGCTTCCTTAACCGGTGCTCTCAGGGGTTCTGGTTAACATTTCCCTTCTTATAATTATAAAATAAAGTTTAGATGAGTTGAATTTCATAACTTATCAATGTAGGTTTGAGTAAAAAAAAGCATTTACAAAAACACTTACAAATTATCCACTAAAGAAAATTTCACACCGACGGCGGGAGTTGAATCCACACTCTGATGGACATGAGTAGTGGCAGGAGCCACCATGGCGGCCTTCGGAGGTCATGGTCCACCTAGAGTCTATAACTTTTTTAGTGTGTTTTAATACTAATTATAAATTTTTTAGTGTTTTAATACTAATTGAAATGTTCTAAAAAAATTACTAATTGAAATGTGAACAAATACATATCTCACCTGTGTAAAAATACATGGCATGTGTCACCATAGGCAGTGGTGGCCTTGGAGGGTAGGCGACAGCACAGGGTACCATTAGTTTAGGGACATCAAAATTATTTTTACTTAGTAGTTAGTACTATATAGATATATATATCTTTTTAATTCGGTTTAATTAATTTTATTGAAAATATATTTTTAGAAAACTTTATTATAGATGAATCTTTTGCAACAAAAAATGTAAGAAGAAAACTATTAGAATAATTAATAGGGCACAATTTTATTTCGTCCAGGGCACCAAAACTCTTAGGACTGGCCTTAACCATACGAACAAATATGGTACTAATTTAACTTAGACAATGACACACTCCACTTTTTAAGGTTTTTTTTTTCTTCTTTATTTTTTGTGGTGAAACTTCATACCAATAGATAAATTGTCAAATTTAAGATCATTTGGAGCTGATTTTTTTTATAAATCCCTAGTATTGACTATTGAGACATAGCTTCTGTTGAATTTCTGCTATGCTATTGTTGTTTGGAATAGACAAGACTTATGATGTCCATATAAGAGGACATGTAAGAGTTTTAAAATTGTCAAATACAGAATACAATATAGTACAAATTAGGAAACTAAAGAAAGTGAAAAAACGATGGTATGATTAACTTGCACCAATATTTTTTGCCATGTGCCATGAAATTTGGATATATTTCAATAAGCAGCTCTAAAGTCGTGTTCAATGTATACTTCAAATAGTATGAACGTCAAAATATAAAATAAAAAAAAAGGCTTAAATATGTAAAAGGTCCCTCTAAGTTCGCGTGTTTTTGGTTTTCGTCCCTGTATCTTTTTTTGTTCTAAAACAAACTCTGTAAGTTGTTAACTTTTTGGTTTTAGTCCCTAACGTTAACTTCTGTTAAAAAAACGCTGATGTGTCTAACGGTGGCTGGCGTGGCATTGTTTGACGTGACAAAACAGGCTTATGTGTCCTTCTAGGAAAGATTACAGGGACCAAAATCAAAACCGAAAAATTACATACGGACGAAATTAAAAATCACTAAATTACAAAGTTTAAAATTAAAAATCCTTGATGTTTCCATCTTCTTCCTGTCTCATCCATATTATTCTTTTTCTGCTTAGACTCTCTTCACTGTGAAATTGTAAAGATACCATTTGTAGCTTCTCTTGACTTTGTATCGTGATTTCTCCATTCACCAAACATATACTTTATCATTTTGAGGCCAAAACTTGTCCCATTTTTTGTCCTATGTCACATGAGTAAGTACATGTTTATGGGAGAAAAAGGTGATAAGTTAGCTTTGAATTTTCATTTTATTCTCCGTTAGCAATTCAAAATTTCAAACAGAAATATGTTTCTCTCAAAAAAAAGAACAAACACAAATTGCCAGCCACATCAAATAACCAAATGTTGTTGTGGGAACCTTGTTCCAACCTCTGTATAGTGAACTTTGTAGGATAATAAAAATCTAGTACCTAACAACATAAATCAACACAGATTATTGGTTTTTGTGTACTGATTTGTTTATCAATAAGTAGTTTTATGAAGGATAAGGTAGTTGTGTTCATATATAGTGTAGCATCATTTTATAAATTCAATGGAGGTCTTTATATACATTAGGTCAATTCTGGAACTAGTAAATCTTAATATGCTTTTTTCGTCCTTTTTTAAGTTAACTTCACTTAAAATTAACAAGAACTCAACAATTTAATTTTGTCATGTGAAGGAATTTAAAAAAAAAAATGAATATTTGATGGTGTAATATAATATGTGTTTCTTAGAAGTTCATTGAGTTATGTAGTTGTACAAATTAAGTCTAATCTTGACTTATAAAATTGCAGTTATTTGTATATAAAATAATTGAAGACCTTCAAAACATAGTTATTTACAAATTCAATTTCCCTTCTGGAGAAATCAATTAGCAAGAGATTGTAGACTTGAGCAAAATATATAGTATGATTTTATAGTATATGAAATTGCTTCATCTTGTAAGAGAGCCAAAGTTTACTGGTGTGTGGAAGTAGATTAATGATTCTAATCTCAGATGCATCATGCAACTAGTTTGTTTTAATCTTATGGTGGTTTAAGTTATGTTTTCTTGCCATTATCCTTTGATGTTTTCTATTCTCTTATTCTTCCTCTGCATAGTGTTTGAAAACCTAGCTAGTTTTCAATGCATAAATTTTGGTTTTGGTATTCAAGTTATTTTTTGGTGGGGTTAATAGTGTTTTTCACCCCTGTAATATATGTCATTTCTGGTTTTCGCCCTTATAAAATTTTCGGTTTGATTTTCACCCTCGTAAAATTTTTATTTTCCGGAAAACACCCTTAATAGGCCATTCAAAAACCAAAATTTCTTGAAAAAAAAATCTGAAAATGGCCTATTAGGGGTATTTTCCGGAAAATAAAAATTTTACGAGGGTGCAAATCAAACCGAAAATTTTATAGGGACGAAAATCAAAATTGGCATATATTACAGGGGTGAAAAACACTATTAACCCTTTTTGGTGAGAGTAGCACTGTTGGAAGTGTCACTTTAGTTCCAATGATGTACTATTTTTGTCCGCAAATGAAACAAAATGATTTACGACAATGGAATGCAAGGAAATAATGTTACAGGTTCATGCAAGAAGAATATGGAAGAGGGAGGAAGAAGACACAAAGAGAGGAAGAAGATGGAAACAAGGCTTTTAATTTCAAATTTTGTAATTCAGTGATTTTGAATTTCGTCCCTCTGTAATTTTTCGTTTTTGATTTTGATCCCTGTAATCTTGCCTAGAAGGATAAATAAGCTTGTTTTTCCACGTCAAACAACGCCACGTCAGTCACCGTTAGACACATCAACGTTTTTGTAACAGATGCTGACGGGAGGGACGAAAATCAAAACGTTTGTAACTTACAGGGTTTGTTTTAGAACAAAAAAAGATACAGGGACGAAAACCAAAAACACGCGAACTTACAGGGACAATTAACATATTTTAGCCTAAAAAAAATATTAGCACTAAATCATGGTTTTGAAGAATTTTTGTTTTGATCATGGTTCCCCTCAAAATAAAATCCTAGCTCTGTCCCTAAATCAAAACAAATTTTTTTTACATGGGGTAAATCAAAAAATAAATTTTACAGGAAGGAAATCGAAAATGACCTATATTACAGGGGGATAAAGACCTATTAACCCTATCATATATTAGAGCATGTATAATTATTTTTCAAATGTAGGTGACATAGTGTCAAAAATAACAGCAAGTATTGAATTTCAATGACTTTATTTTTGCTGTCCAAGTATTGTACTAAAAAAAACGGCAAGTATTGAATTTCAAGGTGTTGCAACAGCAAAAATTGTCTGAGAATGTGACATTAACAGCAAAAATTGTCTGAGAATGTAAAATTGGTTGGAAGGTGTTATACTAGCATGTTATAATTTGGTTGAGAATGTGAAATTAATTGGTAGCAGTACTGTCTGCTCCCTTATTATCCACCGTATTTGCAGTCTGAAAACTAATAGTTACATTGTTCTAACACTCAAGAGACCTTATTGCATCTGTTGGGCTAGCAAAGGATAAAAGCGTACGCATCCATTATTTCCACCGAACAGAAGGCTGTTCGTGGGGTTTGGCTTCAGTACACATCACCTAATTCTATGAAATAAGTTCGTAACTCATAGTTCAATCAATAAACAATGTCCAAATTCCTATATCCAACGTTGATTTTTCAAATGAAGATCGAGAAAAGAATATGGTTGTGTTTGATGTTGTGTTGTGGTTGACGTTGATCTTTCGTGGTGGTCATAAACGCCGAGGAGAATTGTGCATGCAAGTACGTTAGCGCTCCAACTCGCCTACGTCAGTGTTATATAGGCGCGTAGGAGAATAACCCATTGATATGTGAATTAGGCAAGTATACCAAATCGTTTATAAAGTAATAAAGTGAGAAGTAGAGTACCGTATCCACATGAATTGTCGTTTCGTCCCAAACAATTCGAGTTACTTATTTTAAGTTGACGATAAATTAAAAGAGTTGAAGGGTTAGAGATTTGCAATTTTTACCTGTTTGTGTTGGAACATTGGTATGTTGTTGAAAGAAAAATAGAGTGTGGGGGTCCCACATAAAATAGAACACACACATTAGTAGTGTTTAAATTGCGGTATTTAATTTTAAATACTTGATAATGATAAAAATAATAGTAATAATCATTTTTTTTATTCGTGAATATCACTTCCAATAAATTTAGCTTATGGTGGTTGTGATAAGAATAAGAATAAGAATTCAATTGAATTCTTATATTTCCTTCGTTCAAATCCAATGAGTTTGTTTCCTCCACTTTTGTGGATTTGTTTCTTTTTTTATCTTATCCACAAGTGTTGTTGAACTGATTAATGGATAAGTTCTCTTTTGATCTTATCCATCGGAGTAATTGTAACGTCCTATTTCTATTAAAGCGATAAAACACACGAATAATACAAATATTCAAGAAATAGACTTCTCTAACAACCTCAAAAGATCATATATAAATTTCTCAAAAATCGCAGAGGATATATAACATACATCTCCAAAATATACATGTCATCAACTCAAACATACATCACCATATAAAATCTCCAATTCCCGACAAGTGAGTAAAATCTCAACAACATAAATCAATCCAAAATAAAGTATAGACCGACAATCCTAAATCAGAACCTATGCTAAGACTTTAAACGGATAAA
This sequence comes from Medicago truncatula, assembly GCF_003473485.1. Lineage (NCBI taxonomy): Eukaryota > Viridiplantae > Streptophyta > Magnoliopsida > Fabales > Fabaceae > Medicago > Medicago truncatula. The sequence goes on from NC_053048.1 coordinate 12,440,067, forward strand.
CGGAGGTAGCTCCCCTTATCCTCGAGCAACTCACCAATCAAGCTAAAAGATCACTCCTGCACGCCGTCTACCCATTCATACAAACTGGTAGGCGGTCAAAGATCATTGGGGGTTAGCTTCACAACATCATAATAAACATAATTAATTGAAAATGTATTTATCAAATTAAACTTCAAATAATTCATATTAAGAGATAATTCACTTCAACATTATTCATCAACACCAACGAATTCACAACATCACAATTATGCAAACCACCAATCACATCAACACCAAGCACCAAAACGACTAGGACTCATGCCACAACGTACAATGCTCCTAGACACGACTCCTACATGCATGTGGTACCATCACCAACAACGTCTAGGTCGTCACCCCATGATGCCAACAACACATCATAATCACCTCAACTAGATATAAATATCCCACAACTATGAATGCATGAACATATGACATACTATGCACATGTTCAACAACAACTCCCAACATCATCAACATACATACATTCACTAAAAATATCAACATCATTACAAATCAACAACTCTATACAATATCTCACAATTCAAGTAACGAAGAAAATCCATCATACTATGATAAACATCATATTCAACATCTATAAATCATTCACACAACTTCATATAATCATATCAAACTGATCTCAAAAGATTTACAAGATATTCGACATTAAAGGTCATTTTTGACAGAGTTCGTCTATCGTTTTTCAACTTTAAACAATTGTGGCAATTGAATCAAAACTGAGAAAAAACTATAATGCCTCAACTATGTATACTCTTAGATCACATATAAGTGCAGTTGAGTATACATGTGCGTTTCTGATAAGTGCTCAAAAGTAACATATTTCATGTGTTAACTTATGTAAATTAGTGACCTGTTTTGCAAGTTATCTAAGGAAAAGCTACCATTTGAGTGTATTTTTACCATTTATGCTTCACATGCCTGATTCTACCCAATTTATGCAGGAAACGACAAGCAAGGACCAAAAGAAGGAAGCTCCTGAACCAAGGTCAGTTCGCTTAAGCGAACCCCTGTTCGCTTAAGTGAACAAGTTCCAGAGAGCAACCAGCCTGTTCGCTTAAAGGCACGCCTTCAGTTCGCTCATGAGAAAAGTTCAGTTCGCTTAAGTGACCTATGGTTCGCTTAAGCGAACAAGTTCCAGAGAGCTCCAGGAAAGTTCGCTCACAAGTTCACTTGCTGTTCGCTTGAGTGAAGTTCATCCAACTTCAGAAGATAAGGACCATGTGGCAGCTCCTCAATGGTCAACAGAAGATTCCCTGGAGGATCGCTTAAGCGAGCGTTGCTTCGCTTAAGCGAACGAGCACGTTTTCAGCCCATATAAATAGTTTTCTCTTCTCTTTCCAAACAGATTATTACATTTTTATTTACATTTTTCTGGTTTTTAGAGAGAGACTAGGGCTTTTCTAGAGAGAGAAACACAAAGCAAGGTAGTTAGGAGTAGATTCAAGCCAAGATTTGTTGAGACATCATAGATCTTGTCATGGAATCTTCATCTTTTCTTCATCCTTTGCAAAGCTATCATAGACATATGTAGCTACATCTACTTTTGTGGTTTTGAGGTATTCAAACAAGCTATTATGTAATCTTTTGATCATTTAATATATGGTTCTAGCTATTTGTTCAATATTGTTGTTATTCTTGCATTTAATGTTTTATTGAGATTCAAATGATATGGATACATACTTTTGAATCTAGAGATAGAATAACAATCTATCTTGAGTTATCACTCTATACATGGATGTTAAAATTTGATAATCACTTTTAATCTACGACTTAATGCTTTTGGGTAATTTAATCAGTTGGGAAATCGTCGATTAAACTATCCAATCGACTTTGTGATCGTTTAAATGTTTGGGAAATCGATGTTTAAACGATCCCTTAGAAATAACGATTTGGACACGAATGATATTGTCGAGTGATTGTGATAATATCGTTTAAAAAGCTAGAATTTGTTAATCGATCGAGAGATTGCAGCTGTTACGCTTGGTTGATGTCTCTGACCGCAAGCGAAATAGCCCTATCTCTTCTCGTTTTATTTTCATGTCGAATAGGAAAATAGTTTTACACAAACAAACAATTTATACCCAAACACTTAATGTGACAAATATTGTGAAAATGCTTATGAAATACACAACTCCCTGTGGATTCGATCCTATATATACTCACGTGTAAATAGTTTTATGAGATGTAAAAATCTTACATCAAAATGGCGCCGCTGTCGGGGACTTCCCATAGCCTGAGATACCAGAGTCAGATATGCCCCACCAGGACTTCCCAGGGCATGTTACGCCTCAGCAGTCTGGCACTTTTGACTTTTCCTCCTTTGCTACCATGTTAACTCAGCAGGATCAGAGGCAGGAGCAGAGAGCTCGGCGAGAGGAGAAGAGGGACCTCCTCATGATGGACCAGCAAGTTGTTGTCTTCAGGAGTAACCAGGGGATCTACCAGCATCTCTATGATGCTCACTTGGATCCGACTTATGTGATGATGACTCCCGCCTAGTATTACCAGTCTTGCATGTGGCCTGGGGACAGGCCAGTCTACTTTGGAGGGGATGGTGCATTCGGTGGCCCTGTCGACGACGAGGAGAGGACTGCTAGTGTTTATGGCGTCGATGACATGTAGGATGATGGGGATGATGCGGCGAACCACTGATCACAGTCTTGAGTTTTTAGTGATGCTTAGTGTTTTTGCTTTGACATTTTTACTTTATGTCTTTTATTTTCATGTTGGAATAGTTTTCATTGTCATTTTGGTACTTTGTTTCGGTACTTTTAGTTTCATTTACTTTGATTAAATAACTTAGCTTGTTGTTGTTTTTAACTGTTGTGCTTTGGGTAAATTTTATTTAATCTTGCTTGTGTTTCTCTAAAGAAAATTGCTCATGAACACCAAAGTTTAAAGTGCTCGTAAGAGCCAAAGATTGAGCAATAATCAGGTGAGTGATAATGATATGATTTGTGAGAAAGCGCAAAGCCAAGGTATTGGTTTCCTGTTTTTCTAGGCATTCACTAAAAATTTTGAAACTAGTACTTTGCACAAAATTTATCTCATCTAGTTCTTCTCATAAACATGTTTACTATTGAACCATGTAGTACTTAGCCTAAATGTGAGGTAGCTTCAATTGTTGATACTATATGCTGGAGACTGACAATCAATGTTTAACTCGTTTTTGTTATGTTAAATCCGATAATTGTTTCGAATTGTATGAAAGCATGGAAAGGATCAAGGCACTTTTTGAAATTGAGCAAGATATTTGACCACATAAAGCCTACTCGTGAGAAGAGTGAGTATTTGATACCCCAAATTGAGCCAAATGAATCAAGTCCTTAAACATGGATTGTCAATATTCATAAGCACAACGCTTGATGAATTTGCCCGAAAATTTTCAAAAATCCAGCTCATGTTTGATCCACTTTAGGACTTTGATATTTTCACTTTGTTGAACCTGAAACCTTCTTGTACTTTGTCCCTTGCCTTAGGATAGGGGAACATTCAATTAGAGTTTTGTTGTGTTTAAGTTGGGGAGAAAGGGAGGTATTTTATGTCAAGTATCATGGTGAATTGTTAAAGTAACCTGACAACATTGAATGGCATAGAGTTTAGAAGTTTCAAAGTTTGTAAATTTGAAAAAGAAAAGAAAAAGAAAAAGAAGAAAAAGAAAGAAAAATAAAAAAAAATAGAATAAGTTGTCAAGGTTATTAGATAGATTGTTAATTGTAACACCCCGTTTTCCCAACATAAAAAAAATTCTTAACATAAATCAGAGTAAACATCACAAAACGGGATATCACATTTCATATAATCTAAAATAGTTAAATAACAATTTAACTTCCCAACAAAATATCTCAATCATCGCAGCGGAGTTAATTCAAAATCATAAATTGTCTTGGCACGCAGGCCCCATCATAATATCTCAAATAAATTCAGTTAAACAATCAAGTCATAAACATCATAGTCAAATACGTAAAGGAAATGAAGCATGCATATCATAAACCCCATCCTGTTACGTATCAGAGCAACCTAAGACTCAGTGAGGCAAGGCCACTCACGACAGCACAACAGCAACCTACGCTCGATCACCTGCAAGTTACTCATACGAAGAGCAACGTTTCCAAGCAGAAGGGGTGAGATTTCACAAAACAATAATATTAATCAATATAATTCAACAATCATAATTAACATCATAAATCTTCAACGTAAGCATCTTAAAACATCATAGCATCATAGATAATAATATATCAAGTAATCACTTCATTAAAGCATCATAAATCTCATAACATCTTAACATCATTCATCACTGACTCGACTATGCGACTATGCAACTTAGACCTCTTATATGCATGTGGTACCAATTAAGGGCATGAGCCGCCAACATTATTTTAGTATTAATATACTTTCAGGGCATGAGCCCCCATCGTTATTTTGAGCTAATGCTCCATCGTGGTGAGTACAAAGCTCTAGGGCATGAGCCCCCAACAAATGTATGCTAATGCATGGACTCAATCTCTTAAAACATCTTAATCATCATCTCATATATATCCAATAATTTGGAGGTTCAACATCATCTTAATCATCTTATATCGACTCATGCAACTTGGTTGAATAACAATAGCAACATAGGCAGATTACAATTACAATCATGATAATTATACCAATTCAATTCATCAACATCTTATGTATACAATTAATCTTCAAGTAATGCATAAACATTATAATACATCATATTCAACGCAAACATCTCATATCAGCTTCACAGATTGCAGTTAACTTCTTATATAGGTCTCATTACTACCTAATGGTCCATCCCTAATCAATTCAAGCAACAGAGATCACGATATTCTCACTTGCACTCAGTTCTGGAAGGGCTCGCGAGGCGAGAGCATCTGCTCGCCACGGCGAGTACAAGCCAGAATCCCAACTAAAATTGTTCTAAGCTAAATCAGGTTCAATCTCATTCTAAGTTATCATTTAATCTTTAATAAACATCTTTAGGCACTCAAAAGCATCTAAGGTTCAACTCAAAAGTCAAAACTACAGAATTCAACATGTTCTCTGGTCATGCTCGCTATGGCGAGTAAGGTTGTTCGCTGTGGCGAGCTACAACTTGTAACTCGCGAGGCGAAGGGAAATGGCTCGCGTGGCGAGCGATGAACTTCATCACTTGTGAGGCGAGGATCATCGTTCGCGAGGGCGAGCGATGAATATAGGCTCGGGAAGAATGCAGTTTTCACAAAAATTCAACAACTCACATGGTTTAAAGCCTAATTTCGATTCCAGAATTCATCTTATTCATAATCTAAGGTCAAAGGACGTTTTAAGCATGAATCTAGCAACCTAACATCATTGGATCATCAAAATCACCTATTAACCCTAATTTCATAAACTTTTTAATTCAATCCTAACTTGTTAATTTGATCATCATAATTACATGGATTAATACTACTGAATCATTAGTCTCACCCTTACCTTAGTTGATGAAATCGCAGCTTTCTACCTTGACTTCTCCCTTCTATGGCTTTTTCTCCCTTTTCTCCAAAAACAGTCGTACGTACAAAGTGTTTCTAAAATCTAGGTTTTCTCTTTTTATATCTCCTCTTAAAATCTTATCTTATCTCACTTTCTCCCCCAAAACTCTCTAAAATCTCAAAACAGCCCCTAACTAAATATTTTATTTTATTTTCAAATCTTATTTTATTTAACAACAAAATAAGTCTCAAAACCTCATAAAAATCGTCACATCACAAAACTCATCTAAAATCATCCAAATCATCTAAATCGTCATAAATCATCATAAATCACACATATATTATATAAATATAATATAACTCGTCTAGACTCGATTAAATAATTAATTAATAAAAAGTGGGCGTTACATTAATCACCAAGGGTTTGTAATGATTGGTAAGGAAGGCTTTGGATTGTAATTGTTGATACAAGGAATGTTTCTCTATGATAGGCTTTTTGATCTCAATTTTCCCACATATGACATTTTTCTTGTAGCTTGGCCAAGTTATAACCCTATAAAGACCTTTTGATCCATGCTTCTGTCCTTTTTAAGAAGATATTTGGTTGGACACATAACTTAATCAGGATGTTAGCATGATTGTTGGATGTGTGTTCATTACCCTCACTAATTGGTATTGTTATATTTTATCTACTTTTAAAGAAGTGTGTTAAGTGTGGTTCATAGACAGTCATGTTGTGATTTGAACTTTGTGATGTAAATTTTGTGCTTAGGACTTGTTTCACATTCATAGTTTGTGCTTAGATTAGTGGAAGACTTCATGCTGAAGGTAAATCGACATGTACAGAATAAGCAGCGGAATAAAATTTTCGATTTACTTTCCTTGGATCATTACGAATTGGAACTTGAACCAGTGATTCGATTGTTACCTTAGAACGATTGGTCTGAAAACGATCGGTGGAATCTGCGAACCGGAATCACGATCACAGCCAAGCAAATAGCAGAGCCTCTATCAAGTCCACACGAACAGTGCTCCTCCAAAACCTCGGTGCTAGCCAAGAAGACGGAAGTCAGAGAACTAGGGTTTCTGCAAAAGAACGTAACCGCAAACTGTTGCACTAGGGTTCTATTTATATAACTCCTTATGTGCTTTGCAAGTCAAACTCGTTTTTGACTTCATTAAGCCCAATACGAGTTTAGTAAACTTTGCTAAATCATTAGCATTATTTACTAAGCGCACCCTTTATATAAGTCGTACTTATACATATCTCTTTTGACTGTTCTTTGTGTGTGACCCTTTAGGTTCTAGTCACGTTGGCAATAATATTAAATCTAATATTTAATATTATAAACAATGAGCGGTATCTAGCAACACATCATTGCTACCCAAGTGACAAGAATGTCAAGTGATCTGACGAAACCTTTCATGATAATACATATGTGTATAATTACTCCTTTGTCTCAATATCTTCATTGATCCCAAGGCATAGATAGTGTCACCCTTGTATAGATCAATGTTCATTTATCTTGATTCCGAAATATACTATTTAACGAATAAGTCCAATATCTTATATTGACTTAGTTCGGCATGGCCATGCATATTTATAGTCATATTTCATCAAGAGGCCTAAAGATATATCTCCTGTTTATGAGGAGGGACAAATCCCATCTAGGACACTCATGACCCTCAGCATGATTCATCAAGTGCCCATCAACCAACGTTATTGTTATCCCTTTACAGACAACGTTAGAATGGCAACAAAGCACTTGAGTCCACATCTAGAGATCATAGTGGTTTCAGGTCTAAGAGCGATATACATTATTATCATTGTGAGAATATCTTATGACAATTTCATAACTTACTATGTAGTATTCTCACAGTGGGTCAATCCAATATAAATATTACTCCTAATATTTATATCTATGTATAGACTTGATATCTCATATCTATGACCCATGAGATGCGGTCATCAGTCTACATACATAATAGTCTCGACGCTTTATTATTATCCTTTATTCATATTAAAGCTTTGACTACGGATACATTTAAGAATAGCGTTCTATAAGATAATGTAATCTCATGATTAAGTCACACTTAATATATTATTACACGAACTATCTATTCTAAGGACTTTATTAACATTATCTAAATATAATAAAGAGTGCCATATATTATTCAATAATAAAAGTCATGATACATAAGATAGGTTTAACATAAACTATTGGCCTCTAGGGCTTACACCAACACATGCTTGCCCGCGCAATTACAATTGAATCACCACCTGAAATTTTTGTGTTTGAACTGTTTGACACCGTGCTAAAAACCTTGTCCAAAGCCTTGTAAGTTTCCTTTTTGATTCTTTTGTTTGAGGACAAACAAAAAGCTAAGTTGGGGAGTGTTTGATAATTGCTCAAAAGTAACATATTTCATGTGTTAACTTAGGCAAATTAGTGACTTGTTTTGCAAGTTATCTAAGGAAAAGCTACCATTTGAGTGTATTTTAACCATTTATGCTACACATGCTTGATTCTACCCAATTTATGCAGGAAATGACAAGCAAGGACCAAAAGAAGAAAGCTCCTGAACCAAGGTCAGTTCGCTTAAGCGAACAAGTTCCAGAGAGCAACCAGCATGTTCGCTTACAAGCACGCCTTCAGTTCGCTCATGAGAAAAGTTCAGTTCGCTTAAGCGACCGATGGTTCGCTTAAGCGACCTATGGTTCGCTTAAGCGAACAAGTTCCAGAGAGCTCCAAGAAAGTTCGCTCACAAGTTCACTTGTTGTTCGCTTGAGTGAAGTTCATCCAACTTCAGAAGATAAGGACCATGTGGCAGCTCCTCAATGGTCAACAGAAGATTCCCTGGAGGATCGCTTAAGCGAACGTTGCTTCGCTTAAGCGAACGAGCACGTTTTCAGCCCATATAAATAGTTTTCTCTTCTCTTTCCAAACAGATTATTACATTTTTATTTACATTTTTCTGATTTTTAGAGAGAGACTAGGGCTTTTCTAGAGAGAGAAACACAAAGCAAGGTAGTTAGGAGTAGATTCAAGCCAAGATTTGTTGAGACATCATGGATCTTGTCATGGAATCTTCATCTTTTCTTCATCCTTTGCAAAGCTATCATAGACATATGTAGTTACATCTACTCTTGTGGTTTTGAGGTATTCAAACAAGCTATTATGTAATCTTTTGATCATTTAATATATGGTTCTGGATATTTATTCAATATTGTTGTTATTCTTGCATTTAATGTTTTATTGAGATTCAAATGATATGGACACATACTTTTGAATCTAGAAATAGAATAACAATCTATCTTAAGTTATCACTCTAGACATGGATGTTAAAATTTGATAATCACTTTTAATCTAGGACTTAATGCTTTTGGGTAATTTAATCGGTTAGAAAATCGTCGATTAAACTATCCAATCGACTTTGTGATCGTTTAAATGTTTGGGAAATCGATGTTTAAACGAACCCTTAGAAATAACGATATCATTTGGACACGATTGATATTGTCGAGTGATTGTGATAATATCATTTAAAAATCTAGAATTCGTTAATCGATCGAGAGATTGCAGCTGTTACGCTTGGTTGATGTCTCTGACCGCAAGCGAAATAGCCCTATCTCTTCTCGTTTTATTTTCATGTCGAATAGGAAAATAGTTTTACACAAACAAACAATTTATACCCAAACACTTAATGTGACAAATATTGTGAAAATGCTTATGAAATACGCAACTCCTTGTGGATTCGATCCTATATATACTCACGTGTAAATAGTTTTATGAGTTGTAAAAATCTTACATCAGTTTCACCGGCTAATTACGACGAAATCATACTAATCACAAAGTTCGTCTCTCTTTATAATTTTTGCAAAACCAATTCATTATCAAAAGAAAACTAAGTTTGATTCAACAAGAAATAGGTTAATTACTCTTAAACATCTTAATTAAACTCCTAATAAGGATTTGAAGTTTGGAAACATACCAAAAGTTTCGAGTTAATTTAGAAGTGGTTATGCTGAATTTTCGTAAAATTCTTCCAAGACCTACTTGGAGTGTTTATATGATAACTCAAAATCCACAAAATATTTTCAAGTCAAACCAAAGCCAATGGAAAGTTAACAGAATTATCTAAAACTTTCATGTTTACACGAAAAGCCAGTTCAAAACATAAAAGGGTGAAAAATGTGAATTTTTTTTCTAGATTTTCCTGATAGAAAATCAGTGGCCGAATTGCAACTATCGGTGGCCGATTTTTGTCGAACCAAAAGCTGGAAAAAAACAGCTCAAGATCGGTGGCCGATTTTGGCAATTGGGTGGCCGATTTTCGGCTTCACAACAGTTCAAAAATCAGCTCACAAATGTTTTTTTCACTTATTAATCACTCTTAACTCACTAAACTCAAACACAACACTCCCAAATTAATTCAAAACATTGTCTATGGTCATAACACTTGTAATAAACACTTACACCACATCAAATTATTAAGTTCACAACCAAAATCATAATCAACCCCATTTTTCACAAAAACTTTCAACAACAACTTAATTCACACCACAACTCCATAATTATGAATACCCATAGCATGAATCATCAACAACTATATATATATATATATATATATATATATATCATTAGCATGTAATTTCAACATCAACTACTTAATTATCATCAAATTCATATACCCAAACATAGCACCAAAATAAGAGCACGAATTTCCAAAAATAAATTCACAATAATCACTTTTCACAATTAAGCACTTATGAAACTAAGTAGAAAAGAGATTATAACTTAATGATTATGAATGAATACTATCCCCCTTACCTCAATTCAGCACAAACCTAGCCTTAGCTTTACTTTAGCTCGACCCTCTCTACCCTCTTCTGGCTCTCCAAGTTCTTCTCTCTTCAAAAACCCTTTTTCTCCTCCTCTAGCTCTTTCTCTCTCTACCTCTCTCCAAAAGTTTTGTGAAATGAACAAATGATCTATGTGACCTAATTTTCTCAAATACTAGAGTTTAAATAGGCTCCTCACTATTGGGCTCAACCTTTAAATGTATTAATGGACTGAAAACACTCATTAACCAATTCACAAAGTTTCTAACCTCTCACGGTAAAAATAACGAATAGTTACCGGCTCTTAACTAATTACCACAATCTATTAGTAACTTAGTAAAAATAATGGTTTCCACTTGAAACACTAAAAATAAATAATATCACAGTGAAATTACTAATTTACCCTTGCTCACACAATGACCAAAATACCCCTAACTCCAAAATGACTAAAATACCCTTTAACACCGAATTCTAATAACCCGAACCAAAATACATACAGAGGCAATTAATCACATACATGCACATATAAACACATAAAAAATTAATTAAAATAAATCTAACGAAAATCGGGCTGTTACAACTCTCCCCCTCTAAAAAGAATTTTCGCCCTTGAAAATTACCTGAAGGAAACAACTCTGGATACGAAACCTTCATCCTACTCTCCGATTCCAAGGTAGCACTTTCACCAGTAGGTCTAACCCAAATAACCTTCACCAAAACGATCTATTTGCCTCTTAAATGCTTCACCTCTCAATCCTCAATTCTAACTGACCAAGTCTCAACGGTCAAATTATCCCTTACTTCCAAATCATCCACTTGAATCACATGAGACGCATCATACACATATTTCCGCAACTGAGACACATGAAACACATCATGAAGATTCGACAAATATCGTGGTAACGTAATCCGATATGCTACAACCCCAACCTTCTCAACAATCTCAAACGGTCCAACAAAACGAGGAGTCAACTTCCGGCATTTCAAAGCACGTCCAACACCGGTTACAGGATTCACCCTCAAAAATACATGATCACCAACCTGAAAATCAATGTCATTCCTCCTCTTAACATGATAACTCTTCTGCCTACTCTGAGACGCTCTCATCTTCTCTTGAATCATCTTAACCTTCTCCGTAGTTTCTTGCACAACCTTCGGTCCTAACAAAGCATTTTCACCTGACTCATACCAACACAAAGGAGTTCTACACCTCCGACCATACAAAGCTTCAAACGGTGTCATACTGATACTTTAATGAAAACTGTTGTTGTAAGTAAACTCAATCAACGGTAAACATTCGACCCAACTGACACCTTGCTCCAAAACATAAGCTCTTAACAAATCTTCCAAACTCTGAATAGTCATCTTCGTCTTCCCATTGGTCTAAGGATGATAAGCAGAACTCAATCTCAACTTAGTTTCCAAAGCAACTTGCCAACTCTCCCAAATATTAGAAGTAAACCTCGGATCCCGATCTGACACAATCCATGCAACCTAACAATCTTCTCAAAGCTTATAACCTGACGAATTATCCACCAGCTTATCAATGTTGGGCAAAGGATAAGCCTCTTTTGGGAAATCCTTGTTTGTATCTGTGTAGTCGACATACATGCGACATTTACCACTAGATTTCTTAACAAGCAATATGTTGTATATCCACTAAGTGTAATGGATCTTGGAAATGAACCCGGCTTGAAGGAGTTTGTGTACGATCTCACTATCGGCCTGAGCCTATTCTAAAGATTGATGACACCTTTTCTGGAAGACGTATTTAGCTAACCGATCTATGTTGAGCTTATTGCAGGCCACGTTGGGGTCTATCCCCGACATCTCTACTAGTGAACACGCAAAAGGATCTGAATTTTCTCTCAAACATATTATTAGTCCCTCTTCGACTTAAGCGAGGAGATCTGCTCCAATCTATACCTTTCGGGTGGGATTGTCGTCCAACTAGATGGTCTTGAATTCTCTATTCGAGTCAATCTTTTGAAGTATAGCTTTTCTTAGAGGGGGAGTGACGTCTCTTGGCCTCTTTCTCCTTTCAAATTCGGCTACGTTGCAGTCGAAGACTTGCAACAATGGAGTGTCGATGTTTCCTATTACTACCCCTTTAAAGATTGAGGCGGATTCCAAGGCGGAAGACTTCTGAAGTACTCTATAGCACCTGTTTATTTTGTCTAGGTCCGCATGAATTGTGACTACCTCTCCATCCTTGTTGGGATACTTCATCTTAAAGTGTACCATAAATGTGATGGCGTCTAGTGCAGCTATTGTTAGTTTTCCCATGATGCAGTTGTAGACAAATGTGACTGGGACAACTAGAAACAGTGTAAGTGTTTCCACCGTGTTCTCGTTGGTGCCTTCCCCCAAGGTTACATTCAAATTGATGCATCCCTAAAGGCGTGTAGATGTGTCGTTGAATCCTTGGAGTTATATGTCGTCATAAGCTTTCAAATCCTCCTTCTTCAGTCCCAACTTCTCCAAGGAGTTTTCATACATGATTTCGACCGAGCTCCCTTCATCGACTAAGCATCTCGCCACATCATGGTTTTGTATCCCCACCATTACAACAAGAAGGAAGATCTCATTGCTCCTGCCATTCACCTTCTCATCATCAATGAAACTTAAAATAGGCATTTTCTTGTGTTTATGGCGTTGTTCACTGGTGGGTTTGTGATATTTATGGATAGCATCTCCACTACCTTCCTCTTCAGTGTTCCTTACAAGGAGTTCCCGGGGGCGAAAAATTATCCCATGATGACGTCTAGGAAGACGCACTTGCCCTTCGGTATCTTCGTTCTTCCCTTTAGGCTCTTTAGATCCTTCACTAACAACATTCAATGACTTCCTCGGTGAAGTCTTTTCTCTGCCAGGAGAATGTTTCCTCTTTGGGAATTCGCTTCAACGAGATGACTTCCGCGGGGAATGTTTCTTCTTATCACTTCTCTGATAGTCATCCTTGGCATAACGGTTGAGCTTCCCCTTTTTGATCAATTCTTCTATCGCGTCTTTTAGCTGGAAGAAATCATTCGTATCGTGGTCATGGCATCTATGGAACCTACGGTACTTGGACTTGTCTTTCCTAGATGATTCCTTCAAAGTTGTTGGGTTTCTGACTCTATAATCCGTGAGTTTTGTGTTCAATCACTTTTGGAGGGTTCTTTCTCAGGACATGTTAAGCGGTGTGTAATCATAATACTTGGAGTGGTGTGTATAACGCCCCAGATTTTGATCCAAGACATTACGCCTAAATTATTTTCTTTTTCTGAAGAAAAAAAAAACACTACTATTTATTTATTTCATAAATAATAAATTCTTAGCAAATTCTATACAAAGTTCTTAACATAATTTAATGAAAATTCTTAAAATAAATATCCTTTAACATTTACAATTCGATCAAAAACCCAATTTGTCCCCCGTACGCACTTCAAGCAAAAACTTCAAAGTATAGACCATCTCTTCTTTGGTACCTAAAATGTTAGTGTAAGAGTCAATTTCCTTATCCAAATTGGTTCATACTCAAAGCACCATAAACAATGTCATGAAATAGATAATAGCAAAACTTATCAATCAAAAAGAATTAAGAAAAATACATTCAAGTCATATGCTTCAAAGTAAGGTTCACACACATCTTATTTGCAATAAAATAGTTTTAAGTCAATAATCAATCACATGTATGCGTAAGATGCATGCTCTTATAACTATATGATCCGGATATAATTCCCGTCACTAAGGCATCCACACAGAATATAATTGCAATTCCCGCCACTAAGGCACCACACAGATGAATATGCCATGTATGATCATGAAAATGCAGACTAAAGTCCGCCACTAAGGCACCACACAGATATATAATATTAACCCACCACTAAGGCAATTACAGCCAAATATTAACGCATCATCAGACACACAACCAACAGTCAATCATTCACAACGTATAAAACATAATAAAATAATTATACAATTCAACATCACACAATTATCATATAAAACATTATTAAAATATTCACATTTAGAAAAGATTAATTTTCACCGTAAAAATACATTTTAATTATTTTTCTTTTTAAAAGACAAGAATTGCTACCACTATTTAATAACATAGTCCTTGCACTTAGTAAGAATGTATGGGGAAAAAGCCCTTACCTTGTAAGTTTTTCTTCCTAGCCGAACTCTAAACCACCTCAAACTCACAGCTACGGTGCAGACACGTTTTCTCTCACTCCAGGAATTATTTTGACGATCAAACGAAACGAAAAACCACATGCTGAGAACATGTTTTCCAAATATTAGCTCCATCGGACCGTGAACGAAGGCGTAGTTGCAATTCTACGATGACAGGTTTTAGGAAAACGAAAATGGCTTTAATGTAACAAAAATGACAGGATTAGAAATTGACGAATTGAAGTAGAGAAAATAAACAAGAGAAATGAAATTTAGATTACCTCAAGGACTACCACAATTATAAGAAGAAGGGCTGCTAGATGAATATTTCACGGATACAAGGGTGACGATAGGCAGAGAATGACATGAGAAGGAACACAATGAATAAGGTTGACTGAGATTTTGGCTGACAGCAAGAATGGACATGTGAGTCAAGAGATAGAAACAATCTTAGTCTTAATGTCTTTCGAAGAACATCAATACAAAAGACTCTCCCATGATTTAAAATGAAATATAAGTTGATGGGAGAGATAGATTAGTTGGTCGTGTAGTCAAAGGAAGAGAACGGTAAATCAAAATTTTAGTTGATAAACTAAAGTAAGGAATGCCAAGATTTTGTGAAGTTTCTCGCATATAAAATAAATTGTTGAACAACTAATTAGTGACAAGTCAAAAATATCATTAAAAAAAACATATATAAAATATTGGGGCGTTACATTATTACCCCTTAAAATAGTTTCTTCTCCGAAACTAGAAATTCAGAATACTAATTAAGGTAGAGTTTCTTCGTAAAAACAAATCAAAGGATACTAGAATAATTTTCTCACAAATAGAGACAACATAATTATAAATAAAATTTTGGGATCTTACGGTATGCCTTGCCCCTCCCTTTGTCAAAGTCATCACGTTTCTTGTTGTTTCCTTTGTGAGACTGCTTGTTCTGCTTCCTTTGTTATCTTCTTCTCTTCGTAGTCAATGTAGGGCTGAGCACGGGTCAGCAGATCATAGGGCTGAGCACGGGTCAGCAGATCATGCATGTCCCTTGCCGCCTTAGGCCCTAGTGCCTCCTTGAACTTACAGTCTTCTCGAATATTTGTTTCAAAGATGAAGCATTTTGAGATTGTCTTGCGCACCATACACTTCTACTTCTTCACGTCGAACCTTTAAACATATTCACGGAGAGTTTCCTTCTTCCCTTGGATGACGGCTTTCACTGCCACAAACATCTTAGGTTGTTTCCGCCTAGTAGTAAAGTGTGAAGTGAAATATTCACACAGTTCCATTCAAGAATCGACGGATCTTCTTCGAGTCCCTTGAACCACATCATTGTTGCGCCTTTCAAGGATAACAAAAAGAGCTTGCAATTCACCGCTCCTCTGGTCTGGTGATAGTTAAGGACGGTGTCAATATACTCCACGTGTTCATTAGGATCTGTAGTGCCATCGTAGAACTCCAGCTTTGGACGTTTTTCAAATGCGCATGGGATAGGGGAATACAAGATCCTTCTCGTGAATGGACTCTGCCTATAACGACTCTTATGGCGCTCAGTAAAGTGTTCATCTTTCTTCTTGTGGCAGTGGTGGAGAGGTTGAGAGTCATTGTGACAGTTCCGACGAGGCGAACGACTACTATTTACTTCATCTGAATCCTATGGAGGTTTACCATCACCTCTCCGTCGTGGATTTGCTGATGCAGAAACATTTGTGTTTACCACCGGAGTGTTGTTACGTTGATTACATTGTGCAACTTCGATCTACGTAGCGACTTCTGTCGAAATCTTCTTGTTGCTTCCTAGCGGAGGAGGATGAACTTGATTCTTTCCTTGCGTGTGGTTTTCGGTGGTGAGGGGCGGAGGAGGAATCGGTGGCGGATATATCATTGTTGTGGGAATCTCTGATGAGTCAATAATTAGTCGTTTTAGTATAATATTTAGTTTCGTTTTATTTAGATTTAAGTTTATTTTATTTAAATATTATTTCCTTTTAGAACTATTTTACTTCAATTGCATATTATTATATTTCAGGAATGAATATTTGATGGATTGAATCTTGAAGCAAAAGAAAGGGGTTTGGAGCTGATTCGGAGCAAAAATACGAAGATTCAGAGACAAAAATATGTCTCTCCCAAGTCAGAAGCTTGGCACGGCCCGTGCTAACATTGGCACGGCCGTGCCACCTCCCAGGAACACCTTTTGCTGCTTTTGCTTAGATTTTAAGCTACTCTATTTTAGTTTTACCAAAAAGCCCGCAGTTTCTTGTGGAACATTCTAGTGATGTAATTGCTTAGATTTTAAGTCGAATGTAAACTATAAATAGAGTAGCTAGCCATCACAGATATTTATCTTTTATTCTTGGAATTCAATAAGTGACAATTGTCTTTCTTAATAAAAGTTCTTTTCTTTTCTTTTACTTTCTTGTTATTTTACTTTATGCTTTTCTTCTTCTTCTTCTCCATGTCTACGATGAACATGAGTGAGTAGACTTCTCTTGTCTTGGGATTGTTGGATAAGTATAATGACATAATCATAATCAAACCAAGCTTTAACCCTAATCTTATGTAACCCTAATTTCTAATCTAAATTCACTGTTTTAACATGAATTAACTATTATTAAACTGTGGAAACGAAAGTGGAGGGTTTGATAATTGTTAATCCATCATCTCAAATATCAATTCATAAAACGAAAGTGGAGTTTTGATATTCGAACAAGTGAATTTAGACACGGATTGTAGAGGCAGCGAAATAGTCTTTGCAATCCTTCAGACATATAAGTTTCGAACTTCAAGGATTCTAATAGTAATCAAGTCAGCGAAAAAGGCTTGGTTGCTAAAGGAACCAAAATCTAATAGTAATAAAGTCAGCGAAATAGGCTTGATTGCTAGAGGAACATAAGAGAAACTTGTATTTAGAAGTTAGGTCTAACATAAGGTTCTAGGTTTAATAGTTTGGTTTGTGAAGGGTTTGTCACCGTGACGGACCAATGATCCCAAGGCTCTCTTTTATTATTATTTTCAACCGTTTGAAAACCCCAACTTTGCAACTTAATTCTCTCCTAATCATCAACTAAAAGTTAATTGAATTGAACAACTCCCTGTTGAAACGATATTATTTTATTACTACTTCGGTAAGACCGTGCACTTGCGGTTTTATCCCATCAATCTCATGCGCGATCGTTGGAGAAGTTCTTGCATTGTCTTTGTTTTCGTTCACCAATCCCAACACTGGAACTGATCGATCTTGTGGAGTCTGAATTGCGGATCGACCTTCTCCAACGATTATGGATCGGGTGCCGGTGTTTTTCGTGCGAGTTCAGGCCATGGCTTAGTGCTGGAAGCTAAAGCAAATAAGAGTCTCTACGGTGAGAAACGCGAAACAGAAAATGGTTACGGTGAAAGAACGCGTAACCGAAAACAGTTACGGCACAGAATCGTTTGAAACGTAGGCAATTAGTGAACGATCCCCTCCTTATAACGCCACTGATCTATCTAATAAAGATCGAGAGAAGAATACGGTTGTGCTTGATGTTCTGTTGCGATAGACGTTGATTCTTCACGGTGGTCTCCAAGACAGAGGAGAATTGTGCCTGCAAGCACGTTAGCACTCTGACGCCCAAGTTATTGAGAGAAATGAGGTGGATATGAGTGAAATGAGATAAAAGTGAATTCTACCTAGGGGTGACGTTATGTCACCCTTACATAGGCGCGTAGGAGAATAATTGTCTCCGTGAAATACGGCGCCTCTGCATGAGGCGGTTAGAGATTGCCTCAACGACTCAGATGGGTTGAGGCATGCTCTAGTGTGGTATTCCACACGGGGCTTAACCTGCTCAATTGTCATCGTTGGCTAGTCTTATTTAGGCTTAGACTTGTTGGGCCTTGCACCCGGTTCAGAACAGACGTTGTGATTGAGGTACGAACTGTAACGCCTTAGTTGTTATTTAATTATTTTTAGTTGATTTATAGTCTTTTATATGATTTTAAATGATTTATGTTGATTTTATGTTGTGGTGTATTTTATTAAATGACTATTTTTATTTATTTAATAATTTAAGTGGGAATTATAATTTATTGGAGTTTTGGGGGTTAATTATTAATTAAAGGAATTAAGTGCGAGTTAATAGAAATTAAAAAGGGAGTTAAGTAAGGAGTTAGAAAGTCAGAGAAACAGTTTTACGTACAAGCAGTTTTTGGGAGAAAAACCAAGAGAAGAGCCAAGAGGGGAGAAACTGATTTTTGGAAGAGCTTTGTTCATCAAATCAAGGTAAGGGTGAGACTAACTCTCAATGGTAATAGTTGTACAATTCTGATTTTGGTTTAGCAAGATTCTAGTTGAAATTGGGAATTGGGGGTTAGGTTTTGAGTATGATTTTTCAATTAAAGAGTGTAGAATCCATGGCATTAGTGATAGATTGTGTTCAGGTCGTAGGCAGAAACTTATAACACTTCTGTAATCAGTTTTGGGGATTGAATTGGGAAAAATTGGGAATTATTGTAAAAAAACTGCAGAATTCCCGTAGTCAAACCTGACGCAACTCGCCATGGCGAGTAAGCTGACTCGCCTGGCGAGTAAGCCATTTCATCGCTCGCCTCGCAAGCAGAACAACTCGCCACAGCGAGTACCTAGGTGAGAAATCATGAATTTTAAATTGTTGTTATAAGATGTAAGTTGGATGGTTTTGAGTGCCTGGATGTTTTTAGAGAGGACTGGGGCAATTTTCAGATTAAAAAGATGATTGGGGAGCTTAAAAATGAAGATTTAGTGAGAAAAATGTCAAAACTCCCGAGAGCACCATTTTTCTTGCTCGCCACGTACTCGCCATAGCGAGTAGCTCATTTCTTGAGTTCGCCATAGTGAGCAAATGCACTCGCCTCGCGAGTTGCTCAGTAGCTGAGAGCCGCTTTTGCAATTTTGTATACAGTTGGGCTGGAATCTTGGGTATATTAATAATCCTGATTAATTATAATATTTTATTTGAGTTGCTGATTTGTATATGAAGGATTGCTGATTGTGTATTTAAGTATAATTGTATGGAAATAAATTATACAAGTTGTTGAATTTCAATGTTGAGTGTTGTAGTATTGCTAGTTGATCATGTTGATGCATAAGTCATATTTATATATGCATTGCTGTGTAGTAGATGTTGTTGTTCATGTTGTTGTGGTTGTTGGAGAGAGTATGTTGATATACACTAAATTGAGTCCATTGCATACTCATAATTGTTGAGGGCTTATGCCCTGTGAACGCCTTGTCGTTCAAACCGTTGAGGGCTCATGCCCTGGGAATGCTTAATCATTCCAACTGTTGAGGGCTTATGCCCTGTGAATGCTAGTTCATTCAATCGTTGAGGGCTTATGCCCTGTGAATGCTCGTTCATTCAAATGCGTTAAAATGGTACCACATGCATGTGCATTGTCGCATTTGTTGTTGAGTCATAGCAGTGTTGTCATGTCATTGCATAAGTCGTTGTTGTTGGTTGAAATTGCCAAATGTTGATAATGTTGCTGATCATGAAATATATAAGTATATTGAATTATTGTTGATATTTAGGGTGTTAGATTCAATTGATGAATTATATATCTATTATTGTTGTTTGTGAATCTCACTCATTCTGCTTGGAAATGTTGTCCTTTGTATGGATAACTTGCAGGTGATCCAAAGTAGTAGATGTTATTGTTGTCATGAGTGGACTCCTCACATGTGTCTTAGGGCTCTCATATGTAACGGGATGGGGATAACATGTCGTTGTATTTTATCATCCTTTATGTATCAATTATGACCCTGTTGATGTTGAATTTAATTTTGAGGATATTTTGTTGAGGCCATGTGCCAAGAATTGTTGGAAGTTGTTTAATGAAGAACTATGAATTTTCCGCTGCAATATATTAGTTGCTATGTTGTTGAAGTTTAATAAATAGTATTTTATTCTATTTAAGAATTTTCGAAAAGCAGTGTGACATTCTGTTAGTTGATTAACTCTGATTTTATTTCTTAATTAAGTTGTTGGGAAAACGGGGTGTTACAATTGGTATCAGAGCAGGTCGGTCCGTCCGGCCAAGTAGTTGAGTCGTGTGTCAGTTTATACTGCCTTGTTGTTGTCCTGATTGTTGTTTGTTCTGTAGAATTTTGAGATGGCTGGAAGAAACGATGTTGTTATTGCTGCTGCACTGCAAGCTGTAAGACAGCAACCGAATGCTGGTGCTGGTGCAAATGATGGAGTGAGGTTGTTGGAAACTTTTCTGAGAAATCATCCACCAACTTTCAGAGGTAGATATGATCCTGATGGAGCTCAGAAGTGGCTCAAAGAAGTTGAGAGGATTTTCAGGGTCATGCAATGCAGTAAGGTTCAGAAGGTGCGCTTTGGTACGCACATGTTGGCTGAAGAGGCAGATGACTGGTGGGTAGGTGAGCTTCCTATCCTCGAGAATGGTGGAGAAGTTGTGACTTGGATTGTGTTTAGGAGGGCATTCCTGAACAGGTACTTTTCAGAAGATGTCCGAGGAAGGAAAGAAATCGAGTTTCTTGAATTGAAACAGGGAGATATATCTGTAACTGAGTATGCTGCTAAGTTTGTGGAGCTTGCAAAATTTTATCCACATTATACTGCTAAGACTGCTGAGTTCTCAAAGTGCATTAAGTTTGAAAATGGTCTGCGTGCTGATATTAAGCGGGCCATTGGTTATCAGAAGATCAAACAATTTTCTGAGTTAGTGAGTAGCTGTAGAATCTATGAGGAGGATACCAAAGTTCATTATAAGGTTATGAGTGAGAAGAGGAACAGAGGCCAGCAAGGTCGTCCTAAGCCCTACAGTGCTCCTGCTGACAAAGGGAAACAAAGATTGAATGATGAGAGGAGACCTAAGAGGAGAGATGTTCCTGCTGTGATTGTTTGCTACAAGTGTGGTGAGAAGGGCCACAAGAGTAATGTTTGTAATGGTGATGAGAAAAAGTGCTTCTGATGTGGGAAGAAAGGGCATACGATAGCTGAATGCAAGCGTGATGATATTGTTTGCTTCAATTGTGATGAAGAAGGTCATCTTAGCTCGCAATGCAGGAAGCCTAAGAAGGCTCAGACAGGTGGAAAGGTGTTTGCATTGACCGGTACATAGACGGTTAATGAGGATCGACTTATCAGAGGTACTTGTTTCTTTAATAGTAATCCTTTAATTGCTATTATAGACACTGGTGCTACACATTGTTTCATTGTTGTTGATTGTGCATATAAGTTGGGTCTGGTTATGTCAAGTATGAGTGGAGAAATGGTTGTTGAAACTCTAGCTAAGGGTTCAATAACTACTTCTCTTGTTTGTTTGAGTTGTCCATTGTCTATGTTTGGTAGAGATTTTGAAGATGATCTTGTGTGTTTGCTGTTAACGGGTATGGATGTAATCTTTGGGATGAACTGGTTAGAGTATAACCGTGTTCATATCAATTGTTTTAGTAAGACGATACTTTTTTCTTCTGATGAGGAAGAGAGTAAAGCTGAGTTCTTGACCACTAAACAGTTGAAACAGTTAGAACGTGATGGGGTCTTAATGTTTTCTTTGATGGCATACTTGTCGTTAGAGAATCAAGCTGTGATTGATATATTGCCGGTTGTGAATGAATTTCTATAAGTCTTTCCTGATGAGATTCTTGATGTGCCGCCAGAGAGGGAGGTTGAATTTTCAATTGATCTTGTTCCGGGTACGAAGCCTGTGTCGATGGCGCCTTACCGTATGTCAGCGTCTGAGCTAGTTGAGTTGAAGAAACAGTTGGAGGATTTACTTGATAAGAAATTTGTAAGACGGAGTGTTTCACCATGGGGAGCGCCGGTATTGTTGGATAAAAAGAAGGATGGTAGCATGAGGTTGTGCATAGATTACCGTCAGCTGAATAAAGTGACGATAAAGAATAGGTATCCACTTCCGAGAATTGATGATTTAATGGATCAGTTAGTGGGTGCATGCGTGTTCAGCAAAATTGATTTGAGGTCAGGTTACCATCAGATTAAGGTGAAGTATGAAGATATGCAGAAAACGGCCTTTAGGATACGATATGGACATTATGAATATAAGGTGATGCCTTTCGGTGTTACTAATGCGCCTGGTGTGTTTATGGAGTACATGAATAGAATTTTCCATGCTTATCTGGATAAATCTGTGGTCGTGTTTATTGATGATATCTTAATTTATTTTAAGACTGAAGAAGAGCATGCAGAGCATCTGAAAATTGTGTTGCAAGTGTTGAAAGAAAAGAAGTTGTATGCCAAGTTGTCCAAATGTGAATTCTGGTTAAGTGAAGTAAGTTTTCTTGGCCACATTATTTCTGGTAGTGGTATTGCAGTTGATCCATCAAAAGTTGATGCAGTATCACAATGGGAGACTCTGAAGTCAGTCACAGAGATTAGATGTTTCCTGGGTTTGGCTGGTTATTACCGCAGGTTTATAGAAGGATTTTCGAAGTTAGCACTTCCATTGACTCAGTTGACCTGTAAAGGTAAAGCATTTGTGTGGGATGCTCAGTGTGAGAATAGTTTCAATGAGTTGAAGCAACGGTTGACAACGGCTCCAATTTTAATTTTACCTAAGCCAGATGAACCTTTTGTTGTATACTGTGATGCGTCCAAGTTGGGTTTAGGTGGTGTGCTTATGCAAGATAGTAAGGTGGTAGCTTATGCTTCGAGACAATTGAGGATTCATGAGCGGAATTATCCTACACATGATTTGGAGTTGGCTGCGGTGGTTTTTGTGTTAAAAATTTGGAGACCTTATTTGTACGGTTCCAGATTTGAGGTGTTTAGTGATCATAAAAGTTTGAAGTACCTATTTGATCAAAAAGAATTGAATATGAGGCAGCGTAGGTGGCTTGAATTGTTGAAGGACTATGATTTTAGTTTAAATTATCATCCGGGTAAAGCCAATGTTGTTGCAGATGCCTTAAGCAGGAAGACATTGCATATATCAGCTATGATGGTTAAAGAATTTGAGTTGCTTGGTCAGTTTAGAGACTTGAGTCTAGTTTGTGAGTTGTCACCTCAAAGTGTGAAATTGGGTATGTTGAAGATCAACAGTGAGTTTTTGAATAGTATTAAAGAAGCACAGGAGGTTGATGTTAAGTTTGTGGATTTGTTGGTGGCTAGCAACCAAACTGAAGATAGTGACTTCAAGGTTGATGATCAAGGTGTGTTGAGATTCCGAGGAAGAATTTGTATTCCTGATAATGATGAGTTGAAAAGGTTGATTTTAGAAGAAAGTCACAGAAGTAGCTTAAGTATTCATCCGGGAGCTACAAAGATGTGTCATGACTTGAAGAAATTGTTTTGGTGGTCCGGTTTGAAGCGTGATGTTGCACAGTTTGTATATGCATGTTTGACTTGTCAGAAATCTAAAGTTGAACATCAGAAGCCTGCTGGGTTGTTGACACCATTAGATGTACCAGAATGGAAATGGGATAGCATATCCATGGACTTTGTAACAAGTTTACCAAATACTCTGAGAGGGCATGATGTCATATGGATGGTTGTTGATAGATTGAAGAAGTCAGCACACTTTATTCCAATTAATATTAGTTTTCCAGTGGCACAGTTGGCAGAGATTTACATTCGTGATATTGTGAAGCTGCATGGTGTTCCGTCGAGTATTGTGTTGGATAGAGATCCAAGATTTACATCGAGATTTTGGAAAAGTTTGCAAGAGGCGTTGGGTTCAAAGTTGAGGTTGAGTTCAGCTTATCATCCGCAAACAGATGGTCAGTCGGAGAGAACGATTCAGTCGTTAGAGGATTTGCTAAGAGTGTGTGTACTTGAGCAAGGTGGAGCTTGGGATAGTCACCTGCCGTTGATAGAGTTCACGTACAACAATAGTTACCATTCGAGTATTGGTATGGCACCGTTCGAAGTTTTGTATGATCGGAGGTGCAATACTCCGTTATGTTGGTTTGAGTCGGGTGAAAGTGTAATGTTGGGACCGGATATAGTTCAGCAGACTACAGAAAAGGTCAAATTGATAAAAGAGAAGATGAAAGCGTCGCAGAGTCGACAAAAGAGTTATCATGACAAGTGTAGAAAGGATCTTAAGTTTCAAGAAGGAGACCATGTGTTTTTGAGAGTCACTCCTGTGACAGGTGTTGGTCGTGCCTTGAAATCAAAGAAGTTGACGCCGAAGTTTATTGGTTCGTACCAGATATCTGAGAGAGTTGCAACAGTGGCATATAGAGTGGGTTTGCCACCACATCTTTCGAATTTGCATGATGTGTTTCATGTGTCGCAACTTCGGAAGTATGTAGCGGATCCTTCGCATGTTATTCCAAGAGATGATGTGCAAGTTAGAGACAATCTCACGATTGAGACTTTACCATTGAGGATCGAAGGTCGTGAGGTAAAGAAGTTAAGAGGCAAGGAGATACCTCTAGTAAAAGTTGTTTGGGGAGGAGCATCTGGTGAAAGTTTGACATGGGAGCTGCAGAGTAAGATGTTGGAGTCTTATCCAGAGTTGTTTGCTTGAGGTGATATTTTGAGGAAGAAATTCTCTAAGTTAGGGAGAGTTGTAAAGCCCTGGTTGTTATTTAATTATTTTTAGTTGATTTATAGTCTTTTATATGATTTTAAATTATTTATGTTGATTTTATGTTGTGGTGTATTTTATTAAATGGCTATTTTTATTTATTTAATAATTTAAGTGGGAATTATAATTTATTGGAGTTTTGGGGGTTAATTATTAATTAAAGGAATTAAGTGGGAGTTAATAGAAATTAAAAAGGGAGTTAAGTAAGGAGTTAGAAAGTCAGAGAAACAGTTTTACGTACAAGCAGTTTTTGGGAGAAAAACCAAGAGAAGAGTCAAGAGGTGAGAAACTGATTTTTGGAAGAGCTTTGTTCATCAAATCAAGGTAAGGGTGAGACTAACTCTCAATGATAATGGTTGTACAATTCTGATTTTGGTTTAGCAAGGTTCTAGTTGAAATTGGGAATTGGGGGTTAGGTTTTGAGTATGCTTTTTGAATTAAAGAGTGTAGAATCCATGGCATTAGTGATAGATTGTGTTCAGGTCGTAGGCAGAAACTTATAACACTTTTGTAATCAGTTTTGGGGATTGAATTGGGGAAAATTGGGACTTTTTGTAAAAAAACTGCAGAATTCCCGTAGTCAGACCTGACGCAACTCGACATGGCTTTTAAGCTGACTCGCCTCGCGAGAAAGCCATTTCATCGCTCGCCTCGCGAGCAGAACAACTCGCCACAACGAGTACCTGGTTGAGAAATCATGAATTTTAAATTGTTGTTATAAGACGTAAGTTGGATGGTTTTGAGTGCCTGGATGTTTTTAGAGAGGACTGGGGCAATTTTCAGATTAAAAAGATGATTAGGGAGCTTAAAAATGAAGATTTAGTGAGAAAAATGTCAAAACTCCCGAGAGCACCATTTTTCTTGCTCGCCACGTACTCGCCATAGCGAGTAGCTCATTTCTTGAGTTCGCCATAGCGAGCAAATGCACTCGCCTCGCAAGTTGCTCAGTAGCTGAGAGCCGCTTTTGCAATTTTGTATACGGTTGGGCTGGAATCTTGGGTATATTAATAATCTTGATTAATTATAATATTTTATCTGAGTTGCTGATTTGTATATGAAGGATTGTTTATTGTGTATTTAAGTATAATTGAATGGAAATAAATTTTACAAGTTGTTGAATTTCAATGTTGAGTGTTGTAGTATTGCTACTTGATCATGTTGATGCATAAGTCATATTTATATATGCATTGCTGTGTAGTAGATGTTGTTGTTCATGTTGTTGTCGTTGTAGGAGAGTTGTATGTTGATATACACTAAATTGAGTCCATTGCATACTCATAATTGTTGAGGGCTTATGCCCTGTGAACGCCTTGTCGTTCAAACCGTTGAGGGCTCATGCCCTGGGAATGCTTAATCATTCCAACTGTTGAGGGCTTATGCCCTGTGAATGCTAGTTCATTCAATCGTTGAGGGCTTATGCCCTGTGAATGCTCGTTCATTCAAACGCGTTAAAATGGTACCATATGCATGTGCATTGTCGCATTTGTTGTTGAGTCATAGTTGTGTTGTTATGTCATTGCATAAGTCGTTGTTGTTGGTTGAGTAGTAGTTTCTGTTGTTGGTTGAAATTGCCAAATGTTGATAATGTTGCTGATCATGAAATATATAAGTATATTGAAGTATTGTTGATATTTAGGGTGTTAGATTCAATTGATGAATTATATATCTATTATTGTTGTTTGTGAATCTCACCCCTTCTGCTTGGAAATGTTGCCCTTCGTATGGGTAACTTGCAGGTGATCCAAAGTAGTAGATGTTATTGTTGTCGTGAGTGGACTCCTCACATGTCTCTTAGGGCTCTCATATGTAACGGGATGGGGATAACATGTCGTTGTATTTTATCATCCTTTATGTATCAATTATGACCCTGTTGATGTTGAATTTAATTTTGAGGATATTTTGTTGAGGCCATGTGCCAAGAATTGTTGGAAGTTGTTTAATGAAGAACTATGAATTTTCCGCTGCAATATATTAGTTGCTATGTTGTTGAAGTTTAATGAATAGTATTTTATTCTATTTAAGAATTTTCGAAAAGCAGTGTGACATTCCGTTAGTTGATTAACTCTAATTTTATTTATTAATTACGTTGTTGGGATAACGGGGTGTTACACGAACTTCGATACCTCTATTTATTTGTGTGAGAGTTTTCAACGACTCTTGTCATTTATGTGGAACTAGTTTCGAATTTTAGCTACTTTTTAGTTTGAGAATTGTTGTTGACACATTACCTTTGGCTGAGAAACACTAGTAATTTACCCAAATGCCCCTCGGCAGTTAACTGCCGAATTATGAAACCGGCTGCAGTTAACTGCCGAGGAAAACTTCGGCAGTAAACTACCGAGGAAAATTGAAAACTTCTGCAGTTAACTGACGAGGAAACCTCAAATCTGTTTTTTTTTTTTTTTTTGACAAAAACCATAAATATTCTTTGAGAATATTCCGCGGTCTTTATCATTTTTGATTGATTTTTCTTAATAATTCGTTTTTAATTTTATTGATTTGCCTTCCTTATTTATTTTAATTGTATTACTCCTTTGATCTTTTTTTTTGTTGTTATAACTGCTTTGATCTTCAACAATAGTGAATATTTTATTTCCAAAGAACTTTCACGGAATTTTCTTCTTTTATTTCCTTTTTACGGAAATATTCACAATTATTTTAATTGTATTACTCATTTGATCTTCTTCTTTTTTTGCCTATTTTATTTCCAAATAACTTTCACGGAATTTTCTTCTTTTATTTCCTTTTTCTTTGTTTTAGGCTTAACATTTAAGTCCTCAAAAAACATTTCAATAAGTGTAAAAATTAAGTATTTGAATATTGTTTTGCAAATTACTTAAATAAAAAAAAATCTTTGTACACAATTATTTTAATGTAGAAAATATAACAACATATTATACCTTAAAAAAAATCGTTGTGCACAATTATTTTAACGATTTTTTTATTATTATTTATATTTAAGTAATGTGCAAAACAATATTCAAATGATTAATTTTTACCCTGATTTAAATGTTATTCTTATTAAGATATATACGCATAAGTATAATACTGCAATTGTTTGAAACTTACCAAAATAATGATTGAAACATTCAAAATCAATAAATATTATTAAAGACAATTTATGGTTTTTGTCAAAAAAAAAAAAAAAAGGTTTGTTATTAATGACAATTTATGGATTTTGTAAAAAAAAAAAAAAAAACAGATTTGAGGTTTCCTCGGCAGTTAACTGCCGAAGTTTTCAGTTTTCCTCGGTAGTTTACTGCCGAAGTTTTCCTCGGCAGTTAACTGCGGCCGTATTTCTAAAACTTCGGCAGTTAACTGCCGAGGGGCATTTGAGTAATTTACTCGTATGGCACAGCCAAACCAAATGTGGGAACAGCAATTCTCTTTTAGTTTAAGGAAAATTTTAGCTAGTTTGTAGTCACATCACAATGTTAGACATCTAAGAGAAACAACACTCACTTAAACGTAAAATGTGTTTGAAATTTTGTAATATTTCAAAAGTTATAAGTAAGTTTTTCCTAAAAAAATGGTTATAAGTAAATTTATTTTATGTTTTATTTAAAATTGATGAGAATACTATTCCAAATAAATAAATTCATAAGTAAGGATCCTAACACTTGGAGAGGATCCTAACTTGTAGTGGTGACCTATTTAATTTAGAGAATTATAGAATCAATTATTTATTTTTTGGTGTTAATCTTCCGGTTCTTAGGGAAAATATGTCATAATAATTTGGAGTTCGATCGTGAAGTAGGGATAACCTGACTAAAAATTGTTTCACCTAAAAATTGAATTCGGGTTCTCTCGAACTATTTGTCCTTGGTGAAGCTCATTTACCATTTGAGCACAATTGCTTGATTCTTATAGAATCAATTTAGAGCAATGTTTGTTTTAAACGATTACCGATGGAAATAATTGAGTTTTTATGGCATTGATGTCACACATTGACATTCATTTGTCTCAACCGTTTTCCTGCAATGGTTTAAGTCTCTCTTGTGATTGTGTTTGTATATATGAGGATGGTTGTTCATGTGCAGGACCAAGTCTCTCTCATGATGGTGTTGGTATGTATGAGAATGGTTCTCATGTGTAGGACCGACGTAAAAACTTCTTCTCATTGCTTTTGGATAAACAAGAAACATACTTTATTTTGTTCCACTTCTCTTCTCATAGGTTTATATTTTTTTATTAAAACTCGGTATCTAATTCAAGGACCGACTAATCAGAGGGGCCCAATCCTACCGCCCACTTGCGAGAGCCCCATTCTAGCCAGAGTTTTTGCTCTGTATGGACTTGTCCATCGAAATTGGCACCAGAGGAAATCAAACCTGAGATCTTGAGAGGAGCACACTCCAAGATCCTAAGCCAACCACTAGGCCAACCCCAAATGGTTTTTATTTTTACGTTGCTCTCAAAACCATAATCACCGATGTGTCTTCACAAGCCTTAGAATTGTATATCTTTTCATGCTTTGCTGTAACTTGTGGATTATTGGATAAATTTTCTCATATGATTTGTATATGAAGTGAAATTTGCTTGCCATATGATGTGGTTCCATTGCCCTAACATAGCTACTGCAACATTTTAAATCATGTGGCTTGTTAATCTTTGGTGAAACTTCGTGTTCTCCTGAACACTCCACCAAGAATTCTTTGTTAGAATGAATACTTCTGAGTGGTTAAAATAAATTTTCTGATGCACTTCACTTTTAAACTTAGTCAAAGCCCTCGTTTTTATTTAAGAAATAAAAGAGGAACCTTACTCGTTTGCAAATAGTCAATTAGTTTGCACGTCAATGCAAATTAATCTTTCAAAAATGATTTGAATATTAAGAGGTTTTTGTCATTTCACTAGGAGGATTGCTTGGAACACACTTTTTACATAAACATTCCAACACTCTACTAGTTAAAATTCATGTAGATTGTCCCCGTAAGTTTAATTCAGTTGGTAAGGACGATGTATAATATATGCAAGGTCAGGGTTCGAACCTCGGACACCACAAAAAAAAAATCATGTAGATTCCACATAATCATGTGAGGTATCATAAATTTAGTAGGCTAGTGAGTTTTAGTGTGTTTGGTTCTATGGTGAGTAGAATTGATTTTGATAGAATTGAGCTTGAGTGAATTGATTTTGGTTAGAAGTGTACGACTAAAGTGGTTTATGTTTGGATATCTTCTTAGTAAAAGTGATTTATATCAAATGCTTTTTTTTTTTTTTTTAAAGAATTTATATATTGGGCTGTATCAATACTCAAACCATATATAGAATAAATTATATTGCTAACAAAATCTAAACTAAAAAATATATGCCTCAAGTGTCAACAAATAGTTAAAATCAGTGCACGCGTGCCCTGCATATTGAGACACAAACTCTGGCCAAACTGCACCATAAATATTCAAAAAAATCCCATCATGATTCATAACAGTGTAACACTTTTCATATTTCAGCTGCGTAGAATAATAACAGAATTAACAAGCATAAGCTTTCATCACAACAAACTTTGAATTAACAGAAAATCAGTCACGCAAACAAAATGGAATACCCAGCAGCGTTTACAATCATAATTGTGAATTCAAAAAGAACAATAAAGTTATTATCACTATATCTGTTGCTAGACTTTTGCTATCCTTTGACAGACCAGTAAAGCGTCTATGTAGGTCTTCGTATAACTAGTTTTCGTAATTATTTCTTACTTCATTGTACATCGACCAAAATAATAGGGTCCACAAAAAACCTAGAACACGTTATCAGAGCTTAATTCAGCCTGACCTTCTGTAAAGTTTGTAAGCCACGGCAACAGCCGCCCCAGCTCCAAGCACACCAACGGCTGTGAGAACATCACGCTCCTTCAATAGAGACCGGATCTTACAGCTTTTGCCCTCTTTAATCTCGTCTCTTTTTGCAGGATTTGGAAAACTGCAACAAGAAACTCCATTAACACCCTGGCAACAACCGGTCACATTTTCTTCCCTGCTCAAGCTGTTACTTTCAATATTCTTCTCGATCTTATTAGCATGTTCTCCATTAGCAAGGTTTCCATTAGCAAGTTTCTGGTCATTTGCTCCCTTCACTTCTGGAACAGACGGTCCCATTTGGCCCCTATAACAATTTAAATAAGTTTAAATGATAGTAATACAACTCCATATAAAAATTTTAAAAAGGAAAAAAAAATGCAATTATTACGTTATGTGTAGTTGTCTCCTTTGGTTATAAATGGTAAAACCAAAATGGCTTACAAAGGAAATGATCAAACTCAATCAGATAATCATAACAAAGGAAATAAAGCACAATGCAGCCTTCTGATAGATGAATGAGAATCAAGTTCATGACAAATGAAAATGATTGAATGAAAACACCATATCCATCTTTGATTTAGCATCTAGTAGGCTTTTTAGTAAGCCTAAAATATTGTTCATAACTAATCATAGCTGCCCAAAATGAAGGGATACATAGGTGGCTCCCATTATATTCAAATATGTGTTCATTTATAGATGCATATTCAATTCAATTTAGTACAAGGCAGAAAACAAAATGAGTGGATATAATATACATCAAGCTTCATATTATTATTATATCATGCATAATTCTAGAGCATTTTTCAAAGACTGGCCACAACTTTTTCTAAAAGAATAACAAAATAGTGATATTTGCAGTTAGAAAGAAGAGAGAAGTTACCGATTGGCTAAATCAGCACAATAAAAATAACAAAACCACCAGTATATTTCTTTTAAGGTAACTTCATTCAATACCAAATAAGAAACGTTGTCATAGGAAATAATATGTATGTTTGTTTTGGATTGCAAATTTATTTCCAGGAATGTGGCATTGGGAATCCTTGGTTCCCATGTTTGTTTCAAGTTTTCATAAATATGCCTAGGTACATTTTATTCCTAGGAATAAAATTTACACGACTTTTCCACTTATTATTCCCATGTTAAAGTATGGGGATCTTTTATACCCATGGGAATAAGAGGTAACCACCCATAACTTCCCAGTCTCACACTATTTTAACTCTTTTATTTTTTTGGTTTAAATTATAAATTAAATATATTTAAAAATATTCCTGGGAAACTGAATTAATTACCAAACACTTTAATAGGACTAAGATTCCTAGGAATAATGTTCCAGGGGATTCCCAGGATTGTAAATTTAATCCTTGAAACAAACACACCCTAAAAATGTCTCGCTCAACTATTTCTATTTTATATATAAAAATTTTACAGTCATTGAAATGGGAACAAATAGAAAAGAAAATTCAACTTGTTTCCAATTAGCTATCAGAATTATTTAGTAAATGCTTATAACCAAACTAAGGTACTTTTCATAACTGGAAAAACTTATACTCAGGGGCTTGGTATTTTTATTATAACTGTTTTTTACTAAACCTATTATAACTTATTGACACCAACAAAATGGACAGAAGATAGGAGAAAAAAAAATCGAGATGGAAAATCAAATACTCAAACCATCCATAGTTGAGGTAAGACAGGGTAATAAGGATGGGGCAATCTTCAAATGATATAAACACTCATCAAGAGTCTCAAACCATTAACATTTTTGTAAGTCTACACCATAGTTCAGTAACAAACCAGTAAATATTTCTATAAGAATTGGAAATATGACACTGTACATGTTCTTTTGATCTTTACAGACAATATATCCTTTAAATTTTCATTTCATTAAAAGATGCAAAATGCTTAATCACAAAAATACCAACCTCCAAAGTCGTTGTATAACCTCTCCTTTTGCAATATGTTGGTCAAGTAAATCAGGAATATCATTGGGAGTAACATAACCGTACCTGTAAGCAATTATTAGTATGTGATGCAATTAAACCAACAACAGCGAAATGATTCAAAATTTGAGGTGGAATTATGCAAGTCTATGAACTAACCAGTGACCCATTGTTTTTCCGTCCGGTCCTGGACTGTATATGATTATATTCCCAGCATATTTGTGCCCACCCAAGTGAGAACAGGCAGTAACAGATATCTGATCCTTCAGACCTCGAAGCTCAATTTCCTCATTAAAATTTTTGATGAGAACTGGCCCACAAGTACCACATCTAACATCACGGCTTCCATGAGCACATACATAGACATGTGAACCAGTTAAAACCTCCGGTACTCCAATAGCCCATGGTTTGTCATTCACCAAAACATCTTCAAAAAAGCTCTCAACATTTGACTCCACCAAACCCCTTTCAATTAAAAAAATGAAATTTGGTCTCAGAAACAGAAGAGAATTTTCAACACACAAAACCCAAAAACACTCATTCATCGATGAAGACCAAATTTAACAGAGAAACATCACTTCAACTAAATATTAGTTTAAGTCTAAAATTTCACATACACAAGGAAATTTCTATAACTTTTTTTTACAACGAAATTTTTATCACTTAAAGAAGAAAGAAAAACACGAAAAAACTCTTCCAAGAAAAAAAATAAAAAGAGATTGACCCATCCTTAAAAACTCTTCAAAAATTACACCTCCATTTGATCTCAAAATATATAAGTATAATCTTCAAAATCTATCCTATGAAGCATAGACACAAACATGGAAAGGACACACACTACCAACACTGGCACATAAACCAAAAATAACTTGAGAAAACAGTAGTGATTTAATGTAATCACATATGACTGTGCTGTAAAAGTGTCGGTGCTACATAGATCTTCACACTCCGTAATGCTGTCAAATAAATATCATTTAGCCAAAAAAATTCCCTAACTTCTTATTTAAAGCTACAACACACTAACCATCTCAATAACAATATGAAGTATTATGAACCATTTGCAAGTTGACCCACAAACATGAAAATCCATACGGATAGTTTATAATTAAACACAACTTAGAAAACCTTCATTACATTTCCGAAACATAGAATCATATAACAATTACTTGCTTATAATAGATTAAGGGCCTGTTTGTTATAGATTTTTTTTTTTAAAATGATTTTTACAGTGTTTCATATTTTTGTTATAACTATTTCTAACAAACAATCTTTTAAAGAAAGTTTCTAATAAAAAATTGGTTTAAACAACTTATCTTAAATAAGTCATTCATCCTTTTCCTACGTTTTTTTTTTTGTGTAATAAAATTTCAAAAAAAACCTTAATGATAACCTATTTTGACTATAACTTCTCATAAAAAAGTTTTTTTTTTTTACCAATATTTTTGAAAATTAAAAAATTGTGCTTCCTCTCAGCAAAAACACCCATATTAACCGCTAGGTGAACAACTATAACATGTCGTAATTTGAGTTGTTTTCCTTTATCAATTGACAAAAGTTTCTGTATAATTTTGATGGTCCAATATTAGAACAAGGCTCAAAATTGGAATAGGACCCAAAATGTTTGAGTCAGCTTGTATAAAAATATCAAAACTACTCTTTTAAGTGATAACAACAAATGAGTTCGAATTAATTTCATTAAAATCATTTTCAGAAATATAAAGTAATAAAATCACTTTTTTACATTAGTAAATTAAGGGCTCGTTTTTGTAGGATTAAAATAAAAGTGATTTTGATATTGAATAATTTAGAGATTATGTTTTAGAGATTTTATAAAAAAATCAGAATTTATTTTGCATTTGTTTAGCGAATAAAAATCACTTTATTTGGAAAAAATTTAGTTTGATTGGATACAACAAAATAAAATATTTTTTATTATAAAATATTTTTAGATGCAATACTCATAAAGTGGTTAAGCTATAAGAAACGGGGCTCTAAACTTAGCATCTACCATCAACGCACTGAACAATTTGTAGCACTATAAATGAATAAATAGAAACAAAAATAAACGAAAACCCTAATAATGAGTGTCGAAATTCGAGGTTGACCTGTATTTAACCATTTCCGGGAAAATCAAAACGTCACCGTCAGAGAATCCATCTTCCTCACTCGCTTCACACACAGTAATTTTCGTCTACAAAATTCAAATCAAACAAAAATCAGTTTAATGTCAATCGAAATTAACAGAAAGAGAGAGAGAGACAGAGAAACGAACCTTGAGAGCTAAATCGTTCTTACGCGCTTTAAACGTATCGGCGACGAGTTTCGGGAGAGGATGGTCGTCGGAAGCTTCGACGCGAGGTGGCCAGGAGAGATGGTTTTTGTAGTAGAGGAAAACGTGGCGGTCGTAGGCGTCGACGGTGCCGGCGAGTTTTTCGGTGTACATTTCAGGGCGAGTGAAACCGGTGTCGGTGGAAGAGTTATCGGACGCCATTGAAATGAAGAGAAGAGAAGAGAAGAGAAGAGAGAGCGTTGAAAGTTTTTTTTGGAAGTGGAAATGAAAGGGTAGATATGAGTTAGGAGGGAATAATAAACCTTTCAAAGGATATTGAATATTGATTTCTGATTTTTATTTTATTCTTTGATTTCATTGACTTCACCAATGGGTTTAATTAATTCACGCACTGCTCGTGGCTAATTACTACTGTGCAGGTGCCTGGATCTAAGTTTAATTTTAAATTGGTAAAGCATCTGGCTGATGAGCTTAGCGGGTGGGAATGAGTCAGGTCGAGCCGGGCTTTGATTAAATAGATTGGGGTTGAAAAAATTAAAGTCTACACATTGACCTTTTATCTGTCAAATGCTTTATTTTAAGCAGGGTCTGTCTGGTTTGTTAGTCTGTCTATTAGCCTGTTTAAAAACCTAGTTTGTGTTACAAATTTTAAATAGAGTATGTTCATAAATTTTTGTTTTACTTTCAATTTATGCAACGTACTTAATATAGAGATAAACATTAATTAGATACAAATTCAACTAATAATTTGTGTGTACCGTGTGTTATCTTTTAATTTTTGGTGGATGGTAATTGGTGTGAGTAACTCTTGCCTCGTTGGATGAAGTTCATATGATATACAAGGTAAATACCAAGAGTTGTGTTGTATCCAAAATACAAAATAAAATAAAATAAACTGATGTACGGGCCGGCCTGATAGGCTTTTTTGAAAGATAGTAATTCTTTTTTGATATATATAAAATATAAATAATAAATATGGAAAAATGTAATAGACTCATGTACGGGCCGGCCTGATAGACTTGATATGCTTTTTTATAAGCCTAAGCCCGGCCTAATTAAATTAAGGGTCCTGCTAACCGGTGTCCCGGGGCACTGGTTAAACATACCATAAAAGAGAATTATTACCATAAAAGGAAACTATTTTTTATTTTATTATAAATTAATTACACAATTTCAATGCATTAACTACTATATAATTTCCTTTTTCATATACTTATCCAGTGCCCCGGGGGCACCGGTTAGCATTTCCCTTAAATTAATAGTCTTTTTAAAAAGCTTAAGTTTGACTCATTTATTAAACGAGATAGGCCGAGCCGAGCTTTTAGTAGGTCGAGCCATAGGCCCCTGACGGGCGGCCTGGCCTATTCCCATCCCTATTCAAAGACATTGCAATATACGTAAGAGTCGAGGTTTGAACCTCGAACACTTCATATCTAATATCATATCATAGTCAATTTAGACTCTAATCTCGCCTCATATTTCAGTTGTCATTCTAATCATTGAATAATCAATATTGATGATTAAAGATTGATGGTTAATCGACTAGAAGAAGGAAAAAAAAAAAAAAAAAAAAAAAAAAAAGAAAGATGGTCTCTATTTCAGACGTTAATATATTTAGAGATTGATTTGGTGCTATATGTTTTTCTAGTAGTTATTTATACCTTCAATTATGATCATCACTTTAAAGCGAGGTAAATATAAATATTTTCTAAGTTGTCTTTGATCTTAGAGACATTTTTGGGCTCGTAGACGAAGTGACAGACACCATTCGAAACTCATACATACGATTATGAGGTCTTGAGTTTAAATTTAAATGAAGGTGTTCAACATGACAAAATCGGTATTGACAATTAAACTAGGCTTTCAGACTTTGAAAGCTTTACCTTATGTAATTTGACATTATTCATTTAATCTAAAAATGTATACAGTTGAGTTAAAAAAAACTATATACCATTTTATATTGTGCATGGAATCGCTTCATGATCTGACTTTACTTACCTACCAGACAAACTTTAGATTATCAATGTCACTTTCTCCTAAAAATCGAAAAGGTTAACATCATCTTATAAAAATAATATATATATTCATTCATTTTAAGATGACTTGACTTGATCTGGTTGTATACATTTTTTACTTTTTAAATCTTTGATTTGGTTGTATACATTACCGATAGTGTCATTCTAAATTTCCGGTTTAAATTATTTGTTTTGACTTTTTTATATGCAGTAGTATTTAATTATTTTGACTTAATCATACATATTGATATTAATTACTACTACAATAGTCCTTCTAGTTTATCTATATATAAAAGGAAGAAAGAAAAAAAAACTCTAATTAATTTTATTTTTTTTGACGTTTCTTTCTCTAATTCATTAAGATGAAGAAAAGACATTGAAAATGGTTGATGTCAATTAATACTTTTTTAATCTTTTAAGTTTAAATTTATTCTACAAATGTCCTTTTCTTT
Organism: Medicago truncatula; assembly: GCF_003473485.1. NCBI lineage: Eukaryota > Viridiplantae > Streptophyta > Magnoliopsida > Fabales > Fabaceae > Medicago > Medicago truncatula. The sequence goes on from NC_053048.1 coordinate 12,477,609, forward strand.
TCTTTTTTTATTAGAGAAAATTATCTCATTTCATTTTTTTAAGGAAATTATCTCATTTCATTGGCAACGATTCTTTATATCAATATTTGTCAAAAAAAAAAAAAATTCTTTATATCAATAAAGATGCAGAAACTAATTAGAGATTTCTTTATATTTAATGTTGGCTGACAATAAACAAAAATGAGCAAATGATCACTTTAGTGTCTAGCTATGCACCTCGTTGTCACAAAGATTCCTGACTCAAGATTAAATAGAAAGAAGTCTCTGACTCTGCACTTCTGATATCACTTTAGTCTTGACGTTAAATAATTTTGTTAAGTGATGATGTGACACATGTTTTACGATGACATGACATATCAGGTGACACAAGGACATTGAAGGTGAAAAACACAAGAAGGGGGGGTTGAATTGTATTTTCTTTTTCTCTTAAAAAATACTTCTTCTGATAAAACTTCAGAAGCAGTTTGAGTGCTTCTGATGAAATGATCAGAGTCAGATTGCAGCGGAAAAGAACAGAGCAGAGAAAAGAAAGACAAAGACACAAGCAGTTATCCTGGTTCCTTCCACAACACGGAAGTAGTCCAGTCCCCCTTGCACTTCCAAGGAGATTTCACTATAATCACAAAGATTACAACTGCTCAATACTTTCTAAGTATGAGACTTCACAAAAATGCTCAAGCACACACGCAAGAGTCTTCCAATGCTCAAGCACTAAGCAAGAGACTTCTAATGCTCAAGCACGCAGGCAAGAGACTTCTAATCAAACAAAAATACAGAGAATTGAGTTTGAGTTGAACACTTGATATACAATCAGTGGTGTTCACAATACAATACAATAAAGACTCTAGACTTTGAATTTCTAAGATGTATCAAATCAGTGCAGAAATTCAGTGTGCTTTGTAGAATCAAATTGACAGAGTTTTGGCGCTTTTGAACTTATGCATCTCTATGTTTTATCTTCAAGTCTTCACTCCTTTATATAGAGGTGTGAAAGAGACGTTGAGATAATCAGCACGTCTAAAGAGTCGTTTGAAATCCTTTGATCATCCACCAGTAATCCTTTGCCTGATTTGGGTGTAGTCCTTTGAAGAATAAGCTTCAAATTCATTCCCATCTTGAACGTACAACTTCTGCAGGCATGGCTGTTGTTTTGTCTTGTAGCGTAGATAGAAAACAGAGTAGTGGAGGTAGTGGTTGTACACTTGTACTTTGTCAACTCTATTAACGAGAGACAAGTGCTCAGTGCTATCCATATATCCGTTGATACATCCCTTTCAATTCTTCGTTCTTCTTGGATAAGACTGAATTGAGAATCAGCTACTTTGAATCTTCAGTTTGATTAAAGGATCAAACGTAGCTTTTGGTGAAGATATTGCTTCTGATGAAAACTTTTGCTTCTGATGACCTTCTGCTTCTGATGACGTCATTACTTCAGAAGCACTTCAGCTTCAGGAGCAGTTTTCTTCAGATGCTCAGAATTTCTTTTTCTTTCCATTGTTCTTCCAAGACCTATTGAAATAACTTGAGTAGCCTTTGGTCCTGTACACTTGAACAATTATTAGTAATAACCAATTGACAATTTTTAATACCTTGTTATCATCAAAACTCAATAAGGTTCATTGTGAAACACATTTTGTTCCAACAACAAGGACTGGAGTGAAAAGTAGAAATGGTCAATTTGGTCCCTGAACCAAAGATCAATATCCCCAAATTGAATATCAAATTTCTAAATCCCTAAATCTCAATTCTCTAAATGTCATCTAATTCTCTCTTTTGTTCAAAATTAATCTTTTATTGGATATCAAACTTACTGTTAGGTCCGTGATTGTGCATACTTATTATCAGTTAAGTTTGTGGAAGTAAACATGTACTCTCACTGAAATTTCTGACAAGTTATTAGTTTAACAGAATGCTTCCATAATTGAATACATAACAGGAAGGAGGAATTGCAACATATGTATTGCAAACTTGGCAGCTCCCTCTTAACAAACATGTATCGTGAACTCCTTGCTTAGGAGCAATATGAGGGTCTCGAGCTTTTCATCTTTATCTTCCTCCCATAACACATACTGCTTTCAGTTTCAAATCCTTACTTTTTTTTATAAAAAAAAAAAACTAAATACATGTGTGTCTATCATGTATTCTTTAACAAAAGAAACTTATTTGTGTCTTTAAGACGATGAAATGATAATAATAACAGTTATAATTATAATGTTTTCTCTATCGGCCTCGTATGAATCCTTCACATGATTGTTGACAATAAAAAAGATCAAAGTCCTATTTTGCCCATAAATCAAACGTTGCAGTGTCTCCTTCCTGTTAGAACAAAATGAGTTTAAACAATATCTATTAAGTGTTGATGATAACAAGGTATTAAAAGTTTAATTGGATATGCTAGTATTTGTTCAAGTGTGCATGACCATAGACTAAAATTTATATGTCTTAAAAAAAAGTATTGGTTCTGGAAGAACAAGTTAGAGAAAATGAATTTTCAAGGGAAGATTAGTTGCAAGTCAGAATTTGAAGAAGTCAGAGTTTGAAGACTATCCAAAAGCTGACTGTTAGAGTCTGAAGTTCACCCCGAGTCTGAAGATTCATCAGAAGTTAAAGTGAAGAACATGAAGTTAATTTGTTATGGATATTTGAAGACACAAATATGCAAAAGGAATTAGAAGACTAGAGCAACAAATATTCTGAAGAATTAGAAGGCATTGGATGCTTATCCTAAGAAAAAGGACAGTAGTACAATTGTACAACCACTACTCCAATATTTCTTGCGCATAGTACAAGCTACAATTGTGTCTCTACTAGATTGGAACGGTTAAATACCTATCAAGGAATGATTTTTAAATTATTCCCTCATAGGACATTAACCATAACAAGCAACAAAGCAATGTTGATTGATCAAGCTTCTACAATGACTCTTTGATGTGATGGCACCTCTACAACGTCTTTTTCATGCCTCTATATAAAGGAACGAAGACTTGAAGATTAGTAAAGAGACTCTGCAATATTTTACAAGTGCCAAAACTTTGTCAAAATCATTGTGCATCAAACACTTAGAATTCTTATTAACTTTCATATCTTAGTAATTCTTAAGTCTTAGAGTCTAAATTGTTTTGTATTGTTAACACCACTGATTGTATATCAAGTGTTCAACCAAACTTATTCTTTGTAATTTCTTTGTTTAGGAAGTCTCTTGCTTTTGCGCTTGATCATAGAAAATCTCTTGCTTGTGTGCTTGAGTATTTAAAGTCTCTTGCTTGTGTGTTTGAGCAATTGTAATCTTGTGTGATTATAGTGAAAAATCTCCTTAGAAGTGCAAGGGGGACTGGACCACTTCTGGATTGTGGATGAAACCAGGATAATTGCTTGTGTATCTCCTCTCTCTCTCTCTCTCTCTCTCTCTCTCTCTCTCTCTCTATCTCTATCTCTTTTATATCCGCTGCATTTGACTTTGAACATTGTTCTAGACTCTGAACTCTGGACTTAGTTAAAAAGAAGAAAAATCTAACACAATTCAACCCTCCATTCTTGTGTTTTTCTCACCTTCACTTCATGTTATTGTATTCAATTAAGTAAACTTGTCAGGGACCTTAGCGAGAGTACATGTTTAGTGTCAGGGACCTAATGATAGTAAGTATGCACATTCAGGGACCTAATAATAAGTTGGTGTTTAATGGAAGATTGATTTTGAACTAAAGAGGTAATTAGATGACATTTATGGATTTGAAATTTAGGGATTTGAGATTCAATTTGGGGATATTGATTTTTGGTTCAAGGATCAAAGTGACAATTTTTTACTTTCACTTTAGTTCCTGTGACAACTCATATGTCATGTCATCGTAAAACCTGTGTCACATCATCACTTAACAGAATTATTTAACATCAGTGACTAAAGTAATAACGGAACTGCAGAGTCAGGGACTTCTTTATATTTAATCCTGAGTCAGGGACCTATGTGACATTGATGTGCAGTGTCAGGGACTAAAGTGACCATTTTCTCAAACAAAAATAAACATTTAATACATTAAAAAAATTCCATAATAAAAGAACTTTTTACAATACACTAAATAATTTATAGTGTTATCAAGTTTCAAGGAAACATTTTTCTTTTTCTTGACAACAAGTTTCAAGGAAACATAAAATATTAAAACTTTTTGTCAAAAAAATAAAATATTAAAACTTCAAATAAACTATCATCTTATATCATTTATACATTTGACTTTATTAAATACAAAACGACATAAAAACTCCCTAAGAATGCTTCATCTTATTGTCATCTTAATAAAATTAGAAAAAGGATCAATTGTTTAAATTGACCTTGTAATATATATATAGAGTTTGAAAAATGACTCTGTAAAAATAAAACACATGTTCTAACCTTATAATTTGAGATTCTTAATATTTTGACCTTGTAATATATGTGAAGTCCGCAAAAGTGACATTGGGGTTGAACTTTTTCAAGGTTTTTTTAAGGCATATTTAGGACATTAAAATATGGTTTTTCACAAAAAAATTAGAATTTTCCGATTAGGGAATGATTAATTATGAATTTTTTAAAACTCAAAAAACAAAACAACGAAAATTTTGACTTATAAATCAAATTATGAGTTGATTTTTTGCAGAAACGTTTATAAAAATACAAAGAAAGGATTTGCAACTTTCATAGTATTTCGAAGGCCCCTCAATTGATTTTGATTTTTCAACCAAAACGTGCAAAATTGCAATTTTGTTATGAGTAATCATATACTCACATGTCAAATGTCGCTCCCTAATTTTATAGGCATGATTAGAACATCATAAGATTCACCATAAAATTTTAGAGTTTTTAAACGAGAGAGAATTAATTAGGAATAACATAAGAAATTCATAATTATGGGAAATGAAAATTCGTAATTAATTATTCATTGGTCTTGAAATTTCAAACTTTTTGTGAAAGTCATATTTTAATGTCCTAAACATGCCTGCAAAAAATCATGAAAAAATTTATCCTCTAGGCCACTCTTATGGACTTTGCGTATTTTAAACGGTCAAAAACAGAAAGAATCTTAAATTACAAAGTTATAATATGTGTTTTTATTTTTACAATGTCATTTTTCAAATTTTGCAAATATTACAATGTCAGTTTGAATAATTAACTATGGAGGTCTAAAAATTGATTTTATATTTTTTAAAGTGATTCATAAATTAGATTAAAAAGATAAAGTAGAGAATAAACCAAAATAATGGTAAAAATATTCTTCCGATAAACTAATTTAAACTTTTCATTGACGTAAATAAACCAATTTAAACATACATGACACATGTATACTAATTTGTCATTCAATCTTTTTTTTTTTTTTTTTTTGAAATAATCATTCAATCTTAATTTAAAATTAAATAAGTAAATAAATACATGGATTGCATCACCACCCCGTACAGCGAGGAATTGGTAGTTAATAACTGTCTTTGTCGTTGGGTGTACAAAGCACATGATCATGGACGGATGCATTTTTCAATTAAATTGGGGGAGGGTGCCTCCACTTTTTTTTTTTTTATATTTTTTTTACAGAAATAAGTTTATTGCATTTCATTAAATAGAATGTCAGAAATACAATATGGAATGTTATTGTAAATATGGAAACTAGTATTAAACGGACTTTCTTAGCTAAGCTATGAGCAACACCGTTTGCTTGTCTCTGAATGAACTTCAAGTCTGAGTTCGCTAAATCAGTTGCTAGCATGTGTCTACAATCATTAATAATGGCCATATAATTTGAGAAACCGTTGCTTCCTCCATAAACACTATCTACTACCGTTTTGGAGTCCATTTCAAAATCCATATTCATCAGATGTAAATCTTTAACCCATTGCATAGCGGTCAAGAGCCCCGTCGCTTCCCCTAAATCAATGTCAACAATCGGTGCAAACCATTCTGTCTTTGCAAGGACAAAAAGTCCCTCTTCATCTCTAATACAAACACAGATTCCGACTTTGTTGAGAGAGTTGGAAAAAGATGCATCCACATTGCATTTATAACGTCCTAGGCTTGGTTTCTTCCATTGCACACACGCAGTGATTGCTGAAGTATTTGGTTGGACATGTCGAATAACCTGCGCGTTCTGCCAGCTTGTGAGTAATGTTCCAGCACGGTCACAAATGTCTTGAACTAATTCTTGCGCATCGTTCCAAACTCTATTGTTTCTATATTTCCAGATACTCCATAGGGTGACTCCAAAAACTTGCTTTTGGTGACTGTCAAACTGCTGCAAAATTGAGAAAACGTTCTCCACACAAGACGCAGATGGTTGAACAATTTGCAGAATAGCATTCAACAGACATGTGTGTTGCCAGCAGCTGATGCTTGTACCGCATTCGAAAAATAGATGGATGATGTCTTCATTCGGACCTGCACAGACAGCACAGTTCGTGGGGCATTGGACACCGCGACTATGAAGTTTGACCCTCGTTGGTAAACAGTTACGGCAAGAACGCCACATAAAATTCTTAACTTTCGGTGGCAATTTCAGATTCCAAATACTATTCCAGCTACCTGTAACATGGTGTTGGTTCAAGTCTGCAGGGTCGTTGTTAATAATGTCCCGGTATGCACTTCGAACAGAGTAACTTCCACTGTTTTGCATTTACCTGCAGCAGGTTTGCTACTTTGAGTTCATTCCACATGCCTCCACTTGAATCTTGCATTTTTCAATTAGTTTTGAGTTATGCTATTTTTTGTACTGAAATAATGATATGTTATGTTGCCTCTAAAGTGTTTGTGATGCCGTTGGGATCAGTGTTGAGACAAAATTCATCTGATTTAAAGATAAAATACGATGTGATTGTTTTTTTTTTAAACTCGATATCCGATCTAAAGACCGATTAATTCGAGGGGATCAATTCCAACGCCCACTTGCGAGGTCCCGTTCTAAGCCGGAGCAAAGCTCCGTATGGAGATCCAAATTAATGTAGCTTAATTTGGATCGATTTATGGATATCCAAATTACAATTTATAATTTTTTTATTAATATCATATTATAAAAACATGGTAGAATGATAGATTTAATGCAAAATATGACATATATTATATTAAAAATTAATATTAAAACGACAATAATCAATTTTTTTAAACATATGAAATAGTAAAAAAAAATAGATAAAATGAAAAGAATTAGTAGTATTAAAAAATTAAAAACTAATGAATAAAAGATTAATAAAATATTTTATACCAATAATAAATAAATAAAATATTAAATATTATGTATGCGTTTGGTTTTGAAAAATCAATCTAAAATCCAATCCAATTCTATGGGTTTTCGAAAGGAGATCCAAACACATTCAATAATTTTTTATTTTGCGTGATTTTGGTTTTTTTTAATTCGGATTGCGGTTTTATTTCGGATCAGTTTGAATTATACACTTCTAGTTGCCTCTACCAAAAAATATTGAATAAATATCCGTAAAGAATTAAATACACAATAATATGAAAGATGAATTACTGAATGTTTGTAGGATTTTGCTAATTCGTTTAGTAGCAATGGCTTGTTATGGAAAAGCATATTTGAGTCTCTTTAACTTAATTATATTTTTAGATGAATTAAGAGTAAGGACAATATCAGGAAGACCCTTTTACATTCCAACTACGTTAGCACCTCCAAGGAATCTTCATCCTCTACCATTCACTCATAAATAACATTCCAAAACCCTAAAAAAATACCAAAATACAGAGAAACCAAAATAACAACATTATGAAAAACGAAAATTTGGGAGACCAAAGCAATCCCTAGAAGAAGAAAAAACATCTTGAATAAAAATGGAAAAAAAAAAATCCTACCAAATCAGTCTCTGTAAGTTTCTCAACAATAACAAGCTACTGTATATTTTGCTCTGGGGCTGCCAAGGTAGTAGTAACTTTTGTAGGCATTGGTGGATGCATATATATGATTACAACTGGGAATTTAGACGTTCCCTCACCATCTTCATTTGCTTTTGGAATATAGTCATATACATTTATTCTAATAAAGGACCCATTTGTGCAATTTGTGTGCTTGAGCAATTTTTTTTTTTTTTGTTGAAGTAAAAAAATAAGAATGAATGAGAAGTGAAGAATGAACGAAAATGTTGAAGGATATTAGACTATTTATAGTCATTAAATGTTCCTAGATTGTAAACTCAATTAACATACCACAAATCGACCAAACATTTGATGTAACGCCATCTTCCCATATTGTATTTAAGTTTGAGGTTTGGAGGATTTTGCATGGTGCATAACATAAGGAAAAAAATGAAACAACATAACTTGAAAGTGTAAAACAACTCTATAAGATAAGTGATGATGAAAAGGAATGTATTCGAAGAGGTGTTTGTGGGATTAACACAAACAATTATCAATTATTAGATAAGGGTTCTTATTTAAGTGGTAAGTTTGTGGGATTTTAAGGTCCTTGCAGATGTTAAGTTGCTCTTGATGATCACCAAAGATCTTACATGCGACATGGAGGACATGGTTGTCAATCATATATAGATCTGTATGTGATCGAATAGTTATTAGGTGAGGACTTTCTCTCCCATGGGTAATTGGAACATAAACAAAGTTGGTATTCTTAAATTTTCACCTAAAGGAGCCACCTCTACCTATTGAATCTTAGACGTTCATCGTATACCCTTACAAAGTTTAATCATTTAAAATTTCGTCGTTTAACCCACTTAATGACTGTCACGTCATCAAATTAACAAAATGGCATGAGAATGGACAAAAATACCCTCATCTTTCTCGATCCTCCCTACCACAATTCAGAAAAAACCCACTTCACTCTCTCGATCCTACCTACTACAATTCAGAAAAATGCTACATATGGCTTATTCCTCTACATCCATGGATACAACCATACACATAACATTGCAGAACCCAAATACATGGAATTGGTACCTTTATTCTTGCTTCCCTTAATGAATACAACTGGTACCTCATCAAATTCATCCAAACTCGGCAACAAAAAATCCAAAAATAACAATAATTTATTCAACCAAATCCGTAATTTATTCTTCCACTTTTAGTTCCTATTCTTGTGGTGTGGTGTGGTTCCTGGTTGTATATTCTTAACAGATCTGAGAAGCGAAAAGAGTGAGAATGAATGCAAGGTAGAGGAATTTGAATTGTTCTTGTGGTGTGGTTTTTGATCTGAGAGCGAGAACGATTCGCAAAGGAGAGAAATTTGTGTGTGTTAATTCAGAAAACGCTAGTTTGTGGATGAATTTTGTTATGGGTTTGTGTTAATTTAGGATTTTGTTGATTTTTTTGGATTTGTTAGAATTATGAAGCAATGATTCTCGAGGATCACGCTTTCTCCGAGCAACACAATATTGAATTTGCTCTGTGGCAGTTGCATTATAAGCGGATTGAGGAGTTTAGGGCATACTTCAATGTCGCTCTTTCTTCTGCAAAATCAAACCCGTCTCATGGAGAAGAAGATGGAATGAGAAGAAGATGAAGATATGGGTAAAACTATCATTTCACGTATGGGTTGACCAGTTAACAAAGCCACGTCATCAAATTAATGACGTGGCAGTCATTAAGTGGGTTAAGGGACGAAATTTTTAATGATTAAACTTTGCAAGAATAATTTGTCAGGATTAACAATTATAGGAATCAAATTTTAAATAACCTCTAATTGGAGGATGAAACACATATTAAAGCCTTTGGAGAATTATGACAAGGAAAGTGAGCTTGGCACTGGAAAGCCAACTGAAAAGCGCATGCTGAGTTTGCTATGAAAGAGTGTGAGAACTATGATTGGGGTGAGGTGAGCTCGCTCATGCCGGACAAAATTACCTAAGTAATCTAATTCTATCCAATTCTTTGTGGGTTAAATATGTTTTTGATCCTTATAAATATACCAACTTTTCGTTTTAGCCCCTCTAAAGTTTTTCTTCAACTTTTAGTCCATATAAAATTTTCAATCACTATTTTTGGTCCCTTTTTTAAAGTAAACTCATATGTAAAATTCATATTTTTGAATAAAATTTTTCAAAAAAATTCATAATATTACAAGAATCTCTCCCTAAAAAAATTAGAATTTTTTAACAAAACGAATTTAATATGAATTTTTACATTTTTTACGGTTAAAAATTCATATTAAATTTGTATTTTGTTAAAAAATTCTAATTTTTTTGTGAATTTTTTTACAATATTCTACACATTTCTGCACAATTTTATTAAAAAAATACAAAAAATAACTTAAAAATAGGGATTAAAAGCAGTGATTGAAAATTTTATAGGAACTAAACGTTGAAGAAAAATTTTAAAAGGACTAAAACAAAAAATTGGTATATTTATAGGGACCAAAAATACATTTAACTCATTCTTTGTTTTGGACACGATTTTCTATTTCCATCGCTTTCTTACATTTAAATGCAAGTCAGACATAAGACCGAAATACCCTATTAGTTAATCTAGTACTATTATGGGTTTTGAGCCGTGCAAGTATCATTAGTTAATCTGTCATTAAACTTGACTTTGACTATAAATGGAAGAGTACACGTTTAAATTCATCTCAGCATTAACGGCAATAACTAACTAGACAGAAATAGATTGATGGCCAGCTGCAACCATAACACCTATTTATTTAATCTAACAAAAGTCTTCTACTAATAACACAACAGAATTTCACATTGAGACACTGTTTTGAGTTTTGACATTATGATTATGGTTTGATTGGTTCAATCAATTCAGCAACGGTTGAACCATATGACAAATAGTAAACAAATATTACCGGTATCAAATATAGGAAAATGCAAAAAATTAAGGTTTAATGCAGTAAAAATAATGGATAATTGATAAGTTAGTTTATAGTGATAGTTTATGGCTGATATTTTAAAGGTGATGATTGATAGTTGATTAGTTAATTGAATTGTTTGATAATTAATGGTTTAACTAAAAGATAAATATAAATAAAACATTTTTATATTATTCTTTTTTAAGAAGACGTGGTAATCTAAGGAAGCAGATCCTCTCCTGCCTCTCTCTCTCATGCCTTTTGTCCTGCTCTTGATCTGAATAATCCATCAATTAACTTGTGTTGTTGATTGCTTATAGTTGACTGAAATTGATGGTCCAGATCGCGTAGCACCGTCATGCGGCAGCAGAGAATCCGGGTCCGTAATCTAAACCTATGAAGATTCCTTGAAAAATCCAATTTTTTTTTTGAGTAAATAGTCAATTTCCCCCCCCCCCCCCCGAAATTGTAGGTTTCGTCAATTACCCCCTGAAATTAACAAAACTTCAATTACCCCCCTGAAATTGCATAACTTTAATCAATTTATCCCCTCCGTCAAATTTTTCTGAAATTAACGTTAATCAATTACCCCTCTGAAATTAACAAAACTTCAATTACCCCCCTGAAATTGCATAACGTTAATCAATTTACCCCCTCCGTCAAATTTTTCTGTTAACTGTTTACGGTTATGATCAAATACCCCCCTGAAATTTTGCACTTATGTGCAAAATGCCCCCCTAAACTTGAAAATTTATATTATTTTTTTTTATCCTTGACTCAAAAGATATTAAAGGCAAACAATTAACAATTATTGATCATATAAATCTTTATGGAATGTATGTTTATGCAGCTATTGGTCATATAAATCTTTATGGAAGGTACGTTACTCATGTGTTTTAAATATATACATATATAGAAGATTTTTTTTTTACACAAGTTGGTAATCATGTTAGAGTATGCATCATAAAGTACACAAGTCTTTGATAATTGTGTGTCCATAAAAAAAAAATCATAGGTTAATATCTGCAGAAGGAAGAAGAAACAAGGCTTATGTTTGTAAATTTGCAACTTAATTAATGATATAATTTTTATAATGCAGGAAATGTCATATCTATTAGCTGCAGCATGTTTAATTTTTATAATGCATGTTAAATAGATTTGTAAAAAATTTATCTTGCTCCTTGTTGATAAATATGAATGAAAAGGCTACACATGACAAAACTATGATTTCTTTGGCATATATTCATTCATATTCTTGTGAATAGAATTTTTATGACAATAGGTACAATATACTACTTGAAGAACTAAATGTATGATTTTTGGTAAGAAAAACAATCTAAATTTTTAAGTTTAGGGGGCATTTTGCACATAAGTGCAAAATTTCGGGGGATATTTGATCATAACCGTAAACAGTTAACAGAAAAATTTGACGGAGGGGTAAATTGATTAACGTTATGCAATTTCAGGGGGTAATTAAAGTTTTGTTAATTTCAGGGGATAATTGACGAAACTTACATTTTCAAGGGGAAATTAACTATTTACTTTTTTTTTTTTTTTGTTAAGATTAGCGTATTCTTTTTAACCCACGAACGATCTACATTTTTTATTTGTAACGGAAATGACATAAAATTACATTCAAAATATTCTTTTTTTATCGTTGCTCAAGAAGCATAATGATTATGCAACAAATTACTTGAAACATATACAAGTATGGAGTGAAGGAAAAAAAAATTAAGAGGAGAGTTGTACTTTCATTACGTTGTATCTATTTTAAATTATAAAAGGTAAAATAAACTCAAATGCTACTTGAAATAACGTCCAAAAAATAAGTTATAAGCTAGTCATGAAAAGACAATTACTAAACATGTCTTTTTCTATCATACAAACTTATAAGCTATAAGCTATCTTATAGGTTTTACCAAACAGACCCTTAAAAGTTAAACCCTCGTGTATTTGTTAACGAAACAAAATTAAAAAATTTATCTTAGAAAGTGGTGTATTTAACTTTAAGTTAACATTTTGAAAGTTCAAAATTTCTTATTTCCAATACAAAATTTATATTTTTTATTTTCTTAACTAATAGCCTTGAGACACCAATTAACGTGACCAAAAATAAAAATCAATTGAAGCAACAACAATTCAACTCTTCCTCTTCAAAAAAAAACAACAATTCAACTCTTAATTCAAACCAAAATCAAACCAAACAGCAGCACCAAAATGGTACAACCTTGCAAAGGATCTTTGGCAGTTGCTAATCACAAATTTTACTTTACAATTTGTTTCATAAGAATCATATTCATCTTTAGCTTATAATTCCCCTCTTTAATTGATGAGTAATGATATTTGTACAACAATTTGTGACAACCTTCTTTTTCTCTCTATTTATTGGTCAAAAACAAATACAGAAAAAAAGGAAGAGAGAGAATAAGACCATAACGTGAGTATGAGAGAGATGGTTGTTCAAAAGTTGTTACAAAATGGATGTTCAGATGGATGCACAATAGGGAAGTTTTATGCGCATTTCACGCTCTCTGAACCTTGAAGTTTTCCCTAACCCTTGCGAGACCTCGGATCCCAACTCGCCTACACTTGTTTCCCCAAAAAAAAAATATAGACATTTGCAGATAACAAAGCAACAAATATTCATATCAAAAGACTTTGCAAAGGAACGGAAATAAATTAATAGACCACAGACTTGGTTCATCAATTTAAAACAATCTGGAATTTCTTATAGCGTGATTCAACGTAGACGAAAGAGTTGCATTCTTTTATACAATGGAAAGAAACGTAAACGGACAACAGCACAAATAAAAGAGGGAAATAAATTAGTTCAAAGGAAAAACAGGCATGAGGATCAAAAGAAATCAATATCTAAATAGTTACCAGAAGGCTTCACTCCAGGAGCCTTCTTCTCGGGAGTGAGCGCTGCTTTCATGGCCTGTCTCGGCACTTCTGGAGGAGTTGCACAACGGATCAGTGCCCAGTTAATATTTTGAAAGAATGGATGTTGTTTTATCTCTGTGGCTCCGCGTCTGTACGCAAGACGATGCTGAGGTTCTTTCACAAGTAAACCCCTAATCAAGTCCCTGGCAGCAAAGCTAACACTAGGGGATTCTGGAAATCTTAAGGGCTGCCCGACTACATTAAATAAAGTTGCCCGATTCGCCGAACCTTTGAATGGAGTTCTACCAAACAAAAGCTCGTATAAGAATATACCAAATGTCCACCAGTCTACAGCACTGCCGTGACCTTCGCCTTTGATGATTTCAGGCGCCAAGTACTCGTGCGTGCCAACAAAGGACATTGATCGGGCATTTGTGGGCTCCGCCATAAGCTCAGGGAGTGGTGTCACCTGATTATGCACGTCGTTTTTAGGTTTCAACTTCTTTTCTTTCTTCTTGGATTTGCCTGATAGAAAACGTGGCGTGAAACATGAAGGTTGGATGCAGTCTGGCTTAATTACGCAAGTTGGTTCGATGCAAGCAGGCTGAGCGCAATATCCTGAGCCTTTTGTCTCTAAGTTAGAGTTGGCGGACTTAACGAGAGTTGGACTAACGGCACATCTTAGAGAGAGATCGAAATCCGATAGCATTATGTGACCATCTTCTCTCACCAACACGTTCTCGGGCTTAAGGTCTCTGTAGATGATTCCAAGCATGTGCAAGTACTCCAAAGCAAGGAGAACTTCTGCTACATAAAACCTGCACAGTACACATTAACAAAATGACAACATGCTATAAACTAGTTGTACTTTCTTTGATACTTCATAAAAGATTTAACCAAAACATAAAAAGGAAGCATCTAAGTCAAAGCCTAGGCCGCATGAACATGTTAGTAAGAGCTATATACAGAATCAGCTTGATCATATATTTGTCATCACTTGATAAAAAATGTGACACTTAATATGAGACGGAGGGAGTATATGTGACACTTAATGTAGGTTAATTATTAGTGACCAAATGAATTGATATTGAATTCTTTTTAGCTGTCAATCAAGTGCAGAATTTATTGACGAGAAACTAACAAATAGTACTCGTTACTCACATAAGATATTCATTACATTTATCTGAGACTTGTAAAAGCCATTAAACAGATGAGAAATCTTCAGTTTTTACTTTTAGACCATAGGATGAAGGGAAAAGAATATCTTGGCTATTTAAAAAATTTGGGGCAAGTTTTGCTCAGTTTCTCGTGTAGCTAGAAAGTTGAAAGTCACAGAAATTATTATTAGGGCCTATTTGGATTGACTTAGTTGAGCTTATCTACTGGCATTAGCACGTGTGAGACTGCTTGGAATAGCTTATAGAAACAACTTATGACATGTCTATAAGCTGTTTTCAGCTTATTTCCATAAGCTCTCTAGGAAAGCTCATAAAAATCTTATAACTTATACGAAAACAGATTGACATTATTTTATCTTTTGTCATACATACAGCTTATACATAAGCACTTATGCTATAAACATTTAATCAAGGTATTTATCCAAAAAGGGCCTTAGTGGAAGATGACAAATTATAAAATTTATCATTGTCCTTGAGGCATAACTAATGGGAAGTACACCGCGACAGTCCAGCTTTTCATTGATATAAGGAAGAAAAAGGAAATGCTAACCTTGCAGCATGTTCTGAAAAATATTTCCCAGGTTGTCTTTGCCTGAGTGCATGAAGATCCCCACCAGGACAAAACTCCATAACCAAGCAAGAGAATGATTCTGTCTCAAAGTGTGTGTACAATGAAGGTAAAAATGGATGATCGAGAGACTGCAATATCTCTCTCTCGGTCTGCGCCCTTGGAAGCTTCTTGCGACTCGATAGTTCAGTCTTGTTCATTACTTTCATTGCAAAACAAGTCCTTGTGCTGCTTAACTCTGCTAGATATACACTTCCTATGTCTCCACATCCCAATTTCTTCAACAACCTAAAATGTCTCATTTCTAATCCCCCATCCCGAACTCGGATCGCTTGAATTGCTTCCCATCTTACATCATTTGCTTTGTGAGGTTTATACAACGAACTGCTCAAGCTACTGATGCTGCTTTCATCGCTAACATCACTTCCGGTACTCCCTCTACAGATGCTCGTCTTCCTGCTCTCACCTGAATTGGTAACTTCTCCACTTTCAACTGACTTATCGACACTAACGCATTCAGTGATTCCGGTGTTGGTGAAACTTTCTTTGGCTTCTAAAAAGTCAGTGGTAGAATATAAACTATTCTGTGGACTTGAGCAAAACGTAATCTCTGAGTTTTTCTGATCGATAACTCGTTTCGATGAACCCAATATGCCATTGTCAGATTCTAATATGTCGACGGAATTGTGATCAGTGGAATCGTCGCTGATGCACAATTTTGTTTCGATTGTGGAAATGTTCTTTACCAAACAACTTTCAAAAGTTTCGGTTTGGCTTGCATAGACATCTTTAGTTGTTCCTTCATGCTCCACATTTTTAGCTTCCTCATAGGTATCTTTCATCTTTCCTTGACTGTGATGATTGAAAGACGGCCCTTGATTTCTAGATGCCCCTAAAGGCGGCCGAGACGTCGATGGCGGATTGTGATCTACGCCGGAAACCGATTTCTGAACCTCAAGTAAAGAACCAACTCCATCAAAAGGTGACTCCATCAATAAATTATTAACAAGCTGCAAAATCAAAATCAGCAAAGAAAATCTCAGAGATGTACTCATAAGAAGAAGAAAAAAACTCAATACTACAAGTTACAAAATCTCATGAAAAAATTCCTACTAAAAAGTAATTAACACAAATAAGCTAGTTTTAATTAAAAACTATACAAAATTAAAATTGACCCAGAAAACCTCAAAAATTGAAAATAAAATCAAAAACTAAAATTAAAATTAAAATCAAGAGACCCATTTTAAGTACAATCATCAGAAAACCATCTAATCAAACATAATCTATTTATAACAGAAATTGATTGAAATTGAAACACTAAATTTAGAAAAAGAAAACCATTGAAAAAAAAAAACTTTCACATATCAAAGTTTAAGTCTTTTTACAAACATACCAATAATCAATAAAAAAATGAAAGAAAAAAAAATAAAAAATAAACACACTCTTATATTATTTGATTCCAAAATTTGTACTAACTTGTAACAACACTCCAAGTTAAAGTTATTGCTTTAATTATTCTTAAACTTTATCTTAGATTATACTACAAGAACAGTAATTGAAAACCATCCATAAAGAAAAGAAGCAAAAGGGTATGCTTAGAACAAGAAAAAATAAATAAAAACCTGATCAAAAGAGAGAATTTGCAATGTAATTGCAAAAGAAAGCTTGTTCCATAGCTAAGAAAAAGACCCAGAAAGTGATTTGGCTTTGAAGAGAGGTTTCAGATCCGATCGAAAAAAGAACGAAGGGACAAAACAAAAACAAAAACAAAAACAAGAATATTAGTAATTGGTAATAAATAATACTATGTTGTTGTTGTTTTTTTTAATGTTGTGATAAAGTTTTTGGGGTTTGAGGAAAATGGGAAATGAAGTTGAAAGAAGCAAAGGTAATGAAAAGAATAAAAAAGTGGAATGAGTGAGTGATTTTACTCTAAAAAATAATTCAATCTCGCCGAGTTTCATGTTCTTGTTTCCCCCAAAAGTTTAATGCTTTTTTGAAACGGGTTGTGGACTTTTTTTGTGGGTGGGTTGTTCGACCCATGACTATGATTGACTCTTTTCTTTCTGACAACTGTTTAGATAAAGTGGAAAATGTTGGATTAGGGTTATGTGGATTTGGAAAGGTGGTTAGTACTCGACCACTTTTAGACCGTTCGATTCGAGTTTAAATTATGCATCGATCAAACGATCTAGGTGAGTTGAGTGACTATAGTGTAGTCAAACTGCATCAAATCTGAACATGTTTCAATTGTTTTGGAAGGAATAATATGCTCTATTGATTCGTTCTATTTGGTCATGATATTGGTCATGTCTCAGCTGTCAAATCGGACTAGTCTGATATGACCTGGGAGGTTCAATTACATAAAAAGGTCAACATGATACAACCCATTTATAATTGAGCTACATACTTTACAACCTTTTCCGATCTGTGTGGGTCTTGAGCTAGCCCGACCCTGCCTTTTTTTATATATTGGTTCCTTATAAGTCACAATTATCAAATATGATTGGAAGAACATAAAAGTGCATAATTATTTTAACATTGAATATTAATTAAACTAGAGATTTTTTTTATCAAATAATCTAGTAACAAGAATTCACTTTTTAAAGTGAATAAGTGAAGTGTCTAGGATTCGAACCCTGACCCCGACATATAATAATCCATTGTCTCTGTCAACTAAGATATGATCACATAGACATTAAACTATAGATCTATTCCTTCAATTGAATCAAGTTAATAAATGCAATTTATGCCTAGTTCTGGAATAATGCATCAATCAGGTAGTTTCAACACAAGTAGAACGTGATAGTTTTTAGTGGGTCGCAACTGCAGATTAATTACTTAGGCACACACATAAAATAATAAAATATAAACATCATTTAAATATTTTGATAAAAAGAAAAAATTGAGTATTTGCTTTCCGTGTTTTTTGATTTGTGTGAGTGTACCTAAATACTTTAAATTTAGGCTTGTTACCATATATATAAGTAGAGGGTATTTGTAATCTGTTTAAGAAATTATTGTCTATTTTTTCCTTTTGGTTTTAAATTGTATTTATAATTGTTTTTTTTTTTTATTATGCATGCTGTTTTTTAAAATTTGTTTGAGAAATAAGATATTTACTGTTTTCATTGTTTTATATATAAAGTCTTATATTGTCAAGTTTTGGTTTAAACATGCTACAATGGAGGCAAGTACCAAGTTCATAGTAACTTGTTTTAAAATTTAGAGAAATAGAAATGAACATATTTTTCAAAATGTGCAGAAAGATATTTGGAATTCTGTCAACAGCATAATCTTCTATCATGCCTCTATGGTTTACGCTCTTGGTACCACTAGTAAGCATCACATGGTCTGTTAGGTTCGTTGGAATCTCCCTCCTGAAGGCCTATATTAAGATCAATGTAAACAGTTCTTCTTTTGGAAATCCCGGTGATGCAGGTTTTGGAGGTCTCTTGAGAAACGATATGGAAATTTGGATTTAAGGATTTTCTGGTTCTTGTGGTAGAGCGTCTAATTTACTAGCTGAACTTTCAGCTATTTGGAAAGGATTTCAACTCGCATGGGACCTTGGGTATCGATTTATCATCATAGAATAGGACTCTCGGACAGCTTTGGATCTTACTGCGGATACTAATCAGAATGAGTTTCATCCTCATGCAAACTTGCTTTCTCTCATTAAGAAGCTCTCTTCTTTTCCTTGGTCGGTCTCCTTTAATTATACTTTGAGAGAAGGCAATGAATGTGCTGATTGGTTGGCCAAATTTGATGCTAAAAATGTTGATTCCTTGAAGATATGGATTTCTCTTCCACCTCAGCTAAATATCTCTCTGCTTACGGATGCCTCTGGAATATCTAGACAACGTTTAGCTTAGTTTTTTTTTTTTTTTTTGTTTATTTTCCCCTTGATAAAAAAAATATAAAATTTAAGAAAATAGATAACGAAGTAAAATAAGATGATACTTATTTTTTTTTTACTCAATAAGATGATACTTCTATTCTGCTGTTGTTATAATAATAATAATAATAATAGTAATAATATATTCAATAATAATAAAGAAATTAGAATATTGGCACGTGACCATTGATTAAATGGTGTGCCGATAATCTAATTTTATTTTAATTTATTTGTTAATACAATATCAGCCATTAGATTTATTTAATTTGATGGTTGGGATTTGATGTAAGTTAAAAGACTTATACCTGATGTTAATGGATTATGACATGTTACTGTTAGAACTTGTGTTGGAGGTTTGCTGCAATAACTTGATTAAGAAGATGATGATGATGAATATGATGAAGTGTGCACATAAATTTCAAAGCGTGTGTGGGACACATTAACCTTTAGGTTCGATTCGCCCCCACCAGTTATGTCAAACCGGATGCAAAAGGGTATGTCGGCGAATCCCCTTCAGGATACGATGAAATCCTTGACGTGACTTGCACATTCACACCAAGCGTATCGACAATGGTAGTTTCCAGAATAAAGTTTTGTCAATTTATCTAGTATACTAGAGATAAGAAAGAATAATTTAATATTATTTTCGGCAGAATTCTAACACACAACAATGTGATTTTCTATCTATATTTCTTAATTCTTTTCTACCTCCAAAGTGTCTTTATTTATAGAGAAACTTATATCCTTTGATCAAGAGCCGCAACCATTTGAAAGAGTTTGTTCATGAATGGTTACATTGCATCAATTGTCAAGCAATACACTTTTTCACTAAAAGGTCTTTCTTTAACCATTGCAACTTTCAAATATATTTTGGAAATTTCTCACATTTACTATCGAAATAAGGAAATGTTTTCTGCACCTTATAAACATTTTATTTAATTTTTTATGTATGTAACAAAAAAAAAAATTCTTTCCATTTTTTGGATCCATGAAATATCATAATTCTTTAATTTCAATACACGGCCATACTAGGATGCCACAAAATAAGTCAGAGAGATACCCTTGAATAAAAATGAAGGCTAAGCCAAAAACCAGCTACAACAGAGAACAGGAATTCACAGATAAGGCACATTGCTTCAAAATAGAGAAAATAACAAAAAGCTGCCCAATGAAGTAACCAATGTACAAAAGAAAACACATCTTAGGATCTCACTCCAGGCCACACACGAGCTACCGAATACTCGGGGAAGGTGCAAGAGACATCTTCGCTAAAATCAGAGCCAAACGGGCGAGGATTTTGAGATACTACCAAGATGGCACCTTTTGCACAAAGTCTATGAAAGATATAAATTTTATTGACAATCTTCAAACTAATGCAGACAAAACCTTCTGAGACCATTCTTTATGAATCTGCCGTAGCAGAAAAATTAGCAGAATAAGGAGGTAAATTCAACAATACTTTGATCATTACCCTCCTCTCCAAAAGCTGAGAATTAAGCGCACAAGCTTGCCTAAAACACAGGGAGAAATCCAACTCTAGCCTAGTAATACAATGGTAAAAAAGATATAAACCTAAGTGACAGATGCATATCCTTTACAAAGAAGCACCAAAGACAATCACCACACCGGACCCGAGCAAGTGAACAAGAAACAATACAACTCCACTAGCTTTGTCAACAATCACTACTTTGCTTCAAGATGAAAGCACCTGAGATATGGCAGCTCAGTGATGAAACACAAAACTCACATTTTGAGGTATAAGTTCAAATTAGCTTCTGTATTCCATTTTGTTAAGAAACTCTCATTTGACTTTTCCGTAAATGTTTATCAGCTAAGGATTTTTCGCATTGCGAAAAACCATAAATTTATTTCAACTGAAAAATTTATTACCTAGAAACCAATCTAAACTTCTTAAGTGGTACAGAATTAACCAATTAACAGGCTTACAACAATTAAACAAAGGTCTTGAAAAACATGACCTCAGATTCTTTCCTAACAAATTTACAAGGAATCAATTCGCGTCAAAGATGAAATGGGGGATACACACGGAAACCAGTACCGTCGTTTTCCATCTTTGTGGCCATCATCAATCATTGCAAGTCCCTCCTGCATGAGCCAAAACAACAGTGGTTCATTATACATGAAATTTGAGGCTAACATCATTACATGTTATCAGAAAAAGGAGACAAACATTTTAAAAAAAATAATAGTTAATCTTACATCAAGTAATGTATCAAGTGCATCAATGGCACGGCCCAAAATCCAAGATAGTCGCTTTTCTACTTCATCGACAGTCACAAATCCTTGACCCTGAAGTAAACCAAGAGCTATGTAAGTGTAAAAAATATAATCTTTCTCAAATAGCAAACTGATTGCACAACAAACTTTTTCAACACCGACAGATGGAATCTTTTCATGCTTCGCAACAAGGAATTTAATTTTTAACTAATGCCAATCAAACTAAACCATGCCACAGATGAAGCTTCCGGTGCTAAAATTGACGTATCAAATCCTCAGATCAGTGACCACCAACAGTATATAAAAGCACACATGTTACTACCAAGACAGGACCAATAGCAACAACAACAACAAAACCAAGCCTTATCCCACTAAGTGGGGTCGGCTACAAGACCAATAGCAAGAGAGTTAAAAATAGACTGAATACAAAAAGTTTGTAAAATAATTCTGCCGAAACCAAAGTGTTGTCTCTATACCTAACACCAAACTCCTATATCGGATTTTCGTGATGAGATATTAAGAAGTTAGGGCTTTCCTAATTATTTGATGAATTTCAGCAACAAAGTTAAAACAAATCAAGTAACGATTAAAAATATAGATTGAAGACTGAAATAATGGATCATGTATTGCCTAACTTTGCTGCATGACTTTTTCCTATAGTAACAATCTACGCATAAAAAAGGCATGCCACAGATATATACATGTTACTTGATACACTAAAGATGAAGTCATTAAGCAACTTCCAAACTCATCAACCATAAAGATAACATCAACAAACTAGGGTCCTGCTTGGATAAACAACTCAATTAAACACTTATAGCATAAGCTCTTATCATGGAAGTGTTTATGTATAAGCCATTTCCATAACAAAAAATAAAACAAAGTTAAACAGATTTTATATAAGATACAAGCTGTTTTAATAAATTATCCTGGACAACGTATAGAAATAAGCTGAAAACAACTTATAGGCATATCATAAGCCGTTTGCATAAGCTCTCTCAAACAGTCTCACAAGAGGTTATGTCAGTAGATCACCTCAAATAAATCAATCAAAACAGACCCTAGGTCTATACCATAACCATCCTGTTTGATCTATTTATCAATAAATAAATAAATAAAAATCGGATTTATCCACATCATGTAATTAAAGGCCATGCTCAAAAAAGTTCATAATCTCGTGACTCTTAAAAAGAAGGAAAGTGGAAGAGGCAGGTAAACACATGTATAATTAGATAAGTATGTCCAAACAAGAGAAATAAGTGCTACCTGGGCAAGTTCAAGAATTTCATTGTGGTCTTTGTTCAGCTCAGTTGGAACCGAACGGACAAGTTTTTTCTTTCCAACAGAAATAACTTCAAACCCACTACCGAGAACCTGAAATATTTGTAACACATCAGTATGCATCACCACAGGGTCAACCAGAATGCATGTAACAAATCTCTCAGTATAGTATGACGACACACACAAACTATTCCGAAATACATGCAAGTCAGAATGATCATTCGTAATTCACTTGATCCACATCCATAAATCGTAATAGTCAAAATTTGGTTTAAGGGCATGGTAAAGCACAAGACCTTCAGCTTACTGATAGCACGCAGGCAATCATCCTCAGAAACAACTCCACGATCACTTTTTCTTCTCTGGCGAAGGAGTTGAGAGAGTTCTTGTAGGTTGATCAATCCACCATTGAGGGGTCTAGTAGCCAAGCAAATGTCCACAATTTGAACTCCTGTCTAGCCAAGTAGCTCGTCTTAGCAAATACATTACCATTCTAAGAAAAGAGTGAAATTAAACATCTCGGATTTAATTAATAAAAAAAATCAAATATGGAATGGTCAATTAAATTAAAGATAAAGTGTTTAACAATTGCAACTATAGAATTATAATGCAATGTGAAATAAAGTGTTTACCAACCAAGTTCGTAATAGAAATCACCAATTCCCAATAGCTCAGCCCAAAAACCCTTATTCGAGGCCAATGGATCTACTCCAACTTTAGCACACATTTCATGAAACTGTGATCTGAATGCAGGGTTCTTGCGTATATCATTCTGAACAAGTGATACCAATAATTAGCGTTATGAATCAATGACAAAAACAATGTAAAGAATGGGTTTGATTAAAACAGAAACCTTGTGTTTTCGAGCAAAATCTTCGAGCTGAGAACGAAAAGTGGAAAGCTGTTCCTTCATCATATCAGTTCTGATCTTAGCAACATTCTCACCCAATTTCTTATATTGATCTCTTGCTGCTGCAGCTGTTTGTAACCCTCCTATTCCAGGTCTCCTTCTCATTTTTCCAATTCTAATCTCAATTCCTTTCCTTCCTTTAATTCTCGTGTTATCTATCTGGAAAGAATAAAGTGATACAAAACCATATAAAAAGCGGAAAACGGTTGGAAGATTATTGGACCGAATGGAAGAAACAAAAAATTGGGATAGAAGATGATGATAATGGAAATGAGGGAAATTGATTGAGAAATTGTTGCGTAGAGAAGGGGTTAAAGAACACGGTAGAAAATAAAATCAAAACATAAAAATAAATAAGTACCTTTCACTCTTTTTTTTTTGGTAGATAGACGAAATGGCAAGTACCTTTCACTCTTTATTCTCATTAGAAAAATAGAAATATACAAACAAAAAATAAAAAAGAATGAGATGAACAAAATAACGTAAATATAAGAATAATTATACTGAGAGAAAAATAGTCAAATATAAACATTATAAGGAAGGGAAAAAAACCCTAATAAGTAAAATAGTTGAATAGTGTTAGGGAAAAAAAATGAAAGATAAAAGAATAATATTTTTCTTATAGAAGAAATAATAAAATATATTACAACATGAATAAAACACGTAAAAAAAATGTGAGAATAATATAAGTTGTTAGTTACCGTAGAAAAAAAAATATAAGTGGCTAGATATATATAGATAAATAAAATATAGAAAGTTGTTCCATGAAAATGTAGGTATTTAACAAAATGAATTATGTTAGAATAAAATAAGAAAGTAATAAAAACAAACAAACAAAATATTTGAGCGATAAAATCAAAGCAGATATGGATTATTTTTTTGAAGAAAAAGTAGATATGGATTATTGTAGAGATGTTTATGCCAGATAGGAAAATGAATTTTGTAAAAATAAAACATAAATGTTAATGTGAGAGTGAACAGGTGCATAAATATTTGTCATTTTTCATTGTTTTATCTAACAAAGAAAAACTCATAGAAAGGTAGTTTTATTGCATCAAATAGACCAAGTGAGAGATAAAACTACATAAACATTGTAAATTTATAGTAGATGTAAATTAAATACATGACTCGTTTTTTTATTTTAAAAATGATTTTGATATTCAATAATTTAGTGATTATTATTTAGAGACTTTACGAAAAACAATAATTAATTTTATGTTTAATGTAACACCCTAATTTCCAACGTTGATTTAATAAATAATGCAAATAAATTTAAACAAAAAGATGTTACAAATACTCATCAATCATTCATTCGAATAATAAATAATACGTCATATTTCGGAATGCGAAAAATACTTCAAAAATATTTCATAAAATGAACGAGTCTGATTCTCAATCATCATTGTGGAGAATAACATAATGATTCCAACCCTAGTGTTACATATCAGAGCACATGATTATTCGACTACATAAATAATTAGATAATAGTTACGGAAGTATATCTCCGTCGCCACCTTTTAAACGTCCCACAAACTAGAGCTCCTCTTCCTGAGTGTCTGTACCCCAGAGTACAGACACCATAATACACAACAACAACAACAAAGTGGTGAGAATATTCATCGTAACATATATTGGGATACATGAATAATATATAAATAGGCATAACATCATTTACAACATATTCACAATTCTTCATCAGGTTATACAACACCATTAACACATCATCATTATCATTAATTTTTAAGTTTTAACACATTAAAGAAATGCACATATCACGCAAAATACATCAACATTGACACATATCACATATACTTCATATACACCTAACATGAGACATATGCAAATGCACTTCGTTCCTAGACCTATATGCATCCCGGTATAGGTTTCTGATCAACATCTGTATGTTAGAGTTATGTTACTGAGCATACATACATTCTAATCAACATTGTATGTCAGAGTTGTGTTATTGAACATACATACATCATTCGTCCTTCATCATATTTATGCAATATGATATGATGCATGAAGACTCACTAACAACATATAGAAAATATGTACGCCCTATTTCTATTAAAGCAATAAAACACGCGAATAAAACATTTATTCAATAAATAGACGTTACGTCTTCAACAAATATCAAACAACATGCATATATAAAATTTCTCAACAGTCGCAGCGGATATAAATCATACATCTCCAAAATATACATGTCATAAGATCAATATACATCATCATATAAAATCTCCAAATCCCGACATATGGGCAAAATCTCCATAACATAAATAAATCCAGAGAATCATAAAGATTGACACCTAATCAGAGCCTAATCTAAGACTCTAACGGAAAAACAGAGGAAGCTCCCGCTATCCTCAAGCAACTCACCAAGAAAGCAATCAAACTAATCTTGCATGTCGTCTACCCATTCATACAAATAGGTAGGCGGTACACCACAGACCACTGGGGTTAGCTTGACATCAATCATAATCAAACATAAATAATCATAAACATTCAAGGATCTCATGCATAACACATATACATACACATCCCTCCTAGAATACTAACATCACATGATTATTATCCCCCATTCCATACACCTCAAGCTATCACGTTACTAACATCATAGCAAGCATATTCAATCTCTAATCAAGTCATTGACATAGGCTTATCATTTATCAACGTCAATCAATGAAATGATTACTCACCTTATTATTCATTTAACATACTTAACTCAACGTATACAATTCACCATTTATAAGTTATAAGCAAGAAATTATCATCACCAAGTGTATAAGCACGAGCAAGTAAGACTTGCAATATAATTCAATCATTCACAACCATCGAAAAAGTTCACCAATGTACATATACACCAATCCACATAATTACAACATTCAACAAATTTTACCAATACACATATTTCAATCATGACACAATTCATCAACCATTCAAATGCATGCAATGTTCTAGACTCTTCTAGATGCATGCGGTACTGTCACCAACAACGTCTAGGCCGTCACCCCATGATGCCAACTGCACATCATATGTAAGATTTCACACCCGTCTTACATTTTGGATATAAAATCTGTCACCATCATTCATGTATGCATGAACATATGACTCAACAACAATGCATATGGAAAAAAAGGGAAAAGATTTGTACAAGAGGGTCAATCCTCTGCCGCTCACTCATATAATAAATATAGAAAAAAAGGGAAAAGATTTGTACAAGAGGGCCAAACCAAACCCTCCAAAGAAAACAGCAAAAAAAAAAAACAAATAATTACGGATAGCAAAAATTAGGTAACCCATAACAATCCCTATAAAAGTCATCCCGAACAAAAACGGGTATAGGTCCCACCAAACTGTGTCTGAAACAATATGACTAGCAAGCTTATCCGCGCAACCATTTTCCTCGCAGAAAATGTGTGAAGAGAGAACCTACATACCATGAGACAAGCAATTGTGCCAACGGTTTCGCCACCGAATAAGAATCAGAGAGGGCTTAGAGAAAGCCAAAAGGGCACTAGTAGAGTCACCCTCTGTCCAAATGTATTGCCAATGATGCCTAACTGCCATTTCCATTGCTATAATGAAGCCCATAATTTCTGCTCGCAACACCGATTATTCACAAAGGTTAGTCGAAAAACCAGCCATGAAAGCACCGGTTTGATCACATTAAATACCACCACAATCCGCGCTAAGGTTCCAAAGAGACCCATCCGTGTTAACTTTGATGTAAGGGTGA
The DNA here is from genome assembly GCF_003473485.1 of Medicago truncatula. NCBI lineage: Eukaryota > Viridiplantae > Streptophyta > Magnoliopsida > Fabales > Fabaceae > Medicago > Medicago truncatula. The sequence goes on from NC_053048.1 coordinate 12,505,064, forward strand.
GTTGGAGGTTTCCGAATTATCATCTCAATATCCTTAAACCTCCGGAATGACGGTGAAAACTGAAGTCTGTCCAAAAGATTAATGTCACAGTTCGTAGGAAGGCAATGACCATTCGAAGCATGACCCGACATGGTATAGAAATTTCGCCTTGGTTGCTGTAACAGCCTGATTTTTCGCTAGATTTATTTTAATTACTTTTATTATGTGTTTACATGTGCTTGTGTGTGATCATTCATCATTGGGTGCATTTTCATGGGTTTCCGTGTTAGAAGGGTAATTTAGTCATTTTGGACTTAGGGGTATTTTGGTCATTCTGTGAGAACGGGTAAATTATAAGTTTTGGCGAGAATTATTTTTAGTATTTAGTGAGAACTGTTGTTTTACTAAGTTACTAGAGTAGTAATTAATATTTTACCGTTTAGTGACTGTTGGTAATATTTTACCGTTAATTGACCGTTATTAGTGATTACCGTTGTGTGTGTAGAAACATTTTAGATTTGAGTTGGAAAGAGTTAAATCCATTAAGCTTTAGGGTTAGGCCCATTTAGGAGACATACTATAAAAACCTTGTCTTAGAGGAAATTTCCTCACACTTTCATTTCACAAGATATTTTTGAGAGAGTTAGAGAGAGAAAGTGGGAGCAAGGAGAAAAGGGTTAGAGAGAAGGGGAAACTTGAAGAATCAAGGATTGGAAGAGAGGTAGGAGCAAAATTGAAGCCTAAGCTAGGGAGATTAATCTAACTAAGGTAAGGGGGTTAGAATTCATCATAATCATATATTGCAATTTTTCAATTATTGTATGAATAAGTGCTTAATTGGATAATTGATTACTTGTTCATAAATGATGAAATTCGTGCTCTAATTATGATGACATGTTTGGATGTATGAAGTTATGGATAATTGAATTGTTATTAGTTGAATTTCATGTTTAAAGTATGAGAAAATAGTATATGTTGAAAATATGCTCAATTGGTTGAATTATGCTATGTTGTTGTTGAATTGTGATAAGATTCATGATCAATGGATGTTGTTGTTGCTAAGTGATGTTGTGGATGATAATGCATGACTTGGGTATGCATGATTCATGATTTGTTGTTGAGAAATGAGATGTTGTTGGTGGTTTGATGAAAATTGGTCCAAATGTCAATTATTTTCATGTTTGTTGTGTCTTTGTGAGTCTTTTTAGTCATAGTGACCTGTAACAACATCTGGGCATTGAGGGATCAAAATTGGGGATTTTGGGTAAAAAGAGGTTGAAACCCGTAATATTTTTCTGCAGAATTATGACTGTTCGCTTAAGCGAACGGGTAAGAGAACAACCACAGTGGGTTTTGTGACTGGTTCGCTTAAGCGAACCGGAAGCGAACAGCTAAGCGAACCTTGGCTGTAGCTTCTGGAACTTGTTCGCTTAAGCGAACAAGGCCGTCTCTTAAGCGAACGAGCCTAGTTTCAGCCACTTTAATCTTTTGTTCCGGGTCTTAGGGGGCCAATCCGAGCTTTGTAAAATGATTCTTCCAACATGTTTAACTACTGTTTGATTCCCTAAACCTACTGGAACACGATTAGCTTGTCTAAACTTGAAATTTTCCGTTTGAGTCTTAACTTGGAAGTTTTTGGAAATTTTAAACTTTTGTCGAAAACAAACTTTTGCAAACAATGGAACTTACAAGTTGAACCTATATCTCATATAGACTTAGGTAAGACTTGTAAGAGTAGTCAAACATCTTAATCACGTCAAAAGTGATATTTCGGGTGGGAATGTGAAGGATTGTGAAATTGGGTTTTTCGTACGAACTTAAGTCATTCTTGGACTAATGTCTAATAGTCCGGAGGCGGCTTAAGCTCATGGCTATATGATTTATTAAGGTTGTTTGAGAGCTTTCAACTTGTCTACGTTTTTTTGTCTTGGGAATTATCAATGTTGGCCGTTTGCCACTTGATACGTTTTGGGTTGGAAATGTACCTTGAGTCAATGGTTTTATGTTCTATCGTGACTATTCTCATATGACTAACTAAAGTTGTATGAATGAATGATTGTATTTTGGATATGATGTTTATCATAAGATGTGTATGTTATCTTACTTAGGATGTAAGAAATGCTTGAAATGGTAAAACTATATGAGGTAGTTGATGTTGAATGACATTGTTGATTATTGATGATCATGTTGATGTGGTGATAATGAATCCTATGATTTGATTGTGTATGGACATGTTTTCTTGATAATGCAAATGTTGTGGAGATGATCAATATATTTGGGAGTTGTCCTCTATATTGTGGTGAAAATTGTGAATTGATGTCGCATTATCGAGTCTTGTTACATGTCCATGCATCATAGTCATGTTGAGATTTTATATGATGTTTTTGTTGCATCATTGGGCTCCGGCCTAGCAGGGATCATTTAGTGATCTAGTTTGTGGACTTCGGTCTTGCAGAGATCCATTAGTGATCTAGATTGTGGGCTCCGGCCTTGCAGAGGCCTTTGATGGTCTAGATATTGGTGACGACTTTGAAGTGAGATGGTACCACATGCATATATGTGTCGAACTAGGTGCACATCATGACATGAGTCTTATTTCGAAATGTGATTAGTGAATGTGTATGAATAACTGTGAATTGATGATTGTTCATGACACATATTCATGTTAATTGTTATGTGGATTATGATGATGTAATACTTACCCCCAGTGGTTTTAACTGCCTACCTGTCTGTATGGATGGGTAGACGTTGTGCAGGATTAGTTGCTCCGGTGAGTTCTTTGTGCTTGGTGGATATCGGGAGCTATCTCCGGTATCGGTGTTGTAGAGTCTAGGTGGCTCTGATCTAGGCGTTTGTCGTAGTCTAGATTATTTATTTGGATTATTTGTTCATGATTGGAGATTTACCTGTATGTTGGGATTTTGGAATTTATCTATGTTGATGTAATAATTGATTCATGACATGTATATTTGGAGTACTCTGGTTTATATCCGCTGCGACTGTTGAGATTTATATGCATGGATGTTGAGTTTTGAATTTTGAAAGATAACGTAGCATCTATTTCTTGAATAAATGTATTATTCACATGTTTTATTGCTTTAATAGAAATAGGGTGTTACAGTTGCCAATAGCGAGATATTTATGTCAAACAAAATATTAGTTTTAAAAATAGAATATAAATAATAAAAATATTGAGAATGAACGTGGAACCGACATGTGACATAAAAAAACCTTACTTTATATACTATTGATTGATTTTTGTGTAGGGATTCGAACATGCACCATATTGGTTACTTCTATGTGTTTTGACCACCAAGCCTCTTTTGTTTTCGTGATATAATTCAGCTTCCACTACATTATATGCAGTATTTAAAAATCCAATTAATCCCTTTTTCTTTCTTTCCGAACGATTTTGAACCCTTTTTTCTCCTTTTTCCTTCGCGATCTAAACCCATAAATCTGCGGTTTTCATCCATTTCTTCCCCTTTTTCCTTCGATTTCCCCTAAAAAATGTGATTGTGATGCAAATTTCATCCATAACTTATAAATGGTATGATCACTAAACTAATTTTGAGATTAATGCTATTTTATTCAATCTGATTTTGTGAATTGTGATTGAATGCTTGAAATTCATTTATGATTGTATTCATTATATTCGACGATGTAATTAAACTAGACCCTAACAAGGAAATATCTCTCCACCACAAAGAAACCACCCTCAAAGATATTATAATCGACGATGTAAACCATACATGGATGGCAAGGTTCAGGTCCCAGGTGGCCAGGGCCGTCCCTGTGAAATAGGAGGCTCGACTATCTTTTTTAAAATAGGCCTCTAGTAAAATAAAACGTAATTTTTTTGTGTAGCTAAATTTCATTAAAAAAAAAAATCAGAATCAGAAGAACTTCTAAACATGAAAGGAATTAAAAAAAAATTAAGTGAAAGAGGTGAAATTTATCTAACGGTGACGTTTGGATTTGTCACTCCTCTGTTGTGGAAAAGGGTAAAACGAATGGTTTATGCGAAGAAAAAAATGATTGTTGTGATTCTTTCAATGAAATAGCTTTCCAAATTGACTGATTAAATGATTATAGAAATTAGGGGTGGTTTGATAGGATCCGATTTATGTACAAAAAGGAGAACTAGAGTCTAGAAAAAACTCAAACGTGTACTAAAGAAAGAAAATGAGATAACATATATATTTTTTATTTAAGTGGAGGGTGGGTATTAGATTTAATTTTTTGATAGAGGCTCGTAGCATTTGGAGGTCCGGCCTGATTGAGTACCTTGCACACCCTCAAGGCCGAGCATGCAGGTGGCACACATTATAAGCCTCCCACACTATTGGGCCTACATACGTCTCCCCAACTTGCCCAAACATCTTACCACAATTTAATGTCGTGATTATGAATTCAATTCATAGAGAATCATATTTGATCATCAAAATTTGCAAGACATAACTTATATTAGGGGTGGAAATGTGCTAGGCCAGATTGACTTTTTAAGGCCTAAGTTTGACTTACTTCAATAGTTATAGGCATGAGGTCTATTACCCACCACATGCACATTTTTATGGTATGACATGGCCCTTTTAAAGGCTTGGTGAAGTCTAAATGCCTATTTAAAAGTCTATTTTACACCAAGGCCTATCAACACTAATATGTATATATTAAATAGGTCAAATCCTATGAAGGCCTAAGCACACCAACATGTAAGTTACTCCCTCCATTTTTTTTCTTTTGATGTTTTAGAACTTCAACTATATTCCAAAATATTTGATGTTCTAATATATTTAATCTTGTTTTCCCAAGTTTACTCTAGTTGAAAAACACACCATAAAACTATTAAAGGAGTTATGACTTTTGGCTTATCACATGTGAATTTAATCATAAATAAGGACATTTTAGTCCAAAACATACAAATATTTCTATACATTAATTACTCCTTAAGACTTGTGCCAAGTGTTAAAACATCAAAAGATATATTTTTTTTTGTAAGTTGCAGTCTGGCCTGTTTAATTAAATAGGCTTTAAGGGGGTGTATTGGATTGAGATTTTAAAAGATTGTTTTGATAGAAAAAATCTTGAAGATTTTAAAAGACTTTGTTGGATTGTATTGATTTTGTGGGATTTTAAAAGACTTTTTACAATCAAGATTCTTTGCAAAATTTTAATGGATTCATGATATAGATTTTAAAGGATTTTAATGGATTTTTAAGATTTTAAAAGGGTCAATAAATTTAAAGATACAGTACAGTATAATACTATTAGATATATAGATCAGTTGCCAAAAAATCTCAAAAACAAAAGTACAGTTATAAATCAATCGAAAAAAAACATTGAATCAATGAGTGTATAGACTATTAGATAATATACTACTAGCAGGTTGATTGATCTTAAAAATTCTGAACATATGATATCAAAATAAATAGACCTAAAAATAAGTTATGTTAGTTTATTGATTATAATAATTTGATTGAAAAATGCATGTTACAAGTAGAAAAATTATTATAACAATGAACGTAAAATTGTGATTTTTATAATAATTTGATATATAGGTATATGGTAAATTAACCACAAGATTATACAGTACGTTCTTTTTTTTAATGAACATAAAAGTTATGTTAAGAAAAGTGTAAGTTAGAGGCATGATGATTTTGACAATAAGTTTGCCGAACAAAATATATAACTTGCCATTGTTATAGTAGAACAGAAAAGAATTTGAAAGAAACGTAAAAAAAAAAAAAAAAAAAAGAATTTGGAAGAGTATTATAAATCTCAAGAGTTTGTGTGGGATTGTTGGATGAGTGTATTTTAACTAAAAAGTCTCACACAATCCATTACACAAATGAATCCATTAAAATTCGTCTAATTTTCAATACCATGAGACATTTTATAAGTTCTTAGAAATCTTAATTGAATACCAACAGATTTTGATGTCTTGAAAAAAAAGTCTTAATTGTCTTGATTGAATACCATAAGATTTATTTAGATTCCATAAAAGTCTTGATTCAATACCTAAAGATTTTCTTTTCATAAAAAAGTCTATTAAAATCCTTTGAAATCTCAATTCAATACACCCCCTTAAGTTTGAACATAGCGTCTTTATTTAATGAGCTCGGTCATACTAAACTTTAAATAAGTTAGCTCGTAAGCCCCTATCGGACGGCCCGACATGTTAGAGAATATATTGATGAAAAATATATTATGTGGATAAGTTTCATGGTAAACTTCTCAACAAAAAAAAATTCTCATGCTAAACATCTGTGTATCCCCTTATATATACATGATATACACACACGTATGTAAATTGTAGGGTATGCATCATACGAGCCTCTCATAAATGGTCCAACAGTATACCCATACCATTTATATTAAAAATGATTTTTTTTTTGGAATATTAAAAATGAATTTTACAATATAAACAATTGATAACATGTGGTTTTTCCTTTAATTTATTAAAAATAGTAAGGTCAATCTTTGGATTATGTTCATATTAGGTGCCCATAAATTGTAATTAAAAAACATGTCATAAATCATATACTTAAACTAAGGAACAAATCGTTAAATCTCTACAAATATTTTAAATAGAATTTATGTTGTTTTTGAATTTCCTAATTGTTGTATTTGAATTTTTTAATTCTTTTTTTGAAAAACGAATATCTATCGAAGTTGTTACCAGGTTGAGTCGCGACCAGGTCGCTCTCTTTAAGATGTTTTGTGGCACTGCCTAAAGTTGTGCAAGGCAGACTATCAATCACGCCGCCTACAGGATAAAACAAGTTCAGCTACAACTGTGCGGTTAACTAATGCTGTGTAGAAAACCGTTTGAGATTTACACCTCAAATATGGTACTAAGTCCAGTCTTTCCTACTGAAACCACTTTAATATGATATTGCTACCACTCTGTTATGGTGTTGAGACCACTCTGTCATGTGTCGCAACTTCGGAAGTATGTTCCGGATCCATCTCATGTGATCCAAAGTGATGATGTACAAGTTAGAGATAACCTTACGGTTGAGACTTTACCGGTAAGGATTGATGATCGAAAAGTGAAGACGTTGAGAGGCAAAGAGATACCTCTTGTGAAAGTCGTTTGGGAAGGAGCGACTGGTGAAAGCTTAACGTGGGAGCTAGAGAGTAAGATGCTGGAATCTTATCCAGAGTTGTTTGCATGAGGTAAATTTTCGAGGACGAAAACCTTATAAGTTGGGGAGAGTTGTAATGCCCTCTTTGAATTATTTAATTATTTAATTGACTCTAGAATTTATTAAGAGGAGTTTAGAATATATTTATATGATTTGTGTGATTTTAGATGATTTATATGATTGGTGTGATTTATGTGATTTTATGAGGAGTTGTGACTTGATTTATTGTTTAATAAAATAAGATTTGAAAATAAAATAAATATTGAGTTGAGGGGTTGTTTTGAGATTTTAGAGAGTTTTGGGGGAGAAAGAGGAATAAGATAAAATAGATAGAGGAGATATAAATAGGAGAAACCTAGTTTAGAAAAACAGTATGTACGATCAATTTTTGGAGAAAAGGGAGAAAAAGCCAAGAGAAGATAAAGAGACCAAGAGAGTTGCGATTTTCATTGCTAAGGTAAGGGTGAGACTAGCATTCAATTCTATTAATCTGTATGATTCTGATAGTTATAATTAACAAGTGTAGGATTGAATTAGAGAAGTTGGAAAATTAGGGTTAAAGAGAGAAATTGAGGATTAATGATGAAAAGTTGTTAGATTGATGTAGAAACTGTTTACAGACCTTAGATAAGTCATAAGATGATTACATGAATCAATGTTAGGCTTAAAACCATGTGATTAGGTGAATTTTCGTGAAAACTGCACTTCTGCCCGAGCCAACATTCATCGCTCGCCTCCCGAGTGATGATTCTCGCCGTAGCGAGTGATGAACTTCATCGCTCGCCTCGCGAGCCACTTTTACCCGCCTTGCGAGTTGCACCTTGCAGTTCGCCATAGCGAGCAGTTCACTCGCCTAGCGAGTGTGACCAGAGAGTCAACATGATTTCGTAGTTTTGATCCTTAAGTTGGTATTTAGATGATTTTGAGTGCTTGAACATGTATAATAATGATTAGGAAAGATTCTAGATTGAGATTGAACCTGGAATAGTTTAAGAATGAATTTTTGGGAGTTACACCTGAACTCGCCATAGCGAGTAGAGGCTCTCGCCTCGCGAGTTTCCCAGTTACAGAATGCTTGTTTAGGATTTTGCGATCTTTGTCACACGAGTTGTTGAGAGTTGAATTTTGGGGTAGTAATGAAGATTGTATAATATATTAATGATGATCTATGAAGTTGTTATAAGATGATTGATGTTGTTTATAATGTGATATAATTGTATATGTATTACTTGAATTATATATGAATGTTTGAGATGTTGTAGAATTTCATTTGATATTGTTATATCATGAATTGATTTGCATACTGACTATGTTGTTGTTTGTTATTTAACTAAGCTGCATGAGTCTGTCTTGAAAGATGATGTTCCAAATTATTGGATATATATATATATATATATATATATATATATATATATAAGAGGTCGTTGTTTCTAAGAGGTTGAGTTGTTGAGTCCATGCATTCGCATTCAGTGATGGGGGCTTGATGCCCTGGAGCCTTTGCTCACCACGTTGGGGGCTTGATGCCCTGGAGCTTTAGCTCAACTAAGTTGAGGGCTTGATGCCCTAGAAGTATATTAATACTTATTACGTTGAGGGCTTGATGCCCTGGATTGGTACCACATGCATATAAGAGGTCTAAGTTGCATAGTCGAGTTGGAGTCGCATTGTCGAGTCAAAGTTGTTAAGTTGCCAAGATGTTAAGTTGTGATTCTTTATATGAACTATTAATGAAGTGATATATGATATATGATTATCTATGATGATATTATGATGTTTTCATGTTGTTAAATATAATTGTTGAATTATATGTTTAATATTATTGTTTTGTGAAATCTCACCCCTTCTGCTTGAAAATGTTGCTCTTCGTATGAGTAACTTGCAGGTGATCGAGAGTAGGTTGCGGTGTTTTGCTGTCGTGAGTGGCTATCCCTCACTGAGTCTTTTAGGTGCTCTGATACGTAACGGGATGTGATCTTTTGTGGCTATTTCTATTCCTTTACGTATTTGTTTATGAACTTATATGATTAATATGTCATTTGAATTTTATGAGATATTTTGATGAGGCCTTCGTGCCAAGACTATTTATGCTGTTAAATTTATTCCGCTGCGAAGTTTGAATTAATATGTTGATGATTTTTGGAAGGATAAATTGTTATTTATCTCATTGATGATTTTTAAGAAGTGTAGCATTCCGTTATGTGTTGATTACTCTGATAAATGTTATGCAATTTTTATGTTGGAAAAACGGGGTGTTACAAACAACACTTCGGATAGGATCAAAAGAAACAAATCCACAAAAGTGGAGGAAACAAACTCATTGGATTTGAATGAAGGAAAAATAAGAAATTCAATTGAATTCCTATTCTTATCACAACCACCATAAGCTAAATTTATGGGAAGTGATATTCACGAATAAAAATAATAATTACTATTATTTTTATCATTATCAAGTATTTAAAATTAAATACCACAATTTAAACACTACTAATGCGTGTGTTCTATTTTATGTGGGACCCCACACTCTATTTTTTCAATTTACACAACATTAAATCAAAGTATAATTATTTGGTGATTAATCTTCCAAATTCTATTCCAACATCACACCAATGTTCCAACAATTTCAAATATGAAATATGTCTTAATGATATTTTATTTTAAATATATTGAAATCTTAATTTAGTCTCTTAAAATTATCAAATATTAGGGTTTAGTATTGTATTGGTCCTCCTTGAGAATGATCCCAAGAGTGGTATTTATAGCTCCTTTGTGGGCTGGTTACGGCGTGACTTAAGCTCCAAGCAAACTGGGTTTTAGGTCTTTTTACCTGCATGCTTCTAGATGCTGACTAAGGCGGCGCATCTGAAGGGCACGCCTAGTCCTCAAGAGCCCTTCCGGAGGGCGCCTGAGCCTTTCTAGAGGGCTTTCAGGCCCTTATGAATATATTGACGGTCCACGTCCCCCCAAGCACGAGTTTTGGGACAAGGCGAAGTGATGAATCTATAAGGGTTGATCATAAATTATCTCATGCTTTCGGATGTTTGTGAAGGATGGTGTCCTTTGGAATGGTATCCGGGCCCCTTTAGGGGATGTTCTAGCCTTTAGGAACGTGTTGATAGTCTAAAAATATTAAGATTCATTGGATAAATGATGTATTTTTAGTTTATAATATAAATTAAATACATCATTTATTCAATAAATTTTCATGTGAGACCAGAGGAAGTATTATTCCTATGACCAACATATTTGATCACATTGATGACAGTAACAAGTCGTTAGGAGGATTTTGAGTGGATATGGTGTGCTTATAATTTGGTCTTTGATAATGATACCATGACTTTGAGAGATATAGACGATGGGTCTTTAAGCTACAACACTAGGTAGCAAACAAGATTAGAGAGAGGGTCGCAACATCTAGGCCTTCAAGCTCTATTGTAAAGGGCAATGGATATGAAGTTGACAATGAGGCAAAAAATGATGAAGACTAAAGACACAGAGTAGGGATCTGCAACTTAAGTATAGTGGGAAACAAATAAATAAGAGACATTATCCTTAAAATAAAAAAAACATAAACCTTAAAAAGAATGATCAATGATCGAACATTCCTATTCAGGATAACTTTTATTTAAAGTTTGTGTCAAAAAAAAGCAACCTTTGTTAGTATTTAACGGTATGTTTTGGATTAGCATATGACTTTTTTTTTTTTTTTTTAACCTCGAGTGTCTAAGAAAGGGGGTCTCAGTAAAATTAGAATGAGTAATGTTGTTATTTGGATCGTTTGGGCGTCACGGAACGACCTTATTTTTGCTGGTGGTTTACTCCGTGAGGAACTTATGGTGGATAGAGTTAAACTCTTAGCTTGAAAGTGGTTCCTGGCTAAGTGTCCTGCCAGTCCCTGCTCTCTCTATGAGTGGGAGGTGCAGCTCGTCCTGTGTTTGAGTCGGTAGGGGTTTGTGGTAGTTGGTTACTTGGGGCTGCCGGTTTGGGGTGGGTGGGGTCGTATCTCCCATTCCTTTCCGGTGTTGCCTTGGGGTTTTTCTTGTTGTTCTTTGTGCTTGCAGGTGTTTGTTGGGCTTACTGCTTTGGTTGGCTCTCGACTTTTGGTGCCTTTTCGTTTCTTTTGGTGTTTTTGTTCTTTTAGGTGGCTTCCTCTCTTTGAGGTCGCCCTAGCCCTGCCTGTGGGGTTTTGAGGTGTTCCTTTTTGTGGAGGTTTGGTGTAGGGTCGCTTGTTGGCTCTTCTTGTGTACATTGGTTTATCTATTATATATATATATATATATATATATATATATATATATATATATATATATATATATATATATATATATGAGAAGGGATCCATTGACTCCAAGAGTAAGTCTAAACACTTACTCCAAATCATGACCATTCATTTTAATTATAATTAATGGTTGTGATTAATTCAATTTAATTGTTAGGGTGGGGTGTTTTCCTCTCTCCACAGCAGCACACGTTTATCCTCCAATACACAACAATTCACAATTATCTTTCTGACAAAACACACAGTTATCGTCATTTGTCAAATGTGTTTATCACCTCCACCTGCTACATCCATTGTTAAGCACATGCCCTTCTTTTCAATATAGAGGTAATCAACTTGCTAATTATGTTTTATTTTATATTTTATTTGTGTTGCCAATTTCTTATATAATTAGGGTTCGATGCTTTTTTTTTGTGATTCCTTTCTATTTTTTTTTTTTTTGATAGAAGCTTTTCTAGATTATTTTATTTTTGATAAATCGATGCCTTTCTATTTTGGCAATTTTTTTCTTTCTAATTTATAAAGATGATATAATTTGCTGTATATTGGTTTATGTCCTGTGCTATACTTATCGTGGGTGTTTTGCTGTGTTTTTTTTATTGTTACGTTCATGGACTGTACTAGTCCTTCAACTATAATTGGCTTTTTTTGCTTGGATCCATTTGTACTTCTTGTACATTGTGTATCGTGGTATATAACTATGTTGTTAAAATAATATATCATAATTCTGATTATTGTTTAATGATTTGAATTGACAATTATTTTTATAAAAAACAGGTGCATTAGTCAATTATGGATGGTAATGTTCCTGAAGAAGCCACACAGTCAACAAATGTGGAAATATCTGAAGAAGATATTTTAGTTGCTGCTCCTAATGTTGGTGTGGAATTAAATAGTGAACCTTGTAAGGGGATGGAATTCAAATCTGTGGAAAAGGTTAGAGAATTTTATAATTCATTTGCAAAAAGGATGGGTTTTGGAGTACGTGTTCGCTCAACTAAACCAAAGAGAGCTGTCTTTGTATGTTGTAATGAAGGTCATCATATAGTGAAAAGTTCAACAAACAAAGAAATCCAAGATGGCACAAATCAAACTAAAAGAAAGTGTTCTACTTCTCGAACTGGTTGTCTAGCCACACTTGTTGTTAAAAGAGGTACATTAGAAGGAAATTGGATTATATGTTCATTTAAGAATGATCATAACCATCCCATGGTTAGCCCTAAAAGTGTGTCTTATATGCGGTGTCATAAAAGCATGAATGGTGCTGCAAAAAGTCTTGTTGAACATTTTAAGGAAGAAGGTATACCGACAGGAAAGGTTGCTACAATGTTCAGTGAAGGGGACTTGGCTTTCTCTAATAGGGATTGTTGGAATCATGTTAGAAGTCTTCGAAGAAAAAATTTAGACGTTGGAGATGCTCAAGCTGTTTTTAATTATTGTAAACAGAAACAGGTAGAAAATTCAAACTTTTTCTATGAAATCCAATGTGATGAAGATTCTCGGATGATAAACTTTTTTTGGGTTGATGCTAGATCAAGATTAGCTTACCAACAATTTGGAGATGTAATATCTTTTGACACCACATATAAGACTAACAAGTATAGTATGCCATTTGCCCCGTTTGTTGGATTGAATAATCATTATCAATCAATTTTATTTGGTTGTGCTTTACTACAAGATGAGTCAGAACGCTCGTTTATATGGTTGTTTGAAACTTTTCTTAAGGCAATGGATGGTAAAAAGCCCAAATCTGTCATAACTGACCAGGATTTGGCTATGAAAGGTGCTTTAGCCAATGTTTTTCCAGAAACTAGACATCGCCTCTGCTTATGGCATATTAGGAAAAAATTTGCTGAAAAGTTAGCTCATGTTTATCATAAAAATTCCACTTTCAAGCGAGAATTGAAAAAATGCATTCATGTTTCACCAAGTATAGAAAGTTTTGAAGAAGACTGGAGCCGATTAATGATTGAGTACGGACTAGACAACAATGAATGGCTTCAAGGGTTATATAAAATTAGAGAATCTTGGATACCAGTTTATAATAGAAGCTGTTTTTTTGCTGGGATGAATACAAGTCAAAGAAGTGAGAGCATCAATGCGTTTTTTGATTCTTTTGTGAATGCATCTACAACATTGCAAGAATTTGTGTTGAAATTTGAAAAGGCGGTTGATAGCCGCTTAGAAGTAGAAAAAAGAGAGGATTATGAAAGTAGGCATAAAAAACGCATTTTGGCTACAGGGTCAAAACTTGAGGAGCATGCTGCGTCTATTTATTCGAGAAACATTTTTGGTAAATTTCAAGATGAGATCAGGAAGATCTACAAATTTAAAAAAAAGAAGATTAGCAAAGATGGACATAACTATGTCTATCAAGTTTCCAGTAACTACAATGCTCAAGATATGTTTTTCGTTGATATAAATTTGGACGCACAGATTGCAAAATGTGGATGTCAATTATATGAGTTTTTGGGGATATTGTGCAGGCATATACTAGTAATTTTTCAAGAAAAAGGTATCACTCAAATTCCTGACCATTTTATTTTGCAGCGTTGGACTAAAAATGCTAACAGAAGCATTGAAGTTTGTGATACGACGAGTAATTTTGATGGTCAAAATAGCACACCAAAGATATTAAGAAGGATGCATGCTCAACAAGAAGCAAAGGTATTACTTGATTTGGCTGAAGAGTCTGATGAGATATACAAATTCATTATATCTGATTTGAGGCGCACTCGTATGTCAGCCATTGCAATGAAGAAATCAAATTTAGGTATCAGTGATGGAGTTTCTCCTTTGGAATCTAGCCAAAATGTCAACCAAAATTGCTTGTCGGAGGAAGAAAGTGAACCAGAATTGACTATTAGAAATCCACGCAATGCACAAACAAAAGGGAGAAAGAAGGATGGACAGAAAAACACTCAAAATTGTAGATTCAAGAGTGGAATTGAACTGTCACATGCTCAACAAGTAGCAGTCAAAAGAAAAGCATGTCATGAGTGTGGTGAATCTGGTCACAACAGCAGAACTTGCAAGAAAAGAAATCAAAATGATTAATACTATTAGTTAATGGCATAGTGTGTTAAGAAATTATCCCTTTTGTATTGTTGGATGTTTTACTATTTTATTTTTGAATTAATACTGTTTCCAGTTTCCAATTTCCAATTTTCCAGTTTTATTTTTGAATTAATACTGTTTCCAATAAATGAAATGGAGTTGGTTATTTTAATATGTCATTGTTATTGTTATTATAAGAAAAGGAATCGATTATTGTTGTTCCCTTATTCTGGCGTGTTGCTCACTTTTTGTTGATAATAGACAGCCCTAGCACAAGTAGTATCAAAAGGGCAATAGATAGAATTACAAGAGTTCCAAAGCAGCTGAACTGAAAAGCAAAACAGCAATACATTTTTGTCGACAGTAAAACAGCAAAACTTGTAACTATTTTATGTAACTATATGACCATTAATTAATTTGTCGACAGTAAAACAGCAAAACTTGTTCCAAAGGCAGCTGAACTGAAACAGCAAAACAGCTCCCAGACCAACAAAATTTGTTAGTTTTTCAATAAACATGACATCCTATTTTATGTAACTATATGACCATTAATTAATTTTGTTCAAAGAGGTCCTAATAAACTGGTATCATTTTTGTCGACTTAAGAAAGAGATCCTAATACCATTCACATAAAACTATCATTTTTCCCTCCACTGTAACAATTCACTAACACTGTTAATCAATTGAAAACAAATGGTTTTGTATTTTCTCCCTCTTAGAATCTCTCTCCTTGTAACTTCTCTTCAGAGAAGCTTCTCCTTTCTTTTTTGCTTGTATCAGTTTTCTCCGTTAAATATTATGCTCCTCAAATATTCCACAACCACTCTTTTCGATGCACATAAACTCAATTTCTTATAAAATAACAATCAAAGGTTGTGTATCAAATAAACCCTAACTAGATTTTTTATTTTTGGAGGAACAAAAAACACAAAATTTTCATTGTGAAGAACCACCATTGATAAGTAAGGATTCAACATGTTAATAAAGAACCCTAAAATAGAAGCATGGAAGCTTTTGCAAATTGATAGAGAGAGAAGAAGAAAAGGAAGGATTATGCATGGAAGCTTTTGCAAATTGTGTATCAGAGAAACCCTAACTAGATTTTTTTTTAGGAATAAAAACACAAAGGATTCAACATATTAATAAAGAACCCTAAATTGAGAAAGAGAGAGAAGAAGAAGAAGAACGATTATGCAAATTGATAGAGTAGAAGAAAAAGAAAAGAACGATTCATATGGTGTAACTGTAATGCCGTGAACTTGAAAAGAGGAAAACACCCCACCCTAACAATTAAATTGAATTAATCACAACCATTAATTATAATTAAAATGAATGGTCATGATTTGGAGTAAGTGTTTAGACTTACTCTTGGAGTCAATGGATCCCTTCTCTATATATATATATTGCCATTCAAAAATAAAAAAGTAATGCTAACAACACTCTCTCTAATACTCACTATCTTATTGGTTTAAATCATTGTGGGTCTACACTTTGAAAATTGATCCTACACAAAGTGATGGGACATACATTGATTCCATCCGATAAAAGAGTGGATGATAGAGAGAGTGTTGAAAAGTAAGTGTTGCTAGCGTTCCTCAATTAGAATAACAGTATCCCCTCTATGTGCTACTCCTTCCGTCCCAAATTGTATGTCGCTTTGGAAAAAAAAATTGTCCTAAATTATATGTCGCTTTACAAGACCAATGAAATATTAATGTTACTTTTCCTATTATATCCTTAACTATTAATTACTCCCCATTCTTTCAATTATTTCATTTATCTTTTCCATACCATTTATTAAGGATAATTTTGTAAAACAACTCATAATTTCTCTTCCCCACACAATATTAATTACATTTCTTAATACGTGTGAAATGGCCAAAACGTCATACAATTTGGGGGGAGGGAGTACTTGACTAAAGCATTTTTGTGGTCAACCGCTACTAATTACTAATGATGAAGTGAGAGCCGAGAAGTCCATGTAACAAATACAGAGAAAATCTTAATTGATAAAAATACCGAAATTATATCTCCGTGAACTTAGCTCAGTTGGTAGGGATATTGCATTTTATATGCAGGGGCCGGAGTTCGAACCCTGAACACTCCACTTCTCCACAATTAAATTGTGTGAGCTCTATCCACTAGGCTACTAGACCAAAAAAAAAAATACCGAAATTATGAAATCAGATGTGTGATCGGGTTTAATTTTCGACTCTTTATTTATGTGGATATGGAATAATTTTGAAATTTAAAAGACCACAAGGCTTTGATACATTGACAAAATTTAATAAATGTGATGAAGAGAAGTCTTTTCCGATCTTCCACTAAGAAAGGTATCGTCACGACAACAAAATTAGCCCGGTAAACTAGTCGGGGCTCCCCATGGTTTAGTAATAGGGAGGGGATAATGTCTTTTCATCCGGGGCGGGGGTTCATTTCATTCATTATGAACTAAAAAAAAGTCTAAGGCTGATTAGTGAGGTATTAAAAACTTCGGCATTCATTCGTCTCAAAAGAAAGAGCTAGCGAACCTTACCAATTCCATTCCAATTATCTAAGACAGAGCAGGATAGCTAACTTATATAGATGCATAATACTTGTAAACAAACAGAGGTTAACAATTTGTAGCAAATTTCTTAAAAAAAAATAAAAAATTATAGTTAATATATAACCTCAATTTACAAAATAAATAGGCTAAATTGTACCGGTGGTCCTTTAAGTTATTTAATTGTAATAAATTGGTCATTTAAGTTAATTAATTGTAACAAGTTTATCTTTAAGTATTTTTCGTACCACTTAGGTCTTTCAAGTTATTTAAGTGTAACTTTTGGCCATGAATAACTTACATTTTAAAGATTTGAAATCCCCCAAATTGTTATTGTTCTGGACCACTCACACGACTACACGTGTACAATAATACGCCGCCTTCAGGCTACACACTCAAGGGAGCACGCCAACTTGCATGCGCCGTGTACCACAGGAGCACGCCTCCTTGTCGGGATCACGCTATATGTGTCCTTCCCCATCCCTAATCATACGCCGCATAACCCGGAGATGGTTATGCTTCGAGCGTGCCTATATAAGGGTGAACTTGCTTGACCCTCAAGGTACGCATCACTTTTCACAACACTTTGAGCATCAGAGTGTTAACGTGCCTGCATGCACCTTTTGTTCCACCGTAGAAGAGTCATCGTCGCCGCACCGGAAGCCGTTACCGATCATCGGAGCATTCTCTGCCGCCATTGCGACTCAACCGTTCTCACCAGACATATCAATTACAATTAAATAACTTAAAGGATCTAATTGGTATGGAAAAAATTTAAAAGGGCAGTTTATTATAATGAAACAATTAAGTTTAAGTAATTAAACTTAAAGGATCTAATGGGTATGAAAAAAACTTAAAGCCAATTTATTATAATGAAACAATTAAGTTTAAGTAATTATTTTGATCCTTAAATATTATTGATATATCATAAATAATTTTTTTAATAGCTATGTTTTCAACTCTAGACACTTGGCTAAAACAAAGTTGCTAGCAGTATCCTGACTTTTGAATTGGAGCAGGCAATTCAATGAAGTAACTTTGGAAGTTCACTAGTGCAATCTAAATATCTAATCTGTCCCTAGATTGATTGAAGCTCGTGTTAATTATTGCCAACATACACGACAAGGGTATGAACAAAACAGGTGTACAACTAGGCACCACAGAAGTTTGGTCATAGAAAAATAAAAGGATCACCCTAGCTGCACATTATTGTTATGCTACTCTGATTGATATATGAATGATTTAGGATCCTACATGATAAAGAGTCTATCATACTTGCCTGTTATGCACGTGTGAACTTGATATGGTCCCCACAGTGCAGACTATACCTCTGTATATTGAAAATGTAATGGAACTGGATCCCACGTTGTAACTGCGTTAACGCAGTACCTGCTATGGGACGTCCGATCAGAAATTAACGGTTGAGATCAAAACTATATGAAGCTGATTGTATAAATCTGAACTGTTAGATATCGCATTTTTGTGACTGAGATTGTGTACTGCGTGAAACTACGTGGAACAGTTACAGCATGCAATCCGAGTCCAAATGTAATGCACTATGAAAACTTGAATCTGAATTTTGCCGAATAAGAATTTTTAGTTACCAAGATTGTTCATTTAGTTAACAAAAACTATATTACTAATCCATTCTATATAAAATATTTAAGTCACACTAGAAAGAGATAAAATCTAAAGAGAGTGACACCCTCATTTGCAAATCAATTTTGTAACAACAAATTAGGTTAAAAATAAAGCCTAATATGATATCAGAATTTATATATTCAAAACATTCACCATATTATCTACGCAACAAGTCTAATTGTATTGGATATGAGGGTGTATTGGTAAAAATTTAAGTCTCGTGTTAGAAAGAGATACGATTCAAAATGAGTTTATTAAGTGACGTCATCATTAAACTTATATGTTGACTTTGTAAGAATGAGTTAGGTACACGATAAAAACCTTCAAAGCCATGAACAAGGTTTTTACTTTTTAGCGCTATGAAAATTGTGAATTTACTCGTGTTGTGCTAGCCAGTTTTCAGTTTCTTATCGGTAAAATTAATAAAAGTTAAAGTAATTTGCCATTGGTTCTGAATGTAGTTGCAAAAGAAAGACACAAACAAGGAATTACATTTACAAATCAAAATAGAATACTCATCAAGATTGTTCTAATAAATTTTCAAAATACAAATTTACTAAGTATCTTCCTGTCGACAAAACATCGAGCCTCTTTTCGCTTTGTTCGTATTTCCCTTTGCGAAGCTGGTACCGAAGCGTTACAGCTGAAATAGTATAAGTCTGTCCTTCAATTGTGACACTCTCTCCACATTGCAAGTTCTGCTTTAAAGAACAAAAGAAAAAAGAAATGGTATCATTATACTTGGATGCAACTGAACAATGCATTGAATCATGAGGCTAATAATAGAAGACATGACAGATGATCAAATATTGCTTTACTGAACAAGGCATGAAAAGTTTAAATGAAGAATCTACCAAAACTGTTTTGCTTTCAACACCATAAAGGCAAGGAACAAACACAACTAGGTAACCAAATGACTTGCTTCAATTTCTCATCTCATATGGACCCATAAGCATTCACTTATAATGTTGTTGTGCCATTAAGAAAAAACAAAGAACAGACACGGACACTGAACACATCAGCACTAGAAATAATTTAAGAAAAATAATTAATTGAATGTAATCTCATGTGTCAATATAGTGTCGGATCAGACACACCTTTGATCATAAGTGTCGGTGCTTCAGAGAAAATAGTAAATTCTAAAACTTATAAAATTAATATACTTTAGATTTTATTATCTTACATTATGTGTTTTAAGGTCCAACACATGGGTTGTCTTCAATTATATGCCTAGGATGCCTCTTAGAAATGATTGCATCTTTCATCACATGTTCTCATATGAAAAGACCTATACAATACACAACTTTATTCATCCATTATGCAAAGGTCAATTTTAGGAATGCATGTGAAGAACTCAAAATTTTCCTTTTACATCATATTTTCAATGAGGCATATGACATAACCTCCAAACCACTGACACTCAATCTTCCCACGAGAAGGAAAATCCAATCTACTAAGCAGAAAAGGGTTCACTAAAGAAGCCAAACAGAATATTTTTAAACTTTAATGGATAATTTCCATCACAACATAACATTAATATCAAAGACTTGTACCAAATGCAAGTCAATATTTGCAATATAATGCCTTTATAGTAGCTTTTTTTTCACACGGAGAAGTATCTTTGAATGTAGCCATACTCCCTTTATTTTAGTGCAGGACCACCAAGAGAAATGTACACCACATCTCCAACCAAAACCTTCGGCATTAGGGATATGAATCCCCTGTCTTATAGAAAGTAAATCATTGACAATTTTTCCTCTTCAATATAGTAGCTTCAGACACAAATTAGTGTTTAGTGCATCAGTTAAAATTGTTGGGACCCCTTCCCAAACCCTACGTATGTGAGAGCTTCAGTGCATCAGTTAAAATTATTTCAGGAAGGGATTCTGACTCACAGTTAAGCTCCTAATAACATTTTCAAGTCTTAAACTTCATGACATGTAATGAGAATCCAGTCCACAATCAAGGCAACTGATACAACAGAATCTCATTAGTTGGTCTTCAATGATAACTTGATGACAACATAAAATTGTTTAAGGGATAACCATAGACACGGATTTTTAGATATTTATGGGTATACACAAATTTCCATGGATAACATTTTTATTTTAAAAAATGATTTTTGTTAATTTTTTATTATAATTGCCTAAAATTTAACAACAAAATTCATTTTTCTTCTTTTTACAAAAATATAACAATATCCATATGTACAGTATTAAATTTTTATTTTTTATTAAGGAAAGATACTTGGTTTAATAATGAGTACGGGTATCTGCGAGCATAGATACCATTAAATCCGCATCAATATCCATTAAGGTATCAGCCTTGTGTCTGTGACAAAATTTATCCGCGATTGTGTACGGATTTTTTGTCATCCATAATCTAAATCCATTCTAGGTGCTTAATTATATGGTGTACCTCAGCCTTCGAGAATCTAGCACCAAAGAGCTTTACACAAGTCCATTGAACCAAAAGCATTTTTTCATATCAAATGCACAATTTGGAGATTACTCTAGCACCAGAGAGCTTTCCCTGACTTTTATGAAGTTGTACGGTTCAAAAAGTAACACTGGTGCAAAAGCAAGTGGCACATGCAATATTATAATGTCACTAGTATTCAATTCATCAGATACTTTATACAAATCCATTGAACCAAAAGCATTCTTTTCAAGGAATGTGTGAAAGACAGTATTACATTATTACTTGAAAGTGCTGGACTTGTTTAAATAATATGTTGGCAAGGCCTTTATAGGAACCTTCAAGGTTGTCCACTGGTTGCATTTTAATACTTATCAGAATATCAGAGTTATTCATGTATTAATAGGCAGTTTTTATGTTTAACCAGCATGTGTTTGGTCCGAGTACTAAGGGACTAAGACACTTCAAGCAAATGGTCAGTGATTTTTGCGTAAGGAAAAAAAATAGGTTGGGAGGGGAGAACTCATTCCAGATGCCTAATAGGTTCACCGATGGAGATTGGTCACTGTTAAACGGCGGTGGATACTTCTTACCTATAACATACTTGTACCAAAGATTAAACTATAGTTACTCCAATTCAAATATTCAAAAGAAGAGATTGTTGAGTAATCAGATATTATTGAATTTATCCTAGATATGTATTCCAAGAGAGAGATTCCATTGTTGGGTATGTAACAGAAATCTAAAAACATTTTACTTCCTTTCACTAGTAGGCAAAAGATCGGCTTTGAGGCCTTGAACATACCCAACAATGGAATCTCTCTCTTGGAATACATATCTAGGATAAATTCAATAATATCTGATTACTCAACAATATCTTCTTTTGAATATTTGAATTGGAGTAACTATAGTTTAATCTTTGGTACAAGTATGTTATAGTTACTCCAGTTCAGTCAGAAACTTCTAACATGAAAATCACATCTACCTATCAAAATACTAGATAATCAATTCTGGAAGACAGATTTTAAATCTAAATAGTAAAAAATGTCTTATCAAGTTAAGTCAATCAATATAGCTCCTCAAAAGTGAACTTATCTTAAAAATGAACAAGGTATATAACCTATAGAGCTGTGCGTTAAGATAACAATGCATTTTAGATTAAATCAGTAGGGAATATAATAATCTAGCTTGTTCATTTTAGAAACAAATTGGCTGTATGGAATGATTTAGATTTACTCATCACGTTAGGGGATGCGTGGTTGGACATGTTAATTCTATTCTAATTCTAAATTAAGACAACTGATAAGACATGTCTGTACCAGAATAAATAAATGACAAAGATCATTGATATGGCTGCAAGAAAATGATAAAGTAGCAGTATGTTCAAATCGAGATGAAATCGTGAATCTGAAAATAGCAGCATGTTCAAATTCCGCAACATAACAATGCTATAGTGCGGCTATAGCCATATCAATGATATTAGTGTTGTCAATTGTGAATCATGGAAAATAGCGGGTATGTTTAAATTCTGCTACATAACATTGCTACAACGTTTTGTACTAAATAGTGTATCGTAAACACAATAATGATGTGTCAAATTCAGCTATTCTACAACTGTTTTCTAACGATACTAAGTGATATATCACTTATGAACCACAAAATAATTCAAGATTCAAGCCATAAATCAAATGACAAAAGAGAAGATACTAGCTATACAAAGTTGACAATAGAAAGTGGGGCTACAGTGATTAGGTGGTTTAGGTAGTAATTTATAAGAATGGGTTAGAATTCAGCATAGTGAAATGAATCAGGATTCAAAATGAAATTCAGGTTCAAAATGGATACACACTAAGGATTCATATCAAAGTGGGTTCAATCCTATATTGAACAGAAATACAATTTGCATATCTTGTAAGATACTAACAACCATAATTATAGCTAATGACACAATAGTTAGGGATAACACTTGAGATTGCAATCATATTTGTATTATAGGTACAAAGTTTCTACCGTCGTTTAGCAATAACTAATCTCTGTCAGAGAACATGTTGGTAACAAAAGATATGTTTTCCGCAACTAAATTTTCTCCATACGCAAGAGTCAGAGATCAGGCCCCTATCCACTTGATTAAGGGGCCAAATCCCACAAATCAATCGTTGGTAGATTGCAATCACATCACATATATTATACACAAGAAACCATGGAAATAATATCAAACCCTACAGTCTTGTATATAAGAAAGTTAGATAGACAAAAGTTATGTATATGGTCCAAAACATTGAACTAGATAGATAAACTTTTGTTGACCCAACTTTTTCTTACATATACGACCAGAGAGAGTAACTAATATACTATGTGAGGAATGCTAGCAACACACTTTTCAACACTCTCTATAGCATCCACTCTTTTATCAGATGAAATCAATGTATGTCCCACCACTTTGTGTGGTTCTATTTTCAAAGTGTAGATACACGATAAGAGGAGTGAGTATCAGAGAGGGTGTTTAAAAGAGAGGGTTGCTAGCACTACTTATAGGTTAATAATTTGATCCAAATTGGTAATAGTGAAAAATGAATGGAATGGAATGGAGGCTTACGGGGGGAAGACAACGAACGCCAAGAGACTTGGGTGGAGGAGTAATCTCAATAACTTTATATGGGTGGATACTGTTACTACCTCGTTCTCTGTCTCTGTCTCTCTTTCTACTGCATGATACCTCAAACAACATCGTCTGCACAAGAAAGAAAGAGTGAAAAAACAAAACACCGATTAATTAATTAATTAAATAATTAAAAATAACATCAATCACCTTCTTCTTCTTGTATGATGAAGCAAGACCTATGTTCATCATGTTGGACGATGCCATTGCCATTCTCCAAGAGAGTAAAGTAAAATGAATGACAACCACAGCGTCTCAATTTTATCAAACCAGTTTATGTTGTTTTCGGTCATGTGCATTGTGGTTGCAATTTTTTTTTTTTTTTTTTTTTTTCATTGTCAAAAAAAATGATTTAATTTTTTTTTCATTTTTAGATAAATTACAATATCGACTCACATCTCACAAACATAAATTCGTTATATTGTGTAGCAAGTATGAGTTAGAAATCTCGACTCCTTCATGAGTATTTTATAAATACGAGAACTCGTACACTCATTGTTTTGAGTTTTTGAGTAAAAGTGCAATGTCTTTTCTCACTTGTGAAGTTACTCGTGTTTAATGTGATGATCACATGTGCTAGTGACTTTATAAATATGAGGACTCGTAAACTCGTTGTTTTGAGATTTTTGAGTAAAAATGCAATGTCCTTCTTGTTTGTGAGGTTACTCGTGTTTAATGTGATGATCCTACGTGCTGTGACTCAACAAATTATAATAATATTAGTATTTACCAATATTATGCAATTAAACAAAAGGTGATATGGGAGGAATGGCGCAAACGAGAATAGAAGTAGAGGAGAGTTTTTGGAGGGAATGAAGGGGAAAGAGAGCTCATTGAGGGATAAGTTTAAACACAGGTGGTTTAGGGAGAAAGACACTAACATAAAGTTTTTTCATGCAGGCTTGCAAGTCAAAAGAAGAAATCAAATCATTTCCATCAATAAAAATGGTTAGGGATTGGAAGGAGTGGACGAAGTGAAAGGAGAAATATTGAATCACTTCACATCATTTTTTCATACCATATTGCCGAAAAATCAAGGCTTAATAGAATCAACTTCGAGCAATTGTTCAACTTGGTTAATGAAAATCTAATCAATCCTTTCTCTTTTGAAAAAGTACGGAAAGCTATTTGGAGTTGCGATAGGAACAAAAATAATAATCAAGCATACGTTTGATCGTCTTTCAACCAAAGAACTTTGGACCTCCAACTCCTTAACCATTAACTCAAACCAGTTGAGTTACCCAACCCCCCAATTTAACATCACATTTATGTATGGTTCGAGGTCTTGTCTTGGTAATATTTTAGTAATGTAACAACAAATAATTGTTGCCATACGATTCAGTTCAGGCTTGGTTTCTCAAGATAAAAAAGGGGAGGAATATTTTCATGCGATTTGAATGGCATGTATTAGGTCAATTTGAAAGCAATGTAATTACAGTGTTCATTCAACATGATCGTTAGATTCAAATCATTAATTGGACAAATAACCAACCCTAATAACAGACAATTTTTGTGAATACCCATTAGAATTGAGTCTAGTTGCCTCAAATGTACCAAGTCCACAAACTAAAAGATGCTAAACATCAACAACTAAATATATAATATGCTTATAAAAAACATACATATATAATACAAATTTTTTTTTTTTGAAAGATTATAAAATCTTAAAAGCCAACAATTTTTTGCAGGAACTTATGTACAATCTGATATTTAAAAGGTTATAAAATCTTAAAAGCCAACAATTTTTTGCAGGAACTTATGTACAGTCTGATTTTTGAAAGATTATAAAATCTTAAAAGCCAACAATTTTTTTGCAGGAACTTATGTACAATCTGACGGCTTCATCGGTAAGACCACTTCCAATGTTCCTCATCCACATCCTCAGCATCATCATCATTGCCTGCACCGTGACCTTCATAATCATTAAAATCTTAGTCATACAATGGATCAGAAGCACCGCTTTAGAAAAAACATGATGTTCATCATCCACATCCTCATCATCATTGCCTACATTTTTACATCTGACAATTCATTACAAGAACTGTCATTCTTTCTTTCTTCTGATTTAGACTCAGAACCTTCTTTCGAAAACTTGGGCAAAACTTCTTCTTCCGACTTGGGCGAACCTTCTTCTTCTGAAAACTTGGGCGAACCTTCTTCTTCTGAAAACCTGGGTGAACCTTCTTCTTCTGAAAACTTGGGTGAGCCTTCTTCTTCCGAAAACTTGGGCGAATCTTCTTCTTCCGAAAACATGGCGGCACAATCATTGACTGAATTGTCTACGGTTTAATTGACAAGCGTAAATGAGTTTTCAGTCAATAGTAATCTAAATCAAGGATAAAGATGAGAAAAGACATGGGGAAATACCATTTGAGAGGTCATTTTCACAATCCGGAACATCGAAACCATAAAAAAAAGGTTCATCGTCAACTTGACACAGGGAAATGCCACTTGAGTCGTCAGTTTCATAATCCAAATTGTCAGGCCCATCATAAAAATGTTCATCATCAACTTGAACTCTGAGTCTATGATACAAAACAGTGTCAAGTAGCAAGAATATAAGAAACCATAATAAAAATGTACAGAAAAAAATACTCACAGCGGATAACAACATGAAGAATCTTCTTCAAAGATCATCTCATCCATCACAGTATAGAGGTCATAAACATAGTCCTCTGTATCTGTCACATAAGACAATGCACCATAACCATGTAAATTGAAACAGTTTAGATATAAGAGAATACATTAGCAAACACGATAATTTCAAATCATTTATAGTTGGTTAGTTGAAAGCAATAAAACATCGATAAAATGCCCCAACTTCAAAATATATTTTTCATTATTGACCCAGAAAATATGTTTGCCCAAGTATATGATCTTCTATCATGTCAATAACTTGAATAAAATAAATGCAACTTGATGAAAAAGTAGAAAGATCGGTAGTGTTTTGATGGTGGTTTGCAACTAAACAACAACCTTGTGTGGAATGAACACTTGTATCAGCTTCAATCTCTGCAGCAGCCTTAGGAATGACATCTATTAGTAAAGGCATGAAGTTAGCCAAAAGTCTTTGATCCTCCAAGCAGATATCCCTGCATTAATCACAGCATAAGTGTTTTTCTATGACATTTGTCCATATACAAAGATAACGAACAAACTTTGATGGAAATACTTACTCCTGTTGCACCTCCCTAATTTTTTCTTCACAGTCAATGCGAACAATGTCATAGAAATGGCATATTTCATGTAATGCCTTTTCAGCTGCTGTCTTCTTTATTGCAGTCCTGTTCTTCAATATTTGCTCAAAGCGAGCATCTTTAGCTGAAGACTGCAAGAAAGAATGAGGCATAAAAAAACCTCTGAAAGGAAACTCCTTATAGATATTACTTCAATGGATAAATATCACTCACTCACTCCGTCCTATTATGAGCATCATATTATATTATTTCACAAAAATTAAGAGAATCTATAAATGAAAGAAAGAGAACAATTTTTTTTTTATCAAATTAACATTAACTACACCCTCTGGTCACTATTATAAGCAAAAATCCACATTTTATGTTCATTCAATAAATGATGTATGTGGCCTATAATATAGACCACATACATTATATATTGAATGAATCTAAAAAGTACATTTTTGCTTATAATAGTTACCGGAGGGTGTATTAAGCATCGATATATTCACCATTATCATAAATGTAAAGTGGAGGTTAGTGACTTGGAAGTGATGCACATAGTATTAACAAGATGGTACAGTTGGAAAAAAGTAAAGCATATTATACTGAAAACTAAGTGACACTCATAATGGGATGGGTTAATATAGCGATGTACTACATACTCTACAACTGCCTTAAACAGAACTCCCCCAAGTCATATATAAATGAGTTTGAAAGTTTGGCTATTATAATCTTATCATCTCAGACACTGGGTTTTTTTTCTTGATAAAAGAAATGATGCACTTCTAAGTTACATGTGATTACGCGAATATATATTATCCAATAAACATAGATAAAATTTTAGTTATTTTGGAATTGAAGAACTTCGGATCATCAAGATTTGAAATAGAAGATGACTGAAACTAAACGAGCGACAATTTTTCCTATACCTTACGTTCTTTAATTTTAGATCAAGGTAAATAAAATAGAAAGTAATTAGGAGAGTCAAATGAAATGCAGTTCTACATCACAAAAAACAAAACAAAAACAAAAAAATCAAACAGTTCCAAAACCAATCATAACATTAGGTTAGAGGACTGTAAGTTTAGAGTAGTATAAAGGGATGATATAAGTAAAGAAATGATGCGAGGGCATGTCTACAGAAGAGACTTCAACACAATTTCTAACAGTATATATCGTCACCCCTTAAGAAAGAGTTAGAGTATTAATAAGTTTCCAAACATATGTGCATACATAAACAGAAAAAATAGAGAAATGCTAGCAACACACATTCTAACACACTTTCCAACACACTCTCTTCAATTGGTTAAAAATCACATGGGACCCACCAAATTTATATGGGACCCACATGATTTGGTGGGACCCATATGAATTTTAACCAATCGAAGAGAGTGTGTTGGAAAGTGTGTGTTAGAATGTGTGTTGCTAGCATTTCACGAAAAAATATATAAGGGCATGTAACAAACCTCTTTTTCTTGATTACCTTTAAACAAGAACTGGTCTTGCTTCTATGGTTATTGAAAATAGGAAATGATGAAAGACAACATGAGTAAAATGTGAAACATGTTAGCAAATAAACCATTGGGAAGAGGACAATTCATGGCTTTAAGCATGCAGCACATGTGTCTGTGCAGATGCAGGAGGGGGAAAGAAGTCAAAGAAGAGAGGGCTTACATTAACTTTTTTGAAGTTCTTTCTTTTCTCAACTTTCGACTCAGATTTAGAAGCACTTCTGGAACGAGGTTCCTGAAAAACCAAGCAATCAACAAAGTGTTATGTATTCATTTTATCAAATCATAGTGCAATGATGTTGTAAATGGAGAGCAAATTGACATGAGAGGGAAGAGTTTAATTCAAAAACAAACGCATCACAACACTCTTATATCATAGGGAGAAAGAATTGTACACTGTCATCTAGATGTGATACTAACCAGAAATGATCGCACAATATCAATAGTGACCTCAGAGCTGCTTATTGTCTTCAGATGTTGCACCAAAACCTTCTTGTTATGAAATTCTACTAAAAAGGAAAGGAGGAATTATATCGTTAGGCAGGCATGACATAAATAATAAAACAAAACCAATTGAGAGAAAAAGAAAACCAACATACTGTCTTGAGAAGAATTGGCGATTGATAGATTTCCAAAATCCAAGAGAGGACGCTTCAATGGCCTCTCATTGATTTCCAACCCTACATTGACAATGTCATGTAAAAACCACAACTACTGTTGAATGAGAATGAGATACAAAAGGAGAGTGATGAACAGAAGAAGGGAGAGCGTTACAGAAAGCATCAAGTGGAGGCTGAAAAGGTTTTCGTTTCACCCTAACGAAAACATGCTTGGATGGAGGAGCAGCTGGAGAGCTCTCAGCCACATTTGTTTCTGAGTCAGCACCAACTGGTTGGAAACAAAGACCTCTAAATGTCAGCTCTCAGCTAACACAAGGCTACTACAACAGATATATACTCCTGTCTTGTCAATTAAAATGCACACATCTTTAAAAAAACATGGAGTGTACTAATTTCTCTATGATAAAATGAACTGCATTTGCTAAAGTATCCTTATTAATATATTAAATGCCTCTGCTCTTCCGAGGTTTAGTGAAAGTCTAAAAAAGAAATCTACCGGTAAGTAAGTAGGTGTGTGACAGAAAGAAATTGAAGAGTTATCAGGGGATTGCACACATGATGAGGAGAATGAGTAAAAACCAGCTTCAGGAATTAATTGTTACAACTTAACTTACATCCCGTCATTATGACACGTGCAGCAGGGAATGGAGCCTTCTAAAGTGCCTTTAGCATTTTTTTTGTTCTGTTTTTTTTCTTTATCTAAAATTGTTTAATTTATACATCTATTCCAGAACTGATGTATCATGGATATCAGTATAAGTCATAATATATAGAGTTATTATTATTCAATAAAATTACAGTTGTGATTCTCGGTTTTAAACAATCTCCTCCTAGGATTGGATTGGCTGAACTGAATAATGATGGCAGTTGATATGATAACCTAGGGAGGGCTGGCTTTGGTCGTACTATCAGAGGTGAAGCAGGGAAGTGGAGTGTGGTTTTGTGGGTGATATTGGACTACAAATAATCTTCATATAGAATGGTGGAAATTTAAAAGGGTTTGATCATTTTTAGAATCACAGTGATAGCAGAGGATTGAGTGTAAGGCTGTGAACCTGAATCCCTCAATCCAGTTTAGCCAGTTAAATTAACGCAGCATATAAATTGTGTTTGCTATCACTATGGTGAAATAATCATTGAAATTGGTAACTAGGTTAAATGTCATAGAGAGATTTCTGCAAAGGTGGTATCTCAAGCCTCTAATAGACATAATGAACATTGTTCTTAGCAGATAGTATAGTACATAGTTAATCTAGGTAGTATCTGTTAAACAAACACATATATATCCACATTATATTATAAATCATGAACGCAATGAAACATCATATAAAAGTTCATGTGAAATGCAAGGACTCCTGGGGCATATTTTACATCAAAATCCATAAAAACATTGAACGGAAATGAGAAACCGCTAAAAATTAGGTGATGCTACTTCTTGACAACCTTAGGGTGTTTGGATAAGCTTTTAAGAGGGGACGGAAAGACTTATTTTTCTTTTCTTAAATATCTACCAAAACATAGACTAAGTCGTCCAAAACCCCCCAAACAACCCAATATACGCTTGGGGTATTGAGTCTCTACACTACTTTGTGTTAACTTAGCCATTTTAAACAAATGAAGAACTTTATAATTCTAAAAATTGCATTTTACATCTTACATCTTACATTAATAGCATACAAGAGCCAAAAAATGATTAGTTAGAACAGAAGAGTGGAACTATGAACAAGTTAAAACTGGTTGATAACACAAATAATCAACAGAACAACACAATTGAGAGAAAAAGAAAAGACACATACCGTTTTGAGAAGATGAAGAATCGGAGATGGATAGATTTCCAAAATCCAATAGAGAACGCTTGAATGGCCTCTCATTGATTTCCAACCCTACATTACCAATTAGCTGTTCAGAACCCTAATCTCCAAAACCCTCTCGATCAATCCAAACAATCATACCCATTATTTTAACAAATGTGGAACTTCATTCATATTTCCACAATTGCATTTTACTACATTTGACATTTTACCTTAATTAATAATCATATATGAGCTATGAAGCACCGACACATAGTACAATTGAATCTAATCACATTGTAGGTGTCTGGTGTCTAGAATCAGACACTTCAACACCGGTAGTAAATTAAGAAAAATGACAAAATTGAATGTAATCCCATTCAGAAGCTATGAAGCACGGATAAAAAACAGACATCGGACACGACACGGACACTGACAAGCCAACACCAACACTGATAATAATTTAAGAAAATGACATAATTCAGTGTAATTATATGTGTCGTGTCGGACACCAACGCGTGTCTGACACCGGGACACACCTAATCCTAGGAGTGTCCTTACTTAGTAGTTCAACGTGTCAGTGCAACAAAATAACAAAATGAAAAGCAGAATACATACAGTTTTGAGAGGAATCAGAGATTGACAAATTAGCAAAATCGGAGAGAGTACGTTTCAATCGCCTGTCCAAAGCTACATTGCATTGCATTGCATGCAAAAACAAGAAAAGGAAACGACTTAGTTATGATTTATGAAAATAAGAAGGGAGAGAGGGTTAGGGTTAGGGTTAGGGTTAGGGTTGCATACAGAAAGCGTGAAATGATGGTGGAAACGGAGACGAAGAGCTTTCGGTCATGCTGTTGTTGTTGCGATCGATCGAGGCTCCGCATAGAATTTCAGTTTTCAGCTTTCACAAAACTCACCACTACTCTGTGAAAACATTGGTATTGTTATTGTTATTGAGACTTTCAGACTATTTAATTAGAATTACTTTATTTATGAAATGATGATTTATTATTTCCCTATTGGAAAAGAAAAAAAAATTAATTACTTTATTTTACTTTTTCTCCCTCTATAGATCCAAAGATTGTACTCCTCCGTTCGAATTTAATTGAGCATTTTTGTTAATTTTAGGTTGACTAGGAAAAAGAGCAAATAATCACTTTTAGTTTTGACTCTCTTACTTTGCTGTCACAAAATTAGGATTAAATACAAAAAGTCTCTGACTGTGCGTGGTGTGCATGAGTTGTTACAAGGGGCAAAAGTTATGGTACATAAGGAAATCATTATGCACCGTGTATAAAGACTTCACAACCATTAGATCCAGTGTACACGTGTAATGATCCTAGGCCTCTCAGCTCGGCAAAAGTTATGGTGCATAAGGAAATCTTTATGCACCGTGCATAAAGACTTCACAACCATTAGATCTAGTGTATACGTGTAATGATCCTAGGCCTCTCAGCTCACACTTTCACAATCTGATTGCACACACTCTCATACGACTCCGACGTGCTCACTGCTGACGTGCTCACTGATCCGACGTGCTGACCCTTTATCGCCGCTCCGACGTGGTTTCACCGGCGAGGTCACGACGACGTGATTTGACCGGCGAGGTTGCACGGATTTCACTCCTTGCTCGCACTCCGACGTGATTTCTCCAGCGACATTCTGAGCTTACGGTGGTGATGGTGGATCGTACTCTGCTTGGTCTCCTTCTGAGCTTCCTATGTTGCGTCAAGGTAACATTGGTGCTGCTAAGTTAGCGCTTCAGAAGAATGGTTTTGTTGTTCCGATGTATTCTGATTCTTCTAAGGTTGCTTATGTTCTTCAAGGTAACCAAACTTTCTTGATCTAAGTTAGCGCTTCCTATTATTGTTTGTTATATACATCTGATAATTGATTCTTATTTTTATTTTTTTTCCTTCTTTTGTCTAGTGTATACATAGTTTATTGCCAATTCTATACTCCCAAATTTGTGTCTTTCAAATGTTTATTTGGAATTTGAAGTCACTCTCTGCATGACATAACATCTTTCATGATTCTTTATCTTTCATGTATAAACTGATATGTGTTTGTTAAGTGTTTAATTAAGTTGTTAATCTATACAAGGCCTTGATCTGGTATATCTTTCGAATTACTCCGACGTGATTTATCCAGCGACATTCGTACTGCATTTTGAAGAGGTAATCATGTATATGATTTGTGTTGTATTTAGGTTTTGATTCAAATTTCTAATTTGTTAATGGTTTCTGTTCTTAGGATCAATTTAGTGATTCAAATTTAGTTGGATCCAAAAATCGTGAAACCCTAACCCTTTTCAATCAGTGGAACACAATTTTACAAATTACAAATTAGGGATGAAATTCAATCACGATTTGAATATGAATTGGGTTTTATGAGTTTCATGTGTTTGTTGGTTTGTTTGTCAGATTTGATGAAATTAAAATTTTGTAGCTTAAATTTTGAACTGGGTGTTCTTATTGAGGTTCAGTTGTTTGTTAGATTTGATGAAGATACAATTGTACTTTTCAATATTATGGGATTCACAAGTCCACTTGACATGAAATTAAGAACCAAAGAAAAAAAATTATGTCAGTTGAAGAAAACACAACGGATAACATCCTCCACCAGACTACATGATATAGCATGTATGACAAAGATTTTCTATTCAATGAACAACTTTAACATGATATGTCAATTAAAAACTGTAAAAACAATATCACAAAGTTATACAAACAAGATGAAAATTAAATGAACTAGATAAAATAGGAGGAACACATATAAGGTTTAAGACATTGCTTGTTCAAAGTAGAACAATATCATTCATCAGCTCCCAAAGCTGTCCTAGAAACGTGACAAAGGTAAGTATTTGTTCTGTTCCAAGTTGCAGCCTACAAACCTTGTCCAAATGATTAGAACTAGTCGTAGCAGTAAATTCATTACACTCCTGTTGATTATTTCCTTCTTGCATAGTGGTTTGACTCTTACCTCTAATGGGTTGATACTGTTGTCATTCATGACACACTGGACTTTTATTCCTCCTTTTATCAAATCCACCTGGAATGCCTCTGATTCAACTCCATGCTCATGGGTTGGTGTTTAATGTGACTAATCATAATGTCATTTCTCTTGGGACAACTTGGGACAGAAATTGTGAACCTTCATAACTTGCAGACCCTTGTATTGTTTGGAAATGGTTTCTCAAGAAAAGTGCCTTCAGAAGTGTAAGCTCAACTGACCCTTGACCCTTGTATTTTTGGTCAACTTGGGTGTTCTTATTGAGGTTCAGTTGTTTGTTAGATTTGATGAAGATACAATTGTACTTTTTTTTTGTAGCTTGAATTTTGAATTGGGTGTTTTTAAGATTTGTTTAGTTTTAGGTATCAACCATATAAAATAGTTAGGGAAAAAAGAGTCATCTACTCTGTTTAATTTTTTTATTAGTAGCAATGGAGTTCAATATTCTGGAATTTACAATTCCACTTGACATGAAATTAAGAACAAAAGAAAAAAAATTATGCCATGAAATTAGGAATAAGTTTTAGTTCTTTGTACCTTGCTGCAGATTTGTTACTTAGTTTCCTTTTATCAGGACAGATTTTAAGTCATTAGTGTATCTCTATTTCTCATGGCATAATAAGGAATAATCTATATAATGTAAATACATTGTACAATTGTCACCATAGATGCTCTAGCTAATCCTTAGTGGCCGGCTTATGTCTGTTAAATATTCTCATTCATCTATTGCTTCCAATTGCACTGTGCCCACTCTATAACTCAATCATCCCTGTCTTTGGTTGGATTCATTTTTGTTTTTGTTTTTACTTTCAAAACTGCTGCTGCTGCTCCTACCTAAGAATGTATATGACATGTGCCTCTCTGTGTTCACATATCTTATTTGATTCTAAAAATTTAATCATTGTCCTTCTTTGTATTTATCAAACCAACGTTACTACTTGTTTGCTTGCTTGGTCTAGGTGTGTGTGTCATATGTGTCCCAGTCTGTAGTTTAAGAGATCTCTAGGTATATAGCTTAAATTAGTGATTGCTTTCATTATTTAATGTAATTTATATATATGTTGTATTTTGTTCTGATTTAGTTCATTTACATTTCAGCTGCCTTTATTGGTTTTGACAATCATCGTAAGAGTGTTTTATTTGGTGTTGCGCTACTGTATGATGAGACAACATTTACTTTTGATTGGTTGTTTACAACATTCTTGAAGTGTATGTGCAATAAGAAACCACAGACGATATATACAGACCAGGCTAGTGCGTTGTTGAGTTCAATTCTGAATATTTTTCCAGGTGTTTTTCATGGGCTTTGCTCATGACACATGGCAGAGAAGTTTCTTCCGTGACGCCATCTAAGTCTTCAAAAGCAGTTGCTGGCGGTGAACCATCTGTTGGGGTGAAGTCCAATGCACCAAAGTTCAAAGAAATACCAAATCCAATTAAGTCAAAGAAGCGACTTAATAGTGATTATGAAAAAGCTAGAGAAATGCAGAAATTCCTTATAAATCTGAAGAAACAAAAGAGAGATAATGAGGCTTTTAAAAAAAAAAAAGTGGTCACTAATTGATTGTTTTTATGTTATAAGATTGTACTAGAGTTTATTGGGAATATTTTGATATGATCTATTGGAAATTATACATTTCACATTCTTTGTTGTTACATATTAATGATTATAGTTTGTTACAAAACCATTAGACAATTATGTTGGTTTCACATAGAACACTATCAAAACCATTAAACCATACTTATAGTTTCAGTAATAATCATTATGGATTAGGTTTTGATTAATTCACATTTGATAATTGTTTTAAATGTTATATAAGTGTGTACTATAGTTAGGGAATAATGGTTTCAATGTTTATCACATTTGTTCTTTTGTTTTATTACAAAACCATTAGACAATTATTTTGGTTTCACATTGAAGACTGTCAAAACCATTAAACCATACTTATGGTTTCAGTAATAATTTCAGTGTATAACATCTTAATCATTATTTAAAACCATTACACAATTATCTTGGTTTCACATACAATACCGTCAAAACCATTAAATCATACTTATGGTTTCAGTAATAATTTCAGTGTATAACATCTTAATTATTATTTAAAACCATTATACAATTATCTTGATTTCACATACAATACTGTCAAAACCATTAAACCATAGTTATGGTTTCAATAATAATTTCAAACCATTATTTAAAACCATTAGACAATTATGTTGGTTTCACATAAAACACTATCAAAACCATTAAACCATACTTATGGTTTCAGTAATAGTCATTATGGATTAGGGTTTGATTAATTCACATTTGATAATTGTTTTAAATGTTATATAAGTGTGTACTATAGTTAGGGAATAATTATTTAAATGTTTATCACATTTGTTCTTTTGTTTTATTATAAAACCATTAGACAATTATTTTGGTTTCACATTGAAGACTGTCAAAACCATTAAATCATACTTATGGTTTCAGTAATAATTTCAGTGTATAACATCTTAATCATTATTTAAAACCATTACACAATTATCTTGGTTTCACATACAATACTGTCAAAATCATTAAACCATACTTATGGTTTCAGTAATAATTTCAGTGTATAACATCTTAATCATTATTTAAAACCATTACACAATTATCTTGGTTTCACATACAATACTGTCAAAACCATTAAACCATACTTATGGTTTCGGTAATAATTTCAGTGTATAACATCTTAATCATTATTTAAAACCATTACACAATTATCTTGGTTTCACATGCAATACTTTGTAATGATTACTGAAACCATACTTATGGTTTCAGTAATCCATATCCCTAAGTTTGTTTCAATTCATCAAAATTCAGACATCATAGAGAACAAATGAGGAGTTATACAAGATTGCAAAGAACTTCATGAATCAACTTTGACTTCCTAAGAAAGATCATTAACTGAAATCATAAACTGGAAAGAACATCTAAAAATTTAATTGATTCAAGAACATATCCAGAAATTCATCATAAACTTCATACAAATCGAGAAATTCATCAACATCTTTTTACAAACTCAATAAAAAAAACATTAAAACTAATCTAGCCCTTAATCAAAGGTTACATATCATTTTGGGTGTGCTAGCTTTTGAAGCATTTCTTCATAGTATGAAGTTGTTGCCTTCTCCACATAGTTTCTTTTGAAATTGCTTGAGTCGCTTAATATTGTGGAACAGATTCCAATTATCAAATCCACAATTTTTGCAATCTTGCCATTCTTTCCATGCTTTCTTATTTTGGACCAATCTTTGAAAGATTCCATTTGGGTATTGTCACCCTCCCATTCAGCAAGAAACTTCATGCAAAAGACTCCACAACTGTCTTTATCAGTTTGAGTATGCACCCTTGATGTTTCCCACTTAAATGTGCTAAACTGGAAATGCATTGTGATTATCCGATCAAGTTGTTCGTGAATTGTAATTTTTGGCTCTTGAGGTTCACAACAAAACATACATAATGACTACCCGAATTCCCAATTAGTGTTGGCGTCATGATCTATTTCATCAGTGAAATAATTAACACCATATAAGTCAAACAATCAATCAGCAGAAACTCTGGCCATTAAAACACATCATATATATATATATATATATATATATATATATATATATATATATATATTCATTTCTTACCCTGCATCGAAGCTTGGAACACATAAAAAAACTCTAGCCACTTCAAGATTGTTTCCTGTATAAAGGAAAGACCCATATTGCATGCTTTCCTCACTGAATCATCAAGGCTTTTGCCATCAATCTCATCTTCTTCATCATCATCATCATTATCATCAAAAGCTTTTTCCTTATTTTTATCACCACCGGATGATAAAGCAGTGACATTCCTTTGCTCCTCCTCCAATTGTGTCAGTTCAAAACTGAATGATGGCAATGGTTGTAAGTCCTTAGTTTTTTTCACCTGCTGGATCAAAGAAAACCATTAAATACATCTAATGATTTTGGAATAATTTTTAAACAAAACAGAAACCATTTCCCAAGCAAAATGGTTTTGGCATAAAAAACCATGAATGAATGAATCCACTGGATACCAAATCTAAAAGATACGTAAGCTATATTTTTGATAGATACATGATCATCAACAAATACGATTGTTAATCAATGTACACTAGAATCTTGAAGGAAAGTGTTGACGATTTTAAACCAAATATATGAGATACCTAAGCTATATTTTCATTGATAATATTCTACCATGCATGATTCAAAACTAGCATCATATTAAACAAGTTCAAGTTAACCAACAAAGGAAAGATGGTCAAATCATCTAGTAACACTAGAAACTAGCATTTCCAACTAATATATACAATTTTTAAACTATTGGAAATTAAACTGTCAATTAAACAGATGCAATTACTTTCCAAACTAAACAAAACCACATAAAACTTTTCCCTCCCCTGTTTCTCCCGCCCCCATTCTTACTTGTTCCCTCCTCCTCTCATCTAACTCATACCCTTTGGAATTCACCTCATACAAGAGAACCACATAAAACTTTTGCACCAAATCAGCCTAAAGAAACCTTAACAGAGGCAGAGCTTGCGCAGGCTGCATCAAACCTTAATACAAATCAATCGATACTTCATTGATTACACTATGTAACAAAACTATTCAACATTCAACAATGTCATCCCCAAAAATCTTTAACACATCAAACTACTTTGTCCAAATTTTGTAGAGTGTTGTTGATGCTTATTTGTCTTTATCATGTCACTTTTAGCAATATGTTGTAACAACAGAAAAAAGAAAGAAAACAAAAGCAAGGATAAATGAAATGAGGAAAACTACAATTGATTTAAACTAGCAACCAAGTAAACCAGTTCAATTCTCTTGTATGCAATGGTATATCAACCAAATGTCTTATGATCATAAAACTACTAATCCCCTGGTCCTAATCCATTAACAAACTATTCTACACAAAACATCCCAATGGATAATGAATGATCTATATGAGGACCAAAGACACTCTTAGTTTTCAAATACTTCATAGTCTTTGATAAGCTAGTTATAATGAATTATCAACTAGCTTTTTCAGATCTTGGGTATTCACCGAATCTACAAATCACCAAATTTGAAATTAAACAAATTAGGTATATAAGGACATTTGTGACTGTCATTGAACCAAATCAACACTCTGAAACCATTTCCAACTAACATATACAATTTTTAAACTATTTATTTGAGTTGATTTTCCCCAATTCGAAATTAAAACACAGATGCAATTACTTTCCAAACTAAACAAAACCATTTCCAACTAACAGATACACTTTCAAAACTAATTGTAATTACTTGAAAGCACAAGATATTTGAGGAAGAAATTATATATGATAAGTTCGAACCTGTTTTGTTTTCATCATTTTTCTGTTTTTTTCGTTTGAATGGTGATGATGATGCTTCCCGTGATGTTGAATGGTGATCAACTCTGTGATGGTGAATGATGATTTCGGTGACGGTGATGATGATGATGAACACAACGAGAAAGTTTGGAATGGTGATGATGATTTCGGTGATGGTGATGATGATGATGATGATTTCTTCCTCAACGACGGTGGTTTTGAGCAATAGAAAGTTTGGAATGGACACAGCGACGGTGATGATGACGGTGGGAGTGGACACAACGATAACAAGTTTGATGCACAATGACGTTGAATTGTGATATTGTGAAGCAATTGTTGAATTTTGATGGACATCGATGTTGAATTTTGGCAATGTTTGGTTTTGGACAGAAAAGTTAAAATAGAAATAGAAAATAGAGATGTGCTTGGGGGTGTATGAGAGAATGGGTTGGGGTGTACGAAGCAATTATGCACTGTGCATAAAGATTTCCTTATGCACCATAACCACTCCCGTTACAAGGACTAAGGTGAAAGTATAAAATGTCACTTTAGTTGCTAAATCAAAAATCAATATCTCCAAATTAAATCTCAAATCTCTAAATCCCGAATTTAATCCCTAAATCCCCAAATCTCATCTAATTTTCTATTTTGTTCAAAATCAATTTTGTTTTGTTTGTTAATTTTATGGATTGTTCTGAATTATAATAATTATAAGAAATCACATTTTACTTCTAAATTTCAAAAATTATAATCTTTCTCTCGTTCTATGGTGTAAGTGCGGTGAAGTTGGTTAGTATGTTTCTACAAGCATATTTGACTTTAGACCATCCTCAATGGTGGGTGCTTTACCTATTTAACACCACATTAAATAGGCACCTCCATTGTGGAGTATAAGACATGAGTGTCTATCAAGAAGGGTGGCTATGAAAGCACCCTCTCTCTTCATTTTTCATGGATCTCATTTAATAAATCTTAATAAAATGAATAAATTTTGTTGAAATGTAATGATATAAAATTATTTGTTGGACTTATTTAATAATTTCTTTTAAGGTGCTGGATTGGAGAAAATTGGTGCTCATTAAGTATTACGGTAAAATGAGTGATGTGGACATACAAATTTAATGTAAACACCAAATTTAAGGTGCTCTGTTGTAGATGGTCTTAGATATCTAATAATTTCTTGTTATAAACATTATGTTAATGTAATATATTGATCAATTAATGTAATTTTTATCATGTCTATCTCTTTACATTTTTTTTTTCGTCATCCTCTATTATGTTATCATAATCATAATCATAATCATAATACCCTAAAATCATAATAACATATGCCACAATTGTTATGAAATTTTGGGCAAAACAATGTTTCAAATTATATAATCCGAAAACCCCTAAAAAAAAGTTCAAATTATACAATTCAAACAAATGGTATCTGAGAAAGAAAAAAAATAGAACGTGTGAGAAGAGCATAAAATACAAAAAGTAAAAGCTTTTACAAATAGAACCCTAAGCCTATTACAATTGATATAATCTTTCCATTTATATAGCAGACTTGCATTGTTGTTGCATATCAATTCACAGAGTAAATTTTGTCTCTCAAAAACACAATTCCCTTCTTCATTCTATTCCTTCAAGGCTGCAACTACGTCATTTTTTTCCGTTCTTTTAAGTAAAGCAAGTTCGATCTGACTTATGTAATTAGTCGATCTTGATTTTCAACTGATTTTCCAGTTAATTTTCTTATTCTAATATACAATGGTTTTTAAGGGCAATCAGACTAGACACATATCTGATCGCCAATTCAATCGATCAATCTGGCCCGATTTTTATTACCTTGAAAATATGTTGTCCTATAATTTGTAAAATATACTAGATCTTAAAAAAATTAAGGTTAAATATATTTTTGATTCTATAAATACTCAAAATTTTATTTTTAACTTCCAAAAGGTAAAGTTGCAGTTTTTTAATCATTGTAACATTTTTTTAACATTTTCAATTACCAAAATTGTTGACCAAAATTTTATAACTAAAAAAATGCTGAGAAATTTTGTACAGAAACTAAAAAGTACGATTTTTTCATAAAAAAACTTGTTTGATTTTGTTAGAATTAAAGAGCGAGCTTAACTCAGTTGGTGAGGACAATGCATAATGTATACAAGGTCCATGTACAAATCCCTACCACCATAAAAAAAAAAAAAAACTAATTAATCATTTGTGATCGTAAGCTTAATTCGATTAGTATGGACAATGAATAAAATATTTAAAGTTGGGGTAGAGCTCCGGCCACCACAAAAAATAAAACTAATTAATCATTTTTTACCACGTTAAACTATAAAACCTAACTTGTCCTAAGCTTATTTGCACCCTAATCAAAAACCTAACATGGCGGAAAGTTCTTCCTCTCCGGCTCCGCTTCCGGCTCCATCGAAGCCTGTTGTCGTTAGGGTTAAACGAAAACCCTCTCATTCTCCACTCGATGCTTTCTGTAACATAACTCTCCTTTCTTCTTTTTCATCACTCTGTTTCTTTTCATTTTTTCTCATTCTCATTCTGATTCTGGTTTGTGCATCTCAATTTAGGGTTGGAAATCAACGAGAGACCATTCAAGCGTCCTTTTTTCGATTTCGGAAATTTATCAATCTCCGATTCTTCTTCTTCTTCTCAACAAGGTATCTTTTACATCTAAATTTAGGGTTTTTAACGGCTAAACCTATGTTTCTGGTTTTTATTTCATAAACACCTGTCATTGCATTCATATCATTCATTTTCTCAAACTATTATGTTAGCATCGTGGCGTCCTTGTCTGCTTCAATCTATGAAGCACGGATACAGACACAACACGGACACCGACACGCCGGCCACTGCTAATAATTTGAGAAAATCACATAATTCAGTGGAATTATGTGTCGTGTCATGTGTTCGACTCTGGGACATGCCTAATATGAGGAGTGTCCGTGATTCATAGGTGTCGATGGCACATAGGGCTTTATGTGTCACATTTACTGCTAGGGTTAATACCTTAAATAGCCCCTGTAATTTGGGCTGGTAAAATAAAATAAAAAACATCCCTGTAATTTTGGATTGTTCATATATTAGCCTTATAGAGGGGTTATTTTCAAACCTTGCCTAAATTGAGCAATATTTTCGTAACATGGTAAAGGCTAATTATGAAAATCTAACTATGGGGTTAAATGCGTGTTTTTATTTTATATGCTATTTTTAAACATTGTCCCCAAATTACATATGCTGCTATTTTGAGGTATTAACCCATCAGTTATTGCCAATTTCAGTGATTATTAAATTTGCACTATAATAATGCTGGCTGAACTGGATTGAGTGAATCGGGTTTATGGCCTCACACTCGAATATGCTAGCAGAATTGTTATTGTAAAAAATGATCAAAATCTTTTAAATATCCACTAACCTTTATGAGGATTAGTTATACATCCAATATCACTCACAAAACCAACATGACATTCCCCTGCTTCTCCTCGAATAATCTGATCAAAGCCAGCCCTCCTCAGGTCGGGGTAGCAACTGCCATTATTGTTCAGTTCAGAGTTCAGACAGAGGAGACTGTTTAAAGCTGGGAATCATAACTTTAATTTATTGAATAATCACTCTATGGATTATCACTTATACTGATATCCATGGACACCAGCTTTGGAATAGAAGCATGTATACATAGAAGAAAAATAGAATGAAAGATAATGCTAAAGACAATATAGATACTTTGAGGGACCTATTTCTTCCCTTTCCAGACCTTATCCCCTCTTCCCACTTATCATCGAGCGTGCTATCCCTTTTTGGTGGATTACTTGAGACCTATTAAAAGACAATGACTTTCTGATTACTCGGTGCATACAAGAAGTATCTTAGCAAGAAGCCATACTTTTGAGATATGGTAGAGAACAAAGCGTTTTTGCTTGAACATATTTAAACATTTCTATTAATTTCAACTGCTAAAAGATTTGATAGTTTATTTCATTATTTTTTTAATGTCATAATTTCTTTTGACAATTAACATTTTTATGTATTTGCAAATGCAAAAATAACTATCAAGATGTTAACAAAAACAAGGTTGTCAAATGACACATATAATTGAGCTGAAAACTGCTGTTTTTTCTTCTTCTTTTGCATGTGTTTAATATTGCCTGACTCACAATATAATTGCTCCCTTCCTTTTTTAGTGGAAATTCATAACAAGAAGGTTTTGGTGCAACATGTGGAGACAATAAGCAGCTCCGAGGTCACTTTAGATATTGTGCAATCATTTGTGGTTAGTATCCCATCTAAGATGATGGTGAACAATTCGTTCTCCATATGATATACGATTGTTGTCATGTGTTTGTTTTTGAATTAATACTCTCCCATCTCAATGCCAATGTGTTCTCCATTTATAACATTTTGTTTCGCTCTTCTCAATGGGTAGCAAGTTGTAGTCATTATTTCACCATGTTTAGACAAAATGAATACATTTAAACCTTGTTGATTGACTGTTTTAAAGGAACCTGCTTCCAGAAGTGCTTCTGAATCTAAGTCAAAAGTTGAGGAAAGGAAGAACTTCTTCAGAAATGTTAATGTAAGGCCTCTCTACTTGACTTATTTCCCCTTCCTTTTTCTGCGTGTGCAGACTCTGTCTGCAACACAGTCACATGTGCATATGGCTTGCTCAAAGCCATGAATGTATCTTCTTTTCAATTTCAATTGTTTTTTCACAAACATGTTTTACATTTCTAACCGTGTTTTCTTTCATCATTTCCTATTTTTGATGTCCACAGAAGCAAGATCAGCTCTTCTTTAAAGCTAAACAAGAAAAAGAGGTTTGTCACACGCCCTTGTGTATTTCTTTTATTTATGCATGCACATTTGTTTGGATACTTACTAAAAGTCTTTCTTTAAGGATGCCAATATATACTTGGCTCTTCATCCTATTAGAGATTGTGTTGTAGTCTCTTCCGTATACTTTCAGACATGCCCTTGCATGCTTTGTTTGCTTATATCCGAATATACTACTTTCACCTTACAGTCCCCAGACTGAAGTTCTGTCTGATGCTATGTTTAGTTTTGGAATTATTCCTTTTTTGTTTTTTTTTTAGTTGTGCTTTAGAATTGTGTATGATAGAACGCTATGGCGTACATGTAGCTGACCTCACTTAGTGGTAAAAGGCTTGGTTGTTGTTGTTAGAATTCTATTCCATTTGATTTTCTGTGTTGCTTTCAATGACATTTACCTTGATATCAAATTAAAGTACTCAATGTATTGGAAAATTTGTTGCTCGTCTAGTTTCAGTCATCTTCTATTTCAAATCTTCATTATTCCAAGTTCTTTTCAAAAACAACTAAAATTGTATCTATGGTTATTAGATAATATAAGTTCACGTAATCACTTAACATTTAGAAGCGCATCTTTTCCTTTGTCAAGACAAACCCTTGGGACGTTTGAGCTCAAAAAATGTTTTAGATTTTAAAAATATTAAAAACTACAAAATTTGTTATGTAAACCATTTGACAAATAGC
Source organism: Medicago truncatula (assembly GCF_003473485.1). NCBI lineage: Eukaryota > Viridiplantae > Streptophyta > Magnoliopsida > Fabales > Fabaceae > Medicago > Medicago truncatula. Next base: position 12,549,791 of record NC_053048.1, read on the forward strand.
AGTTTTGAAAACTAGTTTGCGTTTGTAGGTTTTGGAAACTAAAAAAGAATAACTAAAAAAGTTATAGCAGTTTTTAGTTTTAGTTAAAAAAGGAGGAGCACTGTTACTTTTTGCAAATGACCACTTTTATCATTATAAGATTGTTTATTTTATATCGACACTTGGGTTTTTCCACGCTTATTATAATTGATACATGCACAGACGCTACGCTAATGTGTGACATACAGTTAACTTTAGGCAATGCATTTAGACATACAATTTTTCATTAATGGTTGCTTTTATAATTATAATAAGATCACCTGTCAAAAAGAAAAAAGATTAGGTTTATTAATATATCGACACTAGTTTTTTCCATGCTTGTTATTATTATTAATACACTGACAGAAGCTATGCCAATGTGTGACATTGAACTTTAGGGAATGCATTTAGACATACAATTTAGACCAAGTTTTCTTCTCATTTAAGTGTGTTTTTCCAATTTTTTATTATTATCACTTTTTAGACTTTTTACAATTGATTTTGTCACTGAGTTGTTTTATTGATTTGAAATCAGTCAAATATATAATTCAGTGAAATAAGCTATTATGATACTCATAATGAGACGGAGGGAGTAATATTTGAATATTGAAGTAATTTCGATAAGTTTACTTGTAACATATTTTTATGCCTTATTCTTTTTCGCAGTCTTCAGCTAAAGATGCTCGTTTTGAGCAAATATGGAAGAGCAGAAAAGTAAACAAGGGGACAGCTGATGAAAACGCATTACAAGAAATATGTCAGTTCTATGACATTGTTCGTGTTGACTCTGAAGAAAAAGTTAATCAGGTGCAACAAGAGTAAGTTTTTCTATCAAAGATTGTTTGGTATCTTTGTATGTGGACCTCACTATGATTACTAGCAACATGAGCAAGTGTTTATATAGTAAATAAATATCAAAAACAGAATTCATGATATCTCTTTCCTTATTTATTGAAGACATGTTCATTTAATTAAAATCTTAAATAAATAACCCACTTATCATCAAATCTTTCAAGCTCACGCACACCCTTATAGATCCAAAAAAACTTAGCTCATGATAATTTATTCTCTCCTCTCTGTATAAGTATCATTATTCGGTGTCAATCCACCTATATTTCCCACGAAGTCTGAAGAAGAACAACACCACCAAAATGGCTGAAGCTACTGGAGTGAGTTCACACTGATCATCATCATCAACAACTTCAATCACTTTGGTAGTGAAAACAATGTTCCTTTGAGATATGGGGCCATTATCAACAATGGGTCATTTTAGTTTCCTCAACAACAAGTGAGGATGATCAATGACAACAGCAACAATAGCACTGTTGTTGATGGTTATGGTTTTGGTCCTTTCATCGGTAACAAAAGTGAGTTTGGTAGTTTTGGAACTTGTTCTAATGTTGTTTCTGATTGGTTTGTGCCTAATAATTACCATGAATTTGGATCTCTAGTTTCGCTCTTTAGAAACCCTCTAAAGACCTCTTTAGTTCCAGATCTTCATTCTCAATCTTTTGACCTTTGCATGCCTGTATCAATATATATAAATATATAGGCATGACAATGCTATGAAATGAAGTGAAACACATTGAAATACCTTGAGCAACAAAGATCAAGGTATTTCAATGTGTTTCACTTCATTTCATAGCATTTAATGCCTATATATATATAGAGGGCATATCAAGTGAGAGGAGTAACTTAAATGAGAGGATGAGAGAAATTAATCTGGATCATTGGATCAAAATCAACGCTTCAGATTTAATTGGTCTTTAAAAATGATCATGTATTGTAACCTCCATCTTTCCCCTTCCCCACTTTGTCTCACGATTAATTTCTACTCTTTCTGTGTTTCTTCTTCTTCTCATGGTTTTAATTTCACAAGTCTTCTCATGATTTTAATTTCAAAAGTTGATCCAAACAAAAACTTCTCTATCACCAACATCGTAACCATCCGACCCATTTTTTTGTTTTCGAATTTTAATTTTAATTTACGTTTCATTTCTTTTATGGTGGTCTGGTGTACATCCATGGCAATCTGACAAGATTTTCATAGGCTTCGTCTTCCAATCGTTTTTTTTATTTTTACAAATGGTCTTTTGATAGTTAAATTGTTATTCAATTATCAATTAATAAAATAAAAATAAAAAACCATAGTTGGGATTTGGCTATAGGAAAATTCAATTAGTTTTGAGAAACATGAAACGTAACAGAAGAAGAAGGAGAAAAACTTGACAAATTCATCGAAGCCCAACAATTGAAAAAGTCAAAATTGAAAGAAGTTGCAACAGTAACACACTAGAGATAAATGCAGAAGGTGATTCTAAATTTAATTTTTTGACATTGATGAGAGGAAAAAATGTAGAAGCAGAAGGAGATGAGGGTAGGCGAGAGTGGAGAAGATGAAAAATAGAGGTTGTAGTGCATGATCCTTTTTAAAGAGCAATTAAATATGAAGCGTTGATTTTGATCCAATGGTTCAGATTAATTCATCTCATCCTCTCATTTAAATTACTCCTCTCACTTGATATGTCCTATATATATATATATATAGGCTGCAAAGATCAAAAGATTGAGAATGAAGATCATTGAAGAGAGGTCGTTAGAGGTCTCAAGATGGTTTCTAACAAGAGAAACTAGAGATCCAAATCCATAGTGATTATTAGCCACAAACCAGCCAAGGCTCCGAAACCACCTAACTCACGTGTTTCCAATGAAAGGATCAAAATCAGAGCCACCGACAATAGTGCTATTGTTGTTGTTGTCATTGATCATCATCACTTGTTGTTGAGGAAACTGAAATGACACATTTGATGATAATGCACCATACCTCAAAGGATCATTGTTTTCCCTACCAAAGTGACACTGAAGAAGTTCTTGATGGTGACCAATATGTACTCTAGACACTTCAATCATTTTGGTGTTGTTCTTCACAAACTTTGTGGGAAATATGGGCGTTGACTTGATACGGAAGAATATTTGTTACACATACAAAGGACAAGAAATTTATCTTGACCTAATTTTTTTGAATCTATATCAGTGTGCGTGGGCTTGAACAATTGATGAAAACAGAATTATTTAAGATTTGAAATAATGCAAATATGTTAAAAACTCTTGATGAAAAGATAGTTATTTAAGATTTGAATTAATGCAAATATCTTCAATAAATATGGAAATATTTATTTTCGATTTAATTACTTACACCTGTTGCTATATAAATAAGGAGGGTTATTATTTATTGTCACAGAAAATAAACTTAACATGTGATTAATGCAGAGATATGTCCTTGGAGGATCAAAAACTTTTGTCTAGTTTCCTCCCTTTGCTAAGAGAGGTTATTCCTAATGCTGCTGCGGAGATTGAAGATGATATAAGTGCTCACTCCAAACAAGGTTGTTGTTTAGTTGCAAACTACCATTAAAACACTACTGATCTTGCTACCTTTTCCTCAAGTTGCACTTATTTTATTTTAATATTCTCTGGGTCAATAAAGAAAAGTATATTTGAGTTATGTTGGGGGCATTTTATTGATGTTGTATTGTTATCAACACTTGCAATAAATGATTTGAAATTATTGTTGTTGCTGACCTATATTCTCTTGTTTATAAACTGTTACCTTTTTTTGATAGAATATATAGAGGACTATGTTTATGACCTCTACACTGTAACGGATGAGACGATCGTTGAAGAGGATTCTTCCCATTCTTATCCACTGTGAGTATTTTGTCTATACATGTTTAATATGGTTTCTTATTCTTGCTACTGACACTATTGTGTATCGTCGACTCAGAGTTCAAGTTGAAGAAGAGGATTATTTTGATGGCCTTGACAATTCAGATTATGAAACTGATGACTCTAATGGTATTTCCCTGTCTTTGCTCATCTTTACCCTTAATGTAGATCACTATTGACTGGAAACTCGTTTACACGTGTCACTTGTAGCCGAAGACAATCCAATGAATGATTATCCGGACGAGATTTCAGAAGATGAAGAAGGTTCTGAGTGTGACTCAGAAGAAAGCAAGCACAGCGGATCTAGTAAAGAATTGTCAGATGATGACGAGGATGTGGATGATGAACTTCGTTGTTTTGCTAAAGGTGTTACTTCTGATGTGGATGATCCATTGTATGATGAGGATTTTGATGATTACGAAGGTCAAGGTGTAGGCGATGACAATGATGAAGAAGAGGATGTAGGTAATGAAGATTGGAGGTGGTCATACCGGTGAAGCCATCCCATTATTCCTAAATTCCTGCAGAAAAAAGTTTTTCTTTTTCCGGTATTCAGTTGACTATGTTTAGCATTGTGTAGTGAGTTTTGCATTTGTGGCAACGTAGACTCAAATCTAATGGGTATTCACAAAAATCGCCTTCATTTTTTTCTTTTCATTTTCAAAGTGTGGATATGATAGGATATTCCGGGTTCCTAACAGGATTTTGCGGAGTAAAAAAAACCCAGGATATTACTCCCTCCAATGTCGTATATATAAAACAGGTTAAAATGTTAAATATATTATTGATTTTCATTTATTATCATATTATTGTAGATACGAGGCGTTGCCTGGGTTAGATTATATACACATGGTCTTTTGCCCTAAGAAGACATATAGGAGCAACTCTCTCTTGAATAGGCACAACTTTAGATAAATTTTATTTGGGCATATTGACATGATAAAATTTAAACGAAAAATAATTTAGTCACATCACTTAAATTTTATCACTTGTGTGTTTTCCAAATTTAGATGGATACAAATGCATTAATTATCACTCCATGTGCAAGCGTAATGTAGTTTATTAAGCATATCTACCCATGTGGAAACACCTTGAGTAGCTTGTATTTTAAGACTTCACATAATAAGTGATAATATATAGATTAAGATCAAAATAAAACTCTTCTTTGTAAACATAATTTAAATACCACACCACAATCAACTTCAGTTGATACGTCAAAAAAGCAAGAACATCGAAGTCAATCAAATAACCAAGAAGCCTAAATTAGCCCTTTTAGCTCTAAATCATTAGATATATTTTGTTGTCTCAAATCTCAATTGTGTTACTTTGTCTCTATCTACGAAATCCTACTAATACTACATACGAAAGTATTACCTTTTTTTATCATTATTTGGTAAGCTTCTAGGAAAGGAAAAATTAAAAAAAAAAAATTAGGTTTAATTTTTACTTTTACTTGTTTAAAGATACCTTTTACTTATCCCATTTACACAATATAATTCATTTAAGCAAGATCTCCAATTTTGAGCTTTGTAAATGGAAAAATAATACTTTAACATCAACAAAATAGGTGGATATACATTATTTGGATCTCCAATATTCCTCATTTTCTCCATATTTTAAGCCTACACGACTCTTTGAAGTATTACTTAGCTAATGACACAGATTGTGTCTTGTGTCACAAGAAATGTAACATAATCAACAACTCACATGAGCAATATGATTTGAGGATGAACAATTTTTTTAAACTCAAATACAAGTCAAGTACATATTATAAACTCTCAAGGCACATCCAATTGGACAATCGCCCTAAAGAATAATTTCTATCTGCTCTACCAACAAATGCAACTGCAACAAACACTTTTCTTTGCTACACTGGAAAATGACTTTATTCCTCATTATTCAGATACTCCAAATCACAGCCACCCAAACTCAAATCAAGTTAAAATATCTGCTTGAATTTTATTTAACTTCGCATAGAGCCCATTTTTTACTATAAGTTCTTCATGGTTACCCGTCTGCAAAACAAAAAACACATTGTTTAGGCATTGGTTTTAAACTATACAAAAACAAAAATGGTTGAGTAGTGTCCAATTCTTGCGTAGCACCAGATCATTAACCAGGTCAAAAACTTGCAACAACCATATAATTGCAGAACTGGTTCATGTCTAAACATAAAAGAAAACAATTGTTATAATGAAAATAACTAAGTTCAACAGGAAATCACCTCGATAATGCGACCATTATCCATAACAATGATCCTGTCAGCAGCTTTTACAGTAGAAAGCCTGTGAAATGTCGATAACTTCAATGCAACTACTGTTATAAAGCAATTGAAACAAAGGAAGAGGGTTAAGAACTTACCTATGTGCTATGATAACGATGGTTCTTGATTTAGCTTCGTCTTTTAATGTAAACAATACCTCCTAAAATAAGAATTGTATAACATGTCAACAACTGCATGTCATAGTTTCATTTAGATAAGAAAAATACATTTAACAAAAAATTGGAAATTAGAACATTGAAAAGTCGAGCCATAGTTTCAAATTGCAGTTGTGATGCCACCGTGAAGACCTCTAAAACAATCATATTGTGGCAACAATTGTGGTTGCAGACACAATTTAAATCTATGGTCAAAACTTGAGAAACACACCTTGATGTAATGTTCACTTTCAGAATCCAAGGCACTGGTTGGTTCGTCAAGAATCATAATAACTGGGTCCCTAAGAATGGCCCTGGCAATGGCAATTCGCTGCTTTTGTCCTCCGCTAAGGGCATTACCATCAACAAGGGTTTCATAGCCATTAGGTAGTGAAGAAATAAAGTCATGGGCATAAGCCAGTTTTGCTGCCTGTTTAATATCTTCTTGACTTATGTTCCTAGGACAGCCATATTTTATGTTTGACTTTATGTCCATGTTGAAGATATGGGGTTCCTGTTTGAAGTTAAAATGATTCAGAAAATGAATTTATAATCGAGTATTAGTTAAATATTCTTTCAGTAGTTTAACCTGTGAAACATATCCGATGTTCTGCCTTAGCCACCTGATATCCAACTCCTTTAGAGGGATACCATCAACAGATATCTGCAAATAAAAATACTACAGACTATAAGAAATTATTACCATATGAATGTTTATGTAAATATATACTAGCTTTGATATGGTAATGTCCTCTCTTTGCTATTTTGACCATGGTTTTATCAAGCGAATTTCTACTACAAAATTGAATAGCTTAATTGTATTATCTATCCTCTTTGTTGTTTGCATAATCATCATCATCATCTTTTTAGTAGGATTTATCATCTCAATGGTGGAGGAGAATATTAAAGAAATAGTTTTTCCATTTCAGCAGCAGTAACTAATTGAGATCATGACATCACAAATTTGCTTTTCAAAAATAAGATACAAGAAGCTGATGAGATAGCTTGTGATGGGGCAGTCATGATCATTAGAAAAGCTGTCTACATAACTTGCACCAAGAAGGTAGGGAAGTGTTTGCTGTAGTAAGATGTTGCTCTTGTTTCAATGTAAACGTACTTAATGAACTTACGGAACAAGGTAGATGAATGTGAAGGTAACTCAAAATGGATTAAAAAAAAGGATTAATCTAGAAGTGAATGATGACTATTCTTATATATACTTTTACATTAATTTGTGATTGTGAGTATTGAAGATCCAGCGACTAAGAATATGCTCCATTCAACAGATGTTGTTCTTATTAAACAAAATAAATGAATTCCTACCATGAGCTTGGTTACACGTACAAACGTTTAATTCCAATTTACCAGGACTGAAAGATATAAATAATTTACCTGACCGCTACTAGGCTCATAGAGACGAAGTAAAAGGTTGATTAATGTGCTCTTTCCACTTCCACTAAGACCAACCTTGGCAAGGTAGAAATATCCAGTTAATCTTTGAGCATCACCAACATAAAATCACTATAACAGAGAAATAAATCTTACAATGGCAATGACTTGATTTGCTTTTATAGAGAAGTTTAAGTGTTCTAGAACAGGCATCTGTGTCAAAAGTCAGAAACAATGAAAAATTAATGATAACTATACACATCAATGAAATATCTAAACTGAAAGGATAAAAGCATTTTATGGGCGCAACAAATGATACGAGCATATGTGTTCAAATTTTGAGCAGAAATGACTAACTTAAAACCGTGTTTTTTATAAACAAATGTAGTGAAAGACGCTTAATAGAACAAAAACACATACCATACTCCTTGCAGGATAATGAAATGATACATTTACAAACTGAACATCGCCCATTAACTTCTGCAACTTAATTCCTGTAGACATGGGAAGAACAATTAAACAATATGTAATTTCATACCTTATAAGTAGGGAGGGCAAGGGACTGAAACAACTACTTGCCTTTGGTTAAGAACTGGTCACAGGGCAAAAGATTCATCAACTGGAAAATTTGTTCCGATGCTCCAATGGACTGCAGTAATGATGATAAGCTGTTTGTCACCCTCCAAGTAGCATAGATCAACCACTCACAGTATAATACATACTTAGTAAGTTGCTCAACAGTGACACTACAACTGAGAACAGACATTCCTCCTAAAAGCACTGCAAATATCTGCAAGTTGTAATTTAACAAAAAACAATTAAATAATTACCAACACAACACTGTCCCTAAATATAAGACCTTCTTGAGAAATTTATTTATTTATTTTTGTAAGACCCCTTTCAAATTTTCAATTGCATTATTTCTTTGCTAAAATTATCTTAATTAATATACATCTTCTCTTGTAGTAAGCAATGAAATTAATATTGTTACCAACTTCCTTGGAAAATGGGAAAAGCATTCAAGATTTCAAAACCACCGGTTGGTTCTTCAAAAACGGTTAAAAATATCGAAGACAGATGCCAAACTTGAAAAACTAACTGATTTATCCAAGTATTTTGCCAGTAGAATATTTGGACTCTCATGGAAAGGAAGAGTAAGTTGAAAGAATTTTAATTTGATCATAATTCAAAACTAATAAACTTATGAGATAGAGGATTATTAGATTGTGGAAGATTTACAAAAGAACCAACAACAGGACAACTGGCCAAATAATGATAAACAAACACAAAATTGAATACTCTTTTTTTGATATGTTGATTTACTTTTGATGAACAAACCTTTAAAATATGACATATTATGATACCTTTTAGAAGTAAATCAAAATTCTATCAATGCCCAAAAAATATATTAAAGCAATTAAGAGGAGGCATGAAGGGAGCATTTTTTCTTTCATTATAAAAAAATTATAAAAGGCAATAGAAGTATACTAAAGTAAAGGAGTATCTACTACTGCCTCCGTCCCTAAATATAAGACATTTTATGTTAAATGAGTCAAACCTGAGTTGACCGGTAAAGGGTACTAAAGCTCAGGTTCCATAAACCATTACCCACGCTCTCTCTACCGCTAATAAATGCTAATTTCTGTAGCCACTGATCGTACCTGATCAGATTAAATGCAGTATAGTTAGTAATAGAATTACTGACATAACCATTTACAAAAATATATGATCAATTTGTGGATGCATTTATCACACTCAGGATGCGTAGATGAAATCAAAACATAAATTATGTTGCTAATATCATTGCAAATATCTGCAACTTTCGATTTAACAAAAAAAAAAAAAAAATTAGAAATGTGTATGTAGTATGTATTATGCCTTAAAAAAAGGGAAAAACTTACAAACAGCTCTAACAATTTTTTAGGCGCATATTTTTTTGTAGAAACCAAATAATTTAACAGTAGCTGTTATAATGTGACATCTGAGAGAGTAAAAGAAAATTTAGGTTCATTTATACCTATAGACTAGTAATTAAATTTGTTGGAAAATATTTAGGGATATATATTTAAAAAAGAGTGAGACATAAGAGAATTTGAGAGAAAACTGAACTTGTATATTTATAAAATGTGTAAAATGATTCTTTGATGTTGTGGGTTCAGAGGAAACTCATTTATAGGGTACATTTGATGGTCAGAATAAGAGAGACTTGATAGGATAAGAGATCATATCACGTCTCGGTCCAGTGTTTGGTGAGCCAGCAGATATGATAAGTCATCATGTCACCTTAACTTATACTGTCTCTTTAATTAAACTCTTATTCTGGGGCGGGGTCTAGGTCATAACCAGAAGATTGGATAAGAAAAATAATTTCCTCATTTACCCTTATAAAATATAATTTAATAATACAAAAAATATACATTGGTATCTTTAGTTGTATAAAACAAATTACATTTTAGACCAATGCATATAAATTCTATTCATTGCTATCCTAGAACTTAAATTAAGGGAAAGTCCTAGAACTAGAATTAAGGGAGGGTGACTATGTCCTAGTAGTAGAAAAAAAAAAAAAAGGGAAATAGTTTAAAACATAAGAAGAAATGCATAAAATAAAAGTTAACAAAATCCTAAAATACATGCCAAGGTATAAATTTTTAGCATATAATAAGGGAATAAACAAAACAAATCACCTTTCAAATTCTTGTTTTCCGGTTCCATACACTCGGACAGTTCTTATCGAAGAAAGTGTCTCCTGAGCTACCTGTAATAGAAAAGGTATTAATAATTAAAATAAGATTATGGTCAATATATCAGAAACGGTATCTACCAAATAATGTGTATACGTCGTTGGCACAAGCTGTGAAATCTTGGGTTAACTTTGCGGCTTTTCTTTGATACCTATTAAAACAAAAAATACATGCTTTAGACAATCAGCATTGCCAGAGAATATGGCCAGGGATATGTATTCATCATCTTCATGTGTGACAAAGAAAACCCTTTATCTCAAACATGATGGATAAAAAAATAAAGTCATTTAGTTTGAGATACAAACAAGTTCGAAGATAGACCAACCAAACAACGATTAAGCAATTGAGAAGTACTCCCTCCTTCCGGTCACTATTATAAGCATAAAAAAGTGTTTTAAATCTTGGTCACTATTATAAGCAAACTTAGCTATTTTTGAACTATCTAAATCTATTATTCCTAATATACCCTTCAATTAATTTAAGAACATTTAATGCAGGTAGTTGATGAGTTTTTCTTAAAAGGACAATTTAGTAAATTTGACTTAAGTTTTATATGAAAGCTATAAATTAAGTGCACTTAACTGCATTTCTTAAACTCCATGAAGTAGTTTTTTTCTTATAATAGTGACTTGAGGTATAAACTTAAGTATTAATTATAAGACAAGATAAATGAAGTACAATAGGAAGATCCTACTGCCACATAGCAAGGCTCCTACAAAGAGCTCCATCAACACTTTCTGATTCTAAAAGATGCCTCTTCTCTTTCTCTCATCACTCCTCGTATAACAGAATACCCATTTCACTTTTGTCATTCCCCTTCACCCTCAGCCACATCAGCAGACTACTTCTGGACCCTTCTATTCGTCCTAGCATAAACGCTTCACTCATTGGGACCCAAATTCTTATTTGCAGCCCCATCACTTTGTTATGTGATTACTATCACTATCACTGTCCTATATAGATACCAGATTGAATAAAAAATCCAAAACGCCAAGTTCATGCTAATGTGGATGACAACAGTTTGCTGACATACCTTCATTGCACACACACTATCTCAACTTATATATCATTTTCGGTAATCAAACAAACAAGAATATGTCTATACTGTCGCTCCCGGATAGCAGAGTGAAGCAGTTAGACTCAAAACTGGTATTGCACCTCTGCTGATGCAGGATGACCATTTTCTATTATTATTTTACTATTTATTAAATAATTAATACAACACACACTAAATAAGTCATATGAAATTATTTAACTGATTTATATTATGTTTGCATATAAATAGTTTTTCATTATTTTTTAAGTAATTTTGTTTGTTATGTTTTAAGTATTTAGGTCAATGGTAAATTAAAAGGGAAAGAGGGCAGTCCAAATGCTTGGCCCATCATTAAGTTTTCACTTTTTACCAAGTTAATCAAAACTAGACCAACAACTATATCCGATATCGATATAGAAGAACCTGCAAACCGCCCTGTCACAGAACTGGAAAAAAAAGCTAAACACCAGGTCAAAACCTGCAGTTGACCTAGTCATAACGATTAGATAGCTTTTTTTGACTTATTTTTGAAAAATTGTTCTTTTATATTACTCACTAGCCTTATTTCAAGGTAGGAAAAAAAGAATAATCAAGATAAAAGAGATGAATACGACAAGAATGGAGTCCAAGTTATCTTCTTAACAAAAAGACAGTACAAAACTAGAGAACCAAAAGAAAAAAACAATCCCTTAAAATAAACACGGAAAAGTTACCAATGCTTACCTGCCATAAACCATGAAAATTGCAGATAACACAGAACAAATCATCAATGCGGATAATGCTAGAGGCCAAGATAAAGCCAGTAAATTAATTATTGCTCCTGATCCCTAGATATCAAAGAGAAGAACATGTCATGCGCTGAAAAATAATAATACCATCAAACTTAACCAGAAGATTGATATGAAATCAAGACCTGCAAAGTGTTGCGTAATATCAACTGAAGATCATTTCCTATAACATGCGAAAGCCGTTGACAATCTGCTGCAAGCCTGCTTGTCAAGGTACCAACTTTTTCTTTATCAAAATAGGATATGTCCTACAAATCACAAGCCTAAGGTAACCATAAGAAATGAAGAAAATAAAAACAAATAAATAACTAAAAAATGCTAAAGAACACCTTTGTTAGCCCAGTATATATTCGATTTCCAAAACATATACCTGAAAAAGAATGGCTGTATACAAGTGTTCTCGGAGACGCTTTACCTGAAAAATGACATATGCAGAATGGGATGATGTGTTCTGAATTAGTAAACACTAAACACCAATCGTACTTAAAAGAAAAAGCAATAATCTCTATAGGGGGAAATCTTATACAATTGCAATTAGAACATAAAGAGAGCAAGAGAAGGGAACTCTCAAGTTATAAACAAGGAAAAAAACTCTTCAATCAATGTAAAAACTGAAATTATAATTGTCAGAATACAAGAAAATATCTTAGAATGAGAATGCCCAAAACATCCTCTATTTGTTGTAAAACACTAGCCTAAAATCGCCTAGAGGAGTTCCAACGACGTTCAACATAAAATTCACAATGATACAAAGCAACGCACAGGCGGGATAAAAAATTCTAGCATACAAAAGTTTAGGCATCCAAAACATTAATTGAAAATAGCTGCGATAAAAAACAACTCACCAAGGTTACATTCAAAATTCCAAAGCAACCACTTCGCAAACCACTGAAATTCAAATAAGAGAACCGAATAACCACCCACTCAATCTTAATAATGAAATGTAGAATATAACAAATAGGCCATGGCAAGAGGAAATTAATTTGAGGCAAGCATTCCTTGTTTGGATAATAGTGGAACTCATACAGATAATAAGACTTTTTATACAAGATTTGATTTAGCATATGGGTCGTGTGTTTTAAGAATCTGGAGATTAGTAGCCTCCTACATTTACATTGTGAAGTGGCATGGTCACTCTTAGATTTTTTATATTGGGCCTAACTCATCCTTACAGAACCGGCTTGTAAAGTGAGGGCTGCCCATACTTTATAAACACTACTGACTACACCAGCCATATCTCTAAGCAATATGGGACTAAATCCATCCTTTTAAACCCAACACAATGAAGGTGTTGAAGGCTGCAAATAAGTCAGCCCAAATGCCGCAATTAGGCAGCTAAGGGCAGACCGCAATAAAGGCGGAATTTCCAATAGTTACTTTACGACAAGCTCCTTTTTTAGGACAAGATCCTTGATTAGTCTAGAGTTCATTTTGGTTCAATACCTTGGATATCCTATTAAATTATAATTATAGCTTTTGAAAAAAGTGGCTAAAATTAGGTTAGACAAGCTCTACAAGAACTACCTGCATATCCCTGAAGTGAAACATAGAAGAACCAAAAACATTGCATTCCTAGAGAATGCCACGGTCTCACCACTCTGTGCTGAAAATATTGATGCTGCTAATATACTTGGCATGGTGATTTCTGAAAGCTGCAGCCGCAGATACAACAAATGGCAATAAATGTTGAGAATTAATGCAGTGGAGCAGAAAGATGATGAAGCTACAGTGCCACACATATATCACATTGCTATAGTCATTTTATGATACCAATGCCATTCCAAAAGCCATTTGAAATTTAGCCTTATATGAAATATGATATCAAATACCGTTTAGGCTGCTTTGCATGAACTTTAGCCTACTCTCCCTCACACCAGGTCTTACCTCTTTGTAACCAAACACCAAACACAAGATTATAATATAACTTTGAAGCAACTTAGAGAGTCCACTTTTGATCCATCGTACAAAAATAGACCTAGTGGCTTGTCAGAGCTAATGGCCCGGGCCTATTTACTAAAAAAGCTCGGCGAAGGCATTTTAGGCCATCTAAAAATCTTCTAGGCTTAACATATAAGCCTTAAACAAAACTTACACTATTATCGTTATTGTTGTTGATTTTGTATTACACTTATATAATATATCTAGAAATTATACATTTGTTTACCTATAAAAAAGCTTTGGTTCGTTGTCAACCATAAAGGCTTAGGGCTGTTTAGAGGTAAATCTGTCGCCTGTTTAAAGGCCTTACTACAAAGCATACCTTGAAAGAGGCAAAAGGATACACCGTACACCAAGATTTTAAAAGGTCAAATCATACCTTAAAAATGGCCTATATAAAGTAAATAGGTCAAAATCAGACCTTGAGTTTGTAAAATAAAACAAGCTGGTTCGAAGTAAGACTTCATCTTACTTGATCCATTTCTAATAAATCCCAACCCATCATATCTCTCTCTTTATCAGCGTTAATCAACAGAAAAAGCATGTATGCAGAAACGTTAGAGGACTTCAAAAGTGAGATTGGAAGAGTTTGTTGGAGCTCCCAACAAAAAGTTTCAGAACCATGTCACATATACCAAAACTTTCAAAACTAAATCAACTAAAGTAACATCTTTCCGAACTGAATGCATTTTTAGAACCCCAGTGGTGTTGAATGTTACACGACAAATGGTTCAAATTAATAAAAAACATGTTTTCATCACAGTTTTTCATCAGTAAGCAACAACAATAATGTGTATGTTTGATTTCCCTTTAGAAGGAGCATAAATGGATCCTAGAGGTGTAGAATTGATTTTGACATGTTTGGTTGCTCTCAAGTAGAATTGATTTTGCCTTCAATCATGAATTAACTTGAAGCTTTTGATTTTAGAATTGATTTTTACACTCAAATTCACTATATTCAACTCACTTTTACATGAATCTAGCCAAACATAAATCACTTTATCTTCAACTCACTTTTAGCCAGAATCAATTATGCCTATGTTTACTTCCATGTTTGGAGCACCCATAATTGATTTTGGAGGTGCAAAATTGATTTTGACATGTTTGGTTGCTCTTGAGTAGAATTGATTTTGCCTCCAATTATAGTTAGGATTTGTTGTTTTTTAGTCTAAACGCGAGTTTTACACTAAAATTTCTCAATTCAACTCACTTAAACATAAATGCAGGGACATTACAATATGCAGGGATCGGAGTCAAACCATTTATTCACGGGGTTAAAATAGACTATTTGAACAAAAAAACAAAAAATGTATCAAGCAACCATAAACTACTCTAATTCAAAACATAGCATTTAAGTAATAATAAATTCTGAACATTGTTAGTTAAAGAAAGAGTAAAAACTCACAGCAGCTAAGACAAGAGAGACGAACGCCACAAGTGCAACCCATCGCTGATCGGCAACCAGCTCCCACATTCGTCGGAGAGCAAGCAATGCGGGCATGGGTTCAGCACGGTCTTCTTCCGGATGTTTGGGTAGCGTCCACCAATCGCCACCGGGTAAAGTTGAGGCAGCGAATGCAAGCCGTTTGGGGAGAATGTTGTGGAAGGTAGAAGAAGAAGAAGAAGAAGAAGTGCAACGGGTTATAAGGCTCTTCTTTATGATTTTGGAGAAGAGAACAGAGTGGGTTTGGGGTTTGTTATTGTTGTTGATGGAGTGTGGGAAAGGAAGTGAATTTGAAATGGAGAAGTAGTAGGACGAAGACATGGCTATCTATTGCAATTTCCAACTTCTGTTCTCCATTCTGCTTGTCCACGGACAAATTCGATCAGATTATTATTATTACTGCATTTAGGTTACGTGGCATAACATAACTAGTCTAGACAAATAGACACGTGATTAATTGCTACATGGTTAGATGGTTAACTGAAGTAGAATAAAATTTCATAAATTTTTATAACACTCGTCAAGGCAAATAGATACTCCTTTCATTTTTAAATATAAATAAAATTGACTTTTTAGATTCATTTATTTAATGATGTATGTAATCCATAATATGAACCACATACATCATTAAATGAATGAACCTAAAAAATGAATTTTGATTATATTTAGAAACAAAGGGAGTAGATTGTTAATCTACTACTAACAACATGTACTAACAATATATAAAAATCGAAGCACATAATCGTCCTTATTAAAACTCATGATCTCCTTAATTTTATATGCATAATGAGCATTTTGCAAAATTTAATTTAGGAAAATGCTGAAATAGACGACTCGTGTAATTTGCACGAACAAGTTTAAAACTACCATTAACTATTTTTTTTTTAAATTTGGATTCAATAGAAAATGACAAATTTTGCTTGTGCTGTAAATTAATCATAAAAACATCTCATTCGGTGGTCTAAATATGTGTCTTACCTCACCATTGTTTTCTGATACTCCCTCCGTCCCACAATAACCGAGTCATTTGAAAAAAAAAATGTCTCAAAATAACTGAGTCATTTCAATTTTCAATACAATATTAATTACTTTTTTCATTTATAACTCTAATTAATATTACTTTCACAACTTCCAATTCAATATAAGTACATAAAATCTGCAACGGGTGCGGTGCAAACATTGAACAATCTTTTGCATATAAAATAAAAAATTATTTAAAGAAACACTACATTAATTTTGATTTTGAGGGAGTTTGGCGGACTATTTGTTTACGTAAAGAGTTTGGCAGATTGGGGTTAGGCAGTTGAGGTAGTTTATTTTGTCTCTGTTGGGAAAGTGGTGTTGGAGGATGCTAGTTGATAGGAGAGATTTTTGGTATAGGGTGTTGGCTGCAAGGTATGGTGAGGAGGCATGGAGGTTGGGGGCCGGAGTGGTTCTTATTGGTGGAGGGAGGTTGCGAAAATTAGGGACGGTGTTGGTAACGTTGGGGGGAATAGTTCTCGGAGAGGGTGTCCCGTAAGGTGGGGGATATAGTAGATACTTTCTTTTGGTAAGATCGGTTGTTGGGTGAGGTTCCGTTTTGCATGAGGTTTAGTCGCTTGTTTGATCTTTAGGCGAAAAAAGTTAATTTTGAAAATAGTCATGAGTTTTTAAATTTTTATCTAATCGACTTTCTCGTATATGTACACAAAAATTTGCTTATGTAGATAGAAGGACATAAAATCTGCAACAGATACGGTGCCAACATTGAATAGTTTTTTTGCATATAAATAAAAAGTTATTTAATAGAAACACTACATTAATTTTGATTTTGACAATAGTCATGAGTTTTAAAAAATTTATCATATCAACTTTCTCATTTGTCTACAAAAAAAATTTGTTTTCGCATATATAAGCAAATAAAATCTATAACTGGTGTGACTCAACTATTTAACAAATTTTTGTATATATAAGAGAAAAATATTTAACAGAAACCTTACATTAATACTCATAATTTTCATTTAATATTTATAAACATTTTTCAATATTAACAATCTAATTATTTTTTATATATTATCGCAATGTTACGTGGCCCGTGCAAAAGCACGAGTCTCTTAAAAGTTTCAATTGACAGAGGAGCATGATCAAGCACAAAACAACATCTTAGAGGTGCATTCCCTTTCGTCACACTTATCTTATACAAGGAAATTCGTTTGACTTTTAAAAGAGTCTTGCAAATCTCTACACCAAGTATAAGACACTTCAATACCAACATTCTCAGCAAACTTCCATGAATTAAACTTAAATTCCAACAAAATAAAGACAATACATAATAATGATGCTACCTAAACATAATCTTGTGGCAGAATCAAACTCTTGAGAATATCTTCATGCGATCTCAGCAACCTGGCTTCCATCTCAATCCTCGGGAACATGCGGTGCTGACGATATACGGAGAACATGCTCCTCACACAGTCATCGTCTGCCATCATTATCTCGTCGGACTGCAATAAACCGGGACGTGCATACTGAACGTCCTCCACCCTCTTTGTGTCTCCGGGGTTGAGTCCTTGGTTGATTTTATTAAGTTGGTCCTTTAGATCCTTTAGCGTGACATCGACCTGAACCTTGAACAAATGAGGGTTTCCACCGTTGAAGCGTACTTGAATGTTGAACAAATTGTCCATTGTTTGAGATCTACACTATAAGAAATTAAACAATCAATGAAAAACTCATTCAAACATTTCATCAAACACTTGGAGTGCAAATTATACATAAACCCTAAAACTCAAAACTACAACATAAACATGCAAACAATTAAGCAACATAACTCTATTATAACAAGTATTCATAATACCTTAGAATCAGTCTTCAAACATAATTATACCCAAAGTTCGAAATCTCTTCCCGTGACCAAGAGACTCAATCCTAATAGTGTTTGTTCAAGGTGAATCAATCCCAACCCTAGTGTTTGTTGCAAGAGAAATGTATTTTTAGAGAAATTTCTACAAACCCTAGTTTTGTTGTTGACTTCTAATCCTTGTTTTTACCTCACTTCTCACTTTTCATCTGATAGATGATATGTATTTTTAGAGAAATATAACTCGTAAATTTGGAACAGATATCACGTTGAAGGTACATTTATTTTTTCTTTCTCCTTTAGTGCAAAATATATTTGCATCAAATATTCCTTTTAAAAATATATTTACATCAAATCTTCCTTCATACGGTACAAAAATATATTAACTGTCCTTAAGTATAATTTCAGCAACAATCTTCTAGAAGCACAAAATATATTTGAAACAAATCTTTTATATCAGTAGCAACAATCTTCTTCATCCATTAAATTTAAAGTTAATTTCAACAATAGGTAATGAAAAAGTCAGCCCAAACTCATCTATTTTAATCGTATTTTCTTTGTATATAGTATAGATTTAGTTAATTATATATTTTTGAGGCATATTTGTGTTTTTGATTTGTTACTATTTAAAAAAAATCTAAATATATTTGTTTCTACTTGTTAATTTGTAATCAAATATTCCAAAAAAAAAATCCAAATTTTCCTACATAAGTTAGCTGTTTTTTTATAAAATAATTTTTTATTTGGTTTAGTTTTACATAAGTTTCTATTTGCAATAGAAATATAGAGTTATGATACATAGACACCCTTAGGTGGAAATATATCTGGATATCCATACAAAAATCTGACATGTGGTCACGTGGATCCTGAACAAGCACATTTTATCTTTCCTTTCCTCTTCTCTCTTCCTAGTATACAAGATGTACAAAGGTGTATGGAAATAAAGGGTGTCTATGTAACATTTTCCAAAAATATATAGACAAGCAGGAACGTGGCTTTCACGTCCATTACACATGCGTCTAAGATTCATTTTCAACAAGTAATCTTGCTCTTTCAAACACACTTCACTTCTCACCTAATCCTAATATTTTCTCTAATAAAAAAAACCAGACACACCTTACTATATTCTCCAAACAACACAATAAAACACAGAGAGATAGAGAAACAGAGAGAGAGAGAAACCAGAAGAGATGGAAAATAGCTTATACGATGAACTATTACAAGAAATATTCCAAAAACTTCCATCTTCTTCTTTCTCTTCAATCTCTCTTGTTTCAAAACGGTGGCTTCATCTCTACCGTTCATCAAAAACCTCTCTTTCTCTTCGTTTCAACAATCAACACCTTTCTTCCTTCATCTCTTTCCTCAATCAACACCCTTCTCTCTCTTCTCTCTCTCTCATCCTTCTCTCATCATCACCATCAACAACACCTCTTCTTCTCTCTGTTATTTCCTCTTCTAAGCTTCTCTCTCTCAAATTCTTGGCTGCTCCTCTTCCTCTCTCTTCCATCACTTCTCTCTCAAACTCTTGTACCAAGTTGACCTCTCTTTCTATAACTCTCTCAAGACCAATTTTTCTCAACTGGGTTTTGCTTTTTCCTTGCTTGAAACATCTCTCAGTTGTTTTTTGTTCTTCTGAGGAGGTGAATTTCCAAAATTGTGTTTTTGAAAGTGATGATTTTGATAAGGAATTGGGTTTGGAAAGTCTTTGTTTTGAGAATATTCGCGGAGATGATTGGGGAATTGGTTGGCTATGGAAGAGATGCAGAAACCTTAAGAAATTGAAGCTTCTTAGTTGTCAAGGAATTGGTGGTTCTTACTCTTGTTTTGTTCAATGTTTGCAGGGTATTCAACAAATTGAGCTCAAGACTTGTAGAAGCGTGGTTGATGGAGTTTTGTTGAACCTTGCACAACATTGTAACTCATTGGAATCACTTTTGGTTCATGATGGTGGTAGCAGAGAGGGTTTGCTACATTTCTTTTCAAATTGTAGTTCTAATAATTTGCATAAACTCGATTTTCGTTTACCTATGGACCTTGAAAACAATCATCTATTTGCTATTGCTATGACTACAAATTTTCGAGGCCTTTCGAGTATTAGGCTTCAAAGTTGTTGTCTTGTAACTGGTGAAGGGCTTAAGGTTCTAAGTGTAGCATTGAGTAATGGTCTTGAAGAATTGGCACTCATAAACTGTGATGTTGTTGAAAGGGAAAAAGGTTTGCTTGCTACTTTAGGGCAACATTTGAGGCAATTGAAGAAACTTGATTTGTCTCATAATGAAATGTTGTTTGATAAGGATTTTATTTCAATGTTGGTTTCATGTATTCATTTGGTTGATTTGAAGGTTAGAGGGTGTAAAGGGCTTACTAATTTGGCATTGGTTACCATGGTTAGGAGTTGCAAGAGACTTGAAAATGTTGATGTTATGCATTGTTTGGGGATAGAATCTATGGCTATTGAACTCTTTGTTAAGAATTGTTCACATTTGAGAAGATTGGAAGTTGAAGGAAGCAAACTCTCTGATGCTACAAAATTGTGGGCATCGAATAAATTTATTGAACTTGTTCTCTAATATAAATGTCACACCATGAGGTTATATTTGGAATAAATATGTATACATCGCACTCACAATTGCTGTATATTTACATTTTCTGTAATTTATATTTAAACATGAAGTTATGTTTGGTGAGTATTCAAATAAGTTATGTACATAAACATTTATCTGATTATTAATGCAACTTGACGAGTGCGTACACACAATTGTTCTACTATATATGCTTCATCTGGGTGTACAAGAACATGTTCGTTTGTGTTGTGTGGTCCCATCATATTGTCTTCTTAACATAGATTTCTCAAAGGGAATTGTTATATGGAAAATGCTAGATATCAGTTACAGCATGATGCTGTAACAGATTAGGACCGTCCAGTTTATATGAACGGCCCAGATCATTCAACTGTATTAAATTGATGTCTAATCTTAACCGTTGTTCTAATATTAATGGCTGAGATTTATTACAGCATCAAACTGTGTGTTTTTTACGGCACCAAAACCCCCGTTTGGTTCGGGGGTTTTGATGGGGAGGGGAGGGGAGAGGAGGGGAGGGAATATTTTAAATTTGTTGTGTTTGGTTCAATTTTTAGAAGGGGAGGGGAGGGAGAGGAAGGGGAGCAAAATCCCTCATAAGCTCATTTATTGCTCCCCCTCAAATTGGAGTTTTTTTGGAGGGGAGGGAAAGATAAATGATTTAATGCAATTTTAATTATATTGACATAATTATCCTCACATTCATTTTTAAATGACAAAATCATCCTTATTAAAAATTTAAGTGTTTTCAATATATTGTTTATTACTCTTTTTTTCTTTTTTTGACAAGTATTACCCTTTTTTTTTAAAATGCCTATATCATCCTCTTTTTTTATTTTTTATTTTTTATTTTTAAGTAGAACCACATATTCTTTTCTTCTAATATTTTTTTACAAGATTTTTTTTTTTTTGCACTAACGTTGTTCTCATTTTTTTATTTAATATTTTTTAATCGTATTATATATTAAAACATTATCAAAAAATTTTGTTTGGAATTTTTTATAAATCAGTTCTAACAATAATTTTTTTATAAATATTTTTATATTTTCGTAGATTATTTTATAAATATATTTTATAAATTAATGCTCTAATATTTATGAATAGGCAATATCTTGTCAGAAGTTTTGTGTATGATTATTTATGGCGTTTACGGTTACTAAGTTTTCATGTTTAATTTTTTATGAAGTGAATAATTTAAAAATCGTGATACTATTTTAATATTAGAGGGATAAAAAAGTAATTCAGTTTTAAAATCCCTCCCCTCCCCCTGTGAACCAAACACATATTTAATTAAAATCTCTTCCCTCCCATCATTTGAACCAAACATATATTTAATTGAAATATCTCCCCTTCCCTTCCCTCCTTTTCCCTCCCCTTCATTAAAACCCCTCCCCTCCCCTCCCCTTCGTTGAACCAAAGGGAATTGTTGTATAACTGATGTGCCACCTGCATGGATTAATATATTGTCACATTTGCGCCAAAACCAACAACAATAAAATTTTAAGATAAACAGAGGTTCCACAAAAACTATTAATCAAAATATCAAACATGATATAATACATGTTGGATGATCGAAGCAACATCCAAAAAACATAAATGAATTGACCACGAATACACCGAAGAATGTTACTATTTGGTTGAATTGGTAACCAATAACCACTTGTTTAAATAAAAAGAGGTAAAGAAACAATGTTGAGGGATGGTATCAGGTCAAAGTGACATAAAACCACCCCTACAATGAAAAAATGAAGAGAGAAAAAAGTTGAGATCAAGGTGGGAGGAGGCTGACCCTAATTCTTTTTTGGTTAAAATTAAGTGATATGGTCTCTAGATTTGAAATTGATTTTTACATTCAATAAACAAAGAATTTTGGACACACTGCTGTTTGCACCATGGTTTTTGGCATACCCTCGTCCCAGTGGCGGAGCCACTCATGGAGTAGGGTGGACCACGGCCCACCCAAACCCTAAAAAATATCATTTTAATAAGTATATAAATCAATACACATTTTAGAGTTTAGAGTATGGCGTTATATATATATATATATATATATATATATATATATATATATATATATATATATATATATTCTAGCGTCCAGATGGTCTGCTCTTTCTACTGCGTTAACGCATGTAACTCATAAACAGTATGTTTTTCAACATCAATGTTGTTTAGTTTTTCTTTATATATCTTGGAGAAAATTATTAGAATTAAAAGAAATATCATACATTACCCTCAAAAAGAGAAAGTTCTAATGTGATAAAAAAATATGTAAGATAGATAATACATGCACTTCTCTAACATGGAGTTATTTACGATTTACTTAGTTTTGTGATGCATACTCATCTATATAAGAAATATGAATATGCATGAAACATGAGTGAAATTTATGGGAGTGGGTTTCACGAAGACAATAAATCTTTCCTACCGCTAACCCAATTTATAAAAACCTTTATTGATTACAGTTTAATCTTTTTGCATTTGTCTAATATTCACCCATTCTCCATCTCTCCTGTTAAAAGAAACTCCCTCTTTATCCAATGCACCTCTCTCTTATTGCATTTGTCTAATCATTTTTATCCCTACTATCGAGTTTCCGCTTTAGTACACTTTAATCAAAGCCACAAAAAGTTTGAAAAAAAGTCATTTTGGTGATTTTTTTATGTTGTGAATTCAGTTTAATCAAAGCCACAAAAAGATTGAAAAAAAGTCATTTTGATGGTTTTTTTTTATGTCGTGAATTCAGTTTAGCAATTTTGTAAAAAAAATATTTTTAGTGTTTGTAATTTAAAAAGGAAAAGTAAGCCCTCCTCTCATAAATCTTCCATCTAAACACACCATTCTTTCTAAAAAAAAACATAATATGGTGAATCACAATCAATATTTCTCACCAACAAACAAATAAATTTTTTGAAAGATTCTTCCACACAAAAATAAAGCCTCCCAACAATACCAATGAAAATTCACTATGTGTAAGCTTTTCTCAAAGGCAACTGAAAAGTAGAAGAGGAAAAAAAAGCAATATATCAAGTGCCAAAGTTATAAAAATCATAAATCAATAGCTTGATTAAAGAAACAAACAATAGATACCTAAGAGCACCAAATAATTGATCTAGGACGGAAATAAGTAAAAACCAAACATATGCAAAAAAAACATATGAATTATTTGACACACCAAATTACGTTGTTACTTCCTTTTTTATTAATTAAATATGATGCACAATAAGCTCTTACATATATAAAAGGGTGTATCACCTTTGCAATTTATTTATTAAAATGAGAATAAACATTGCTATGAACCAAATATTATTCATTGATCCATGCAACACAAACGCCTTAATCTCAACTTGAAAAGAAAGAAAGATATTTCCATTACCATGGAATTGTTGAATACCCATAAAACCAAATTAAAAATGTCAACAAAAAAAAAAAGAACAATCATCAAACATAGAAAATATATAGAGAGAAGTCATGAGTGAAGATGAATAGTCATTGTCATTAAAATGGTACAATGCTTGATTAACCACCGTCTCCTAGGTGAAAGATGAATATTCGAACAATCAATTTGCTTTTATGGCGCTACATTGCGACAACCAAGTTTCTTGGTGGCAATTTCCTATTACAAAAATGTCATATGTTAATCTCCTTGTCTACCCCATTTCCTAATCTTAGCGGGTGTTTCAATTCAAAGAGAACTTACGTTTTAATAATCGTGGTGTTTCTTGGTTCTATCTCTTTTCTTAACCCATAAAATATCATAACAAAAGAGAACTTACGTTTTAATAATCGTGGTGTTTCTTGGTTCTATCTCTTTGTCTTAGTGGAAAACACATTGTAGAAGAGAAAAACACATAACAGAATATAAAGGTCAAAACGATTACTCTCTCTCTCTCTCTCTCTCTCTCTCTTTCTTTTGTTTTTGGAAGATGTATTTTTTCCTCTTTGCTTTCTGGATTATTAATTTGAGGGCATCTACAAACTGAAAAAGATACAAAATAGTGATTGATAATCAAAAGTGCAAATTATAAAAAGATGCATCAATTGGAGTAACTTATATGAAGGAATGATGATAGTGCCAGAAATGCATGTTAAATGGCATGTTTTTTTTTATGTGATAACAATGAATGACATATTGGCATTGTCATATACTCATATGCAAACAGTCACTTGCACTTTGAAAAAGATGTTGGGTTTTCCTCTTTCCTGCACCAATTAATTATTGAACATGATAAAAATATCAAAAGTTAAAAAGAGTGTAGATAAAATAGGCTACACCAAAAGAGTGTTTTACCTTTATTAGATGTTATAGATATTCTTGTTAAAAAATCAAATAAACTGAAGATATAAAATAGATGTCATTTATAAGATGTCAATCTAGAAATGAGAATAAGAAAAGGAATTGATAGTAAATTACTCCATATAAAATAATGAACATACTTATAGTTAATTCAATCTAGAAATGAGAATAAGAAAAGGAAATTACTCTCCAACGGCGTAGAGTTTCATGAGAAGCATTCTTCGTTTGAGCAATATGAAAAGGATCATCAGGATCAATTTGTTCATCATCTTCATCGTTGTCGCCGTTGTTGTCATTATCATCACGGCGGTTGTTGTTGTCGGAAGGATGATGATTGTTGTTGTAACACCCCGTTTTCCCAATATAAAAATTTCTAAATATTTATCAGAGTAAACAACAATTAACGGGATATCACATTCTTAAAACCTTCAAAACATAGATAAATAATAATTTATCCTTCATCGACAAAACTGCAACGGAATTAAATTCAAAACGTAAATAGAGTCATGGCACGCAGGCCTAATTAAAATATCTCATAAATAATCACGTAAAAGAATGAAGCATACATATCATATAACCCCATCCCGTTACGTATCAGAGCGACCTAGACGACTCAGTGAGGCAAGGCTACTCACGACAGCAAACTGCACACTAAGCACGATCACCTGCAAGTTACTCATACGAAGAGCAACATTTTCAAGCAGAAGAGATGAGATTTCATAACACAATAATATTAATCAATATAATTCGAAATCATAATTAACATCATAAACAGTCTTAATCATCATTGCATCTTTGATAAACAATTATCAAGTAATCACAGCATTCAATCATCATCAATAACATAACATCTTTAGACTCGACAAATGCGACAATGCAACTTAGACCTCTTATATGCATGTGGTACCAATCGTCATCATAGTATTAATATACTTTAAGCATCGTGGGGAGGACAAAGCTCCAATCGTGGTGAGGACAAAACTCAATTCGTTGTGAGGATAAAGCTCAATGTATGCTAATGCATGGACTCTATCAACAAAACATCTTAATCATCAAATCTCTTATACATCCAATAGTTTGGAGTTCATCATCATCTTATTCAGACTCATGCAACTTAGTTAATTAACAATAGCAGCATAATCAGATCACATCAACAGCTTAATATCAATTCATTTTCAACAACTTCTTAATCATTCAATAATAATTCAAGTAATGCAATCAATCAATAAATCACATTATAATCACTTAACATTTCATAATAGCTTCACAGTTCTCAGTTAATATCTTAAATAGGTCTCATTAGTACCTAAAGTTCCTTTCCTAACCATTCCAAGCAACTCCGGTCTCAAACTTCTCAAATGCACTCAGTTCTGGAAGTGCTCGCGAGGCAAGAGCATCTGCTCGCCATAGCGAGTACAAGCCAGATTCCCAACTAAGGTTGTTCCAGGTTCAACCTTGTTCTAAATCACCCTCTAATCTTTAGTAAACACCTAAAGGTACTCAAAAGCATCTAATGTTCAACTCAAAAGTCAAAAACTCAGAATTCGACATGCTCTCTGGTCATGCTCGCTATGGCGAGTAGGGTTGCTCGCTGTGGCGAGCTACGACATGTAACTCGCGAGGCGAAGGGTTTTGGCTCGCGTGGCGAGCGATGAACTTCATCACTCGCGAGGCGAGGATCATTGCTCGCTATGGCGAGCGATGAATGTAGGCTCGGGCAGAATACAGTTCTTCTCAAAAATCCATCTAATCTCATGGTTTAAATCCTAATTTCGGTTCCAGAACTCATCCTAAACATATTCTAAGGTTATAGGACAGTTTCTACATCAATCTAATCAATTTTTACCGTTTGATCATCAATTTTAGGGATTTGACCTAATTTCAAAACTTTTCTAATTCAATCATAACTTTGTCAATTAATCATCAGAATCATAGAAATTAACATTACTGAATTATTAGTCTCACCCTTACCTTAATTGATGAAAATCGCAGCTCTTCTCTTGGTCTTCTCACTTCTATGGCTTTTTCGTCCTTTTCCAAAGTTTTGCTCGTACGTACTAACTTTTCTAAAACTAGGTCTATTCTTTTTATATCTCCTCTTAATATCTTATCTTATCTCACTTTCTCCCCCAAAACTCTCTAAAATCTCAAAACAAACCTTAACTAAATATTTTATTTTATTTTCAAATCTTATTTTATTTAACAATAAAATAAGTCTCATAATCTCATCAAATCATCAAAACACATCAAAATCATCCAAATCATCTAAATCATCGTAAATCAACAAAATTCACACATATATTATATAAAATAATATAATTGTCTAAACTCGATTTAATAATTAATTAAACGAAAGTGGGCGTTACAGTTGTTATCGTCGTCATCGTCATTGTGACCAGTGCCGATAGTAACGGAGAAATGGCCGTTACCGTTGCCGTTGGAAGCCATTGTTATTGCCGCAAATTTGAAAAACGGTTACTGCGTGAAGAAATGAAAAATAGATTACCTTCTCATTTATAGATCACCTTCCATATAAAATAGATGTTATGGATATTCGTCAATTTAAAGGAATTGAATTAACGAATAAAAATTGGTTTGAGTCTCCCTTTTTTTAGATGAATTTTACTTCAATTTTATGACAGAAAAAATAAAGTTCACTCTCCCTGGAAGTAAATCCACCCTAGATGTTGTAAACTGCTTCTTCCTCTCCTGTTCATATGCAACTGCTGCCTTTTTCTTTTATTTAAAATTTAAAATACAAAAGGGTAAATATGAAAAGTAAAATAGGTTACATCAAAAGTAAAGTATTGCCTTTATTAATAGGTATATATATATATATATATATATATATATATATATATATATATATATATATGTTCCACATAAAAACGTGAAGGAGTAAGTTAGCCATCCTACTCTCACTTTCCTACAATTAATTAATTTCCTTTTTCGGGAGGTTAATACTTCAAGCTTAACCAAATTTGCTTTTGCACTCATTTCATCATGACTTCGCCTTGTTTTTGGGGACTTTGCAATTTTTTTTCCACTCATGTTTCTAGATATTTTTTTTTTTTATTGGAGAAAGATTATTCATCGTGACCAAAAATGTTTCCTTAGAATTGAAGAAATTTTTCAATCGCCCTCCTGAGCTTAGCTCAGTTGGTAGGGACAATGCATAATTTATGCAAGGTCTCAAGTTCAAACCCCGACCATCACGAAAAAAAGAAGAAATTTTCCACTCAAGGTAGGCTTGTTCTTTCTTAAGAACGATTATCCGTCGTGACAAAAAAACTCAATTTAATTGTTAGTACTAATATACTAAAATCGATTTATGAAGAGTGATTTGTGGGTATTACGAAACAAACAGAAAATTAAAACATAAGTATATATCCTTGGAGAACCAAAAAGTCTAAATTTTATGCAAAAACATGAGAGAGCTAGGAGAGACTGAGAGAAACGAAAAACCAAGGGCAACCGCGCCGGAGCATTTCACCGGTGGAGAGAGGGGGGGGGGGGGGGGGGGGGGGGGGGGGATTGTGTAACGCCAACTTTTTTTTAATTAATTATTTAATCGAGTCTAGACGAGTTGTATTATATTTATATAATATATGTGTGAATTATGATGATTTATGACGATTTAGATGGTTTGGATGATTTTAGATGAGTTATGTGATGTGATGATTTTTATGAGGTTATGAGACTTATTTTATTGTTTAATAAAATAAGATTTGAAAATAAAATAAAATATTTAGTTAGGGGCTGTTTTGAGATTTTAGAGAGTTTTGGGGGAGAGGAGATATAAAAAGGAAAGACCTAGTTTTAGAAAAAATTAGTACGTACGACTGTTTTTGGAGAAAAGGGAGAAAAAGACATAGAAGGGAGAAGACCTAGAGGAAGGCTGCGATTTCTTCAAACTAAGGTAAGGGTGAGACTAATGATTCAGTAGTATTAATCTTTATGATTCTGATGATCAAATTAACAAGTTAGGATTGAATTAGAAAGTTTATGAAATTAGGGTTAATAGGTGATTTTGATGATCCAATGATGTTAGATTGTTAGATTGATGCTTAAATCGTTCTTTGACCTTAGATTATAAATAGGATGAATTCTGGAATCAAAATTAGGCTTTAAACCATGAGGTTAGATGAATTTTCGTGAAAAACTGCATTCTGCCCGAGCCTATATTCATCGCTCGCCATCGCGAACGATGATCCTCGCCTCGCGAGTGATGAAGTTCATCGCTCGCCACGCGAGCCATTTCCCTCCGCCTCGCGAGTTGCAAGTCGCAGCTCGCCACAACGAGCAACCTTACTCGCCATAGCGAGCATGACCAGAGAGCATGTCGAATTCTGTATTTTTGACTTTTGAGTTGAACCTTAGACGTTTTTGAGTGCCTAAAGATGTTTATTAAAGATTAGATGATAACCTAGAATGAGATTGAACCTGATTTAGCTTAGAACAACTTTAGTTGGGAATCTGGCTTGTACTCGCCATGGCGAGCAGATGCTCTCGCCTCGCGAGCACTTCCAGAACTGAGTGCAAATGAGAATGTAGCGATCTGTGTCGCATGAATTGATTAGGGATGGACTCTTAGGTAGTAATGTGACCTATATAAGATGTTAACTGCAATCTGTGAAACTGTTATGAACTGTTAAGTTGATTATAATGTGATTTAATGATTAATTGCATTACTTGAAATATTATGGAATGATCAAGATGTTGTTGAAATGAATTGATATTATGAAGTTATGCTGTTGTTGTGATCTGATTATGCTGCTATTGTTATTTAACTACGTTGCATGAGTCTATACAAGATGATTAAGAAGATGTTAAACTCCAAATTATTGGATGTATATGAGATGATGATTAAGATGTTTTAAGATGATTGAGTCCATGCATTAGCATACATTTGTTGGGGGCTCATGCCCTGGAGCTTTGTACTCACCACGATGGAGCATTAGCTCAAAATAATGTTGGGGGCTTATGCCCTGAACGTATATTTATACTAAAATGTTGGGGGCTCATCCCCTGAATTGGTACCACATGCATAAGAGGTCTAAGTTTCATTGTCGCATTGTCGAGTCAAATGATGAATGATGAAAGATGTTATTTATTGCGACAGGAGTTTGAGGTATGTGGTATTCTAAAGGATGTTTTCATCGCAAGCCACCGCAATGCAAGGGGTCAGGTATACGGTTTCGTTCACTTTTCACATGTCCAGAATTCTGAGAAATTATCACATGCTTTGAACAATGTTTGGTTTGGTCATCTAAGGGTATGTGCTAGGGAAGCGAGGTTTGATAGGTTTACTATAAATGACAAAAAACCATTGACTATTTCAAAGCCAGGTAGGAAGTGTAATTCCCTATTTTAATATATATTTATTTTATTGAGTTTAGAGTCTATTTTTATGACTTATGTGATTTATATGATTTTTGTGATGTGTTGTTGATTTATTAAGTGGCTTATTTTATTATTTAATAGAATTAGATTTGAAAATAAAATAAGATTAAGTTGTGGGGGCTGTTTTGAAAATTAGAAGAGTTTAGTGGAATGAGTGGAAATATATGTTATTTGGTGTAGAAATATTATCTGGTGCAGAAATATATGTTATTTTGTGTAGAAATATATGTTATCTGGTGTAGAAATATATTTCTTATTTGGTGTAGAAATATATATATATTAGAATAGAATATTGAGATTTTGGGGGCAGATTTGGAAATAAAGAAAATAAGTAGGTTAATGATTTATATAAAAGGGGAGAGTTAGAATTAGAAAACAAGGATTTCGTGAAACCTGTTTTTGGAGAAAAAGGGAGAAAACCAAGAGAAGAGAGAAGTCAGAGAAGAGAAGAATCTTGTGAGAAAAGGAGCAATCTTGTAGAGTCCGATCATCTAATTTAAGGTAAGGGTGGAACTAACTTTCTCTAATTCTAAGTTGTATAATTCTGAAATTGAGTTTAGCATGTTGTAGGTTGTAGTTATGGAAATTTGGGAATTAGGTTTTGAAGTTGTACTTGGTTGTTAATAGAATAGAAAATCCGTTGAATTTGTGTAGAATTGATGTTCAGATCATGGGTTATTTTTAGTGCAATGTTTTATATGGTTTTGAGTGCCTTAACATGTATAGAAATGGTTAGACAAGTTTTTGGGTCAAATTTGGGCATAGGGAAGTTAAAATTGGGATTTTGGGGTGAAAAGTGGATTTTTTCCGAGTTGCTCTCTGACAGCACGTCCTGTTTCATGTTCTTGCATCTTTTTCACACGTTTCTGTTTTGAATTGGTGTTTGGTGTAAACATGAAAGTTGTAGATAATTGAGTTAGCTTTCCGGGGGCTTTGGTTTGACGTGAAAATGATATTTGGTTCTTGAGATATGATGAAAATACTTGAAGGAGGTCTTAGTGAAATCTTATGAAAATTCAGCATAACCGTTTCTAAGTTAATCCAAAACTTAAGGAATAATTCCAAACCTCAAAACTAAAAGTACTATGAGTTCAACTAGTCCTTGTTTGTTTTCCAATCTGACATTCACCACATATGCTACCTTTAACAATCTTTAGATTAGGTAGTCCTCTGATAGCTTTTGATGATAAAGCTTTCTTGATCCCTTTTAGATGTGGATGACCTAACCTTTAATGCCACAATTTGATCTCTTTTTCTTTGCTCAAGAGACAAGTTGAGATAAATGCCTCTTCCTGAGATACCCAAAGATAACAATTGTCCTTGGAACTTGTGCCTCTCATTAGTACTTCTCCTTTTTCATCTGAAATTTGACATTCAGGCTTGGTGAAGTTTACTTGCAGTCCTAGGTCACACAACCGCCTTATGCTAATTAGATTGGCAGTGTGTCATTTAAGTAGCAGCACATCATCAAGTCTTGGCAAACCCTGTTTGACCAGGTTACCAATTCCCACAATTTTTCCTTTAGCTCAATCACCAAAAGTAACATTGCTAGTAGCATAAGGTCTCACATGTTCTAGATATTTATCAACCCCAGTCATATGTCTTGAACAACCACTATAAAAGTATCAGTCCTCTTTAGATGATGCTCTTAGAGATGTGTGAGCAATTAAACCAGTATTGATATTTTTGTGAGTCCATCTTTTCTTATAGGATTTCTGCTGAAATTGCTTTGACTCACCATGCAGCTTCAAGCAGTAAGGTCTAATATGACCCTTCCCTTTACAGTGATCACACATCCAAGAGTCTGATTTCTTCTTGGTCTGATGTTCCTTCGAATGGTTAAACATTTGCTCGCTCCTTGTTGAATCCGCAATCATCATTCCAATCTGTTCCTTCATATGCTTAAGTTGAGAGGTCAATTTTGATAACTCATCATTGAGTTTTGAGATATGAGCTAGGTTGTCAAATCTTCTATCCTGCAGTTGAGCAATTTCTTTATCATGTTCCTCGACTTTTGGGTTAATTCAGTATTTTTTGCAATCAGGTCATAATAGGACAAAGCAAGCTCGTCATAAGACATCTCCTCTTCACAAGACTCAGTGTCTGACATAATTCTACATGTTAAGGCAGATTCATGATTAGCAGATTCAACTTTCACTTCATCATTAGAGTCATCTCCATCTGACCAAGAAACAACCAAACTTTTCTTCTGTTTTTTTAGAAAAGAGGCACATTATGTTCTGATATGCCCATATCCTTCACACTCATGACATTGAACACCTTTGTATTGAGAATTCTTTTCATCAGATCTTGCCATCTTCTCCTTACTCAGTTGATTGTTATTGTTGGGTCTGATGTTCTGACCATTTGGCCTGGACCTTTTGTCAAAACGTTTGAAAATATTCTTGAACTGTCTCCCAATTAAAGTTAGTGACTCAGATATATCTTCATCATCTTCATGAATTCCTTGTGTCTCATCAGAATCCATACTAGAAGTAAAGGAAATACTCTTGCCCTTTTTATCAGTCTTGTTGTTGACAGTTATTTCAAAATTTTGCAAGGACCCTATTAATTCTTCAACCTTCAAACTAGATATATCCTAAGACTCCTCAATGGCAGTAACTTTCATGTCAAACCTCTTGGGTAGAGATCTGAGAATTTTTCTAACAAGTTTTTCATCAGAAATTTTCTCTCCAAGAGACTCAAAGGAGTTTGCAATATCAAGAATATTCAAGTGATAGTCTTGAATGCTCTCATCTTCTAACATTTTCAGATTCTTAAATTTAGTAGTAAGAAGTTGGACTTTAGCACTTTTTACTTTGGTAGTACCTTCATAAGCAGTTTTGAGAATCTCCCAAGGATCCTTAGCCACAAAACATTGTTTGATCAGTCTGAACATGTTCTTGTCTACGCCATTGAACAGAGCATTCAATGCCTTGGAATTTCCAAGAGCCAGTTCATCTTCAGCAGTAGTCCATTCTTCTTCTGGTTTTAGAACATCAGTCATGCTACTTTCATCATCAAATGTCACAGGATGTTCCCAACCTCTCAGTACTACCTTCCAAGTTTTGCCGTCAATTGACTTAAGAAAAGCACTCATACGTGATTTCCAATAGTCATAGTTTGACCCATCCAACATAGGGGGTCTGTTCACAAATCCACCTTCCTTGTCCATAACGCTAGAATGAAACTACCCTGGAGCTCACCCTAAAACAGGCAGGATGCCTACCCTGATGTCAATTGAAATTCTAATGCACTTGTTTTAAGATGTTCTGTATGATGTTTTAACATTTGCAATGTTCCGTTCAATGTTCCAACATCATGAAGTAAACAGAAATAAAAACAAGAAAGTAAATGACTGGAAAGTAAAGAACAAAATGAGTTTGTTGACTTAGTTCGGTGACAAACACACCTACCAAGCCAGGAAGGAAATCCACTAGTGTAGTCATTATTCAAAAGCTCTCAGCAAACTCCTCATTTACACTTTATGACCTTGGACCTACCTGTATAGACTTCAACCTAGGAACTCCTACATCTGAGATCCAATCTCACTATCCTAATGGTCAGCCACAACCCCTGTGACCTATCAGACATAAACAGACTCAAATATGAAGTTACCATCGAACACAAACAACTAACACCTTGTTTCACAACTTTGGTGTAGTACACAAGAGTATCAAACTCACGCATAGTCCTATACAAGTATCAAAAACTATACAAGAAGGAACACAATAGGTTCTAGACTTGCATCACAAACGATACAAGAATAGAGCACATGAGACTCAAAACCCTAAAAACCTAAACTTTTTAGTATGACAACTTGAATGAATCAATTAGGTCTTAAAGTCTCCCTTATATACTGAAGCATCTTGGGCTAAATATTTAGTTGGGATTTAGCACAAAGCAGATCGGTTCAGCTAATCTTCAAAACAAGAATTAGAAACAAATATGGAAAGTCCTAAAATGTCGGAACATCTTTAGGATCGTTTCCAACAAATAACAAATATTTTCTAAAATATAAATACTACTTTAGAAATATTCCACAGCTAATTCGGTATAGATATGCGCGTTTCTTGGTCAATAAGATAAGGAAATATTGTTTCCTTAAACAATAAAGAGTGCGCGTACAAGTAGGCATGAACCCATGCACACTGAACCGTGCCAGGATGTTGGAACATCGTATCCAACATCTTATAGAGATGCCTAAACACATGTTGGAACCTTTGTTCCAACTTACACACCAAGGATATTTGTTTTAGCAATAATGCAGCCAATACAAATACCCAACACAAATGAATCTGAAGATTAGTCTCCTGCTGGAGATTCAGATGAAGATCCTATTGTTTTTAAAGAGATGGAGATTAAGATGAATATCCTGTTGTTGTTGTTAAAGATCTTGTTAACAGACTTCAGTATCTTGCAAGGAAGAACAAGAATTTCTTAAGCAGAGGAAGTGGTTACAAAGGATCAAGAAAGGAAGATCAGAATGGTTGTTTCAACTGCAACAAATCTGGTCACTTCATTGCTTATTGTCGTGACTTGCAGAAAGAGAAATCTAAGAAACCAACTTTCAAATCGAACAAGTTTATAAGACAGATTAAGCAAAGTCTGATGGCTATTTGGGAAGATTTAGAAAATGAGTCAGGGTCTGATAAAGATGAAGTTGAAGATGAAGCAAATGCGGCTTTGGGGTTAGTGGCTACAGTGGCTTCTGATGCAGAATTTGGAACACACTCTGAGGATGAAAATGAGGTATACTCTAAACTAACTAGAGCTCAACTTATTCATTATGTCAAAGAAGTTTTCAGTCATTGTCAAACTAGATCCAAATAGATGAAAGAGTTAAGAGATAGATATGTTAACTTGTTAAAACTTCATGAGAAAACTTGTTTGGAAATGGAAAACATTGAAGATCAAAATAGATATTTTAAACAAATGACTGATAAGTGGTCCAATAAGGCCTTGAGTGAGAAAGACATTGCTCTTTAATAGTTTATTGTGAATGGTATTGACAGAATCAAAGTAGCTTCTATGATTTATAGTATATACAAGAACAGTGGTAGAGGAATTGGCCTCACAGAAGGAAAACCTAATGTAACCAATTCAAAATCATGTTCTGAATGCATTAGGGAAGGTTTCGAAACTTTCTTTGTGCCTGAAGCTATTGAATCTGAAGTTGTGATCCAGTCAGAACTTGAATCTTCTAATTCTAAGACTTTGGATATTTGAAAGTCAAAGAATCTTGAGTCTAAGGTTCTGACTAACTCTGAATCTAAGACTCCAAAAATTTTCTTATCAATGCATGAATGTGAGTTTTTTTTAGTCAAAAGTAAAATATCTTGGTTAATTATCATCAAATTGTAGAATAACAACATATATAAAAAAATTAAATCTCGAAAAGAATCCATATATGAAATTGAAATCATCAAATTTTCGAAAAAATGGACAAATCTCAATGTCCCAAATAGTATGGGCCATGGATTTTTTTTTTTTTTTTGGGAATAAACTAAATAAAACAATTATTAATGATTCCATAATAATTCAATTTTTTTTTTTTTGGGATTTTATGATGACAGCAATAGAGAGAACATGAATCAAGTTCTTTTGCAACTTGATTCCATAATCAATGATCCAAGAATAGTTATTTTATCTCACATATGTTAAGAGGACTTAACTTTGAGAGGATGAATATGATAAGAGTCACTACTCTCTAATTGTTCCTTTGAAAATATTTAACTCATATCGATGATAATTATCCTTTTCTTATTGATTATATTTATAGTGACATATATTTGATCTAGTTTGTTACACTTTTTTAATGACAAAGGAAAAAATTGGACATATACTCATATCGTGTATGTTACATGATATATTTTGTATGGTAATAAAAAAAATTGTGTTTGTGACATTTTTTTTAATATTTGGATTCACTCTCATCCATTATATTTGAATTTACTCTTATCTATTTGTTTGAAAGTTGAGGGTAATTTTGGCAAGAGAAAAAGCCAACTGAAAAGATTCAAAAGAGGTTATTTTCTTTATATATAGTATAAATTAAGTTTATCATCTTGCCTCTTTCCTGTGAGGGATAAAGGGACAAAAACAAATGATATACCTAAGAGACACTTGATGAATATTTTAATTTTATGATGGGTTAATGAAAAAACTTAAACTATTTGATCATTTTTACGAGACCATAAAATTTATACACTATATAAAGAGATCAAATCATATACTATCTATTATATAAAAATTATAGAGCGAAAGATATGGTTGAAACCCTAAAGTTTATTTATGTTCCGATTTTATTGCTTTCAATATTTCTTGCCATGATAGTGTCTATTTCTTCCTTTCCCTTAATGCCAATTCCTTGTAGAACAGATAAGGATTGTCCAAAAAAAATGGGGACTGTTGGTAAATGTCGTAAAGGTTATTGTGCACAGATGTGAGACATCCTATTGAGATGAACGGTAGTTGTGCATGCACCAAATAAATTTTTTCCTAATTTCATATACCTTTTTTCTTTTTTTGAGAAATTTCATGTACTTTGAAGTTATAATTTTGTACTCTAAGATGGTGACATTAAAATGAAATATGGCAGGAAATAGTTTTATTTATAGTGTCTTTTGACACGCCGCAAGTGTACGGCTATTTCGTTTTAATATAAAAAATATTGTATCCTCTGGGACCAATTTAACAATTACTACTTTATGTTGTTTCTATGTTTATCTAAGGCTGATCCAAAACGATTTCGTTTCGCGTGTAAAATATATATTGATTTTAAATAAATATATGACGGGTAGATACCAAAACGTTGGTTTTCATCTTCCTTGGTCACTCACGTAACTTTGCGCTAGCTAATTTAATTTATACGAGAAAAATAAAACTTTCATAGAAAAATGTTAAACAAGACACTCCGTTTGCATTCGTAATACGTTGTCAGAATTTTTAGGCGCGTAATTACTCCATACTTCCGTAGTGTATAACTATAAGCTTAAAAATTCTCTTTTCTTGATTCAATACATTCTTTATCAAAAGGAAAGAAATGTTTTCGCTTTAACCTTCTCAATTAAAAATCCAAATTTTCTAAGTCGGATATCGTTTTCACTCTTTCGAAGCGTAAACAATATATCTGTGTCTCTACTTACGTAGTAGACTTTTTAAAGTGCAAAACTGAATTTTCAAAACTAATGTTTTCTGTTCTAGCTAAAGTTAAAATAAAAAAAAGGGCGCTGATGGTCG
The DNA here is from genome assembly GCF_003473485.1 of Medicago truncatula. Lineage (NCBI taxonomy): Eukaryota > Viridiplantae > Streptophyta > Magnoliopsida > Fabales > Fabaceae > Medicago > Medicago truncatula. The sequence goes on from NC_053048.1 coordinate 12,587,658, forward strand.
GATTAGGCAAATGTACCAAATCGTTTACCAAGTAAGAAATTGATAAATAGAGTATAGTATCCACAAGGATTGTCGTTTTGCCCAAATAATCCGCGTTACTTATTTTTAAGTTGACGATATAATAAAAATGTTAGGAGTTAGAAGCTTGCAATTATTATCTGTTTGCAATTATTAGCCTTTGTGTTGGCTTTCCACCATTTCCCGAGGCAATGAAGGCCAAGGTTCCTTAAGTCTATCCATCTATGCATCTTAGGACCCTCATAGCACACTCTCCCTCTCGATAGTTCTACAACTGGGCAGCCCTATCAGCGTCTACCTTACAAAGTTCGAGGAGAATGGTTCTATCAGGTTTACTCCCCGGAGTCGCTTGTTTCCTTAATCACTAACTAGTTACCTCATAGGTTCAGTAGATTTTACTGCGTATTATTAATGTCACCTCCTAAGTACTTACTATTAGGGTCGACTCGCTTTCGGTATCTTTCTCTAAATACTAACTAATTACTTCCTAGATAGATATATATTAATATACGAGCTATAAATATCAAGATATAAGCAGCAAGATAGTAATATCAATATTAGGCCCTGTCACAACCTAAGTGCCTAATCTAGGTTTACAATCCTTTGAAATAAATAATTCCTAATAAAACTAAATAGCAAACAGAAGATAAATAAAATAAAAAGACATTAGATTAAATAAATATCCAACAAAAATAAACAGAGGTTCATCTTAGAACTCTAACCTAAAAAGAATTAGTTACACATGGTAACTAAAAATAAATTACTAAAGATAAAAACATACCGTAGAAAATCAAGGAGAAGATAGAAACTCCTCGGAAGCTCTAGAATTGCTTTCCTCTTGAACTCCCACAATTCTGAACGAGAAATTCTCAATGTGGAAGACTAGCATTATAGTGAGAGTTTCTAATTGGGTTTGGGCTAAAAACGTTGACTTTACTCATAAGACAACATAAAATTACGTATGCGCCCCTCGCATTTCAGATGCTTGGGGTGCATGAGCAGTGCTCTAGGCGCATGTGTTTGCCTGTGTTTTCAGAAAACTACGGGCTAGTTCTGATTATCACAAGCGAGACCGAACTAGAGATCTTAGGAGCATGTTGTGCAAAGATTTTGATCGAAAAGAGGTTTGAAAAGGGCCATGAGATGCACTCAGGTTACTTAGAGAGAAGAACATGTTTAGAAACAAAAGGGCATCGTCTCTCGATAGGTTTGAGATTGCAAGCAAAAGCAATATAAAGTTAAAAGAAAAGGTAAAAGTTTAAGAACATAAACTTAAAGGGAAGGTAAAATGCATTTCATTAAAATAAAGGTGGTCTACAAATCAGTTTACATACATTCTGTATAACTCGTTTCCCTAGACGCCGGTAGTTTGAGTGTTGTAGAATTCTATAAATGATTTGCGACCCATTTTCCGTGTTGGAAATACTTATTTAAACTAAAAAGCTAATTGGTGAACCACTAACCCCATGATTAGAACTTCTCCCATATTGGACAACCGCTTGCCCCACGTTCCCACTAAGGAAACTGTCTTTAAACTTGGAATCGTGCTTTCCCGCCTTCATTGCTTGACTTCGACGCGATCGCTCTTTCGCCCTTGTTTTGTTGAACTTATGACTACGCACGCTAGGCTTGCCATCTTGTCGAAATCTTCAAGTTGTAATGAGAAAGCCTTCGATTCCTGCAAAGTTAAAGGTCAAAAAAACGTTGACCATATTAAATAAGCCTGTTGAATTTACAAGCTAACAAAATGCCGCCCAAAAATGCCATTTCGACGACTCTCGTCAAGGAAAGGAAAAGATGGGAATTTTTGAGATTGCTCTGTACACCTTTTAACATTCAAAGCTATGATCTTTCTGCTTCTTCAAATGATCTTCTCGACGTGCTTCTGATCTTCCGCAAAACATTTCGGTAATGCATTAAACAACTAGTCATCCAATCGGTAACCGTTCCCCCAACGCCAAGTTTCCTCAACTTCCCATTTTTTTGTAACTGCCCCATACATGGAAATCACTAGAATAAGAAAACAAAATGGTATTTATAGACCATTTTTCTTGTGATTCAGCACTCGCTTTGGCTCTTAAATTATGGATACACTCCCGGAAGACATTTTAATCCACATTTCCAAAAAGGTAGCCATTTCCGGAGTTCAAAACCTTTTGAATTTTGGAACTACCTCTACCTACCATCGAAAAATTTTCAACAAAAAAGGCAATATTGCGAGCCTTACCGTGGGACTGTTTGTGGTACCTTACTGATTGTTGGCCTTGTATCGAGAAACGAGCTTACATGTTGAAACTATCTCGCAGTGGTCATGCTGAATATACGGTCATTTTGGCATCTCAAACGTTTCAAGGCATTTGCTCAAATAAATAAGCTTAACATATTTTGGTTCAGGCATTTGCTCATATAATCGAACTAAAGAAGGAGCCATTTTCATTACGGTGCCCGCTGTTAAAATAAGGTCTGTTTGCCTAGGACTCGACTGTGGTACCAGTCCATAACTATCAAAGTCAAATCGTGATCCTATTAATGAAGCAAATTCAGTGAAGCAACAACTAGTACCATAGAGAAGTGGCCATAAACTGGATAGTCTTGACCAATTTGAAAGATCATTTAATGTCGTAGAAATAACTGAATTTTTGGTTTTTTGATCAAGTAAGGGAAACTCAATGGAATTCATAACTATCTCATTGTTTTGATTAATTGTCTAAATATTCAAGAATTAAGACCATTCTAATGCTCCCTTCCGCCATGCATAAACTAAACCAACAATTAGGATAAAGACGAAGATGAAAGCTTCTATAAATATGGATACCCCCAATACATCAAAACTCATTGCCCATGGGTAAAGAAAGACTGTTTCAACATCAAAAACAACAAAAACTAGAGCAAACATATAATAACGGATTTGAAATTGTAACCAAGCATCGCCCATCGGTTCTATCCCAGATTCATAACTAGAATGTTTTTCTGGCCCTTTTCTAATTGGAGCTAAAATTCCAGAAATCAGAAATGCCAAAATAGGAATAAAGATCGATAATATTAGAAATGTCCAAAAAAATATCATATTCATAAAGCAAAAACATAAATGTACTCCTATGAATGTGAAAAATATACCGGATTCTTGTTAATTCTTAGTCGATTTGAATTGAAATTTTCAAATTATTAGATTAATGAAAATTAATCTAATCTAAATACTAAATAGAAATACTTTATATTTTATTAAATTTATATTATTTCGGATCAAATTCATACTAGTATATGAGTATACTAATAAAAATATTATTATATCCAATATTAATCTATTCAAATAGAAATTGATTCATTTTTAATAATACTAATTAACTAAAAATATAGTATATTTAAACTAGTAATATTATAAGTATGGAGTATTTAGTATTCCATATACTATTAATATAATTAATATTATATTATATAGTACTAAATACTATATACTACTATATCAAATATATCTACTATTATATCTACTATTATATAGTATAGATAGTATCTGCTATCTATAAATTTGAGTAGTATAGATAGCAATATTAGGCTTTAAGAACTCGAACTGTAGACCTTCTCGGTAAAGCATATCAAACTATTATTATCAAAATGATTTGAATTGTTTTAAAAACCCAACGTGCATTTTTTTTTTTTTTTGCATTGGGCTTTTTCATTAACTGATAGAAATATCAATTAGTCTACCATCTTTTTTCTTTACACAAAGAAAAAGGAAATGATTACATGTGCTCTGATTTATTTTTTTTAGATTTTAATCTAAGAGCACTACCAAAGTTTTTCAAAGAAGAAGGTTATCCTCACATAGGTCTGCTTTTGGTCTGGATCAACTAAAGTTAAATGGACTCTCTATCAACCCAATTAAATAAAAATATGAAATAGGAAATGAAACTTCATACACTTTAAAGCTCATAAGATAGGAAGAAAATAATTATTTTTTGAGGTCCCTAGACTCATTTGCCTAGCATTGAATAGATTAAGTATTCACCTTATCAATATCTCAAATCCATTATGGATTTTATTTGACGTCTAAATCCTTTGTCATGCTATTGTTCTCTTATTTTATTCCTGGAGTAAGACATGGATTTTTCAATAAGATCAACTCTTTTAATTACATGATGGACTCCTATGAAAAAAAAACATTGGCGCGTGTGTAAACGAGGTGCTCTACCAACTGAGCTATAGCCCTTGTGCATTTGAACATATTTTACTCGATAAATAAATTCTTGTCAAGATTAATATTACATGATCGAATCTCTTTGATTGATAGTGCGTTGGTATTATTTATAAGTAATATAACATTTATAATCCATGGATCTGATAGATGGGTACTTTTTTTTTATTTAAGATGATAAACGACCTACTTAACTCAGTGATTAGAGTATTGCTTTCATAAGGCAGAAGTCATTGGTTCAGATCCAATAGTAGGTAAGGTATAGATAGAACTTATTAGATACCATTGCTTCCGGTATCTAATAAGTTTTTCTACTCACCCTTTCTGTTTTTATTGTAATTTTCTATCTTTTTCTATTTTTTCAATTTTTAATTATTTTGCTGGACCAACTTGTTACGAGATCCTATTGATAGCCTCTATGATAGCCTCTACTCGTGTCCTAGCTCGTCGGAGAGCTAGATTTGCCTCAATTATTTGTCTTTTCCCTTCAGCCTTATTCAAGTTAGCTTATGCTATTTTTAGAGTTTGTTGTGCTTCTTGTGGATCAATGTCAATACTCTTTTCTGCATCATTTACTAAAATAGAGATCTCATTATTGCCTATTCTAGCAAAATCGCCCATCAGAGCCATCATTACCCATTCTCGGTTGTTATTGTTAAGGCGTATTTTCAAAATACCTATATCTAAAGTTGTGGCAATAGGCGCGTGATTTTTTTAATACCCCAATTTGTCCACTATTAGTAGATAAAATAATTTCCTTCACTTCTGAATCCCAAACAGTTTGATTCGGGGTCAGTACACAAAGATTTAAAGTCATTTCTTGAATTTGTTCTCTATTTACAAGTTTGCAGCCTTCGCAGTAGCTTCATCGATATTACCCACCAAATAAAAGGCTTGTTTAGGAAGACTATCTAATTCTCCAGAAAGAATCAATTTAAACCCTCAATTGTTTCTGCTAGACCAACATATTTCCCTAGGGAACCTGTAAATACTTCTGCTACGAAAAAAGGTTGGGATAAGAAACGTTCCATTTTTCGTGCTCTTGCTCTGGTTAAACGATCCTCTTTTGATAATTCGTCCAACCCAAGAATAGCTATAATATCCTGAAGTTCTTTGTAATGTTGTAACATTTGTTTAACCCTTTGCGCAGTTTCATAATGTTCTTCACCAACGATCCGAGGTTGGAGGATGGTTGACGTTGAATCTAAAGGATCGACTGCTGGATAGATACCTTTGGAAGCTAATCCTTTTGATAGTACAGTAGTAGCATCCAAATGTGCAAATGTCGTCGCAGGAGCATGATCGGTCAAATCGTCTGCAGGTACATAAACTGCTTGAATAGAAGTTATAGACCCTTCTTTGGTAGAAGTAATTCGTTATTGTAGAATACCCATTTCAGTACCTAGGGTGGGTTGATAACCCACAACGGAAGGCATTCGGCCCAATAGGGCAGATACTTCGGATCCAGCTTGGACAAAACGGAAGATATTGTTGATAAATAGAAGGACGTCCTGTTCATTGACATCTCGGAAATATTCTGCCATAGTTAGGGCAGTTAAACTAACTCTCATACGAGCTCCGGGCGGTTCATTCATTTTCCCGTAAACTAGAGCTACTTTTGATTCCGCAATATTTTTTTCATTAATTACTCAAGATTCTTTCATTTCCATATAAAGATCATTTCCCTCACGAGTACGCTCACCTACTTCGCCAAATACAGATACACCTCCTTGAGCTTTGGCAATGTTATTGATCAATTCCATAATCAGTACTGTTTTACCTACCCCAGCTCCATTGAAAAGTCCTATTTTTCCGCCACGGTGATAAGGAGCTAAAAGATCTACTACTTTAATTCATGTTTGAAAAATGGATAATTTTGTATCTAACTGTATAAAGGCACGTGCAGATCTATGAATAGGAGAGGTTGTGCCAGTATCTACAGTACCTAAATTATCAATAGGCTCTCCAAGCACGTTGAAAATTCGACCTAGGGTTGCTCCGCCAACTGGAACACTTAGGGGAACTCCCGTGTTAATCACATCCATTCCTCTCTTTAGACCATCGGTAGCACTCATAGCTACAGCTCTAACTCTATTATTTCCTAATATTTGCTGTACTTCACAAGTTACATTAATTTCTTGGCCAACAGTATCTTGACCTTGAACTATCAGAGCGTTGTAAATATTAGGCATCTTCCCTAGTGGAAAAACTATATCGAGTATCGGACCAATTATTTGCGTGATACGTCCTAGATTTTTTTTTCAAGTCCAGAAACCTCAGTATCTGAAGTGGTAGGAGTTAGTCTCATTAAAATATATCCATTTTTTTTTTGAAAAAAAAAAAATTGAAATCAAGAAAAAAATGTTTGATAATAAGTTAATTTAATTAATATTAAATATTAATTTTTTTTTTGAAGAAAAATATTAAATATTAATTAATATTTAATAAGAAATGTAAGTTAATAATCGATTTTCTTGGTACCACCCAACCAATTCAATTTCAATGAATGAATTTTCAGAGTCAACACAGTCATTATGAAAATTATAATTGGATGAAATCTTTTGAAAGTCTTTCATTTGTTTATCATTATAGATTATAGACAATACTATCTATGGAATTCGAACCTGAACTTTGTTTACGATTCAGTTTTTCTATCTCATTTTTTATTTCCTCACCATACATAGGATTTATACTATGCCAATTTTTTTTACCTATTTTTCTTTTCATGGACGAATTCTGCCCATTTTTCATCTAGGATTTACATATACAACATATATCACTGTCAAGGTAGAGAGTAAATTTTTTATTATTGAGAATCAAAAATAAAAAAAAAAAATAAAAAAATAAGAGGCTCGAAATTTGAAAAAAAAAGGGACTGGGCTGCGCCATACATATGAAAGAGTATAGAATAATGATGTATTTGCCAGATCAAATATCATGGTTAAATTAAATAACGAACCATTCAGATTAATTGATAATATTAGTTGATCGATCATTTGTGAAAGGTTTTATTAACTCCTAAGTTATGTCGAGTAGACCTTGTTGTTGCTAGAATTCTTAATTCATGAGTTGTAAGGGGGATTTATGTCACCATAAACAGAAACTAAAGCAACAGTTGGGTTCAAAGATGGTGTTAAAGATTATCGATTGACTTATTATACTCCTGACTATGAAACCAAAGATACTGATATCTTGGCAGCATTCCGAGTAAGTCCTCAACCTGGAGTTCCGGCTGAAGAAGCAGGTGCAGCGGTAGCTGCCGAATCTTCCACTAGGACATGGACAACTGTGTGGACCGATGGACTTACCAGTCTTGATCGTTATAAAGGACGCTGCTACCACATCGAACTTGTTGCTGGAGAAGAGAGTCAATTTATTGCTTATGTAGCTTATCCCTTAGACCTTTTTGAAGAAGGTTCTGTTACCAACATGTTTACCTCCATCGTAGGTAATGTATTTTGGTTCAAGGCCTTGCGTGCTCTACGTCTGGAAGATTTGCGAATCCCCGTTGCTTATGTTAAAACTTTCCAAAGTCCTCCTCACGGAATCCAAGTTGAGAGAGATAAATTGAAGAAATATGGACGTCCCCTATTGGGATGTACTATTAAACCTAAATTGGGTTTATCTGCTAAAAATTACGGTAAAGCAGTTTATGAATTTTAATCTATAATCTTAGACACTTAAACATATATTAACATATTCAATTTTTCTTTAATACTTTGTTATCATCAAAATTTTAGAGGCATTGTACAAATCCAATTTTGTTCCAACATATCTATCACATGGTGTTGTATTCTTTTAGAACTCAGATCGAAGCGAACCCAGTCGGATTAGGCCTTGGATACGTTGATCGGTTGGATTGGAATTGCATAAACCAAAGATCTGAACCATATATGGTATTCCAATTTAGGTTAGATAAAATAACCATGTATTACACTAATGTGCCGGTTTTGGAAAATCCACTAATTTTTTATTTGAGTTGGGTAATGAGTTACCTAAATTATTTTTTTTGTTAATATTAAATAATTAAATAATCAGTCCTCAATGTTTTTTTTCATAAAACTTACTCAACTTTTTTATTTTCTAAAAAAATTGTATAACCTATTATCACGATATTTTAGCGTAAAAAATAAATAAATGATAATATCAAAAAATAAATTTCATCATATAATACTTGCAACAAACTATTTATTGCATGATATAAAATTGCGTTTTATCAAAACAACCAAAAAGTGTAACATATGAAATTATATTGTAACTAAAATATGTTTTGATTTTGAATATAAAGAATGCCTTTTGTCAATTTTAAAAATTAAACTTGATTTATGACTAAAATATTTTATATTCTCCTTCATCAAAATAAAAGTAAAAATTTTGATGTTATTGGATAAGTGGATTTATTATGTGGTTTTACCCAAAATCTATTATTTTTTATGGATTTTTCAATTTCAAAACTATACTCATCTAATTACCCCCTATTTTTTTTAGGTTTGTTTTCATATGTTTGACAGGATTTTTCAGGTTGACCCAACCCAAATACACCCTTCCTTAGACCCGTCCGAAAACATTATTAACCTACGAGTGAACTCTTCTTTAGTACAAAATTAAATGAACAACATTGTTTTAGAGAGAAATCGTTTAGCAACAAAATAAGACACTCCACCATTATGTTCCCTTTGACCTATTCACTATATCTATCAGATTATCGTATCATCATCTTGAAGAAGATGAAGGCAAGCTTTTTTTAATACTGATTGTCTCATTGAGCTTCTATTGTTTTTAGCATTTTTTATTTACACAAGGATTCCTCATACTGCATTTTTGTATTGACTGGAATAAATAGCGCTTACAAGTGTGTGACTTTTTTTTATGTAAAAGAAAAGAAATAATTTTCAATAGGCTTAGCAGTAGTTTTCGCCCCTAACTTTTATGAAATTGCGATTTTATCCTCATCAAAAAAAATTTACAAAACCACTCCCTAAATTTTACAATTGTAGCAGTTTTGACCCCAAGGTCAATTTTTGGTAAAAAAAATAACACTGACACCTCACTTAAAGTATCATGTCAACGTAGACCGATTCTAAATTGGTCTTCGGAGTTAAAACTACCACAAATGTAAAACTTAAGGGATGATTTTATAATTTTTTTTTCTTAGAGAGCTAAAATCGCAACTTTTGCGGGCTAAAAGTGCTTGCCTTTTCAATAAATATACACATTCTTTAAGAAATATATATTTGCCCTGGATCGACTAGAAAGAAAGGATTACATTACATATTACACAACATAAAACACTAGATTACATATTGAATTCAACAATGAAAAACAACAAATCATTCACGAGCCTCTAAAACACAACAAGATCACAAAACACACAAACTTTACCTACAAAACACAAAGAAAGTGCAAGCCCACATAACAATACATAGTTTATTATTTTCACACATAAACCCCAAAAACACTAAACCAAACCCTCGTCCATTTCCTCATGCTGCCGTTGTTGCCGTTGTTGTTGTTGATGTTTTCTTTGCATCCTGAGCTTTTGACTGTATATCTTGTCCAACTTCCTTAGTCTTTTGCCCCGCCTCCTTTGTCTTCTGCCCCACATAACCCACCACATCTGCCATCCCCTGCTTGGCCGACTCGAGTTGCTCAGGCACAGTCCCTTGAGTCTGCCTTATGTAATTCATGACCCATGAGAACGAGGAAAGAGCCGTAAGCCCGAAAGCTCCCGACGTCAAAAAGCCGGCAACTGCCAAACCAATGACAATCGTGGCCGGAACAATCACGGGGCTGAACAGGATGAAAAGCGGGGTTGTCACTGCAAGTCCGGTGAGAGTTCCGAGGAGAGACAGTCCAGCAAGTGCAAGTAGTATGCCACCAACAGGAAGGCCGGTAATCACGGCAAGAACTTGAGAGGTTGATGGACTTTTGTTGTCTGAGTAATGATGAGTTGCAACTCCACCACCGCCTTCATAATGCAATGGAGGGGTAATAGTATCGTAACGGCGTGTTGTTGTGTGAACTTGGATTTGGTGTGGTGTTGTACGATCCGTTGCCATTGATTGAAGTAAATGTTGAGATCAGAATTTGAAGATTTATGAATGAATGAAAGTAGTTGAAGACTAACTTATGTTTTTAATTTTATAGAAAAAAGTGATGTAGTTGTGTGATGACACGTACGTGTGACATAGTGAGTAAGGAGGTTTGCATGAGGAACATGTATCAACTACTTGGCCTCGTTTAAATTTATTTATCTTTAAAGTAAAAAGAGAGTATATATTTAATGAATGAAATGAGTTTTGTTTTGGATTTTTGTGGACATAGAAAGGCAGAGCGTTTGACAAGTCACTCTGCGGAGTTGCTGTGTTGTGGCCATTCTATCAAAACAGCTGCGCTTTTGGACATGTGTTTGTAGGTAGGCAAGCATCCAAGGTACTGGAGGTAAGGTTTAAGAGTTCGAAACTTCAAAGACAATTGTAAAATACTAGTTATAGTTATGAGTAATATTTTAATAACCGATAACTGATAAACTATTTGAATTGTTTGGTTCAATTAGTTGATAGATGTAAAATTACATAAAAGTACTGTTTTAATTCATAATAAAGTTTATATCAATTAATGTTTGAAGTATTTAAAAATTTAAAATTTAAAATTGTTAATTTAATATTATTATTAAATTAATTTTTAATTCCTAAATGTTAAACGTAACGTTCTCATTTTTTTTTGTTGGAGAAAATTATTGTTCTTATTCTTATTCTCTACAATTCTTATATATCGCACAAAAATTACGTGTCATTTAGCAAAAAAAAAAAAAAACGGTTACATTAAATATTGAAATAGTCACACACAAAAAAAAATGTAACAATTGTAACGAGAAAAACTTAAACGTAACAGTAAAAAATATATATTTTTCTACTGAGAAAAAAAGGATCTTTCATTCATAAAATAAATAACATTCATATTTAAAACATATGTATTTTACTTTATAATATAATAAATGATTAAGGGTAAAAAAAATGGAATTTAGTTAGATTAATAAGGGTAAAACTGAAATTAAAAGTGAGAAGCTATAAGCTATAAGCTCAAATGCTACTTGAAATAGCTTCTGAAAAATAGCTTATAAGCTCGTGAAATAAGCTATAAGCTCTTCGTGAAAAAGTGTTACCAAACAGAGCTAATAGAGGTGTCTTACCAAACAGTCTCTAAGTAAACTCAATTTCTACAGTAATACTCGATTAACTGTGAACTCAAAGGCAGTTGAAACAATGTTTTTAAGCGGACTGAAGATTGAACCGTTGTAATATTCAGTTCAAGGTTCAATTGGTTCAACCGGTTAAACCGTGTTTGAACCGTTGTTGAACCAAATTATTAATTAACAAATTAATATAGTTTGTTATTATAAATATTTTTTTTTCAAAAGGATTAAAAGAGTTTGTTATTATAAATATTAGAGCCCAATATGTTTTGTACCAACTATTGTAGGCCCATTACATTTTGAAAATTGTTCTTCTCACAACAAAAAATACACTCTCAATCGAATGGACAAAAGTATCCTACGTAACCTAAGTCACGCTCGGTTCAGCTTGAGTTAACTCACGCAGGTTGTAAACTCAGTGTGACTTAACTCACGTTGCATGCTGTTATAGAACAGCAAAGTTAGAACACAACCATTCAGTTTCAAAACATAAAAAAAACATCATCAAGTACGACTTTCCCCTTCAAGTGCGATTTTGCTCATTCTTGCGCCGTTCAAAGTCAATTTTTCCCATAAAATCAAGTAAGTGTTTGCATTGGGTTTTTTTTGGGGTTTAAATTTTGGTTATTTGGGAGAAATCTAACATGTTTAGGTTTATAGAAATTTAGTTTGCGTGTTAGTTTTTTTTATGAATTAAGTTATAAATTGTTGTTTAGAAGTTGATTAGAGTAGGTTTGATTGAAATGTGGTAGGTTAGAGTTAGGAATTGTTAGAAATTGTGCTAAACTCTAGATGTTTTATAAAATGTCTCAATGAAAATTTGTTTGTTTTTTGCATTGTTAATGATGAAATTAGTTAGAAATTTGCTTGTTAATGTTGATTATTGTTAGTTTGACTGCAATTGAAATGACACTGCCAAAATTTAACTGTTGTTGTTAAATAGTTAGAAATGACACAATGTCCATATGAAAAAGTTCATTGATTTTTTTCTTTTTGAAAAGTTGTGTAGATATGTCTTAGAGGCCTGATATCTAGTATTGGAATGATATGGTAACTTAGGATGATGATTTGGGACGAGTTAGGCAAGTTTTGGGTCGAAAAAATGGAGTTTGGGAAGGTCACTCAAGACGAAATCGCAAAAAACTGTGATTTCTACATACCCTGGGTGAAATGCACGACCGTGCATGTTAAACGCACGGAACGTGCATTTTTCTCTGCCAAAATTTCCATTTTTGTGTGTTTAAAAACGCATGGTCGTGCACTATGAGACGCAGGACCCTGCATTTTTCCGAACCTTTAGAAAATCATTTTTTTGACCACGTGATGTTATGATCAAAATACCACACAAGGGTCAGCACAGTCATGCATCTTTCTCAGCCTTAAGAAAATAAACATTTCCACCACTTTCTGTTAAGAATTGGATTTAGGTGTCTTCATGAAAGTTGTAGATATGTATGTTAGATTTCATTTTACCTTAGTAATTTGAATCCAATAATAGCTCTAGAACTTAAGTTATGATTTAATTACTGTACTTGGGTCATGCTGTGTTTTTCATGAGATTTCAGCACAACCCTTTTTATGGACTCTAAAACAACTATGAAAGCAATAGTGAGTCTAAGCAATATGTTAGTTTATCAAGTAAAAGTAAGGGTCTTTAAACTATATATCTAAATAAGGAAGTGTCTTTAGGCATAAATAGAAATGATTACCTCAAGGTAATGGCGAGTCTAAAACATAAACTGGTGATAGTGGCGTAAAACAATAAAAGATACTAATGATGAAACTATATGACGATAGGATCCTAATCTTAACGAGCCTAAAAGAATAGGGGGAAAACATTATGAGGAATTATGAATGGAGTGACAAATATGACTGAGAGCAAAGGGTAAGACCTATCACTAGGGCAAAAGATGTAGAAAATGGAGATACAACTAATGATGGATGTGTGTTCTAAATATGATGTTGAAATAACGAAGATGTAAACTATATATATGATATGTAGATATGATGTTAATCGATGAATTAGATGTTAACGTTGAAATATGATGGGGTATGTTGATAGTATAAATGTTATATAACGACGATGCACTACGTAATAAATGACGTTGTGAAAGTCTTGAGGGTAAAGTAGAGAGAGATGTAAAAGGGTAATTCATGAACTAATAAAGGTGAAAATAATAGTGAATAAGAGTAAAGGGTAAATGTAGAGACAATAATATAAGAAGAGAGAGAACATAAGAAAGTTGTTAGGTTGAAGAGAAGAAGAGTCAAGGTAAATAGTGAAGTTGAATTAGAGAATTGATGACGACGAGGAGATTGTTAGGATGAAATATAAACTAAGATAGGAAAGTAAGTATGAAGTAAATGAATGAAGTGATGGGTAGAAGGTGTCGTGAGTTAGAATATGAATCGATTAGGCGAGGGTAAGATGAATGAGAAAGACGATAAGGGCTAATGAAGAGAATGAAATTATATTAGGAATAGTTCTTAAACAAGAGACGAAGGTAATAAAAAAATCGTAGAATAAAGGTTGAGTCTAATAACATAAGTTAACTTAAAGAGTACGAAACATTAGTAAAATAAGCATATGATGTTGGTGGAATAAAGCAGTAGACGGCGAGAGAGATGTGTCAGTATATGAAGATATGATTTTATAAGTGGAAGTAATGATGAGGTAAAGGCTTAAAAATAAGATGAAGAATAGGATACGCCATAAAGGTTAAGGTGTAGAGCCAAAATGAACAAGTAGGATGGTGAAGTGGTTTAAGGTAATGAAGATGTTAGGCGAAGAAATAAGACGAAGGTAATTTTAAATATAAAGGCATAAGTTAAAGTAAGGGACATGGTTAGAAATAATAATATTGGTGAAGTGACGACCTTAAGTTAAAATGAATAGAGTGAGACCAATTTAAGAGGATAGATGATGTTAAGAGAATTGATAAGACGAAATAGAATGGAGAGTTGTCATTAGGGTAAATCACTTAGTGCATGAAGATAGTTAATGTTGAGTATAGGGCTTAAGGACGATGTTGAGTGATTATGGTGTCGAGTAATGATGTATTGACTATGTTGAAAATGTTGAATGATGAAGTAATAACCAAGCGAATGATCGAAAGATGAAGTTTTGATATTGGAACAAGTGAAATTAGACAAGGATTGTGAAACATGGGAATAGTCTTGCAAACCTTGAGACAATAAAGTTTCGTACTTAAAGGATTTCAATAGCAATGAACCATGAGAATAGGCGTGGTTGCTAACGAAATACTTTCATTGAGACCTAGAGGAGATGTGAAAAGCCAAAGAGAAACTTGTCTTTAGAAAATAGATCCAACGTAAGATTTAGGTTTAGTGTTTGGTTTGTGAAGGATTTGTCACCAAGATGAACCAATAATCCCAAGGAGTTTTTATTATTGTTATTTTATTTGAAAACAAAAATACAACATTTTAACTTTGAAAATCTCAATCTAATCATTGTTTAAGAGTGAATAAAATTCATAACTCCATGTCGGAACGATATCTTTTTATTACTACTTCAGTAAACCATGCACTTGCGGATTTACGACATCACTCACCTGCTTGTAGCTTGATGGAAACCCCGCCAGGGGCTATTCAGATGATGGACACTACTGATGCCTCATTGATTTGATGGAGAATGCTAATGACATTTGGAGGTCGTACGAGGATCGGCGAGACCTCACGCCTTTTCAGAACATATGCTGGTATTGCAGATGGATCATGGCCGACAAAGAAAGGATGTGGCGTCACTTGCCGGAGCGGGTTCTGAGGGAGTACGACTATTTCCAGACCCTTCCCAGACCTCCTACGACGATTGAGGATCATCAGCCAGAGGATGTGGTTATCGCCTTCTAGGATTTTGTTGTCCATGTCCTTAGCTAGGAGGAGAGGGGTCAGGTGGTCCTAGAGGACTAATTGTGGAAGTATGCGAGAGAGTACATCAAATGTTTCTACCGTGTATCTCATCCACTTATGAGCGACCATGCGCCCGTTTCTGAGTACATAGCTCTTGTCCCTCCTTACGAGGAGGTTATTGTTGAGCAACAGTGGGCCAGACAGGTTCTCGACCCACTCGAGATCATCGAGAACATCAGGCGCAAAGTGGATAGTGCTATGTCGTATCCTAATGTGTTTACACATCTTCTCTTTTCCAGCATTATGGAGGGCATCCAGTCGGAGTATAACATGTTGCAGGAGAAGTCGGTTCTGCCTTCTATTTTCCAGCATTATGGAGGGCATCCAGTCGGAGTATAACATGTTGCAGGAGAAGTTGGTTCTGCGGAGGAGGACTAAGAGTCATATTCCACAAGAGTAGCTTTTTTTTAGTGTTTTCATCACATTTGTATAAATTTAGATATTTTTTATGACACTTTGGCGGGTATAAATTTATATATTTTTTTATGACACTTTGGTGGATATGGATGTAATATATTTACATTTGCGCATCTGCGTTATTTTATGACATTTTGGTTAATTTATAGTTTATTTTGCGTATTTAAATTTTGAATAAATGGATGAATTATTGCATGAATGGATGAGTACATGGATGAAAATAATGGAACGGATGTATGAAAATATGAATGAATGAAGGAAATTAGGGAAAAATGCCAAAATAACTATTATGGTACTGGACACAAGCCCTACGTGACTTAACTTACGATGGGTTACAACCTGCATGAGTTAAGTCACGTTGACGCGTAATTAGCGTGACTTAACTCATGTTGGGTTCAACGTGACTTAA
The DNA here is from genome assembly GCF_003473485.1 of Medicago truncatula. NCBI lineage: Eukaryota > Viridiplantae > Streptophyta > Magnoliopsida > Fabales > Fabaceae > Medicago > Medicago truncatula. The sequence continues at coordinate 12,603,819 of NC_053048.1, forward strand.
GGCACGTTGGGTTTAACACCTTCGTCACTTAAGTCACACTGGGTATTTTTGTCAGTTTTTATGAGAGTGACCAAATCTTGATGGGAGAAGAGCAATTTTCGTTCATTTTTATTCACCAATCATTTTGAGCTCAATACATTATTTTTCACCATTCATTTCGTAACCCTAATATCCCTCCTTTAATGCATATATCTATTGTTCCGTTTCTTTACCATTCTTCTGCTGTTTCTCCTTCTTATTTCTACTTATTCACCTACTTTCTATATTTCTTCATGTTTCTTCCTTTTCCTATGATGTTTATTCTTCGTAATTCTTCTTCTTCTAATATTGTCTATGAGATTTTTATTATTATTGTTTTCTTCATCTCCATTAACATAAACAAGAATGAATGATTTTTCAGAAAGGAAGAAAACTGGTTTCTGAGAAGAAAGGTAAATCCCGACAATTATAAAAAATCGGGACCGATTCACATGTTTTAACGGTTCACACCGATTTTTTTTGGTAATTTTCCTATTTTTATAGACCTCCATGTTTTCAAGGTTGTCCGGACTGGAGTATGGTTCGGTTTTAAAAACATTGGGTTGAATATCACCTTCTCTTTTAGGCTATTTTTTTTGTTTTTCTTATTTTTTTTCTTTTCTTTTTTCTTATTGATGGTTTTGGCTCCCCCCTCCCGTTGTATATATATATTTTCCCTTTATTTTTTTTTAGCAAAAGCAGAATCAATTCATTTCATTCAAAATTAAATGGTACAAAGTAGGCAATACATGATGAAAAATATGGGGGATAGGATGAGATAGCGAAGCTCGAGCAATACTATGAGCAACAATATTTGCTTGCCTCCTAACATACGACACTGCAAAGTCGGGTTTATCAAGTAAAAGACTTCTACATTGGGTTACAAGATCTCCAAACTCATTGGTAGGGGAAGAGTTATTGGTGAGTGCATCAGCTAAGATCTTTGAATCAATTTCAAATAATACAACATGCATCTCATTTGAAATAGCCATTTTAATAGCATCAAGCAAGGCTAGAGATTCTGCCTCCAAAATAGTGGCTGATGAGTGATAAAAGTCTGATTTCCCAAGCAACAAAGTACCTGTAGAGTCCCGAAAACACATGCCATACCCCATGATAGAATTATTATTAAATGCAGCTGCATCGACGTTGCATTTAATTGTACCTATCGGCGGTTTGATCCAGGCGTGAACAGAATTTGCGTGGTGAATCAGTGCCTTTGCTCGTTGCATACAACTCCATTCGCTGATGGCATCCTTTGCTTGAGTGACAATAGAAATTGGAGTAGTATCTGTGGCCTCCCAAAGTTTGGAATTACGACTCTTCCACAAGCTCCAGAGAGTCATAGCAGCTAATACTTGCTGCTGCGGGTGTAACCTGTCAATCAAGTCAAAAAACATAGAAGTGCAGTCATTACTAGAGAGTAGCAGGTCTCGGATGATGTGATTAACTCCAAGCAGTTCCCAGCAGCTGGATGCTTTCGGACAGACGAAGAAAACATGAGTCTGCGTTTCTGCGAATTGGTCACAAAATATGCACGAGTCATCACATGGAATGCCACGGGTAAGAAGATTAGCGCGAGTTGGCAGACAATGTTGAGCAAGGCGCCAAAGAAATGCTCGAACTCGTGGTGGGATCTACAAATTCCATATAGAATTCCAACGACAATCATGCTGGGTGGGATTGATGGCAGTTATAAGGTCTGAACAAAGACGATATGCTGATCTGATAGTGTAAGATCCATCTGCAGTAGCCTTCCAGATGCGCTGATCAGTAGCAATACGAGGGAATAAAGGCATGGAAACGATTTCTTCTGCATCTACGCTATTAAACAGAGATTGCACTATAGGAATATTCCAAGAATTTCCATCTGAATTCAACAAATAACTAACCGTAAGATCCACGTGGTGTAATAGAGGCGGGGTAGATGGTTTGAGTGTTGGCAAATTGCGGATCCAAGGCATACTCCACACATTAATTTGAGAGCCGTCTCCAATTTTCCAGCTATGGCCCAAGGTAAGTAAAGATTGAGTACTCCATAGACTCCTCTATGTGTAACTTGGATTATGGCCTAGATTGGCATCCAAAAAATCCCTTCGGGGAAAATATTTAGCTTTGAGGATTCTTGAAAATAGGGAGGACGAGTCGGATAAGAGTTTCCAACTTTGCTTACCGAGCATAGAAAGATTAAATGCTTCGAGGTTCCTGAAGCCTAAACCTCCTTGACTTTTGTGGCGAGTGAGCTTGTCCCAACGTAGCCAATTTATTCCACGACGACCGTTCTTTTTAGAGCCCCAATAAAATGAGTTCAGCATCTTTTTAATCTCATCACAAAGAGATGTAGGGATAAGAAAGGCTCCCATACAGTAAGAGGGAATGGCTTGGGCCACTGACTTAATCAAAATTTCTTTCCCTGCCCTTGAGAGAGATCGAGCGCTCCAAGATTGACAATTCTTCCATATTCGATCTTTTAGATAGGTGAAGATTGCCTTCTTGCTACGACCCACCATAGATGGCAGACCTAGATACTTTCCGCTTCCGATTGCACTAGAAACGCCAAGGCATGTCATGATGGAAGAGATAGAGTCTTGTGGAGTGTTTGCGCTGAAGGAAATCGCCGATTTCCTATAGTTTATGGCTTGCCCAGAAGCAAGTTCATAACTAGAAAGAATGTCTTTGAGGCATTGAGCTTCTGAAATTGTCGCCTTGCAAAAAAGGAAGCTGTCATCCGCGAATAAAAGGTGACTAACAGGAGGAGCCTTACGGCAAATGCGGGTTCCATGGATTTTACCTCGAAGCTCGTGATTCTTAATAGTAGCAGACAACCCTTCAGCACAAATAATGTACAAATATGGTGACAGAGGGCAACCTTGTCGTAAACCTCGTGCAGGAGTGATGGGGCCGATATGGTCTCCGTTAAAGATGACATGGTATTCAACTGTAGAGATGCACATCATCATCCATGTGGTCCATTGGGAGCAGAAACCCAATTTGGATAAGATTGCTTGTAAATAAGACCAGCTGACACTGTCAAATGCCTTTGAAATATCGAGTTTCAGAGCTATATCACCTTCTTTTCCTTTTCTTTTGCAGCGCATGTAGTGTAAAATTTCAAAAGCTGTAAGCGCATTATCTAATATCGAACGAGAGGGGATAAAAGCTGCTTGCTCTGGTGCAATCCATTTATTAATCAAAGGCTTCAAACGGTTTGCTAGAACCTTGGCGATGATTTTGTAAAGGACATTACAAAGGGATATGGGACGAAGATCTTTCATTGATTCTGGATTTTCCCCTTTTGGAACAAGAACAATATGTGTAGAATTCAGGTCGGAGGGAATGACCCCGGTGGAGAGCCAAGTGGCAGCAGTAGTGTAGATGTCGCCTCCAATATCATTCCAGAACCTTTGGAAGAAAGCCGGATTGAGGCCATCAGGGCTCGGAGATTTGTCGGGGTGCATACTAAAAATAGCTTCTTTGAATTCTTGTTCGAAGAAAGGCTGTGTGAGAGTATTGTTGTCTTCATCTATTATCCGTGGCTGAACACAAGAGAGAATTGCTTGTTGGTCGCCCTGCCTCATAGTGAAAATGGAATTAAAATAATCTCGAACCAAAGTGCACATGTCATCGTGCGATGATACCCAGTTGCCATGGTCATCACGCATCTTTTTAATGGTGTTATTCCGCTTACGGGCTGAAGCATAAGCATGAAAGAACCTACTGTTTGTGTCGCCTTCTGATAACCAAAAGATTTTAGAACGCTGCCTCCAATAACTCTCCTCTTGAAGAATTAAAGTTGCGAGATTTTGCTGCAGGACCTGAAGTTCAGGATCATTGGCATCATTTGCGTCTGTTCTGAATTCCTCAATGATGGATCGTTGTTTGTTAATAAGGTGCTTGAAGTTTGGGTTAACAGAACGGCTCCAGGTTGATATGTCCTCCACACAATAATTCAGTTTGATTAAGATGTTGGTGGAAGGATAATGCTCCCAATTGTTTTTCACAAGATCAATGAGCTCCGGCTCATGAAGCCAAGAATTGTTGAATTTGAAACTGCGGTAAGGTTGTCTCCAAGGAATTGGTTCGAGCTGCAAAAGAATAGGTGTGTGATCAGAAATTGGAGCAACAAGAGTCTGAAGTGCTGCATTTGGAAACATGTTTTGCCATGAGGGTGTGACAAGGGCTCGATCTAAGCGCGCTTCCTTAGATGCATTAGTACCAACACTCTTAAACCATGTAAATTGGTATCCCAACAGCGGCATATCTAGCAAATGGCAATCATTTACGGCTTCTTGAAACCCACGGATAAGCCAAGGAGGGCGATCAGGGCCTCCCCGTTTGTCTGCTGATGAGAGGTGGTCGTTGAAATCTCCGATAATGCACCATGGATCGTTCGATAGGCTGCTAAGATGGCGGAGGAGGTCCCATGAGTCACGGCGTCTCCCTGAGTCGGAGTATCCGTAGAAAGCGGTGAGTCTCCAGTTACTATTGACAGGATCCTGAATAGACATGTTTATGAAATTCTGAGAGTAGTTGAGCAGCGAACAATTAATGTTATTTCGCCAAAGAATTTCCAGACCTCCACTCCGACCAATTCGGTCTACAGAGAAGTGATTTTCAAAACCAATTTTATAACAGAGATCAGAAATTTTGCTACTGTCAACCAAAGTTTCAATTAAAATGATAATATCCGATTTATAGACGCGGATAAGGTCTTTTAAAGAGGGAACTGCCTTAACATTTCCTAAGCCTCGGCAGTTCCAAGATATGATATTCATTGTTCCCGGCAGGCCTGGATTCCAGGCTCCGCCGATAAAAAATGGTTCGTCTGCGGGACGTGCATAGAGGGGGAGATAGTTTCTGCTTTGCTGTTTGGAGTAGATGATGTCTGAGCATGATGAGTGTTTTTGCCTTTATATAATAATATATTATGCGTAGGCGGCATAAAATGGAGGTATCTGTTTTTACCTTGATGCTTTACCAATCTCTTGACCTATCAAAAATAAATAAATAACACTAAATATATAGAAAAAACTCAAAACTTGAAAATCAAAATGGATATAACGAAGTTGCAGAACGGATATGCCAATTATCCAACGTCCATCACATTTGAAAAGAGGTGTTCAATAAGAAGGGTATAAATTCATCTATTTATATCTTCTATATATAAAATAAACTTGAGTTCTTCTTAAACTACAGTCATGATGATGTGATACTTACAATATACATTATCTTCTATATATAAAATAAACTTGATATCTTATTAGCCTAGAGTTTGAAGCTTGCATAGCTTTAGGTTTGTATTTTAATGATGTTTGTTAGAAGTTCTTAGATGATGTTTGTTTTGTTTTGGTATTATGGCATAAAATTATGTTGAAGAAACTAGAATACCATGTCTCATTGTGTCATATGATTCATGGGCGTCGTGTATGTCCTTTTACATAAGAAACTTCCTCTTTGTTGATAAAACCAACCTTTTTGAGTATTTGAATCGATTCAAATTACCTTGAATCGTTTCATCAGAAGTCTCTGACTTGGGGTGAATCGTTTCACGTGTTTTTGATAAATATCACTCTTGAATCGATTCAAAAGCGTTTGAATCATTTCATGAAACTCTCTGACTTGTGTTGAATCGATTCATAAGAGTTTTAATCTTTTCAACCTTCATCCTGGGTCTTCTGAATCGATTCAAATATGCTCTAATACATGTCAATCTTCATAGTTCATCTTTCTTGTCCTTTTGCTGTCTGAATTGATTCAAGCATTAAGTGAATCGATTCACGTTGATGTTTTTGGCCAAAACATTGCACTTATCACCTTTTTGTATATATACCCACGTCATCATAACACCAAAACTACTGAATCATTTGCATTTATTCTCTTTAGAATCTCCAAAGCTCATTGTCTATTTGTTCTTGAGATTAAACACTTTTTCTACGAATCATTGTGGTCTTTTGAGTCATAGATTGCTAGAGTTCTATAGGGATTGTTAGGTAATTGCTTTCAAGGATATTGATTGGGAATCAAAGATCTAAAGTGAATTGAGTAATTTCATTCCACCTTCAAAGGTATTGGGGGTTCTTTTAAAGTTCTTGTGTTCAAGGGGATCCAATTGCCGGATGGGAATCAAAGAGTTTGAGTGAAGAGCTTCAAGTGTTCACCGGTGATTGAGGATTCGAAGACATTTAGAAACAGCAAATTTAAAGGTTATTTGAAGATTGGGAGAGTGACTGCATAGGAATTGAAGAACTGTGGTAGTTTCAAGGAATTCTTGTAATCACATTGTAATCAAACATTCATATTATAGTGGAAGTCCTTGGTGGAGACGTTTTTCATCAAGAAGAGTAAACGTAGCCTGAAGCGACGACGAAAGAGCAAACTACTATAAATCTCGGTGTCTTCTCTCTTCTCTATCCTCTTTAATTTTGATTAATTTTGGATTTGATTGCTTGATAAATTGTTAGAGTAGAAATTGAGTGTGATCTAGGTTCATTTTGTTAAACTTGAATTAGCTTCTACGTCAGTTTTCATAGGTCACACCTGGTTTCAATTTATTGTCAATTTATCAAACACATACACAATTGTGTTCATTAGTATAATTGATTAATTGCTCTTAAGTTTGGTTTGAGATTTGCCTTATTTTGTAACTTGTGTAAAAATCATTAATAATAGATTGTGTTAAGATTTGACTTAGAGTCTAGCATAGTATTAATAACTTTGTCATTGCCCTTGAGTCTAGCATAAATCTAATATGTCAGTCAATTTTTTTTTCAAAAATTGTTTTTGCTACAAACTCAGTAAAATTTTAAATCGCTATTCACCCCTATAACTCAATAAAAACTTCATTGTAAATTATATCCGAGTTATTCTTAAGTTTGGATTATGCGAATGTATCATCATTACTAATGTTTGTTGGTTTACATTTCTAACTTTATTTATTATTTAATATCATACTTTTATTATTTTCTTTTAATATGGATATGATCAGTTTTTATGAAAGTAAGGAGAAGAGAATAAACTAGGTTTCTATCTTCACAAGTTTGTAAAGAGTGGGAGCTATAAATCTTTGTGGTACACACTTTTGTGTTTTGTTCATCATCCCTTTCTTCTAGCAACTATTGGATGACACTTCTTCAATTTTGATAGAGTGATAATTAACTTTTTTTATATAGTCTAAAAATAGAGTCTTTATGAAAATATTAATAATATGGCTTAAATATGAAATCCGTCCTTGCAAATATAGTTAGTTTTAATTATAGTCCTTGTAAGAGAAAAATATTTAAAAAGGCCTTGCAAAATTTTCTCTCTTTTAAAAAATTCCCTGGGCCCACACATTTATGTATGCTACTTATGATTTAATGAAACAAGAGGATAACCTCACACAAAGCTTCTCACAACAACCATTGCACAACCAACCTAATTTGAATACTACGTTGTTCGAAGAAGGGAGTAATTAAAAGGCCGAAATTCAAACCTTTACTTCTTAAGGCATATAAAAAGGTGGTGATTAGAAAAGCCAATAGAACTGAAGAATTTTCGTTTCTCAATGCCTACTTTAATCATACGGATTATTTTTCAAAATTACTCATGTAGTTAACCAAATGAAAAAGCATTAAAGAACGGGAAAATCTAATTTAAAACTAACCTAATCTAAAAAAGAAAATAAAAACAAATTATTTAGAAAATAAATTCAGCGAATAATATATCAACAATCCGCAACAACAAAGCTAGAAACTTGATGGACGAATTGTCAAGTGCACCAGATCGTAACAAGTATTAAAGTAGTAAGTTATCGTGATCGTTGTTCAACTTAGCAATTAACAAAGTTTATTTGAGTAAAAAGCAGTAAAAAGGATGAATGAGTTTGCAGGTTTTGAATAGTCTTACTCAATGCAAGATTAGGTTTTTGATTCAAATAATTAACGATGAATAGGGTTTCTTTGAATCACATCTACCTTCGTTGTTGGAATTAACTCGGTTTATCATTAATTTATGACCTGCTTTGATTTAAGAGAGTAGAACATGACCCCATGATGTAACGATGGGAAGTTTGTGTATTTTTGCTGCACCAAAGGCTATACTTGGGACGTTTCCCTAAAGATGAATCATAACCCTAACAATCATACATGTATTTAAATTAAAAGAGATTACTTTAAAATGAGGAATTTACTACTGTTCTTTTTTGGACACCGGCATGATAGTCAATCCTATACCTTAGCCGAGAGACAAGGTTAACCTCTAATCGAAAAGCATTAAGAATGTAGCATATGCAAATTAAATCAGACACTTGAATCATAAATTGAATAAAAACTCTATTAATTATATCAGCAAATAAGTAGAGGTTCATCATGGAACCTGAATCAAGAGGTATTTAGTTCACATGGTAACAGACGCCATTACAAAACAACAGAAAAACATATCATATAGAGAACAAGGGGAGGAGAAAACCCTATGTCTTGATGTTGTGATCCTTGACCCTTGTCTTGTACCGTTAGCTTTTTGAATGAATGAAAGTGTGCACAATGGTCTATGTTTATAGTTTATCATTGCTTGGAGGTTAAGAGACAAGAACAAGACTTTTTCCTTCAATCCAGCATTAAAAACAAGCAAAATTACATTTTTCCGCACAAATGTGCCTAGGCGCATAAGGCCATATGCCTTGGCGCATGAGGCCATGCCCTTCTATTGTCTTCAAAAACCTTCTAAGAACCATTGATCTTCAATCTTCATATCCTTGATCTTCATAAGATATTTTGCTTTTCCGATTTATATTATTTCTCACTAAAAAGACTCAAAACACCTATGAAGTTGAATGATTTAGGATAAAAATGAATTACAACGACTCAAATGAGAAAAATACAAAATATTTCTCAAACATTGGACAACTCCTCTATGTGACCACATATTTGTCTTCTTATGCAAAGAAAATAACAAAAAGCATAGTCTAAAATATCACATGATGCTTCGTCATCAGAGAGGTTGGTGTCCCTTGGTTAAAAAAATGAGTTGATAAAGAAGGTGGGGAATTGGAGAATGACTAGATTTTGGAGAGATCATCGGGTTGGAGAGGTTCTTCTTTGCAGGTCTTTTTCGAGACTCTTTTCCATCTTAAATTAAAGGGAGGCTATGGTGGGAGATATGTGGGAAATGAGAGATGGTTTTGTGGAGTGGAGGTTACTATGGTGCAGATAACCCTTCACTTTGGAGACGAAACAATTTGAATTTAATAAGAGTGGTGGCTGACTTTAGGGCTAGTGAGAAGGAGGATTCATGGGGGTGGCGGACGGCGGACAGAGCTGATTTTTTGGTGAGGACGACACATCAAATGCTAGAAAAATTTGACCACTTTAGGATATTTTAAGTACTTTGGAGGAAAAGGTTTTTGGTTAAATATTCATGGAAGAGCCCAACTCCGTCAAAATTGGTCACTCATTGCTTCTAAACTGGATGCCAACTCGTAAGTATCTTGCAGTCCGAAATGCTTTGGGGGTGGATGAGGGGGCGTCGTGTGTATTGTGTGGAGAAGGTTTGGAAACACAACTCGTCTCTTTTTAGATTGTGAGGTAGTGTCAAAGGTTTGGGTGAAGGTGATTCATTGGTTGAGATTTACTTTCATTACTCCGCCTAATTTTTTTAACTATTTGGATTGTTGGACAGCACAATGGAGGTCTAAGAAAATTAGACAGGGGTTTTGGTTGATTTGGCATGCTTGTATTTTGGTGATTTGGAGGGAAAGAAGCGAGTCTTTAATGATCGCTTAAAGGAGGTTAATGAGTTAGCTGAGGAGATTAAAGAGTTGCCGTGACAATGGAGTTTAAAGAGACTGTCTAAATTGTATTACCTTTATACGAATGGACGTGCAATCCGCGCAATTGCTTGCAAATGGGCTAACTGAGTTAGTTTTGTGTTGGTGTGCTATTTTTTTGTCGACTATGCTAGTATATGTGTGTGGTTTTTTGTCTCCCTACTCTGGTGTGCTGGTTCCTCTGCTGTGCTTGTCTTTGGTGGTTCTGTAGCTATGCGCCTGTCGCGTCTTCCTGCTGTTTGTTTTCTTCTACTGTGGTTAGGCCAGTTTTCTGTGTAGGATTTATATGGGTTGTGTGTTTCCGTTGCGTTAGTGCTGCATATTTACGGTCTTTGTAATGTTTCTGCAATATTATGCACCGTTTATGCAAACTAGCTTATAATGCGGTATAAAGAACCAATATCTTTGTTGTTTCAGTATGAGTTTTTCATAACAAAAGTGGTTCATTTGCATTTACTATAAGATACACGTTTTATGAAATATCAAGATCATTTTCACAAAGTACAATACAATAGACATATATAAACCATACGGTATAAACATATACCCATACAAGGGCTAGTAGGATTGTGTATATCGTTATAGATCATAAACGAGGGAATAATCATTGCGAATATATGACATATTAGTTATATATTGTCACCTCCTCCTGTGTGAAAACCATCGCCAAGTGGATCATTATTGTTCCAAGGAGAAGGATAGTAGAATGCCGGAGGAGGAGATTGACCAAGAGAAGAACCACCTCCATCTTCACCACCAATCCTCGTAGCTGCGATATCATGATTCGGAATTTCAGTGCAAGTAGTATAGCGAATCAAATCAGCGTTAGTAGCATCAAGTTCCTTTTGGAGCCTAATAACTTGTCTTTGGAGGACTGAAATGGCACCGACGCAACCATAAACTGGATCTTTTATCCTTGCCTCAGCTTCATAAGCAAGAGAGTTCACTGCATCTTCCCTTTGATGTGGTTGCACTTCATTCAGAAGTTTACTTACATTGCTTGCACCAAATATTTTGTGAACATTTGCAAATTTTTGTGGTTCTTCTGGTGGGAAATATGGAGCAAATATGCAATCTGGCATGCACTTCCTTCTCAAAAACTTGCAAGCAGCACATGGTGAATTCGAGTACGCACTTGAAGATGCCATTATTATTATCTTCAAATTAAATCAAGCACAACAAAATAATTTATAATTACAATCTCACAAATGAAATAAATAACTTATCACTATAAATTGATTGAATTTTTAAATTTGAAAAAAAGTTGGAATGTATTGCCATAAAGAAATCAACAACAACATAGTTGGAATGTATTGACTATTATGTCATGCTTTAGCACTCTTTTTTTTGTTTAAATATAAAAAAATCAACAAAATACAACTAATTATTGAATTAAATTTAAAAAAAAAATGCTAATTATTGAGTTAAGTGTTGAAGAAGTTAAATGATCCGAATTCAAATTCTAAAGAAGAGAAATGCTAAGATGAATAAATACATACTTTTTTTTGTAAAATGGATCCAATCTGAATTTGATCACCAATTAAACTTCTATGGACATGGATCATAAAACTAGGGTTAGGGAGGATACTTAATTAGTTGCTTAATCATTTACCTTACTAGTTGTTTTTGTAGCAACAATTCTACCTCAAACTTATTTTACTTTTTTAATTCATATAAAGACATATTTATGTTGAATCAATGTACTATTTATTATTCTTGAAAGAAAAAAAATGTACTATTTATTATACTAAAAAACAACCAAAAAGTGCCTATATTAACATACAGAATCTCCCAGCACTATGATAACTACCTAGAACCTTTTTTATCTCAATTTCATAATCCGTTCAAGACCATAAACAAGCAAAGGAGGAAATTACCAAATATAATAAATAAATAAAAACACTATATGTTATTTTATTTTATTTTTAATAGACTGTATATGTTATATAAAGTAGATTATTGTTCTATGTATATACGTTTGGTTGATTCATCAGAAACAGTAAATTTAGCTCCTGAATTTGTGTTTCTCCTCACAATCTCCAGTACTCCTATAGGTCTAGACCAAAAGAAAAAGTACACCTACCTAGCTATTTAAATCTAGTGATGAATTAAACTTGAGTTTAATTAATATGAATATACATGATGTGGAAGTTTAATTAAACTTGATGCATCATTCAATTCATCAGAATTTTATCTAAATAATTCAAAAAACATAAACCTTGAAACAAATCTTGTGCAACATAAATCATTATGCAAACTAACACCAATATATTAAAGAAGAAGAAGAAGAAATAATAATTGGAATGAACAAACCATGTAGTTTAGATGATCGTTACCTTTCTTTTTTTTCTTTTCCTCTTGTATAAGAAAGTAAAGCTCTTTCAATTAAGATCTAGCTTCTTAAGTAATAATAACAATAATAATGGTAGTGAAAAAGAAGGTAAGCGACCAGAAGAGAAGTCTTGGGAATTTACTATTGGATGTGAAAGTTCAGATAGAAAACCCTAGTTAGTTGTAGGACATGATGAGAAAAAACCGCAATTACAATGACAAAAGATAAACAACATGAGAGTGAAGGGAGGAAAAAGAGCATTTTCTAGAGAGAGAGTGGAAAAGAAAGTAAAAGACAAATGCAATAAATGGAGGCTATAGCGCAAGGGAAAAAAAGAATGAATATGACATAACCATCATATCATAATTAGCATGCCTTGAACCCAATTTTTTTTTTTTTTATTGTATTAAAAAATTGTTTTAAAATATAATATAATATAAATTTTTATCTTTTTCAAAAACATCAATAATATAGGATTATTATTAGAAAAATTGTTTAAAAATGTAACTGGAATAAAAAATAATCTAACCATAAGTTTCCTCTTTTAATAAGATTTAACAATTTTTTAATTTGTAATTTAAGTAAAATTATAAAAAAAAGTAAATAAATTACTTTTAATGAAGGGTAAAATTGGATAATGCAAAAGTCAGCTTATTTATGTAGTTTCTTTGTGGTTTTATACGGTATAAATATGAGTTTTGCTATAAGACACTCATGAATATGTCTGTTAGCAATTCACACCTTAAGGTATGTTTATCAACTTTTTAATTATAATTTGTTAAAAGACATCTTCATAAAAATTTGTTGATGTCTTTTAACAAATGTCTATAGAATAACTTGTTAAAAGACACATTCATAAAGGGTGTCTTCTAACAGAACTCTATAAATATAATATAGATACCCAACAATCAAGTTTAAGTCCTTAAAAAATATATATGCATGTATATATACGTACGTTTCTTCCTTGTCAATATATATATATCTATATATATATATATATATATATATATATATATATATATATATAGACACACACACGTTTCTTTATGAAAACATGATTCTCCCCCACCACCTTCAAAAACCGTTTATATATATGTATTTAGTCATTAATTTAACAAATTTTATTCTTCTTAAAAAATAAAAAACAAATGGCATATGAGTTCTTCAATAGTTGACAAGTTTATTAATCAAATAATGGAGGAAACCAAGTTCACGAGAAAATGTTCCTTCAAAAAAAAAAGTCTTAATTTGGTTCATTTTTGCATTGCCTTATGAATGAAACAAAGTGAACCAAAAAACAGCAAGATAGCTTCTTTCTTCTTGTAACTATGTATAAAAAAAAACTAATATTTTTAAATACTTAGGTTTTAAAACTAAAAAAATATTAATCATGTCAATAAAATAATTTTGGTAAAATTACAATATTGGTCCTTTAGTTATAACATCTTCATCCTTTATCTTTTTTTTATCTCCTTATAATCTTCTGTCTATCAAAACCTGCACAAGCTAAACCTTTTTTTCCTTTTACTAGTAAAAAACTTTTGAAATAATAATTTAATTAATAGATTTATTTTTAAAACATTTTTTTATTAAAAATAAAGAAATTCATATACCTTATGAATATGTTCATATCTTCATCTTTATCTTCTTCTTCCTTAAATAAAATAGTTTCCACCTAAATACATTTTCAAATTGCTGGGATATCTTCACCTTTTGTGTTTTTCTAAACTCAAAATTTAAAATCCCAAATCTCAATAAACGATAAATTTGCAAAATCCAAAAATATAAATGAATTTAGAATTTAAAAGAACTTTGTGATTTGTGAAGGTACCTGAAAATTTATCACATGACTGGGGAAACAATTTTTTGATGTTAGAAACATGAATTGAAATTAAATGGGTTTAAGAACCAGAACACGATGCGAAATGAGAAATTACGGTTTTGTGGGAAATTAGGTGACGAGAATCTGATGAGTGTCTAAATGGGAGTTTAACCATAATCTTGAAATCACACATATTTGACTTTGTTATTTTTGAATATTATGACTCTTGTGACTCAATGGAAAGGATTATCTGAAAAAGGACTAATTTTGGACACAAAATGATTTTAGATAGAATTTGTTAAACAACAAAATGAAACAAGAAATTTGTGGAAAGATTAGAAAATGGGGCGTCACACTGTCTTCTAATCCAAGAAGGAATGATAAGCCAAAGGTAAAGGATCGCCACAAGAAACGCGGTTTTTTGATAAGATCAAAATTTGGTCCAATCCAGAACCAAAAGAGCAATTCTCACAATTGCACAAAGTGTAAAATTTAACAATGTTCTTATATCTTACAAGAGTTACGTGCTCCTTTGTATAGGAATGGCTAATTATTCTAGCTTAGCATGCAAAAAGAAACTCCTAGCAAAAAGAAAACAAAAGGAATCCAGCCATTAATGATATTGATTATTTTGTGGCTGAATTATTACAAGATAAGCTACAAAATAAAAGAGAAATAGTGGGAAATTTGAATGGTGCTGAATAAGGAAGTTTCAAATTGATTTTCATTGATCAGCATCAATTTATTTTATTTCCTTAACTGGCTGCACCTTCTTTTTTCGTTTCCTTTGCTTTTAAGTGCTTCTTGCTCTCTATCCCCGTGAGCTTAACTCACTTGGTAGGGATATTGTATATTATATACAGAGGCTAAGGTTCGAATCCCAGACACCCCACTTCTCCACATTTATATGTGTGAGCTCTAGCCACTAGGCTACTTGACCAAAAATAAAAAGTGCTTCCTGCTCTCTATTGATCATAGTTTTTTTTTACAAGTCTCTTGATCATAGTTGAGTCTCATTGATTCAACCTTCAAAGGAAACACACCACAACATTCCATTTAAAGTTTTGGAAACTTTAAAATGGATTAAACACACAAAATATTCAAACATAAGTGTTTATTTTATTTTATTTTATCATATCTAAAATAAAACTTCAAAATGGGCAGCAAGCAAGCCCCCCTTCAATGCCATTGTGGTTCTCATCATACTCCCTCTCTTTGAAAGAATTCATCCTCGAATTTAGAAGCTTTGGACATCCTCCAGGTTCAACTACAATTCTTTTAAATTTGTGTGGTACCTTCTTTGGGAACACATCTTCACATTTCTGCAAGAGAAACTTTGTACAACTTAAATTTTTTTTAGTGCTAGTCAACAAAACCGCCTTTTTGCAAAGTAGTAAATATAGGGGTTGTTTGTTCATGATTGCTTCTTGAAACACCCTTTTTTTTTCCAATCAAACCTTAATTTTTTTTTTTTCTCATTCTTTTCTTTTTCTTTTTCTTTTTCATTATTTTCTTTTTCTTTTTCTTTTGATCTTCTCTCACATCACTACGACTCAATGGTACAAGAATAATCTTTCGGCCATGATGAACAAAAGAATATTTATTAGAATACCCTTCACGATTAGATTTTTTTATCAAATTTCCAAGGTCACCCTAACAACAAGTGACTTGCCTCCATTGATACTACATCACACACTACAACATCTTTATATTGTCCAATTGAAAAACAAACCTGTACTTGTTTGTCAACAAGCATTTCTACACTTTCACTAAGCCATTGAAGTTTGTAAGGCCTAGGGTGAGGTTTTGTTTCCAAATCTAACTTAGAAACCAAGTGTGTACTAGCTACATTAGTACAACTTCCTCCATCAATAATTAGAGAGCATACCTTTCCTTGAACTAGACATCTTGTATGGAAAATGTTTTCTCTTTGATTTGATTCTTCCTCCTTGGCTTGATTTCCCAACATCCTCCTAATCATGAGGAATTCTCCACTTGGAATTTCTTCTTCATAATCATCTTCAACGAACCCATCACACTCCTCTTCATCATTTTTTCCATTCTCTTCAATAAGCATAGTTCTCTTTGTAGGACATTGAGATGCAATATGCCCTTGACCTTGACACTTAAAACATGTAACACTTTTGTTAGTAGAAACACTTTGAGATGAATTTGTATTTTTACCTACCGTGGCCTCTTTCGTTGATGATGACACCGCCTCCTTCTTTGAATTGTCATTCCAACTTAGAGAGTTGAAAGAAGAAGTATTTCTCCTAATTTTACCTTTCCTTTTGAGTTGTTGTTCAACCTTGATGGACTGATACATCAACTCATCCAAATCCACATAGTGATGCAGCTCCACTATGTCAGTTATTTCATGATTTAGGCCACGAATAAATCTAGCCATTGGTGCTTCATTCTCTTCCACCACATTGGCTCTTATCTTTGCAACCTCCATCTCCTTGTAGTATTCATCAATGATGGAACAAAATGTGTTTAACATTACCCTGAGAGTTTTGATGATAACAAGGTATTAAAAGTTGTCAATTGAATATGCTAATATTTGTTCAAGTGTACAGGACCATAGACAAAAATTTGATATCTTTATTAGGTTCTGGAAGAAAAAAAGAGAGCAATGGAATCAACAAAAAGGAAGCTTGAAGCATCTAAAGAGAAGTGCTCCTGAATTTAAAGTGCTCCTGAAGTGATGACATCATCAGAATCAAGTTCATCAAAAGCATCTCATCAGAAGCAAGGTCACCAGAAGCTGAAGTTCATCAGGAGGTGCAAAACTTAAAGCTTCAAGGGCTGTTCAATGGATTTAATCTCGTTTAAGCATTGCAGAAGACTGGGAGAGTGAAGCAACAACTATTTTGAAAGGATTTGAAAGCATTGGATGTCTGTTCTTTGAAGAGCGTTGACATAGTACAATTGTACGAAGTATACAACCACTACCTCCACTAATCAGTCTGTGTCTCTGCTACAAGACAAGAAAAACAGCTATGCCTGCAACAATGTTCCTACATACTTGGAATGGATTTGAAATTGATCGTTCATAGGACAATAACCATATCTGGCAAAAGATCTTTGGTGATTAATCAAAGCTTCAAACGACTCTATTTTGATGTACTGACAATTCACAACGTCTATTTCACACCTCTATATAAAAGAGTGAAGACTTACAGAATGGCAAGACTCTACAACAATTTGAAAGCGCCAAAACTCAGCTGAAATTGTTCTGCATCAAAATAATTATTCTGCTGAAATTGTTCGCCAAGACTCTAGAGTCCTAAGAGTCTGTATGTGATTTATGTTGTGAACACCACTGATTGTATATCAAGTGTTCAACCTCAATAATTTTCTGTGTAATTCTGTTTGAATTAGAAGTCTCTTAGAGTTGTGCTTGAGCATTAGAAGTCTCTTTGATTGTGTTCAGGAGCATAGGAAATCTCTTGCAGTTGTGCTTGAATAATTTGAAGTATCTTGCTAAGTTTAGCAGTGAGCAGTTGTAATCAGATATTACATTTTAGTGAACTTTCCTTGGAAGTGCAAGGGGGACATAACTACTTCCAGTTTGTGGAAGGAACCTGTATAATTGCTTTGTATCTTTCTTCTCTCTCTCTCTCTCTCTCTCTCTCTCTCTCTCTGTTTTATCCGCTGCATTTAGTCCTGAACATCACTTCAGAAGAAGAACTCTATTTGCTTCTGATCAGTGTTTTCACCTTAGGAGAAAACGAAGAAAAAGATAACACAATTCAACCCCCCCCCCCCCCCCCCCCCCCCCGTCTTGTGTTTTTCTCAACTTCAAACAACACTTTTGGTTCCTTGAGTGAGTCTTTGCAATTTATTGTGTAATTCCCTATTGTAATAGGATGTCACAAACCTTCTCATGATTCTCTTCATTTCCTCCCAAGTCTCAATTTGTGGCTCTCCATACCTCCTTCTATCTTTGACAATTTGATCTCACCACACTAGGGCATACTCCTTAAATTCAAGGGCTGCAACCTGCACTTTTTGAAGGTTAGTGTAAGTGTGACAATTAAAAATTTGTTCAATTTTAGTTTCCCCCTCCAAATAAGCAGTCGGGTCACTTTTCCCAATAAAGGTTGGAACCTTTATTTTTATGCCTCTCATACCTTCCTCCCTTTCTCTCCTATCTCTTCTCATACGCCTCATATCCTCCTCATCTCCACTATCATCATTATTTACATTTGACCTCCTATAAATATACTCTAAACTTAATAAAATAATCAAATAATAAAATAGGGCATTACAAAGTTGGCTGAGATCTACATTGAGCAGATTGTGAGGTTGCATGGTATTCCGTCTAGTATTGTATTGGATCGGGATCCAAGGTTTACTTCTAAGTTCTGGGAGAGTTTACAATCTGCTTTGGAAACTAAGTTGAGATTGAGTTCTACTTACCATCCTCAGACCGATGGGCAGACAGAGTGGACTATTCAGAGTTTAGAAGATTTGTTGAGAGCTTGTGTTTTGGAGCAAGGTGTCAGTTGGGACGAATGTTTAACTTTGATTGAGTTTACTTACAACAAAAAATTTCATTCTAGTATTGGTATGGCTCCATTTGAGGCTTTGTATGGTCGGAGGTGTAGGACACCGTTGTGTTGGTTCGAATCCGGAGAAAGTGCTTTGTTTGGACCGGAAGTTGTGCAAGAGACTACGAAAAAGGTTAAGATGATCCAAGAGAAAATGAAGGCGTCTCAGAGTAGACAGAAGAGTTATCATGATAAGAGGAGAAAGGATATTGACTTTCAGGTTGGTGATCACGTGTTTTTGAGAGTGAATCTTGTGACCAGTGTTGGTCATGCTTTGAAGTGTAGGAAGTTGACTCCTCGTTTGTTGGACCGTTTGATGTTATTGATAAGGTTGGGGTTGTAGCGTATCGGATTACATTGCCACCGTCTTTGTCAAATCTTCATGATGTGTTTCATGTGTCTTAGTTGAGGAAGTATGTGCATGATGCGTCTCATGTGATCCAAGTGGATGAATTGGAAGTAAGAGATAATTTGACCGTTGAGACTTGGCCGGTTAGGATTTAGGATCGTGAGGTGAAGTGTTTGCGTTGCAAAGAGATTGTTTTGGTCAAAGTGATTTAGGTTGGACCAACTGTCGAGAGTGCCACTTGGGAATCAGAGGGTAGGATGAAGGTTTCGTATCCGGAGTTGTTTCCTTCAGGTAATTTTCGAGGGCGAAAATTCTTTTTAGGGGGGGAGAGTTGTAACAGCCCGATTTTTAGCTAGATTTATTTTAATAACTTTTATTATGTGTTATATGTGTTTATGTGTGATTATTCATCATTGAGTTCATTTTCATGGGTTTCCGTGTTGGAAGGGTATTTTAGTCATTTTGGACTTAGGGGTATTTTGGTCATTTTCTGAAAACGGGTAAAATTATAGGTTTTGGTGAGAATTAATTTTAGTAATAAGTGAGAACCTTGTTTTACTAAGTGACTAGAGTAAAGTTAAGATTTTATCGTTTAGTGACCGTTGGTGACATTTTACCGTTATTTAACCGTTAGTAGTGAAATACCGTTGTATGTGTAGAAACATTTTGATGTGAATAGAAATGGGTTAAGTCCATTAAGTTGAGGGTTAGACCCATTTGTGAGACATACTATAAAAACCTACTCTTATGAGAAATTTCCTCACATTTTCATTTCATAAGATATTTTTGAGAGAATAGAGAGAGAAAGTGGGAGAAAGAGGAGAAAAAGGTTAGAGAGAAGAGGACTTGAAGAATCAAGGGTTGGGAGAAGATTTAGGAGCGAAATTGAAGCCTAAGCTAGAGAGATTAACCTAACTAAGGTAAGGGGGTTAGAATTCATCATAATCACTTATTGCAATTTTCAATTATTTGTATGAAAAGTGCTTAATTGGGTGAATTAATTAATTGTTCATAAATGATAAAATCCGTGCTCTAATTATGATGACATGTTTAGATGTATGAAGTTACGGATAATTGAATTGTTGTTGGTTGAATTACATGTTCAAAGTATGAAAAATGGGTATCTGTTGAAAATATGCTCAATTGGTGAATTATGCCTTGTTGTTGTTGAATTGTGATAACTTTCATGATTAATTGATGTTGTTGTTGCTAAGTGATGTTGTGCATAATTATTCATGGCTTAGGTATGCATGATTCATGATTTGTTATTGAGAAATAAGTTGTAGTTGTTGGTTTGGTGAAAATGGGTACTTATGAGTTTTGCTCAAATTGTGGGATTGAGATATTGTGTGGTTGAATTATGGTTGAGTTCATGTCTAAATGAAGTGTTGTTGAATTAGATATGTTGTTGTTGAATTATACCATGGGAATTCCATTTTATGAAGTGGTTGTTTGTATTGGTGGAGTTGTGCTAGATGTTCATGTGAAGGACCCAAAGTGAAATTTGATATACAAAGTTGTTGACTGAGTTGTGTAACACCCCGTTTTCCCAACTTGAAATTTTTTGCATAAATCATAGTAAAACAACTAAACAGGATGCTACACTTCTTTCAAATATGAATATAGTAAAATTACTATTTATTTCAATCATCATATGTCATCAAATTATATCTCATTGCAGTGGAAAACAACTAAGTTCAACATCATGTTGGCACAACGGCCTCAACTTAAACAACTTAATTAAAATCAAGTTTAAACAAAACTTCAACATAAAATCATGATAAATACGTAACACATGGAAAACAAGCAAATCCCCATCCCGATACGTATCAGAGCGACCATAAGACGACGACATGTGAGAGAGTCATCTCACTTCAACAGCTATTCTTGATTTCCTGTAAGTTACCCAATTGTAAAGGCAACATTTCCATGCAGAAGGGGTGAGATTTCACATTCAATAATAATATGCATATAATTCATCAAATGCATTTAACAACTTAAGCTTCATCAATTAATAACATTAACTCTTCATATAATACTTCATTAAATCATCGATCAACTTCTAGTCATCATTAATATCATATTCATCACTTTATATACAACATAATCATAACATCATCATGTAACAGCATAATCATCACATCATAAACATCATCATAATATAACATAAACATCATTTTATAACATCATATACTTCACATCATAAACATCATCATATAACAACATAAACAACAACGATTAATAAATATTAATACTTCACATAGTTCTTCATTAACAACTCATTGATAAATTACAACTTAACGACAACGACAATGCGACTTCAACAACTTAAACTCGACAAATGCAACTTCAACTTCTTAATCATCCATGTCGTACCAACCAAGGCATCAAGCCCCCAACGTATTGAGCATAAATAGGCTCACAGGGCATCAAGCCCTCAACGTATTGAGCGTAAATAGGCTCACAGGGCATCAAGCCCTCAACTTGAATGAGTATGCATGGACTCAATGTCTTACAACTTAAACAACTTAGACATCTCATATGACTCCAATAATTTGGATCAACATCTTACAACTTAAACAACTTAGACTAACATTAGCATCCTAATCACGACAGCAAGGCAACACCATTAAATAATATGCAGCAAGTCAACATCAACAATAATCATCCAATATAACCATTACAACTTCATATCAACATCTTTCACAACATAGCATCATTAATAATAACAACTTGAATGGTATAAAAACTTTATTTTCTATATCATACTTTTTCCACGTAAATATATATAACTCAAATTATTCAACAACATTCACATAATATATGTATTTCAAATTATCCAACAAAGATATTCACGTCAAACCAAATTAGATCCATCACAACATAGGTTAAATACTCTTAAACATCCTAGTTGAACTCATAGTACTTCTAGTTTTGAGGTTTGGAATTATTCCTTAAGTTTTGGATTAACTTAGAAACGGTTATGCTGAATTTTCATAAGATTTCACTAAGACCTCCTTGGAGTATTTTTACCATATCGCAAGAACCAAAAATCATTTTCACGTCAAACCAAAGCCACTGGAAAGCTAACTCAATTATCTACAACTTTCATGTTTACACCAAAGGCCAATTCAAAACAGAAATGTGTGAAAAAGACGCAAGAACATGAAACAGGACGTGTTGTCAGAGAGCAACTCGGAAAAACCCACTTTTCATCCCAAAATCCCAATTTTAACTTCCCTATGCCCAAATTTGGTCCAAAAACTTGTCTAACCATTTCTATACATGTTAAGGCACTCAAAACCATATAAAACATTGCACTAAAAATAACCCATGATCTGAACATCACTTCTACACATATTCAACGAATTTTCTACTCTATTAACAACCAATTACAACTTCAAAACCTAATTCTCAAATTCCCATAACTACAACCTGCAACATGCTAAACTCAATTTCAGAATTATACAACTTAGAATTAGAGAAAGTTAGTCCCACCCTTACCTTAAATTAGATGATCGGACTCTACAAGATTGCTCCTCTTCACACAAGATTCTTCTCTTCTCTGACTTCTCTCTTCTCTTGGTTTTCTCCCTTTTTCTCCAAAAACAGGTTTCACGTAATCCTTGTTTTCTAATTATAACTCTCCCCTTTTATATAAATCCTTAACCTACATATTTTCTCTTATTTCCAAATCTGCCCTCCAAGTCTCAATATTCTATTCTAATATATATATATATATATATATATATAACAAATAACAAATATATTTCTATAACTTATATATATTTCTACACCAAATAACATAATATTTTCATACCAAATAACAGAATATTTCTACACCAAATAACGTAATATATCCACACCAAATAACATATATATTTCTATACCAAATAACATATATATTTCTACACCGAATAACATAATATTTCCACTTATTCCACTAAATTCTTCTAATTTCCAAAACAGCCCCCACAAGTTAATCTTATTTTATTTTCAAATATTATTTTATTAAATAATAAAATAAGTCACTTAATAAATCAACAACACATCACAAAAATCATATAAATCATAAAAATAGACTCTAAACTCAATAAAATAAATAAATATTAAAATAGGGCGTTACAAGTTGTCTATGTAGTTGGATAAGTTAAACTTGATGGAATTTCTGTTTTTATGTCGTAGTTGTGTTAGTCGAGTCGTTTGGGAAAAATTGGGAGTTTCGGGTGAACTTGCTTAAAGTCCTCTAACTTCCCTTCCTAAAGTTTTGTATTTTTCCGCTTCCAAAGACTCCACGAAAGCATGCTGAAATTGTTTAATTTGTTCCCATCAGTAACTTACATACCTTGAAAAAGAGTTCTACAAAATTGTCTATTGTGGCCATGACAGTTTGCAAAATATCATATATGCCAATTCTTCTCCAACATGCTACACTACATGGACATTCTAGAAAGACATGCCAATTATTCTCCATTTCATTATCACATGATACGCACCTTGGAGAGCATTGAATAATTTGTATTGTTTTAGGTATTTTTACATTTTATTTATACTATAAGAAAACATCAAAACGTAGAACTAGAGTTTTGAGCTCATTTTATGGATATTTGTTTCACAACGAACATGGTGTTTGAAGTTTTAGTTTCATTCTAGTAATACCTCAATTTTTTTCCATTTTTTCATCGGCAGGTGAAAAATCCCAAAGTTTATATTGTTTATACTACGAACATAATGTGTTCATCTCATTTTATTTTTACAAATTTTTTGTGTCTTATCATCAAATACACTTTTATTGATACTTAAAAAATTAAATATACTACATAATCTTATTAGATAGGAAAAATTGGAAAAGAAACATGAGAGCGAGTGACAGAGAGGGATGACTGCCAACGACACTTTTGTACGCAGCCACGCCTGCGCTCCTTTTCGTCGGTTGTGAGGTCCTTTCGAGGGGAAGGGGTCCAGGCAGGGTGCCAAAAAAGGGGGGGGGGGTGAATGGGGATGGTTGGCTTGACGTGAGACCGTGACGGAGGAAAGCGCTGAGACAGGGTGATCCAGGTCTGGACAGATTAAGGAATTTCAAGCGGTTCAGAGATTGGGAGGATCATGGTTTGCGACAGGTTAGGTCTATGAACAGGTTCGATTCACGGGATGGGTACTATGAAAGCGATGTGGATTTTCGTCAACAGGAAAGCGATTGGTATGAAGAGGAATCTTACGGTGATGGACGAAAGTACAATGACAGTGGTTACGACATGGATTGGCATCGGTTTAGGGACTCAAGGCGCGGGGTTGAAGCTGGTTATCTGCGTGGTTATGGCAACCATAATCATGGCAGGGACACCGTTGTTTACAAAGAATCATCAGATAAACCTCAATTTTGATGGTTTGTGACATTTTATTTTACTAATTTCCCACCACAACTGTCTAATTTCTTTTTACAGAAAGGCTTTGAAGTGTGTGCTATGTTGGAAGAGCTGGTTGTCCCTAGTAAGCGTAATGCATTGGGGGAGGTTTATGGTTTTGTTAAATACTCTAATGTTCACGATGTTCGAAAGTTATTGAAAGCGGTAAATTCTGTTTGGTTTGGTAATTTGAGGGTGCAAGCGAAGGTAAAGAGGTTTGATAAGGTGGAATTGAAGGAGGTGGAGAGGGTAAGTAGGGCAGGTGGTTCGATTAAAGAAGATAGGAGGGTGGAGGTGAGGGATGTGACGAAGTCTGTAGATGAGGGAGAAAAAAACATTACGAGAGGTGCAAAGGAGGCAGATATAGTGGTTAAGGGAGATAAAACAAAAGAGAGGGTGCTAGAGTTTAATGATGGGTTGAAGGGAGCTGGTGATGGAGGTATTAAAGCGAGATTGGGAGGGTAAAAGGAGGGAAACCAGCGGTTTCGGTGGTGCAGGTAGACGCAATACAGAAGGAGGTGTGTGTGGGGGAAGTGAGGGTTCAATTGGTCGTGGGGAATGTGAAAGGGATGGAGAATGGCGGGGGAAAGGAGCAAACAGGGAAGACTGTGATGAATAGGCAGGAAAAGAAAGGGCAGCAACCTTCAATCCATAAGTCGATGCGTAAGTATAGGTCGTGTGAGGAAGACATTCAATGGGCAAGGAGTGGTCTTACAGCGTCTGTGCTAGATGGTCAGCCAATTTTGGATGTCCAAGATAGAATTGATGATGTGGGTTTCTCAAACATTGACATTACTCTGTTGGGAGCTGATAGAGTTTTCTTGCGTAGTCTATCTGGTGATGATGTACCCTCTATTATTACAGAAGCAGGGGATTTCTTTGCTCATTTCTTCACTAATATTGCTCCATGGGTTAAGAAAGCAATGTTGTTCCAGAGGGTTGCTTGGTTGAGGTTATATGGTGTATCGCTGCATGCTTGGAATGATAATTTTTTCAAGCTTTATGTTCTTGATTGTGGTAGATTCTTATGCACTGATAGCTTCTTAGTGGACAAAGATAAATTTGATTATGCTCGGGTTTTGATTGCTACTTCTTCGTTGGATATTGTTTAACGACAAGAATCGATTTTGATAGATGACGAGACGGTGGAGGTGAAGATCTTAGAGGAGTGCGGTTTTAACATTGGAGATGATGCTTGTCTGTACGAAGAAAAGGAGGGGACTCGTTCTGTTCAGTCAAATCAAGAGGAATTGTTGGAGGATGTAGACCATGGTATTTATGCAAATTTTTTACTTGATCAAATTGTAGAGGAATTGCGACATGAAAAGGATAGGGAGGAATCTAACGAAGATATTGTTAAAGTGGGTGAGTCAGAAAGTGTTACCGGTGATGTTACGCTCCCTTCACAGGTGAAGAAGCTTACTGATGCAGATAACATAAGGACGAAACAACAGTCAGATTCATCATTCCTAGGACGTCATGAAAGTTACTCGGATAATGGTAACATGGACATTCCGGTGGATTCTTGTGCTGGCAGAGGGACGCATCAGGTTCTTAAGGTTCATGCTTCTTCAATTTTGTCTGAGTTGGTACCTAAGAAGAGGGGTCGTGCAAGATCTTGTCCGCCACGGGCAGCCTGTTCCGTAATGTGTGCCCTATGGAGTTTGGAATGGTTGAGTGATCAACATCATGCTGAGGTCGGGGTTGTATCTTCTGCTCTTGGAATTGGTAAGAAGATGGTTCGTTCTAGAGAACATGTGTGTCAGACAGATAATCGTAATCAGAAGCGCAAGAAAGTTAGTGGGGTGCTGAGACATTCGGTACACAGCTTGAAAAAACTGGCAAGGCTTCCAAACATTAATAGGGTGGTAGTCTTACAAATTCTGAAGAAAAACACTCGAAAATTAAAAGGTTCGGATCGCTTGAGAAAGGCGGTTCGAATGATTTCTAAAGATTTATCTAAAAAGGCTTCTTCTTCGGATTCAGTGAACAAAGAGTGAAATCATTGGGTGGTATTGCATGGGAATGAGAAGGTAATGGAGGATGATGTTAAAGGTATAGGGGAGGCAATTGGAGTTCAATTAACTAATAAAAACATGTTGGAGGTTCTTTAGATGTTGCTCATTTTAATCAATTTATTGAGAATAATTTTCTGTGTGACTTGCCATTGTGCGGTAGAAATTTTAGATGGTTTATAGGCGATGGTCGGTTGATGAGTCGCATTGATAGATTTCTTCTTTCCGAGGATTGGTTCTTGACGTGGCCGAATTGCTCACAGGTTGCTCAGTTGAGAGTTCTTTATGATCATTGTGCCTCATTTTTATCAGTTGATGAAGAAAATTGGGGACCCAGACCTTCAAGATTTTTGAAATGTTGGTCAGATATTGATGGTTATGTGAATTTTCTCGGTAACAATTGGAGGTCCTTTCAGATTGACGGCTGGGGTGGTTATGTAGTAAAAGAAAAATTTAAATTAATGAAATTGGGTTTGAAAGAGTGGCATGCTGCCCATTCTTAGAACCTTCCTGGGAAAATTGCTTCTCTGAAAGAGCGAATGGTTGTGTTAGATGGTAAAGGGGAAGTTGAGTCTCTGACGGACGCAGAATGTTATGAGTTGCATGTTGTTACGACATATATTCATTCTTTCTCCAGGTTGAATACTAGTATCTCTTGGCAGCAATCAAGAAACCAATGGCTTCGTGAAGGTGATGCAAACTCGAATTTTTTTCATTCAATTTGGTGGATGGTGTGGAGATTGAGTTCTGTTTTGGTGGATGGTGTGGAGATTGAGGGCGTACAACCAGTTAGGCACGTAGTATTCTCTCATTTTGCGTGTTACTATCAGGCGCAAAATGTAGAGCGACCAGGTGTGGAGAATCTTAAGTTTCAAACTTTGTCGGTGGCAGAAGGTGGAGGGCTCATTACTCCTTTCTCTGTTGATGAAGTGAAGGTGGCTGTCTGGGACTGCGATAGCTTGAAAAGTCTGGGCCCGGACGGTGTGAATTTTGGTTTCATCTAGGAGTTTTGGCACATTCTTAAAGATGATATTATGCGGTTTGTCTTTGAGTTTCATCGTAACGGTAAATTGACTAAAGGTATTAATTCCACTTTTATTGCTCTTATACCTAAAGTTGATTGTGCGCGTAGACTCGATGATTTTCATCCCATTTCTTTGGTGGGGAGTTTCTATAAAATCTTGGCAAAAATGCTGGAAAATTGTTTGAAAGTGGCAAATTGTTACTGAATCTCAATCAGCTTTTGTGCAAAATAGACAAATTCGGGATGGTATTTTGATAGCTAGCAAGGTGGTGGACGAGGCTCTGCAGTGCAAAAAGGATCTTTTGTTGTTTAAGGTCGACTTCGAAAAGACTTATGATTTTGTTGATTGGGGTTATTTGGATGCGGTTATGGAATGAATGGCTTTTCCTACGTTGTTGAGAAAATGGATTCGAGAGTGTGTAAGCACGACCACTGCATCTGTGTTAATAAATGGAAGTCCTACATAAGAGGTTTCTTTATTTAGAGGTCTTCAACAAAGGGATCCTCTCTCTCCATTCTTGTTCCTATTAGCGGCTGAGGGTCTTAACATTTTGATGACATCCATGGTTGAGGCTCAGTTGTTCGAACGTTCTAGGGTTGGACGGTTAATTATGTGGTTTTGTCTCACCTTCAATTTGCGGATGATACTTTGTTACTTCGTGTTAAGAGTTGGGCGAATGTTCGTACTCTCCGTGCAACTCTTCTTATTTTTGAAGCTATGTCTAGGTTGAAAGTAAATTTTAATAAAAGTATGCTGGTGGGGATCAACATCCCTGATTCTTGGCTTTGTGAAGCTGCTTCGGTGTTAAGTTGCAAAGTGGGTAAGGTTCCTTTTTTGTACTTAGGCTTCCCTATTGGGGGTAATCTGCATCGTCTTAGTTTTTGGGACCCTATTGTGAATCGAATTGAAGCTAGAAGTACGAGTTTGAATAGTCGGTTTATCTCCTTTGGCGGACACTTGGTACTTCTAAAATCTGTCTTGACTTCTTTGCCTATCAATGCTCTTTCTTTCTTCAAAGCTTCATCAGGTTGGAGGTTGGAGGTTGGTGGCCAGAGTGTATCTTGTTGGTGGAGGGAGGTGAGTTGTATTAGGGAAAGGGGAGGTGATGGTGGTAGTGGATGGTTTGATAGCCATGTGTTGCGGAGGGTTGGTGATGAGGCTGATACAACGTTTTGGTATGATAGGTGGATAGGGGATGTTCCTCTCTGTGAGCGGTATCATAGACTGTTTGAGTTAATGGAGAATAAGATCATGTCTGTGGCAAATTTGTTCTTTGTTAAGTCGAAGCGGTGGGGGGATTTGTTGAGGCGGAGGCGCAGGTTGTGGCAGTGGGAGGAGGAGATGTTAGCGGAGTGTAGGGCACTTCTTGATGTTTCCCTGTATCCTAATGTTTTAGATAGCTGGGTTTGGCTCCCGGATCCGTCATGTGGCTACACAGTTCGTGGTGCTTATGATTTGCTAACCACCTAAGAACTTGTTGCCGGGGAGTCTGCTTCAGAGTTGGTGTGGCACAACCAGGTTCCCTTGAAGGTATCAGTTTTTGTGTGGAGACTCATCCGTGATCGGTTACCAACAAAGATAAATCTGATTGCTAGACAGGTGTTGACGACTGACATGTCATCGTGTGTTGCTGGCTGTAGACATTCTGAAACGGCGCAACACCTCTTTTTATTGTGTAACACTTTTGGTTCAATTTGGCATATGGTGCGTGATTGGATAGGGTGCTATGGGGTGGAAGCTGATAATATTCCCGAACATTTTTTACAGTTTACTTATTTTACAGGTGGTGGTAAAGCTAGACGTTCTTTTATGCAACTCGTATGGCTTCTGTGTGCCTGCGTTGTGTGGAATGAACGAAATAAATGCCTGTTTAATAATGTAGTTACTCCCATCCCCTGTTTATTAGACAATGTTAAGTTGTTGTCTTTAGGTTGGCTGAAAGCTAAAAAAGCTAACTTTGTTTTTGGAACACAGCAATGGTGGTCAAACCCGCTTGTTTGTTTGGGCATAGGCTAATGTTGTTCTGTTGTGTTCTGCAGGGCCGGCCCAAGGCATAGGCCGCGAGTGCGACGGCCTAGGGCCCATGCTCGTAGAGGGCCCTAAAATTTTTTTATAGGGGGGGTGTATATAGCAAAGCTAAGGAAAAAGTGGGGTGTGTATAGTATTTCGTACAAGCAGGCCTAATTCTGAATCATTTTTGCGGATCCATTAGTAATAAAACAGAAAAAAAAAAAAAAAAAAAAAAACGTGGAAAGGCCCAAAAGAAAATAATGGTTAATGGAAAGGGCCCAAGTAACACAAACAAAAACATCTTTTGAGCAATTAGAAAGACAGATGAAAAAAGAAACCTAAAAGGAAAAACTAAAAGTTCAAAAATCAGTCCTTCTCTCCAGGTGAATTGTTCTAGGTTTATTTTTTTTTCTTTCTCATTCCAATTCTATTTGATAATATTGTTTCAATTCTCTAATTGCTTCAAGTGTTGAATTCTAATTACTTCCAATTCTCTTTGAAAATCATTGTTTCAATTATCTAATTGCTTCAGGTGTTAGAATTTTAAAATTCTAATTGACTGATTTATGTTTTTTCCAATTGAATTTTTTATTTTTCCATATAACAATATAACATGATTGGTACTGTACACCATTCCAAATAGCTTAATTGTTTGTACCGTACACTGTACACGTGATTTTTTTTATTTTTTTTTAATTATTTGTTTGTACTGTACACGTGATTTGTATTTTTTTTTTCTTTCAATTCAATTCTTGATTTTTGCTTAATTAAGTGTTGATATATATTTTTTTTGTTGCAATTTTATTTTCAGGTGCTAAAACTTCGGTCTATTTTAAGGTGCTATTGCTCTCTACTTCACTTACTACTAGTACTAATATGGTTTTTCTTTTTTGTTTGTTTGTTTGTTTGTATTGATTTCTATTGAGTATCTGATTTATTTTAAGATGTTGCCTAAAAAACATTTGTCTGGTAGTGAAAAACGAAAAAAAAGAAAACGAAATGAAGAGCTAATAAAATCACAACAAGGAGCTCTTGATAAATTTGTTTTCAAAAAGGTAGATACCCAAGAAAATGTTCCTAATGATGTGCCAAATTTGGAAAACAACAACAATGAAAATTTGGATCATGAAAATGAAAATGAGGAAATTGATGATAATTCAAATGTTCCTAACAATGTGCCAAATGCAGATAATATTGAAAATTTTGGTGATGATTCTCATTTTGATATTTATGATCCAACAAATTGGGAGAATCTTGATAACACCTCAAGGGATATTCTTGTTGAAAAGGGACCTATTCGAGAAATGAATCTTAATTTTCCCAATGACAAATACTCTAGGCATTTCTCATATGCGAATTATTCAAGAAAATTAAGTAATGGTGAGATTAGTGATCGAAAGTGGCTAGTTTATTGCAAACATGTTGACAAAGTATATTGTTTTTGTTGTAAATTGTTTAAATCTTCTACCTCTAGTAACTTGAGTTTACTTGCAACTGAGGGTTTAAATGATTGGAAGCATATTAGTCAAAGACTCAAACAACATGAAAATGGTGTCGAACATATGACTAATATGAATACTTGGAATGAATTGAGAATGAGATTTGATAAAAATCAGACAATTGATAAACACTTGCAAGAAGAAATTGTGAAAGAGAAAGAGCGTTGGAGACTAGTTTTACGTAGAATAGTTTCAGTTGTGAAATGTCTTGCTAAGAATGATCTTGCATTTCGAGGATCCAAAGAAAAATTAAGTCAAGATAGTAATGGTAATTTTCTTGGATTAATTGAAATGATTGCGGAATTTGATTTGGTAATGCAAGATCATGTGAGACGCGCTGAGAATCGTGAAATTCATAAACATTATCTTGGACATAAAATTCAAAATGAATTTATTTTACTTTTGTCACAAAGTGTTACAAGGTCAATCATCAACATCATTAAAGAGGCAAAATACTTTTCGATAATTCTTGATTGTACCCCTGATTTGAGTCATCAAGAACAAATGACTCTTATAATTCGTTGTGTGAATATGTCAAATAATACAATAAAGATTGAGGAGTTCTTTTTAGGATTTTTAAAGGTTGATGATACATCCGGGTTAGGACTTTTTAATGAATTACTAAATGTTTTAAAGACTCTTGATCTCAATGTTGATGATGTGAGGGGGCAAGGTTATGATAATGGTTCCAATATGAAAGGAAAGCACCAAGGTGTTCAAAAGAGATTTCTTGAGATTAATCCTAGAGCACTATACATGCCATGTGCTTGTCATAGTCTTAATCTTACTCTTGGTGATATGGCACATTCTTGTGTTAAGGCTATTTCTTTCTTTGGAGTTATTCAGCGCTTATATTCAGTGTTTTCAGGATCTACAAAGAGATGGAAAATTTTGCTTGATAATGTTCCCGATTTAACTTTGAAATATTTGTCTAATACTCGTTGGGAAAGTCGAATTAAGAGTGTCAAAGCCATTAGATTTCAATGTCCCCAAATAAGATTGGCTTTGTCGGAATTATATGAATCTTGTGATAATGATGCAAAGACAAAGAGTGAGGCGGAGAGTTTGATTAATGCACTAGAAAATTTTGAATTTTTGCTTGGTGTGGTTGTTTGGTATGATATTTTATTTGCTATTAACACTGTTAGAAAAAAGTTGCAATCTAAGTCCATGAACATCGACTCTACCATAAAACAATTGGAAAATATGTTGTCATATTTTGAAAAATATCGAAATGAAGGTTTTACAAAAACTATTGATCTTGCTAAAAGTGTTGCTCTTGAAATGAATGTTGAGCCCATCTTTCAAACAAAACGTCGTGTGATTAAAAAAATATATTTTGGAGAGACTAATGAGGAACATGAAAACCAATCACAGGAAGAATCATTTAGAGTTAACTATTTTCTTGTTGTTGTTGATATGGCAATTACTTCTTTGAAAACTAGATTTGAAGAATTGAAGACATTTGAGAGTGTCTTTGGGTTTTTGTATGATTCACAGAAGTTAATGTTTTTGGATGATAATGAGTTGAATGAATGTTGTGTTAAATTTCACTCAACTTTTTCTTATGGCGATTTATCAGATGTTGATGTTCACGATCTTTTCTCAGAATTAAAAGTGTTACAATGCACTTTGCCGACTGAAACAATGAATGCCTTGGATATTCTTAAATTTGTCAGACTTGCAGATTGTTATCCAAATGTAGCAATTGCTTACAGAGTTTTATTGACGGTGCCCGTGACTGTAGCATCAGCAGAGAGAAGTTTTTCAAAATTGAAGTTGATTAAAACCTACTTGAGGTCATCAATGTCACAAGATAGATTGAACGGTTTGGCTACTTTGTCAATTGAGAAGGAAATGTTGAAGAATATTGATGTTGATGTCATTATAAATGATTTTGCATCTCAAAAGGCTCGAAAAAGCAACTTTTAACTTCACGAGTAAAAGAGAAGTTTTTTGGATATTTTGTGCAACTATTGTATCTTCTCAATGATGGTTTATATCTATATGTCATAGTTTTATTAGAGTTGTTTTCTCTATAGATAGGTTGGTATTCATACCTATAATTTTACTTAACTTTGTTGGGTTAGGTTCGGCCCCCCCAACTTTTTTGTTTTGTTTTTCCTTTTTATTAATAATATATAGGATGAGGTGTATTTGACACACAATATTTTGGAGTGCCAGCATAGCTGGGATGTCAAAATATCGTATTATAGTGACTTGGGGTGCCAGCATAGCTGGGATGTCAACCACTATAACTAATACATGTCTCATTCATCGTTTATCAGAAGAAAAAAAAAATATGATGTAATACAAAGGGCCCTTTTTTCATACTATGCCTAAGGCCCGTAAAACTCTAGGAACGGCCCTGGTGTTCTGGTTGTAATCTTTGTAACTCTTGGTTCCTGCAGTAGTTTCCAAGGCACACCTTGTGCATTTGGAACTGCTCTGTTTTAGTTATATAATTCCATTCTGCCTTGTTTAAAAAAAATTATTGATACTTCATTAATTTGAAGAAAACATATTTTATAAAGAACTTTACAAAATTAAAAAATTACTTTTTCTGTTTTTTAAAAGTCTTTGGCCCCACTTTACGAATGATTTGTCATATTTTGGTCTAGGTGGCAGTGCTGACGGTGCAAAGTTTGCCGCATGACATCCACATGTCAATTAAGTGATTTTTCATATTTAAAAAAAACATTTTAAAAATCAATTAATATATTTTTTACATTTAAAATCAAATAAATAAACAACATAAATGGGGGGAAATTTTAATCAAGTTTCCTTCCGCTCTCTCTATCATCATTTCCTTCATCTTCAACAGAAAAAGGGTTTTCCATTTCCTCCTTTCCTTTCCTTCATCTTCGATTCTTTCTTCTTCCAATTTTAGTGTTTCTCTTCAGTTAGGTTTCACAAATTTGCAGAGGTGACTGGTCAGATTGAAGAAGATGATGAAAAGAACATAACGATTTGGGTGAAGAGAATATCTGGAATGATTTTGTTGAACAAATGGGTGAAGAGAAATCGAAGTTCCTGAACGATTTGGTTGAAGAGGAGATATGGAACGATTGGCTTCAAGAGGAACGAAGATCACATGGGTGATTTGGGTGAAGAGAAGATCTAGAACAATTTGGAACATATTGATTCTAGCAGGAAAGTTGTTTTTGAATGTTCAATTGGGGTTGAATAGTGAAGTGTGTCTCAATGAATTGGGGAAAAAGATTATTAACAATAATAATTGGTTTAAAGTTAATTGGTATTTTAAATTAAAAAAATATATTATTTTGATTTTTAAAATGTTTTTTTAAATATGTTAAGGCTTAAACGCACTATTTACCCCCTAAGTTTGCAAAAGTAGTAATTTTGGTCTCCTATTAAAAAAAATGGCAAAAATTATCCCTCATGTTTGCCCCATTTTGCAAAGAGCATTGCTATTTGTTACGATGGTTAACTACAAGAAAGGCAAGAATTACACATGCCAAAAAAACAAAAACGGAACCAACATATATCAGTGGTATGTGGCAGAAATCAAGGTGCGTTTGGAGACAAACTAAACAGTGAGGATTCATTCTTGCTTTTCGTTAAATGATGATTCGTAATAATAAGCATTTCCCTTTTTCAAAACCTCAATTTTGACTTAGTCAAACCTATGTGTCATGCCACATAACCCACGAAGATGCCAACTGGATAATTTTTTAATTAATTTTTTTGTAAAAGCCAAATAATCATTTAAGTATTAAATAAATGAAAAGAATAAAAGAAATTTAAAATAGCACAAGAACAACAACACGCCATCATCATCAACAACTTCCATCTTCAACATTTTTCCCTTTGTTCTTCCTCCTTCATAAACCTGGAGTCCTCACCCCATGTGTCCTTAAACTCACTTCTCCCTCTCCTCCTACTTCTCCACTGTTTTTTTCATTTCTGATTTCAACTTCCACAATCAAAATCCAAACTCTCACAACTTCAAAAAAAAAAGCCATTGAGGTTTAACTCTGTTTCTTCACTCAATCATGAAGCCTCTCAAAGAACGTAGTGACCACACAACATAGAGTTTCCACTACGGCGGAATCAAACAAACCGCCGTATCCTCCAGCAATGATGGACGGAGCCACAACACCGGCGTCCGGAAAGGGTGTTGAAAAAGAGAACAAAGAAGAGAGAGAGAGAGAGAGTAATGAGAAGAAAGCTATGGAAATGAGGTTGATAAGACGCCATTGACGTGTGTTGGTGTGTTTCCATGGTGGGAAATTTGAGTGACCCATTTTGAGGAAGAAGGTGGATCTGATTAATAAGCCATTTGGGTATTCGATTTTGGTTTCAAAATCGGTTTTTGATTTAGGATTAAAAAGGGTTGTTTGTGTGATTATGTGATGGAAATATAATGTAGAGTTAGAAAAGAATGTGTAATTGGATTTGATTTTCTGGGTTTGTGTGAAAATGAGTTTGTGGGTGTTGAAGATGATTTTGCAAGGCTTGTGTTGAAGATGAAGATTTATGAATTTTATGGGTTTTTAATTTTCTTTTTCATTTATTTAATTTTCAAAATGATTAATTGATTATGTGACATTTTTATTTATTTTTAATTATTAATTACACACGTGGCATGCCATATAGTCAAATAAGCTGCCACACAGGCATTGACTTAGTCAAAATTGGAATTTTGTAAAAGGGGGTAAACATTAGGGGTCACTTTTGTCATTTTTTTTAATAGGGGCCAAAATGTCAACTTTTGTAAACTTAGGGGGTAAAAAGTGCGTTTAAGCCATATGTTAAATGACAAAAATGCCACGTCAATGCCGCATGTCCAACTTTACATAGTCAGATACTGCCACATAGGTAGAAATGCACCAAAACATCAATAAAGTGGGGCCAAGGACAATTTTAAAAAACAAAAAATTTTGCAGGGATGAATTTCAAATTTTTTTTTACCAGGGACCAAAATCCAAACTCGCTATATTTGCAGGGACCAAAATCATATTTTATCCTTAATTTTCTTAACTTATGCGACCCTGTGTTCTGCTTCGGTTCTTATATGTTTGGTTTGGGCCCAAAGAACGTTTCTGAGTTGCTGACTTTTCAAAGGAAGTTGTTGGAACTTAGATCGTTTCTGTGTTGGTAGACTATTCATACGCCTATCTTTATACTCTAAATAATCTCTATGTTTTTTTGCAATTCTTTTTCGAATCCAGAAGTAGGTTCAGTAAATTGTCTGTGGTAGTGGTTATTTAGTGTTGTTTCTCTCTCATACCACCATTGTTATTGTTTTTATTGTTGTATCACCCATTAGGGTCTTGATTTAGTGGTTTACTGGGTCAGATCCTTGCCCCAACTTGTTAAAAAAAAAAAACTTCTCATTGATTTGTGTTAAAAAAAATAAAAAATTCCAGTACCTATTATAACGAGATCGATGGGTATTTTTGTGTTGTTTTCAGTGTAGTCTACCAACTTTAATGAATGAATATATTTTCTGTTGAAAAAAGTAAGAACGTAACTATCAAAGGAATTCTTATAGGTGGTGGTCATATGTCTATTACTAGTTTTGGTGATACCTCCAAATATACAAGATAAGGAGACACTATAACTAAAATTATTTGCTGCCATATTTCATTTCATTGCCATTATAATAAAGTACAAAATTGTAATTTCAAGGTCCAAGAAATTAAGAGAAAAAATTACAACTATTCAGTGCATGCACAAAAATTAAATTAAATCTAGTGGAATATTCAAGCATAGGCTAAAGTGCACAATTCTTTTGCTAGCAGAAGAACCGATTCATATTAGTTTTAACTGAAGATCACTATACAAAAGCCTTTACGATAACATTAATTTTTTTTACTTGTGGACAATCTTTATCCCTAATACAAGAAGGAGGCTTACGAAAATGAATATCATCATAGACTATTTAAACAAGAATTATGGAAAAAAGTAGAGTCATAACATAAACAAATTTCATAGTTTCTGCCATATTTTTCCTCTTTGCATAAAAAATATAGGTAAGATATATTTATAGTGTATAAATTTCATGCTCTCATAAAAATAATTAAATAGTTCAATAATTAATGAAATTTTAAAAACTTCTCATAAAATTAGAAACACTACTAAATGCCTCTTAAGTATATCAGTATGATGTCTTTATCCCTTCACTCTTAGAAATGGAGTAATATAATAAAACCTGATAATCATAAACTTTTCATTACTTCTTAGCCTTTTGTGATATTAAAGAGAATATGCAGTCTATCGGACGATCGAAGAGGTAGAGTACTGGAAGAGACCTACCCATGAAGAGCTGACATGGGAGGATTTCAAGGGGAAATTCCACAAGAAATACTTTCCACTTATTGCTAGGTATGGGAAATAGGCCTAGATGTTGAGATTATCCTAAGAAGACCAAATTGTTGCAGAATTTAATACCAAGTTTGAAACCATGGCCAAGCATTTATGTTACTTTCATAACCAGATGGATGAAGAGTATGTGTAAGAGAGGTTTGAAGATGAGCTCGGATATGATATCAAGGAGATGGAGGAACCACTTCAGCAGAGGCGGAGCCCTTCATTGACTGGGGTGGGCCCTTCATTGACTGGGGTGGGCCACGGCTCACCCAAAAAAAATAAAAAAATAAACAATTATAAGTATATTCTGTGAGACTTTAAACAAAATTTTGAGCTCTTGAAGTTGTTTATTTTGATTCATCATACAAATTTCTAACAAAATTTTCAAACTTGATTTCTGAACCACTCTCTGGTTGTTTGTATAGCCTCGTGGGGCTACTTGTCCATAGGAACCTTGAGGATTTTTATAAAAATTTTGGTTAGGTCTAGTTCCTTGGTTGTATTGAGCGTAGTTCATTTGTTCAATACCATTGGCAGCACTACCTAACTAACAATCAACACCTATATGACCAAAAACACCACAAATTTACAAGAAGGAGATGCAGTAGAAGGTGTGACAGCATTAACATTAAGTTTTTTAAATTTTTGAGTTAAGGCATCAACCTTAGCAAAGACCTCGTACATACCTGCCTCCTTTTTGGAGGGTGTAGAGGCGGTGATGGCTCTTTCGCTGGTCCATTGGCAATGATTCTGAGTCATGTCTTCAATTAATGCGTAAGCCTCTGTATAGTTCTTGTTCATCAAGGCTCCACCTGCAGCTGCATCAACAGACATCTTAGTGGTATATGTTAGGCCATTATAAAAAGTGTGAACTATGAGTCACTTTTCTAAACCATGGTGGGGACAAAGTCTAAGCATTTTCTTAAAACGTTCCCACACATCATATAGAGATTCCCCTTCTTTTTGGTTGAATCGCGTGACTTGATCTCTTAGTTTAGCGGTTTTAGATGGGGGAAAGAATCGGGAAAGGAATGCTCGCCTCATTTGATCCCATGAAGTGATGGAACCGACTTCGAGGGAATGGAACCAACCGCTAGCTCTATCCCTTAAGGAAAAGGGAAAGAGATGAAGTCTTTCAGATTCTTGGTTCTCTTTTATAGTGCCACTGAGTCTTAAGAAGGAAGAAATATGGAGATTTGGATCCTCAGTGGGTGATCCAGAGAACTGATTTTGCTGCACCAAATTGAGTAGTGCAGGCTTGATTTCGAAGTTGTTACCCTCAACCGTCGGGTACACAATAATAGCTTGTGGCTCTTCCGTTGAAGGAGTAGCATACTCTTTGAGAGTGCGTTCAGCCGTAGCAATATTATTTTGTGCATCTCTCTTTTTCTTATGCAAATATCTTTCAATCTCAGGAATAAATTCTCTGAGACTTTTACTTCTTCGCATAAGAAATTGAGAACCCAAGAAGTTAAAGGTAAAAACAAAAGAAAGAAAGGAGTAGAAAATAAAGGAGAAAGAAAAGTTCTAATCACAAAGAAAGAGTTAATTAAATTAGTTAACTCCCCGGCAGCGGTGCCAAAAACTTGATGAGATAAAACCGCAAGTGTACGGTCTTACCGAAGTAGTAATGAAAAGAGTATCGTTCTGACAGGGAGTTGTTTAATTCAATTAACCTTAAAAGAGGACTTGGTGAAAGGAACCTATATTCTCAACCATACTTTTTTCTATGATACACGTATGTATCTCCTAAAGTCATTAGGGTTGGTCACGACATTTTCTCACTCCAGTCGTCACATGAATGTACCTTGCTATAAATTTGAAACTATTCTAAACAGACAGTCAAGTTAAAGTCATTCACACACTTAGAGGACTTTGAGGGTTATAACTTGGCTTAGGTTAAGGGTTGATATATTTTGGGAAAGTAGGCTAATAAAATAACTTGGAGTTAGTTCACTAACCTAGGGATTCCTTCTCAACATTAATGCATTGTCATCCTTCCTTCCTTGATTCAAACAAGATAGGTAAAACAGTAGAACTATTTGTGTTTTTATTTTTGACAAAAAGATACTCTTTTTTTTAAGAGACCATTGTTTTGGCTCTTTTTTTTTTTTTTTTTTTTTGTATTTTATTTTTTGTATATCCATGGTCATCTACATTTTTTTCTTATTCTGACAAATGTGTTCTACTGTTACCCCACCCCGAACTTAAAATGTTGCTAATTTCAAAGAGCAACCTCAAACTTAGTTGCAAAGCATGTGCAGCCATAATAATATATATCTGACTCCAAGTGAAATCAAACAGGGTGCATTTAAAGTGTAGTTTAGTGACATGATTCGTCACTAATAAAGAAAGAAATTTTTTGTCTGGAGGCTCAAAGTGGTTTCACAAAGGATGATAAGAATATAACAAGGTGGATTGAAAGGCTATAGGTACCAAAGAAAAATTGTCTCGTGTGTAATATAACCTAACTGATCGTCCGTAATGAACGGCCGAAAATTCAAGCAAAAATAATATATATGGATATGGAACACTGATCGGTTGTGATATTCAGAAAAGAGTTGGTGATCCTATAAGTACTTTCACTAGCAATCCCCATAAAGTATCGTGCTCTTGAATGTAAGGATAACTAGCCTCCGCCTATTTGTATGAATGGGTTGACGGCATGTATAACTGATTATCTTATTGCTTGTGAGGTTCTTGAGAATTAGTGTGGGGCTACCTCATTTACCTTTTGCTCGAAGTCTAGTTAGGCTCTAGTTAGAGTGTCAGACATTTATGTTTATTGTCATTTATTTGTTGTTGGATTTTATTTGTTGAGACTATGGTTATGTATTTGAATCCTGAGATACGATGTTGAGATTTTATTACTCATGTATTTGAGGATTATTACATGTTGATGAGATATTTTGTATGTTGATTTTCCGCTGCGAGTTTTATGAAACTGAAATTATGCATATCTTGAGAAAACGGAATTGTAGCATCTTAATCTCTTTGATTCAATTGAAATTATGCATGTCTTGCATTCGAGGTTTAAGGTGATACAGATTCTAGGCGAATTCAGCCACACATGGCCAAGGGCAATTAAATACCATGCTAGCGACGGGAAACATAGTTGAATTGAAGAAACCATTAGAGAAAGATACAACGTGAGAAGAATGCATGTCGTGAACAATCACCATATTTATGTGATTCATTGCCTCTCATGTGCTTAAGGAAGGAAATCAATGTACAGAAAATTTGACTAATTTACGTCTAGCTTCCAATCACTTAACTGTTTGGTTAGATATTCCTGACTGGGAGCTTCTACGGTGAAGTCAGGAAATTGACTTTTTTGGAAAAGTTAATTTTGATCTTAATGTTTATTTCATTTTTAAATTGTCAATTACTGATTAATGATAAATAGTAATTCATCTAGTAATGGTTGCAACATCTTGGACTTACATGTACTATTTTATCATTGGCATCTTTAACATGCAAGCTGAGTTGATGATATTATGTGAGTCTTAAGTGTTACACTTAAAAGAAGGTAGAATAAAATTAGATTAAGTGTAGTCTTGTTAATCTGATGAATTGATAATACTATGGGGACATAACTTTTGATGTCACTGCACAAACAGTGGGATGTTACTCATTACACTTTTGATGTTATAGTGTTAACTTCACCAAAAAAGTCGATCTGATGACTTCACCATAGAATTTTCCTTTTTTAAATTATTTATGTTTACTATGGAACCATTAGTTTTTGGCCTAGGTGGCTACAAAAATCCTAGGGTTTAGGGAGGACCATTATACGTCGGATTACTAGCAAAATTTGGGATTTGATTTGCTTTATTTTAACGACTATTAATGACTATTAATATACTAAGATTGAATGTTTCAAAACAAATATCATGTTTATAAAAATTCACAAAATTTAAAAACTATATGATATTTAATCACATCATCTTATTTTAACATACAATACACTAGTTATAACATATGTAAATATCTACTATATATCGAAGCATATACCAACCAATGTCTAGATTATTTCAAAATGTTTACACACGATCATTGATGATCGGTTTTAGGCAAGTGTACCAAATAGTTTATCAAATAATAAAGTGATAAGAAGAGTGTCGTATTCACAGGAATTGTCGTTTCAACCGAATGATTCGTGTTACTTATTTAGGAACAATAAAATAAATAAAAGATAATAGGTTTGGAATAAGGTGTGATATGTATGGGTTGCAAATCATGATGATACCTTCAAATTTACGAGATAAGAAGACACTATAAATAAAACTCTTATCGGCTTTATTTCATTTTATCTTAGAGTACACAAATATAACTTCAAGGTACATGAAA
Organism: Medicago truncatula; assembly: GCF_003473485.1. NCBI lineage: Eukaryota > Viridiplantae > Streptophyta > Magnoliopsida > Fabales > Fabaceae > Medicago > Medicago truncatula. Next base: position 12,645,338 of record NC_053048.1, read on the forward strand.
TTTCTGAAGAAAAAAAAAAGGTATGTGAAATTAGGAAAAAAATTATTTGGTGCATGCGTAGTAAGCATTCATCTCAGTAGCATGTTTCAGACCCCTACACAATAACCTTTACGACATTTACCAACAAACCCGTTTCTTTTAGGACAATCCTTATCTGTTATACAAGGAAATGGTATACAGGGAAATGAAGAAGTGGATACTATCACGGCAAGAAATATTGAAAGAAATACATTCAAAACATAAACAAACTTTAGAGTTTCAACCATATCTTTCCCTTTATAATTTGTATATAACAGATAATATATGATTTGATCTCTTTATAGTGTAAAAATTTCATGCTCTCGTAAAAATGATCGAATAGTATAAGATTTTTTAATAACTCATCCTAAAATTAGAACAATCATCAAGTGTCTCTTAGGTATATCATATGTTGTTTTTGTCCCTTTATCACTCATAGGAAAGAGGCAAGATAAAAAACTTAATATATATTATATATACAGAAAATAATCTCTTTCGACTCTATTTAGTTGCCTTTTTCTTCTTCCAAAATTACTCTCAACCTTCAAACAAATAGATAATTGTAAATTGAAATGAAAAATTTTCAAGGAAAATTTTGGTAGTGTAATGTGATTTTGTCATAATTTTTTTAACAAAGAAATTTTCAAGGAAAGCTTCAAATGAAAAATCTATTTGAATAGTTTATCTTAAAATGTCATTCTAAGTATTTCATCATTTCGTTATAATTTTTTTTATACAAAAATTTTGAAAAAATCTCTAAAAGCGATACAAAGTTTTCGTAACAGCAAGGTAGGTTTGTTAGAAGAAAATATAGTGAGGTATAATATTTGTCACATCATTTTTCGGAGAACAAGCTATTTAATTAGCATAGACTCTCTATTTTTATTTCACGACTGAACTTTTTATTTTAAAATAAAGTGGGAAAAAGTTATAATAAACCACATTTTTAAAGATTTATGGTTCGGGGGTTAGTTACGTTTAGGGAAGGTGTTAGCACCCTAAACGTTTGTAGTACTCTACGAGAACCTCTTGATTTTATTCAACTTTTTGTGTTATAACTTACTTTCTTTTGAAAATGGAGTTAAATAAAGAGTAGTGATTAAAAGAAGAAAAAAATTGTTTTTAATTATTTACATTTTTTATTAATTTGGAAGGACGAGTGTCATTTGCCTACGTACCCGTGAGGAATCAAAACCTCGTAGTTCGAGATAAAAACTCCGTTTGATTTGTTTTTTGTTTTTTTAGTTTTGAAAAAGTTTAAAATAAAAGGCCAAGTGGCAAAATAAGTTTGTTTGTATTTTTAACATCGAAGACAATTACTCAAAATGAAATTAGGTTGATTAACATTTGATTAGGAAAATAAAAAAATAAAAAACTGGGGATCAAGTGTTTTATTGTTATTCAAATGTTATCTGTAACTTGACACTATAAAGTTGGTTAAAGGGCAGTTGATGAATCATGATGAGGGACATGAGTGTCCAAGATGAGATTTGACCTCCTGCATAACATGAGATATATCTTTAGGCATCTTGATGAAACATGACTTTTCATGACCATGGAATTAATTTAGTATGAGATATTGAATTTATTCTTTACTCAGTATATTTCGGGATCCAGAAATATAAATATTGAGCTATAAGGGTGACATAATGTATGTCTTGTATTCAATATATATATCATAGGGAAAATGAGTAATTATACACATGAACATTATCACGAAAATGTTTCGTCATATCACTTAAGATTCTTGTCACTTAGGTAACAATGATGTGTTGCTAGATATCTCTCACTGTTTGTAATATTAAATATAAGATTTAATATTATTTCCCACATTACAAGAACCTATAGGTTCACACACAATAAAACGGTTAAAGGATAAATAGAAGTAAGACTTTAACTTGGGGTGCAATTAGCAATTGAGGATGATTAGTTCGCAAAGGTTAATGGGTTACTGGGCTTATAGAAGCCTAATAATGGTTACTTGATTTGTAGAGGGCGTAAATTGTTTTATAAATAGAACATTTGTGCTAAAGTCAGAACGTCACTTCGGACAAACCCTATAACCGCAAATCAAATCATAGTTCTCTCTGAACCTTTAATCGTTTGGCTAGCACCGAGAACTAGAGGAGAGCTATTCGTGTGGACTAGTAGAGGCACTGCTACGTTGTTTTTCTATGGTCGAGATCTTTTCTGCACTTCAAGAGGTAACAATTTCATCTTTGATTCATGTTAATTTTGTAATGTTCTAAGGGAAATCGAAAATTTTAATTTTCGCTGCCTTTATGATCATGATTTCCCTTCACATTTCTGTTAGAATTATTAAGATGAAAGGTTTAGTAGAGACTAGTTTAGGTGGCGATTTTATTTTGAAAAATTATCTTGCTTTATTTGATAAAGGATAAAAGATATATGCCTTTATGACACATGTGAGCAAGACACGTATATGTTTTCATTCAAATGTAACTTTAACTAATACTATTAATTTATCTTAAAATATGAAAATTAAGTATTGAACATATCTATTTACAAATGGTAGTTTAGTTTAGTACTCACACCGTTCCTTTTTAAGTGTCTTTTTTAGGGTGAATTTTCCGTTTCTATTTAACTGTCTTATAGTATTTTTCAGGGTAAGATTTGTCAATTATATCATTTGTCGATCACTCTTATCTTATTTTTTTTCGATAAAACTAATTAATACTGTCTATTTGGAAAACTAAAGTTTGTTTATTTTTTAAAACAAAGTTTGTTTGTTATTTTTAAAACAAAGTTTGTTTCTTGTTATCATCAAATTTAAACAAAATTTTGTTATAAACAATAGTTTTAAGAAGATTTCAAATTTTATAAATAAGATGAGTATCAATTGTTAGTGCAAAGTAAAAAAACAGATTTGAGAGAAGGAAAATAAAAGACTCCTCCATGAATGTTCAAAAGGAAAAAAGAGTGGAAGACTCAATGAAGTTGCTGATGAGAGTTGAAGAGGGAGAAATAGTTGAAGACTCATTTGACAAGATACAAGAACAAGAAGAACAAGAACAAGATGAAAACGAAGAAGAAGAAGTTGAAATAATTTTTACATTGCACGCCTTAAAATAATAAAAAAGATGTGCACAATATTTAGAAAATTGACAATTGTTTGATATGACAGAGAGAGAATGCGAAAAATTGGAATTTATTGGAGAAAAAAGATAATAACTGACAATTGTTTGTTAAGAGAGAAAGATAACATGTTAAATTTATTGGAAAGCTAAAATGTGTGCAAAACAATAAGATGTTATTGGTGGATTAAAAAAAAGGATTTTATTGGTGGATTAAAATGAGAGTATAATAGGAAGAAAATGTGCAAAAATGCACATCATTATTTTGGTGTTCATTTTCTAAAAAGACACTTAGGAAGGAACGGAGGAAGTATTAGTTATATACAAAATATACACACTTATTATATTAACAAATTGTATTAATGTAAAATGTAGAATTGTTGTTTATAAAGAAGCACAAAGAAAGTCTTGAATTATCTGCATCTACTAATCTTGTTTTTTTTTTCTATAAATATTCCCATTTTGTTTATTTTTCTTTTGTAATTTTATGAATAAATCTACTTACGATAACAGAAAAAAAAATTCCCCTAATTTTTCCAATTTTGCCCTTGAGAGGGGCATTTTCGACATTTCCTAATCATTGGATTTTATTTCTTGACATATAATCTGTTTTTCTTTGGGCAAATTTTATGGTACACCCAACATTTTGAGTGTACCGGTACACCAAACGTTAAATTAATAATTAAATTGATTTTTTTTTGAAGAAAAAATAATTATTTTCTATCATTAACAACTATAATAATTAAATCTTATTTACCAAAAGCGTCGATGAAATAAAATTTACAACTATATGATTATTTTTTATGAGAAAATGTTAAAAATTGAATATAATTCATATAAACAATGAAATGATATTTTTTTTCTCATGAGATGGTGTTTTTTAAAATATAAATAATGACAAATAACAACTTATTTCATAAAATGATCATTATAAATTTATAAATTTATGAAGTAGAGTATCAGTAGATCTCAATTTGTGAGGTACGTACTGTAGAAGCTCCCTTTTCTTGGATGTATAAGGATTTTATCTGTTGACACATCATTTGTTATTCTTCTATATATATGGAGTGGTATGAGATTACTTCCCACTATATCAGCTTCCTCCGGTTCCATTATGGTTCGGTTCTTCATTGTTTTTGTTCAAAAGGTTGGTGTTAATTTTCGTTTGCATGTCCCTTATCTGTGTTGATTTTGTGTTATTTCTGTGTTGCTTAATCAATAAATGTTTTGTAATTACAGGTCATTACAATTTATACAGTACAATTTATGGAGTTGTGGCAATTTCTGCACTAAGGATTAGTGTTTGTGTTAGTAGTCATTGTCTTCATGTGCAGGATAAGGAATAATTTAACACATTTGTATGAATGGGTTGACGGCGTGCATAACTGATTATCTTATTGCTTGTGAGGTGCTTGAGGATTAGCGTGGGACTACCTCATTTACCTTTTGCTCGAAGTCTAGTTAGGCTCTGATTAGAGTGTCAGACATTTATGTTTATTGTCATTTATCTGTTGTTAGATTTTATTTGTTGAGACTATAGTTATGTATTTGAAACTTGAGATATGATGTTGAGATTTTATTACTCATGTATTTAAGGATTATTACATGTTGATGAGATATGTTGTATGTTTATTTTCCGCTGCGAGTTTTATGAAACTGAAATTATGCATGTCTTGAGAAAACGGAGTTGTAGCATCTTAAGCTCTTTGATTCAATTGAAATTATGCATGTCTTGCATTCGAGGTTTATGGTGATACATATTTTGGGCGAATTCAGCCACACATGGCCAAGGGCAATTAAATACCATGCTAGCGACGAGAAACATACTTGAATTGAAGAAACCATTAGAGGAAGATACACCGTGAGAAGAATGAATGTCGTGAACAATCACCATATTTATGTGATTCATTGCCTCTCATGTGCTTAGGGAAGGAAATCAATGTACAGAAAATTTGACTAATTTATGTCTAGCTTCCAATCACTTAACTGTTTGGTTAGATATTCCTGACTTTATTAGAGAAACTTTTGTACAAAACAAGTTAGGAATGCATAACTTTATTTTTGAAAATTACTAAGGAGGTTTTGGTTTGGTCCTCTCCTTTTCTTTGTTTTCTCTGCTTCCTTTTGGTTAATACTGTTGTGAATCCGGTTCAAAAACCTTCACACCAATGAAATAAACAATGATGTGTGGAGCAAGAGATAGTGGTAATCAATGAGAACAAATGGTCTCCAAGCAAACAACAACAAAGCAGCCCTAGACTAGTGTATAGCAAAACCACACAAAGAGATACCAAAGCAAAACAAGATAAGCGGTAAAGGGAAGAACAAAACACCGAGAAGATTGTTGACCCAGTTCAGCCAATATGGCCTAATCTGGGGGAGAGAACAGCTCTCCAATCCAATATGAGAAAGTGTTACAAAAGGTTACAAGAACTCTAGCCTTTAATCTTTACACATGAACAAACCCTAGATTCTACCCTTTGGTGTTTCCCCACTATCACAATATGAACCCTAAAACCCAAGGTGATTACAATGTTTTTCCCAACCCAAGAGACACTCTCAACAAAGACACTCAACCCATTGGTTCCCTCCTTTGCTATCCAAGTTCTCTCTCTAAGCTCATACAAGCTCTCTTAAGTTCTTCTTCAAAAAAGGCACAAGAACACAATATATACTAGTATTCCTCTGAAGAAATCGTGCCACGATTTCCCCAAATCGTGTCACGATTTGCAACGGACCCAAGGTAGACAAGTCCTTATCAGTGATACTTAACGAGCAAGTTTCTGAATCGTGTCACGATTTCCCAAGATCATGGCCTGCAAACTAGCTCACGGCCACTTGAAATCGTGTCACGATACCAAAATCGTGTCGCGATTTCTCTGTTCTTCCAGACCACAAATTTGAAGCCAATATCAACATTTCTCCACCTTGACTTCTAATTTGGTGGTGATGTCAGTTTAACCATCAACCACCATGCTGCTCTCTCCAAAAGGGAATTACTCTTCGACAAACTTGATCAAGTCCAAGCAATGCTTGAATCTTGATCTAGGCAATGACTTGGTGAACACATCCGCCGGATTCTCCTTCGATGCCACTTTTTCAACAACAATCTCTTTTGATTCAATCATGTCTCTAACAAAGTGCAGGCGAATGTCAATGTGCTTTGTCCTTTCATGATACACTTGATGATTTGCCAAGTGAATGGCACTTTGACTATCACAATGTATCTTCACACATTCTTGAGTAATTCCTAACTCACCAATCATCCCTTTCAACCATATGGCCTCCTTCACACCTTCAACAAGTGATATGTACTCCGCTTGAGTTGTAGATAATGCCACCATTGTTGATTTGCCTTCCAACTAATAGCCGTGCCATAAAGAGTAAACACAAAACCCGACAAGGATTTCCTAGTGTCCACATTGCCCGCATAATCCGCATCAACATACCCCTCCAAAGCGTCTTCATCTTGAGTTGCCCTTGTGTACTTCAAACCGCCCTTCAAAGACCCATTCAAATACCTCAATACCCACTTCAAAGCTTGCCAATGCACAATTCCCGAATTTTCCATAAACCGACTCACAATGCTAACCGCATAAGCTAAGTCCGGCCTACTACAAACCATTCCATACATGATGCATCCAACCCCACTTGCATAGGGAGTACCTTCCATCAATTGCTTCTCATCCTCGGATTGAGGACATTGTTATATGGACAACTTTGTGTGGTGCCCCAAGGGAGTGCTCACGGTTTTAGAGTTCGACATTCTAAAACGCTCCACCACCTTCTTCAAATAACCAAGTTGAGATAAGAAAAGATCGCCTTTGTCACGATTCCTCACGATATCAATCCCAAGAACTCTCTTTGCCGGACCAAGATCCTTCATCTCAAATTCACCATTTAACCTCTCCTTGAGCTTCATAATCTCATCCTTCCTAGAGCTCGCCATCAAGATATCATCCACATATAAAAGAAGATAGAGAATGACTTTCTCACTCTTCTTCAACATGTACACACAAGAATCATATCCGCTTCTCACAAAACCTGTAACGCCCTAGTTATTTATTTAATTAATTTTAAACTATGTTGAGTATATATATATTTTTATATGATGGTTTGGTGAATTATGTGGGTATATGCATATGTTTATATTTATATGTGTGTGATTTTGGGTGATTTAAGTGGTGTATTATTTTATTATATGGTTTATTTAATAATAATTAGAATAAGTATGAAATAATGATTATTTTGGAGTTTGGGAAATAATAGGAGTTATTAGAAATTAAAGGGGGTTAAGTGTAATAATAGGGAGTTGAGAAGGCAGTTAAGATAGAAAGTTAGAGTCAGAAACACTTTTACGTGAAACTGACAGTTTTGGGAGAAAGGAGGGAAGAGCAAGAGAGAACCAAGAGCTGATCATTGCTGTGCATTTCTTCTTCAATTTCTAAGGTAAGGGTGAGGTTTACTTCAGTAATGTAGTTATTGATTTCTGATTTTGTGTTTAACAGAGTTTTAGTGAGAATTGGGAAATTGGGTTTTATGGTGAAATGATGAATTTGAAGTAGTAAGAGTGTATTTGGTGTTAGAAATAGGTTCTAAGTGCATACAGAAAATTAATTTGTATCTGTAAACTGATTTGGGGAGTGATTGGAAGAAAAATGGGATTTTTGGAAAAAACCAGTTTTCTGCCCGTACAGAAGTTCATCGCTCGCCTCGCGAGTAGCTGTGCTTGCCATGGCGAGTGAGCAACTTCATAGCTCGCCTCGCGAGCAGTCCAACTCGCCATGGCGAGTAGCCCAGATTAAAACTGAATTTTGAAAAGTTGTTATAAGATGTTTTGGGGATGGTTTAAGGTACCTAGATGATATTAATGATGAATGGTGAAGGTTTTAGGTTAAAAAGATGAATAGGGAGCTTAGAATTGGAGTTTGAGTGAGAAAATGTCACTTTTCCCGACAGTACCTGATTTTCACTCGCCTCGAGTTCGCCTTGAACTCGCCATGGCGAGCAGATGTGCTCGCGAGGCGAGCTACTCAGTTCCTGAATGTTGATGTTAGTGCATGAATGGTAGTACCTTAATGTTGTTGTGTTGAGCATAGTTTCATGTATTTATGCATTATTGTGGTTGATTTGATTGCTGAATTGATGATTACTGATGATGAATGAAATGTATGTAAAGTATTGAATCATACATGTTGTTTAAGTGGAGTCACATGGAGTTGCATTGCATGGTCAGTTGTATGTAGATATACACAAGTAGGTCCATTGCATATGCATAAAACAGCGGTGAGGGCTTCGGTCCTGGAGTACTAGTTGCTCAACAGCGGTGAGGGCTTCGGTTCTGATGAATGCTTTAACCATTCAAAAGCGGTGAGGGCTCCGGTCTTGATTGGTACCACATGCATAATGCATCTCATTAAGAAGTCTAAGATGGTGTCTTAGCAGTGGTCATGTCATTTGCATGAGTCTCGGTTGTTATTCCAGTTATTATCTGGTTGTTGATGTTGATGTTGGATATACATTCTTATATATATGTATTCATTGTGGTCTTGGTGTATTGTTGATGTTGTTGATATTATATACATTGTATACCTACTTGTTAAGTGGATGATTATGATGATGTTGTTGTGGTTTGTGAATAATTATAATATTTGCAAGTGAACATATTTGAAGTTATAGGGTGTTAGATTCATTTGATGATTTTAATATCTATATTTATTGTTGTGAATCTCACCCCTTCTGCTTGAAAATGTTGCCCTTCCTATGGGTAACTTGCAGGTGATCCTGAGTAGTAGGTGGTGGCTCAAGAGTCGTGTCTAGGGCTCTGATACGTGGGATGGGAGTTATTATATTATTTCATTGTTGTTTTCCCTTCCATGTATCAAATTTTGGAACTTGTTGATGTGGCCCTTTCATTGGCTAACTTATTGTTGTTTAGGCTTAATGTCAAGATGTTGTTGGAGATTAAAACATTGTTGTTGTTATTGAAATGCAAACTTTCCGCTGCATGATTTTTGAAGTTATGAATGATGTTGAATTAAATAGTTTTATTTTCTATTTAAGAATTTTGAAATGACGTGTAACATGCCGTTGTGAAATTACTCTGATGTATTTATGCTATTTTATTGCATTTGGGTAACGGGGTGTTACAAAACCGGTCTTCAAAAGAAACTCATCAAACCGACGATACCATTGCCTAGGGCTTTACTTCAACCCATACAAAGATTTCTTCAAAAGACACACCTTAGACTTGTCCTCCATAAAACCTTCCGGTTGCTCCATGTAGATTGTCTCTTCAAGGTCACCATGTAAGAAAGCGGTCTTCACATCCATTTGTTCCAACTCAAGATTGAATTGATTCACAATAGCCATAACTATCCTTATGGAACAATGTTTCACCACCGGTGAAAAGATCTCGTTGTAGTCAATCCCCTCCACTTGAGTGAAACCCTTTGCCACAAGTCTTGCTTTATACCTTGGACCTTCAACACCCGGAATGCCATCCTTTTTCTTGAAGATCCAATTTCATCCAACTACCCTTTGGTGATTAGGTAGCTTCACAAGTTTCCAAGTTTGGTTCCTTTCCAATGAATCCATTTCTTCATTCACCGCCTTCAACCAATACTTGCTCTCTTTGCTCTCAAATGCCTCCTTGAAGTTTCTAGGCTCCGAGTCTTGCACATCTTCTGCCGCATTTAGAGCAAAACACACCAAGTCCGCATAACCGAATCTCTTAGGAGCCGTAATGGTCCTTCTTTCTCTATCTCTTGCCAATAGATACTCAGGATCCACTACCGGTTGAGTTCCACTTGTATCCGATGTCGAAGCTTCATCTTCTACATCTTCTTCTTCTTCATTTGGAAGCTCCACCTCAAACTGAGTTTTATCCACCATAGTTTCCGGTACTTGAGTCTCTAGGTCTTTACACTTCATCCCCATACGGGTCTCATCAAAGGTAACATCCCTACTTATCAAGACTCTTGATCCTCCACTAGATTCCAATTTCCACAACTTGTACCACTTCACACCTTCCGGATAACCAATGAAGATACATTTCAAAGCTCTAGGCTCAAGCTTGTCTTGCTTGATATGTGCATATGCCAAAGCTCCGAAAACCTTCAAAGAGGAGTAATCTGCCGGTTTCCCACTCCATACCTCCATAGGTGTCTTGAAGTCTATTCCCGTTGATGGACATCTATTGATCAAATAAGCAGCCGTTGTCACGGCTTCACCCCAGAAACTCTTAGGCAACCCAGCTCCTAGAATCATACACCTCACACGCTCCAAAAGAGTCATATTCATGCGTTCCGCAAGACCATTTTGTTGCGGTGTTCTTGGTACGGTTCTATGCCTCTTGATTCCTTTCAACCTGCAAAACTCATTAAACTGCTCTGAAACAAACTCCAGGCCATTGTCAGTTCTTAAACCTTTTAGTTTAGTTCCCATTTGATTTTCTATGAGAGTGTGCCATTCTTTAAACTTTTCAAATGTGTCACTTTTGTTTTTCAAAACAAAGACCCACACTCTCCTAGAATAATCATCAATGATAGAAAGAAAATATGAACCTCCCCCATGAGTAGGAGTCTTAGAAGGACCCCAAAGATTCGAATGCACATACTCAAAAGGCCTACTAGAATGATGCATGCCACTTCCAAACTTCACCCTATGTTGTTTGCCTAGTATGCAATGCTCACAAAATTCTAGCTTGTCCAATTTATCTTTCCCTAGCAAACCTTGTTTAGCTAGTTCAACTAAACCCCTCTCACTAACATGCCCCAATCTCAAATGCCACAATTCAGAATTATTATGAGATGCAACACTAGCTACCGATGCATTACCAATTACTATGGAACCATCTAAAATGTATAATCCATTCATTCTAGACACGTTAACCGTAATCAATGCACCATGCGAAATTTTACAAACCCCATGCTCTATTCTAGTGCAATAACCTAGATTATCAAACATGCTTAGAGAAATTAAATTACGCTTAAGTTCGGGAACAAACCTCACATCCCTTAAAAGGAATTCACGGCCATCAAACATCTTTAGACGAACGTTGCCCATGCCTTGGACTTTGCAAGCTTTGTTATTTCCGAGTCGAATAACTCCTCCTTCTTTTAGAATCAAAGTCTCAAAATATTCCTTTCTAGGACACATGTGATAAGAGCATCCCGAGTCCAAAACTCAACTCTTCTCCGGTTCCCAACTTGTTACCACTAGTGCACCCACACTCTCATAACCTTCTTCATTTGAAGCCTTCGCAACTTGAACCGAAGGACTACCATCGCCCCCCTTATCCGGACAATCTTTCTTGAAATGACCTTGCTTGTGACAAAAGAAAGCATTTATACTTTGATTTGTCAAAGCCCTTGGACCTAGACTTGGATCTCGATTTCCCTTTGCCTTTTCCTCTATGCTCATTCCTCCCTATTGTAACATTCAAGCCTTCACTACCTTCATCAACCTTCATGTCCTTGAACTTGGTCAATTCCTTGGTTCTCAAAGCCGCTTGGACCTCCTCCAAAGTAGTAGTGCCCTCCTTACCATAAAAGATGGTATCCTTGAAATGCTCAAAGGACTTTGGTAATGAACAAAGTAACAACAAAGCCTTATCCTCATCTTCCATGTTAACTTCAATGTTGGCCAAATCATCAAGAATCTTGTTAAACTCCGTAAGTTGCTCCGAGATTGATTTAGACTCCACCATCTTGAATGAATAGAGTTGTTGCTTCAAGAGTTGCCTATGAGCCAAAGATTTCGTCATATACAATGACTCCAACTTCGCCCACATCGATGTCGCGGTAGCTTCTCTCGCGACATCCAATAAGACCTTATCTCCGAGACATAACACAATGGCACTCTTTGCCTTGTCTACCATCTCACGCTTCTCCTCTTGTGTCAAGGTTGCCGGCATCGCCGCTTCACCCTTCAATGCTTCTACACACTTTTGTTGTGTCAAAACTGCTTGCATCTTAACCTTCCACAACTCGAAATCATTACTTCCGGTAAACTTCTCGATGTCCCACTTTGACTCCATGATACCAACTATCAATAACGCCTATGCCCCACGGTGGGCGCCAATTGTTGTGAATCCTGTTCAAAAACCTTCACACCCATGAAATAAACAATGATGTGTGGAGCAAGAGATAGTGGTAATCAATGAGAACAAATGGTCTCCAAGCAAACAACAACAAAGCAGCCCTAGACTAGTGTATAGCAAAACCACACAAAGAGATACCAAAGCAAAACAAGATAAGCGGTAAAAGAAAGAACAAAACACCGAGAAGATTGTTGACCCAGTTCAGCCAATATGGCCTAATCTGGGGGAGAGAATAGCTCTCCAATCCAATATGAGAAAGTGTTACAAAAGGTTACAAGAACTCTAGCCTTCAAGCTTTACACATGAACAAACCCTAGATTCTACCCTTTGGTGTTTCCCCACTCTCACAATATGAACCCTAAAAGCCAAGGTGATTACAATGTTTTTCCCAACCCAAGAGACACTCTCAACAAAGACACTCAACCCATTGGTTCCCTCTGAAGACAATATATACTAGTCTTCCTCTGAAGAAATCGTGCCACGATTTCCCCAAATCGTGTCACGATTTGCAACGGACCCAAGGTAGACAAGTCCTTATCAGTGATACTTAACGAGCAAGTTTCTGAATCGTGTCACGATTTCCCAAGATCGTGCCACGATTTGGCGTCTTGCAAACTAGCTCACGGCCACTTGAAATCGTGTCACGATGCCAAAATCGTGTCACGATTTCTCTGTTCTTCCAGACCACAAATTTGAAGCCAATATCAACAAATACATTTTGGCTGATTGGCTCTTTGATAGGCTAGCCTCCCTTATGCTTAAAAAAAAGAAAAAAAACATAACAATTTTTTTAAATTATTCATGTTTACTATGGAACCATTAGTTTTTGGCCTAGGTGGCTACAAAAATCCTAGGGTTTGGGGAGGACCATTATACGTCGGATTACTAGCTAAATTTGGGATTTGATTTGCTTTATTTTAACGACTATTAATGACTATTAATATACTAAGATTGAATGTTTCAAAACAAATATCATGTTTATAAAAATTCACAAAATTTAAAAACTATATGATATTTAATCACATCATCTTATTTTAACATACAATACACTAGTTATAACATATGTAAATATCTACTATCGAAGCATATACCAACCAATGTCTAGATTATTTCAAAATGTTTACACACGAACATTGATGGTCGGTTTTAGTCAAGTGTATCAAATAGTTTACCAAATAATAAAGTAATAAGAAAAGTGTCGTATTCACAAGAATTGTCGTTTCAACCAAACGATGCGTAGTATGTATTCATCTCAGTAGAATGTTTCAGATCCCTACACAATAACCTTTGCGACATTTACCAACATACCCATTTTTTTTAGGACAATCCTTATCTGTTAGACAAGGAATTGGCATAAAAGGAAATGAAGAAGTGGATACTATCATGGCAAGAAATATTGAAAGAAATACACTCAAAACATGAACAAACTTTAGAGTTTCAACCATATCTTTTCGTTTATAATTTTTATATAACAGATAATATATTATTTGATCTCTTTATAGTGTAAAAATTCTATGGTCTCGTAAAAATGATCAAATAGTATAAGATTTTTTAATAACTCATCCTAAAATTAGAACAATCATCAAGTGTCTCTTAGGTATATCATATGTTGTTTTTGTCCCTTTATCACTCATAGGAAAGAGGCAAGATAATAAACTTAATATATATTATATATACAGAAAATAATCTCTTTCGACTCTTTTGAGTTGCCTTTTTCTTCTTCCAAAACTACTCTCAACCTTCAAACAAATAGATAATTGTAAATTGAAATGAAAAAATTTCAAGGAAAATTTTGGTAGTGTAATGTGATTTTGCTATAATTTTTTTAACAAAGAAATTTTCAAGGAAAGCTTCAAATGAAAAATCTATTTGAATAGTTTATCTTAAAATGTCATTCTAAGTATTTCATCATTTCGTTATAATTTTTTTTATACTAAAATTTTGAAAAAATCTCTAAAAGCTATACAAAGTTTTCGTAACAACAAGGTAGGTTCTTTAGAAGAAAATATATTGAGGTATAATATTTGTCGCGTCATTTTTCGGAGAACAAGCTATTTAATTAGCATAGACTCGCTATTTTTATTTCACGACTGAACTTTTTATTTTAAAATAAAGTGGGAAAAAGTTATAATAAACCACATTTTTAAAGATTTATGGTTCGAGGGTTAGTTACGTTTAGGGAAGGTGTTAGCACCCTAAACGTTTGTAGTACTCTACGATTGATTTTATTCAACTTTTTGTGTCATAACTTACTTGCTTTTGAAAATGGAGTTAAATAAAGAGTAGTGATTAAAAGAAGAAGAAATTGTTTTTATTTACATTTTTTATTGATTTGGAAGGATGAGTGTCCTTTACCTACATACCCGTGAGGGATCAAAACCTCGTAGTTCGGGATAAAAACTCCGTTTGATTTGTTTTGTGTTTTTTAGTTTTGAAAAAGTTTAAAATAAAAGGCCAAGTGGCAAAATAAGTTTGTTTGTATTTTTAACATTGAAGACAATTACTCAATATGAAATTAGGTAAATTAACATTTGATTAGGAAAATAAAAAAATAAAAAAAAAACTGGGGATCAATAAAGAATACAAATGCAGGTATTTTTGAGTTTTGCACTATTTGTATGTTTTTGTTGTTTTTAAATAATAAGTGAAATCTAAACTAAAACTAACGGAGCAATAAAAATAAAAAGTAGTTATTTTATAGTGACGTTGGATCACCACACAAAAACCCTTTAACCTAAACTATTTATAAAGCATAAAGGAAAATAAAAAGACGCACGCGCACACTCACCTTTCTCATTTATATATTTTACATTGACCTAGAATACATTCTAAAATCTGTGCAATAAAATAAATGACGGAAAATAAATATGCATGAATAAATAATACAAATGCAGAATAATAAATCTAAACTAATAAAATGAATGAGAAAAAGAAAAATAAAGATGCTAAACGAAAAAAATACATGCAAGAAATTAAAAAAAATAAAATGTAACTCAATTGGAAAGTGCAGCCTCTAATTTAAATGAAAAGGAATGGATAAGTCACTAAATTCATCTCTAAAAAGCTTGGTTTGCAGGGTTTTTTTTGGAATATTTGTGCTTGTAAAAAATGTGTTGTTAGGTAAAATCTCTTATTTTTTAACTCGTCTTGCTATACTTAACTAATTTTAATCTAATTTTTTCCTCCACACTTTTACATTTAATGTTTATCTAAAGTATCTCTTATTTATAAATGTTAATTTGTTTCGTTATACTTAACCTAATTTTTCCCTCGACACTTTTGCATTTAATGTTTATCTTAAGTAAAATAAAATTATGTTCCTAATTAGATGCTATTTTTTTGGAAATGAATAACCCTTAACCTGTCTCGCTATATGTCTTCTATAACTTATAAATGTTAACCCGTCTCGCTATACTTAACCTAATTTTTCCTCCACACTTTTGCATTTAATGTTTATCTAAAGTAAAATAAAATTATCTTCCTAATGAGAATAAGCTAAGTGCCACCATGAGAATGCTACACAGTATGTTATGAAAGTGTCATAAAATATTATCATAGTTAGAATATTGTATACCACTCTTAAACATGAAACCACTATGATCCGTAGATGTGGACTCAAGTGTTTTATTGTCCTTCAAATATGACACTATAAAGTTGGTTAATGGACAATTGATGAATCATGATGAGGGACATGAGTGTTCAAGATGATATTTTTCCCTCCTGCATAACAGGAGATATATCTTTAGGACTCTTGATGAAATATGATTTTACTATTTCATGACCATGTTGAATTAAGTCAGTATGAGATATTGAATTTATTCGTTAATCAGTATATTTTGGGATCAAGAAATATAAATATTGAGCTATAAGGGTGACACAATATATGTCTTGTATTCAATATAGATATAGTAGGGCAAAGGAGTAATTATACACATGAGCATTATCACGAAAAGGTTTGGTAACAATGATGAGTTGCTAGATACCGCTCACTGTTTGTAATATTAAATATAAGATTTAATATTATTTCCCACGTTACAAGAACTTATAGGGTCACACACAATAGAACGGTCAAAGAATACATATAAGTAAGACTTTAACTTGGGGTGCAATTAGCAATTGATGATGATTAGTTCGCAAAGGTTAATGTGTTACTGGGCTTATAGAAGCCCGATAATGATTACTTGAATTGTAGAGGGCGTAAGTGGTTTTATAAATAGTACATTTGTGCTAAAGTCAAATTGTCACTTTGGAGAAAACCTAAAACCGCAGATCAAACCATAGTTCTCTCTAAACACCTTTAATCCTTTGGCTAGCACCGAGAACCAAAGGAGAGCTGTTCGTGTGGACCAGTAGAGGCACTGCTACGTTGTTTTGATGTGGTCGAGATCTTTTCTTCACTTGAAGAGGTGACAATTTCATAACTGAATCATGTCAATTTTGTAATGTTCAAAGAAAAGGGAATCGAAAATTTTAATTTCCGTTGCCTTTATGATCATGATTTCCCTTCACATTTTTGTTAGAATTATTAAGATGAAAGGTTTAGTAGGGACTAGTTTAGCTGGCGATTTTATTTTGAAAAATTATCATGCTTTATTTGATAAAGGATAAAAGATATATGCCTTTATGACACATGTGAGCAAGACTCATATATGTTTACTTTCAAATGTAACTTTAACTAATACTATTAATTTATCTCAGAATATGAAAAATAAATATTGAACATATCTATTTACAAATGGTAGTTTAGTTTAGTATTAGTTATATACAAAATATACACACTTATTATATTAACAAATTGTATTAATGTAAAATGTAGAATTGTTGTTTATAAAGAAGCACAAAGAAAGTCTTGAATTATCTGCATCTACTAATCTTTTTATTTTTTCTTTCTATAAATATTCCCATTTTGTTTATTTTTCTTTTGTAATTTTATGAATAAATTACTTATAAAAGATAATACAGAAGTCTTTTCTATGTAATGGTGACACAAATGACATCATTATTTCGCTGGGGATCACCAGCTTCAATTTTAGTACTCGCTAATGATAGAAAATGATAGAATATTGTTGTTGACATTCAAATATAGAAAATCATATCTCAATATAGTTGTCATAAAAGTTAAATTTTATTTTATCTCAACTATATATAATACATAGAAGTAGATGCTCCTACGTACTTAGCAGTTGTAATTTTACGATAGGATTCAGATAATGAAGATGTTGTCATCTTTGAGATTTATTATGGCAATATTGTATATTGTCTTTTTGCATTCCAATTTGTCTCATGCACGAGGTTTTGTATTTGCTTTTACTTATTCTCTCATAGTTTTTTTTTTCTTTTTAAAATTATTTTGATAGTTTTCTTCATCACACAATATTTTATGAATTATATATAAAAGGTTAAATTTTGCAAAGAGAAACAAATTGATCAGTTACAAGAAATAAAGACAATTTTTGTTTTTTTTAAAAAAATAAATGTGATTTTGTTCCAAAAAATATCTATATATGATTTTGTCACATAACATATTGTGGAATAAATTTAAGACAAACTTCATTTTATGCAGAGAAGTTATATTCAGAAATTTTAAAGATTAAATTGATATGAATAATTGTTAATTTATTTCAAACTAACTCAGTATATGACATTTCTTTTAGATTAACTCATTAAATTATATTTCCATTTCTTATTTCACAATTTGCAGATGTAATAACTGGTTTTGGGTCTGCTTCAGTACAGGTGCTTATAATTAAGTTGTATATGCAAATTTATTATAATATTATCTTAATAATTTATTAATATTTTATAGATGAATTTTATAGATA
This sequence comes from Medicago truncatula, assembly GCF_003473485.1. NCBI lineage: Eukaryota > Viridiplantae > Streptophyta > Magnoliopsida > Fabales > Fabaceae > Medicago > Medicago truncatula. Next base: position 12,663,376 of record NC_053048.1, read on the forward strand.
GGAAGAGAATATCCGATTTCATTCAAGGGGTTCCAAAATTCTTCAAGTATTCCTAAGCGTGCATCTTTTCCATCTAATTTTATCTTTGGTGTCGGTTCTTCTGCCATGCAGGTACACGTTCATAGTTCTTAGGTTAATAACTTTAAATATTTTAAGCTATTTCATTATTTAAATTTTTAAATAATGAAATTAATGATAAGAAAACAAACTTCTTTAATTGTCTTAACGATAAATCTAGTGATGGATTTAGAGACGTATTTTACAATTCCCACCTCATAATTCTTCTCATTAATTTTTTTTTTAGTATCGTAATTTTTAAATATAGTAAACAATTTATTATTTATAACAAGTTATAGTTTCTGAATTTAGATTGAAGGAGCTGCTCATGAAGGAGGTAGAGGATTAGGAGTGTGGGATGATAATGTTGAGCGACACAGAGGTTTATTAATTGATTTTATTATCTCTCTCTCTTTCTCTCTATATATATATATATATTGGTGTCTTGAAACAATGTTACTTTAGTTTCTTTTCAAGTGCAATTTATGTCTTTGTATTCAAACAAATGATATGAGTGATTTTTTGGGTGTTTCATGAAAATTATTTGTGCTTTTTGTAGTATTTATTATTCCATTATATATTAACACTATCTTTATTAAATTACCGATCAAGACTATTCTTTACAAAGAAATATTTATTGTGATATTGATCTTTCAAAAGGACAAAAAAATATAGATTTTTTTTGTCAAAATAGTCAGACGCTTAGAGGGAAATAGATAAAAAAAACCTCATATAGTAATCAATTTTATGTATTATTATTTATTTATCTATTTATTTTGCTTCATTCATTAACAACTTGCAGCAACGTTTGTGGATGGTGATAAGTTTTCTACATTAATTGAACATTACAAGCGATACAAGGTGAATAGTTAGAATCTCATATGCCTTTTGATTTTTCTTTTATGGTGATAAGTTTATCTACCAAATTTCATGTTTTAACTTTTTTTTTTTTTAATTTTGTAGGAGGATGTACAACATTTGAAGCATCTTGGAGTGGATTCTTACCGAATGTCTATCTCATGGAGTAGAGTTATGCCAAGTAGGTTTTTTTTTTAAATAAAGTAATATAGTAAGTATATAAGATAAATGCTTATAAATGGGCCAATAATTTTTAATAAAGAGATCAATTCCATTTTATTAAGATAAATGTCCCTTACTTTATTCTCTAGTTGTACCTTGGTGTATAAGAATTTTTTTAGTTTGTTTAGGTTTAGTCAAAAAATAAGTAATATACTTTTGTTTTTATGGAAATAAATGGCCATTACTTTTCCTACCTTATGAGTTTCCCTCCCACCTTATTCAGATTCTAAAATTTAAAATGTTTTAACATGATTTTATAACATTTAAATTCTATAATTAAACTGCATAGGATGCGCGAGAAATCAATAGTGTTGAAAGAGAAGGAGTCAAGTAAAAAATATAATTAATTATATAATATGTATTCAACGTTTAACAAATATCTTCTTCTTATCTATATTTTTCAGTACACAACCTCACCAATAAATGTAACCTTTTATATTAAAATAAAAAAATACTTTTTGTTCAAATTAATAATATATATATATATATATATATATATATATATATATATATATATATATATATATATATATATATATATATATATATATATATATGACCTCTTTTTCATATTTAACAAATAGACTTATCTTTGTCTTCATTTTGAACAACTAAACACAGATGGAACCTTGAGAGGGGGGATAAATAAAGAAGGTATCAACTTCTACAACAATTTGATCAATGAATTACTTAAAAATGGTATAGATTAAACCGACCACATTCCTTATAATTTTTAAAAGTTTTTGGTTAAAGTACATGTTCATAATAATTTTATTTTTTAATTTACTTTGTAGGTATTGAGCCTTTTGTGACTATCATGCATTTTGACTACCCGCTTGCCCTTCAACAAAAGTTTGGTGGTTTCTTAAATCGCAGCATTGTGTAATTAATCTCATCTCATCTTGCTATTCAATTTTCAAAACATTTGATTAAATGTTAGGGAAATACTGCTTCTAGCGAATTTTCTTGTGAATAAATGTTAATATTGCAAATTAGTCTGCACAAGACACTATAGAGTTTCATCATGCACATTTTATTTATTTACCTTAAAATAAATTGCAGGCATCATTACAAGGATTATTGTGAACTACTTTTCAAAACATATGGAGATAGAGTGAAGCATTGGACAACATTCAATGAACCAACCGCCACACCTATCCTTCACATGCATGGCATTGATAATGACGCTGCTGAACGATGCCAAGATACAGGAAAGTGTTCAGAAGCTTATACAATCCTTCACAACTATCTTATTTGCCATGCTGCAGCAGTAAAGTTATACAGACAAAAATTTCAAGTATGTTTTATATATCATGTGTTAAAAATATAATAATATAATGATAAATGCAAATGGGTTTCAAAATTTGATTTATGATGGTAATAAATTATCTTTCCCCCTAACAAAACCACTATCATTTTCCTATAAAAAAAAAGAAAGAAAAAAAGTCATCGATAGTTGCAATATAACTTTTCCTGTCATGTTTGACACACAAGACTCATTAGCTTGACTTTGAAAATATTGAAGATTTAAAGAAAAAAAATTAGTAGGCGGTTGCACATTTTCAAGTACAATAAATTAATTAATAATTTGATGTTGATTACGATAAAAATTATACTAGTTTGTTTATATAAAATAAATTTAATCAGGTTATGTTATGAAAATTTAAATTTTATCAAACATTTGATGCAGGCAACACAAGGGGGAGAAATTGGACTTGTTTTACAAGCTCAAAATTTTGTTCCCTATAGTTCAAAAGAAGAAGATGTGGATGCTGCTCAAAGATTAATGGATTTCACTTATGGATGGTTAGTGCAAATAACTTTCCATATGATCATCACTTATTTCTCTTGTGTTAACTTTTTCAAAAACAATTAGGAAATGGAAAATTTATGATTAAATGAAGTGTCATTGTTGATCATTTTACAATTGTTGATTTAAACTCCTTTTTGAGGTTACAAGACCAAGCACTTACCACTAACGTTAGAGCAGTGATTGGCATACATCCTTATGTGGCAAACACCTCTTGACCTCCACTTAAAAAAATGACATGTGGCAACGTGGGCTCCACATATCCACCAACTGTCTCTCTCTTCTCTTTTCCTTCATCCCTCTCTTCTCCGATGGACCGCCGCCGTCGCCCCCACCACCACCACCATCATCATTATCGATCCCCTTCCTCACCACCACCATTTTTACCATCACCGGATCTGCTCAGATATGTCTTAACCGCCGTCGCCCAGATCTGCGATTTTCCCACACTTCGTTCTTTACACCACCGCCACCGTCAACCCATCACCACCGCGTCACCATTGCTCTCAACTCTTATCTCGCAATCTCATCTCTCTCTTCCTTCACCCTCATCGGAACACCCACCATCCTCTATATAAACCATCCTGTTAGTGGAGGAGATCAGTTTACGATGTCAATAGGGGTTGGTATGCCTTCAATATGATTTTTCATTACCAAAGCATTAGCATTATTCAAACTATTAAAGGAATTATTTGAGGTTTGCACTACCGTAACAACAACTGGGTTTCTCATGTAAAATACCCCACATGAGGTGGAAGTAGTGTGGAATGGTCTTTCCTCAAATAATTTCATTAACAGTATCAGAGATGGATGTAGTGCGGTTAGTTATGAGAGCTTGAGAGAGGTCTGAGAAAGTTGCAGAGAGATTTGGGGAAAGAGATGATTAGTGGATGATTCAGAAAAAAAAAATTAAATAAAAATGCCACATGGAGGATGTTTATTGGAGGTGTACAAAGTGTGTATAATGTGAAGTGGTCCACCTATAATTTTCCCTAACGTTATACGTCATAAACACTTATGTTATGTTAATTACTAGTTTGATTTTATACACCTTAGTTTATACATATAAAAATACATAACAACATTAAATTTTTTTAATTTTAATCAAACAGGGTTTTAAATCCAATATACCATGGAGATTATCCACAAATAATGAGAAAATTAGTAGGGAATAGGTTGCCTGAATTCACTAAAAAGGAGAAACATATGCTCAAAGGAAGTTTAGACTTTATCGGAGTCAATTATTATATGTCTATCTTTGCTAGACATGAATCAAATAGAAGCAAAATGTACTATATTGACAATTTTGATGCATTAGCTGCAACTACAGGTAAGCTAATATTTCTCGAACTACATTTTAATTATATGATATGAATAATAGAAAGGAAGTTCTACAATCATATTCACTAATTCTTGCTCATTCTTTCACAATTGTAGAATTTAATGCAGAAGGAAATACCCTTGGACCTATGGTGAGATATAAGTGAAAAGAAAAATGATGGTCATGATATTACTTCAATATTTTTGTCTTCTTAAATTTTTTGTTCAATGTTGGTAATTTGTAGGAACAATATAGTAAATTTCATGTCTACCCCGAAGGATTATATAACATTTTAATATACATAAATGAAAAGTACCAAAATCCCAAAATCTACATCACTGAAAATGGTTAGTTTTGTTTTTATATTTTTTACATTGTAATTTATATCTATAATTTTTTCCATAAAAAATTACAACCAATCTTTTTTCTTGTAATCATCTTGATGTAGGTATTGCTTCTCCCAATATGACAAATCCATTGAAAGACGAAAATCGGATCGCTTACATTGCAACACATATAAATGCTACTAAAGCAGCAATTGAGTATGTGTAATTTATCCTTATCAATAAATATGAGAGTATATGAAACGTCTCATTATATGTATAATTAAAACTTTATCCTTTACTTATTAATATTAACTTTAATATGCAATTGTGATGTCAGAAATTAATTTTGATGTTTTTATTAACAGCAATGGTGTAAACGTTCGTGGTTACTTTGCCTGGCCGGCATTTGATACCTTTGAATTTCATCAGGGCTATTCTGGACATTGGGGGCTTTATCATGTTGACTTTAATGATAATCTCAAGCGTGTACCAAAGGCTAGTGCTGAATGGTATAAAAATTTGTTGACATCGAATTGTTAACAATAAAACACTATTGAGCTTGAATTATACTAAAAAGGAAGCAAATGGAACAAGCCTAGAGAAATAGAAAATTAAATTTCATTGAAATTTATTTGATTTCAATGAATCATTTCTTATTCAAAATTATCAAATGCTTGCACATTTGTACTTTCAACTTCTCATTAATCTCAATTGGATTTTTGTAAGCCAAAGCTTAACAAACATATACATATTTTAGTTTATATTTTTGCAAGATGTATATATAAATAGAGTTGCGTTGGAAAAACTATAAATGACAAAGAAAAATTAAATAAAGCAACCAAATAAATTGCAAAAGACAGTGTATCAGTATTTTTTTATTTTTATTTTGATGTCACCCTTATACACATAAAATAAAGGTAGACCATTTAACACCTTACAAAGTGCCTATGTACCTTTCTCATTTTTATGAATTAGCTTATGATTCGTCACTCATATCAACAATTTCAAAATTGTTCTCCAATACAACATTCACCTCGATAAATTTTTTAAGAAGATCATAATGCAAGAAAAAATAAGTTACTGTAAGACTTATAAGTAAATATTGGGCGTGGGGGGAAGCTTTTTGTGGCTTTACTTTTCTTTAGTTTAACATCCTAATCAGAATCTAAGATATTCAGATTCTGATGTAGAGTCTGAGTGCAGCACATTAAGTACAAAACACAACAATTCAGAAGTAGTCCAGTCCTCTTGCACTTCCAAGGGATTTCAAGTATATATACATAACAGATAGTATAATGAAGCTCAAACAAACATGATAGCTGATATGATTCATTCAGTCTCTTATCAGCTCTTGGAAGTAATAATGCATCGAATAATCGCTTAAAAGTAATAATGCATCAAATATAAGTATATAAAACTTCTTAAGCATTTCAATTTCCAACAATATATAACTAGGACGAAAGATAAGAAGGACTACTTGATTGAATTTTATATTTCCTAATTTAGGCCTTTCAATTCCCTTTGAATATTTAAATTAGGAACCCCTAATCCCATATTAGGTTCTTAAACTCCATGCCATGTACTTTTTGACATAGCTATTTAATCGAAGTTTTAAAATCTACATCTTATACTATATAAGGCAGACAAGGTACATTCAATATTAAACAAGGCACACAAGGTATCAACCACATGAATAAAATATAGCTAGCAGCCATATAATCTCAAACACCAATCAACAACACATAATAGGAAACATCCTAACATACATTTGAATACATGCCTGTTTTAGCTTATCCAAGACATCAGTATAGAAAAATGCATGATTAATTCAAATAGAACTGGTTTACAAAATTTTCCTGCAGAAAAAATAGAGGAAATTTTACCATATTGAACCTCCAAAAGACCTTTAGATTCAACAAGTGGTATTTTTTTTTTATGCATAAAAACTTGAATGCACATCAGTCAATGTTGGACTTGGTGTTAAAACTTTTGAAATATAGATAATTAAAAAGGTTTAAGGTTTCTCACTAAGCAAAAAAACTTGATTTGGCATGGTGTTGAATAGTCACAATTTCATGTTTTAATTAGTTTTAACCTTCACTATCAAGATTCAAGACCCTTTTTTAATACTTTTGCTTCCTTCAAAATTCTATAAACTCCCCGTGTGCCTAAGCTAATAACGAACTTGTTCACACAAATATTTCTTCATAATTATGCAGAAAATCCAAAGGTTCCCAAAATTCACTCGATAAAAAACTATGATTCTCCATTATGATACTTGTAATGGTATGTGTTGGAACCTTAGTTGGTATTGGTGAAAAATTGAACAGTAACGCCAAGGCTTATTTCTTTGAACTGATGTGAGTAGTGTTGGGAATAGGTCAGGCCGGCCTACAGGGGCCTACGGTCTGGCATGTTTTGGCCTGGCCTGGCCTGGACTGTTTAGTAGATAGGCCTAGGCTTAGGCTTTTTAGAAAGTCTGTTTAGTTAAATAGGCCAAGCTTAACCTATTTAGTATGCCAAATGAACTATTTGATGGCCTTGATGTGAAGTAGGCCTGCAAGTAGGCTTTCAGGCCAGTCCAGGCTTTTAAATAGGCCAGGCCAGGCCTAGAAAAAGGCCTATGATAGGCCATAGGCCAGGCTCAGGCTTGTGATTTATTTCGTAGGCCAGGCTCAGGCCTATCAAAGCCTGGCCTGGCCTGGCCTATTCCCACCTCTAGATGTGAGTGACATTAAAGATTTTTTTTGTGTGCTTTTGTCTTAGTCACCAAGCAAATTCTTTGGCCCAAGTTTTCTTCCACAATTATTGTTGATTTCAGTTGCAAAGTTCCTATATAAACATAGGACTCTACATCAGGGCCGTTCCTATGAATCCGGAGGCTCGGCTTTGTAAGTGAAAAGAGGCCCGTAATAAAATAACAACGTATTTTTTTTAAAAGAACAATGTTCTATTTAAATTTTTTAAAAGATAAATACAATGTACCTTATATGTGTGATACATCCAAAGATGAAAATCACTATTGAATACATGAGGAACCTCAAACCACCCTCCCAAAAAAATACACACCTAACACCAAAAGCAAGAGGACCCAATTCTATAATAGGCCTAAAACAAGACAACTGACGAGGAAAAGGAAATCAAATCGGAGAAGAAAAAAAGGAAAGTCCGATGGAGTGATGGTGATGGAACGCATGGTATCAGAGAGAAAAAGAAATTTTGTTTTTAGTAGGGTAGTACTTAGTAGTATTACCGGCCTATATTTTTTTTTAGGCCCATACCTTGGTGAGGCCCGGTTCCATTGAACTCCTTGCAGACCCCAAGGTCCGGCCCTGCTCTACATATAACTCACAAATCAGAGCAAAGAGTTCTCTAAATTTTTAGAATTTCTTTCTCTCTCCTCCCCCTCTCCCCCGTTGATTTATCTAGTTCTTTTTCTTCATCTCTTTTTTCTATCCCTTGGATTCCGAGTTGGTCATAGTACCAGTATGGACGTAATAGTCATATTGAGCATGTAATTCTACAACAGTTTTCAGTGGTCATATTACCATATAAGTTTGGACGTCATAGCCATATTGAACCTGTAATTCTAGAATAATTTTCTACATTATAGTAGAAAATCAAAACAACGATCTTGGTTGTATTATCCCAGGAACGTCGTGCACGTGGTTGATCAACCTAATAATATTTTCGATAGCTGAAAATTCGTTTTTCAAAATCCAAAAACAACATTATGAGTTTAAAAGACCAAACCCAATTTTTCTCATGGATTATTCAACAAGGAAACGCACATGAAGAACACCAAACTTACCCAAAACTGAAGTCTAGCGACAAGTCCATCAAATGGTGCTCCCCGACGACATCTCATTTTGTGTTATTTTTATTTGGATGGAGAGAGTACAACATTGCAACTTGTAATTAATCTCTACTCGCGTGGGTCTAACACCGCTCGTACTTTTTGTACTTATATAAATAAATGAATTTCTTTCTTTGAAGTAAAAAAAAAAAAAAAAAAGGTTGTTTCCTCTGTTCTCTGATAGGAGGTGAAATAAAAAAAATTAAATTATTTTGGTGACTTTCTATATTGTATAACTAATTTTTCCCAGCCAATCATTTTTTGACCATTCCAATTCAGACCCTTACATTAATCCGATTAAGAAAGGAGGCTTCGGCTGCAAAAACCATTAAGGCATATTGTTATTTTATAACATACCATTAGTTTTTAAATAAATATTGTTACTAAATTTGTCAACAAAAAAAAAACTATATATTTTCTTTTTGACAAGGAAAAAAAAAAACTAAATATATATATATATATTTTTTTTTTTGAAAGGTATTCTGATATCGTGAAATAGTAATTTTTCATTGGATATGAACTGATTTACACATATGGTAAATGGAAATGAACTCTTAAGTAATCTAGCTTGTGTTTAAATCAGATATCACACAATACTTTCTCAAGTTTCAGTGGTCCTTCTTCTTTCAAGATTTCCACGTACTTTCTCATCTGCTGAGATCAGACATCACAATATGGCAGATGTTTCTTATTTATTAGTATATAAGTATTTATAATAGTAGTATATATATAATATAATGCAATTTATTTCAATTATAGTAACAACAACAAGTGAGTATGCCGCAAATATAGGAATTTGCTCCGATAGCGATGCACCTTTGGGGGCATTGATCACATGGCACCGGACCAAGGCAATTAACAGCACCTGAAGGGTGCAAACTTGATGGTGTTGGTCCTGCTAAAAAATTAAAATTCACAATTTCAAAACTCATTTTAAGCTATAGATTTATATGTTAATAATGATGTACAAGATTATAACAAATTGTTGAATTAAGCAAAAACTTTCCTTTAAAGAAAGAAAGAATATTGTTTGTTAATTTTCTTACCCGAAGCCAGGACAAACGCAATGCATAAAAGTCCGAAAAGAAAAGATCGGAAAAAGTGTGTTGCCATTTTTTGTGAAGATTTCATCTTAGAGCTCTATTTTATTTTGTTCTTGAGATATGCATAGCAAACTTCAGGTTCGTTAAATATATATAGTACGCATTTGATAAGAGTAAATTTTTGGAATTATGTGGAGGGTCGAGGATGGTCTATATTGGATTAAGAACAATCAAACAAGTTAGTTAGATACCGTATTTAATTTATTTAAAATCTTAAAATATTGAGTTTATGAATCATCTCAGTTATAAAATATTCAACCTCTAATTTTTTAAACAATGGGACTTTCAACCTCACATTTACTACAACAATTTCCTCCTTAAGTGTGAGTCATTAACTAATTATGTCCCCTCTTATTATGTGAAAGATTCTTCATCCAGATACATTTACTTGAAATGAGAACTTTAAAATAAAATTATACAAATATATTTTACAAAAATAAATAAAAATATTTTCTTCTAACGAAATTAAAAATTGATTGATTTTGTATTAAATAAAGAAATATATCGATAGGCTAAACTACATCCGAGGTCTTTTAAGTTATTAAATTGTAATAAATTGGTCATTTAAGTTTTTTTCATACCACTTAGGTCCTTTAAGTAAATTAATTGTCCTTTGGTGGATCGGAAACCGGTGCGAAAGCCAAAAAATAAATAAATAAATAGTTGTAACAAGTTGATCCTTTAAGTTTCTTTCGTACCAACGAGGTCCTTTAATTATTTAACTGTAACAATTTGAAGTTGTCTAAATCTTAAAAGTATAAGTTATTCGGGACCTAAAAGTTACAATTAAATAACTTAAAGGATTTAAGTGTTACAAACAATACTTAAAGGCCTAGCTTGTTAAAATTAAATAACTTAAAAGACGTAAGTGATACAAAAAAACTTAAAGGATGAATTTGTTACAATTAAATAACTTAAAGAAATTCCGGTGTAATTTAACCTACATCGATGTTATATATAAAGAAAATAGGGATTTTAAGCCAACTTTTTTTCATTATCTATATGTTGAATTGACTTTTTCATTATTCCAATTATATCCCTAAAAATATATACTTATGTATCTATATCTATATTTTATATAGAGTTAAATATATTTTTGGTCCCTATAAATATATCAAATTTTCGTTTTGGTCCCTCTAAAAATTTTCTTCAATTTTTAGTCCTTATAAAACTTTCAATCATTACTTTTGGTCCCTATTTTTAAGTAAATTTTTTTATTTTTAATGAAATTATGCAGAAATGTGTAGAATATTGTAAAGAAAATTATAGAAAAAATTTGAATTTTTTAACAAAACGCAAATTAAATATGAATTTTTAAGTGTCAAAATTATAAAAATTCATATTTTGTTAAAAAATTATAATTTTTTTTTGGAGTGATTCTTATAACATTATGAATTTTTCTGCAAAATTTTATTCAAAAATATAATTTGTACATATCAGTTTACTTTAAAGGAGGGACCAAAAGTGAAGATGGAAAATTTTTTAAGGACTAAAAGTTGAAGAAATTTTTTAAAGGAACTAAAACAAAATGTTGACATATTTATAGGGACCAAAAATATATTTAACCCTTTTATATATTATATAAAGAGAATATGGGTTTTGTGCTGAATTTTTCATTAATCCAATTACACCCTTAAACAATTTTCCTATAATAAGGTTTTTTTTTAGGGATCTAATAATATTATATTGTTGTTGTCATTAACAAAGTTAATAATTTATCTTATATTTAAATGGCTATATCTATACTATATATATAAAGATAATACATGGTTTTGGGGTGACTTTTTCACTTCTAATTATTCCCTTAATAATTTTTCATATAAGAATGCAATGTTTTTGATGTCATTCAAAAAGATAAAACTTTATGTTATAATTGATTTATTATCTGTTTCATTGAAAATTATTAGTACAATTTGTTACGATGCGAAAGTATAAAATATATATTCCTATAATTTTAATCAAAATTCAAATTTTATAAAAATTATTGCTCGCAATTTATATACACTAACACAATAAAAGAATGGGAAAGATAAATATGTAGTGCCCATCATAACGTTAGTAATTAATAATAAAAAGCTCTACTATAAAATAATGCTAGTTTTTTAATAATAAAAAAATATAGCAATACTCTCCGGTCACATTTATAATAAAAAAAAATAAAAATTTAGATTCATTCAATATCTAACGTATTTGGTCTATATATAGGTCAAATACATTATGTATTCAATGAACCTAAAAAGTACATTTTTGCTTATAAATGTGACCGGATGAAGTAACTCTCAAATAATCTTCCCCTATAAGACATAAACTTACTCAAAGAAAAAAAGTCGGCAAAATTACACTTTTAGTCCCTTAACTTAATTTCAGGTAACAGTTTGGTCCTTTATCTTTTTTTCATTTCAATTTGGTCCTTTTTGTCCATTTTCATATGAATTTTTAAGCTTAAAATTCATGATTTTATTTTCTTATGGTCCTTCAGTCTTCAAATCTATGATCCTCGTCTATGTTTGCATAAGAATATTAGATTTGAAGCTTGATAATGTATATGAAAATTGACAAAAAGGACCAAATTGAAATGAAAAAAAAGATAAAGGACCAAACTGTTACCTGAAATTAAGTTAAGGGACTAAAAGTGTAATTTTAAATAAGAAAAAAAAAATCAACATTTTAAATAAACAACCTTAATTACCACCTGGCAGAGTGTTGGAGGTTTTGAGTTCAAAATCGAACATAAGTATTAATTTAACAACTAATTACTAACGGTTGTCATTCAAAAATAAAATTATTGAAGGCAAAAAAATGTTTGCAAGGGTTTATGGCTTTATGCAATTGGATAAACATGCACAATGAAAGTTAAACTTCAAAAAGACAACAAACCTACGACTCGTACCAATGACCATATATTTTGTTCAAAATGTCTCTTCACTACTTCCTTACAAAAGGAGAAATGATAAATGAACACAAAATATCAAACACAAAATAGACACCACAGTATATAATACAATTTTTTTTTTTTAAGGAATACAATATTTGTATGTTATTATTTTTTCTTTTATTTTTTCCTTCTTTCTCTTTCTTCTCTCCCTCCCCCATGGTGTCCGTTTTCTCTCATCTCCCACCACGGCTCCTCTCTCTTTGGCCATCGGCCGGCGTTCCTACGACCACCGTCGTTGAAGACAGACACACAGGAGAGAAGAAGAAGGGAGGGTGTGTTTTGACAAAACTACCCTTGTTTTAAAGTATGAAATATCCAAATTGTCCATGATATATGTATTGTGTCAAAAAATTTGTGTCTACATATCATTTCTCTACAAAAGATACAAAATGTCCCAAACCTAGATCATCCACTAACAAGGTTGAGGATAAATCAGCTGAAGGCTCGTGAAGCACAATTAAATGATCAAGTTTATTGACTTAATAAGTTTTACATGAATGTGAACAATAACTTCACTAACAGTTTGACCCACTTGGATTGGTCTGGTGGTGTTGGCTTGAGACCTTGGATTTTGTTACTTTCAAAGTCTCAGGTTTGATTATCTCCGGTGTCAATTTCGGTGGACTAGTTTAACTTAAAAAAAAAACTTCATTAACACTCTTTTTAGTAACACAACTGATTTGAGCTAAATGTAGAAGGAGTTTATGGATCTAATCTAAAGATCCTCGAGAAAATGTAACATACCGATAACTAGTTACTTTTTTTTTAGGCAAAATAGAAAATATAATAAATAAAAAGAAAGAGATACAATGATTGGGGACATGAAACCTGACCCAAGAATAGCCCAAACGAGAGTACAATCGTGATAAATCAACCCAAGTGCATCAACTCTAATATATCCTAACAAAAATTCACTAATCATAGGCGCAACCAAGCGAACCCGCGTACGGGCTCGAAACCAGATTACAAGAAAAGAATGAAAAGTGAACATCCTCCGTAAGTACAGTTAGAGTATAAAAATGGCGAATGGATATATTGACCGTCAACACGGTAACAAAATTCAAGTGTCAACAGCTCCTTGATAAACAGCAAGCATAGATGCTATTTGGAGCAAAACATCGCGCATAGATACTTTTTTTTTTTTTAAATACTAATAACTAGTAGTTACTAACAACAAAGATTTTCCTATCAAAAATAAAATACATTTTATTATAAAATTCTAAAACTTCATATTATATTTTCTCTTTTTTAGGGATATTCTCTATTTTCTAATATATTGTAAAAAAAATGAATACACAAGTATTTTTCGTTATAATTGTATAATCGTTGCATTATTCTAAATATGTTTTAGAAATTTCTCTGTTAAAAAAATTGAGAACTCATTTGTATTATTTATTGTTCATAAATTAAGTAATAATTTATTATTTTGTCAAAATAAAGCAATAATTTAATAAATATGTGTCCAAAAAATCATAATTTATATCCAATTAAAATATGTAGAAAAATTTGCACCAAAACAAAAAAATGTAGAAAAACTTATGTACCAAACAACTTCTCAAAATCACGTGGATCCTTCATAAATTTAAAGTAACTCATGTGAATTTTATCCAATCAAATATAATGTGTTAAAAAAATGTATTTTAAAATGTGTATTGTTAGCATTTCTTTATTGAATATGTTTACATCATGTATACCAAAAAATTACAGAAACAAAAAGGGCTTAGTTTAAACTTACATGTCTAGAAGAAGGATCATCTATATTAATACATACATACATGATATAATAACCCATGCAATTTATTAACGTATGTAACATGAATTCATCGTTTGTTTGTGTAAAAAAAAGTGACAAGTAACATTACTTCAAGGATATAATTTTCCCTTTTCTTATAAACATCTCAACTATCATGTCAAGAACATAACTGACACGTGACATTTTTATTTTTTTCTTTAAAAGTAAGAATTAATTGATACAGTACGTTTCGTTTATTACATAATGGAACTATATGGAAGTTTGAACGTAATGTTGAATTTTCCTCCTTAGTGCTGTCGTTGGAATTAAACAATTTTTTGAGTCATACTCCCTCCGGTCTTATTTATAAGAGAAAGTTAATTTTTTAGATACATTGAATAATGTATGTATCTAGTCAAGAATCTAAACCAAATACGTAAATTATTTAATGTATCTAAAAAGTAAACTGTCTCTTGTAAATAAGACCGGAGGAAGTATGTACTTGGATCGAACTTTTCTTCTTTCCGTAATTATTATCTGTGCAAAGAATGAACTTGGATGCTTATAAAAGTTCAGGTTAACAAGTGTTTTAAAGACATTATGATAAAATTTAAATAAAAAAATGTTTTGTTTTAATATGTTGAATGCACAATTTTTAAAATAAAATTTTATTTTAAACTTTTTAAGAAATGTCTTTAGGGCACTTATTATCATTCTTTCCGTAGTTAATTATATGGGCAAAGAATGAACTAAGATGCATTAGAAAAGGCTGTTATCGATCTTCCAACCCTATGGTTTTTCGCACGCCCTATTCGAATTCTAAAATCTGAAATGTTTCAACGTTGTTTTTGGAGGATTTATGGGTTTTTTTTTGCCGTTCAGATTCTATAATCTGAACTGCGTGCATAAAATTCATAAGGTAGGAAAAGAAACAGTCTAAAAAAATGCGAACAAGTGTTTCAAATAGGGTCAACCCAATAGATAGACAGTTCAAGTAAAGGCTTTAGACCTCAATTCTTTTCTTTTTACTATGAAAAATGTCTCCAATTAGCGATAAACTCAATAGTCCATTGTAAGATGATCTCTGAAAAAAGGCATCGGATAAAGACTCAAAGAACTTATAGAAAAGAAAATACTCTTTGTTTTCTGTCGAGCAAAAATCTCTTTGTATTTTGTGTGTGTGTGTGTGTTTTTTTTTTTTTTTTTTTTTAAGTTTGACTTTCTCTTTAAAACATGAGTAACTCAGCAAAGGGTCCTTCATTATTTATCCCTTTGTTTGCTTCAATTTTGTTAGACTTTTGGTTTTCCAAATTTCACATTTACGGGGTCTGTTTTGTAAACACAAAAGGCTAGCTTATATAGCAGATAAGTTTGTATGATAAAAAAAGCTCGATTTGATAAATGTCATCTTGTCACGAGTTTATAATTTATTATACAAACTTATAGTTTATTTTTCAGACGCTATTTTAAATAATGTTTGAGTTTATAACTTATAACTTATCATTCTTTTTCTTCCATTTTTACCCATCATAATCTAATATAACCCATATAGTGCCATTTTTATTATGCCACGGTTCAACTATTGACTGATTTTTTTTTTACCGAATGTGTAGTATAATTTAACATAGAGTAAATCATTAAATTGGTCACTGTCTTTGTAAGTCATTCTCAAATTAGTTCATGACTCTATTAATATTTTAAATTAGTCATTATCTTTGCCAAAAATTTCTCATTTAGGTCATTGTCTTTATGTTTTTGTCACATGACGAGAGACCAAATTGAAAAACTTTTGACAAAGACATGGACTAGTTTGAAATATTAATAAAATCAGGAATCAATTTGAGAATTACCTACAAAAACATAGACCAATTTAGTGGCTTATAAAATATAATTTTAAAAACAAATACTTGATAGCTTCCTTTCGGTTAATAGCTCAGTTCCTCGGTATTTATTATTTTTTCTTCCATTTTTTTTAAATATAATAAAATATATATCTTTATATCCCCGTGAGCTTATCTCAGTGGGTAGAGATATATATTGCATATTATATGCAGGGGTTGGGGTTCGAACTCCCAAACACCCAACTTCTCCACATTTAAAATGTATGAGCTCTAACTACTTTTATATATATATATATCTTTATTGTTGACAAGAAAATAAACACCTCCGTTGTGTGTTTTTTTTAATAATAATATACCTCACTTGTTTTTCTTCTAACGAATCTACCTTGTTTTGAATCGAATAAAATTGGTTTATGTCTTTTGTAAAAAAAATGGTTTTATGTCTATTTATGTCTTCCTTGGTTGATAATGTATTTAATAATAATTCAGTAAAATAAATGTCAAGAAAATATTATTCATTGTAACTATCCATTATTGTTAGTAATACATATAATAATAATAATACATTCTCATAAGAGTTTTTCTAATTACACTTTTTTTAATCCTGGTTGCATTTTAAAATGACAAAATTATCCTTCCATCAAATTTAATTTTTAAAAAACATCTTCCTTTTTTCTTGGTTACACCCTAAAATCCCTCTTCATTTAAGTAGGTCATGTAAACTTAGTTTCAGTAGGTCATGTAAACTGAGTTTCAGTGTACATACTTAAACTCAGTTTAAGTAGGTTATGTAAACCGAGTTTAAGTATGCATTTAAAAGTTCAACCTTGTTTAATGATTCTACGTAATCTCAGTTTATGTATGTACATGTAAACTTATTTTAAGTAGGTCATGTAAACTAAGTTTAAGAGTACATACTTAAACTCAGTTTAAGTAGATCATGTAAACTTAGTTTAAGTAGCTCATGTAAACTGAGTTTAAGTATACATACTTAAACTCAGTTTAAGTAGGTCATGTAAACTCGGTTTAAGTAGGTCATGTAAGCTGAGTTTAAGTGTACATCTAAAAGTTAAACCTTGTTCAATGATTATACGTAATATTAGTTTAAGTATGTACATGTAAACTTAGTTTAAGTAGGTCATGTAAACTGAGTTTAAGTGTACATATTTAAACTCAGTTTAAGTAGGTTATGTAAACTAAGTTTAAGTAGATTATGTAAACTAAGTTTACATGAACCTACTTAAACTGAATTTAAGTTAACCTCAACAATGTAAAACTGAAACTGTCGTATAGTGCAGTTGAACAAGAAGAAGAAAATTGAAACCAGCGTTATTGAAAAAGAAGAAAAAATTCACTTATTTATATGCAATCGAGTATGAATGAAAGATGTTTTGATTCAGCACGGACAGAATGTAGGTTTTTTTCCCAAAAATCCAATTTTCTCACTTTCACTCCCCAAATTGGTTTACAAATGTGAAATAACTTGATGTATGCACTCAGAACCTATTTCTAACATCAGAACAACAATTCCTACACTCAAAACCCAATAATTCACCATAACCTAAAATTCCCAATTCTAACATAAACCTGTTATAATCAAAATCAGAATTTAGCATCTACACTATTGAAGTAAACCTCACTCTTACCTTAGTTTTGCAGAAAAAAAATGCACAGCAAATCAGTTCCCTTGGCTCTACTTGTAACACCCCATTTTTCCAACATAAAAATTTCATAAAATAATCAGAGTAAACATCACATAAACGGGATATCACACTTCTTAAAAATCATAAATGAGGTAATTGACTAATTATCTTTCCAAAAATCATCAACATATTAATTCAAACTTTGCAGCGGATTAAATTCATTAACATAAATAAGTCTTTGGCACGCAGGCCTTATTAAAATATAAACAATACGTAAAGGAATAAAGAATAGCCACAAAAGATCTCATCCCGTTACGTATCAGAGCACCTAAGACACACAAGAGAGAAAGCTCACACGACATCAACTATTCTTAGTTACCTGCCAGTTACTCATGTGAAGAGCAACATTTCCAAGCAGAAGGGGTGAGATTTCACAAAACAATAATATTAAGCATATAATTCAACAATTATATTTAACAACCTAAAATCATCATAATATTCATCATAGATAATAATATATCATATATCACATCTTTAATAGTTCATATAAAGAATCACAGCTTCAACAACTTGGCAACTTAAACATCTTTGACTCGACAAATGCGACTCCAACTCAACTATCAAACTTAGACCTCTTATATGCATGTGGTACCAATCCAGAGCATCAAGCCCCCAACGTATTTGAGCGTAAATAGGCTCCCAGGGCGTCAAGCCCTCAACTTATTTGAGCGTAAATAGGCTCCCAGGGCATCAAGCCCTCAACTTAATTGAGCAAAGGCTCCAGGGCATGAAGCCCCCAACAATGAAATACTAAAGCATGGACTCGACCTCTTAAACATCTTAAATCGACAAACTCTTGTATAATCCAATAATTTGGAACTTCATCATCTTAATCAACATAGACCGACTCATGCAGCTTAGTTAAATAACAACAACAACACAACAGTATACAAAAACAGCATGACATAATAATATCAAATGCAAGTCAACAACGTCTCAATTATTCACATATAATTCAAGTAATGCATATACAATTATATCACAATATAACAACATCAAATCATAATCAACATCAACTTAAACATCTTATATAATTCACATAATGCATATACAAATATATTATATTACTATCAACATTAAATCATATTATAATAGCTTCACAGATCATCAGTAATATTATATTCAACCTCCATTCCTACCCCAAGGATCAACTCACAAAATGGGTTAAATACTCTTAAACACCTTAATTGAACTCATAGTACTTCTAGTTTTGAGGGTTGGAATTATCCCATAAGTTTTGGATTAACTTAGAAACGGTTATGCTGAATTTTCATAAGGTTTCACTAAGACCTCCTTGGACTATTTTCATCATATCTCAAAAACTAAAAATCATTTTCAAGTGAAACCAAAGCCATTGGAATGCTAACAAAATTATCTAAAACTTTCATGTTTACACCGAAAGCAAATTCAAAACAGAAAAGGGTGAAAATTACGAATATTTTCCAGATTTGACTGCCAGAAAATTGGGGGCCGGCCGATTTTGACAAATCGGTGGCCGATTTTCGTCGAACCAAAGCTAGAAAATCAGCTCAGAAATCGGTGGCCGATTTTGGTAACTCCGTGGCCGATTTTGAGCTTCACAGCAGTTTAAAAATCAGTTTAACAATGCGTTTTTCACTTAAGAATCACTCTTAATTCACTAGACTCAAACACAAACTCTCAAATTTGTTAGGAAACTTAACCTATGCTTATTCTACAACATGAACATCAATTCTTAACAAAATTACTATGGTTTCTACACTTTTCTAATCAAACTCAACAATGGAAAACCTAATTCCCAATTCTCAAACTAAACCTCCAACATGTTAAATCTAATTCTCAGAATCATAGGCTTAAGAAGATTGAATGTTAGTCCCACCCTTACCTTAAGAAATCGGTTGCAAGGTTCTCTTCTCGTTCCTCCTCTTCTCTAGGTTTTCTCCCTATTCCTCCAAAAACTGGTTGTACGTGAAAAACTATTATGACTTCTCACTTTTCTCTTTTTATAACCTTAACCTACCTATTTTCTCTTAACTCCACTTATTCTCTTATACTCTTCTAAATTCCCAAATCAGCCCCCAAAGTCTCAATATTGTATTTTAATATATATATATATATATATATATATATATATATATATATATATATAATACTTCTACACCAAATAACAAATATATTTCTACACTAGATAATATAATATAATATAATATTTTTCTACACCAAATAATATATATTATAATATAATATGTGTAACACCCCGCTACCCAAAAGTAATTAAATATAAAATATTCATCAGAGTAATTCACCAAACGGGCATGCTACACTACATTTCAACATTTCTTAAATAGAAAATAAAACTATTTAATTCAACATCTTTCATAACTTCAAAAATTATCCAGCGGAATACTTGCATTAAACAACTACATCAACAGTTAATGTCTCCATCAAATTATCCTGGCATACAAGCCTCATCAAAGGAATCTGAACAATCATAGGGCCACATCATCAAGTTCCAAAAATTGATACATAGGAAAGAAAAATAATAATAATAATAAGAATTCTCATCCCATGTATCAGAGCCCTAGACACGACACTTGAGCCACCACCGACTACTCAGGATCACCTGCAAGTTACCCATAGGAAGGGCAACATTTTGAAGCAGAAGTGGTGAGATTCACAACAATAAAATATAGATATTAAAATCATCAAATGAATCTAACACCCTATTAAACATCATCACATCATCTTGTAAATATAAATATATATTTCACAGAGCAACATCATTATCTTCAAAATCAACCCATCGTAATCTATGTATAAATATACATGCATCAACATCAATCAATATGGCAACTACAACCAATGACAGAGACTCATGCATGACATGACGACACCACTAAGACTCCTCAAATATGCAATTATGCATGTGGTACCAAACAGGACCGAAGCCCTCACCGCTTTTGAATGGTTAAAGCATTCATCAGGATCGAAGCCCTCACCGCTGTGAACAACTAGTGCTCCAGGACATGAGCCCTCTCGCTGTTTATGCATATGCAATGGACCCACTCGTGTATATCTACATACAACTAGACCATGCCTACATTCTCCATATGACTCCAATTTATACAACATGTATGGTTTGAAGGTGAGAAAAACACAAGAAGGGGGGGTTGAATTGTGTTTTCTTTTTCTCTCTAAAAATTCTTCTTCTGATAAACCTTCAGAAGCAGTTTGTGAGTGCTTCTGATGAAATGATCAGAATCAGATATGCAGCGGAAAAGAACAGAGCAGAGAAAAGAAAGACAAAGACACAAGCAGTTATCCTGGTTCCTTCCACAACACGGAAGTAGTCCAGTCCCCCTTGCAGTTCCAAGGAGATTTCACTATAATCACAAAGATTACAAATGCTCAATACTATCTAAGTATGAGACTTCTCAAAAATGCTCAAGCACACACGCAAGAGTCTTCCAATGCTCAAGCACTAAGCAAGAGACTTCTAATGCTCAAGCACGCAGGCAAGAGACTTCTGATCAAACAAAAATACAAAGAATTAAGTTTGACTTGAACACTTGATATACAATCAGTGGTGTTCTCAATACAATACAATAAAGACTCTAGACTTTGAATTTCTAAGATGTATCAAATCAGTGTAGAAATTCAGTGTGCTTTTTAGAATCAATTTGACAGAGTTTTGGCGCTTTTGAACTTGTATATTTCTATATCCAATCTTCAAGTCTTCACTCCTTTATATAGAGGCGTGAAAGAGACGTTGAGATAATCAGCACGTCTAAAGAGTCGTTTGAAATCCTTTGATCATCCACTAGTAATCCTTTGCCTGATTTGGGTGTAGTCCTTTGAAGAATTAGCTTCAAATTCATTCCCATCTTGAAGGCACAAAATCTGCAGGCATAGCTGTTGTCTTGTCTTGTAGCGTGGACAAAAACAGAGTAGTGGAGGTAGTGGTTGTACACTTGTACTTTGTCAACTCTGTTAACGAAGGACAAATGCTCAGTGCTATCCAAATGACCGTTGATACCTCCCTTTCAATTCTTCGTTCTTCTTAGATAAGGTTGAAAAGAGAAACAGCTATTTTGGATCTTTAGTTTGAATTTACGGATTAAATGTAGCTTCTGGTGATGATTTCGCTTCTGATGAAAACCTTGCTTCTGATGACCTTCTGCTTCTGATGACGTCATCACTTCAGCTTCAGAAGCACTTTAAGCTTCAGACGCAGTTTTCTTCAGATGCTTAGAATTCTTTTTCTTTCCATTGTTCTTCCAAGACCTATTGAAATTACTTGACTAGCCTTTGGTCCTATACACTTGAACAATAATTAGTAATAACCAATTGACAATTTTTAATACCTTGTTATCATCAAAACTCATTAAGGTTCATTGTGAAACACATTTTGTTCCAACAATCTCCCCCTTTTTGATGATGACAAACAATAGTATTTAAAATGTTCAATTGTTGTTGATCTAATTAATAAGTTGACCATTGGGATAGAGGTTTTTAAGCTCCCCCTGAGTCTAATAGATCTTTAAGGTGAGGTTTGTAAGCTCCCCCTGTGTTCTATTCTTATTAATTAAATTTCAATAAGATACTCATAAAAAAAATATCAGAAGTATTAAAAAAAAAATTAGAAGTGGTTATAATGGGGCTCAGAGCCTTAAAATACTATACATTTACTCCCCCTTTTGTCATCAACAAAAAGTAAATAAAAACAAAAGAAAGAGCAGCATAGCAACAAAAGTATAAACCTTAAAATACAGTGTATCAGAGCAAACAGCATTAAAATGCAGCAAATATTATCAGAGTACAAAGCTTGTAAAACGTGTGATTCAGAAGCAATGATAACATTTATAATAGACAAGTTAAGATACAAAGTCAAAGCAACTAGAATACTTAGAACAAAAAATAAACAAGCAAAAATTTGGGTGTGCAACTAAGGTTTGGCTTGCTTATACATCTGTTCCAAAAGATACTTAATTTGCTCATCCTTCTTCTGAAGTAGTTCATCCTTTGCTCTCAGTCTTCTTTTCAACCCAGCTTGAATTCTAGCAGTTCTTGAAATGTACTCATCTTCTGGATAGAAAGGAGTGTTGGCTAGCAGAGGCACAAAATCCAGCTCTTTCACTCTAGCTGCTTCATGCATATCATCCAACATCTTCTTCAGCATTGCAGAGTGAGATGAGACACACTTTGTGCTCAGTTGGTCCAGCAGCTCATTGAAACTTTTCTTTAAATCCATCCACTGATCAAGATAGTGAATAGGAGGTACATGAACTGTTCTGCGAAGAATCAGTGTCTGAATCTCATCACTAAGCCTGATAAGCTGTTCATCTATACACTCAGATTCCAGGATAGAGTCAGGGATGGGTGAAGGTTCAGGTTGAGTTGTGTGAGATGTGGAGGGTTGGTCAGAGGCTGTTTGTTGTTCTGTTGTGGTTAAGTCTATTATTGGTGATTCTGGTTGTTGTTGTTCTGTTGTGGTTAAGTCTATTATTGGTGATTCTAGTTGTTGTTGGTCAGAGACATGGTGTTCATGAACAAATTGTTCAGAAGCACCTTGTTCTAGGTCAGAAGCAACCTGTTCAGGAACAGTTTGTTCAGGAACAGTTTGCTCAGGGATGGTTTCAGTTTGGGTTTCCAAAACAATCTTTTCAGGAACTGTTTTAGAGGCCTTTTTGGGTGTAGGTTACATTTCACCACCTAGATGTCTTTCTAGGTTGTGAAGAGTTGATGATTCTTGTTGTTTGGGGATTTCTGAAGTAGTTGCTTCTGAAACTACTTCAGAGGCTCTTTGTGGAGTTTGTTCATTTTGTGGGTTTGTTTGGTTAGGTTCTTGGTTGGGTTCAGGGTGTTGTACACTAACAGCTTCTGGAATTTATGGATAGAAAAAGTGATCAGCAGGCAAATTGAATTTTTCACAGATTTTAATCCTGTTCTTAGAAAATTCAATTTGGGTCTGCTCATAATCAATTGTTCCAGAAGATGTTAATTTGGTAGGTTTGAGGTTAAGTAGTTTTTCTATGTGCTAGCTCAAAGGTTTGTCATCTGATTCGGTTGATGATGAAGAGGGTGAAGAGGATGAGATAGGAGGGTTAGGTATCTGAGTATAGATTTCAGCTTTGGATGAAATACCTGAAGAGTGAGCTTCTGGATGAGCTGCTTCTGGAGCTTTTGAAGCAGGTTCTGAAGAAGTGGCTCCTGAAGCTTGCTTATTTTTCAAGGCTTGTGATAGCAGAGTTGCTCCATACTGAACAGTTTCTTGCTCTAACTCAGATGCTAAAGCAGCAATGTCAGGAGTAGGCACATACCCTGCAGCCTTGAGACGCTCATCCCTTTGCTTCTCAAACAACTCCTTCATCCGTTTCTTCTCTTGTATCTTAGATGCAGCATATTCATCAGCTTGTCTCAGTTGATCCTCAGAAACTTCAAACCTGGGCATGACTATAGGCCCAGTATTAATAGTCATTTTAGCTTTCTTGGGACTTGACTCTTCTTCCCAGTTTTCTTGAAGCTCTTCCATCATTTCCTCCTTGCGTCCTTCAGCCGTCTTCCGGTTTCTTGATCTCTTCCTTTTTATGGTTTGAAGAGCAGTTTCTCTTTTCTTCTTAGGAATCTGAGGTTGTTCAGATGCAGCTTTTGCAGATGCAGCTTGAGTTTCAGGCTGTTCTGCTGCTTCTTGACCACTTCTGGTCCTTTTTCTGATCAGTGGGACTTCATCCAAGTCCTCCACTTCCTCTTGAATGGTGGAGACAGCTGGTTTTTCCTTCTTAGTTTTCTGGTTCTTCTGAGCACCCTTTTCAGAAGCATCACCAGCAAGATATTCCTCCTTGGTGATCAGCTTTCTCTTGGATTTTCTGCCTTTGGCTACAGGCAGTGCACCACCAAACATTTCATCAGGGACATCTTTCAAATTAATCTTCTTGTTATAAGTTTTGTAGAAGTCCATTATGTAAGCCCTTTTCACATCCAGGGGATCTTTCTTGCAAATGGGGATGAGATGAGTGATCAAATCAGATATTGCATCAGATTCATGCATGTCAGTATCTAATTTCTTGTAGGCTTCTGCTGAGATCAACTTCATCTTCACAAGTGTTGATCCATTGATTACCTTCCCAGTGACTGCTCCCAGCTTCTGGTTATCATAAATGCCAACATCCTTTAAGGCACTTAGAATTCCTCCTTCCTGAAAAATCACAGAGAGCAGTCTTCCATAAGGAACATATTTCCTGTTTTCCATCTGACTTTTTCTAAGTTCCTTGATCATGTACTTGAACATGTACTTAGGAACGTTCATCTTGGTTTCTTGAGTGATGGTGTGATGCAGGAAAACCTTATGTCCAAGTGAAGGTTGATCACTTCCTCCACCTTTGGGAAAGATGTTCTCATTTTGAATTTTCAAAAGCATCTTCTTCTCCATGCTTAAGGTGCTGTATGGTTGAGCAACCTTAGATCCATAAATGGTTTCATTAACAACTTCCTTCCAGGAGCTAGTTCTTGGATTAGAAATCTCTTCTCCAAAGTACTTACCAGAGGTATCCCTTCCCATGACTTGAGCAAATATTTGTTCATTTATAGTTACTGGAATACCCATGACATTTGATCTTATTTCTGTACCAGTGAAGGAGAGTAGACCCATTTCTTCTCTGGTTTTTCCCTTCAGAGTAGGGCCAACCAAAATCAACTGAGCTTCTTCTTGTCGAGCAGCAACAACATCAAAGATTGAAGCCCTTACCCAGAATTGTCTGACCAGAACTTCATAAATTGGACCGTTGAGAAGACCAAAGTAACCCATCAACTGCTGTTTCTCATAGAACTTTGTCAGGTCGCATCCATGGTAGGTTAATAAGGCAAAATCCACTGGGTTTTCTGCTTGAATGATTAACTCCCATTCTTCAATAGACATAGTTCTTCCTTTTATCTCATAAGCAGGAGTATCTATTTCCATGTTTGAGGATGATCCAGGAGCAGAATTTGAACTTTCCATTGATTCGAATGAATGTTTTAGGGTTCTAAGGTGATTGAGAGAGGATGAATGCGCTTACTTCGCAGAGGGTTGAGAAGAAAATAGAAAATGTTTGTTGTGTAGTGAGTAGTGTGTGTTTGTTTAAGTGTTTTTATTAAAAAAAACGTTTGCAATTCAAAAAGGGACAAACAAACATAGCATTAATGACAAATTGGGGGCGCGTGTTAGTACGTTTAAAAGCAAATAAAACATCATTGCCCTTTTTTTTATACTTCAATACAAATAGACCACGTCAGAGATTTTTCAGACAACTAACCTTTGGGTAATGGGACAGCTGTTACAAAAAGTAACTGCCAACGTTCCCACTAACCTTGCTACTCAGAAGCAAAGAATACCGCTTCTGAAGTTTTAGTGCTGACGTCATCTTCAGAAGCACATTTTCCTCAGAACCTCAGTTAAGAGCTTCTGAATGGACTTCAGAGCCAAACTTCTTATTCAGAGGCAAGCAAATTTTCAACCAGACACAAAGTGCATGTACAAATTTTTCTTAATAAAATCAAATCTTTCAATAGATAAAGGTTTTGTAAATATATCAGCCCATTGATGTTCAGTATCAATGAATTGTATATCTAAAATTCATTTTTGAACATAATCTCTGATAAAATGGTGTTTGATCTCAATATGCTTGGCTCTTGAATGTAGAATTGGATTCTTTGACAAACAAATAGCAGCAGTATTATCACAAAAGATGGGAATACTGTTAGCATTAATCTGATAGTCTTCCAACTGATGTTTCATCCATAGTAGTTGTGTACAACAACTTGCAGCTGAAATGTATTATGCTTCTGCTGTAGACATAGCAATAGTTGCTTGTCTTTTGCTTGCCCAGGATATCAGATTCTCTCCCAGGAATTGACAATTTCCACTGGTTGATTTTCTTTCAATCCTGTCACCAGCATAATCAGCATCACAGAATCCAATCAACTTATAATCTAGGGATTTCCTATACAGGAGTCCAAGATTAGTTGTTCCTTTCAGATACCTGAAGATTCTCTTAACTGCAGTTAAATGAGATTCTCTAGGATCTGATTGAAATCTTGCACACAAGCATACACTGAATAAAATATCAGGTCTAGATGCAGTGAGGTATAACAGAGAACCAATCATACCTCTGTATAGCTTCTGGTCTACTACAGTTCCAGTATCTTCTTTGCTTAAGGTGCAGGTTGGATGCATTAGAGTGTTCATCACTTTACAATCTTCTAGCTTGAACTTCTTCAGAAGCTCCTTTGTATATTTTGTTTGATGAACATATACTCCTTCTTTACTTTGGTTGATTTGAATTCCAAGAAAGAACTTCAATTCTCCCATCATACTCATTTCAAATTCATCCTGCATTAACTTAGAAAATTCTTTGCAAAGAGATGCATTAGTAGAACCAAATATTATATCATCAACATATATTTTCACAATCAAAATGTCTTTCTTAAGAGTCCTTCTGAAGAGTGTTGTGTCAACTTGTCCTCTTTCAAAATCATTTTTAATTAAGAAATTACTTAGTCTATCATACCAAGCTCTGGGAGCTTGTTTCAAGCCATATAGTGATTTCTTAAGTTTATAAACATGGTCAGGATGCTTAAGATCCTCAAACCCAGGAGATTGTTTAACATACACTTCTTCTTCAATGACACCATTAAGAAAAGCACTTTTGACATCCATTTGATATAATATTATGTCATGATTAATTGCGTAGGATAGAAGTAACCTGATTGCTTCCAATCTTGCAACTGGAGCAAATGTTTTAGTGTAATCAATGCCTTCTTGTTGACTGTAACCTTGAGCAACAAGTCTGGCTTTGTTTCTGGTTACCTCTCCTTGTTCATTCAGCTTGTTTCTGAATACCCATTTTGTTCCAATAATGTTCTTCTGAAAAGGTTTGGGTACTAGATCCCACACATCATTCCTCTGAAACTGATTTAGCTCTTCTTGCATAGCTAATATCCAACCATCATCTGAGAGAGCTTCTTCAACAGTTTTAGGCTCAATTATTGAAAGCAATCCTATTAAAGACTCTTCTTGTCTGAAATGTGATCTTGTTCTTCTAGGACTATCTTTGCTTCCAATGATTAGCTCCTCAGGATGTGAAGATTTGTGCTTGAATTTAGGTTGAATAACCTGCTGAGTGTTATCTTGAATATCCTCAGAAGCATTTTCATTCTGTATTATTGGACTAGGTTCTGCTTCTGAAATAGACTCAGCTTCTGGAGTAGTTTCAGCTTCTGGACTAGATTCAGCTTCTGAATACTTTTCAGAATCAGAAGGTTGATCAGATTCTGATGCATCTTCAGAATCAGTTGTTCCTGCATTACTTTCACTTTGCTCTGGGATTTTACTTCCAGGCTCTCTATCATCAAATTTAACGTGCATAGATTCTTCAACACAATGTGTTTCTGAATTATACACTCTGTACGCCTTTGACCTTTCAGAGTAACCTAAAAAGATTCCTCTTTGAGCCTTGGCATCAAATTTCTTCAGATAGTCTTTAGTGTTTAGAATGTAACAAGTACATCCAAACTGATGAAAGTAAGAGATATTGGGTCTTCTTCCTTTAAAGAGTTCATATGCAGTTTTCTCCAACATAGGTCTAATATAGATCCTATTTTGAATATAACATGAAGTATTAACTGTTTCTGCCCAGAAATGTTTAGCTAAATTGTTTTCATGGATCATGGTTCTTGCCATTTCTTGTAGAGTTCTGTTCTTTGTCTCTACAACCCCATTTTGTTGTGGAGTTCTAGGAGAAGAAAATTCATGGAGAATCCCATGTTTTTCACAAAAAGATTCAAATGGCTCATTTTCAAATTCCCCACCATGATCACTTCTGACTTTCAAAATTTTCAATTCTTTTTCAGATTGTATTTGAGTGCAGAAGCTGCTAAACACTTCACAAGCATAGTCTTTACTTTTAATGAATTTTACCCAAGTCTATCTGCTGTAATCAACAACAATGACTAATCCATATTTACTTCCATATAAAGATGCAGTGTTAACTGGTCCAAAAAGATCAATATGGAGTAATTCTAAGGGTCTGGAGGTTGATACAATGTCTTTAGATTTGAAAGAACTTTTCACAATCTTTCCTTTCTGACATGCACCACACAGTGCATCTGAATGATAATCAATGTTAGGCAATCCTTTGACAAGTTGTAACTTACTGAACATTACATCATACCCATTGTCACAAAATTGACTAATGCTCAATAGGTTATGCTTCAGACCATCTACAAGCCACACATTATTAATTGAGATGGAGGAATTACCAATAGTACCTGTACCAATGATTTTTCCAGTGTGGTTGCCACCAAACTTCACTTCTCCTCTATCTTTCATTGTAAGGGTAAGGAACAAAGCTTTCTCTCCAGTCATGTGCCTTGAACATCTGCTGTCTAGGTACCATGACCTTTGTTTCTCTCTTGCCCTTAGGCACACCTGCAGTTTTAACCAATTCAGATTTAGGTACCCATATCTCCATGGGTCCTTTTGGGTTAGTTCTGGAGGTTTTACTTTTCCTCCCTTGTACCTTGGGATGAATGCTGAGTGGCTTCTGATCATTCAATACTTTAGGTTTAACACCTTTGGGTATTGTTTTCTCAGAAGCAGTAACTGCTTTGTTCTTTTGATCCTTTGGCTTTGGGATTTTAGATTCTGGTTTAATCATACTCTGAGGAACAGATTCTGATCTTTTCAGAATTTTAATCTTTTGACTCTTAGGATCAGATTTTGTCATAACCTTGGACTTGAGGTTTTCTGGCTTTGATGTGATCTTAGCCTTTGAACCAGAAGCTTCAGGTTCTGACTGAACAGCAGTTACATCATTTGTACCTTCAGGCACAAAGGTGGATTTCAATCCATCCTTGATACAATCACAGTAGCTCTTGAGACTGTATTCTTTGGATTTCTCCTCAGAATATCCAATCCCTTTGCCATTGTTCTTGTATGTGCTGTAGATCATAGAAGCAACTTTGCTTCTGTCTATTCCAGCCATAATAAAATCATCCAAGGCAATCTCATGTTTATTGCCTGAACTTTTATCACATTTTTCTTGTAGCTTCTGACAAAGAATTTTGAGTCTATCTTCATATGTTGTTGATATGAGGTTAAACCCTTTTAGTTCTTCTTCAGAAGCTTTCAGTTCCAATAGAGTTGTCTTTTGTTGTTTCATCAAAACAACATATTTTTCTTTTAAATCTATCAACTCATTGGTTCTGTGTTCAAATAGTGATAAAAGTTCTTTTAGAGAATCCACAAGTTCTTGTCTAGGAATTTTGGAATATACCTCATTTTCATCTTCTGAATCTGATTTAGCTTCTGATACTGCTTCTGATGATACTGTTGCCACTAACCCCATGGCTGCTTTTGCATCATCATCTGCTTCTTCTTTATCAGAACCAGATTCACTGTCCAAATCTTCCCAGGTTGCCATCAAGCTCTTTTTGATTTGCTTTCTGAATTTACTGGAGCTGAAGCTTGATTTCTTTGATTTGCTTTTAGACTTCTCCTTCTGAAGATCAGGGCAATCAGCAATGAAATGACCAGGCTTCTTGCAGTTGAAGCACCCTTTTTGATCTTCTTTCTTTGAGTTCTTGTAGCCACTTCTCTTGCTCAAAAATTTCTTTTGCTTCCTTGCTAGATACTCAAGTTTGTTGGACAACATAGCCATCTTTACAGATTGATCTTCATCAGAATCTCCATCAGGTGATTCTTCTTCAGATTCACTGGCTTTGTAGGCTTTGGAAGATTTTGAAGTCTTTCCTTTAGATGGTAAAGCAATGGATTTAATCTTCTTAGAGGATTCATGCTCATTTAAACTCATTTCATGCACTTTGAGTGAGCTAACAAGATCTTCAACACTTAAAGTATTTATATCCTTAGCTTCCTCAATAGCAGTTACTTTGGGTCTCCATCTTGAAGGCAAGCTTCTCAAAATCTTACTAACATGATCAGAAGCAACATAGCTTTTCTTCAGTATTTGCAATCCAGAAACCAAAGTTTGAAATCTTGAGTACATTTCTTCAATACTCTCATCATCCTTCATTCTGGATAGTTCATACTGATGAACTAGCATCGGCTTTAGCCTCTTTCACCTTCTTGCTGCCTTCAAAGTTGGCACATAGTGACGCAAACATAGCCTTCGCAGTAGATTTGTCACTCATCTTCATGTATTCGGTGCGAGGTATAGAAGCCACAATAATCCCTCTGATTTTGTGGTGCTTCTTGTAAAGCTTCTTCTAAGCAGGAGTATGTATTCTTCTGTCTATGGCAGCTCCTTCTTCATCTAAATCCAGGTCATCAACTCCATCTTCCAATATGTCCCATAGCTCTTCATCCAATCCCATGATAAAGCTATACATATTTGTTTTCCACCATGAAAACTCTTCTGGATCTTCATTAAATTTTGGAGCTTTAGCTCTTCTGGAATATAGAATAGCCACAAAAGATCTCATCCCGTTACGTATCAGAGCACGTAAGACACACAAGAGAGAAAGCTCACACGACAGCAACTATTCTTAGTTACCTGCCAGTTACTCATGTGAAGAGCAACATTTCCAAGCAGAAGGGGTGAGATTTCACAAAACAATAATATTAAGCATATAATTCAACAATTATATTTAACAACCTAAAATCATCATAATATTCATCATAGATAATAATATATCATATATCACATCTTTAATAGTTCATATAAAGAATCACAGCTTCAACAACTTGGCAACTTAAACATCTTTGACTCGACAAATGCGACTCCAACTCAACTATCCAACTTAGACCTCTTATATGCATGTGGTACCAATCCAGAGCATCAAGCCCCCAACTTATTTGAGCGTAAATAGGCTCCCAGGGCGTCAAGCCCTCAACTTATTTGAGCGTAAATAGGCTCCAAGGGCATCAAGCCCTCAACTTAATTGAGCAAAGGCTCCAGGGCATCAAGCCCCCAACAATGAAATACTAAAGCATGGACTCGACCTCTTAAACATCTTAAATCGACAAACTCTTGTATAATCCAATAATTTGGAACTTCATCATCTTAATCAACATAGACCGACTCATGCAGCTTAGTTAAATAACAACAACAACACAACAGTATACAAAAACAGCATGACATAATAATATCAAATGCAAGTCAACAACGTCTCAATTATTCACATATAATTCAAGTAATGCATATACAATTATATCACAATATAACAACATCAAATCATAATCAACATCAACTTAAAAATCTTATATAATTCACATAATGCATATACAAATATATTATATTACTATCAACATTAAATCATATTATAATAGCTTCACAGATCATCAGTAATATTATATTCAACCTCCATTCCTACCCCAAGGATCAACTCACAAAATGGGTTAAATACTCTTAAACACCTTAATTGAACTCATAGTACTTCTAGTTTTGAGGGTTGGAATTATCCCATAAGTTTTGGATTAACTTAGAAACGGTTATGCTGAATTTTCATAAGGTTTCACTAAGACCTCCTTGGACTATTTTCATCATATCTCAAAAACTAAAAATCATTTTCAAGTGAAACCAAAGCCATTGGAATGCTAACAAAATTATCTAAAACTTTCATGTTTACACCGAAAGCAAATTCAAAACAGAAAAGGGTGAAAATTACGAATATTTTCCAGATTTGACTGCCAGAAAATTGGGGGCCAGCCGATTTTGACAAATCGGTGGCCGATTTTCGTCGAACCAAAGCTAGAAAATCAGCTCAGAAATCGGTGGCCGATTTTGGTAACTCCGTGGCCGATTTTGAGCTTCACAACAGTTTAAAAATCAGTTTAACAATGCGTTTTTCACTTAAGAATCACTCTTAATTCACTAGACTCAAACACAAACTCTCAAATTTGTTAGGAAACTTAACCTATGCTTATTCTACAACATGAACATCAATTCTTAACAAAATTACTATGGTTTCTACACTTTTCTAATCAAACTCAACAATGGAAAACCTAATTCCCAATTCTCAAACTAAACCTCCAACATGTTAAATCTAATTCTCAGAATCATAGGCTTAAGAAGATTGAATGTTAGTCCCACCCTTACCTTAAGAAATCGGTTGCAAGGTTCTCTTCTCGTTCCTCCTCTTCTCTAGGTTTTCTCCCTATTCCTCCAAAAACTGGTTGTACGTGAAAAACTATTCTGACTTCTCACTTTTCTCTTTTTATAACCTTAACCTACCTATTTTCTTAACTCCACTTATTCTCTTATACTCTTCTAAATTCGCAAATCAGCCCCCAAAGTCTCAATATTCTATTTTAATATATATATATATATATATATATATATAAAATACTTCTACACCAAATAACAAATATATTTCTACACTAGATAATATAATATAATATATTTCTACACCAAATAATATATAGGCTTAATTGCACTTTTCCCCCCTATCTTTTGTTAATTGTGCGATTTTGCACCCCCTCTTTTTTTTGAGCGATTTTGCACCCTATCTTTTTCCAACTGTGTTTTGTTCAAAATCATCACTAAAAGAGGGGAAAATGGACAAAAGATAGGGTGCAAAATCGCTAAAAAAATATAAGTGAGGATGCAAAATCGCACAATTAGCAAAAAGATAAGGGGCAAAAATGCAATTGAACACAAAGATGGGGTGCAAAATCAGAAAGGGGGCAAAAAGATGGGGTGCAAAATCGCTCAAAAAAAAAGAGGGGGTGCAAAATCGCACAATTGGCAAAAGATAGGGGGAAAAGTGCAATTAAGCCTAATATATATTATAATATAATATGTGTAACACCCCGCTACCCAAAAGTAATTAAATATAAAATATTCATCAGAGTAATTCACCAAACGGGCATGCTACACTACATTTCAACATTTCTTAAATAGAAAATAAAACTATTTAATTCAACATCTTTCATAACTTCAAAAATTATCCAGCGGAATACTTGCATTAAACAACTACATCAACAGTTAATGTCTCCATCAAATTATCCTGGCATACAAGCCTCATCAAAGGAATCTGAACAATCATAGGGCCACATCATCAAGTTCCAAAAATTGATACATAGGAAAGAAAAATAATAATAATAATAAGAATTCTCATCCCATGTATCAGAGCCCTAGACACGACACTTGAGCCACCACCGACTACTCAGGATCACCTGCAAGTTACCCATAGGAAGGGCAACATTTTGAAGCAGAAGTGGTGAGATTCACAACAATAAAATATAGATATTAAAATCATCAAATGAATCTAACACCCTATTAAACATCATCACATCATCTTGTAAATATAAATATATATTTCACAGAGCAACATCATTATCTTCAAAATCAACCCATCGTAATCTATGTATAAATATACATGCATCAACATCAATCAATATGGCAACTACAACCAATGACAGAGACTCATGCATGACATGACGACACCACTAAGACTCCTCAAATATGCAATTATGCATGTGGTACCAAACAGGACCGAAGCCCTCACCGCTTTTGAATGGTTAAAGCATTCATCAGGATCGAAGCCCTCACCGCTGTGAACAACTAGTGCTCCAGGACATGAGCCCTCTCGCTGTTTATGCATATGCAATGGACCCACTCGTGTATATCTACATACAACTAGACCATGCCTACATTCTCCATATGACTCCAATTTATACAACATGTATGGTTTGAAGGTGAGAAAAACACAAGAAGGGGGGGTTGAATTGTGTTTTCTTTTTCTCTCTAAAAATTCTTCTTCTGATAAACCTTCAGAAGCAGTTTGTGAGTGCTTCTGATGAAATGATCAGAATCAGATATGCAGCGGAAATGAACAGAGCAGAGAAAAGAAAGACAAAGACACAAGCAGTTATCCTGGTTCCTTCCACAACATGGAAGTAGTCCAGTCCCCCTTGCACTTCCAAGGAGATTTCACTATAATCACAAAGATTACAAATGCTCAATACTATCTAAGTATGAGACTTCTCAAAAATGCTCAAGCACACACGCAAGAGTCTTCCAATGCTCAAGCACTAAGCAAGAGACTTCTAATGCTCAAGCACGCAGGCAAGAGACTTCTGATCAAACAAAAATACAAAGAATTAAGTTTGACTTGAACACTTGATATACAATCAGTGGTGTTCTCAATACAATACAATAAAGACTCTAGACTTTGAATTTCTAAGATGTATCAAATCAGTGCAGAAATTCAGTGTGCTTTTTAGAATCAATTTGACAGAGTTTTGGCGCTTTTGAACTTGTATATTTCTATATCCAATCTTCAAGTCTTCACTCCTTTATATAGAGGCGTGAAAGAGACGTTGAGATAATCAGCACGTCTAAAGAGTCGTTTGAAATCCTTTGATCATCCACTAGTAATCCTTTGCCTGATTTGGGTGTAGTCCTTTGAAGAATTAGCTTCAAATTCATTCCCATCTTGAAGGCATAAAATCTGCAGGCATAGCTGTTGTCTTGTCTTGTAGCGTGGACAAAAACAGAGTAGTGGAGGTAGTGGTTGTACACTTGTACTTTGTCAACTCTGTTAACGAAGGACAAATGCTCAGTGCTATCCAAATGACCGTTGATACCTCCCTTTCAATTCTTCGTTCTTCTTAGATAAGGTTGAAAAGAGAAACAGCTATTTTGGATCTTTAGTTTGAATTTACGGATTAAATGTAGCTTCTGGTGATGATTTCGCTTCTGATGAAAACCTTGCTTCTGATGACCTTCTGCTTCTGATGACGTCATCACTTCAGCTTCAGAAGCACTTAAAGCTTCAGACGCAGTTTTCTTCAGATGCTTAGAATTCTTTTTCTTTCCATTGTTCTTCTAAGACCGATTGAAATTACTTGACTAGCCTTTGGTCCTGTACACTTGAACAATAATTAGTAATAACCAATTGACAATTTTTAATACCTTGTTATCATCAAAACTCATTAAGGTTCATTGTGAAACACATTTTGTTCCAACATGGTTCAATAAATAAATCATACATTACAGCCATCAGCAACATCAATAACCAGCAATTCAGCAATCCAGAATAATGCACAATTAAATATAACTATGCTCAAAACAACAACATCAATCGCTACCATTCATATAAGTAAAGTCAGCACACAAAACCGGGTAGCTCGCCTCGCGAGCACATCTGCTCGCTATGGCGAGCTCGCAAAACAGGCTACTTTCCACGGCGAGTTCAAGGCGAACTCGAGGCGAGTGAAAATATGGGGCTCTCGGGAATTTTGACATTTTCACACTCAAACCTCAATTCTAAGCTCCCTATTCATCTTTTTAACTTAAAACTTGTTCTAGTCATCATTAAAATCATTTAGGCACATTAAATTATCCCAAAAACATCTTATAACAACAATTTGAAAATCAAGTTTTAATCTGGGTTACTCGCCATGGCGAGTTGGTCTGCTCGCGAGGCGAGCTATGAAGTTGCTCACTTGCCTTGGCGAGCAAGGCTACTAGCGAGGCGAGCGATGAACTTATGTACGGGCAGAAAACAGGTTTATCCCCAAAATCCCCTTTTCCTTCAATTCACTCCCCAAATTAGTTTACAGATAGGCAATGAAGTGTTCTATACATCCAGAACCTAATTCTAACATCAGAACACCAATATCTACCCCCAAAAACATCATTTCATCACAAAACCCATAATTTCCCAATTCACTCCAAAACCTGTTAAACTCAAAATCAGAAATTAAGATCTATACTACTGAAGTAAACCTCACCCTTACCTTAAAATTGCAGAAAGAAATGCACAGCAATTTGGTTCCTTGGTTCTACTTGCTCTTCTCTCCCTTTTCTCCCAACTTGACAGTTTCACGTAAAAAGCTTCTGACATCTATTTTCCTAACTTCCCATTTTCTTAACTCCCCTTTTATTACACTTAACTCCCCATAAATTCTAATAACTTCTATTAACTCCCCAAACACCAAAATAATTATTATTTCTCACTTAATCCAATTATTATAAAATAAACTATATAATAAAATATATCACACCACATAAATCACCAATATTATTTAAAATCATATAAAAGACTCTAAATAAATCAAAAATAAATAACACACGATTAGAGTGTTACAACTCTCCCCAAATTACAGAATTTCGTCCTCGAAATCTTACCTCAAGCAAACAACTCCGGGTACGACTCCCGCATCTTAATCTCCATCTCCCAAGTCAAACTTTCACCAGTCGCTCCACCCCAAACGACTCTCACAAGAGGTATCTCTTTACCTCTCAAGGACTTCACCTTTCGATCATCAATTCTCAACGGCATAGTCTCAACTGTCAGGTTGTCCCTAACCTGTACATCATCCCTTGGAATCACATGTGAAGGATCCGCTACATACTTCCGAAGCTGCACACATGAAACACATCATGCAGGTTCGAAAGATGTGGTGGCAAACCAATTCTATAAGCCACTGTTCTAACTCTCTCTGAAATCTGATACCGACCAATGAACTTTGGATTCAACTTCCTCGACTTCAATGCACATCCAACACCCGTCAAAGGAGTGACCCTCAGAAAAACATGATCACCCCCCTGAAACTCTAGGGCCTTTCTCCGCTTGTCATGGTAACTCTTCTGTCGACTCTGCGACGCTTTCATCTTTTCCCTTATCACCTTGACTTTCTCAGTAGTCTCATGTACCAAGTCCGGTCCCAACACCACACTCTCTCCTGACTCAAACCAGCATAAAGGAGTCCTACACCTCCTACCATACAAAGCTTCGAACGGTACCATACCTATACTCGAATGGTAACTGTTATTGTATGTGAACTCTATCAGCGGTAGGTGACTATCCCAAGCTCCACCTTGCTCAAGCACACACACTGTCAACAATTCCTCCAATGATTGGATCGTCCTCTCCGACTGACCATCTGTCTGGGGATGATAAGCCGAGCTCAACCTCAACTTCGATCCCAAAGCATCTTGAAAAGTCTTCCAGAACCTAGAAGTGAACCTCGGATCCCTATCCGACACAATACTCGACGGTACACCGTGTAGCTTCACAATGCTATAAACATAAATCTCTACCAACTGTGCTACCGGATAACTGATATTGATAGGAATGAAGTGTGCCGAC
This sequence comes from Medicago truncatula, assembly GCF_003473485.1. Taxonomy (NCBI): domain Eukaryota; kingdom Viridiplantae; phylum Streptophyta; class Magnoliopsida; order Fabales; family Fabaceae; genus Medicago; species Medicago truncatula. The sequence goes on from NC_053048.1 coordinate 12,701,216, forward strand.
TTCGTCAACCGGTCGACAACAACCCAAATGGCATCATGCCCTCTCGTAGTGTTTGGTAAACTCGTCACAAAATCCATAGAAATATTGTCCCACTTCCACTCCGGTACATCCAACGGTGTCAACAACCATGCAGGCTTCTGATGCTCAACCTTAGACTTCTGACAAGTCAAGCATGCATACACAAAATGAGCTACGTCACGTTTCAAACTGGACCACCAAAACAGCTTCTTCAAATCATGGTACATTTTTGTAGCCCCCGGGTGAATACTCAAACTACTCTTGTGACTTTCTTCTAAAATCAACTTTTTCAACTCATCATTGTCAGGAATACAAATTCTTCCTCTGAACCTTAGAACACCCTGATCATCAACCTTGAAGTCACTATCCTCAATGTCATTACCAGTAGTCATCAAATCAACAAACTTCGAATCCACTTGCCGAGCTTCTCGGATACTATTCAAGAAATCATTATTAATCTTCAGCATCCCCAACTGAACACTCTGAGGTGTCAACTCACAAACAAGGCTCAAGTCTCTAAACTCAAGAGCCTTTCTTCGCTTGTCATGGTAACTCTTCTGTCGACTCTGCGAAGCTTTCATCTTTTCTCTTATGAACCTGACTTTCTCAGTAGTCTCATGAACCAAGTCCGGTCCCAACACCACACTCTCTCCTGACTCAAACTAGCATAAAGGAGTCCTATACCTCCGACCATACAAAGCTTCGAACGGTGCCATACCAATACTCGAGTGATAGCTGTTGTTATATGTGAACTCAATCAACGGTAGGTGACTATCTCAAGTTCCACCTTGCTCAAGCACAGACACTCTCAATAAATCTTCCAATGATTGGATCGTCCTCTCCGACTGACCATCTGTCTGAGGATGATAAGCCGAACTCAACCTCAACTTCGAACCCAAAGCATCCTGTAAACTCTTCCAGAACCTAGAGGTGAACCTCGGATCTCTATCCGACACAATACTCGAAGGAACTCCATGTAGCTTCACAATGTTTTGAACATAAATCTCTGCCAACTGAGCTACCGGATAACTGATATTAATAGGAATGAAATGTGCCGACTTCGTCAACCGGTCTACAACAACCTAAATAGCATCATGCCCTCTCGGAGTGTTCCGTAAACTCGTCACGAAATCCATAGAGATACTGTCCCACTTCCACTCCGGTACATCCAACGGTGTCAACAACCCTGCAGGCTTCTGATGTTCAACTTTAGACTTCTGACAAGTCAAACAAGCATAAACAAACTGAGCAACATCTCACTTCAAATCGGACCACCAAAACAGTTTCTTCAAATCATGGTACATCTTTGTAGCCCCCGGGTGAATACTCAACCTACTCTTGTGACTCTCCTCAAGAATCAACTTCTTCAAATCATCGTTGTCAGGAATACAAACTCTTCCTCTAAACCTCAGCACACCTTGGTCATCAACCTTAAAATCACTATCCTCAGTGTCATTACCCGTATTTATCAAATCCACAAACTTCAAATCTACTTGCTGAGCTTCTCGAATACTGTTCAAGAAATCACTATCAATCTTCAGCATCCCCAACTATATACTCTGAGGTGACAATTCACGGACAAGACTCAAGTCTCTAAATTGCTCCAGCAACTCAAATTCTTTTATCATCAAAGCAGACATATGCAATGTTTTCCTGCTCAAAGCATCAGCAACGACATTGGCCTTACCAGGATGGTAATTCAAGCCAAAATCATAATCCTTCAGTAACTCTAACCATCTCCTTTGCCTCATTTTCAATTCCTTCTGATCAAACAAATATTTCAAACTTTTATGATCACTGAACACCTTAAATCTGGAACCGTACAAATAATGCCTCCAAATTTTTAAAACAAATACCACCGCAGCCAACTCTAGATCATGCGTAGGATAATTCTTCTCATGTATCCTCAACTGCCTAGAAGCATATGCTACCACCATACCATCCTGCATCAGAACACCACCTAAACCCAGCTTAGATGCATCACAGTAAACAACAAACGGTTCTTCTGGTTTAGGCAAAATTAAAACAGAAGCAGTCATCAATCTTCGTTTCAACTCATTGAAACTACTCTCACACCGAGCATCCCACACAAAAGACTTACCCTTACAGGTCAACTGAGTCAACGGAATTGCCAATTTCGAAAAAATTTCTATGAACCTGCGGTAATAACCAGCCAAACCCAAAAAGCTTTTGATCTCAGTTACTGACTTCAGAGTCTCCCATTGTGATACTGCATCAACTTTCGATGGATCAACTGCAATACCACTACCAGAAATAATGTGACCCAGAAAACTCACTTCACTTAACCAGAACTCACATTTTGACAACTTTGCATACAACCTCTTTTCTTTCAAAACTTGCAATACAATTCTCAGATGCTCTGCATGCTCCTCTTCATTCTTGGAATAGATTAAAATATCATCAATAAACACAACAACGAAATTATCCAGAAAAGCATGGAAGATTATGTTCAAATACTCCATGAACACACCAGGCGCGTTAGTAACACCGAAAGGCATCACTTTGTATTCGTAATGACCATATCGTGTTCTAAAGGCCGTCTTCTGCATATCCTCATCTTTCACCTTTATCTGATGGTAACCAGACCTCAAATCGATCTTACTGAACACTTTCGCACCTACTAACTGATCCATTAGGTCATCAATCCTCGGAAGCGGATACCTGTTCTTTATTGTAACTTTGTTCAACTGACGGTAATCAATGCACAGTCTCATACTACCATCCTTCTTCTTAACCAACAACACCGGCGCTCCTCAAGGTGAAACACTTGGTCTTACAAACTTCTTATCAAGCAAGTCTTCCAACTGTTTCTTCAATTCAGCTAACTCAGAAGCTGACATACGAAAAGGTGCCATCGACACCGGCTTCATTCCTGGAACAAGGTCAATTGAAAATTCCACCTCCCTCTCTAGTGGCACATCAGGAAACACTTCTGGAAATTCATTCACCATAGGCAACCTGTCTATCACAACTTGATTTTCTAACGACAAATATGCCATTAAAGAATACATAAGAATTCCGTCCCGTTCTAGCTGTTTCATCTGTTTTGTAGACAACAACTCAACTTCACCTTCTTCTTCAGCAGAAGAAAAATGCACCGTCTTACTAAAGCAGTTGATATGAACCCGGTTATACTCTAACCAATTCATTCCAAAAATAACATCCATACCCGTCAACGGTAAACAAACTAAATCAACCACAAAGTCTCTACCAAACATAGACAACGGACACCTTAAACAGACAAGAGAAGTAGTTACTGAACCCTTAGCTGGAGTTTCAACAACCATTTCCCCTTTCATATCAGATACATCCAAACCCAACTTATAGGCACATTCAATAGCAATAAAACAATGAGTAGCAACAGTATCTATAATAGCAATTAAAGGAGTACTATTAAAGAAACAAGTACCTCTGATAAGTCGGTCCTCATTGGTAGTCTGCGTACCGATCAATACAAACACTTTCCCTCCGGTCCTGACCTTCTTCGGCTGAGTACACTGTGAACTAATATGACCTTCTTCATTGCAGTTATAGCAGACAATGTCCCCACGCTTACATTCAGCTAGGGTGTGTCCCTTCTGACCACACCTAAAACATTTCCTCTCATCTCTACCACAAGCATTGCTCTTGTGGCCTTTTTCACCACACTTGTAACAGACAATCTCAGCAGGAACATCTCTCCTCTTGGGCCTCCTATCATCATTCATTTTCTGCTTTCCCTTGTCAGCAAGAGCATTGTAAGGCTTAGGACGACTCTGCTGTCCCTTACCCCTCCTCTCACTCATCACCTTGTAATGAGCTTTTGTGTCTTCCTCATATATCCTGCAGCTGCTCACCAACTCAGAGAAAACTCTAATCTTCTGATACCCTATAGCCCTCTTGATATCAGCCCTCAAACCATTTTCAAACTTGATACACTTGGAGAACTCAGTTGTCTCCGCACTGTAATGAGGGTAGAACTTAGCAAGTTCCACGAACTTAGCAGCATACTGCGTAACGGACATATCACCCTGTTTCAATTCCAGAAACTCAATTTCTTTCTTACCTCGGACATCTTCCGGGAAATACCTACTCAGGAACTCTTTCCTGAACATGGCCCAAGTCACCACAGTATCATCCAGTTCCAGCACAGGCAACAAACTAATCCACCAATCGTCAGCCTCTTCCGCTAACATGTGCGTCCCAAACCGCACCTTCTGTATCTCAGAACACTGCATGACCCTGAAAATCCTTTCAACTTCTTTCAGCCATTTCTGAGCACCATCAGGATCATATCTACCTTTGAATGTTGGTGGATGATTCCACAAGAAGGTTTCCAACATTCTAGTTCCATCACTACCAGTCTCAGCCTTTGGTTGCTGTTGAACTGCTTGAGCTATAGCCTCAAGCGCAGCAACAAGAGCAACATCAGAACTTCCAGTCATCTCGAAGTTCTACATGAGAAACAACAACAACAAAAGCAACATTAAAGTTGACACTCTATCCTAGGTGGCTCAACACGACTCTACTACTTGGCCGGACGGACCAACCTGCTCTGATACCAATTGTAACACCCCGCTACCCAAAAGTAATTAAATATAAAATATTCATCAGAGTAATTCACCAAATGGGCATGCTACACTACATTTCAAAATTTCTTAAATAGAAAATAAAACTATTTAATTCAACATCTTTCATAACTTCAAAAATTATGCAGCGGAATACTTGCATTAAACAACTACATCAACAGTTAATGTCTCCATCAAATTATCCTGGCATACAAGCCTCATCAAAGGAATCTAAACAATCATAGGGCCACATCATCAAGTTTCAAAAATTGATACATAGGAAAGAAAAACAATAATAATAATAATTCTCATCCCACGTATCAGAGACCTAGACACGACACTTGAGCCACCACCGACTACTCAAGATCACCTGCAAGTTACCCATAGGAATGGAAACATTTTCAAGCAGAAGAGGTGAGATTCACAACAATAAAATATAGATATTAAAATCATCAAATGAATCTAACACCCTATTAAACATCATCACATCATCTTGTAAATATAAATATATATTTCACAGAGCAACAACATTATCTTCAAAATCAACCCATCGTAATTTATGTATAAATATACATGCATCAACATCAATCAATATGGCAACTACAACCAATGAGAGAGACTCATGCATGACATGATGACACCATTAAGACTCCTCAAATATGCAATTATGCATGTGGTACCAAACAGGACCGAAGCCCTCACCGCATTTGAATGGTTAAAGCATTCATCAGGACCGAAGCATTCACCGCTGTGAACAACTAGTGCTCCATGACATGAGCCCTCCCGCTGTTTATGCATATGCAATGGACCCACTCGTGTATATCTACATACAACTAGACCATGCATACATTCTCCATATGACTCCAATTTATACAACATGTATGGTTCAATAAATAAATCATACATTACAGCCATCAGCAACATCAATAACCAGCAATTCAGCAATCCAGAATAATGCACAATTAAATATAACTATGCTCAAAACAACAACATCAATCGCTACCATTCATATAAGTAAAGTCAGCACACAAAACTAGGTAGTTCACCTTGTGAGCACATCTGCTCGCTATGGCGAGCTCGCAAAACAGGCTACTCGCCACGGCGAGTTCAAGGCGAACTCGAGGCGAGTGAAAATATGGGGCTCTCGGGAATTTTGACATTTTCACACTCAAACCTCAATTCTAAGCTTCATATTCATCTTTTTAACTTAAAACTTGTTCTAGTCATCATTAAAATCATTTAGGCACATTAAACTATCCCAAAAATATCTTATAACAACAATTTGAAAATCAAGTTTTAATCTGGGTTACTCGCCATGGTGAGTTGGTCTGCTCGTGAGGCGAGCTATGAAGTTGCTCACTCGCCTTGGCGAGCAAGGCTACTCGCGAGGCGAGCGATGAACTTTTGTACGGGCAGAAAAACAGGTGTATCCCCAAAATCCCCTTTTCCTTCAATTCACTCCCCAAATTAGTTTACAGATATGCAATGAAGTGTTCTATACATCCAGAACCTAATTCTAACATCAAAACAACAATATCTACCCCAAAAACATCATTTCATCACAAAACCCATAATTTCCCAATTCACTCCAAAACTTGTTAAACTCAAAATCAGAAATTAAGATCTATACTACTGAAGTAAACCTCACCCTTACCTTAAAATTGCAGAAAGAAATGCACAACAATTTGGTTCTTGGGTTGTACTTGCTCTTCTCTCCCTTTTCTCCCAACTTGACAGTTTCACGTAAAAAGCTTCTGACATCTATTTTCCTAACTTCCCATTTACTTAACTCCCCTTTTATTACACTTAACTCCCCATAAATTCTAATAACTTCTATTAACTCCCCAAACACCAAAATAATTATTATTTCTCACTTAATCCAATTATTATAAAATAAACTATATAATAAAATATATCACACCACATAAATCACCAATATTATTTAAAATCATATAAAAGACTCTAAGTAAATAAAAAATAAATAACACACGATTAGAGTGTTACAATATGCTACTAAAACACCAACCTATAACACAAAAATAACACACATCATCATAAATCAAATAAATTATTCAAAAAGACTCTAAACTCAATAAAATAATCAAATAAAACAAATAATTCCGAGAGGGCGTTACAATGTTGCTATTCAAAGTTGACTTCGAAAAGGCCTATGACTCAGTGCATTAAAAGTATCTGGATACGGTTATGTATAAGATGAATTTCCCAACTCTGTGGCGGAAGTGGATCTCTGAATGTATTGGAACGGCGATCGCGTCAGTGTTGGTTAATGGGAGTCCTACGGATGAATTTCCCATTGAGAGAGGTCTTCGTCAAGGTGATCCCTTGTCTCCATTTCTTTTTTTGTTGGCGGCCGAAGGCTTCAATGTTGTTATGTTGTCGATTATAGAGGTCGGGTTAATTGTTTCGGGGTTACAATGTGGGTCACGATGATGAGCTTAGTCTTTCCCACCTGCAATTTGCTGACGACACAATTATCATTGGTGAAAAAAGTTGGTCCAATGTGCGTTCTATACAGGCTGTGTTGATGATTTTCGAACATGTGTCAGGATTGAAGGTAAATTTCAACAAAAGGCTTCTAACAGGCGTCAATGTGTCTCAATCTTGGTTACATAAGGTCGTTTTGGTCTTGCACTACCGTGTGGGAGTTTTTCCTTTTGTGTATCTGAGGCTGCCTATAGGTGGGGATCCTCGGAAGCTTGACTTTTAGAAGCTGATTTTGAACTCTATCATTTCTAGATTGTCGAGCTTGAAAAGTAAATTTCTCTCGGGTTGTCTGCTCCTCTTAAAATCTGTTCTATCATCTCTTCCGATTTACTTTCTTTCCTTCTTCAAGGCCCCCGCAGGTATAATTTCTTCCATCGATTCTTTATTTTAAATTTTTTTTTGGGGGGTGGTGAGGATTTTAGGAAAATTTCTTGGGTGGATTGGAACTCTGTTTGTTTACCGAGGGAGGACGGAGGTTTAGGTGTTAGAAGGTTGTCAGAATTTAATGTTTCTCTTCTAGGGAAATGGTGTTGGCGTATAATGGTTGATAAGGAGGGTAGATACGGGGAGGAAAGGGCAGTTGAAGGAGGGTGGGAGGGATAGCTCTTTGTGGTGGCGGATGATCTCTAGCATCTGCCGCGGAGTGGGGATGTCGGAGGGGAGTTGGTTTGAAGATAATGTGCGTAGGGTTGTCGGCGGAGGTGTTAGCACATTTTTTTGGTTAGACAATTGGGTGGGGGTGCGCCCTTAAGGATGCAATTCCCTCGCATTTTGACCTCGCGGTTAATAAATGGCCGTCAGTGCAGGATATGGAGAGTAGGGGTTGGATGGAGGGGCGGTGCCTGGGTGTGGAGGAGGCGTCTGTTGGCGTGGGAAGAGGAGTCAGTTACCGAATGTGCGTTTCTATTGCATAATGTTGTTCTGCAGGATAACATTCTTGACAGGTGGCATTGGATCCTTGACCATATTAATGGATATTATGTTAAGGGGACTTATAACTATCTAACAACAACAAGTGTCACTTCGGAACGTGGTATGTTTGACGATGTGTGAAAGAAACAAGTTCTGCTAAAGGTCTATGTGTTAGCTTGACGGCTTCTTCGCAACCGCATCCCAACGAAAGACAACTTGCTCAGTAGGTGTATCATTCCTCCAGATGCAGTTTCTTGTATAAGTGGGTGCGATTATCACGAGACCGCATACCATCTTATTGGTTCGTTGTGATCATTTTGGGCTGGTGTTGTAACGCCCTATTTTATTATTTATTTACTTTAATTAAGTCTAGATGTCTTTTTATAATTTAGTCGATTTATTTTGATGAGTGATATTTTGTTATGTTATATGTTGGTATATATTAGTATAAAATATTATGTTATTTGGTGTAGAAATATATATGTTATGTGGTGTAGAAATATATTTGTTATTTGGTGTAGAAATATATATGTTATCAGGTGTAGAAATATATTTGTTATTTGGTGTAGAAATATATATGATATCTGATGTAGAAACATATTTCTTATTTGGTGTAGAAATATATATGTTATAGAAATATATTTGTTATAGAGATATATTTGTTATTTGTTATAGAAATATTATATATATATATATATATATATATATATATATATATATATATATTTGAATAGAATATTGAAACTTGGAGGGAAGATTTGGAAATAAGAGAAAATAAGTAGGTTAACGATTTATATAAAAGGGGAGAGTTAGAATTAGAAAATAAGGATTACGTGAAACCTGTTTTTGGAGAAAAAGGGAGAAAACCAAGAGAAGAGAAGAGTCAGAGGAGAGAAAGCGGTAGAGTCCTTCGTCGATCAATCTAAGGTAAGGGTGGGACTAACTTTCTCTAATTCTAAGTTGTATAATTCTGAAATTGAGTTTAGCATGTTGTAGGTTGTAGTTATGGGAATTTGGGAATTAGGTTTTGAAGTTGTAATTGGTTGTTAATAGAGTAGAAAATCCGTTGAATTTGTGTAGAATTGATGTTCAGATCATGAGTTATTTTTAGTGCAATGTTTTATATGGTTTTGAGTGCCTTAACATGTATAGAAATGGTTAGACAAGTTTTTGGATCAAATTTGGGCATAGGGAAGTTAAAATTGGGATTTTGGGGTGAAAAGTGGGTTTTTCCCGAGTTGCTTTGTGACAGCACGACATGTTTCATGTTCTTGCATCTTTTTCACATGTTTCTGTTTTGAATTGGCCTTTGGTGTAAACATGAATGTTGTAGATAATTGAGTTATCTTTCCAGTGGCTTTGGTCGGACGTGAAAATGATTTTTGGTTCTTGAGATATGATGAAAATACTCCAAGGAGGTCTTAGTGAAATCTTATGAAAATTCAGCATAACCGTTTCTAAGTTAATCCAAAACTTAAGGAATAATTCCAAACCTCAAAACTAGAAGTACTATGACTTCAATTAGGATGTTTAAGAGTATTTAACTTATGTTGTGATGGATCTAATTTGGTTTGACGTGAATATCTTTGTTGGATAATTTGAAATACATATATTATGTGAATGTTGTTGTTGAATAATTTGAGTTACATATATTTATGTGGAAAATGTATGATATAGTAAATAATGTTGTTATACCATTCAAGTTGTTATTATTAATGATGTTATGTTGTAAAGTTGTTGTATGTTGCTGTCTCTGCTGTATTGATTAATAAATCATTAAGTTGCATATGTTGGTCAAGTTGTTAAAGTTGTAAGTTGTTGTCAATGTCGTTAAAGTTGCAAGTTGTTGTCGATGTCGTTGAAGTTGTTGGTTGTCGTTGCATTAGTTGTTGAGTCCATGCATACTCATTTACGTTGAGGGTTTGATGCCCTGTGAGTTTTTGTTCTTTAAGTTGAGGGCTTGATGCCCTGTGAGTGTATTTATGCTCAATACGTTGAGGGCTTGATGCCCTGTGAGCTTTTGCTCTTTAAGTTGAGAGCTTGATGCTCTGGGAGTGTATTTATGTATGCTCAATATGTTGAGGGCTTGATGCCCTAGATTGGTACCACATGCATGATTAAGAAATCGAAGTTGCATTGTCGAATCAAAGTCATTGTTGATGAGTTGTCATCCATGAGTTGTTAAGTTGTGGATGAGTTGTCATACATGAGTTGTTAAGTTGTTGAGTTGTCTTCTATCCACGTGTTGTTAATGAAGTGCTTATTAGGATTATATGATGTTGTTTATGATATTGATTAGGATCTTATGATGTTGTTTATGATGTGTTGTTTATGTTGTTATAAGATGATGGATATGATGTGTTGTTTATGTTGTTATAAGATGATGTTTATGATGTGTTGTCTATGTTGTTATAAGATGATGTTTATGATGTGAAGATTATGTCCTTATATGATGATGTTTATGATCTGATTATTATGTGTTAGATGATGTTGTATATAATGTGATGAATATGAAGTTAATGATGATTAGAAGTTGGTTGAGTTATTAATGAAGTATTATAAGAAGAGTTAATGTTATTAATTGATGAAGTTTAAGTTGTTAAATGTTTTTGATGAATTATATGCATATTATTATTGAATGTGAAATCTCACCCCTTCTGTTTGGAAATGTTGCCCTCACAATTGGGTAACTTGCAGGTGATCGAGAATAAGTTGCTGTTAGTTGCTGTCGTGAGTAGACTATCTCTCACGTGTGTCTTTAGGTACTATGATATGTAAACGGGATGGGATTTTGTTGTTATTTTCTATTCCTTACATATTATTTTATGAAGTTTTATGAATATGTTGTTGGAATAATTTTATGAGATTTTACCTTGACGCCTTTGTGCCAAGGTTGTTTTAAAACGTTGAACTAATTTTCCGCTGCGAAGTAATAAATGACATGATGTTTAAGTTGGACAATAATTAGTGAATTTATTCCATTTATGATTATACGAAAAGTAGTGTGACAATCCGTTTATGTTGAATTACTCTGATTTTTATGTGAAATTTTCAAGTTGGGAAAATGGGATGTTACAGGTGTGGCATCACATTTACCAGTGGCTTGACATTTCTTTTATCGCTCCAGCATCTATTAGAGCACCTCTTCACCAGTTTGTTCACTTGGCAGGGTTACCTAGATCTACTCACTATTTTCTCGAAGTAATCTGGATGGCTAGTGTTTGGGTTATTTGGAAGCAGTGGCGGATCTTGAGTTAAATTGTTGGGGGTGCCAAACATATATGGAATATATATTAAATGGTTTCAAAAAATATCAATTATTAATAACCATCCTAGTGGTATGAATTGATTTAAAGTAGCAATGGAACATGGGTTCGAATCTCCTTAGAAGCTTTTTTTCAATACAATATTTAAAATTAGAAGATAAAATTGTAAAAAAGGAAGCATGGAAGTCTCGAACTCATGACATTTAGAATTTTATGGCACCCCCTTTCCACTGGACCAGCTGAAATCTAATGATAAAATACAGGTAATATTGTATATAAGGAAAACCTGGGGGATGCCGTGGCCTCCGCCGGCTCCTTAGAAGATCCGCCCCTGTTTGGAAGGAAAGAAACAACAATATTTTTTACCAGCAAATTGACAACTTGGATCACTTAACTGACATGGTCGAATTTTTGTCTTTTTCTTGGATAAAGGCGGATATGTCTACCTTTGCCTTCAGTTTAAACGACTGGTGGCGGCACCCTTTACCTTCTATGGGTGTTATTATGTAGATTTATTTTCTGTCTTTATTACGGTGTGTTTTTCTTTGGCACCAGACTTATAACTCTGTTTGTTTTGGTGGGTGGTTCTCTTTTGCACATCTTATGCGAGTTGAATCACCCTTTGTGATTTAATATATTCTATTTTGACTTGTTCAAAAAAAAAAAAATCAAATAAAATTTAATGTATAAGATAAAAGATATATTAAAATTATAAATTTAGATTACTTTTATTAAAAAATAAATTTAAATTAAGAATTTCAAAATACTTAAATATCAGTTTATATAAATCTTATTACAAATTAAGAATTTCTTTTTATGTCATTTTACATTTATCAATCAGTTGAACAATTAATTTTATCAAACATTTTGAAGGTGAGAAAACACAAGGGAGAGGGGGGGTTGAATTGTTTGTTTTTTCTTCTTTTTAACAAAGTCCAAGGTTAAGCTTTTGATAGTGTTTAAAATTTGAATCAATGTTCAGAGTTAAATGCAGTGGATATAAAGAGATAGAGAGTAGAGAAAAGAAAGACACAAATAATTATTCTGGTTCCTTCCATAATCCGGAAGTAGTCTAGTACCCTTGTGTATACTGGTGTTTTGGGTAAACAATATGACTAGTTTTGATTATTACAAGCATGGTCAATCCAGAAATCCTAGGACATGTTATGCAATCTTTTTTCCATAAAATATATGAATGTTCATCATATTCATAGACTGCTTTATGACAAGATGAAGAAAACTGTTTTTGTATGAAGATAACTGCCTATCAACAGAGATCAGTAAAGAAAATGCAAATAAAAGACTTAAAAATTTAAACGCATAAACTTAAAGAAAAGTAAATTGCATTGCATTAAAGTAAATGTGGTTCGACAAATCAGATTACATACATAAATTCTGTGACTTTTTTCTCTAGACGCTGACACTTTGAGTGCTAGAATTCTATAAGTGATTTGCGACCCATTTTCCTTATGAAAAACTACTATATGTACATAGAGAAAATAACTACAAAGACTTAAATTGCTAAAAACTGAATGTCTTCGACGCGAACTTACATGCTCTCCACTTGTCTGGACACTTGAAACCACCTTTTCCAAAATCTAACTGCTTGTCGAATATTCTCAACATATGTGGAACTTAGCAACTTCCAATGCGGACTTATAGATTTTTGCAACTTTGAACCTTCTTTTACCTGTCAAATATACACAAGATAAAATGTAGTCAACAAATTGGTGGGCCACGTTTTTATCTTGGAATTCTCCACTAAAAAGCTTTTCAATAACTGTCACATTAGGATGATGACACATATCCTCATCTAAGACTGAGAAAGAAACCAAAGGTCTAACCCTTTTCAATTTCAGAAAGTATAAAAACAAACTTTCCCTTTCCAAAATATGCAAACACTTCTCCTTTCACTGTTCATCATCTTGTTCGTAACCTCTTCATCTTCTCCGACCTAAATTTATTTAAAATAACTTGAAATTCAATCAAAAGTTTCCATTTCACCTTCAATCTTCGCAAAACCTCTTTCGAAACAACTCTATCGGTTCAAAAAACTCAAAATATCTCACCTTAAACATTAGATTCTCGAGAGATGACATAATCATCTTTGAATGCACAAACGTCAGATCCTACAACAACGCCAATTGTTGCTGCTATCAACTTCTCATAACCCATGCAGCCTGAGAATTACAATTTTGTGGTTGAACCAGACCTGAAAGATGAGTGTGCTTTGATATGGAAATCCCAGGTACTAATCCCTAGCATTGGTTCTCATGCATTTTTAGGTCCACTTCCTAAATCTAGGAAAGATAATGATGAATTCAAACCATTTTCCCTAGCTACCACAAATACACTCCTAGGGTTTTTGAGAAAGGACCTTATGTTATGGATTTCATGGAAAGTAGAGTGTTTAGGTTGGCCCCATATTATTATAATGAAACTTACCACAATTGGTTAAATAAAGTCGAAACTAAGAAAAGTGAAACGAAATAGAGTGAGTGATGAGATGATGATGGGAGAGAGTGAATGAATCAAAGAGTATTTTATGTTGGACTTTAATTTTGAGTTGAATCATAAGTGTGTGAAGAGGGATAATATTACTAAAATGGGGACTGAGATTAGCATCAATTTAGTTCATCGGTTCTTTGGATCTCAAAATTAGAAACTAAGAACGGAACCAAACTAGATTGGTTTAGGTTGGCTCGGTTTGATTTTTAACCGAAACAAGATCAGATACTTTTTCAGTTTTGTTCGGTTTGAATTTTCGTCAGTTTTATCCGAACCACTTACACCCTTAAGAAAAGTGAAAAGTGTATATTTTAATTAAAAGAAGAAGCAAACCCTGTGAATTTAGCTCAGTTGATATGGACGTTGTTTAAAAATGATTGATGAAATTTAGGTAAAAAAAAATTATTTTTTGTTGTTTAAATGGGTTCAATTAGGGGTGTAACGGTTCGGTTTGGATCAATTTTTTGGTTAAAAAAATGTCCGAACAATGAAATCTTCATCGGTTCAGTTTTGTTTACGTTTGGATCGGTTCGATTAGTCAGTTTGTTTTAAAATACAGTTAAAAAAAATCCATATTTTCACAAATTTGTATTTCATCCATACAACATACTCAAATATTTCTTATAACTTTGCTTTCCATGTTCTCTGTTTTTTAAACTACTTTGTATAACTAACATGAAAAAAACTAACAAGACATGGACAATTCCAACAATGATGAGGAACAATGAGTTAGGTGTGACTGACGACCAATGTTCTTTTTTAGTAGAAACGAAATAGAGTAAACGATAATGGGAGAAAGTGAATGAATCAAGGAGTATTTTATGGTGGACTTTAATTTTGGGTTGAATCATAATGGTGTATGAAGAAGGATAATATTACTAAAATGGGGAGTGAGATTAACATCGATTAAGTTCATCGGTTTTTTGGATCTCAAAATTAAAAACTGAGAACCGAACTAAACTAGACCGATTTAGGTTGGTTAGGTTCGATTTTGAACTGAACCAAACAGGATCAGATACTTTTTCAGTTTTGTTCGGTTTGAATTCTCGGTTTCATCGGTTTTATCCAAACCACTTACAACCTTAATAAAAGTGAAGAGTAGGGTGTTATGGTTAAGTTTGGATTGATTTTTGGTTAAAAAAAATGTCCGAACAATGAAATCTTCATTAGTTCAGTTTGGTTTGGTTTTTATTGTTTTTCAAAAAAGAAACCGAACCAAACTAGTCGGTTTGGTTACGTTTGGATCGGTTGGTCGATTTGTTTGAAAATACAGTTAAAAAAAATCCATATTTTCAGAAATTTATATTTCATGTATACAACACACTCAAATATTTCTTATAACTTTGTTTTCCATGTTCTATGTTTTTTAAATTACTTTGTATAACTAACATGAAAAAACTAACAAGACATGGACGATCCCAACGACGGTGAGGAACGATGGGTTATGTGTGACTGACGCTAATGTTCTTTTTTAGTAGAAACAAAATAGAGTGAGTGATGAGATGAGATGATGATGGGAGAAAGTGAGTAAACAAAGGAGTATTTTATGGTGAACTTTAATTTTGAGTTGATTCATAATTGTGTATGAAGAGGGATAATATTACTAAAATGAGGAGTGAGGTTAACATCGATTCAGTTCATCGATTCTTTGAATCTCAAAATTAAAAACTAAGAACCGAACTAAACTAGATCGATTTAAGTTGGTTCGGTTCGGTTTTGAACAGAACCAATAAGATGAGATACGTTTTCAGTTTTGTTCGGTTTGGATTTTCAATTTCATCGGTTTTATCCGAACCACTTACACTCTTAACAAAAGTGAAGGGTGTATATTTCAATTAAAAAGGAGGCAGTTCCCGTAAGTTTAACTCAGTTGAAAGGAAAGTTCTTTAAAAATGATTGAGAAAATTTATGTAAAAAGAAAATTACTTTTCATTATTTTAATGGATTGAATGCGTAATTTTCAAGATAAAATTCTGATTTTGAAAGAAAAAGAAATTTCTGCCTTTGAATCCGAGAGAACCCGGGTTCGAGCCCCACTAGTGCCTTTGGAGGGAGGTAAATATAATTACCTTTGTAAGTGCTCTTTGAGCACGAAGGTCTTCCCTGTCTTGGACTGGGGTACCATCCCCTCACCCTAAACTTTGTGTAACCAAAAAAAAAAAAAAAAAAAGAAATTCACGGCTACTCGACTTTGTAAGTGGGTTCAGTGCCATCGTTCGATTTTTACTTTTTCCTCTATCAACTGTTTATTATTCCATGGATCAAATCACACCGTTGCCGTCAACCGCACCGGAGCAAAGAGGCGCCGGCGGCAAACTTCGAAAGCCACCGCCGAGAAAGCCACCAGCCAGTCCTTACGCCCGTCCACCATCGAACCGCCGATGGATTTCAAAGCTCGTTGATCCTGCCTACCGCATCATCGCTGACGGAGCCACTCGTTTTCTTCCTTCTTTCTTCTCCGCTACTGATTCCGCTACTAACCCTCCTTCCATTGAAGATGATCAAGGTTAGTTTCTCTTTTCGCGTTCCTTATTTTTCAGACACAATTAACCTAGATCTCTTATGAATTATCATTGTTGCCATTGCGAGCATGATTATAGTGATTACAAACAGTAATTAAACAATGTGAGTTGTTTAACTTGAGATTATGACATAATTAGTTTGGTTACCAAGTGATGTTATGTGAGGGAGAGAGTTAAGTAGCTTTGGTTACAGGATGATGAATTAATTGATGCAGAGTTTTAGAATTTGAACTTTGAAATTGAAGTCCTAATTTATTAGTGGCAGTGTATATTTGGGACTCTGTTTTGTTGAAACCTTACAAATATACAATTATTTTATATAGTCGTAATAAGAACAGTATATGAAGGCACTGTTTGGTAGATGATAGCTTATAGTGTATAGCTGATGGCGGATAAGTTAGCTGATTGAATTTGTAGTGTTTTGTAAAACCAGCGCTTGAACCAGCTTATATATTGTCACTTCACGCTACATGGGTAAAATTGAGATAAAAAATGATAAGCTACAAGCTTTAAGCTATAAGCTACTTGAATTAGGGTCCATTTGGATTAGGTTTATTTTGAGCTTATGCAAAACAACTTATGCAAACAAATAAGTTTTTATGTATTATTCATAAGTTTGTAAATGAGGGGTAGCCTTGGCGCAACCGGTAAAGTTGTTGTCATGTATCTGAAAGGTCATGGGTTCAAGTCCTGCAAACAACCTCTTGTGTCAAAAACAGGGTAAGGATGCGTACAATACACCAAAAAAAAATAAATCATAAGTTTGTAAATGTAGTTTATGAAAAAACAGTTTATAAAGAAACAATTTTCGTTTGTGAGAACTTATAAATTAATATATAAGCTTATTTATTTGAATAAGCTCAAAATAAGCCTAATCCAAACAGACCCTTAACTTATAAAAAAACGCTACAAGCTAGTAAAAATAAGCTATAAGCTCATGAGAAAATTACGGTTACCAAACGGGTCTTTTTTAGTCAAATGAGCTTATAAGCCATAAGCTATAAGTTATAAGCTCAAATATGTGGATTGCCAAAAAAAACCCGAACCCTACTTTAAGTATTTGTAAAAATGGCGTTTGATCTTAACTTATGCATTTAATGGGATGATTAACATGTTAGCGGGTGATGTTTCTATTGATTTCAATGAAAGTCCTTCATTTTACTAACTAAAGCTTAGTAGAGGGGCAAATGTAACGACAACCATATTAGCTTAATGTGAACTAATAGTTGTAGGTATGGCAAATCTTTGATGTTTGTTTTAAAATGGGTGTAATGATAAGGTGCCATGAAGTTTGTGGCTTTCAAGAATGACATATTAAAAGAGATAGTATTCTCGCATTTCTCTGAAGCTACTTACTATTCTATTTCCTGAGCGTTTCATCCTGCTGTCTAAATTTGTATTTTATCAGTGTAAAGAGATAGTCTGGTGCTTGATACATGTTAAATATTATTTTTGCTTTTTATGCTTTCAACTTATAGACACAACAAGCCCTTTAGTTGTGGCGTTAAATATTTAGCCTATTGTCAATGTGTTAGATATATAATTTCAGGTACTGATTATTATTGATATTGGCGATACACTCATATTCCCGATCATTTTATTGAGTTGTGACAGGTAAATTGGGAACCAGTGAACAACACAATGAAGATAGTCTGCTCAAAATCAATTTACATGTAAGAAATGTTTTTGCTTCTTCTCTATTAGTGTATAGTTTTATGCTTAGTATGTTGCAGTTGTGATTACTTACAACATAGAACCAGTCTATAACTACCCTATTTTGTATATTATTTCTAACAACTTTTTTTAGGCTGGCCACTGGTACTGTTATTCAGGATTAGTAACTATGCTATACAAAATAAATTTTGCCTCTAAACAAATTCGAGTAGTTACTTTCATAAATTATTCTTCCAAGCAGATACAAATTAACGCTCCATTTACACTTTTGTAATGATATGGCCTTATCCATTAATGTCACATGACTGATTATAATTTATCTGGATTTTCATATCATATGCTCGTGTGACAAGCCCTTTCAGCCTTGTTCTTCATTTTCTTCATCCTAAAGTTTTGTTTGTTTGAATCCATCTATTTCAATGAATAACTTCCTCTTTTTTTTTTTTTATCTATCTCACTTTCAGTATTTCATGCCTCAATTCTTGGTATTGAATTTGATTATTTTCCTATTATCAAATTTGCTTATTTATTCGCAGCTCCCACAATCTGAATTGTCTAAAATGGCAAGCATCGGTGATGGTAGCAGTAAGCAAAACAGCAGTTTTGACTTTGTTCTGCCTAGGCGTGTTGAGAAAGGAGAGCAACATGAGAATAATAAGCTTTCAGATATAGAGCAACTGGTGAAACGAACAAAATTCACTAGGTACATTAATTAACTTCATAATAACTGTAGTAGTTTTTTCTCCACCTTGCTGAGTGGCTCATTTACCAGTTTTATTATTGAAGTTGGTAATGCTGTAAGATCAGATTGTTCATCCCTATGGCTTAGAACTTACACAAGGTTCTTGTAATTTGATATACAATTTTTATAGAGATGAACCCTGTTTGTTATTCTTATGTTTCTTGCCAACGTTGGTTGTTTTGGGATGGAATTCAAAAAAAATTATCATCGTCTGTCTTCTTTTTCTCCTCATGTGGATATCCTAGAGCACAGAAAAGTCTCGTTTGGATATTACTTGCATAGTTTATGATATTTTCAAGCATGCCTCTCTTATTTGGCGTTTGAAATATTTAAGCCACTCCTAGGCATTGGCTTAACAAAATAAAAGCTAATACTGAGCCTTTTACTCTCAATGATATAAGTTCAAATTTGTGACAATTTTTTTTATACATGTGTCAAAACTTAATGTGTAGTTTGATTAAAATATAAAGGGTATATCTGTGTGTGTGTGTGGAAGGCTTGGGATAGAGGGAAACAAGCGTTAATTTTTCAATCTCGGATTGACTTAAAGTGTATAAAAATGAATGAAGGTCGTTCCCCATGAGCATAGCTCGGTTGGTCGGGACATCGCATAATATATGCAGGGGTCGGGGGTCAAATCCCGGATTTCCCACTTATTCACCTTAAAAAGGTGAATTTCTAGCTACTAGGCTACTCGACCAAAATAATAATAATGAATGAAGGTCAATTGGACGGTTACACTTAGATGTTAATCTTTCATTTTATTTTCTTGAAAAGAATATCCAAATAGGAGAATAATTTTACTTAAAAATGAAACAATTACCTTCCTTTCCTTTTGAAACGTCGCATCATGATGAAAACCATTTGTTGTTGCTTTCTCCAGACCATCTAAATATCTTTAATCTTCTTATGTAGAGATGAATTCAATCGTATGGTGGAAATTTTGAATTCAAGAGAAATCGACGTTTTGAATGTTGAAGAAGGAAAGGAGCATACAAATTTGACTTCTAGACAAGATGTTGGGGGCCTTGTAGCGGCACACAAGCTTCCGAAGGTTTTCAATGAACGAAGGCACGAAGAATCAAATGCAGCCATACGGGGTAGCGCAACACCTGGCATCTCAAAAGTGTGTGAGCATTGCATGTACTTGTTTGAACTATTCACATTTACTAATAGCCATGATAAATTCCTTGCCAATATGTGCTATCTTCTTAGGGCTGAATTGTGTCTACAATCTATTAGATATCTATGGTAGAGTTGGGCAAGAGAAAGGAGAGAAGAAAGAATGTGTAGTACTTCAAAATTAAAGTTGTTATTGTTGGAAATCGTTGTGCAAAAGATTATATCAGTTTGGAAACAATCTCAATTGATTTTCTTGGGGGAATCTTATCCCAGATTTTATTGGGATAAAAATTTTCATCAATAGGTTGTCTCTACCCAATTATAGCTTTAA
Source organism: Medicago truncatula (assembly GCF_003473485.1). Lineage (NCBI taxonomy): Eukaryota > Viridiplantae > Streptophyta > Magnoliopsida > Fabales > Fabaceae > Medicago > Medicago truncatula. Next base: position 12,721,384 of record NC_053048.1, read on the forward strand.
GTAGCTTATTCAATTTATAATTACCATTTATAATTTTTTTATTGTTATTATTCTGTCCTCTTATTAGAATTTTATTGTTACCAACGATAGCACACGATAATTAATTTGTTGCAAAAACTCATGAATCATGGTATTATTTCTCCTTGAACACACACACACACAATTATGTGTAAATTGACAGTGAAATCTTCAAGCTCAAATCTGTCTTGTCTTAAGAAAGAAATATGGGGTTTGACATTCCCTGAAAGCCGGCATTTGAATTGTAAAATGTTTTTGTACACAATTCCGTGGAAATATAGGGTGAAATGTTCGAATTTAAATTTCACTTATCTTAAGGAAGAAAGATTTAGCTTGACAGTACCTGAAATATTAGTATGCATTTGAATTGTAAAACATGTAGTCATTTTAGGGTTAGTTTTGTTGTATAATAGTCTAATTAACAACTCTACAGGGTCAAGATGAAATCGGTGCTTCACCAATTGAGATTGCTAGAGCATTTATGGGTTCCCAAGCATCCGAAGGAGGCCCCAGTTCTAAAAACATGATTCAAACTGTCGAAAGCACAATGCTCCTTACTGATGAAGCTGCAATAAAATCATATGATCCATCACCATCAAAAAAGTCACCAACAGGCTGGCCAGGGGCATTCGTGCAGCATGCTTACTCAACACCACAAAGTCAGGGAAGCAAATATGGATTTCTTAATCATGCACGGACTCCGTATTCCAAAACTCTATTAACAAAGTCTAAGTCCAAGGTTTGTTTTTTCAGATATAACATATCTTGTACTTCAATGCTCAAATTGTATTTAAAATTGTATTGTTTTTTGTTTTCTTTTTCTCCAGTTGATTCATACCCAAGGCAGTTACAGCCGCATTTCATCAACTCCTCTCCGTCAATCACAAACAAGTCTGTATCTGAAGGTAGGTCTCAATGATCTGTTATTGTGATTCTATTCGACTTATTGTATGTTGATTCCCTTAACACCCCATAGCTAATACTGAAATTCTTATGTAACAGTCTTAATGGTTATAATTATTGGTTAGAATAAGTTAATTTTGGTTGAAGTTTGATCCTTTCACGGTCTATGGCATTCTTATCTATCTTGCTTACTTGTTTGACCTTTGCTTATGTTAAGCGTTAAGAGATTGTAGATAAATGATACTGACAGATTTTTATTTAATCAATTAATGGGTGATCACATTTCAAAACTTAACTTGCTACCAAACTCGATTGTACGAGCCAAATATCTAAAATTTCCTGCTTTGACTTTAGCATTCAGAGGTGTGCTGGGAAAATGGAGACGATGCAATTTTATTTGGCATCCTAGTGTTTGTAAAGAGTAAAGACCAAGATTTTTTTCACTTATTAGTTTGGTTATTGCCTACAAACTTTAAATTAAAGATTTTGTAGATATATTCTAATAATGAAATTGAAACTTTTCATATCTCAAGTAAAGGGCATCTAAAACCTCGAAAATTTGATCATGAAAGTAGGAATTTTTTGTGCTTTTTTCTGAATCTGGCAAGTTTTGTCAAAATAATTTAACTTTTTTTAATCAAGTTCATCTCAAGCTTCGGTCATTATGTTTGTTTGAGATTTTATTATTTAACTATCTTGTATTTGAATTTGGTTCATTCCTTTAGTTTCAATATTTTATTTAATTCTTTAAAATGGTTGATTACTTTTTCCTTTCTGCTGGTAATTGGTTACTAACATAATTATATAATAAACATAGGACAAATCTGAAGTTGGTGCATCGGAAAGTGGATATGGGTCTGTTGGACCTATTCGTCGAACTAGGCATAAGGTTGGTGTACAATCAACTTCACGGAGACCGGCATATTCATCTATGAGTTCTTCACAGAGAGAAAATTCCAGTTTTATTGAATCTTCAACTCCTACTGTTGCAACAAGAATGGATCTGGGCTGGATGAGCAGCAGTCATAAGCCATTGGGCTTTGAGCGCAGTGTTCCAACAGTACCCACGCATACTAGTTTGATGGCTAAGAAGATATTGGAGCATATTGATAGAAACATTCCCACTCCTAAGGAGAAATCTGCTGAGCTGAAGCTAGCAACTAAATGGAATAATGCTGAATCTTCGGTTAATACAAGTACTGTCTTTTCAAATGTAGACAATGGCTTGGTTAAACCAAAAGATGTTAGCCCTAGTAAATACAATGAGTTTTGTGGAACGGATTCTATTCTAAGAAATGAAGATGAAGGGAACTGCAATGTTGATATTCAACCTAGGGAGAGTACTGATAAATCTGTTGACATCACAAAAGAAGGGACTTTGACATCTGACCTGAATGTTCACAGAAGTATCCCCAGACTCGCTAATGATGCAAGGACTACACAAAATTTTGGTAGTTCTCAAATGTTTTCAGTGAAGTCTACTGACAAGGTACTCTATTTTATGGCCATTAATGTTTTTACATGTAGTTTTGTCCTAAATTTGTCACACAAGGATAAGGCGAGAAAAATTGTTTGTCTGTTTGAAAAAAAAACGATTTTGGGGCTAAATTATATGTAGTTTTATGCACCCTGTGGTATTATAATATAGCAAAATTGGATAGTTTAGATGACCAATGGTAGAAGAAGGAATTAAGTTGTAACAACCTTACCTACATGGAGATAATGGCAAGATAGTGGGAAAGGCATCCAGAAATAAAGGTTTTGGGGCTGGGAAGTTATTTTGTGGTAGCCAATTTACTAATTATTTATAGATTTAAATATTATGGTCATTGTCAAATATAATTATTTATTTAATATCTTGAAAATTTTGTTATCAAGTGTTCCCTATAATGTATAAATACACCCTTCTTTGTTTGAGTCCATTTTTCAGTTTTGAACATACACCAAATAATACTAAGGACTAAATAAAAAGTTCTCTCGTGGATTTGGTCATTACATAGGCTTAAAAATCCTCCTTGCCCCTCTCTAGATTTTTCTCTCAAACCTCTCTCTAGAATTTCTCATCGCCTCCCTCCTCAAATCCAAATCCTTTCTCTTCCGATGTAGACCACTGGAGTGGTGGTGCGACGAGGTTCAACCTCCGCACCACCGGTGACCCTCTTCCCGTCCGGCGGTTGTTGTGCCTTGTTCTGCTTGCCGGAGGTTGGTGTTGCTGCGGTCGGAGTGTCTTCTGTGTTCTCTTCCCCTGTGGTTGGTGCTGCTGAGGTCGGAGTGAGCTAGGCAGTGGTGCTTCCACCTTGACGGAGGGTTTTTGGGTGTTGTAGGTGGGCGGCGCTGCCACTGGTCTAGGCTAGTGTTGTCGCGCCGCCGCGCCGGAGTGTCGGTTTTTTTCTTTCGTTTTTTTTTTCCGGTTTCTGTCCAGATCTGCTATAGATTTTGGTGGTGGTGGTGAGTTGTGGCCACGTTTTTGGAGGTTTGGTGGTGATGGCTCCCTCTTGCGTTTTCCTCAGTCCGTGATGCATTTCCAACTCCTTCCATCACTGCTTTGCTGCTGTCACTGTTCCGATATGTTTTATTGGCCAAACCCTCTTTTCATTTCGGAACTTTGAGCTCTCTATTGTGGCTGGTTTCCTTTTGCAGTCTATCACTGTTGTTCGCGGTGTGAGGCTTGGTGGTGGTGGAACTGTCACGGATCCGTTTTGTTTGGAGGTGTTTTGAGAGGTGGTAGTGGTGGCGTATAATAGATGTGGTGGTTGGTGCTGTTTTCTCCGTGGTGTGGTGGTGGTGATGTGTAGTGGTGCTGATATGCGGGGATGTGGTGGTGGTGTGTGATGGTGGTGGTGCCTTTTCCTTGTCACCGATCTGGATTGTGTTTTCCACTTCAAACCGGCGTCGCTGCTCGTGTTTTGTTGTTGGTTTTCAGTCTTCCTCTGATCTGTATTTGTGTGGCCATCTGTTTTCTTGGTGAGGCGGTTTGGCGGAATAGTTTTTGGTGGTGGTGATGGGGAGGAGTGGTGGTGGTGGTGGCTCGTTTTGAGGTGGTGGTAGTGGCGGTGATGTGTGATTTGGATTGGTGGTCGCAGATCTGGTGTTGAAACGCTCTGTGGACGGGAGCTTTTTCAGGGGGTGGTCTAGGAGGTGGGTGTTTTTGTGGTGGTTGTTGTGAGTGATTTCTTTTGGAGGCCGCCTTTGTTATTCGGGTCCATATCCGTTGTTGCTTACTCTTGTTTGTGTTTAGGGTGCTTTGACGATGGATGTCCTTCGATCTGAGCAGCTTCCTTTTTTTGATTTGATTGACGTTTGGCACAACCGCAAATCATGCCGTTTGTCTTACCTTTTGTGTGTTGGATGTTGGTGGGCCGATTATTTTGCTTCGAGATCGGGAGCTGGTGTCTTACTGCAATTTTGTTTTGATTGGCTTTGGTGTTTCTCACGTGGACCGGGGGTGAGGTGGCCTTCTGATTTTGTCCTGAAGTTTGGTGGGCCGATCGCTTTTGATTCGAGATCGGGAGTCAGTTCTTTGGTTCAAGTTTGGTTTTTGGCTTTTTTAGGTGTTCTTTCGGTGGACTGGAGATTGTGCGGTGGTGGAGGATGATTGATTTTTAGAAAAGGTAGAAGTGGCTCAGTTTGGGTGTTGAGGACTGGTTTTCTTTTACAAAGGTGTTCTTTTGGGGTGAGTAGTGACGATGGGTGTTATGGATGCCGTTTTACTATGGTCGGTTGACTAGGAGTCATTTTCAGGTGGGGTTGTGTTTTTTTGGTGGGTGTTGTCCTTTTGAGTGTTGATCGCTTGGTTGTTGTTGTGAACAAAAAGAATATACATTACATAGATCAGTTTGTTACAATGAATTCTACAGGGAATAAGACGAAAAACTAGATATATAAGGGATAAAAATATATCTAAATTGTTTTTTTTTTATATATTATATTATCATCACAATACATATGTTTTTGGCCTACTATTTCATGAACGTAATGTTTTTGATGTACTAACTGTGCAGGATGTTTTGATGGCTCTCCCAAGTGTTGGTCAGTATCCTTTAGTAAATCAAGAAAAGAAGACAGTCGCTAATAATGCCGCTAGTAAACCAGTTTTAGCTCCAATTTCCATCAAGAAGCCTGAATCAAAATGGGCCTTAGCATCAGATAACAGCTCGGGATTTACCTTCCCTGTTACAGCAACCTCGTCTGTATTCTCTGAACCGCCAACACCATCCATCATGCCATTATTATTCTCTACTGGTAATCAGCAACAATTAGAAGAAACATCTAATCAATTGTTATACAGTTTTGGAGTTAAAATGTCAAATCCAGCAGTAGTCTTTTCCTTCCCTTCCACAAGCAATACAGTTGATAATGATGCTGGAGTCATAAAGTATAACTTTGGTTCAATCAATACGGCAAGGCTGTCGTTTTCATTTGAAAAAACTGCTGTCAACTGTTGAGTAAAACGAACAAATGAGGTTCCAAAAGATTGTCTCTGCTAATTTTTTACCTCTCATTTCTTTATTTATACCCTTCAACAGGCTACCAGCAGGTTTTGTACTTTAGCTTACAATTTGTTTTAAGGTGAATATGAGGAAAATGATGTCGTTTTGGTGCAGAAAATGTGATGTTTATGGTTCTCATGATCTCATCCCACTTGTGTATTTTCTTTCTAAAACGCATCTCATCGGAAAACATAAAAGGTTATATGATGAGATCTTTTTATTCGAGAAGGATTTTGTCGCAGGGCATGCAACCTTGATTCATGCATTGCGCTTTTTTTCTACTAGAGAAGTACATTTTTATTTTTTATCATGAGCGATTAGACAAAAACCTTCTAAAATTTTAAACTTTTGTAAAAAAACCCCGACTTTTAAGAAAGTATATATGTTGGAGTTGAAATATTAATCAGGAATATATATCATTAGAATGAATATAATGGACACATGTAAGAAAAAAAAAAATTATGTATAGATATTTTCTTATACATAAAATTGATTAGAATAAATAACTTGATTTTAGTCAAATAATTACTTAAAATTTTCTATATCAATTTGATTTTAACAATTTGTTTTTATTAAAATTATATGTATAGATATTTGAACCTTTTAAATTGTATTAAACAGTACTTATATTTTTTAATGACATTAACAATATAACAAAAGTTTTTCTATCATATGTGAATTTGCACATGTTAAGAAGATCAAAGTGATTCTTCGGCTTTTAGACCCCTAAATTTTTTCCATATTCACTTTTGATCCATCTTTTAAAGTAAATTCATATGTAGAATTCATATTTTTGAATTAAATTTGCGGAAAAGTTTATAATATTAAATATGAATTTTAATATTTTTGGTGGTTAAAAATTCATATTTTGTTAAAAAGTTCTAATATTTTTTGGTAGAGATTTTTACAATATTATACACATTTCTTCACAATTTTATAAAAAAATACATAAAGTAGGAAAATTTTAGAAGGACTATAACAAAAACTTGAAATATTTATAGGGCCCAAAAACATATTTAATCATAATTTATGTGTATAAATTAGTTTTAGTTTAGTTGAAAAAAATCACCAAAAGGTGTGGTTTGTACCAATGTATTGTGAAGATAAATAATATTTGTAGAACTATTTTTTGACAATTTTTGTAACAACTTTCTCTTCCATTCTCACATTATGTTTTTACTTTCTCCATGTTGTTTTGATTTTTGTGCCAATACCTCATTTTAATTATGAATTTATGGTTGTTACAAAAATTGTCATTAAAATGGTCGTTCAAATAATACAACTCTATTGTGTACGTTTAAACAAGATTTATGGGTGAATGTTAATGGATTGTGTATGTTGTGTTGTAAATCAGTGCACGCTTTCATTCTCCTTACGCCCAAACCCAAGCTTTCATTCTCACCATCTAAAATGTCCTCCCGACGTTGAATTTCAACTCTCGACAGAATCAGCGCCCTTCCTGATTCCGTTATCTGCCACATTCTTTCTTTTCTCCCTACCAAACAATCTGCTGCCACAAGCATTCTCTCCAAAAGATGGAATCCATTGTGGCACTCAGTTTTCACTCTCAACTTCGACGATCAAAGCTTTACAGACTTCCACGCTTTTCTACTTTTCGTCTACTCAGTCATGCTCATCCGTGACCCCACATTGCCTATCCGATTGTTCCACCTCAAATGTGGTACCTCACCGGGATGTTATCCTCATGATATCAATCGATTTGTTCCTGTTGCTGTCAAAAAAGGAATTGAGAATCTCATCTTAGATTTTACCGGCGCTAGTCACGATTTTCTAATCAGATTAGGTCTTACTTTTTCATACAAATGCTAGTCTAAATGCTTTCATACAAGAGCAAGGTTTAAGAACTGCGTACATGATTTTGCCTAAAAAATACATTTAGAAAAAAAAACCAAACTAGAAATAAACCAAACTTGGTCTTACAATTTGGGCTAAATTATATTGGAGGTCTGTAAGCTTAAGTTATTTTATTTTAACAGGTTGGTTTTTTAAGTTTTTCTTTACCACTTAAGTCTTTTAAATTATTTAAATTTTACAAGTTAATTCCTTAAGTTATTTTGTATTACTTAGGTCTTTTAAATTATTTAACTTTAATAATATCGGAGATTTCAGATCTTAAAAATGTAAGTGATTCGGCGTTTAAAAGTTATAATTAAGTAACTTAAAAGACCCCCCTTCCTGACTGAAATTCCGGGACGTAGTGGATAAATGTCGTATACGATGTCAAGACATCAGAAATGTCAAATGCTATGTCCAGACATGTAACAACACAAATAACAAATAACTTAATGTAAAGTGCATGAAGGAAATAAGACAAGATATTTGTTAACCAAGTTCGGTGTAACGTCACCTACATCTGGGGGGCTACCAAGCTAGGAAGGAAATCTACTATAATAGTATCAGTTTGAAGCCTTCATAAACTTCTCCAGTCTACTAGCTTTGCAGCTGATTGCTACCCGTGTGATTTCTATCTAAGGCACTCCTAGATATGAGAGCCCCACTTACTTCCAGTCAATCACTCACCAGTGATAATCAACACTTACAAATGAAATGGAGACACTCCGTGTAAAACATAATCCACTCTTGCTTAAAAGCTTGCGAGTGATTCAGAACTTACAACTCAACTAACAGTGCAACTCTAGCATCAAGGTGATATAAGAGTGGCTCACAAACAACAAGGACTCAAAACCCTAATAAGACTCTTTTGTTAAATGATGGCTTTGATCCAATACAGCTCAAATAAAACAAACCATCTTTGTGCTTTGATAATCAATGGCATGACCTAGAAAGGTATACAAAATAAAGCACAAGGCTTAACAATGAAACCCTAATAGACTCCATTCAATTATATTGAATTGGGTGAATAAAACCAGGGTATGAGTCTTTCCATTCAACAACTTGAGATTTTTCTTCACAGGCTAAACAATTTCAGCTGACAATAATTATATTTCACCTACAATCTTCTAGAAGCAACCTATATTTTTCACAAATATATTTGCATCAAATATTCCTTCCGTAGATATATTTGCATCATACGATACAAAAATATATTTGCTATCCATAAATATATTTTCAGCAACAATCTCCTTGAAGCACACAAATATATTTGAAACAAATCTTTTATATTTTCTACAACAATCTTCACAAAATATTTTTTACCAAATCTATTTTGCAAATACAATTCAAATATACGCCAACATTAAACTGACAAATGGAAGCTTCTAGAAACACACGCGCCTTTTGGAGTACAAGTCATCATCTGTAAAACCTTAAAAATTATACTCTCCCTCCGGTCCTATATATAAGAAAATTTTCAAAAATAATTCTGGTCCTAAATATAAGAAAATATTACAACTTTTAAGGTGTAGTTATTGTTCAAAAGACTTTTCTATCCCTTATTTAATGTGTTTGTTTTTAATATCAGTAAGTGTATTTAATGTTTCACAATTTTTTATGAGGGTATATTTGTAATAGTATGCAAAAAGTTACACTAATTAATGATTGCATTGGTTTTAATGTTTTTTGGTTTTTCATAGAGGGAGTAATAAATAATCTTGATTAAATTTTAATGAGTTTATTGTTATGAAAATAAGTAAATAGAGAGAGTAATAGAGAGAAAGAGAAGAAGAGAGAATAAGGAGAAATATTCTTATTCACTAATCTGTATATCAATGTTACAAATGAGCTCGGAAAATAGAGTAGCTTATGAATTAAGCCCAATAACCTAATAGTATGGCCCACTAACACATTTGCTATTTGGACATCCACTATTAATATTTATAACATTTATAAAATTATAAACCTCACTCATCACTCACCAGCCCCCATATCTCCCCACTCTCGTTGAATCGTAACCCTCTCTCTCTCTGCTTCTATCTCCTAAACCCTACTTTTGGTTCTCATTATCATCATATTCAATGTCATCGCACCGTTCAATCCCAAATGTGGACAGAATCAGCAACCTACCGGACTCCGTTATCTGCCACATTCTCTCTTTTCTCTCTACCAAACAATCTGCTGCAACAAGCATTCTCTCTAAAAGATGGAATCCATTGTGGCACTCAGTTTTCACTCTCGACTTCGACGACCAAAGCTTTACAGACTTCCACACTTTTCGACATTTTGTCTACTCAGGGGCGTCCCTGAGGGGGTGCAAACAGCTCAAACGAGCTGGGCCTCCCTCAAGGATGGGCCTCAATTTTTTTTTTATTTTTATATCTAGTATAATGGTGGTTTCTTTTTAGGCCCCCTTAATATCTCTTAGGCCCCCTAAGATTATTTCATTCCCTCACAAGGATGGGCCTCTTTTAGGATTAATAGAATTAGTTCCTCTTGATTTTGGTGTTAGGTGGGGGTTCCTCATGTATACGGTAGTCATTTTCACCTCTGGGTGTACCGCATATATACGACACCTTGTATTTATCTTTTAAAAAATATAAATAGAACATTGCTCTTTTAAAAAAAATTATGTTTTGATTTTATCACTGACCTCTTTTCATTTCCAGAGCCGAGCCTTCGAATTCTCATGGACGGCCCTGTGTCTACTCTGTCATGCTCACCCGTGACCCCACATTGCCCATCCGAATGTTCCACCTCAAATGTGGTACCTCCCCGGGATGTGATCCACATGATATCAATCGATTTGTTCCTGTTGCTGTCAAAAAAGGAATTGAGAATCTCATCTTAGATTTTACTAGCGCTGGTCACGATTTTCTAATCAGATTAAGTCCTACTTTGTCAAGTGTTTTCAACTGCGGCAGGAACCTTGTGGTTCTTAAGTTGAAAACAATAATAGGGAGGGTTCTTCCTCAAATCGATTTTCCCTTGCTTAAAACTCTCCATTTGGAAAAGGTTGCGATTCTAAGAGATTTTAATAAGCTTATTGAGGGGTGTCCCATTCTAGAGGAGTTGGAAATACCTTATTTACTATGTAGGTTTTCGAAAGATGGTATTGGAGAGTTTAAACACTTGCCCAATTTGGTCAGAGCTAACATTTCTAAATTTGTTCCAAAAAGTATTCAATTTGCTTGGATTTGCAATGCAAAGTTTTTGCGTTTAGAACTGGTATGACTATCACTACATATCACTAGCTAAAGTTCCATTAAGTTGAAACTTATTTCTAATGTTTGTCTTTGTAACCCACATAGCGGCATAGCGAGCATCAAGTTCACGCTTTTCATAACTTAACTCACATGGAGCTTATATTCACATCAAATTGGCGTACCAAATGGAAGTGGTTGCTAGAAATGCTGAAGAATTGCCCTAAACTTCAAAATCTTACCCTTCACAAGGTTGTACTTATGTCAATGATAATAATTTTTTTGTAGCTCTACTTTCAACTAATTTAATTTTTTTTCTTCTTTCTATGTGGATTTTGACAGCTTTATGGACATGGTATTGATGAGGATGATTGGAAGGAACCAGAAATTATTCCAAACTGCCTTTCCTCTCAACTAAGAACATGCTCGCTTATATATTACAAAGGCATGAAGTGTGAGCTTCAGTTTGCAGAGTATGTTTTGAAGAATGCCAACTTACTGCGCACGATGACAATTAGTGCCTCTCCAGGGGATTTAACTTTAAAGCACCAAATGCTAATGGATTTATCTTTGTGTCCAAGGGGCTCTATTGCATGTAAACTTTCATTCATTTGATTGAAGAAGGTTAGGACACGTCTACTTTAATTCCTATTTTCTAACGTTATATTAGATTCTAGATATGCAATAATATCAATGGGATGGTTTGAAATACATGCACTTTGTTTCATTAGCTAGGTCTCTGTCATATATTTTCAAATAAGTTTTTTGATTCTAGCTCCTCCAAACCTGTGAAATTTCCTTCCTTGCTGATAATTGTTTTTGTTTTAAGTTATATCCATGCTTATTAGTGTCAGGCAGTTGTTTACTAAATACTGATATGACACAGAACTTGAACCATCACTAAGTTCATATTGAAATTTGATTGCATGCATGTTGTTGAAGCTGTAAACAGTAGTCTCACAAACAGTACGACAATGCATTAGGTAGTCTTTTGAATGAGTTGCTCACTCTCTAAGTTAAAAATATGTTTGTCAAGTATGTCTTTTCGCTCGCCCACACGAAGGCATAGGTTGTGCACCTGAATGCACAACTAAAGATTTAAAATGTAGTTCTACGACTCTATGCTAATGCTATAAAAGTAACTTTTTTATCTTTTTACATAATTAAGGTTTGTGCCTTGGAACATGTTTATTGTGGACATGTGGAATGGAAGTCACTGATATTATTATAGTTTGCAACTACACAAACTAACTAGTTGAATGTGAGTGTGCTTTCAATGGAAAATTGACAATGTGGTCTTAGTTTGTTTTAAAGTCTGTCAGTCAAGTTCAATACAGTGTTTTCGAATGTCGGCCATGGTGCATATTGGTGGCTATTTTTGGGCTCGCCCCCATGGTAAATATCGGCTGATGTTGTAGGTTTTTCCGCCATAATCCTCTATGACGGCACCACAGGGCAGCCAGTATGGTAATCCTCTATGATGGCACCACAAGGCGGCTAGTATGGTGGGATTTTGGCTCTCCGCCATCCACCATCGGCAACACTTGGTCAATATCAGTTTCAGAGCATGTTTGGCCCTCCTTATTTTCTACTTATCTTTCACTTCTAAGAAGAAGTAGGGTCGAACACAATTTTAATAAAACTCTTTGCAAAAGAAGTAACTTATTTGTAAAGAAGAAAACCACATAGAAGTGACTTTTAAAATAAGTTGTTGAAATGAACTTTAAACCAACTTACACGGCACTATGCATAATTGATTCATCATTTGATCTCATATGGAACATTTTTTCTTTTCTTTTATTATTTATTGTGTATCTCATTCCAATTTTTACTGGTGCCCATCCAGCTCCAACCATTAAATATTTTAGTTTTAATTTTTTTATTTTAATTAAAAATGCTATCGAAATATGCATAGTCCGTGGCCAGCGTGTTTATTTTCTAATAATTTCAGTAGCAACATATAGAACTATCTAATGTTAGAGTATTTTTTTTCGAGGAAAACATTATAGCAATATATACATGTTAGGTTATCCAATTTTTTCACCATATATTATCAAAATATTAATTATCAAAATGGTTAAATATGTTACAAGGTAATTATTATTTGATAATACTAATTTTTATAATATTATTAAAATATAACACACACTATGATACGTTTTTTACGAAATAAAATATCATAGTGTTTTTTGGTACAAAATATCGTAGTTATAGATAATATATTGTTGAATTCTTTTCAAATAATTACTCTTGTAAAATACTTTGTTTGTGTTTAATAAAAGTATTTATGAACTTTTATTTATCACACATACAAAATTCATATCTTTTCCTTATTAATCAATTACGGTCAAGACTTTCAATTAAAAAAAAAAAAAAGAGTTTGTCTATTATGTATCCGGTCCAACAATAGACCATCATATTTTCAGTAAACTTTAATACAATGTTATTTTTCTTTTCAATTTAATTTTTTTATTATTATAAAACGTATGCTTTACCATAATTTTTTTTTAAAACAACTACAAATTGTAAATGTCCATCTTGAGACTATTTTTGAGAGGTCTATATTAGACAACCCAAATTTTTTTTACTAATTAAGATGAAAAAAATAAGAAATGCCAAACGACTTTAACTTTAAAGTTTAAATTTTCAACTTTATAATCAAAGTAACTTTTAGACCTCAAAAAAGTAGGGTCAAACGCACCCTCATTGTGGTAGCATTTACAATTTTTTTTACTAGTACCTTGTCAAGTTTTGTTTAACTAGATGCATCCACTTGCTTAACTAATTTAATCAAGGCCTACAACAGTTTAGGGTTGGTTTTGTATCTACTTATGTGAGTGTTGAATGACAATGAAAATTTCTTCTTTACTGGGATTGTTTCCTTATTGTGATATACTAATATGACTTTTCTTTTTCTATTGACATTTTGTTTAGTAAATTTTGTGTGCAATTGAGCTTTTGCTAGGCCTATGCTAGTATAGGGTATGAGATGCAGAATAAATGGGTAAGTTGCAGCATAATGAAATGCCTTTGTGCATGCCTGGAAGTGACAACTAATAGAGGCAGAAACAAGAGGGAATTGATTTAGTTTGTAGGAGTTTGTTAAATGCTAAGATACATAGGATAAGCCTATGTTTGGGGGAAATATAGGTAAGGTGGAAGTTTGTTGAAGGAAAAAGATACATAGACCACTTTTAATATACACCCCTTTGTACCACTGCTGATGTGGCAGGGGTAGTTTGGTAATTTCATGCAATAGGTAGTTTGGTAATTTCACTCACAACCACACAATCTTCTCCTCCTCTCTTCTATGTTCACCATATCGACCTTCTCCTCTTCCTTTTCTTTCTCTGGCCTCACTGTTGCCGTCGACGCCGTCGGCTATACCGAATTGCAACTTCATCTCCATCGCCATCGTTTTGTCACCTCCATCAACTACCACAACCGAATCACAACTCCTTCTTCTTCATCGTCTTCGTTTGTTACCACCTCCATGTGTTTTGGTTTGTATTCTAGATCTGATGTCTATGGCAGTGAGTTAGGTGAGCTCTATCTTGCACTGTACTTTGTGATTCACTTTTAGTTCATGTACTAATTGAGTTTCACTTAGTTGAGAACTTAATGTTAGGGATTTGGATTTAATAAATTTTGTTTTCTGCATTTTCTGAGTTTAAAGGTTTATGAGTTTTTGTTTCATTTCTCAATTTCTAATTTTTATTTCATTTTACTACATTGTTAAAAAAACAAATGTTATTATTTCTAAAAAAACGTTTCTTTGCTCATAAGAATAGAGAAGTTAATCGTATTGCCGACACTTTGGCCAAATGGGGATCAAATAAGGTAGGGAGATGGGTAGAATGGGTGAAATAATTTGGCAAGTAAAGATAAAGACCGGAAAATTATGCTCCCTGATTAATACACGATGTAAGAATCCAGTAGATCATTGTGTGAATGTTGTGACTTGTTTGTTACATGTGACTATTTTTTTTCCTTATTGCATTTGTACTTTATGAATGGAAATTTTCACCATGTTAAATTGATGTATCATTTTGATTGTTGATGAGATTATATTTTGATTATAGTTATGGTTTTGAAATACAGTTTCTGATAGGAGCATTCCGATGCTGATGATCATGGCAATGTCATGACGTGCCCAACAAGAAATGATGGTTGAATTGTGGTTCTACTAGTCTAGGGTCATTTTCTGTTATGGCAGCACACAAAGTCCAATTTTCAATATCAAACAATGCAGGCACTCTTGAGAACGTTATGCCTACTATATTCTTAACTTATGTGTGCTTTGGTGACAAGCCTTTTAGTGTTGCTTGTTTGTTGATAAGAGAGACTTCCCTATAACTCAAGGTGTTGGAATTTTGCAACAATGAGTGGTTGGTTGATGGATAAAGGGGAATATGCTACTATATATTAGGAACATGACAAATTTAAGGTGTTGAAGTTTAAGAAGGTCGTGGTCCTCTACTTATTATGAATTGAGTTACCTATCAAGAAGTCTTTATGTCCCATTTATTCATGTAGTGTAGCTTGTGGTCAGACAGATCATATATTTGGCTAGTTTATCTTTCTCAGGTATAAATAATCCCGTTTTAGGCGAATCAAACACATAATCTAATTTGATCACTACACTAAAAGTCTTTCCAACCATAAATAACTTATTTTACAATCTGCGAGAATATCTTTCCAACCATAACTAATGAGAATATCATCCTAGATATTGCAATCACTGCACTTCAATTTTGTCTTCAATATTAGGATTGATTACACCAGATACAAGTCTTACAAATCATCCTAAGTGAAACAGATGGAACATTCTGATGATCAGAATGTTCAGCTCTGGACATGCTTTAAACTGTGAACTGTACAGTAGGTAAAAAGCAAAAGCAAAAGCAAGCTCATGTGAGATTCAATTAGAATTAGACACATAAGGGAGCAGGTACTGTACAGTATCTTGCATATCTCTCAAAGCATGGGCCTGAAGATTGCAGATCCACTATCATCTCTCTCTCTCTCTCCTGTACAATGACCAAGGCAGATTTGATTCAACTTTATCCTACTTTATCCAACAATTTTTGATGCATATGGAGAAGTTACTTTTTGGTGGATAAAGCCTAACAAATCTCATGTCACGCCTTAGACAAACCTAGAAACTCATCATACATTCATCATTGATGAACCCAGATGAAGAACATCATGAATATCAACATTCTGATGAAGAACACAGCAACATTCTGATGTTCATCCTACGAACACAACAACATTCTGATGGTTAGAATGTTCACCCAGGGTTTCAAGTAAAAATATGCGGGGACCAAGACACGTGGCATAACACCATTGGACATCCTACAACGGCTATATGAGCCCAAAGACTCTATAAATAGAGATCTAAGGCTCATCATTACTTGCACCATTGCAAAGCATACAAGAAAGCAACTTGATTTTATTTGAAGCTCTTGCAATTGAAATTGATCAATCACTGAAGGCTTTTTTGTTACCTTCTTATAGTGCACATCAATACTCTCTGTTATCTCTTCCAAAGATAACTTTTCCTTCCTTTCTTCTCTTGTCTGATTTCAATCATTCAAGCTCAAAACATCCTGTAAATTCTCATCTAACTTTAGGGGTACTAAAGTGTTATTTTGAGCTAAAGGTGCAAAAGTCTAAGTGGGTAACTTAGTAAGAAGAAAAGAAAGTCTCAACTAGCTTTAGGGGTATTAAAGTGTTAGTTTGAGCAAAGATTGTAAAAGACTAAGTGGGTAACTTAGAAAGAAGCTGCAAGCATGCCGAGGCTTAGAGAATACAGGATTTAAAGTGCAGGATTTGTAAACTGCAAGCTGTAATTGTTTAGGTGAACAAGATTGTAAAGTGCAGAATTTGAAAGGTTATCTCAAACATCATAGTAGGAACTCTCACAAGATCGTGAGGAGTGGAGTAACCCACATTGGAGGAACCACTATAAATCTCTGTGTGTTTATTCTCTCTTCCCTATACTCTGTACTTACTGAAAACACAAACACACACAAACACAATTACTTGATTAAAACAGTTTATGCATAATCTGCAAAAGAATGTCAGAACGTTCTCAAGCAATTTCACTAACTTAACTTTTCCAAGTAAACCACTTGAGGTTTTTTTTTAAAGGTTTATTTTCAATTATTTGTTTCTAATATTATATGCAATGTTGTTATGTAATTTGTATTCTATATGTCGGATAGCGTTCATGTTTTACTTTTCGAGTAAAGGGTAATTTGGGACAAAAATAGGGCACATGAGAAACCAATTGGGTGGAAAAAGTAATAGCCATATTAAAATCACATCTATTATTTCAAGGCCCATGCCATAGCCCATAACCCTAAAATTGAACCCTCTCTCTTATTACTCTGACTATAAAGAAGTGTTGTAGACGCGTTTTTTCTCTCACCCATTCACTCATCTTCTTTGTTTTTCTTGATTAGATCTAGGTTTTTTTCTCTCTCTTCATATCTAACCCTTCTTCACGCTCCTTTAAAAAAACAAAAAACCTTCATTAGGTTATTTGATTTTAATTTCTTTTGCTACAACATATTCTTCATTTTATCATAAACATATTACGGTCTCTATGAGTCGACCAATTACATATAAAATTTTGTCAAAAGTTTTATGAACAAACTAAATATTCGAGTTGCATCATTTGAACTCATTTTATACCCGATTTAATAATGTCAACATCGGTTTCAACAATAGTTGAGATCTGATAACTTAACAAGGGCACTCTGCGTTCAATTTTGGGTCAAGTCAGTTTTTGTCAAAATTTCATAACACATGATGACGATGAAGGTGGAGATGACATTGAAGGTGAAGATCTTGTAATTCAATTAATCATGAATCATACAGATCCAATCAACAAAATAGTGAAGGTATATCATTAATACTATATCTCTGTTTAAACTTTACTTGATTATAAATTGAATTTGAGCTTTAAAATTAATAATTGATCATATTTTTCTTCTTTCAATTTATATTTTATTATTTTTTAATTTATGAATTATTTTTTTTTCATAATTTATGAAAATTTTATTTTGAATATTGAATAGAAGGTTTTTTTTTTTTTTTTTGTAATTTATGATCAGATTTGGCTTGCCTAATTTATGGTTTATGTGTTTTTGAAAGGTTTAATTACACATTTGGCTCCCTAAGTATCACGAACTTGCGATTTTGGCCCATAACAAAAACAATAACAACCCAGCCCCTTAAGTATAGCCCCTTTTGCAGTCAAAATTGTCTTGGGGGAGCCAAATCTGCAAAAGGGGTAGACTTAGGGGGCTAGGTTGATATTGTTTTTGTTAGGGGGCCAACATCGAAAGTTCGTGATACTTATAGGACCAAAAGTGTAATTAAGCATAATATAAATTATATATGATAAATATAATTTTGCCTAGCCATTTTTTTTATTGTTTCAATTATACATAATGAAATATCTTGTATCACTAGAACAAAAATTTGGATTTCCCATCATCAATTGCTATATCAGTAGTTTCTTCGGGTTGAATGGATTTTCACAACTTCTTGGATCCTCTTCTTCGTCCTCAAAAGCTTCTTTCTTTGAAGTTAATGACTTTTTTCCACGTTTCTTTGGGAAGTTGAGATATATGAAGCTGCCCCTACTGCTGAGAAAATAGCTGAAGTATAATGAGAAACCATGGACAAGGATGCAACAAAAGAGCATGATGAATCAAATTACAAGGTACTTAACATTTAACCTTAACTGTTTCCATTGTTGGTTATTCTTTCATTCATAAGTTTTCTAAATATTTTTATTTAGGTGCCTGAACCGCAAGACGTTCGTAATGCATAGGTTGGTAAAAGATTCAAGGTCTGGTGGCCATTGGACAAGATTTAAGAATCTCAATATTAGCAATTTTCGTAATGGTAAGAATCTCAATATTAGCATTTTTTTTATTGTTTCAATTATACTAAAAATATATATATTAATATATTATTGTTGATATTTGGGACTTAACTCATCCTTACAAAACCGAATTGCAAGGCGAGAAGTGCCCCCTCTCTATAAACGCTGATCAAGCTTCCTATCTAACCGATGTGGGACTAACTCCGACTAAATCCACCCCGTCAAAGATAAGCCAACATAAGACAATTAGGGGCAGATCGCAATTAAGGTGGAATTACCAACCCACCCCCTCTCGTTCAGGGTGGGTTTTCCAACACACGTGAGGTGGAATTACCAACCCACCCCTTCACGTTTGGGGCGGGATTTCCAACAATTATAACTCATCAAAAATAGTCTTACAATTTATCTTTGTTATCAACAAAATAGAGAGTATGGAAAGAGAATCATTGTCATAAGTAGGATGAAGAGAATTCAAAAACAAGATCATTTATTAAGAAGATGAAGATGGTCGTTGTTGATTCCTTTGAACAATGAGGCGTAGCCTAAACTCGTCATCCCTCTTCTTCTTCAAATACATTAATTGTGATAGCTCTTTTTTTTCTTTCTTGCCAGACACACAACTTCTTCTTGATTCTTCAAGTATTCCTTTTCTAACAAAACCATTTCATGGTCACTTTCTTTTTTCCTTTTTCTATCACCGTTTCTTTAGCTTCTTTCTGAACAACCATATTGGTGTGAAACTGAAGATCTTGTTGTTTAACAATTACATTGTTGTAGTCTTTCACATGATTACAATCGTCAATAGATATGGGAAAAAGCATCAATATTTTCTTCAGATTTCTCGCAATCATGTGCATCATTTTCAGCAGTAACATCAGAAGAAGAAAAAATTCTAAAGGAAGGAGTATCCTCAAGATGGGGACGAAATCCAGGCTGGCCACACACATAAATACCATTTTTGTTAGCTTTTCCTACACGAGTTTTACATTTCCTTGAGCTCAAACTTCTCTTCTGCTTCACAATCTTCTTAACAAAATCTCCATGACCCAACATCGATTGCTTCCACAACTTTACATAACGCATGGTAATATCTGCCTCAAACAGTCATGGTGCAAAATACAAATTTTTATTAGACATGAGCCTAGAATAGTTTTTCGAAGCAATATACTTTCTATCGTTTAACCTAGCTACATAACTCGAAATATCTTGGTCAATTCCAAATTGTATAGACACTCTATGTAGAAGATATTGCTCTATACGCTTAAATCCAACAAGCTCAAAATCTCTCAAGCATATAGAAAATCAAAGTATTTTTTTATCCAAATCCTTCTTAAATGGTACCCAAATTTCATTATTTGGATAAAAAAAAAATTCCACACTTCTCAGGATATCTAGCATATGGACGCCAAAGAAAATCATTGACACTTGAGTCTAATGCAAACTGAACATTGTCAATTTGCAAGGCCTGAACCTTATTCAACCTAAGCAATAAAGGGTCTATGTGGTTGATGAACATGGGTGTGGTTGATAGTTTGTGAACCTCTCCCGTATCCAAACTTAAGCCAAATAAAAAGGTGATATAAGAGTAAATTAAATAGGATATATATCATCACCAACAAGATATTTTGACAGATTTTTTTATTAAATAAAGTTAAATCCTTATTTATGCTAGCCAAAACAACTGCCACCAAAGCAATTGGATTTCTTCTAGCAAAGATTGACAACCAAGTAAAAAGGAAGGCTTCATCTTCAATTCCGTCATATTTTCTTGTCAAAGATTGCAGCCTTCTAATGCTTAGTCTCATACCCATAATGAATGAACAATCATTGGAAGATAACATCATGGAGGTGATGGAATATTTCATGCTCTCAGCAACTAGTGATAGTGAACCAAATCTTATAACAACCAATTTACTCAAACCTATTGCAAATTTCATTGATGAACCAACTCTTAAAAGAAAGCAAATTGATCCTTGAAAGAGGTCAACCTACAAATAAGAATGAAGGTCACACTTACCCATCATTATGGATGGATATGTTCATCGATAAATGTAGTGAAATTGAAAAATTATTGATTAATACTAACATTGATGTTGTCTCTAAGCAATAGACCCAGTCCTTTGCCATGGACATCTTCTTGATTGGTACCTTGAAACAATTAGATATGATATTTTATGGCATGATTAATATGATAGTTCTCTCTTCAACACAATTTGTAGATCACATGGGGAATATACCATTTATTTTAACTCTTTATATAGAGGATGAAAGGCTAAGAATGTTAAAAGTGGAAAGTATAACAATTTTTTAATTTTCAATTTATTTTTTTGACTAAATGGAAAATATAACAATTAGGAAAATATTTTATGTGCAATAATGAATAAATTCTTTATTTTTCTTATACTGATTTTCCTAATGGTTATATTTTCCTTTTAGTAAAAAAAATAAAAATTGTTATACTTGACAAACTTTAACATTCTTAGCCTTTCATCTTCTATATAAAGAGTTAGAATAACGGATATATATAGTCTCCAATTGATCTACAAACTGTGTTGAGGAGATAACTATCATATTAATCATGCACATAAAATATCCTATCTCATTGTTTAAAGGTACCAATCAAGAAGATGTCCATGGCAAAGAATTGGGTCTGTTGGTTAGAGACAACATCAATGTTAGTATCAATCAATAATTTCAGAATTTCATTACCTTTATCGTTGAACATATCCATCCATAATGATGTGTAATTGTGACCTTCATTCCTATTTGTAAGTTGCTTTCTTTCAAGGATCAATTTGCTTTCTTTTAAGAATTGTTTCATCAATGGAATTTGCAATAGGTTTGAGTAAATGGGCTGTTTTAAGAGCTGGTTCACTATCACCAACAGTTGAAAGCATGAAATATTCCTTCACCTCCATGATGTTATCTTCCAATGCTTGTTTATTCATCATGGATATGAGACTATGCATGAAAATGCTATAATCTTTGACGAGAAACCATGATGGAATTGAACATGCAGCCTTCCTTGCTACTTGGTTGTCAATTTTTGTTTTTCCTCATAGAAAAATGGTGATAAGTTATTTGTTTTCTGTTGCTATTAATCTTGCTAGAAGAAATCGAATTACTTTGCCCCTAGCTGTTTTGGCTAGCATAAATAAGGATTTAACTTAATTTAAGAAAACAATTATTGATCTGTAAAAATATCTTATTGGTGATAATATATTTCCTATTGAATTTACCTTTCTATCACCTTTTTACTTGGTTCAAGTTTGGGTTGGGAGAGGCTCGCAAACTTGCAACCACAACCCATGTTGATCAACCACATAGAACATTTATTGTTGAGGTGGCATAAGGTTCTGGCCTTGAAAATTGGCAATGTTAAGTGTGCATTAGGCTCAACTGTCAATGATTTTCTTTAACGTACATATGTCAGATATGTTGAGAAGTGTGGAATTTTTCATTTTCTATTAGTTGAGAGTTTCTAAGCTTATTGGATTTGAGTATATAGAGCTATGTCTTCCGCATAGAGTTTCTATGAAATTTGGAATTGATTAAGAAGTTTCAAGTTATGTGGGCTAGGTTCAGCGATACAAAGTATATTTCTTGGTAAAACTACTCTAGGCCCATGTCTGATAAAAATTTGTATTTTCCACCAAGGCTGTTCAAGGAAGATGTGACCATGCGTTATGTAAAGTGGTGGAAGCAATTCGTGTTAGGTCATGGAGATTTCATTTGAAGATTGTGAAGCGGAAGAGAGGTGTGAATTAAAGGAAATGTAAAACTCGTGTAGGAAAAGCTAACAAAAGCGGTATTCATGTTGGTGGTCAGCCTAGATTTCGTCTCAATCTTGAGGATACTCTTGCCTTTATAATTTTTTTTTCTGACGTTCCTACTGAAAATTCTGCACATGATTGTGCAAAAGTTGAAGAAAATATTGATGCTTCTTCCATATCTATTGAGGATTGTAATCCTGTGAAAGAGTCCAACAATGTAATTGTTGACCACCAAGAATTTTCTTATTGTTATTTTTAATCCTCTATAAGTATAATATATATATATATATATATATAGCAAACAAAATGATGCAGGATTTTATACCAGTAATAGAAAAAAGCATGGAAAAGTCTCGTATGATATGATGTATTTCATAAGGCACAAAGAGAAAATAATAGAAAAGTCCAACGTGACGAACTTTATCATCTATCTAGATGAGTCTGTAGAGTAGGAAAGACATTTGAGTTTAACAAGATATGCAGTACTGATGCAAATATTGGACATGATACCGACATTTATATGTAAACAACAATAAATTAATTATTTGAGAAAATGGAACTGATCGAAACAATATGTGTCAGTGTCGTGTTCGTTTTAAAAAGTATTTAATTTGGATTCTTATTGAAAACATTTAATGGACCAGTAAGGGTGCAACTTCATCAAGGAATTTCATAAAAGCTATTTAGCTACAACACCCAAGAGTAAAAGCTGTAAATAATTATGTTGATGCAAATCCGATTTGGATGATGATTCCATGAATGATCTACCTATAACACCACATAAAAATCCAGTATGGGTCCTTCTTTGAATTCAACTCAATGAAGATTTTCTATTGGAATATATGGGGAATTGGCAATCGTGAATCTATAATTATTTTTAATATTTTTTTTTTAGGATACTCATCGTCCCAATTTGATGTTTATATCTGAGCTGATGGAGAGTTTTGCTCACATTCCACATATGTTTTGTAGAAGTGTTAATGTTACTAATTTTTGTGTGAATGATCGACATTCCATGCTTCTTTATCTTTGGGAGTTATGGGGGGATTATTTGGTAGCAAATGTCATTTTTGTCTCTGATCAATGCATTGATTTGGAGATTAATTGTTATAATAATAATTTTTTTGTAGCGGCCATTTAGGATGGCAATTGGACCCAGACCCTATGGACACCTGCAAAAAATACCCGCTATGGGTATGGTAAAATCCCGCTTTCATGGGTCTGGGCTTGGGTATGGGTAATTACCCGCAAATTTGTATGGGTATGGGCACGGGTATGGACACTATACTACCCAGCCCCGCAACCCGCATATATGTATTTATATAATATTATAAATAATTTATTTATTTTTGGTGTACAATTAATTAATAAATTTAACTATTTAAGCCTAACCTTAAAACCTAAAAAAGCTTAATAAAAACTTTAGTAACAATTTATTATGATTTTAACATGCAACTACAACTTTTTAACGTATAACTGATGTAAGGTATCTATTTTTTTTTTCTAGGAATATTTTGGATGTTTTTTTATTTGGCTAAATATTACGATTCATATTATTTCGTAAGTTGATTTAAAAAAAATTGGATCATAATTTTATTTCAAGTGTGGTGATTTTTATTATCTTTTCATGGCTAAAGTGCGGGTAATGGGTGCGCACTTAAGTGCCCATAGGGTACGGGTACAGGCATTTTTTACAAACGCAGGTATGGGGATGGATACTATAGTACTCTACCAATTGGGTACCCATTTCCATCCCTACGGCCATTTAAGCAAATAATGTAGTTTTCTGTGGTATTTTTAATGATCATAGTGGTGCTTTTTTGGGCTGTTTGTCGCCCAACATAGGGGCATTTTTGGTTAGGGAGCAGAGTTTTTTGGTTTTATTATTGCAATGGAAATGGCTGCAACTCATAATTGGCGGAATGTTTGGATGGAAAGTGATTCTAAAAGCGCGCTCTTAGCCTTGAAGAATCGCTCAATTTAATAAATTGTATTGTCTCACAAGTTCATGAACAAACTAAATTTCCAAGTTGTGTCATTTTATACCCGATTTAATGATGTCAACACTCTTTTCAAAAATATCCTTGATCTGATAAATTAACTAAGACGTTTATGTGTTCAATTATGGGTTAGGACAGTTATTGTTTGATTTTCATGATACTTTATGAAGATGAATGTAATGGTGAGATTGAAGATGAATATCTTATAATTAAAATAGTCATCAAACATACAAATCAAATCTACGAATTACCAAAGGTATACCGTCAATACTAAATCTTTGTTTATATTTTCATTTATTGAATGGTTATGTTTTTCTCATGTAAATTATATTTTAATATAATTTTTTATTTATGAACTTTTAATTTGTAATAAAATAGTTCTCTTTTTTAGTAAAAACTGGTTTTAGTTTGACATTTTTTTTCTTTCATTTCTTTGGTATGGTGGAGATTTAAGCTAAACTACAATATTTTTCTTAGAGTTTATTAAAAATGATTCTTCTGGGTTATATAACTTTTAATAAAGTTTGTATTGTCTTTGTTATGTTTTTATATGTTGTTGCCATAAGAACTTAAAAGCCGAAAACTTGTTGATATCGGATAACTCAATTAGGTTAATTTTTTTTTATTCACAAGAACGTATCAACCTTTTCAATAGTTCAGGCGATGAATATGGAATAACATCATGTTTATCACACTAACATTCATCATTCACATTCAAATATATGCAAGGTCCATGGTTTAAACTCCGGTCACCACAAAAGAAAAAAAGACAAAACATATATTCCCAAAAAAAATATAACAAATATATAAAATAAATCTTTATATTTTCTAATGACACCAATGATGTAACATTCTAAGAAAATTTACTTAAGGAGGGTATATTTGAAAGTGAAAAAGTCGCTACAAATATGATTTTGATCCTTAATTTAAAGTAAATTCATATGTAAAATTCATATTTTTGCATAAAATTTGTAATATTATAAGAATCTCTCCCAAAAAATCAAAATTTTTGAAAAAAAAATTGAATTAAATATGAGTTTTTAATTAAATATGAAATATTATATTTTTGTTGGTTAAAATTTCATATTTAATTTATGTTTTCTTAAAAAATTATAATTTTTTTGGTTGAGATTTTTACGATATTCTACACATTTCTACACAATTTCATTAAAAAATACATGAGTTGACTTAAAAATAAGGACAAAAAGTTGTAATTGAAATTTTTATAAGGATTAAAAGTTGAAGGAAATTTTTAGAGAGAATAAAACGAAAAGTATGTATTGAGAACAAAAATATATTTAATATTGATTGATGTGTATAAATTAGTTGAAAACAATCACAATTTGTGGTTTGTATTAGTGCATTTCTTCACCTATAGAGGATATTCTTCATTGTTTACGTGATTGCTCGCACTCTAAAGAGCTTTGACTCCGCTTGAATATGGGGCGTTATAATAATTTTTTCTCTGAATTTGATGTCAAGGTTTGGCTTCATCAGATGACAAAGGGTACTTCCTCTATTTTCTTTGTTATAGGAGTATGGTATGCTTGGTGTTGGAGAAACAATGTTATTTTTGTGGATCACCATTGGCGTATTCAAGATGTGGTGCGAAAGACTTTTTCGTTAAATGATGAATGCATTTCTTACTATCCCAATCCTGGTTTGGACCCACACTTATTCTACTTACATCCTTCATATTAGAGACGTTTTACATGAAAATGGAAATACAACATTGGTGCATGTTCTTAGGTTACAAAACATGTGTGCAGATTTTATGGCTAAGGACGGATTGCATGCAAGGTGCTCTGCTCACTGGAACTGCCCCCCTCCTGGCATGGAATCTTTCATCTTGAGAGATAAGCTTCGAACTTAATTTCGACTCTCTCTTTTTTTCTTTTTCTTTTTGTCTCGTTACATTGTAACACTAAAAAAAAAATTGTTTATCGATCAATGTTAATTTTAGTTGTTGAATAATATCGGTCAATGTTAATGAAATGCGTATGTTTTTTTTGGTTGACAAAAACAAAATGATATTCATTCATTCAAATCGAGAGATTATGTAACGACCCGATTTTTCGGACATTAATTATCAAAATTCTTAGTGAAAAGACGAATAATTTCTTTAAAATAAATAATAGTATTAGTAACGTGAAACTCATCAACTCTAAAATAAACAATAAATAATCTTCTCTTTGAATTTCTAAAATAGTGAATTTTACATAAAAATCTATTGTCCCTAATAACAAGATACTTGGCCTTTTTCCTACCCAAGACTACACCTAGCTGGTCAAAGTTCTGGATGATTGTAAAAAGTTTTCTCAATAAGGCTAATACCAGTGTCAGAATATATCAAGCCTCCAAATATGCACCACTAGCGTCTTCTTCTACTTTATCACTTTGCCTCCCTGACGTCACCGTCAAGGAGGAAACACGGATCGACAGTCATCTGTCCAAAAGTAAGGGTCCTCTCCAACTAACAAACATGGTACAAATAGGCATGCAACATAGATTTCATGAAAATAAAAATAAATGAAACATACACGACACATTAATTGCTCCAGTTTCATAATCATCACCCCTAGCACCAAGTTCCACTCCGACTAAAATGCGTTAGCCCCTAATGGTCAATCTATTTGTCCATGCTCATGATCCGGATTTAACCTCTAAACGGAGCCAATTGTCCCACCATTGGACAATATACCCCACCATTGGGCAATACCCCACTATTGGGAAATAACTCCTAAAAATTCGATGTTCAATACCCCACCATTGGACATTATTCTGAATCATCTAATGCATATGAATCGTCACTACCCCACCATTGGGTAATAACTCCTAAAACTCGATGTTCAGTACCCCACCGTTGGGCATTTTTCTGAGTCATCTAATGCATGAATGTCTCCGTAAATACCTCACCATTGAGTAACAACTCCTTAAATCTAAGTCTAGTATTCCACCGTTGGATATAGTTTAGAATCACCATTTAGTTACTTAAGGTTATGCATCCATAAACAAAGAGTATTTATGTTAAAATAACACCACACAAATAATAACACATCCATCATGCCATTATTATTCTCTTCTGGTAATCAGCAACAATTAGAAGAAACATCTAATCAATTGTTATACAGTTTTGGAGTTAAAATGTCAAATCCAGCAGTAGTCTTTTCCTTCCCTTCCACAAGCAATACAGTTGATAATGATGCTGGAGTCATAAAGTATAACTTTGGTTCAATCAATACGGCAAGGCTGTCGTTTTCATTTGAAAAAACTGCTGTCAACTGTTGAGTAAAACGAACAAATGAGGTTCCAAAAGATTGTCTCTGCTAATTTTTTACCTCTCATTTCTTTATTTATACCCTTCAACAGGCTACCAGCAGGTTTTGTACTTTAGCTTACAATTTGTTTTAAGGTGAATATGAGGAAAATGATGTCGTTTTGGTGCAGAAAATGTGATGTTGATGGTTCTCATCCAGTGGCGGATCTTAAGTTTATTTCTAGGGGGTGCCAAATATTTTTAGAACATATACTAAAAGGTTTCAAAAAATATACAACATTGCAAACTGGTGTGATGGTACAATTTCATTAATGTACATAAAGAGGGTGCCATAGGGTTCAAACACACAACCTTTACTTGCTTAGAAGACCACATGACCGCTGGAACACCAACATATTTGCTATAATGTTATGGCTAATATGCTATTTATATAATGTTGGGGGTGCAGTGGCACCTGCGGGTCTCTGAAGAGATCCGCCCCTGTTCTCATCCCACTTGTGTATTTTCTTTCTAAAACGCATCTCATCGGAAAACATAAAAGGTTATATGATGAGATCTTTTTATTCAAGAAGGATTTTGTCGTAGGGTATGCAACCTTGATTCATGCATTGCGCTTTTTTTCTACTAGAGAAGTACATTTTTATTTTTTATCATGAGCGATTAGACAAAAACCTTCTAAAATTTTAAACTTTTGTAAAAAAACCCCGACTTTTAAGAAAGTATATATGTTGGAGTTGAAATATTAATCAGGAATATATATCATTAGAATGAATATAATGGACACATGTAAGAAAAAAAAAATTATGTATAGATATTTTCTTATACATAAAATTGATTAGAATAAATAACTTGATTTTAGTCAAATAATTACTTAAAATTTTCTATATCAATTTGATTTTATCAATTTGTTTTTATTAAAATTATATGTATAGATATTTGAATCTTTTAAATTGTATTAAACAGTAATTATATTTTTTAATGACATTAACAATATAACAAAAGTTTTTCTATCATATGTGAATTTGCACATGTTAAGAAGTTCAAAGTGATTCTTCGGCTTTTAGACCCCTAAATTTTTTCCATATTCACTTTTGATCCATCTTTTAAAGTAAATTTATATGTAGAATTCATATTTTTGAATTAAATTTGCGGAAAAGTTTATAATATTAAATATGAATTTTAATATTTTTGGTGGTTAAAAATTCATATTTTGTTAAAAAATTCTAATATTATTTGGTAGAGATTTTTACAATATTATACACATTTCTTCACAATTTTATAAAAAAATACATAAAGTAGGAAAATTTTAGAAGGACTATAACAAAAACTTGAAATATTTATAGGGCCCAAAAACATATTTAATCATAATTTATGTGTATAAATTAGTTTAGTTTAGTTGAAAAAAATCACCAAAAGGTGTGGTTTGTACCAATGTATTGTGAAGATAAATAATATTTGTAGAACTATTTTTTGACAATTTTTGTAACAACTTTCTCTTCCATTCTCACATTATGTTTTTACTTTCTCCCTGTTGTTTTGATTTTTGTGCCAATACCTCATTTTAATTATGAATTTATGGTTGTTACAAAAATTGTCATTAAAATGGTCGCTCAAATAATACAACTCTATTGTGTACGTTTAAACAAGATTTATGGGTGAATGTTAATGGATTGTGTATGTTGTGTTGTAAATCAGTGCACGCTTTCATTCTCCTCCTTACGCCCAAACCCAAGCTTTCAATCTCACCATCTAAAATGTCCTCCCCACGTTGAATTTCAACTCTCGACAGAATCAGCGCCCTTCCAGATTCCGTTATCTGCCACATTCTTTCTTTTCTCCCTACCAAACAATCTGCTGCCACAAGCATTCTCTCCAAAAGATGGAATCCATTGTGGCACTCAGTTTTCACTCTCAACTTCGACGATCAAAGCTTTACAGACTTCCACGCTTTTCGACTTTTCGTCTACTCAGTCATGCTCATCCGTGACCCCACATTGCCCATCCGATTGTTCCACCTCAGATGTGGTACCTCCCCGGGATGTTATCCTCATGATATCAATCGATTTGTTCCTGTTGCTGTCAAAAAAGGAATTGAGAATCTCATCTTAGATTTTACCGGCGCTAGTCACGATTTTCTAATCAGATTAGGTCTTACTTTTTCATACAAATGCTAGTGTAAATGCTTTCATACAAGAGCAAGGTTTAAGAACTGCGTACATGATTTTGCCTAAAAAATACATTTAGAAAAAAAAAACCAAATTTTTTTTTAGAGCAGAAATAAACCAAACTTGGTCTTACAATTTAGGCTAAATTATATTGGAGGTCTTTAAGCTTAAGTTATTTTATTTTAACTGGTTGGTTTTTTAAGTTTTTCTTTACACTTAAGTCTTTTAAATTATTTAAATTTTACAAGTTAATTCCTTAAGTTATTTTGTATTACTTAGGTCTTTTAAATTATTTAACTTTAATAATATCGGAGATTTCAGATCTTAAAAATGTAAGTGATTCGGCGTTTAAAAGTTATAATTAAGTAACTTAAAAGACCCCCCTTCCTGACTGAAATTCCGGGACGTAGTGGATAAATGTCGTATACGATGTCAAGACATCAGAAATGTCAAATGCTATGTCTAGACATGTAACAACACAAATAACAAATAACTTCATGTAAAGTGCATGAAGAAAATAACACAAGATATTTGTTAACCCAGTTCGGTGTAACGTCACCTACATCTGGGGGGCTACCAAGCTAGGAAGGAAATCTACTATAATAGTATCAGTTTGAAGCCTTCGTAAACTATCTCCAGTCTACTAGCTCTGCAGCTGATTGCTACCCGTGTGATTTCTATCTAAGGCACTCCTAGATATGAGAGCCCCACTTACTTCCAGTCAATCACTCAACAGTGATAATCAACACTTACAAATGAAATGGAGACACTCCATGTAAAACATAATCCACTCTTGCTTAAAAGCTTGCGAGTGATTCAGAACTTACAACTCAACTAACAGTGCAACTCTAGCATCAAGGTGATACAAGAGTGGCTCACAAACAACAAGGACTCAAAACCCTAATAAGACTCTTTTGTTAAATGACGGCTTTGATCCAATACAACTCAACTAAAACAAACCATCTATGTGCTTTGATAATCAATGGCATGACCTAGAAAGGTATACAAAATAAAGCACAAGGCTTAACAATGAAACCCTAATAGACTCCATTCAATTATATTGAATTGGGTGAATAAAACCAGGGTATGAGTCTTTCCATTCAACAACTTGAGATTTTTCTTCATAGGGTAAACAATTTCAGCTGACAATAATTATATTTCACCTACAATCTTCTAGAAGCAACCTATATTTTTCACAAATATATTTGCATCAAATATTCCTTCCGTAGATATATTTGCATCATACGATACAAAAATATATTTGCTATCCATAAATATATTTTCAGCAACAATCTCCTTGAAGCACACAAATATATTTGAAACAAATCTTTTATATTTTCTACAACAATCTTCACAAATTTTTTTACCAAATCTATTTTGCAAAGACAATTCAAATATACGCCAACATTAAACTGACAAATGGAAGCTTCCAGAAACACACGCGCCTCTTGGAGTACAAGTCATCATCCTGTAAAACCTTAAAAATTATACTCCCCCTCCGGTCCTATATATAAGAAAATTTTCAAAAATAATTCTGGTCCTAAATATAATAAAATATTACAACTTTTAAGGTGTAGTTATTGTTCAAAAGACTTTTCTATCCCTTATTTAATGTGTTTGTTTTTAATCTCAGTAAGTGTATTTATTGTTTCACAATTTTTTATGAGGGTATATTTGTAATAGTATGCAAAAAGTTACACTAATTAATGATTGCATTGGTTTTAATGTTTTTTGGTTTTTCATAGAGGGAGTAATAAATAATCTTGATTAAATTTTAATGAGTTTATAAAATTATAAACCTCACTCATCACTCACCAGCCCCCATATCTCCCCACTCTCGTTGAATCGTAACCCTCTCTCTCTGCTTCTATCTCCTAAACCCTACTTTTGGTTCTCATTATCATCATATTCAATGTCATCGCACCGTTCAATCCCAAATGTGGACAGAATCAGCAACCTACCGGACTCCGTTATCTGCCACATTCTCTCTTTTCTCTCTGCCAAACAATCTGCTGCAACAAGCATTCTCTCTCAAAGATGGAATCCATTGTGGCACTCAGTTTTCACTCTCGACTTCGACGACCAAAGCTTTACAGACTTCCACACTTTTCGACATTTTGTCTACTCTGTCATGCTCACCCGTGACCCCACATTGCCCATCCGAATGTTCCACCTCAAATGTGGAACCTCCCCGGGATGTGATCCACATGATATCAATCGATTTGTTCCTGTTGCTGTCAAAAAAGGAATTGAGAATCTCATCTTAGATTTTACTAGCGCTGGTCACCATTTTCTAATCAGATTAAGTCCTACTTTGTCAAGTGTTTTCAACTGCGGCAGGAAACTTGTGGTTCTTAAGTTGAAAACAATAATAGTGAGGGTTCTTCCTCAAATCGATTTTCCCTTGCTTAAAACTCTCCATTTGGAAAAAGGTTGCGATTCTAAGAGATTTTAATAAGCTAATCGAGGGGTGTCCCATTCTAGAGGAGTTGGAAATACCTTCTTTACTATGTAGGTTTTCGAAAGATGGTATTGGAGAGTTTAAACACTTGCCCAATTTGGTTAGAGCTAACATTTCTAAATTTGTTCCAAAAAGTATTCAATTTGCTTGGATTTGCAATGCAAAGTTTTTGCGTTTAGAACTGGTATGACTATCACTACATATCACTAGCTAAAGTTCCATTAAGTTGAAACTTATTTCTAATGTTTGTCTTTGTAACCCACATAGCGGCATAGCGAGCATCAAGTTCACGCTTTTCATAACTTAACTCACATGGAGCTTATATTCACATCAAATTGGCGTACCCAATGGAAGTGGTTGCTAGAAATGCTGAAGAATTGCCCTAAACTTCAAAATCTTACCCTTCACAAGGTTGTACTTATGTCAATGATAATAATTTTTTTGTAGCTCTACTTTCAACTAATTTAATTTTTTTTCTTCTTTCTATGTGGATTTTGACAGCTTTATGGACATGGTATTGATGAGGATGATTGGAAGGAACCAGAAATTATTCCAAACTGCCTTTCCTCTCAACTAAGAACATGCTCGCTTATATATTACAAAGGCATGAAGTGTGAGCTTCAGTTTGCAGAGTATGTTTTGAAGAATGCCAACTTACTGTGCACGATGACAATTAGTGCCTCTCCAGGGGATTTAACTTTAAAGCACCAAATGCTAATGGATTTATCTTTGTGTCCAAGGGGCTCTACTGGATGTAAACTTTCATTCATTCGATTGCATGCATGTTGTTGAAGCTGTAAATATTAACATACAGTACAACAATGCATTAGGTAGTATTATGAATAAGTGTAGGGAGCTTTTGTTAGCTAGTACCGACTTTCAGGTAAGTTTTATTAGGCGACAAGCCAATTGAGTTGATCGTTCTCTAGTGGGTCATCTTGAACTCTTTCTAGTCCCTGTGGTTTTTTATTACTTGTCACTCTGTATTGAGACTATTATTATGAATGCAAAGTACTATGGATCTTTAATTGAAAAATAAGTTTGTCAATTATGTCTTTTCTCTTGCCGACACAAAGGCATAGGTTGTGCACCTGCAGGCATAGCTAGTTCTATGGCTTTGCTAATGCTCTAAAAGTAACTTTTTTATCTTTTGACATAATTAAGGTTTGCAATTGACACATCTGTATGTGCCTTCTACACTGATGACTCGACATGTTTATTTTGGACTTGTGGAAATGAGTCACTGATATCATAGTTTGCAGCTGCGTAGACTAAGTAGTTGAATGCGAGTGTGCTTTCAATGGAAAATTGATAACGTGGTTATGGAAACCGTAAAATCAAGATAAGAAACTGTGTATTATTTGATGAAAAAGTGATATGAACTCAAGGCTCTGCAATGGTGGAAAACGGAAAATAAAAGATAAACTAGAGTTCTAGACTCCTACCAGAGCATTTCTGCTCCTGACCCAGAGAGAGATTCTCTCCTAAGTCTAACCGACTCAATATAACTTTCTTTGATACCTTTTTCCTACTGCCCTTCTTATATGCTTCTAGAAACTTCTAGAGAATGTGCACGTGAGACCAGCATTATGATTCAATGATTGGACCCTCTTTTATGCTTGTTGTACCCCATGCCCTATCATGTGGTCTTATTATGTTTTAAAGTTTGAGAGTCAAGTTCAATCCTGTGTTATCGAATATCGGCCATGGAGGATATCGGTGGCGATTTTTGGGCTTGCCCCCTTCGTAGATATCGACTGACGTTGTAGGTTTTAATCCTCTATGACAGCACCACAAAGCGGCCGGTATGGTGGGATTTTGGCTCTCCACCATCGGCAACACTTGTTCAATATCAGTCTCATTGTGGTAGCATTTACAATTTTTCTTACTAGTAACTTGTCAAGTTCTGTTTAACTAGATGCATCCACTTGCTTAACTAATTTAATCAAGGCCTACAACAGTTTCGGGTTGGTTTTGTATCTACTTATGTGAGTGTTGGATGACAATGAAAATTTCTTCTTTACTGGGATTGTTTCCTTATTGTGATATACTAATATGACTTTTCTTCTTCTATTGACATTTTGTTTAATAAATTTTGTGTGCAATTGAGCTTTTGCTAGGCCTATGCTAGTATAGGGTTATTTGCATCTTCCCCATTGTCTCTAGAGTTACTTGACTCCTCCCCACTATCAGTGTCAATAAGTAACATTCAAGCTAACGTTTCAGCATCAAGTTGTTGACCGTCAACATCTCTGTCAACCAAATTTGTAATAGGATCGACTTCAATCACATCTGGAACATGTAATATTTCATCATCTTGGTAAGGTATTTCTTTATCTGGAACTTCTGTCTCAAATTGACCTCTTGGTTTACACTTGATAGCAGCACACCATCCATGTTTGCGCCGGTGATGAGAAGGATAGGGTACATAATACACTTGACTAACTTTACTTGCCAAAATGAAAAGGTCAAATGCATTATACATCCGGTTCATACATCAACAGTTTTATGCTTTGGATCAATTTTCATCCCATTTGCAGGGTAAAACCAGTCACAATAAAACAATACAACTTTATTAGGTTCATCTACATATAGGTAAGTTACTTCAAATATGTGTTTGATCACACCATAGAAGTCATCTTCACCACCATCACTGATTCCTTTGACGTAAACACCACTGTTAATTGTTTTTTTGCCCACTGACCGTGATTGAGTATGAAATTTAAACCCATTGACAAAGTAAGTGTCCCATTCTTTGACTTTTCTTCCCGGACCTTCGGCTAATCCCCTTCATTTCGTGTATTTCTTGGGGTCAACATCAATGGGTTGAAGTAATGAGAGATGAAATAGTTTGTTTCCCGACGCACGTAAGCTGCAACTATTGATCCCTCAACCCTTGCTTTATTTCTCACCATTCGCTTTGGATAACCCATGAACCTTTCAAAAGGATACATCCACCTATATTGAACAGGTCCACACATAATAATTCTCCATAAAACCAAGGTCCTTTAAATGGTTTAGAACATCTTTTGGGCTCCGAATCAACCTACACGGACATCTTATCCCTCCCTCCAATTGAAAGGCATCTTGCGCCATGGCGTAAGCAACAAAATCACGAACTCCATCCACAAAAGCCGCCTTAAGTTTCCTTTTCCCCGGATATTTTCTATCGTACATCCAACTACGATGGAAAATATGTTGATCCATTTTTCGCGTCGCTGCAGTTGACTCAAATTAATACCATATATTTTTATACATAAATATTTTTTTTTAATATAAATAACAATTTTTTTCTAATCCCCTAAATATTTAGAAATTTGTACAAAATAAACATGCTATCGCATAAAAATTATATAATATTTTATATTTTATGACTAAAATATATAGCATTTTCTAATCTATATCACATTTTCTAAAATTTGTATAAAATAAACATTGCGTGCATATACAAATTACGAACCACAAATAAATGTTAAGCGCGGACGCCAGAATTGATTCCCACAAAATAATTCACATATGTCATATTAATTAACTTCATAATTTTTTTGCTACTTTACATTATTTTTCTAACAAACTTAATTATACATATTTCTTTACTAACTTAATTTTTTTTTAAAGAACTACGGTAACATTTTTACTAGCTACATTTATTTTACGTAAAACAAATTTGATCTAAATAACATATTTACTACAATTTAATTTTACTAACTATGTTTCTAATATCTAATATTTTTAATACTAATCCATTGAATAAATTTTAAATAAATAAAAGATACTAACCTCAAATAACAAGCCAATGAACAAGTGGATCCGAAAAAAGAAAAGCAACAACCAGCTAGCAGCAACACCAACTTTAAAATGGATCGAAAACAAGGAAACTACAAAAAATAATGCAACATATTTTAATAACTAAATTAACAATATATATAAATACACACATTTTTAAAAGTAAACATTTTTAACTAAACTACAAGTTTTTCTACAAG
This sequence comes from Medicago truncatula, assembly GCF_003473485.1. Taxonomy (NCBI): domain Eukaryota; kingdom Viridiplantae; phylum Streptophyta; class Magnoliopsida; order Fabales; family Fabaceae; genus Medicago; species Medicago truncatula. The sequence continues at coordinate 12,757,417 of NC_053048.1, forward strand.
CTAACACTTTTTTTATTATACTCTCTCTAACACTAATAACTTGAAATTTAATTTAATCCCACTAAATATTTTTTTAAAGAAGTTAATCCAACTAACATTTTTTTTGAGAAAAATCCCGCTAACGTTTTTATTAATTACAATATAATAATTTTAGTAACTATTTTTCTAATAATTAATATTTAGTACTAATACCATTGTAATAATTATTTAAAATAAGTTAGAAATGTACCAACCTCAAATAATAAGTCGACGAACTAAGCGGAGACAACAAAATCAACGGCAACAAAACCAACCTCAAAAATGGATCAGAACCAACATAACTATAAAAACACATGTAAAATTGAAATCAATTATAAGAAAATATCAATAATTAGCTTTGTTAGAAACTTCAATAATGATAATAAAATGATGGAGAATAAAATTTGAGTGATATTAAAAAAATTTGAATGAGAAATAATGATAATAAAATGATGGAGAATAAAATTTGAGTGATATTAAAAAAATTTGAATGAGAATAGAATGAAGATTGTAAAGAAGAAAATAGAGTGTTGTATATTTATATACACAAATGCTGCAATGATAACAAACGGCTAGTTAGCATGTGGGTCCCGTGTTTTCCGACGAAATTTTCGTAGGTAATTTTCACCAATCACAACCATACACACACCCTTTATCCAACGGATGTGTGCATGTGGGGCCGCAGCTTTCCTTTGAAAATATTCCTCGGTAAAGTAGGCCAATCACATTCTTCCACACACCCTTTTTCTGCATGTGGGGCCGCAGCTTTCCTAGGAAAATATTCCTCGGTAAATTAGGACAATCACATGTGGGGGCCGCCGCTTTCCTAGGAAATTATTCCTAGGTAAAGTCAGCCATTCACAATACTATTCACAATATTGACAGTTGGTTTCCGACGAAAATTTCGTCGCTAATTCGTAGGAAAACGCTTTCTAGGAAATTTCGTCGGAAAGTTTTGTAGGATAATCCACCATTTCTTGTAGTGCATATCCATCCAATCATCCAACCCAACCCACTTTTTTGGGTTTTTTTGAATGGGTTTGACGGGTTTTTTGGGTTTACCCAACCCATGTACACCCCTACTGATAGCACATTAAAATCAATATTCTCTCTTTCAACTTCTCCTCTACCTTTACTATTATCTTCTTCTTCCTCCTCCTTCCACTCATTTCCCCAAAAATGTCCCTCCACAATTTCTTTCATCTTTTTCGTTTTTAATTGTGATTTATGAATTTTATTAACTTTGACAGGTTTCATTTTTTATTTATGAAATATGTGTTGTTGTCTTTTTTTATTTTAGGGATTGTGGCATGTCTAGATTTGAGTCAAGCTTAGAAGATGGTAGAGAGTGAGACTTTGATGAGAAGTGATGCTTTGACATGTTTTTTCCCTCTTCAGGTATTTCACTTTTCACTCTTTTTCTTCTTTTTGCTGTTCTGTTTGTCGATTTTGAGATGGAGAAATTTGAGAATCAAAATTTGTTTGAGCTCAAATCCATGTGTATGGTTGTATATATAGTTGTAAGATCATCTCTTTGTTTTCCTTTTTTTATTTGTATTTGATTCATTTGTTCATCAAATTAAATATATTTAACTCATTGGTTTCACTTTCAGATGAGAGTAAAGGAACCAGTTAGCATATTAAAGCTGCTAGCAAGTAAGTTGAAAACTTTATCATGTATTCGAGGTTTATTTTAAATATATTTGACTCATTGGTCTCACTTTCAGATTTTACAATGTTTGATTCATATTTCTTAAAGCTCAATTAAAGGTTTTAATATTTTGGTGAATCGTGCATTGTGAGCCAAATGCAACTGAGTTTATATCATCACTAGCTTCTGGAAACAATGAAAATACTTGGTTGTGGTGTGCAGAACACAGCTACGTCGACCTCACTAGCTTTGGTTGTAATTGTTAATCAAGTTGATGGTAAGTCATTCCTATTGTCTCAAGCATGAAAATTTGATTGCCTTATAAATGGCAGATCATCAAGTCTAATTCTTGGTTGGAAAACTTTAGGAAGTATTATTGTTAGGTTTATTGAAGAGTATTAAAGGTGGTTTGTATTGTTGGAGTGCTTCAGCAACAATTCTACCAGACATGCTTTAATTGCATGATTGACAATTAAGGCTATTCTCCCAGCAGTTTCTTTGCTTTCCATATGAAAGCAAAAGCATAAAGAGATCTATCTATTAAGGAATATTTGGACGACCAAGTTCACAACCAGTACTTAAGTAAAGGAATTGGCTCATCAATATGCTTCTACTGCTACAATTTTTTTTTTTTTTTGTTTACTCAAATGTTTTTAATTTTTAAGTTTGTTATTTGACACAACAACGTCATTCTTTTTTGAATTTTTAATTCGTTGGAAGTTTTCATATGACATGTTATAAGTCATATTTTGCTTCTTGAGGGTGATGAGTTCCTTGATATAAGAATACATGTGAAGTTGTGTCATCGAGTTTGGCGCAAATCTTTGATTATGAAAGATCCTATGTTATCGAGATTATTCATTCAATTTTCTGTCTCTTCGTGCTATTGATCAGTGTGTAATATTTGTTTCTATATTTTGTACATTAATTTTAAGAAAAATAATTCATTATTTTTTTTACCAAATAATTCATTATTATTACTTATACTGATTAGTTTTTTCTTGACTCAATTTTTTGGCTTTAATAGGTACATGATTTAATTTAGCATCTATGAATAGAAAATGACAATAATTAAGCTATTTATTATGCTGCAAGTCAGAAAAGATTGATCATTTGATGGCAAGAAAATAGTCTCATAATCATAGGTCATATATTCAAGCTTCATGTAAATATTGTGACGGTAGTGGATGATGCATTTTTATCTGAACATCATTATATATTTTGAGTATTATTATTACTGCAAAAATATAATTGTTCCGTGCATTGAACAGACAGTTCTTTGTTCTGATTTTTTTCTTTAAAATTATACTTTTAAGGAGTATATGCCTATAATTTGAAGAGTAGTGTTTTTAACTATTACTTTTATTCGTTAACACGTCCCAAATGAAAGTTTTGGTAAGAACTAAATGCAGGTTTCACTTCATATTCATATTGTATATCTATTCAGTTTTTTAGACGTAATTTTAGATAGGTCTTAGAGAAATTTTTCATAATTAATGATTACAATGTTGTCAACAATTGATTCCCACAAATTATTAGTGGTTATCGTATTATTTTCAATGGTAATACAAATTTTTTTCTATCACCTATTTAACATCAATGAAATTATAGAAGAGGGTTATCGACACTCTCAATTTAACACTTACTCTGACACAACACTCATTTTAACACCCACTCTCTTATTGAATGAAATTAATTCATGTAGTATCACACTTTAGAAATAGATCACACTCAAAGTAGTGAGACTCACATGGTTTTATTTTATGGGAGAATGAATGTTAGATAAAGTGTTAAAATAAGAGTGTTCTTAACATTTTTTTTTATAATTTATCGATCTCTATACGGTTGATAGGACCCGTGCGATGCACGGGTCGAAAGTCTAGTTATAATAAAACTACATTAGTGACTTAATAAATGTGTTTCAATTAGAATTAGACACATAAGGGAACAGGTATTGTACAGTATCTTGCATATCTCTCAAAGCATGGGCCTGAAGATTGCATATCCACTATCCTCTCTCTCTCCTGCACAATGACCAAGGCAGATTTGATTCAACTTTATCCTACTTTATCCAACAACTTTTGATACATATGGAGAAGTTACTTTTTGGTGGATAAAGCCTAACAAATCTCATGTCACGCCTTAGACAAACCTAGAAACTCATCATACATTCATCATTGATGAACCCAGATGAAGAACATCATGAATATCAACATTCTGATGAAGAACACAACATTCTGATGACCATCCTACGAACACAAAACCATATCGATGGTCAGAATGTTCACCCAGAGTTTCAAGTAAAAGTATGCGGGGACCAAGACACGTGGCATAACACCATTGGACACCCTACAACGGATATATGAGCCCAAAGACTCTATAAATAGAGTTCTAAGGCTCATCATTACTTACACCATTGCAAAGGATACAAGAAAACAACTTGATTTTGTTTGAAGCTCTTGCAATTGAAATTGATCAATCACTGAAGGCTTTTTTGTTACCTTCTTATAGTGCACATCAATACTCTCTGTTATCTCTTGCAAAGATAACTTTTCCTTCCTTTCTTCTCTTGTTTGATTTCAATCATTCAAGCTCGAAACATCTTGTAAAGTCTCATCTAGCTTTAGGGGTACTAAAGTGTTATTTTGAGCTAAAGGTGCAAAAGTCTAAGTGGGTAACTTAGCAAGAAGAAAAGAAAGTCTCAACTAGCTTTAGGGGTACTAAAGTGTTAGTTTGAGCAAAGATTGTAAAAGACTAAGTGGGTAACTTAGAAAGAAGCTGCAAGCATGCCGAGGCTTAGAGAATACAAGATTTAAAGTGCAGGATTTGTAAACTGCAAGCTGTAATTGTTCAGGTGAACAAGATTGTAAAGTGCGGGATTTGAGAGGTTATCTTAAACATCATAGTGGGAACTCTCACAAGATCGTGAGGAGTGGAGTAACCCACATTGGGGGAACCACTATAAATCTGTGTGTGTTTATTCTCTCTTCCCTATACTCTGTACTTACTGAAAACACAAACACACACAAACGCAGTTACTTGATTAAAACAGTTTATGCATAATCTGCAAAAGAATATTAGAACGTTCTCAAGCAATTTCACTAACTTAACTTTTCTAAGTAAACCACTTGAGGTTTATTTTTAAAGGTTTATTTTCAATTATTTGTTTCTAATATTATATGCAATGTTGTTATGTAATTCAAGGTTTCATCTAGTTTAGGATTCTTCCCTAAATAAATAAAAATTCTAGTTTTGGATTCTATATGTCGGATAGCGTTCATGTTTTACTTTTCGAGCAAAGGGTAATTTGGGACAAAAATAGGGCACATGAGAAACCAATAGGGTGGAAAAAGTAATAGCCATATTAAAATCACATCTAATATTTCAAGGCCCATGCCATAGCCCATAACCCTAAAATTGAACCCTCTCTCTTATTACTCTGACTATAAAGAAGTGTTGTAGACGCGTTTTTTTTCTCACCCATTCACTCATCTTCTTTGTTTTTCTTGATTAGATCTAGTTTTTTTTTTCTCTCTTCATATCTAACCCTTCTTCACGCTCCTTTAAAAAAAAAAAAACTTCTTTAGGTTATTTGATTTTAATTTCTTTTGCTACTCTACATATTCTTCATTTTATCATAAACATATTACGGTCTCTATGAGTCGACCAATTACATATAAAATTTTGTCAAAGAGTTTTATGAACAAACTAAATATTCGAGTTGCATCATTTGAACTCATTTTATACCCGATTTAATAATGTAAACATCGGTTTCAACAATAGTTGAGATCTGATAACTTAACAAGGGCACTCTGCGTTCAATTTTTGGTCAAGTCAGTTTCTGTCAAAATCTCATAACACATGATGACGATGAAGGTGGAGATGACATTGAAGGTGAAGATCTTGTAATTCAATTAATCATGAATCATACAGATCCAATCAACAAAATACCGAAGGTATATCATTAATACTATATCTCTGTTTAAACTTTACTTGATTATAAATTAAATTTGAGCTTGAAAGTTAATATTTGATCATATTTTTCTTCTTTCAATTTATATTTTATTATTTTTTAATTTATGAATTATTTTTTTGTTCATAATTTATGAAAATTTTATTTTGAATATTGAATAGACGGTTTTTTTTTTTTTTTTTTTTTTTTTTTTTTTTTTGTAATTTATCATCAGATTTGGCTTGCCTAATTTATTGTTTATGTGTTTTTGAAAGGTTTAATTACACATTTGGCTCCATAAGTATCACGAACTTGCGATTTTGGCCCATAACAAAAACAATAACAACGCAGCCCCCTAAGTATAGCCCCTTTTGTAGTCAAAATTGGCTTGGGGGAGCCAAAACTGCAAAAGGGGGTAGACTTAGGGGGCTAGGTTGATATTGTTTTTGTTAGGGGGCCAAAATCGGAAGTTCGTGATACTTATATGACCAAAAGTGTAATTAAGCCTACTATAAATTATATATGATAAATATAATTTTGCCTAGCCATTTTTTTTATTGTTTCAATTATACATAATGAATATCTTGTATCACTATGAACAAAAATTTGGATTTCCCATCATCAATTGCTATATCAGTAGTTTCTCCAGGTTGAATGGATTTTCACAACTTCTTGGATCCTCTTCTTTGTCCTCAAAAGCTTCTTTCATTGAAGTTGATGACTTTTTTCCACGTTTTTTGGGGCTCACTTTTTAGGGAATCAAATTACAAGGTACTTAACATTTGACCTTAACTGTTTCCATTGTTGTTGTTATTCTTTCATTCATAAGTTTTCTAAATATTTTTTATCAAAAAATTAACTTTCAGTTTAATATTTTTATTTAGGTGCCTGAACCGCAAGACGTTCGTAATGCATATGTTGGTAAAAGAATCAAGGTCTGGTGGCCATTGGACAAGATGTAAGAATCTCAATATTAGCAATTTTCGTAATGGTAACACAATCATATTTTTTACTAAAAATATATATTAATATATTATTGTTAAAATTTGGGGCCTAACTCATCCTTACAAAACCGAATTGTAAGGCGAGGAGTGCCCCCTCTTTATAAACTCTGATCAAGCTTTCTATCTAACCAATGTGGGACTAAATCCGACTAAATCCACCCCCTCAAAGATAAGCCAACATAAGACAATTAGGGGCAGATCGCAATTAAGGTGGAATTACCAACCCACCCCCTCTCGTTCGGGGTGGGATTTCCAACACACCTGAGGTGGAATTACCAACCCACCCCTTCACCTTCGGGGCGGGATTTCCAACAATTATAACTCATCAAAAATAGTCTTACAATTTATCTTTGTTATCAACAAAATAGAGTATGGAAACCGAATCATTGTCATAAGTAGGATGAAGAGAATTCAAAAACAAGATCATTTATTAAGAAGATGAAGATGGTCGTTGTTGATTCCTTTGAACAATGAGGCGTAGCCTAAAGTCGTCATCCCTCTTCTTCTTCAAATACATTAATTGTGATAGCTTTTTTTTCTTCTTGCCAGACACACAACTTCTTCTTGATTCTTCAAGTATTCCTTTTCTAAGAAAACCATTTCATGGTCACTTTCTTTTTTCCTTTTTCTATCACCGTTTCTTTAGCTTCTTTCTGAACAACCATATCGGTGTGAAACTGAAGATCTTGTTGTTTAACAATTACATTGTTGTAGTCTTTCACATGATTACAATCGTCAATAGATATGGAAAAAAGCATCAATATTTTCTTCAGATTTCTCGCAATCATGTGCATCATTTTCAGCAGTAAAATCAGAAGAAGAAAAAATTCTAAAGGAAGGAGTATCCTCAAGATGGGGACGAAATCCAGGCTGGCCACACACATAAATACCGTTTTTGTTAGCTTTGCCTACACGAGTTTTACATTTCCTTGAGCTCAAACTTCTCTTCTGCTTCACAATCTTCTTAACAAAATCTCCATGACCCAACATCGATTGCTTCCACCACTTTACATAACGCATGGTAATTTCTGCCTCAAACAGTCATGGTGCAAAATACAAATTTTTATTAGACATGAGCCTAGAATAGTTTTTCGAAGCAATATACTTTCTATCGTTTAACCTAGCTACATAACTCGAAATATTTTGGTCAATTTCAAATTGAATAGACACTCTATGTGGAAGAAAATCCTCTATACGCTTAAATCCAACAACCTCAAAATCTCTCAAGCATATAGAAAATCAAAGTATTTTTTTATCCAAATCCTTCTTAAATGGTACCCAAATTTCATTATTTGGATAAAAAAAATTCCACACTTCTCAGGATATCTAGCATATGGACGCAAAGAAAATCATTGACACTTGAGTCTAATGCAAACTTAACATTGTCAATTTGCAAGGCCTGAACCTTATTCAACCTAAGCAATAAAGAGTCTATATCATTACCATGGGTGATCAACATGGGTGTGGTTGATAGTTTGTAACCTCTCCCGTATCCAAACTTAACCCAAATAAAAAGGTGATAGAAGAGTAAATTAAACAGAATATATATCATTACCTACAAGATATTTTGACAGATTTTTTTCTTAAATAAAGTTAAGTCCTTATTTATGCTAGCCAAAACAACTGCCACCAAAGCAATTGGATTTCTTCTAGCAAGATTAACACCAACAGAAAACAAACAATTTGTCACCATTTTTTATGAGGAAAAACAAAAATTGACAACCAAGTTAAAAGGAAGGCTTCATGTTCAATTCCATCATATTTTCTTGTCAAAGATTATAGTCTTCTAATGCTTAGTCTCATACCCATAATGAAAAAACAATCATTAGAAGATAACATCATGGAGGTGATGGAAGATTTCATGCTCTCAACAACCAGTGATAGTGAACCAAATCTTAGAACAACCAATTTACTCAAACCTATTGCAAATTCCATTGATGAACCAACTCTTGAAAGATAGCAAATTGATCCTTGAAAGAGGTCAACCTACAAATAAGAATGAAGGTCACACTTACCCATCATTATGGATGGATATGTTCATCGATAAATGTAGTGAAATTGAAAAATTATTGATTAATACTAACGTTGATGTTGTCTTTAAGCAACAGACCCAGTCCTTTGCCATGGACATCTTCTTGATTGGTACCTTGAAACAATTAGATATGATATTTTATGTGCATGATTAATATGATAGTTCTCTCCTCAACACAATTTGTAGATCACATGGGGAATATACCCTTTATTTTAACTCTTTATATAGAGGATGAAAGACTAAGAATGTTAAAAGTGGAAAGTATAACAATTTTTTACTTTTTATTTTATTTTTTTGACTAAAAGAAAAATATAACAATTAGGAAAATATTTTCTGTGCAATAATGAATAAATTCTTTATTTTGCTTATACTGATTTTTCTAATGGTTATATTTTCCTTTTAGTAAAAAAAAAATAAAAAATTGTTATACTTGTCATCTTTAACATTCTTAGCATTTCATCTTTTATATAGTCCCCAATTGATCTACAAACTGTGTTGACGAGAGAACTATCATATTAATCATGCACATAAAATATCCTATCTCATTGTTTAAAGGTACCAATCAAGAAGATGTCCATGACAAAGAATTGGGTCTGTTGGTTAGAGACAACATCAATGTTAGTATCAATCAATAATTTTACAATTTCATTACCTTTATCGTTGAACATATCCATCCATAATGATGTGTAATTGTGACCTTCATTCCTATTTGTAAGTTGCTTTCTTTGAAGGATCAGTTTGCTTTCTTTTAAGAATTGTTTCATCAATGGAATTTGCAATAGGTTTGAGTAAATGGGTTGTTTTAAGAGTTGGTTCACTATCACCAACAGTTGAAAGCATGCAATATTCCTTCACCTCCATGATGTTATCTTCCAATGCTTGTTTATTCATCATGGGTATGAGATTATGCATGAAAAGGCTATAATCTTTGACGAGAAACCATGATGGAATTGAACATGAAGCCTTCCTTGCTACCTGGTTGTCAATTTTTGTTTTTCCTCATAGAAAAATGGTGATAAGTTATTTGTTTTCTATTGCTATTAATCTTGCTAGAAGAAATCAAATTACTTTGCCGCCAGCTGTTTTGGCTAGCATAAATAACGATTTAACTTTATTTAAGAAAACAATTATTGATCTGTCAAAACATCTTATTGGTGATAATATATTTTCTGTTGAATTTACTTTTCTCTCACCTTTTTACTTGGTTCATGTTTGGGTTGGGAGAGGCTCGCAAACTTGCAACCACAACTCATGTTGATCAACCACATAGAACATTTATTGTTGAGGTGGCATAAGGTTCTGGCCTTGAAAATTGGCAATGTTAAGTGTGCATTAGGCTCAACTGTCAATGATTTTCTTTAACGTCCATATGTCAGATATGTTGAGAAATATGGAATTTTTCATTTTCTATTTGTTGAAAGTTTCTAAGCTTATTGGATTTGAGTATATTGAGCTATGTCTTCCGCATAGAGTTTGTATGCAATTTGGAATTGATTAAGATGTTTCAAGTTATGTGGGCTAGGTTCAACAATACAAAGTATATTTCTTGGAAAAAACTACTCTAGGCCCATGTCTGATAAAAATTTGTATTTTCCACCAAGTCTGTTCTAGGTAGATGTGACCATGCATTATGTAAAGTGGTGGAAGCAATTGGTGTTAGGTCATAGAGATTTCATTATGAAGATTGTGAAGCAGAAGAGAGGTATGAATTAAAGGAAATGTAAAGCTCGTGTAGGAAAAGATAGCAAAAGCGGTATTCATGTTGGTGGTCAGCCTAGATTTCGTCTCAATCTTGAGGATACTCTTGCCTTTAGAATTTTTTTTTCTGACGTTCCTACTGAAAATTCTGCACATGATTGTGCAAAAGTTGAAGAAAATATTGATGCTTCTTCCATATCTATTGAGGATTGTAATCCTGTGAAAGAGTCCAACAATGTAATTTAATCCTCTGTAAGTATAATATATATATATATATATATATATATAGCAAACAAAATGATGCAGGATTTTATATCAGTAATAGAAAAAAGCATGGAAAAGTCCCTTATGATATGATGTATTTCATAAGGCACAAAGAGAAAATAATAGAAAAGTCCAACGTGACGAACTTTATCATCTATCTAGATGAGTCTGTAGAGTAGGAAAGACATTTGAGTGTAGCAAGATATGCAGTATTGATGCAAATATTGGATATGATACCGACATTCATATGTGTCAGTGTTGTATTCGTTTTAAGAAGTATTTAATTTGGATTCTTATTGAAAACTTTTAATGGACCAGTAAGGGTGCAACTTCATCAAGGAATTTCATAAAAGCTATTCAGCTACAACACCCAAGAGTAAAATCTGTAAATAATATGTTGATGGAAATCCGATTTGGATGATGATTCCATGAATGATCCACCTATAACACCACATAACAATCCAGTAAGGGTACTTCTTTGAATTCAACTCAATGAAGATTTTCTATTGGAATATATGGGGAATTGGCAATCGTGAATCTAGAATTTTTTTATTTTATTTTTTTATGATACTCATCGTCCCAATTTGATGTTTATTGCTGAGGTGATGGTGAGTTTTGCTCACATTCGACATATGTTTTGTAGAAGTGTTAATGTTACTAATTTTTGTGTGAATGATCGACATTCCATGCTTCCTTCTCATTGGGAGTTATGGGGGGATGATTTGGTAGCAAATGTTATTTTTGTCTCTGACCAATGCATTGATTTGGAGATTAATTGTTATAATAATAATTTTTTTGTAGCGGCCATTTAAGCAAATAATGTAGTTTTTTGTGGTATTTTTAATGATCATACTGGTGCTTTTTTGGGCTGTTTGTCACCCAACATAGGGGCATTTTTGGTTATGGAAGCTGAGTTTTTTGGTTTCATTATTGCAATGGAAATGGCTGCAACTCATAATTGGCGGAATGTTTGGATGGAAAGTGATTCTAAAAGCGCGCTCTTGGCCTTGAAGAATCGCTCAATTTAATAAATTGTATTGTCTCACAAGTTCATGAACAAACTAAATTTCCAAGTTGTGTCATTTTATATCCGATTTAACGAATAGGTTTTTCTCATGCAAACTATATTTTAATATAATTTTTTATTTATGAACTTTTTAGTTGTAATAAAATAGTTCTCTTTTTTTAGTAAAAACTGGTTTTAGTTTGACATTTTTTTTTTCTTCATTTCTTTGGTATGGTGGAGATTTAAGCTAAAATACAATATTTTTCTTAGAGTTTATTAAAAATGATTCTTTTGGGTTATATAAATTTTAATAAAGTTTGTACTGTTTTTGTTATGTTTTTATATGTTGTTGGCATAGGAACTTAAAAGCCGAAAACTTGTTGATATCGGATAACTCAACCAGGTTAATTTTTTTTTATTCACAAGAACGTATCAACCTTTTCAATAGTTCAGGCGATGAATATGGAAAATTAAACTAAAAAAGATTTTTCACAACTTTGACAAATGGATTTTATCTCTTGTCTTGTAACTAAGTGTTATCGTACCTTCTTGTATGGCCTGGTCAACTGCCACTTCTTTCATGTAAAGATCTTCTAGTTGTTCAACCTAAACTTTCTTCAATCTCTTTTTGTATTTTAAGCATCACTATCCATTCTGAGTAAACTTGTTTGGAGACGACTTTGATTGATCATAGATGAACCCTTTAATGGAGGTTACAAGCAGCATGCTCGTAATAATCTTTAAAGACGACGTAATCACTTGAAAGGATCTCAATGCACACATTATCTTGTTGTGAATATCCGGATGAAATGCGGGAAGGTTATTGAATGATCCTATTTAAAACAACTTTGTTTTAAGAGAAGCTACCTCGTCCATCTTGGTGGATATTTATTTCAACATTTGGTCTAGGATTTGTTCTAAATCCACTCGATTTATCCTTATAGGTGAACAAGTTACAAATAAAAGAAGCATGGTGTCACTTAATTTAGAAAGAAAAAGGATTCATTGGAACTAGGTCAAAACTCAGTAAAACTTGACAGTTAGGCATTTCACTTATGTTCGTTGTTTATAACGTCACTCAAAAATTATATATCCATGAGCACGGGAACTTTTTCTCATGAAGTTGAACACATGTGGGTACAGGAAATAAAAAATATCGTAATAGAGGGAAGATCAAGTCAAATGAGACATGTCTTATACCACCCATAGTTAGAGGATTCGCGCGCTACTCACACAATTAGTTGAGAAAAGATAAATTATGTGTGACATGTCGTTTCGGCCAAAAGTACTAGTGTTTTCCTATAAATATTGGTGTTGGAAATCCTGCCCCGAGTGTGAAGGCGTGTGTTGGTAATCCCACCTTAATTGTGATATGCCCCTAGTTTCCTTGTATTGGCTGGTCTTTAAGCGGGTGGATTTAGCCCCACGTCGGTTAGACAGGACGCTTGATAAGAGTTTATAAAGAGGAGCCACTCCTAACCTTATAAGCCTGTTTTATAAGGATGAGTTAGGACCTAAATTTCAACATGGTATCAGAGACTATCCATGATCTACCGTTGGGATTCCACATTTCCACGCTTCATTCCCATTGGGTCTGAGCGTGGGGGGTGTGTTCAAAATCTCACCCCGAGCGTAAGGGGGTGTGATTGTAATCCCACCTTAAGTGAGATCTTCCCGTAGTTTCCTTGTGTTGTCTTATCTTTAAGGGGGTAGATTTAGTCCCACATCGGTTAGATAGGACGCTTAATAAAAGTTTATAAGGAGGAGACACTCCTCACCATACAAACCGGTTTTGTAAGGATGGATTATGCCCCAAATTTCAACATGGTATCATAGTCTATACAAGATCTACCGTTGGGATTCCGCATTGCCACACTTCATGTCCATTGGGTCTGAGCGTGGGGGGTGTGTTAGAAATCTCGCCCCGAGCGTAAGGGGGTGTGCTAGTAATCCCACCTTAATTGCGATTTGCCCCTAGTTTCCTTGTGTTGGCTTGTCTTTAAGGGGATGAATTTAGTCCCACATCGGTTAGATAGGACGCTTAATAAGAGTTTATAAAGAGAAGACACTCCATACCTTACAAGCTAGTTTTGTAAGGATGAGTTAGGAAAAACAAGTCAAACATGGTGGACTCTAGCACCACGCACCCCATAAATGAGAGGTGTAACACCCTCAAACCCCATATGCAAAATTAATACTAATTTAACATATTATTTACTAGGTACAAGGTGCTACGCCTTCAATAATACAAAATCATGCATAATTCATTTTCAAAATCATACATAGTCGCAACGGATTTGTAACATAAAACAACATAAAGTCATTGTCTCAACATCTCAATATACATCACCATAAAACATCCAAGTTTCTCAAATGCATAGAATTCATAAAAGAAATAAAACGCCTGACACATTCTAATTAGAGCCTGCAACTAGACACTAAAATCAAGCATAAAAGTGAGGAAGTGTCAAACTATCCCCGAGTACTCACAAAGATCATGCATCCTCAATCCTGCACGTCTATACCATCTAAATGAGTGGCATAGACGGAAACCAACAAAAGGGTGAGGAATACTTAACATAGGAAATCATGAACATACAAATAAATTCAAGGTAACAAATATCATATATTCAGCAATTCAATATCTCAGATAATATTCTTACACAATTAGGCACATAAATTCTCAAATTGTAATATGAAGATATATCACATTCGTACAATATCACCTTACCACCAAATCAATTCACATTATTCACATTTCAACACCATCATTACAAGTGCACAAAGATCACCAACGATTCACATATTTATACACACATCATCACATATAATCACATAATTGAATACATGACTCTCATATCAAATCCATATGCATGCAATGTTTAGGACACAACTCTACATGTATGTGGTACCCATTTGGATATCAGAGGTCTATTACCGAGTGATCCCTTGTATTCGTGATTATAAGACTATGATTGCATGGACTTAAAGTATAGACTCGATAATGCACATCACAAAAACTCATCATTATATAATTCACACCATTATATAATATATCTTCACACCAAACTCATCATTGCGTTATTCAATCGATACATCCACACATCAACAATTCATCATCATCGCACATTCATAACATCAAGTTTATCACACTAACATTCATCATTCACATTCAAATATATGCAAGGTCCATGGTTTAAACTCCGGTCACCACAAAAGAAAAAAAGACAAACCATATGTAAAATATATATTCCCAAAAAAAATATAACAAATATATAATATAAATCTTTATATTTTCTAATGACACCAAAACATTCTAAGAAAATTTATTTAAGGAGGGTATATTTGAAAGTGAAAAAGTCGCTACAAATATGATTTTGATCATTATCTATATACTAGCTTTTTGTTGTAGTCCCTCAAAAAAATTTCTTCGACTTTTAATCTCCTAAAATTTTTCCACATTCACTTATGGCACCTCCTTAATTTAAAGTAAATTCATATTTTTGCATAAAATTTGTAATATTATAAGAATCTCTCCCAAAAAAATCAAAATTTTTGAAAAAAAAATTGAATTAAATATGAAATATTATATTTTTGTTGGTTAAAAATTCATATTTAATTTATGTTTTGTTAAAAAATTATAATTTTTTTGGTTGAGATTTTTATGATATTCTACACAATTTCATTAAAAAATACATGAGTTGGTTTAAAAATAAGGACAAAAAGTTGTAATTGAAATTTTTATAAGGATTAAAAGTTGAAGGAAAATTTTAGAGAGAATAAAACGAAAAGTATCTATTGAGAACAAAAATATATTTAATATTGATTGATGTGTATAAATTAGTTGAAAACAATCACAATTTGTGGTTTGTATTAGTGCATTTCTTCATCTATAGAGGATATTCTTCATTGTTTACGTGATTGCTCGCACTCTAAAGAGCTTTGACTCCGCTTGAATATGGGGGCGTTATAATAATTTTTTCTCTAAATTTGATGTCAAGGTTTGGCTTCATCAAATGACAAAGGGTACTTCCTTTATTTTCTTTGTTGCACGAGTATGGTATGCTTGGTGTTGGAGAAACAATGTTATTTTTGTGGATCACCATTGGCGTATTCAACATGTGGTGCGAAAGAATTTTTCGTTAAATGATGAATGCATTTCTTACTATCCCAATCCTGGTTTGGACCCACACTTATGCTACTAACATCCTTCATATTAGAGACGTTTTACATGAAAATGGAAATACAACATTGGTGCATGTTCTTAGGTTACAAAACATGTGTGCAGATTTTATGGCTAAGGACGGATTGCATGCAAGGTGCTCTGCCCACAGGAACTGCCCCCCGCCTAGCATGGAATCTTTCATCCTGAGAGATAAGCTTCGAACTTAATTCCGACTCTCTCTTTTTTTCTTTTTCTTTTTGTCTCGTTACATTGTAACACTAAAAGAAAAATTGTTTATCGATCAATGTTAATTTTTGTTGTTGAATAATATTGGTCAATGTTAATGAAATGCGTATGTTTTTTTTGGTTGACAAAAACAAAATGATATTCATTCATTCAAATCGAGAGATTATGTAACGACCTGATTTTTCGGACATTAATTATCAAAATTCTTAGTGAAAAGACGAATAATTTCTATAAAATAAATAATAGTATTAGTAACGTGAAACTCATCAACTCTAAAATAAACAATAAATAATCTTCTCTTTGAATTTCTAAAATAGTGAATTTTACATAAAAATCTATTATCCCTAATAACAAGATACTTGGCCTTTTTCCTACCCAAGGCTACACCTAGCTGGTCAAAGTTCTGGATGCTTGTAAAAAGTTTTCTCAACAAGGCTAATACCAGTGTCGGAATATATCAAGCCTCCAAATATGCACCACTAGCGTCTTCTTCTACTATATCACTTTGCCTCCCTGACGTCACCGCCAAGGAGGAAACACGGATCGACAGTCATCTGTCCAAAAGTAAGGGTCCTCTCCAACTAACCAACATGGTACAAATAGGCATGCAACATAGATTTCATGAAAATAAAAATAAATGAAACATACACGACACGTTGCTCCAGTTTCATAATCATCACCCCTAGCACCAAGTTCCACTCTGACTAAAATGCGTTAGTCCCTAATGGTCAATCTATTTGTCCATGCTCATGATCCGGATTTCACCTCTAAACGGAGCCAATTGTCCCACCATTGGACAATATACCCCACCATTGGGCAATACCCCACCATTGGATAATAACTCCTAAAAATTCAATTTTCAGTACCCCACCATTGGACATTATTCTGAATCATCTAATGCATATGAATCGTCACTACCCCACCATTGGGTAATAACTCCTAAAACTCGATGTTCGGTACCCCACTGTTGGGCATTTTTCTAAGTCATCTAATGCATGAATGTCTCCGTAAATACCCCACCATTGGGTAACAACTCCTTAAATCTAAGTCTAGTATCCCACCGTTGGATATAGTTTAGAATCACCATTTAGTTACTTAAGGTTATGCATCCATAAACAAAGATTATTTATGTTAAAATAACACCACACAAATAATAACACATAATATTCATACAAAAGCAAACCACCAAGATAATTATCACAACATCATTATATAACACATAATCATTCATTTCAAAACAACACCATTATGACAATTATCATAACACAATTATATACACATATACACGTACGGAAGCGCGTGGAGTGATGCCCTTACCTTTGCAATAACAGTTCTCAACTTTTTATGCAGCAGTCTTGGTTATACTACCTCACAACCTTAACAAATAAAGATGTACTAACATAGTTTCAAACTTAGGGTACTCTTGATCCTTATATATTAAAGGCTTTGGTTTGAAGTTACGGTATAATTTTCAACTAACTTGTGCCTAGTTATTTGGTTCTATCAAAATATAATCTTTTAATTACTAAGGAAACACGGTTATTCATTAGCACTATAATCAGAATGAATTGAAAACTTTTAAAGCAATTTGACAAGTAACAATAAAGATCTTACATAATATTTACTTGATTAAAATAATTTCAAACTAGTTTAAGTTTAAATTAAAGCATAATTATCATTTCATCTATTACATTTAAAACATGGTCTATACCTAAATTCTTATACTACAAGTTTTCACTATGAACTTAAATTAATCAAGTATATAAATTAAGATCATTTTGTTTGGTCATCCAAGTAGAATTTTTGTTCAAAACTTCACGCTAGTTTCATTACTGTACTTGCAGAAAAAGTACGGTAAGGATTCTAGGGTTAAGAATCGTAGACTAGGGTTCTAATCTAGGGTTTTTAGACTGAATAATCGATCCTTTTAGAATGACCCCAAGGGGGTTATTTATAGCCTGCTAATGGGCTTTTTCCTGCGTGACTTAAGCTCTAAGAAAGCAGGGTTTTAGTCTTTTTAGCTCACTTAGGCGGTTTAGGGCGACTTCTAGAGGTTTCTAGAAGCCGAGGTGGGCGGCGTCCTGAGGAGGACGCGCCTAGACCTTCATCGTCCCTTCTATAGGGCGCCTAAACCCTTCCAGAGGGCTTTTAACCCTTAGGAATATTTATGACGGTCCACAGCCCCCTAAGCACGAGGCTTGGAACGAGGCGAAGTGATTAATAATGCAAAAAACCTCGTTGGTGTTTTCAGGATTTTAGGCGAGGTGATCGTCACTTAATCTCTCTTTTTCATCTGACGGTCCAGCTTTACCGACTCTTGCGTTCAGATGGCGTGCTAACATTTTGCCTACTCTTCAACACGTGTTGACGATCTGCTGAACGCGCACGTTTTTTGAGGAACTGAAAGGTTTATTTTTCCCTTTAAAAGAGGCGAAAACCAACCTCCCTCCTCATTTCATTTTGCCGTTTCCGTTTTCTTTCTCCTGTTTGTGAAAGAACATTCTTCTCCTTCTTCCTCCGCCTTCGCCTGTTCGTTTGCAGTTTTTCAGGTAATTCACTTGTTTCTCTCCTCTTTTTACTTTGTTTTTAGCAAAACCATGGTAGTAGTGAGGGAGTGCGACGAGAGTGGGAGAGAGGTATTCCCTTCGGATCCTTTAGACCGGCAAAAACTACGATTACAATGTTTGAATCATGCAACTCGAAAAAATGGTTTAATCGATTGGAAAGTGTATGATTCCACTTATTTTAGTCATATGACTTTCTCCGACATTTCTAGCGAGAGTGGCTGTAGCGATTCTGACAATAGTGATTGTGTTTTATTATATTCGACCTTAGGAACAAGTCGTGGAAAAGATATCAACGAAGTTTCTTCCTCAGACATGGTTCGTGAACAGGGTTCCCAACTTGCATGTCCCGAGTACGATATTGAGAATTTTTCAGACGACGTGCAACGTTATGAGTCCACGTATAGTGATCAGGCGAAGGTAAACTTCCTTAGGAGTAAACTCTCAATTTCGTCGACGACAAGAGAAGAGGATATCGCCTTGGCGCCCTGTCCCCCAGGCGAGAAAGTATGTTCTAGGCGCCCAAAAGGGGTGAAAGAGATTTTCCATATGTATGCCGCTGTGTTAGAAGAATTCGGGGTGAGAATTCGCTTTACCCTTTTCGAGATGGACGTTCTTCGTCTGCTCAATGTTGCCCCCACTCAAATTCATCCTAACAGTTGGGCCTTTATTCGAGGTTTCGAGATCTTATGCGACGCCCTAGACATGGTTCCTACGGCCGGAGTCTTTTTCCATTTCTACGGAACAAAAGGAGTGGACAAGGGATCTTGGGTTCCTATTAGCGCTCACCCTGGGAAGCAACTTTTTCCTCCATTTTCCTCAAACTTTAAGAAGGATTGGAAAAAAAGTTTCTTAAGAGTTCAAGCAGCAAAAGACTCTTCAGTTAGCGTTGTGAGTGTTGCGGGCGAGGTAAGATTTCCCTTAGGGTGGACTGCCAATCCATTGGCTGTATCCGGTTATCATTATCAGAAGATGACTCCTTACGAACAGGGGGTAGTTGGTTTTTTAGATCGGATGAGGCGCACAGACATTCGAAAACTTCTAAACAAGGAAGGGGATACGAAGGATCTCGAATTGTATCTTCGTGAGTGCTGACGATTCAAATTTTATTGTTTTTCTTTTCCTTTCTTTTATGTCTTCTCTTTACGTTCTTTTGGTTAATTTTTCTTTATTGATGTGGCTTTATTTTCCCCATTTGTACAGTGCCAATGCTGCCTTTGTCTGGAAAAGAAAGAAGGAAATACCTTGAGGCACTCAAGGAAAAGAATGCTTCTGGAGAGCATATTGCAAGTGATCTAGCTGGGGTTATTCTTCGCAAAGCTGCAAGGAAGAGAGATCACGTATCAAGCTCTGACCCCGCCACCGGCGAGGTGGATATCGTGGCTGAGAAGAAAGCTGAAGGTGAGGAGGCCGTGGACGAAGTGCACGATTTGACCGTCTGTCCTCAAGCAAAAAAAAAGAAGACAACAAGGAAAGGAGGCGGAAGAGCTCTATCTGTAGAAGCCGAAACGGCTTTTGAAACTTCACTCTAGCACCGTGATTTCAATTATCGCCAGTACATGGAAGAGCACGTCCCGTTCTCAGCGGTGGATAAGGATGCTGCATTTCATGGGAAGTTCGACGAATTGGTGCAAGATGCTGGCACCAGTGCTTTGCGAACACTATGTTACATACAATCCATGGAGAAAAAATATGAAGCTCTGGAAAAAGAGTATCAAAATTCTGTCAAGGATGTGGAGAAATTTAAGCATAAGGCGACAGCTTTTGAGGAGCGGGTGGAAGGGCTTCTGAAGGACAAAACCGTGTTAGAGAAAAACATTGCTGATGCTGAAAAAGAGAAGACTGTATGGGAGGAAGAGAAGAAAAACTTGGAAACTCAGAATGCTAAGTTACAAGGCGACTTGGTTAAAAGTCAAGATGAGGTGGAAAATGGAAAAATGGCCCTTGTCAGTTACTTTGAGGATGGGTTTGAGAGAGCGAAATCTCAAACACTGCACTTTTATCCAGACTTGGACTTATCTGGTTTGAACTCCCTGATGATCGTTCAAGATGGCGAGTTAGTGGAGGAACCTTGAAGACGCATAGTCGCCAGTTTTATTTGATCTTGTATTTTGTGGCGCTTTCTTTTGTAATATTCGCCACTTTTGGCAAACTTTGATAAGACTTTATTTATTTTGTTTATTATCGTAATTTTTGTGGAAGTTTCCCGTTTTTTATCAAAAT
This sequence comes from Medicago truncatula, assembly GCF_003473485.1. NCBI lineage: Eukaryota > Viridiplantae > Streptophyta > Magnoliopsida > Fabales > Fabaceae > Medicago > Medicago truncatula. The sequence goes on from NC_053048.1 coordinate 12,778,240, forward strand.
TTGGCTTGACCCTCTCAGTAAGGACTTATTCCTTTTGAAAAAATTAAACCTTTATGGATATTTTGCTCGTTCGATAATTATTTATTATGATAGAAAGATCTTGCCTATCAATTTTTTATGAAAACGCTCCCTTTCATGAGTTCGCTGATTTTAATAGTCCTTTTAAGGCTTAAAAACTTTTCACAAGTGGTTTGTTGAATGTTAAAATACGAGTAGCCCTTTTAATAGGTCGTATTAACCAGTCGCCTTTAAGAAGGTCGTACTAACCAGTCGCCTTTAAGAAGGTCGTCGTAATTTTTAAAGTCTCAGCAGCCTTTAAGAAGGTCATACTGGCCGGGATTTTTAGTCGCCTTTAAGAAGGTCGTACTAATTTTTAAAGTCTCAGCAGCCTTTAAGAAGGTCATACTGGCCGGGATTTTTAGTCGCCTTTAAGAAGGTCGTACTAATTTTTAAAGTCTCAGCAGCCTTTAAGAAGGTCATACTGGCCGGGATTTTTAGTCGCCTTCTGTCAATCGTTTTCCTTCTGTCACAAAAAACTAAAAAATGAAAGACCAGTGCACAAGTAGTGAGAAGAATTTAGGGTGCCTCGTTAAAAACCCTGCCCTTGCAGGGGAAAAAGAGTGCGCCCCTAAATCTTTATTAATTATAATAATTGTTCGAAAAGCAGAGAATAATAAAACATAGTAAAACTTTAACTATAGTAATGTCGAAGATTAACAACATTCCAAGTTCTAGGAACTGGGTTTCCATTTAGTTCTTCAAGTTTATAGGCTCCATGGCGTAACTTTTCTTTCACTCTATAAGGACCCTCCCAACTAGGCAGTAATTTTCCAATCCTGGTTGGGGCGACCACTTGTTTCAGAACCAAGTCACCTTCCTTCATGCTTCTTGGTATGACTTTAGATTTATATCTCCGTGCTGCTCTTTGTTTGGCTGCAAATTCCCTGATGTGTGCTGCTTCCCTTACTTCGTCAATCATGTCCATAGTACATTCAATTCCTACTTCATTGGATTCCTCAGAAAAATGTTCTCTTCGCCAAGTTGGGGTATCTATTTCTACTGGGAGCATAGCATCAGCACCGTATACCATAGTGAACGGCGTTTCCCCAGTGGTAGAGTGTGGAGTTGTATGATATGACCATAACACCTATGCTTGACATTTTATTCACAATACTTACTTACTATTTTCTTTTTAAGTCATTATTCTACTTGGTAATGAATTATTCAAATGTCAAAAATTATTTTTATAAAATTTCTGTAAATATATAGGACTTACCTCGTACAATTGTTCTGCCCAGAGTCCTTTGGCTTCCTCCAGCTTCTTTTTGATGCCGTTAACTGTCATTTTATTAGCGGATTCTGCCTGACCATTGGCTTGAGGGTGAATGACGGAAACAAATTTGGTTTCTATCCCCAGCTGCTTGCAAAAATTTATGACTTTAGAACTTGCGAATTGTGTCCCATTATCTGTCACAATGTATTTTGGAAGACCAAAACGGCAGATAATCTTCTTCCAGTAAAACTTCACCACTCGTTCTGCTGTGATTCTTGAAACCGCTTCTGCTTCGACCCATTTTGTAAAATAGTCCACGCCCACAATGAGGAATTTTAACTGTCCAGGGGCTTGTGGGAAAGGCCCCACGATATCCACCCCCCACTTATGGAAAGGCCACGGAGAAAAAACAGACGTGAGCTCGTTAGCAAGGGCGTTCATTTTATCAGAAAAACGTTGACATTTATCACACTTCTTTACGAATTCACAACAATCATGAGCCATTCTAGGCCAGTAATACCCAGCCCGTAATAGCTTTGCAGCAAGAGATCGCCCGCCAATATGGCTACCACAAACTCCCTCATGAACCTCTAAAAGGACCAACTCCGTTTCATCCTCGCCCAAACATCTAAGCAATGGTGAGGCTCTTCCCCGTTTATATAGTTTGCCGGCGATCACCACGAATTTGGTCGCCCTTCTTCTGACTAATTGAACATCTTCATCATTTTTGGCGACGAAAGATCCCGTCAAAAATTTCAACAGTGGAGTCATCCATCCTTCAGGCTCTTGGTTTAACTCGAAAACTGCCTTCTCTTCGGTACTAGGAGCTGATATCACCTCTTGAATTACTGTTCGATTATTTCCCGGCTTCTTGGTGCTAGCCAGTTTAGCCAACAAATCAGCCCGTGAATTTGATTCTCTTGGGACATAAATGGCTTCAAAGAATTGAAAATCACTAGCTAGCTTCCGTACCCTAGCTAAATACTTGGAAAGTTGCTGATCTTTGGTTTGGTACTCCCTAGAGATTTGATTAGTCATTAATTGAGAATCGCTTCGCGCTCTAAGATTTTTTGCTCCCATCTCTTGGGCTAACAACATCCCAGCTATCAGAGCTTCATATTCTGCCTGATTGTTACTAGCCTTGAAATCAAATTTTAAAGATTCCTCGATGAGCAAGTCGCCCGGCCCTTCCAAGATAATGCCGGCTCCGCTTCCTTTTATATTGGAGGAACCGTCCACTGATAACAACCATACATGAGGGAGGGATTCTTGTATTGGCGATGTAAACTCCACCACGAAATCTGCTAGAACTTGAGACTTGATGTTATTTCTAGGGGCGAACTGGATGTCATACTCCGATAACTCGACAGACCAAGATAGCATTCTTCCCGCCAAGTCCAGTTTACCCAGAATTTGCTTCACAGGGTAATTTGTTCTGATTACGACTTTATGACTTTGAAAATACGGGCGTAATTTTCTGGCAGTTACTATAACAGCCAACGCTAATTTTTCAATTTTCTGATAGCGTAATTTTGCTCCTTTGAGGACTCTGCTCACAAAATAAATCGGCTTTTCTCGATCGTCAGTTTCTTCCACCAGTACAGAGCTTAATGCATTTTCAGAAACCGAGAGATATAAGAACAAAATCGCCCCCTTTGTAGGGCGATGTAGAATGGGCGGTGTAGTTAAAAAATGCTTGATCCTGCTGAAAGCTTCGTCACACTCCTGATTCCATTCAAACTCTTCCTTCTTTTTTATTGTAGTAAAAAAGGCGAAAGCTTTATCTCCAGAGCAAGATAAGAACCTTGATAACGCCGCCAACCTCCCTGTTAGCTGTTGTACTTCTCTGATATTGCATGGGTTTCTCATGTTAATGATCGCCTAGCACTTGTCCGGATTAGCTACGATACCCTTTTTTGTTAAGAGAAAACCCAAAAACTTTCATGCTTGAACTCCGAACGTGCATTTCGTGGGATTGAGGCACATGCTGAACTTCCTACTTTGCTGAAAAATTTCTTTCAAATCATCTGAGTGGGATTGATTCTCAGAAGTTTTTACCACCAAGTCATCAATATAAACCTCAAGGTTTCTTCCGATCTGTTTGCTGAATATTGTATCCATAGATCGTTGAAAAGTTGCACCTGCGTTTCGTAGACCAAAAGACATAACCCGATAGTGATAGTTTTTCTGGTTAGTCATGAAGGCGGTTTTGGGAGCATCCAATGGGTCCATTTTAATCTGATTGTAACCAGAATATGCATCCATGAAACTCAGGGTTTTGTAGCCAAACGCGTTATCTATCAAGTGATCAATACTTGGGAGCGGATACGGATCCTTTGGACAAGCCATATTAAGGTTCGTATAATCGACACACATTCTCCACTTTCCTGATGCTTTCTTTACGAGGACAGTATTTGCGAGCCAGGTGGGATACTTTATCTCACAAATGAAGTGTGCTTCCTGTATCTTTTTTACCTCTTCATCCACTGCCTTTCTTTTTTCTTCTCCCATCTTGCGTTTCCTTTGAACCACTGGTTTGACAGATATTCTGACCGCCAGATGATGACAGGCGACCTCAATATCTATTCCGGGCATGTCGGAAGGCGCCCAGGCGAACAAATCAACATTTTCTCTTAAAAGCTGAACCAGGATTTCCTCTTCTGACCCGCTAAGGGATGTCCCAATCTTTGTGATCTGATGTGGCAAAGGACCAATAACAACATCTTTTACTTCTTCGATAGGTTCTATCCTTTCTTGGGGAAAATCCTCACAGGGATCAAGGTCTATAACCTGGACTTCGAGTTCCTTGCACTTTTTAAGTTTGAGGCTGGCGTGATAACATTCGCGTGCTACCTTTTGATCGCCATGCACCGTTCCTACTCGCCCGTTGTCAAGCGGATATTTCATTAACAAATGTTTTGTGGACATGAATGCGTCCAGAAGGTTGATAGAGGGACGACCAATGATTACATTATAAGAACTGGGTGAGTTTATTACCAAGTATCTTACCTTAATTGATTTTTGTTGATCTCCAGTGCCAAAAACTGTTTTTAAAGTGACGTATCCCCGTACGTGAACTCTTTCGCCCGTGAAACCTGAGAGGGTTCCGTTAAACGGCTGGAGCTGTTCCTCGCTTAAACCCATTTTGGAGAAAGCATCGAAATATAAAACATCCGCCGAGCTTCCAGTGTCTACCAGAACCCTTTTAATCTCCCAGTTGAATAACTGAACAGAAATTACTAGTGGGTCATCGTCGTGGGGGAGTACTCGCCCAAAATCTTCAGATGAGAAAGTAACATCTGGGTATTTTTTGGGCAATGAAGAACTGTCTCCTAGAAGCATTACCTGGCGAACGTACTTCTTTCTTGAATTACTTGACTCCCCGCCGCTAGCAAATCCTCCAGAAATAGTGTGTAAAGTGTGCTTTGGTTCAGGGTTAGGCTTGTCTTCTCGCCTCTCACTGTGATGTTTCTCCTTAGCATAACCACGTAATTTTCCATTGAGTAAGAGCTTCTCAATCTCCCTTTTTAGATGAACACAATCGTCTGTGTTATGACCTTGTATCAAGTGGTACTTGCACCAAGCGTCCTTGTCCGGACCCATGAATTTTGAGCGATTGAGAGGAGGTGGCGGGATGATTTTGGACTCAAAAACTTCCTTGAGGATTTTCTCAGGGTGAGTATTTAAAGGGGTAAAGAGCTCGGGAATGTAGCGTTGCTGGTTTCTTTCATATGGCCTCTTGAACGTCCCTCTGTCTCTGTTAGGAGGGACATAATGGTTTCTTCGCTCTCCACCGGAGCTTCCTTTTTCCTTAAGATCTCTAGCCCTCTTTTCAGCATTGCTTTCTTCACCTTTCACATAGCACTCGGCACGAGCTATTATCTCTTCCATTGAGTCAGCCGGCTTTTGGGCGAGTGACTCATTAAATTGCCCCGCCCGTAAGCCGTTCTGAAATGCGCCGACAAAGACTTCTTGGTTGGGGTTGGAGACTTTAATTGTTGAATCATTGAAACGGGCGAGGTATTCCCTCAGCGATTCATTCGGTCCTTGCCGAACGTTGAACAAACTAGTTGATATCACCTTCCGGTGGCGGGTCCCGGAAAACTGTTGTGTGAATTTCTTCGTCATGTCTTGGTAACTCGCGATGGAGAAACGAGGAAGGCTCATGTACCATCGCAAAGCTGCATCAGCAAAAGTTCCCGCCAAAAGCTTGCACTTAAGGGAGTCAGCAACTCCATAAACGGACATTCGAGTGTTGAAGACGGTTACATGCTCAGAAGGATCGCCTCTTCCATCGAAAGATGGTAGATGAGGCGGTTTAAAGTTATCGGGAACCGGAGCGTTCCATATTTCAGTTGAAAACGGTTGAGGCTCTGGCTCATCCAAATCGCCATGATGAGAGTCGGCCCTTTCTTGCTGTTGCACTTGTTGGATAGTTTCGACTGAGGCGAGAAGTGCCTCATTCTGCTCCAACAATTGGGTGATTTGACTCCTCATTGTTTGTGCTTCTTCAGGTGTTGCCATGATGGTTTTTCTCTAAATCGTACGTGAGGTGCGATTTAGGTTTGAGTAAAGGTTAGGGACCAAATCGCAGAGAAGACTACGACTTGGTTCGATCTTTGGATCGGAAACTTGATACAAAGACTCGTGGTCAAGGCTAGTTTTACCTTTTCCCACAGACGGCGCCAACTGTACTTGCAGAAAAAGTACGGTAAGGATTATAGGGTTAAGAATCGTAGACTAGGGTTCTAATCTAGGGTTTTTAGACTGAATAATCGATCCTTTTAGAATGACCCCAAGGGGGTTATTTATAGCCTGCTAATGGGCTTTTTCCTGCGTGACTTAAGCTCTAAGAAAGCAGGGTTTTTAGTCTTTTTAGCTCACTTAGGCGGTTTAGGGCGACTTCTAGAGGTTTCTAGAAGCAGAGGTGGGCGGCGTCCTGAGGAGGACGCGCCTAGACCTTCATCGTCCCTTCTATAGGGCGCCTAAACCCTTCCAGAGGGCTTTTAACCCTTAGGAATATTTATGACGGTCCAATTACGTAACTCTTATACTATAAAACAAAAGTTTATGGTTAATTAACAACATAAAGGTCTCAGGTTTCCTAATAGTCATGCTTCCTAAAGAATTCATTGAAATTTCTTTCATTTTAAATCATTGAATAAGTAGAAGATGTTTTCCAAAAGCAGTATGATTTCCACTATAAAAATACTTAAAACGGTGTGCTTGCGTCGGATAGTTTGTTTATAGAACTGTACACAATCCTATTTGTTTCTATACCTAAGCAGTTGAAACAAAGCAAAAATAACTTGTGTGCCCTATATGATACTCGATAAAAATAGGGAATGATTTTGGTTCATCAATAATAGTTGCAATGAAGAGTAATAATAAAGAGGTGATTTCAGGTCAAGAATTGACCAAAAACCACCCCTCAATGAAGAAACTGGAAGAGAAAATCTAGAGAGAGAAAACTAGGGTCGGCTTGTTGGAGAGGGAGAGGTATGAAATTGGTCTTTTTTTTATTTACATGAATTAAATATGATTTTTTAATTAAATATGAAATTTTATATTTCTGGTGGTTAAAAATTCATATTTTGTTAAAAAATTCTTTTTTTTTTTTGTTGAGATTTTTACGATATTCTACACATTTCTACACAATTTCATTCAAAAATATATGAATTGACTTAAAAATAAGGACAAAAAGTTGTAATTGAATTTTTTATAAGAACTAAAAGTCGTAGGAAAATTTTAGAGAGAATAAAACAAAAAGTTTGTATAGAGAACAGAAACATATTTAATATTGATTGATGTGTATAAATTAGTTGAAAAAAAATCACAATTTGTGGTTTGTATTAGTTTATGGGTCAATGTTAATTTATTTTTTTTAATAATATCGGTCAATGTTATTTATATATTTTTTTGAAAGAATATCGGTCAATTTTAATGAAATTTGTATGTTGTTATGGTATAAATTTGTTACTTATTTAACAAGAATTGAGTTAAATTGGCAAAACCGCTGCCTCTCATCCTCCTCCTTACGCCCAAACCCTAGCTTTCATTCTCACCATCTAAAATGTCCTCCCCACGTTCAATTTCAACTGTCGACAGAATCAGCGCCCTTCCTGATTCTGTTATCTGCCACATTCTCTCTTTTCTCCCTACCAAACAATCTGCTGCCACAAGCATTCTCTCCAAAAGATGGAATCCATTGTGGCACTCAGTTTTCACTCTCGACTTCGACGACCATGGCTTTGCAGATTTCGCTACATTCAGATATTTCGTCTTCTGTGTCATGCTTGCGCGTGACCCCACCTTGCCTCTTCGATCTTTCCGCCTCAAATGTGGTGCCTCCCAGGGATGCGACCCACAAGATATCAATCGATTTGTTCGCGCTGCTGTGCAACGAGGAACTCAGAATTTCATCATGGAGACGGATTTGGTTAAAACTGATAGAGAATTTCTAACCGAATTAGGTTCTACAGTTTCCACAATTTTCAATTCTAGAAACCTTGTGGTTCTTAAGTTGAAAACATTATTAGTGACCGATCTTCCTCAAATCAATTTTCCCTTACTCAAAACTCTCCATTTGAAAAAGGTTTACATTCTAAGAGATTTTAATAAGCTTATCGAGGGGTGTCCCATTCTAGAGGAGTTGGAAATAACAACTTCTTTTCTATTTAGGTTTTCGAAAGATGGTATTGGAGAGTTTAAACACTCCAATTTGGTCAGAGTTAACATTTCTAAATTTGGTCCACAAAATTTTCCATTTGCTTGGATTTGCAATGCAAAGATTTTGCGTTTAGAACTGGTATGACTATCACTACTCATCGCTAGCTAAAGTTATATTAAGTTGGAACTTATTTCAAATGTTTGTCTTTGTAACCCACGCAGCAACGTAGCGAGGATCAAGTTCACGCTTTTCATAACTTAACTCACATGGAGCTTATATTCACATCAAATTGGCGTACCAAATGGAAGTGGTTGCTAGAAATGCTGAAGAATTGCCCTAAACTTCAAAATCTTACCCTTCACAAGGTTGTACTTATGTCAATGATAATAATTTTTTTGTAACTCGATCTACTTTCAACTAATTTAATTTTTTTTTCTTTTTATGTGGATTTTGACAGCTTTATGGACATGGTATTGATGAGGATGATTGGAAGGAACCAGAAATTATTCCAAACTGCCTTTCCTCTCAACTAAGAACATGCTCGCTTATAGATTACAAAGGCATGAAGTGTGAGCTTCAGTTTGCAGAGTATGTTTTGAAGAATGCCAACTTACTGCGCACGATGACAATTAGTGCCTCTCCAGGGGATTTAACTTTAAAGCACCAAATGCTAATGGATTTATCTTTGTGTCCAAGGGGCTCTATTGCATGTAAACTTTCATTCATTTGATTGAAGAAGGTTAGGACACGTCTACTTTAAGTCCTATTTTCTAACGTTATATTAGATTCATTTGTTAGCTAGTACCGCCTTTCAGGTAAGTTTTATTAGGTGACAAGCCAATTGAGTTGCTCACTCTCTAAGTTAAAAATATGTTTGTCAAGTATGTCTTTTCGCTCGCCCACACGAAGGCATAGGTTGTGCACCTGAATGCACAACTAAAGATTTAAAATGTAGTTCTACGACTCTATGCTAATGCTATTAGAGTAACTTTTTTTATCTTTTTACATAATTACACAAACTAAATAATTGAATGTGAGTGTGCTTTAATGGAAAATTGACAACGTGGTCTTAGTTTGTTTTAAAGTCTGTCAGTCAAGTTCAATACAATACAGTGTTTTCGAATGTCGGCCATGGAGGATATCGGTGGCGATTTTTGGGCTTGCCCTCTTTGTAAATATCGACTGACGTTGTAGGTTTTAATCCTCTATGACAGCACCACAAAGCGGCCGGTATGGTGGGATTTTGGCTCTCCGCCATGGTCCACCATCGGCAACACTTGTTCAATATCAGTCTCATTGTGGTAGCATTTACAATTTTTCTTACTAAGTTTTGGTTAACAAAATGCATCCACTTGCTTAACTAATTTATTCAAGGCCTACAACAGTTGAGACTGATATTAAGTTGTTCGCAAGAGGAAAATTCAATAATTGGAACTAATTGGAACTAATTGTGTGTTGATGATTGTACATCATTTATGCAGGTTGATGGTGAATTGGCAAATGAATATGAAATTCAAGCAGAAGCTAAGGAGTCATCGACTTAATTATCGTTATGTTATGTTGATATTTTGATATTTTTATTTTAGCATTGGATGTGATATTGAGCTTTAGACTATATTTCTTTTGTTATTAGATTCACACTTGACTAAGTGATTTCTTTATATTTAAATTATTTAATTAGACCAATTTTACCATGTTTTGTTTTCTTTCATACTTGTATGGTTTGAACACTTTCAGGTAATTAAATGATGTTGCTGGTACCTCTTTCTATCTAGTATAACACTAATAGAGAGACTGATGGATAAACATTTACTTTATAATTAGTGTTAGATAAGTTTAAGGACAATTAAACAATTTTGAGTTTAGTAGGGGTTGAATTATTTAAGAAGGTTAGGTTAGGATATGTCTACTTTAATTCCAACTTTCAAATGTTAAATGTTGGAGCAACTAATCTTTATGTAAATAGCAAAAAAATTACTTTTATGTGTTATGATATTATAATTCTCTATTTATTGTAATTATATTGTAATTATGTTAGTAGTAATTAATCTTTATGTTTAATTATATTTTGTGTTTCTTTGTTTACAATCCTATAATATAAATAGAACAACTTCCATATACTTGAAACATACAATGAATATACAAATATTTCTCTTATATCTTCTTGAGTTTCTACACGGTATCAAGAGCTTAGTTTTTCCTTCCGAGTAGTTATACGTAGACAACCCCATGTGGAGGTACCTACCACTCTTGTACCACCCTTACTTGTCAATTATAACAATAAACAATTCTACCAAATACGTGACATGTAATTCCAAAAAGAAAATAAAAAAAAGAAAGAGAATGGAACGTGCTCTCCTTCTCTCTTCTCATTGACAGTCACGTGACTCTCTCTCCCCCATCCATGTTGCGTTTTAGAAGATCTAGAACAATCCTTGCAAGTTGAAAATATAAATTTTTTTAGAAGATATAAATTAGCACAAATTTTCAGAGATTAGATATTGCAAAGAAAAGAAGAAGCTTCATATGGATAAATGTTTATTTTTCATTATTTGTTCAACAACAGCAACAAAACCTTTAGTGTAATGAAAGTACAGATTGTTCTGATAAATTCTAAATGGTTAAATTATATAATTTTTTGAAAGGAAACAAGCTTGAATGTTGGCCCAATATTCAGCTAAAGAGGCTTTCATGGCAAGAGCAAAGTGATAGACAGCTTCAATGGATGACATCTTGATCATGAGACTCGCAATTTTCAGAAATTATTAGAATTTTTCCCGTTGTGGTGATGAAGGTGGTGGTGGTGGCAGCCGACGAAAAGAGAGAGGAGGACAAACAGTCGGCCATCAAAGAGGGGTGGGGCGAAGGGCAAGAATGTAGCGGCAGCCAGTGGTGGTGGCGGGTGAGTGAGAGGCAGAGTGGGAAGGAGAAGAAAGGGAGATCTAAGAGAGAGAAGAGGGTGAGAAAGAGAAAGCTGTTTGAAATTTCCAAAATACCCATGCCACATAAGGGTTGTATATGGGGGTGTACATGAAAGGGTGTACATGGATCATTTTCCTTTCCTTTGCCTCTTCCATTTTGTTATTATTTCTTTCTCAGTATTCCTTTTTTCCAGCGCCTCTATCCACCGGTAGTTATATATTCATCAGTTTGCTTAAGGCTCCGCCATATCCCTTGTTCGGTACTTTTCTCCAGCTGTCATTTCAAATTTTAAGGCACTTAATTCCCTTTGTTACAATGTGTTCCTTCATGTAATATTTGGATGAGATCCTTCTATTTTATACAATTTTTGTTTCCAGCAAATATGGCTTATCGGTGGTGGTGTTTATTGTATGTTTCTCAATCCTTATTGAACCTTATTATGTTTTAATGGAGAAATTCAGTGTTGTATCGACTACCAAATTTTGCCGTCATTGTTGTTAGCTTGGGCATTCTTTCTTCGATTGTTCACTGCTGAATGCTATAATTGTTTGAAAAAGGGTCATATTATTTCAAATTGTTGTCGATATTGTATGACAGTCGGACACTTGATTCATAATTGTTTCACTCGTCCTCGACGATCTGATCAGAATATGAATCAATCTCGTCCCAATTCTTCCGAGTCTATACTTACAACTTATGATGTCCATGGATCTCTAGAATCTTCAAAACCGACATTCTCCATAACAAATATTAAGTATCTTCTTAGACAACTCCTCCTGTTGTTAATAACTCCTGCTGCTCTTTCCATCGTGCATAAGAGATCCTTCTCAGTATTTTGTTCTATTTATTGATGATTATTCTCGCTTTACATGGATATATATGATGAAAAATAGACACGAGCTTCCTCAAATTTACATCAATTTTATCAAAATGAATTCAACACAATTTTAAAGTCATTAAAGTCTTTCGGCGAGATAATGCCACAAAATATCGTGATTCTAAACTCTTGTCATTTCTTAATGAGCAGAGGACTTTGTCCCAGTTTTCATGTCCATACACATCTCAACAAAATAGTTGTGCTGAGAGAAAGCATCGTCACATTCTTGACTCAGTCCGTGCCATGCTTATTTCAGCATCTTGTCCAGATCACACTAGGGTGAAGCCGCTCTTACTGTTGTTCATATAATCAATCATCTCCCTTCCTCTGTCCTTGGTAATGTCTCTCCTTTTGGGCGGCTATATCTCACTACACCAAATTATAACTTATATATGGAGTTTGGTTGTGATTGTTTTGTCCTCCTTCAACCCCAAGAATATACTAAACTTTCGCCTCATGGTCGCCTATGTTGTTTTCTTGGTTATGGCATTGAAATCGGAGGTTATCAATGTTGGGGTGTTTTTATGAAAGAATTAACCTTGTGTAAGAGGGGTCTAGTGAATCTTTGTGTTGTTTTGTCTTGAGATTTATCAATGTTGGTCGGTGGCCACTTGATATGGTTTTTGGTCGGAAATGTTTCTTGAGCCAATTGTCTTATGAATTGTTGTGACCATTCTTATATGACTAGGTGAAGTTGTATTATTGAATGATTGTATCGGATATGATGTTTATCATGAGGTGTGTATGCTATCTTACTAGAATGTAATGAATGCTTGAAATGGTGAAACTATATTTGATAGTTGATGTTGAATGACATTGTTGATTATTGATAATCATGTGATGTGTGAAGATGAATACTATGAATTGATTGTGTATGGACATGTTTTCTTGATAATGGAAATGTTGTGGAGATAATCAATATAATTGGGTGTTGTCCTATATATTCAGGTGAAAATTGTGGATTGTTGTCGCATTATCGAGTCCTTGTACATGTCCATGCATCATAGTCGTGTTGAGATTTTATGCGATGTTTTATTCATTATTGGGCTCCGGCCTTACAGAGATCTTTTGAGATCTAGTTTTTGGGCTTCGGCCTTGCAGAGATCATTGTGATCTAGTTTTTGGGTTTCGGCCTTGCAGAGATCTTTTAGATCTAGTTTGTGGACTTCTGTCTTGCAGAGACCCTTGGTGGTCTGGATTCAGGTGACGACCTTGAGGTGATTTTGGTACCACATGCATATATGTGTCAATTGGTGCATATCATGACATAAGTCTTATTGATAAATGTGGTTGGTGATTGTTCATGAAATGTGATTAATGACTGTTCATGAAATATGATTGAGGATTGTTCATGATATATGGGATTGGTGATTGTGTATGAATAACTGTGAATTGATATTTGTTCATGATATATGCGATTGGTGATTGTGTATGAATAACCGTGAATTGATATTTGTTCATGACACATGTGATTGGTGATTGTTGATGTGAGATATTGGGGTTTTTGATGTAAGTATATGTATAAGAATATTATTATTGATCAAGTACATGATGTTTGAATTGAATTATTCATGTTAACTGTAATGTGGACTATGATGATGTAATACTTACCCTAGTGGATCTGTGATGGACCGCCTACCTGTCTGTATGGATGGGTAGACGTTGTGCAGGAGTAGTGCTTGGTGAGTTTTGTGCTTGGTGGATATCCGGAGCTTTCTCCGATATCGGTGTTTAGTGTTTAGTCGGCTCTGATCTAGGCGTCGGTTATGTTTGTCTAGATTATCTTTTGTTTTGGATTTTGTTATGATTGGAGACTTACCCGTATGTTGGGATTTTTGAGATTCATCTATGTTGATGTAATAATTGATTCATAACATGTATATGTTGAGTACTCTGGTTTATATTCCGCTACGACTATTGAAGTTTATATACATGTTTATTGGTTTTTGAATTTTGGATGATGGCGTAGCCTCTATTTCTTGAATAAATGCATTATTCGCATGTTTAATTGCTTTAATAGAAATATGAGTGTTACAAAAACCACTTAAAAACGAAATCCATAACACTCGTCGCCACTACTTATCCCAAAATAACACCCCTCTAAATGAAACACTCCGTCGTCATCACCTAAGCTGAGCCACTATTCTAAAGATCAATCAACTTCCACCACATCTCGACATGTTGTCTTTTGGAAACATATAATGTTTTCTTCCTTGTCAAAGTTTAAGTCAATTCCCTCAACTTCCACTCCTCTTTTTACTAACCCCGATGTCGGCTATTTTCCTAGTGACACGTATGCAGGTTTTGAGATATATGCATGTTCTTCTAGTGAGTATCCAACCTCTTCCGATGTTCAATAGTTTCTGTAACACCCCGTTATCCCAAAGCAATTAAATATTAAATAATTATCAGAGTAAATCCCAAACGGGCATGTCACACTACTTTTCAAAATTTTCTTAAATAGAATATAAAACTATTTAATAAACATCATTCATAAACAACAATAATTTGCAACGGAAATAATTCTCAACATTTAACTTCAACATCAACATTAAATCCTGGCACAAAGGCCTCAACATAAATTCATCAGCATTGTTCAATTAACAATAAAAGGCTACATCAGCAAGTTCCAAAATTGATACATAGGAATGAAAAATAAGCAAATAAATCCCATCCCGTACGTATCAGAGCCCTAGACACTTTAGCCACCACCTACTACTCAGGATCACCTACAAGTTACCCATAGGAAGGGCAACATTTTCAAGCAGAAGGGGTGAGATTCACAACAATAAATATAGATATAAAATTCATCAATTGAATCTAACACCCTAATATAATAATAATTATTCCATATATAAATATATGATAATTAACAACATCAACAATAATGGTAATTACAACCAACAACAACAACTCATGCAACCACTCGACAACACCGCTAAGACTCCTCGACAATGCGACAATACGACAATGCATGTGGTACCAATTTACAGGGCAGAATCCCTCACCGGATATTGAATGGTTAAAGCATTTATCAGGGCATAAGCCCTCACCGCTTTGAACAACAAGGTGTTCCAGGACATGAGTCGTCCCGCTTTGAACGACAAGGCGTTCGAGGGCAAGAGCCCTCCTGCTTTATATGCTTATGGAACTGACTCCACTTGTGTATATCTACATACAACTCAACAAATGCATATATATGTATATGGCTCACAACCACAGTTCAACAACATGTATGATTTAATTAAATAACAACATACATCACAGTCAACAACAGATCAGTAAAATCAATCCAACAATTACAGAAAAAAATGCACAATTAATCATAATCATGCTTAGACATCAAGATCATTCAACAACATTCAAAACAGAATTTAACAATTCAATGATGAGATAAAACCGCAAGTGCACGGTTCTATCGAAGTAGTAAAAATAGAGTATCGTTCCGATAGAGAGTTATGAATTCAATTAACTTTTAATGATGATTAGATGAAAGAATTTTAGATAAAAGTTTGGATTTTTAATTACAAGAAAATAAAAGAAAAGATAAAAGCCTTGGGATTATTGGTTCATCTTAACGACAAGTCCTTCTCAAACCAAACTATTAAACTTATAACTTTATGTTAGACCTAATTTCTCAAGACAGTTTCTCTTTTGTTCCTCTAGCAACCAAGCCTATTTCGCTGACTTGATTACTATTAGATTTTGGTCCTAAGTTGCAACCAAGCCTATTTCGCTGACTTGATCACAATTTAGAATCCTTGAAGTTCGAAACTATATGCCTCAAAGATTGTAAAGACAATTTCGCTGCCTTTACAATCTTTGTCTAAATTCACTTGTTCTAATATCAAAGCTCCACTTTCGTTTTATGAATTGATATTTGAAATGATGGATAAACAATTATCAAACCCTCCACTTTCGTTTCCACAGTTTGATAATGGTTGATCCATGTTAAAGCGGTGAATTTAGATAAGGAATTAGGGTAACATAAGATTAAGGTTTAAAACTTGGTTTGATTAGGATTATGTCATTAGACTTATCCAACAATCCCAACACAAGAGAAGTCTACTCACTGACGTTCATTGTAGACAAGGAGAAGAAGAGAGAAAGCATAAAAGTAAATAACAAGAAAGTGAAATGAACTTTTACTAGAAAGACAATTGTCACATATTGCATTCCAAGAAAAGATGAATATTTGTGATGGCTAGCTACTCTATTTATAGTTTACATTCGACTTAAAATCTAAGCAATCACTAGAATGTTCCACAAGTAAACTAAAACATAGTAGCTTAAAATCTAAGCAAAAGCAGCAAAAGTAGTTCTGGAGTGTGGCACGGCCGTGCCAAGCCTAGCACGGGCCGTGCCAAGCTTCTGACTTTGGGGGAGATATATTTTGTTTCCAAATCTTTGTATTTTCGTACCGAATCAGCTCCAAATCCCTTTCTTTTGCTTCAAAACTCAATCCATCAAATATTCGTTCCTGAAATATAACAATATGGAATTAAAGTAAAATAGTTCAAAAAGGAAATAATATAAATATAAAACAAACTTAAATCTAATTAAAACGAAACTAAATAACATATTAAATTAGATAATAAATGACTCATCAAACTCCCCAACACTTGAATCTTTGCTTGTCCTCAAGCAAAAGGCATAAACATGGTAGCACAAAATAATATTATCATATGACAATTTAATTAAATACATGTCTCCTCAAGGGCTTCAATTTCAAGCGTCCACTAATCACAAACTCAAGCATTTCTTGTAAACCTTATTCAACCCAACAATCAAGCTTCAAGTGAGTGTGTGTGTAGTCCAACCCTTTTCTTGCTCATGTATAAGATAGATATTATGAGGAAACATGTTCTAATCCTAGTACTAAACCAACCAAGAAAAACTCTTTCTTCATTTCATATAAGAGAGATGAGAGTATTTGCAATCTTTTTTATCTTTGACATTTGCACATTTTTGGAATTTCAACATACTTTATTTAAGAAATAACACCTTCACGTAGGAAGTCGGAGGGCCTACCCCGTTCCCCAATCTAGATTCAGTGGTGCCTCTTAAAACATCATCTTCACGTAGGAAGTCAGAGGGCCTACCCCCTTCCCCAATCTAGATTCAATGATGCTTTTTAAAGTTTTTCAAGATAACATTACCTTCACGTAGGAAGTCGGAGGGCCTACCTCCTTCCCCAATCTAGATTCAATAATGCAACCTTGAAATTATTTTGGCTATTTGGCTTTTTATAAACTCCTTTATACTAACTTATACTACTTTTACTTTGAGAGTTTTTAAAGGTCAACGTACCACTAAAATTAAAACGTATTTCCTTAAAATACCTATTCATACACTTACTCAAGGGAAGCAACTTGTGTTTTTCTCATTGGAGAATTGTATTCACTTTGAAGCAAGATGTGGGTATATCAAGAAAACTTAAAATACAAGAGTTCACTTTCATGTACAAGAAATAACCAATTAAGAGCAGACAATAAAAAATTTATGTCATGATATTTTTCAATAAAAACAAGCTACTTAACCATGCCTTTCACAATAAAACAGAACAAAAGAATAAATTTCAAGGGAGTTTGGAAACACTACGACTAAAGACACTTTATTAGGCTCCCCCCACACTTAGGAGAAGCATTGTCCTCAATGATTTAAAAGAAGAAGAAGAAGAAAAAGAAGAAGAGGATGAAGAAAGAAGAGAAGTAGAGAAGAGTAAAGGAAGACGAGAGCTCACAATTTTATTGAAGTCCATAAGGTGGACCTTGGAGGTGAAGATGTTGCATCATGTATCGGAACATTTGATTGTTTTATTCATTTATTTGATTGCCCCTTAGGACATCGTTTCTTAGCCCGATCATTTCAACACCTTGTCTTTGTTGCTCGGTGCATGTTCTTTGAACTTCGGTTTGCATCAATGCCCACCGTTCATCATTATAGTTTCCACCGGCTTCTTGTTAATGGTGCAAGTTTGCACCTACCTCCTCTTCATCACCACCATCATCACCATCATTGTGTACCTGTGGGTTAGTGCCAATATAAACCTAGTTTTCTACCACCTCCGGATTAGTAATATCTGAATTAGGTAGAATGATCAAGAAATTAGGAGTATTGACTCTCCACTCATATTGGTAATTGTGAGAAGGGCCATGTATTCTAAAAATAAAATAAAAATGGTAGTGAGGGTTTCTAAGTCTAGATAGTATTTTCCCTCAATCCTATTTATCCCTTTAATCACATTTACCTCAAATTTTCTAACAATGAAAGTGATGATTCCACCTACCACTATATCACCTTTATATCCAGTTTCTTTCTAGCAATTGAAACAGGATAATAAATCAAATAATAGCAAATGTTAACATGGTGGTTATAAAGCATAGCCCACAACAAAAATAGCTCAACATTCCTCATCATTCCTACCTCTTTTCTACCCCATATGGTGCAAGCAATAACCGTGTGAAGGTACCTAAGCACAGGGTTGTGAATTTATTCAACATCCTAATCATATGTTCATCTATTTCTAGTCTATCCATAGCATTAACATCAAGGTACCTGCAAGGAGAGATAGTTCTAGAGATTAGAGATTTATACCTATTTGTTTGCTCGGAATCCTTGAATTGGATCCCATGATTGCGGGTTGTTGATTGCTTCTTGCTTGCACCAATTTCGTAGGCTTCAATCTTCTCAACTTTCCTTTTTTATGTCATTTACCTTAGCTTGGTTTGGGTGTGGGTGGAGGTTAGGCTTGGACAAGGTTTATGTGGGAAGGGTTGGTTTAGTGATGGGGTTTGGATTTAGTGATGTTTATGAGTTGAATGGTGGAGATTGGTGAAGAATTTTTTTGGAATGGTGAATGGGGATAGATATGGAGGTTTGAAGATTGATGTTATGGAGGTTTAGAGAGAGAAGTTGAAGGATGAGGGAAGTTTGTGTTTGAGAATGAAGGAAGAAGAAGAAAAGTGAAAAAAAATGGTAAAAGAGGGTCTGGGACGATGGCACCGCCGTGCCACCACAGGCACGGGCCGTGCCAACTCTCTGGAAGTTGGTGGATGTTGGCTAGGTCACAGGCACGACCGTGCCAACATTGGCACTGGCCGTGCTAAGCTTCTGGACGTGCAAGGCTCAATTTTCTTCATTTTTTTTGCATCATATTTGGACAAATACCTACAAAATAAATTAAAACAACACAAAACAAACAAAATAAAAGCAATTAAACTCGTGGGTTGCCTCCCACGAAGCGCTCTTTTAGAGTCATTAGCTTGACGATTAGAAGGTTTCTCTACCCAATACCCAATCTTTCCCAAAGGGATAGTGGCATCAACCTGAGATTCTCTCCCAAATTACACATAGCTTTTTCAATGGTTTCACTCTCAATCACACAAGGGGTGGAAAAACTCTCAATCACTATGAGGTTAGGCTTAACAAGCCTTTGTGGGACATGGATTTTGAGTTTATAAGGTGGTGAAACGATTGGCTTATCACTCTCTCCTATGACTTTCTCACCTTGTTGCTTTTCACTCTCTATCTCACCCTCAATTGTCTTAGTTTTCATAATAGGGTCCTCTAACGCTTACTGTCCCTAAGTTGAATAGCATTTATAAGGTCTTTGGGGTTGGCTTCAGTTTGACCTGGAAAGACTTCGGGGGTTTGAGAGGAAGTAGCTACTTTTTGGGCTACTTGAGAGATTTGAGTTTCTAGCTTTCTAGTGTGAGAAGCAATGGAGTCCACTTTAGATGTAAGCTTGACAAAAGAGTCATTCAAAGATCCAGTTTGATTTTTAAGTTGTTGAAATTGCTTGGATTGCTCCATAACATGTTTTTCTAGTAAAATTTCCAAGCTGGATTTCTGAGGGACTCTTTCGTTGTTTGCATAAACGGGTGGTGTTGTTTGTTGTCCAAAGGTATAAAATTTTTGCTCGAGACTTTTAGCAACACTGCATAGTTGGCATTCAACACCAGTATGGTCAAGTATTCCACAAAATTCACAAGGTGGTGAAACAAGAGCAGGTGTGATGACACTTACAGTTAATTTATCAAATTTTTGAAGAACTGTGTCCACCTTAGCAGATAGATGATCAAGGGTAGACACATTGCACATACCTGCCTCTTTTTTAGAGGGTGGAGGAGTACCTTCAGTGATAACACTCTCACTTGTCCACTGATAGTGGTTGTATGCCATGTTCTCGATCAAATCATAGGCTCCTATGTAAGTTTTATTCATCAAAGCTCCACCTGCAGCTGCATCAACATTCATTTTTGTGGAAAACAAAAGACCATTATAAAAAGTGTGGATAATAAGCCAATTCTCAAAACCATGATGGGGGCAAAGCCTAAGCATTTCTTTGAAACGCTCCCACGCATTGTAAAGAGATTCACCATCTTTTTGAGTGAATTGTGTGATTTGACTCCTTAATTGAGCAGTTTTACTATGGGGAAAGAATTGGGAAAGGAATGCCTTCCTCATTTGGTCCCATGAAATTATAGAACCAATTTTCAATGAATGAAACCAAGCACTAGCTCTATCCCTCAAAGAGAAAGGAAGGAGATGCAGCCTTACGGCCTCTTGGTTTGCCTTCAAAGTTCCACTGAGTCTTAAAAAAATTGAAACATGAAGATTCGGATCCTCAATGGGTGATCCGAAAAATTGATTTTGCTGCACTAGGTAAATAAGTGCAGGCTTTATTTCAAAATTATTACCCTCAACCGTTGGGTACACAATAGCATCGTACGGCTCATCTGAAGATGTGATTGCATACTCTTTGAGAGCATGTTTCTCAGCCATATCATTATTATTGTGTGTTTTTCATCTTAGAATAAGAACCCAAGAAGTTAACGGTAAAAACAATGAAATAAAGAAAGAAATAAAAATAATTTTTTTTTTCAGTCTAATCGTTAAAAAAAAAAAAATTAATCAAATTGCAATAACTCCCCGGCAGCAGCGCCAAAAACTTGATGAGATAAAACCGCAAGTGCACGGTTCTATCGAAGTAGTAAAAATAGAGTATCGTTTCGATAGGGAGTTATGAATTCAATTAACTTTTAATGATGATTAGATGAAAGAATTTTAGATAAAAGTTTGGATTTTTAATTACAAGAAAATAAAAGAAAAGATAAAAGCCTTGGGATTATTGGTTCATCCTAACGACAAGTCCTTCTCAAACCAAACTATTATACTTATAACTTTATGTTAGACCTAATTTCTCAAGACAGTTTCTCTTTTGTTCCTCTAGCAACCAAGCCTATTTCGCTGACTTGATTACTATTAGATTTTGGTCCTAAGTTGCAACCAAGCCTATTTCGCTGACTTGATCACAATTTAGAATCCTTGAAGTTCGAAACTATATGTCTCAAAGATTGTAAAGACTATTTTACTGCCTTTACAATCTTTGTCTAAATTCACTTGTTCGAATATCAAAGCTCCACTTTCGTTTTATGAATTGATATTTGGAATAATGGATAAACAATTATCAATCCCTCAACTTTCGTTTCTACAGTTTGATAATGGTTGTTCCATGTTAAAACGGTGAATTTAGATAAGAAATTAGGGTTACATAAGATTAAGGCTTAGAGCTTGGCTTGATTAGGATTATGTCATTTAGACTTATCCAACAATCCTAAGACAAGGAGAAGTCTACTCAGTCATTAGACTTATCCAACAATCCCAAGACAAGAGAAGTCTACTCACCGACGTTCATTGTAGACAAGGAGAAGAAGAGAGAAAGCATAAAAGTAAATAACAAGAAAGTAAAATGAACTTTTACTAGAAAGATAATTGTCACATATTGCATTTCAAGAAAAGATGAATATTTGTGATGGCTAGCTACTCTATTTATAGTTTACATTCGACTTAAAATCTAAGCAATCACTAGAATGTTCCACAAGTAAACTAAAATAGAGTAGCTTAAAATCTAAGCAAAAGCAGCAAAAGTAGTTCTGGAGTGTGGCACGGCCGTGCCAAGCCTAGCACGGGCCGTGCCAAGCTTCTGACTTTGGGGGAGATATATTTTGTCTCCAAATCATCGTATTTTCGTACCGAATCAGCTCCAAGTCCCTTTCTTTTGCTCCAAGACTCAATCCATCAAATATTCGTTCCTGAAATATAACAATATGGAATTAAAGTAAAATAGTTCAAAAAGGAAATAATATAAATATAAAATAAACTTAAATCTAATTAAAACGAAACTAAATAACATATTAAAATAGATAATAACTGACTCATCACTCAAAATCTGGGCAACTCGCCTCGCGAGTACATCTACTCGCTATGGCGAACTTAAGGATTGGGTTGCTCACCGTGGCGAACGCAAGGCGAACTGAAATAGGGCGCTCTCGGGAGTTTTGACATTTTTCTCACTAAATCTTCATTTTTAAGCTCTCTATTCATCTTATTAATCTAAAAATTGTCCTAGTCCTCTCTAAAATCATCTATGCACTCAAAACTAACCAAATTACAGCTTATAACAAAATTTCAAAAATCATGATCACTCAGTCACATACTCGCCATGGCGAGTGGTTTTGCTCGCGAGGCAAGCCATGAAGTTGTTCACTTGCGAGGCGAGACTAGCTACTCGTCGGGGCAAGCGATGAATGTCAGTACGGGCAGAATGAAGGTTTTTCCCCAAAATCCCAATTTTCTCACTTTCACTCTCCAAATTAGTTTACAGATGTAAAACTAAGTGCTGTATGCAACCAGAACCTATTTCTAACATCAAAACAGCAATCTCTACACTCAAAACTCAATAATTCATCATAAACCCAAAATCCTCAATTTCTACCATAAACCTATTAAACCAAAATCAGAATTCAATAACTATACTACTGAAGCAAACCTCACTCTTACCTTAATTCAGAAAGACAAAAACACAACGATCGGATTCTCTTGGCTCTTCTCCCTTGCTCTTGGTTTTTCTCCCAAAACTGACTGTTGTACGTAAAAACGTTTCTGACTTCACTTTTCCTAACTCCCAACTCTTAACTCCTCCTTAATTTCAATTAACTCCACTTAATTCCTTTAATTAAAATATAACCCCCAAAACTCCAAATAATTCTATTTCTCACATTATTCTAATGAATATTAAAATAAACCATATAATAAAATAATACACACCACATAATCAACAAATATTATTTTAAATCATATAAAAGACTCTAAATAAATCAATAATAATAAAACAACGACTAGGGCGTTACATGTAACACCCCGTTTTCCCAACATAAAAATTTCATAAAAATAATCAGAGTTTTCCACATAAACGGAATGCTACACTTCTTTTCTTAAAAATCATAAACGGAATAATTAAGTAATTATCCATCAAAATTCAATAACAAAATATTCAATGCTTTGCAGCGGAATTTATTTCAACATCTAAATAGTCTTTGACACAAAGGCCTCATTAAAACATCTCATAAAATTCAATTAACAACTTAAACATAAGAATTCATAGTCAAATACGTAAGGAATTAAAAATATCCACAAAAGATCACATTCCGTTACGTATCAGAGCACCTAAAAGACTCAGTGATGGATAGCCATTCACGACAGCAAACAACAGCAACCTACTCTCGATCACCTGCAAGTTACTCATACAAAGAGCAACATTTCCAAGCAGAAGGGGTGAGATTTCACAAACAATAATATTAAGCATATAATTCAACAATTAAATTTAGCAACATAAACATTATTAATTAATAATAATAATTCTTCATATAGTGCTTCATTAATAGTTCAATTCACTTTTTTTTTTTTTTTTTTGGTCAAGAGTTCAATTCACTTCTAATCATCATTAACTCATAACAAATATAAATAACAACATTATCATCATCTTATAATAACATAAGCAACAACATATTCATCATCTTATAATAATATATAAACACAACATAATCATTAATATTTCATGGTTTGTCATCAACAACAACTGCAACGATTCAACAACGACAACGTCAACCTGACAATACAGCTACGTGAGAGTACACCACCTCTTATAAGACGACAACATAATAGTACACCACCTGTTATAATACGACAACGTAAGAGTACACCACCTGTTAAAGAATAACAACGTAATAGTACACCACCTCTTATAAACAACAACGTAAGAGTACACCACCTCTTATAATACGACAGCGTAAGAGTACACCACCTCTTAAAGAATAACAACGTAAGAGTACACCACCTCTTATAAACAACAACGTAAGAGTACACCACCTCTCACAAACACTACATAAAAAGGTCATCAATAACAACTTCAACTACGCCTTCAACAATTTAGACAAGATTAGCAATTTAAGACTCCAACAACGACTTTGCATCATAATATCATGTCCTCGAATAACAGGTTTTTTAATTAATTCATCTTCTAAATAAACATTATTTCAAACATATAAGTTATTATCTCTTTGTTTCACAACAGAGGCCATACGGTACTATAATAATACATTAATTCACACAAGTTCATAGATAATAGATAAATTAGGATATAAAGTTTTGGACTATGTCATTCCTAACTTCAAAATAAATAAAAACTACTGCTTGTAAATTCCACTAGCGTACCATTGACATTGTATCACTGTTTTTATTCCTGGGCAGCATTTTTTATTATAATATCATAGTCTCATGATTCATCTTCATATAAAATTGAAACCATAAATATTAAAAACTAATTGAATCCTACTCCAAAATATCACATACACACTCAAGGACCTATGTAGACTAACTCAAAAAGCCGTGCACCGCAAAGATTTTATATGCCGTTTCAAAATTTGAAGAAAACAAACAACTACTAAATATGAAATTAATAGAAGAAATTGACCAATATAATTTGGTTACGAGAATGATAATTGCTTGAAATCACACTAATCAAGAATCGCTAATTACAATTCAACAAATAAAGGCACATATATTCACTTTTCCAGCAAATCAGATCGAAACATTCTTTTCAAAACAAATAAGAGAAAATCCACAAAAGTTACAAACATGTTATCAATTTTGACGCACAACAAGTTGTTATATTGCCACATCTTAATTTAACAAAGGTTTTCATTATATATACACATAGCGTGTGTTTGTTACCACGTTGATTTTGCCTCCCACCGTGATTTTTTCTAACTCTACAATTTTAAGCTTCACAAATATCACGGCAGCAATGCATTGGGAAGCGAAAAACGTGAATCAAACGTGATACCAAACAGGCCAATAGTTGAATGGCACCGTAATAGAATAAATCATACCAATTTCAACTTCTAAACCTAATTTCCAAATTCCCAAAACTACAACCTACAACCTGTTAAATTCAATTTTTAGAATCATACACTTAGAATTAGTGAAGGTTAGTCTCACTCTTATCTTAGAATTGAAATCGCAGCTCTCCTCTTGGTGTTTCTCTCTTCTCTTGACTTTTCTCCCTTTTCTTCAAAAACTGATCGTAGATACTACTTTTTCTAATCTAGGTCTCTCCTATTTATATCTCCTCTATCTATTTTATCTTATTCCTCTTTTTCCCCCAAAACTCTCTAAAATCTTAAAACAGCCCCACCACTTAATCTTATTTCTATTTTCAAATCTTATTCTAGTAAATAATATAATAAGTCTTTAAATAAAATATCAACACATCACATAATCATATAAAATCACATAAATCATCAAAGTGGACTCTAAACTTTAAAAATAATTAAATAATTAAAGAGGGCGTTACATTACAGTTTCGACTGTTGATCCTGCACCACCCTATATTGAGGTTCCTGAACGGGTAAAAAATTCACCTTCTTACCTTCACGATTACCACTATTACTCCACAATGCTTCACTATCATGAACCACAATCCTATAAGGAAGTCTCATCAAATCCTCATTGATAGCAAGCTATGCAGGAAGAACTACGTGCATTAAAGAAAACTCACACCTGAGACCTTGTTGATCCTCCTTCTAATAAGACTCTTGTCGGATGCAAGTGGGTTTATAAAATAAAGACTATCTCAAATGGATCTATTGAGCATTACAAAGCTTGTCTTGTGGAAAAAGGATTCACTCAAGAGTGTGGTATTGATTATGAAGAAACATTTGCCCCTGTTGCACGCATCACCTCTGTTCGAATACTTCTTGCCATTGTCGCCACTTGCAAATATTGGAGACTCACTCAAATGGATGTTAAAAAATGCCTTCCTCAATGGTGAGTTAGAAGAAGCGTTCACATGCTTCTTCCTCTAGGATATACTTGTCAGAATAATAAAGTATGTCGCCTTCGTAAGGCTCTTTATGGTCTTAAACAAGCACCCAAATCTTGGTTTGCTAAATTTCACAAGACTATCACCTAATTGAATTTCTCTTCTAGTGGTCATGATTCTGCTCTCTTAACTCGAAAAATTGATAATGGTACTGTTGTCTTGCTTCTTTATGTCGATGACATGATTATCACCAGAGATGACTCCTTTGGCATTGAAGAGCTTAAAAAATTCTTGTGCAGCATTTTGAGATGAAGGATCTTGGACCATTTAGTTACTTTATAGGGCTTGAAGTATTATCTTCGAGTAATGACTTGTTTCTCTCACAGGCTAAGTATGCTTCTGATCTTGTCTCTCTAGCAGGTCTCAATGATACTAAAATCGAACACACTCCTCTTAAACCAAATGTTCGATTTACTCCTCAAGGTGATACTTTACTTAATGATGCTACTCTTTATTGGCATCTCGTAGGTAGTTTGATATACCTCATTGTTACTCGGCCATATATTTCATATGTTGTTCATCTTATTAGTCAATTCATGGATTCTCCTCGTACCACACATTATGTTGTTGTCCTTCTGATTATTCGGTATATTAAGGGTGTAACATCCCGATTTTTCAAAGCGAGGGTGCACATTTTTTCTTTTAAAACAACTCAAAACCTTGCGCTAAATGATTTCATGATCGTCTTTAATTTAAAATCAGAGTAAATATTTATTAGAAACATTTTTCACAATAATAATCTGAATCAAATACTACATTTTTTAAAGCAATTCTATGCAATGAGTTTTCAACTTTAAATCATACACCTCAAAAACATAAAATAATGTATGAGTATTCATTTATGATGGTAGTATAATTTACAGCGATGCCCAAACAAAAGAAGAGAAAATTCATACACATAAGGAAAAAGTATGACATCAATCTGAACCCTAACTAGATGGGGTGGTTTTCCCTGTTGTAATAATTGTAGCTAGCTTGGTGTTTAGATCAATGACTGAAGTGTCCATGCTTTTTTTTGGTGTCGTTTATTGCTTATGAAAACATGCACATTAATTTATAGGAGTTTATGTGCGTCGTAAACCGCATAAACTGTCTGCGCAATGTGGACTATAGGAAACAATCATGTCCTTAACTTGTTCAGATTATATAATTTTAACTCTCCCTCACCCTATAAAGTGCCAAATTTAATACAGTCTTGAGCTAGTTAGGATTATATAAACCGGACAATTATGGGATAACTTCGGTTTATATAATCTGAACTAGCTCAGAGTTTGGATGGTTACCTGCTCATCAACAGTTAGTCATTAAACACGTTTTTTCAAAGGTATCATCAGTTGAAACAACAATATTATATCTCTATGAAGATTCGTAGCTCAAGAATCATGATGGAAGAGCTTACATCACAAGCTACACAAGAATGTGCTTGAAGTCATGAGACATAACTCACTTTGAGTTTTATGTTATATGATAAAAGAAAATATGCATACAAGTTAGGAAGATTCTTAGAACCTCCTCAAAGTATCACACTTCCAGAGGTTCTAAAGATAAGAAGTTCAGAGTTCAGAATGTTCATATGAACAGAGATCAGAATGTTCATATGAATGAAGTTCATAATAATCATGAACATTAACCCTGAATATATCTAGAAATAATAAAGGATTACTTCATGGATAAACAAGAATATTGTTGGATATTTGTATATTGACTTCACTTTTGCCTAAAACAAATATTCATGTGAGATGTTGAACACGATGTGCCAACATCCTGGCATGGTTCAGTTGACCTCCACCCTGCCTTGTTTTACGCACGCGCTATTTTATTTAAGGAATCCACACCTTTATTCTTGTTAGTCAAGCTGCTTGTTTTTAGCACAGGATCAGATCGTTTGTGATTTCCTAAGAATAACTATCTACTTAGGAAAGTTAGGAGGTGATAAGGATGTTCCTAATAATGTGCCTACATATTAGGAGTTTCCTTTTCTGGTTCTGTTGTACGTGAAACGGATCACCAGATTGTTCTGAAGCCCAACAAGTTTACTGACCCGTATTACTTCAGTATATAAACAAGATTGGAAGACCTAGAGAAGTATTCAAGCCGTCAAATTTGAAGAATAGATCATCTAGGATTTTGAGTCTATTTATGTGAGCCTTTCGTGTATCATCTTTATGCATGTTTAGGACTATGTTTGAGTTGTAAATTGTGCACTACTCTGAAAATTTTAAGCAAAGAGTTAGGTAGTTTGTAAACTACACCAAAGTTGTGAAGTACGATGTTTAGTTGTTTTATTTAAAGGTAACTAGAACATCTGAAGTCTAACGTGCCAGAATTTCAAATATTTAAAATCATCGGTTGCATGCAATGATGAACTAGATGCAAAGAAATATTCTTCTGGACTTCAAAGAAAGAATCATCTTGTTTGTCAGAACAAATGATTTCTCATTTATATGCTTCAAGTAGTTTTTGATGGAAATAAATAAACAACCTTCATAAGGTTTAAAGTGTTAAAGAACATCAGAATGTTCAGCACAAAGTACAACCGTCAAAAAGGAAGGAGCCTAGAAGAAACATTTTGAAGTTCATATGTATGAACACAGATGGATTTCAGAAGGTTGTTCAGAAGATTGCTCATAAGTGTGGGGGAGTTTGATGAGTCATTTATTATCTATTTTAATATGTTATTTAGTTTCGTTTTATTTAGATTTAAGTTTATTTTATTTTAATATTATTTCCTTTTTCAGCTATTTTACTACAGTTACATATTGTTATATTTCAGGAACGAATATTTGATGGATTGAGTCTTGGAGCAAAAGAAAGGGGTTTTGGAGCTGATTCGGTACGAAAATACGAAGAAACTTGGCACGGCCCGTGCTAGGCTTGGCACGGCCCGTGCTAGGCTTGGCACGGCCCGTGCTAGGCTTGGCACGGCCGTGCCACCCTCCATAACTACTTTTGCTGCTTTTGCTTAGATTTTATGCTACTCTGTTTTAGTTTACTTGTGGAGCATAGTGATTGCTTAGATTTTAAGTCGAATGTAAACTAGAAATAGAGTAGCTAGCCATCATAAATATTCATCTTTTGTTCTCTGAAATAATAAGTGACAATTGTTTCTTTGAATAAAAGTTCACCTTTACTTTCTTGTTATTTACTGAGTAG
Source organism: Medicago truncatula (assembly GCF_003473485.1). NCBI lineage: Eukaryota > Viridiplantae > Streptophyta > Magnoliopsida > Fabales > Fabaceae > Medicago > Medicago truncatula. The sequence goes on from NC_053048.1 coordinate 12,807,362, forward strand.
ACTTCTCTTATCTTGGGATTGTTGGAGAAGTCTAAATGACATAATCCTAAGTCAAACCAAACCTTAAACCTTAGTATTATATAACCCTAGTTTCTCTTCTAAATTCACCATTTTAACATGGATTAAATATTATCAAACTGTGGAAACGAAAGTGGAGGGTTTGATAATCGTTAATCCATTATTCCAAATGTTAATTCATAAAACGAAAGTGGAGCTTTAATATTCGATCAAGTGAATTTAGACAAGGATTGCGAAACATGAAAATAGTCTAGTGAACCTTGAGACTTATAGAGTTTCGAACTTCAAGTATTCTAATAGTAATCAACCATGAAAATAGGCGTGCTTGCTAGAGGAACACACTCACTAAGACCGATAGGAGATGTGATAGGCTTAAGAGAAACTCGTCTTTAGATACTAGGTCTAACATAAGGTTATAAGTTTAATTGTTTGGTTTGTGAAGGACTTGTCACTTAGATGAACCAATAATCCCAAGACACCTCTTTTATGTTTTCTTTTATTATTTGCTTTTAATTAAAAACCCAAACTTTTCTACCTTATAAACCTTCAGTCTAATCATTATCTACAGTTAATTGAATTCATAACTCCCTGTCGGAACGGTACTCTTTTATTACTACACTGGTAGAACCGTACACTTTCGGTTTTATCCCATCATGTTTTTGGCGCCGCTGCCGGGGAGTTATTGTAATTTGATAAACTATTTAATTGTGGTTAGTCTAAAAAAATAAAATAAAAAATTATACAAGTAAATAAAATTTATATATAAAAAAAATATTTTATTTCTTTTTCTTATCTTTATATATATATATATATATATATATATATATATATATATATATATATATATATATATATAATCTCTCTCTCTCTCCCTCCCTTTCTCATTATTTTTATTTTTTATTTTTTATTATTTTTTATTTTCTATCTTTAACCGTTTTGATTTCAGGCATGACTCAAAGAAGATGAAAAACACACAATAATAACGATATGACTGAGAAACGTGCTCCCAAAGAGTATGCAATCACATCTTCAGATGAGCCGTACGATGCTATTGTGTACCCAATGGTTGATGGTATTAAATTTGGAATAAAGTCTGCACTTATTTACCTAGTGTAGCAAAATCAATTTTTCGGATCATCCACTGAGGATCCGAATCTTCATGTTTCAAATTTTTTAAGACTCAGTGGAACTTTAAAGGCAAACCAAGAGGTTGTAAGGTTTCACCTATTTTCTTTCTCTTTTGAGGGATAGAGATAGTGCTTGGTTTCATTCATTGCAAATTGGTTCTATCACGTCATGGGACCAAATGAGGAAGGCATTCCTTTCCCAATTCTTTTCCCATAGTAAAACTGCTCAATTAAGGAGTTAAATCACACAATTCACTCAAAAAGATGGTGAATCTCTTTACGATGCGTGGGACCGTTTCAAAGAAATGCTTAGGCTTTGCCCCCATCATGGTTTTGAGAATTGGCTTATTATCCACGTTTTTTATAATGGTCTTTTGTGTACCACAAAAATTTATGTTGATGCAGCTGCAGGTGGAGCTTTGATGAATAAAACATACACAGGAGCATATGCTTTGATCGAGGACATGGCACAAAACCACTATCAGTGGACAAGTGAGAGAGTTATCGCTGATGTTACTCCTCCACCCTCTAAAAAAGAGGCAGGTATGTACTAGGTTTCTACCCTTGATCATCTATCTGCTAAGGTGGACACACTTCTTCAAAAATTTGATAAATTAACTGTAAGTGTCGTCACACCTGCTCTTGTTTCACCACCTTGTGAATTTTGTGGAATACTTGACCATACTGGTGTTAAATGCCAACTAGGTAGTGTTGCTAAAAGTTCCGAGCAAAATTTTTATAACAAAACTCCTAAAAATACCTTTGGACAACAAATAACACTACCCATTTATGCAAACAACCAAAGAGTCCCGCAGAAATCCAGCTTGGAGATTTTACTAGAAAAACATGCTATGGAGCAATCCAAGCAATTTCAAGAACTTAAAAATCAAACTGGATTTTTGAATGACTCTCTTGTCAAGCTTACATCTAAAGTGGACTCCATTGCTACTCACACTAGAATGCTAGAAACTCAAATCTCTCAAGTAGCCCCACAAGAAGCTACTTCCTCTCAAACTCCCGAAGTCTTTCCAAGTCAAACTGAAACCAACCCCAAAGGCATTATTAATGCACTTCAACTTAGGGACGGTAAGCAATTAGAGGACCCCATTATGAAAACTAAGACAATTGTGGGTGAGATAGAGAGTGAAAAGCAACAAGGTGAGAAAGTCATAGGATAGAGTGATAAGCCAATCGTTTCACTACTTTATAAACTCAAAATCCATGTCCCACAAAGGCTTGTTAAGCCTAACCTCATAGTGATTGAGAGTTTTTCCACCCCTTGTGTGATTAAGAGTGAAACCATTGAGAAAGCCATGTGTGATTTGGGAAAGAATGTCAGTTTGATGCCACTGTCCCTTTGGGAAAGATTGGGTATAGGGTAGAGAAACCTCTTGATTGTCAAGCTAATGACTTTAAACGAGCGCTTCGTGAGAGGCAACCCACAAGTTTAATTGCTTTTATTTTGTTTGTTTTGTGTTTTTTTAATTTGTTTTGTAGGTATTTGTCCAAATATGATGCGAAAAAATGAAGAAAATTGAGCCTTGCATGTCCAGAAGCTTAGCACGGCCAGTGCCTATGTTGGCACGGTCGTGCCTGTAACCTAGCCAACATCCACCAACTTCCAGAGAGTTCGCACGGCCCGTGCCTGTGGTGGCACGACCGTGCCATGGTCCCAGACCCTCTTTTACCATTTATTTTTCACTTTTCTTCTTCTTCCTTCATTCTCAAACACAAACTTCCCTCATCCTTCAACTTCTCTCTCTAAACCTCCATAACATCACCCTTTAAACCTCCATATCTATCTCCATTCATCATTCCAAACATCAACCACCAATAAAAACCAAGATTCATCCATCCAAATTCTACACCATTAAACCCTAACCCAATAACCAAAAAAATTCTTCACCAATCTCCATCATTAAACTCATCAACCTCACTTAAACCCCAACCCATCACTAAACCAACCTTACCAAACCCTAACCTTCCCTAAAACCCATACCAAGTCAACTAGGTCAATGGCATCAAAAAAAAGAAAGGCAAGGAGATTGAAAGCTCTAGAAGTGGTGCAAAGAAAAAGAAAGCAACAGTCAAGAACCATGACATCAATTTTAAAGATGACAAGCAAAGGAGTAGGTCTAAAGCTCTTAACTCTCAATCTATTTATGCTTGTAGATGCACTGATAATAATGTTATGGATAAACTAGGAAAGAGGTAGGAATGATGAGGATTGATGAGCTGTTTATGTTGTGGGCTATGCTTTATAACCATCCTATTAAAATTTGCTATTATTTGCTTGATTATCTTGTTTCAATTGCTAAAAAGAAACTAGATGATAAGGGTGATATAATGGTAGGTGGAATCATCACTTTCATTGTTAAAAAAATTTGAGGTAAATGTGAACGAAGGGATAAATACGATTGAGGGAAACTACTATCTTGACTTAGAAACCCTCACTAGCATGTTTTTTTTTTGGAATCCATGGCCCTTCTAACAATTACCAATATGAGTGGAGAGTCAATAATGCTAATTTCTTGATTATTTAACCTAATTCAGATATTACTAATTCGGAGGTGGTAGAAAACTTGGTTTATGTTGGTACTAACCCACCGGTACACAATGATGGTGATGATGGTGGTGATGAAGAGGAGGTAGGTGCAAACTTACACCATTAAGAAGAAGCTGGTGGAAACTATAATGATGAACGGTGGGCATGGATGCAAACCGAAGTTCAAAGAACATGCACCAAGCAACAAAGACAAAGTGTTGAAACGATCGGGCTAAGAAACGATGTCCTAAGGGGCAATCAAATAAATGAATAAAACAATCAAATGTTCCGATACATGATGCAACACCTTCACCTCCAAGATCTACCTTATGGACTTCAATAAAATTGTGAGCTCTCCTCTTCCTATACTCTTCTTTACTTCTCTTCTTTCTTCATCATCATCATCTTCTTCTTCTTCTTCTTCTTCTTCTTATTATTATTATAAATCATTGAGGACAATGCTTCTCCTAACTGTGGGGGGAGCCTAATAAAGTGTCTTGAGTCGTAGTGTTTCCAAACTCCCTTGAACTTTATTCTTTTTGTTTTGTTTTATTGTGAAAGGCATGATTAAATAACTTGTTTTTATTGAAAAATCATGACATAAATGTTTATTGTCTCCTCTAAATTGGTTGTTTCTTGTACATGAAAGTAAACTCTTATGTTTTAAGTTTTCTTGATATACCCACATCTTGTTTTCATAAATTCTCCAATGAGAAAAACACAAGTTGCTTCCCTTGAGTAAGTGTATGAATATGTATTTTAAGAAAATGCGTTCTAATCTTAGCGGTACGTTGACCTTTAGAAATTCTCAAACTAAAAGTAGTATAAGTTAGTATAAGGGAATTTATAAAAAACCAAATAGCCAAATTGATTTCAAGGTTGCATCATTGAATCTAGATTGTGGAAGGGGGTAGGCCCTCCAACATCCTACGTGAAGGTGATGTTATATTGAAAAACTTTAAAAAGCTTCAATGAATCTAGATTGGGGAAGGAGGTAGGCCCTCCGAATTCCTACGTGAAGATGATGTATGTTTTAAGGGGCACCATTGAATCTAGATTGGGGAAGGGGGTAGGCCCTCCGACTTCCTACGTGAAGGTGTTGTTTCCTTAAATAAAGTACCCAAAAATGTGTAAATGGCAAAGATCAAAGATCACAAATACTCACATCTCTCTTATATGAAATGAAGAAAGAATTTTTCTTGGTTGATTTAGTACTAGGATTAGAATATGTTTCCTCATAATATCCATCTTATACAGGAGCAAGAATAGGGTTGCACTACACACACACACACTCACTTGAAACTTGATTGTTGGGTTGAATAAGGTTTACAAGAAATGTTTGAGTTTGTGATTAGTGTACGCTTGAAATTGAAGCCCTTGAGGAGACATGAGTTTTAATTAAATTGTCATATGATAATATTGTTTTGTTCTACCATGTTTATGCATTTTGCTTGAGGACAAGCAAAAATTCAAGTGTGGGGGAGTTTGATGAGTCATTTATTATCTATTTTAATATGTTATTTAGTTTCGTTTTATTTAGATTTAAGTTTATTTTATTTTAATATTATTTCCTTTTTGAGCTATTTTACTACAATTGCATATTGTTATATTTCAGGAACGAATATTTGATGGATTGAGTCTTGGAGCAAAAGAAAGGGGTTTTGGAGCTGATTCGGTACGAAAATACGAAGATTCGGAGACAAAAATATATCTCCCTCAAGTCAGAAACTTGGCACGGCCCGTGATAGGATTGGCACGGCCGTGCCACCCTCCAGAACAACTTTTGCTGCTTTTACTTAGATTTTAAGCTACTCTGTTTTAGTTTACTTGTGGAACATTCTAGTGATTGCTTAGATTTTAAGTCGAATGTAAACTATAAGTTGAGTAGCTAGCCATCACAAATATTCATCTTTTGTTCTCTTAAATAATAAGTGACAATTGTTTCTTTGAATAAAAGTTCACCTTTACTTTCTTGTTATTTACTTTTATCCTTTCTCTCTTCTTCTCTATGTCTACAATGAACGTTAGTGGGTAGACTTATCTTGTCTTGGGATTTTTGGATAAGTCTAAATGACATAATCCTAAATCAAACCAAACCTTCAACCTTAATATTATGTAACCCTAGTTTCTCTTCTAAATTCACCGTTTTAACATGGATTAAATATTATCAAACTGTGGAAATGAAAGTGGAGGGTTTGAGAATCGTTAATCCATTATTCCAAATGTTAATTCATAAAACGAAAGTGTAGCATTAATATTCGATCAAGTGAATTTAGACAAGGATTGCGAAACATGAAAATAGTCTAGTGAACCTTGAGACTTATAGAGTTTCGAACTTCAAGGATTCTAATAGTAATCAACCATGAAAATAGGCGTGCTTGCTAGAGGAACACACTCACTGAGACCGATAGGAGATGTGATAGGCTTAAGAGAAACTCGTCTTTAGAAACTAGGTCTAACATAAGGTTATAAGTTTAATTGTTTGGTTTGTGAAGGACTTGTCAATTAGATGAACCAATAATCCCAAGACACCTCTTTTATCTTTTCTTTTATTATTTGCTTTTAATTAAAAACCCAAACTTTTCTACCTTATAAACCTTCAGTCTAATCATTATCTACAGTTAATTGAATTCATAACTCCCTGTCGGAACGATACTCTTATTACTACACTGGTAGAACAGTGCACTTTCGGTTTTATCCCATCAAGTTTTTGGCGCCGCTGCCGGGGAGTTATTGTAATTTGATAAACTTTTTTAATCGTGGTAACTTAAAAGAAGGTGCAAGTCTATCGAGGCTTGGAGAATACAGTTGATGTAATTGTTCAGGTGAACAAGATTGTAAAGTGCAGGATTTGAGAGGTTATCTCAAACATCATAGTGGAAACTCTCACAAGATCGTGAGGAGTGGAGTAACCCACATTGGGGGAACCATTATAAATCTCTGTGTTTTTATTCTCTATTCCATATACTCTTTACTTACTGCAAACAAAAACACACACAAACACAGTTACTTGATTAAAACAGTTTCTCCATAATCTGCAAAAGAACGTCAGAACGTTCTGAAGCAATTTTACTAACTTAACTTTTCCAAGTAAACCACTTGAGAATTAATTTTAAGCTGCAGATTAATTTTTAAAGGATCACAATTCAACCACCCCCCCCCCCCCCCGTGACTACTTCATTTTCATCATTGGCCTTTCGTACAAATTTACTATGAAAGAGGAATTGTGTAATATGCTTCAATGGAAATGTAAATTTACTATGAAAGATATGATCTATTAATAAAATGAGAGTTTTGATGAGTCATTTATTGCTTACTTTTATATGCTTTTTAGTTTAGTTTTAATTAGATTTTATTTTATTTTATATTAGTATTATTTCACTTTTAGGATAGTTTACTACAAATTGCATTTTATTTTATTTCAGGAATGAATATTGGATGGATCGAGTCTTGGAGCAAAAGAAAGGGACTTGGAGCTGATTGAATGCAAAAATACGAAGATTCGGAGACAAAAATACGTCTCCCCCAAGTCAGAAGCTTGGCACGGCCGTGCCACCCTCCAGCGTCGCTTTTGCTGCTTTTGCTTAGATTTTAAGCTACTCTATTTTTAGCCCGAATGTAATTGCTTAGATTTTAAGTCGAATGTATGCTATAAATAGAGTAGCCATCCATCACAAATATTCATCTTTACTTGGAATTCAATAAGTGACAATTGCTTTTCTAATTAAAGTTCTTTTCTTTTCCTTTATTTTCCTGTCATTTACCTTTATGCTTTCTCTCTTCTCCCCCATGTCTACGATGAACATGACTGAGTAGACTTCTCCTTGTCTTAGGATTGTTGGATAAGTCTAAATGACATAATCCTAATCAAGCCAAGCTCTAAGCCTTAATCTTATGTAACCCTAATTTCTTATCTAAATTCACTGTTTTAACATGGAACAACCATTATCAAACTGTAGAAACGAAAGTTGTGGGATTGATAATTGTTTATCCATTATTCCAAATATCAATTCATAAAACGAAAGTGGAGCTTTGATATTCGAACAAGTGAATTTAGACAAGGATTGCAAAGGCAGCGAAATAGTCTTTGCAATCTTTGAGACATATAGTTTCGATCTTCAAGGGAACTAATAATAATCAAGTCAGCGAAATAGGCTTGGTTGTTAGAGGAACCAGAATCTAATAGTAATCAAGTCAGCGAAATAGGCTTGGTTGCTAGAGGAACATAAGAGAAACTGTCTTGAGAAATTAGGTCTAACATAACATTATAAGCTTTTAGTTTGGTTTGTGAAGGACTTGTTATTTAGATGAAACCAACGATCCCAAGGCTCCTTTTATCATTATCTTTAAAACGCTTGAAAACCCCAACTTACAATCCTTTTCTCCTCTAATCATTTTCAAAGGTTAATTGAATTAAACTACTCCCTGTCGGAACGATACTCTTTTATACTACTTCGGTAATACCGTGCACTTGCGGTTTTATCTCATCAAATTTTATTCATTTCTTGTTTCTTTTCATTTTTTTTCTTTTAATTATAGTCATTTTCAATTATTTGTTTCTAATATTATATGCAATGTTGTTATGTAATTCAAGGTTTCATCTAGTTTTGGATTCTTCTCTTAAAAAAAAAATTCTAGTTTTGGATTCTATATGCCGGATAGCGTTGATGTTTTACTTTTCGAACAAAGGGTAATTTGGGACAAAAATAGGGCACATGAGAAACCAATAGGGTGGAAAAAGTAATAGCCATATTAAAATCACGTATAATATTTCAAGACCCATGCCCATAGCCCATAACCCTAAAATTGAACCCTCTCTCTTATTACTCGGAATATAAATAAGTGTTGTAGACGCGTTTCTTTTCTCACCCATTCACTCAGCTTCTTTGATTTTCTTGATTAGATCTAGTTTTTTTTTCTCTCTTCATATCTAACCCTTCTTCACTTTTTTTCTCTCTTCATATCTAACCCTTCTTCACGCTCCTTTTGAAAGAAAAAAAAAAACCTCTTCTTTAGGTTATTTGATTTTAATTTCTTGTGCTACTAGGTTATTATTCATTTTATCATAAACATATTACGGTCTCTATTAGTCGACCAATTACATATAAAATTTTGTCAACAAGTTTTATGAACAAACTAAATATTCGAGCTGCATCATTTAAACTCATTTTATACCCGATTTAATAATATCAACATTGATTTCAACAATAGTTGAGATCTGATAACTTAACAAGGGCACTCTGCGTTCAATTTTGGGTCAAGTCAGTTTCTGTAAAAAATTCATAACACATGATGCCAATGAAGGTGGAGATGACATTGAAGATGAAGAGCTTGTAATTCAATTAATCATGAATCATACATATCCAATCAACAAAATACCGAAGGTATATCATTAATACTATATCTCTGTATAAACTTTACTTGATTATAAATTGAATTTGAGCTTTAAAGTTAATAATTGATCATATTTTTCTTCTTTCAATTTATATTTTATTATTTTTTAATTTATGAATTATTTTTTTGTTTATAATTTATGAAAATTTTATTTTGAATATTGAATAGACGATTTTTTTATTTTTTTTGTAATTTAGGATCAGATTTGGTTTGCTTAATTTATGGTTTATGTGTTTTTGAAAGGTTTAATTACACATTTGGGTCCCTAAGTATCACGAACTTGCGATTTTGGCCCATAACAAAAACAATAACAACCTAGCCCCCTAAGTATAACCCCTTTTGCAGTCAAAATTGGCTTGGGGGAGCCAAAACTGCAAAAGGGGTTAGACTTAGGGGGCTAGGTTGATATTGTTTTTATTAGGGGGCCAAAATTGAAAGTTCATGATACTTATAGGACCCAGATGTGTTGTAATTAAGCCTAATATAAATTATATATGATAAATATAATTTTGCGTAGCCATTTTTTTTTTTTGATTTAGTTATACATAATGAATATCTTGTATTATTACTATGAACAAAAATTTGGATTTCCCATCATCAATTGCTAAATCAGTAGTTTCTCCAGGTTGAATGGATTTTCACAACTTCTTGGATCCTCTTCTTTGTCCTCAAAAGCTTCTTTCATTGAAGTTAATGACTTTTTTCCACGTTTTTTTGGGGGCTCACTTTTTAGGGAAGTTGAGATATATGAAGCTGCCCCTACTGCTGAGAAAATAGCTGAAGTGTAATGAGAAGATGTAAGAATCAAGGTCTGGTGGCCATTGGACAAGATGTAAGAATCTCAATATTAGCAATTTTCGTAATGGTAAGAATCTCAATATTAGAATTTTTTTTTATTGTTCCAATTATACTAAAAATATATATATTAATATATTATTGTTGAAATTTGGGGTCTAACTCATCCTTACAAAATCGAATTGTAAGGCGAGGAGTGCCTCCTCTTTCTAAACTCTGATCAAGCTTCCTATCTAACCGATGTGGGACTAAATTCGACTAAATCCACCCCCTCAAAGACAAGCCAACATAAGACAATTAGGAGCAGATCGCAATTAAGGTGGAATTACCAACCCACCCCCTCTAGTTCGGGGCGGGATTTCCAACACACCTGAGGTGGAATTACCAACCCACCCCTTGACGTTCGGGGCGAGATTTCCAACAATTATAACTCATCAAAAATAGTCTTACAATTTATCCTTCATTTATTATCAACAAAGTAGAGAGTATGGAAAGAGAATCATTGTCATAAGTAGGCTGAAGAGAATTCAAAAACAAGATCATTTATTAAGAAGATGGTCGTTGTTGGTTCCTTTGAACAATGAGGCGTAGCCTAAACTCGTCATCCCTCTTCTTCTTCAAATACATTAATTGTGATAGCTCTTTTTTTTTTCTTGCCAGACACACAACTTCTTCTTGATTCTTCATGTATTCCTTTTCTAACAAAACCATTTCATGGTCACTTTCTTTTTTCCTTTTTCTATCACCGTTTCTTTAGCTTCTTTCTGAACAAACATATCGGTGTGAAACTGAAGATCTTGTTGTTTAACAATTACATTGTTGTAGTCTTTCACATGATTACAATCGTCAATAGATATGGAAAAAAGCATCAATATTTTCTTCAGATTTGCTCACAATCATGTGCATCATTTTCAGCAGGAACATCAGAAGAAGAAAAAATTCTAAAGTAAGGAGTATCCTCAAGATAGGGACAAAATCCAGGCTGGTCACAAACATAAATACCGTTTTTGTTAGCTTTTCCTACATGAGTTTTACATTTCCTTGAGCTCAAACTTCTCTTCTGCTTCACAATCTTCTTAACGAAATCTTCATGACCCAACATTGATTGCTTCCACCACTTTACATAACGCATGGTAATATCTGCCTCAAACAGTCATGGTGCAAAATACAAATTTTTATTAGACATGAGCCTAGAATAGTTTTTTGAAGCAATATACTTTCTATCGTTTAACCTAGTTACATAACTTGAAATATCTTGGTCAATTCCAAATTGTATAGACACTCTATGTCGAAGATATTGCTCTATAGGCTTAAATCCAACAAGCTCAAAATCTCTCAAGCATATAGAAAATCAAAGTATTTTTTTTATCCAAATCCTTCTTAAATGGTACCCAAATTTCATTATTTGGATAAAAGAAATTCCACACTTCTTAGGATATCTAGCATATGGACGTCAAAGAAAATCATTAACACTTGAGTCTAATGCAAACTTAACATTGTCAATTTGCAAGGCCTGAACCTTATTCAACCTAAGCAATAAAGGGTCTATGCGGTTGATCAATATGGGTGTGGTTGATAGTTTGTGAACCTCTCCCGTATCCAAACTTAAGCCAAGTAAAAAGGTGATGGAAGAGTAAATTAAACAGGATATATATCATCACCAACAAGATATTTTGACAGATTTTTTTTTCTTAAATAATGTTAAATCCTTATTTATGCTAGCCAAAACAATTGCCACCAAAGAAATTGGATTTCTTCTAGCAAGATTAACACCAACAGAAAACAAACAACTTGTCACCATTTTTTATGAGGAAAAACAAAAATTGACAACCAAGTAAAAAGGAAGGCCTCATGTTCAATTCCATCATATTTTCTTGTCAAAGATTATAGTCTTCTAATGCTTAGTCTCATACCCATAATGAATGAACAATCATTGGAAGATAACATCATGGAGGTGATGGAAGATTTCATGCTCTCAGCAACTAGTGATAATGAACCAACTCTTAGAACAACCAATTTACTCAAACCTATTGCAAATTCCATTGATGAACCAACTCTTGAAAGATAGCAAATTGATCCTTGAAAGAGGTCAACCTACAAATAAGAATGAAGGTCACACTTACCCATCATTATGGATGGATATGTTCATCGATAAATGTAGTGAAATTGAAAAATTATTGATTAATACTAACGTTGATGTTGTCTTTAAGCAACAGACCCAGTCCTTTGCCATGGACATCTTCTTGATTGGTACCTTGAAACAATTAGATATGATATTTTATGTGCATGATTAATATGATAGTTTTCTCCTCAACACAATTTGTAGATCACATGGGGAATATACCATTTATTTTAACTCTTTATATGGAGATGAAAGGCTAAGAATGTTAAAAGTGGTAAGTATAACAATTTTTTTACTTTTTATATTATTTTTTTTACTAAAAGGAAAATATAACAATTAGGAAAATATCTTGTGTGCAATAATGAATAAATTCCTTATTTTTCTTATACTGATTTTCCTAATGGTTATATTTTCCTTTTAGTAAAAAAAAAAAAAAAAAATGTTATACTTGCCACCTTTAACATTCATAGTCTTTCATCTTCTATATAAAGAGTTACAATAACGGATATATATATAGTCCCCAACTGATCTACAAATTGTGTTGAGGAGAGAACTATCATATTAATCATGCACATAAAATATTCTATCTCATTGTTTAAAGGTACCAATCAAGAAGATGTCCATGGCAAAGAATTGGGTCTGTTGGTTAGAGACAACATCAATGTTAGTATCAATCAATAATTTCACAATTTCGTTGAACATATCCATCCATAATGATGTGTAATTGTGACCTTCATTCCTATTTGTAAGTTGCTTTCTTTCAAGGATCAATTTGCTTTCTTTTAAGAATTGTTTCATCAATGGAATTTGCAATAGGTTTGAGTAAATGGGCTGTTTTAAGAGTTGGTTCACTATCACCAACAGTTGAAAGCATGAAATCTTCCTTCACCTCCATGATGTTATCTTCCAATGCTTGTTTATTCATCATGGGTATGAGACTATGCATGAAAAGGCTATAATCTTTGATGAGAAACCATGATGGAATTGAACATGAAGCCTTCCTTGCTACTTGGTTGTCAATTTTTGTTTTTCCTCGTAGAAAAATGGTGAAAAGTTATTTGTTTTCTATTGCTATTAATCTTGCTAGAAGAAATCGAATTACTTTGCCGCAAACTGTTTTGGCTAGCATAAATAAGGATTTAACTTTATTTAAGAAAACAATTATTGATCTGTCAAAATATCTTGTTGGTGATAATGCAAACTGGCAACCACAACCCATGTTGATCAACCACATATAACATATATTGTTGAGGTGGCATAAGGTTCTGGCCTTGAAAATTAGCAATGTTAAGTGTGCATTAGGCTCAACTGCCAATGATTTTCTTTAACGTCCATATGTCAGATATGTTGAGAAGTTGGAAATTTTTCATTTTCTATTTGTTGAGAGTTTCTAAGCTTATTGGATTTGAGTATATAGAGCTATGTCTTCGACATACAGTTTTTATGCAATTTGGAATTGATCAAGATGTTTCAAGTTATGTGGGCTAGGTTCAGCGATACAAAGTATATTTCTTGGAAAAACTACTCTAGGCCCATGTCTGAAAAAAAAAATTATTTTCCATCAAAGTTGTTCAAGGCAGATGTTACCATGCATTATGCAAAGTGGTGGAAGCAATTGGTGTTAGGTCATGGAGATTTCATTATGAAGATTGTGAAGCGGAAGAGAGGTGTGAATTCAAGGAAATGTAAAACTCGTGTAGGAAAAGCTAACAAAAGCGGTATTCATGTTGGTGGTCAGCCTAGATTTCGTCCCAATCTTGAGGATACTCTTGGCTTTAGAATTTTTTTCTGATGTTCCTACTGAAAATTTTGCACATGATTGTGCAAAAGTTGAAGAAAATATTGATGCTTCTTCCATATCTATTGGAATTGTAATCCTGTGAAAGAGTCCAACAATGTAATTTGTTTACAACAATAACTTTTTTATTGTTATTTTTAATCCTCTGTAAGTATAATATATCTATAGCAAACAAAATGATGCAGGATTTCATACCAGTAATAGAAAAAAGCATCGAAAAGTCCTTATGATATGATGTATTTCATAATGCACAAAGAGCAAATAATTGAAAAGTCCAACGTGACAAACTTTATTATCTATCCAGATGAGTCTGTAGAGTAGGAAAGACATTTGAGTTTAGCAAGATATGCAATACGAGTGCAGATATTGGACATGATACCGACATTCATATGTAGTCAACAGTAAATTAATTATTTGAGAAAATGGAACTGATCTAAACAATATGTGTCATTGTCTGTTGGTTGTAAGAAGTATTTAATTTGGATTCTTATTGAAAATTTTTAATGGACCAGTAAGGGTACAACTTCATTAAGGAATTTCATAAAAGCTATTCAGCTACAGCACCCAATAGTAAAATATGTAAATATTTATGTTGATGCAAATCTGATTTGGATGATGATTCCATGAATGATCCATGTATAACACCAAATAACAAAGTCCTAATGGAAATGGGTCAAGACATAGAAAAAAAGAGCTAACTTTTAACTATGATAATATTGTTAATCCGAGTGAGATTTGACAGGTTCAGCCAGGACAACATCATTTATTTGTTCTTGCTCCTTATCATTGTCTGGTTGTGACAAAAGATCTTGAATTTATTCAACAAGCGGTTGCAGCAGCTACTGATGGACAAGAAGAGTCGTTTATTACTCTCTTAACGAATTCAACAAGCGGTTGCAGTAGCTACTGATGGACAAGAAGAGTCGTTTATTACTCTCTTAACGAAGATCCAAAGGAAGAAGTTGAATAAATCTTACAAAACCCGTTCTAAGGGTCCTCCTTTGAATTCAACCCAATGAAGATTTTCTATTGGAATATACGGGGAATTGCCAATCTATTCTAATAGTTCTTTTACCATTTTTCATGCGTAAAAAGATGACTAATTTTAAGTGGTTTGTGCTGCATATTCAACCTATTCTAACAGTTCTTGTAGGCCAAGAACCAATAATTATCCCTCCAATCCATTAGAAGCTGAGAAAACCAAGCATAATCAAATAGCTGAAGATAAAGCTAACATTCAGTTCGCCAAGCAAGTTATATCAGAATTGGGCAAATCTCCTCTCTTCTCTCAAACCTTCATTGCTTCTAAACCTAACCAAAGTTCTACATCTACCATTGAAGTGTTATCACAACATCTAGGTTGAGAACTACCCAAACCAATCTCAGCCTGTCATACCCCAATTTTTGACCTAAGATCCCATTTCATTTGTCTTTTGGCCCGGAATTGTTTGCCTTTTTGAAGAAAAAAAAATTCGGTAGAGACGTATTTTAAATACCTCATTTTTTTTTCTTTTTTTTTACCACTCTTTTTAGTCATTTTATTCTAGTCTTTTTTGTTATTATTCTAATCATTATTTTATTATGTTGTTTGTTTTTATTTTTATTAAAAAAGGCATAAAATGAAAATTCATCAAGAATAGTCTACCAGAACGTTCTCTAGAACATTCTGGTCGTACTACGAGTGAGATAAAATGACCTCACTATGTCCCATCAAATATGCCACTAGATTACAGCTGCACAACACCACATGTTTTGCTTCAAAAGTGCATGGAACTAAAAGAACGTTCTTGAGAACATTCTGGTGGAACTTCAAAGGGATAAGAATGACATCATCATGTTCCCTCATGTTGCCACCAGATCACAACTGTTTTTTCATCACGTGTGGTTGTCTCAAAAAAGGAAAGGAACAACAAGAATGTTCTTAAGAACATTCTCCATGTGGCAAATTTTACAACTTGGACACTCTTGCTCTCAAAGCAACAAAGGACAGCACTTGTAGCTTTCAAAGAAGTGCCAAACAGCTGTAAAAACAAGTGGCCTCCAAACTTCTACAGCTTGCATTCACGCGTCCACCTTTTCTCTTTGCAAATTGGAAGTTCCAGAACGTTCTGGAGAACGATCTGCATGAACAAAATTCACTTTTTTCTCATTCTTGCGCTCCAAGCAACAAAAACATAACCACATGAGCTGTTTTTAACAAGGAAAACACAGTTGTTTTTGTCTGTGAAGCTCCAAGTCTATCACCTCTATAAATACAAGCATACCTCAATGGTAAAAGCGGGGGCTTACACACAGAATTGAATCTCTCTCAAAGTGAAGGTGCTCACTACTTTCAAACAAAGCTTTTTTCTTCTTTCTTTCTTTTTTTTCTTTCTTTTCTTTCTCATCACTATCAACAAACAAACAAAAAAAACAACACACCTTTACTACCTAAACAAACAAAAATCAAACAAAACAACCCTTTTTTTTTTCCTTTCTTCTACTCTCCCACAAAGGTATATCATCTCCCCTTTCTTTTCTTTCCTCCTTTTTATTTTCCTTTTCACTTTTTCCTTTCGTTCTTCCTCTCTCTCTCTCTCTCTCTCTCTATATATATATATATATATATCTTTAATTTATTTTACACTAAAATACAAACCTCAATCCAGAGTGCTCTGGTCCCATATTAACTGTTAATATTATATTTTTGTTTAATTTAATTATTCTCCAGAACAATCTGGTCCTTGTTAATTAAATTAATCCAGAGTGCTCTGGTCCTAAATTAACTGTTAATATTATATTTTTGTTTAATTTAATTATTCTCCAGAACAATCTGGTCCTTGTTAATTAAATTAATCCAGAGTGCTCTGGTCATTGTTAATTAAATTAATCCAGAGTGCTCTGGTCCTAAATTAACTGTTAATATTATATTTTTGTTTAATTTAATCATTCTCTAGAATATTCTGGTCCTACATATATTAAATACTATTTATATTGTTGAACTAACAATCTTTTCTTCACACCCACACACTTTTATTTTTTATTGCTCTATTAGTTTAATTTTCAGTTATTATTCAAAAACAACAAAAACATTCAAATATCAAAAATTCATAAAAAGAACTTTTCACAATAAACCTTGATCTTAAATCAAGTGACCGTCTTTTTATTTTATTTTTCTTAATCAAATTTCAAAACAATTCTAATTCAACTTCAAGTCAATTTCTTTCAATCTAAAAAACACAAATCAATTCTCATTTGCCACTTGGCTTTTTATTTCAAAACTAATAAAAAACACTCAACAAATCAAACGTCAATTTCTACCCCGAACTACGAGGTTTTGATCCTTCACGGGTACGTAGGCAGAGGATCTTGTCCTTCCAAATCAACTAAAAAACAATTTTCTTTTTTCCCTTCAATTGAAATCAATTTTCTTTTCCTTTTCAACTCATCATTTATTCCATTTTCATCTCTTTAAAAGCAAGCAAGTTTAAGCACAAAAAGTTAAATAAAATCAAGAGGTTCTCGTAGAGTATTACGAATATTTAGGGTGCTAATACCTTCCCTAAATATAACCAACCCCCGAACCCTAAATCTCTTCAAAATGGGTGGTTTGGAACTTTTTCCCCTTAAAAAAAAATTGTTCAGTCATGAGTAAAAAGTGAGTCAAAAGCCAATCAAATGGCCTGGACCTCTGAAAAACGGCGCGACAGAAATGGCGACTTCACTGGGGACCCCCTAAGAGGTTTGAGCCTAACTTGGCTTTACTTAATTTTTTGTGCTATTGCTTGCTTAACAAATAAATCAAATAAAAGAGGGAAATACGTGTATATATTTTCTTCCTTCTTTTTTTCTTCTTTCTTAAACGTGAGTGGTGAGATAAGTCCTACACCCGGGCTTGAGGGAAACATAAGATAGGATGGTGGTATAACCAAAGTGCCATTCCGAGAGTCAAGTCTCGTGTTTTGGTTCATGTGGTATAACCTCACTCAATGGAGGAATCTTGGAAGTAATTTATGTTGGCATGAGTAGTCGTGTTGGCATTGTATTTTCAAGTGACCGTCGAAGTTGAGGACCTTTAGTTACCATTAACCCATCTTGGCCTTTTAGGACGTAGTGCGGTGGCTAATCAAGAGTAGTCTTGGTTTAGTTGATACGCGATACTACACTCAGAAGAGACTTTCTTACGAACGTTGTTGGACCGGAAGTATTTCCGCAATCCGATGACATTCAGAAGCGGTTAAAGACTCTGAGAACTTGGTAGAGCTCATGATACAGGTACAAATGAAACCATAGTCCTTACCAAATGGCGTATTTACCCCTTGACTCCATCATTGTGGACCTAAAACCTCACCATGTTTTTACCGTCTGTGCAGCATAATCATGCATACATGCATTCATTCATAAACAAATTTTTCCATCAAACATCGAAGGATTTAGACAAGTTT
Source organism: Medicago truncatula (assembly GCF_003473485.1). Lineage (NCBI taxonomy): Eukaryota > Viridiplantae > Streptophyta > Magnoliopsida > Fabales > Fabaceae > Medicago > Medicago truncatula. The sequence goes on from NC_053048.1 coordinate 12,825,585, forward strand.
TTACAAACATCACAGATGAACGGACCTTGTAAGGAAGAACACCAAGAAATTCAAACTTCAAAAATCTTAACTAAGCTTTAGCTTTTGTTAAGAACTTTTTCTTTGGTTTCGTTCTTACCTTTTGAAAAAAGGAACCTATTGCAATATCTTTACAATTTTTAAATGAAACCATGTTCCTCTATAATGTTTCCAAATACTTTGACAAATCCTTCAAAAAATGTGTCTATTTTTGCATAAGCATCATGCATCATTTTGCATTTCATAGTCTCGATTCCAAGTCTCACAAATTTCTTTCTCGTAAAAGGTTAAAAGTGGTCCAATGCCTTCGCTCGATTTAAGCTCGCATATGCAAACACTCGTGCAAACACATAAAATGGATCAACTTGAACAAGAGGTCCACGAGCTTCGTAAAGAAGTGACAACGCTTCGGGCCAAGGTAAAGGAATTAACCAACCGGGTATCTTCGCTGATGGTTACAAAAGATCTACCACAATTCCAACAAAGGTCCCATCCGCCACATCAGCTGTCGTGCACACAGCAGCCTCAACCACAAGCCCCTCAACAATCCAATCCACAGAATCAGGCTTGGAGAGCACGTTATGATCCAATTCCCGTAAAATATGGGGAGTTGCTCCCAATTTTTCTTGAGAAGAACCTGGTCCAAACTAGAGCGCCTCCTCGGGTGCATGACAAATTGCCAGCTGGGTATCGATCTGATCTCTCATGTGCCTTCCATCAAGGGGCACCCGACCATGACATTGAGCATTGTTACACTTTGAAAGCCGAAATCCAGAAGCTGGTTCAAGCCAAAAAGAATTGAACCCGAATGTGCAGGTCAATCCGCTACCGGATCAGGGTATCTGATGTTGCGACACATGGAGCGGATAACCGCAATTGGATCGTGTTGATATTTCTTCTACTACCCGTCTGTTCAAATAATGCGTTTGTTTGTTGTTTACTACTTTTCAAAAAACAAATCCTTTCGTCCCGCCCAAGGCGAAAGTTAACTAATTTAGGGCTTTTTGCTTCAGGCATTCTCCATCATTAATAAAAGGTCGCTTCGATCCCGACTTTGCTCTTTATTTTGTGCTTTTTCTAGAAAAAATGGTAAATACAAAAAACCAAAAAAAATAATAATCATTTTCAAATATCTGCATAATCATAACTTTCATTTACTTGTCAAAAATCAATAATCAAATCATGCATTAATAAACCCGTTGAACACAATAACCATGTATCTCTCTTCCAACTTTGAGTTCCTTGTATCCGAAGATGAAGAAGAAGAAAATGAAGAGACTCCCGATGAGATCTCTCGCATACTGGGGCATCTTAGCCGTTGAAGCGCAAACAAAAATATCAAGAAGATTGTCTGAAAGATGACTTTCATTTACAAAGACTGGCACAAGAGGCTACCATCCGCACTTTATGAGTATAGTACTTCAATGCACATTTCAACAGGGGCAAGCCCCCCTCCATCCCTCAGCATACAATATGAAGTTTGTGCTTCCTATGGAGGTCGAAGTCCCGACAATAGGAATTCTACCAAAGTCCAAGCTTGATTGAACTTAAAATACATGACGACCTTGTACAACCATGTCAAAAGAGGTTGAAACAAACTTCCAACAAGAAGGTTCGTCCTCATGAATTTCAAGAATGAGACTTTGTGCCCAAAAAGGTACTATCTTTCCAACCACACTCTAGGGGCAAGTGGACGCCCAACTAGGAAAGCCCATGTGCAATGGCTCTCGTGCCTACAAATGGTGACAAACTCACAATTCCTATGAATGTCGGTGCAGTCAAGAAATACTCTATCAAAAATGAAAGCTCGATAAGTCGCGAACCTGAAAAGGCAGGCTTAGCCAAAAATGAGCGTCTCGGTGGACTGAAAACCCGAAAGGGCGGTCCAGGCAAAAATTAGAGACATGAACAAAAATGATTATCCTGATAGATTGAAAACCCGAAAGGGAGATCTATGCAAAAGTTAAGGATCAAAAGACAAAGTAACTGCATCAATCAGGCACCATCCAATTGGGGCATCCAACTATCAAAAGATTGCCGACTCAAAGCATCTACAAATCAATGACTCGAAATAGGGGCATTCAAAGTTTTTAGGGAGAATAGCGGTTATTGTGTTCAATATACCCTTCCCACTATATTTACCATTTTTCAAAACAAAATTTTTCAAAGATCCGTGGAGCCATGTCCTTGGCAGGTCACCACTCAATTTATCAAATTTGAGTCTGTGCCCATTTATTTGGAACTCTCATTTATTCTATTTGCAAAATTGCTTCTATTTTTTATGGCAATACTTAAAGCAAAAATTTTCAAAATACAAAAACATTTTTACATCTTTTGAAAAGTGTGAACAACAAACACACTCTCTTTAAACTCATGAGTATGTGAAGCGTGCATCAACATTCGCCTCGAGAACGGTTACACTCCGGAAGAGAAACAGGGCTAAGCACTATGGAAAGGACCTCTGCCTTAAGCAAGATGCTGTCACAGTCCAAAATACAAGAAAAAAAAATCAATCAAAGCTCGCTAAGTTGAAAACCTGAAAAGGCAGCTTAGGCAATGGAGAGCGTCCCGGTGGATTGAAATCCCGAGAGGGCGGTCCAGGAAAAAATTAGGGGCATGAAAAAGGAATATATTCCCGGTGGATTGAAAACCCGAAAGGGCGATCCAGGCAAAAGTTAGGGATTCAAAAAAAAAAGCAAAAAGTATGACTGCTGAAGCATACCAATGGAAGATAAATTTGCGCCGGTTTAGAAATGGCGACTTCTTCCAGACTTTTTACCAACAATGGGCTTTACCCCTAGGAGGCATCAGTTGCTACTTTGTGCATGGTTTTCACACCGTCAACGAATTGATTTATTCATAATAATATCATCTCCAATGAAGTTTGCCGAGTGTTTGTACTACGTTGTCGGTCTGCCTCCCATCTTACCTGTCTTGCCTCGTTTCATCGAGTAACTTGTCATATACAGTCTATACAGTCATGCAGTTGCACATTCATACATTCACACATCCATACATTCACAATCATGCATTCACCAATATTTTCACATATTCATACGTTTACGTGTACAATACATATGCACAACATCAATCCACCCATAATTACATCAGTCATCCAAAATCTCGTTTCAGTCATGTCTCTTCAGTTCGGTCTTAACTTATCATTGTGTCAAGCCGCAAGTTTCTACATCTTACATTTACCTTCTTATCATCAAAGTGTCATCCCTAGTGTGTCTGGTCCAGAGATGTCGCACATCATCAAAAGCCGAGTGGATTCTCGCAAATGTTTATCAAAAGCCGAGTGGATTCTCGCAAAAGCCCGGTGGATTTCGGCAAACCTTTCATCAAAAGCCGAGTGGATTCTCGCAAATGTTTATCCAAAGCAAAGTGGATTCTCGCAAAAGCCCGGTGGATTCCGGAAAACCTTTTACCAAAAGCCGAGTGGATTCTCGCAATTGTTTATCAAAAAGCCGAGTGGATTCTCGCAAAAGCCCGATGGATTACGGAAAACCTTTTCATCAAGCCGAGTGTGACGTCAAAAGTGTCATCCCCGGCGTGAAGCCGTGCTAGTGTAATGCCCTAGCTATTATTTTATTTTATTTTAAATTATGTGGAGTCTTAAATGTGATTTATATGATTTTTGGTGATTTACGTGGTGTGTGCATTTTATTATATAGTTTATTATATTAATAATTAAAATAAGTGGAAATTAATATTATTTTAGAAATTAGGGAGTTAATTAGAATTTAATAAAAATTAAGGGAGTTTAATGTAATAGGGGGAGTTATAGTTTTGGGGAGTTAGGAAGAGGGATAGTCAGAAAACAGTTTCACGTACAACAGACAAGTTTTGGGAAAAGGGAGAAGAAGAGCAAGAGCTACAGAGGAGAGCCTAGAAATCGATCCTTGTTGTCTAAATTTCAGCAAAACTAAGGTAAGGGTGAGACTATCTCTCAATAATCATAATCTATAATTTCTGAAATTGACCTAATTGAATAGTTTTGGAAAATAATATGAAAGTTAGGGTTTGCTGATGATTCTGATGGAATGAGTAAAGATGATGTTAGTTTTCTTGGAATTTAATGTTAAGAATGAAAGCTTAATCCATGTTGTTGCTGTAATCCATTAATTGATTGAATTTTGGATGAATTGTATAGATTGATGAATATTTGGATGATGGTAGAATGATTCTGTAATTGTTGTTGTTGATGGTTGAATTGTGTTTCTTTATAATGCCTAGTTGTATATAGGACCTGTAAACATCCGTTGGAAAACATTTTGGGTGATCAGGGGATTAAAATGGGGTTTTTGGAGTGAGAAGAAGTCTGAAACCGTAGGTTTTGCACTGCCCAGATGAATGGTCGCTTAAGCGAAGCATCCGTCGCTTAAGCGAGCATTCAAGCGAGCTGCCCATAATGCGATTTTACCCGTTCGCTTAAGCGAACCGTGAGTGAACTGGTAAGCGAAAATTAAGTTTGGTTCTGCCAAGAATTCGCTTAAGCGAATGGTAAGCGACCCTGTGAGCGAAAAACCATTTTGATTCTGTCCAAAGTTCGCTCAAGCGAACCGTGAGCGACCCGTAAGCGAACTGAGCCCAGAACCTACTGTAAGCTGGTCGCTTAAGCGAACTAGCCGTCGCTTAAGCGAAGTGAACCTTAGTCAGCGTTTTTCTGAACCTTGTTCGTGAGCTAGGGGACTCCTTTTAGTACTTCTTGTGTGTTTCCTTAGCTTGAATAACTCTTGTTTAGGTATCTAATCCTACTTAAAACATAATGATGAATGGTTTGGTTGATTTCTATGAATTTTTGGAGATGTTGAAATGTGTGAACTAGGTGAATGAACATGTTGCATTAAGAGGAGTGGTGAGTCATATAAATACATATGTAATAGTAGAGTTGTATGTAGATATACACAGGTTGGGTAGTTGCATAAACATCAAGTGGGAGAGCTTCGGCTCTGGAACGCCTCGTCGTTCAAAGCGGTGGAACACTAGTTGTTCAAAGCGGTGTGGAGCGGTGAGGACTTAGGTCCTGCTGAGAATGCTTTAACCATTCGACAGCGGTGTGGGTCACGGCCCTGAATTATGGTACCACATGCATATTTGCATTTATTGAGGAGTATTAAAGGGGGGTGTCATGTCATATCATGAGTTGCATTGTTGATTGAATTCTATACTTGAATGATTATTGTTGATTATGAAATACCTATGCTTATTGAATAATCATTGATGTTGTAAGGTGTTAGATTTTCAATTGATGTCATTATATATTATTTTTATTGATTGAGAATCTCACCCCTTCTGCTTGGAAATGTTGCCCTTCCCATGGGTAACTTGCAGGTGATCCTGAGTAGCAGGTGGTGGCTCAAGTGTCTAGGGCTCTGATACGTGGGATGGGATTTTATTGTTTTATTTCATTCTATGCATCAAATTTTGGTTAATGATGTTGTAGCCCTACGATTGATGAATTATTCTGGTTGAGGCTTTTATGCCAAGATATTGTTTGGAGTTTTAAATAGTTGTTGACGTTCCAATGATAATACTCCGCTGCATATTAAACGACGATTTTCTTTGGATATTTTATAAATAGATTTTTATATTCTATTTCAGAAATTTGAAAATGAAGTGTGACATGCCCATGTGGATTTTATGACTCTGATGTATGTTTATTTATTTTAATAAAGTATATTTGGGAATGGGGTGTTACAGCTAGTCATGTCACTAATCAATTTCAATTTCAATTTCAAAAGTGTCGTCCCTGGCGTGAAGTCGTGCTAGTCATGTCACTAATCAACTTCAATTTCAATCTCAAAAGTGTCATCCCCAGCAAAAGCTGTGCCACTGATGTCACTAGTCAATTTTCAATTTCAATTTCAGAAGTGTCATCCCAAGCAAAAGTTGTCCCACTAATGTAACTAGTCAATTTCAGTTTCAAGTCACCAAGTCCACCAACGGGCGCTTGAGTTTACCTTTTGTCTTGTTTCAAGTCACCAAGTCCACCAACGGGCGCTTGAGTTTACTTTTTTATCTTGTTTCAAGTCACTAAGTCCACCAACGGGCGCTTGAGTTTACATTTTATCTTGTTTCAAGTCACCAAGTCCACCGACGGGCACTTGAGTTTACGTTTTATTTTGTTTCAAGTCACCAAGTCCACCAACGTGCGCTTGAGTTTGCGTTTTATTTTGTTTCAAGTCACCAAGTCCACCAACGTGCGCTTGAGTTTACGTTTTATTACCAACGGACGCTTGAGTTTACCTTTTATGTTGTTTCAAGCCACCAGTCCACCAACGGACGTTTGAGTTTTCCCTTTTCATCTCATTTCAAACCGCCAAAGTCCACCAACGGGCCGCTTGAGCTTACCCTTTTATCTCATTTTATCAAACGTTCAAGTTCTATGTCATCTGTCTTCATACATTTATCTTACAGATAGTAGACAGTGTTTTTTTCAAATCTTACCTTCATACAGCTATCATACAGGCAGCGAGCAATCTTTTTCCCCAGTGAAACTACATTCCCCTAACGGAGTCGGATCCCCCTCTTCAACAAACTTGGGTATCCCGTTATTGTTTCTCACCTCAGTCAAGTCATCTTTGTCGTCCTACATTCATAATTACATCACGAGCATTCATAACATCTTACGTCAAAATTGGTTCACTTTTGTATTTAAGTCTCTTCGGTCCGTCAAATCCAAGATTTCATCTTTAAATCTCCGGACGAAGGAACTTAAATAGGGGCATCTGTCATACCCCAATTTTTGACCTAAGATACCATTTCATTTGTCTTTTGGCCCGGAATTGTTTGCCTTTTTAGAAAGAAAAAAAAATCGGCAGAGACGTATTTTAAATACCTCATTTTTTGTTCATTTTTTTTACCACTCTTTTTAGTCATTTTATTCTAGTCCTTTTCGTTATTATTCTTATCATTATTTTATTATGTTGTTTGTTTTTATTTTTATTAAAAAAGGCATAAAATGAAAATTCATCAAGAATAGTCTACCAGAACGTTCTGGTCGTACTAAGAGTCAGATAAAATGACCTCATTATGTCCCATCAAATATGCCACTAGATTACAGCTGTACAACACCACATGTTTTGCTTCAAAAGTGCATGGAACAAAAAGAACGTTCTTGAGAACATTCTGGTGGAACTTCAAAGGGATAACAATGACATCATCATGTTCCCTCATGTTGCCACCAGATCACAACTGTTTTTTCATCACGTGTGGTTGCCTCAAAAAAGGAAAGGAACAACAAGAATGTTCTTAAGAACATTCTCCATGTGGCAAATTTTACAACTTGGACACTCTTGCTCTCAAAGCAAAAAAGGACAGCACTTGTAGCTTTTAAAGAAGCGCCAAACAGCTGTAAAAACAAGAGGCCTCGAAACTTCTACAACTTGCATTCACGCGTCCACCTTTTCTCTTTGCAAATTGGAAGTTCCAGAACGTTCTGGAGAACGTTCTGCATGAACAAAATTCACTTTTTTTTCTCATTCTTGCGCTCCAAGCAACAAAAACATAACCACATGGGCTGTTTTTAACAAGGAAAACACAGCTGTTTTTGTCTGTGAAGCTCCAAGTCTTTAACCTCTATAAATACAAGCATACCTCAATGAAAATAGGGGGGGCTTACACACATAATTGAATCTCTCTCAAAATGAAGGTGCTCACTACTTTCAAACAAAGCTTTTTTCTTCTTTCTTTATTTTTTTTTTCTTTCTTTTCTTTCTCATCACCATCAACAAACAAACAAAAAAAACAACACACCCTCACTACCAAAACAAACAAAAATCAAACAAAACAACCCTTTTTTTTTCCTTTCTTCTACTCTCCCACAAAAGGTATATCATCTCCCCTTTCTTTTCTTTCCTCCTTTTTATTTTCCTTTTCACTTTTTCCTTTCGTTCTTCCTCTTTCTCTCTCTCTATATATATATATATCTTTTAATTTATTTTACACTAAAATACACACCTCAATCCAGAATGCTCTGGTCCCATATTAACTGTTAATATTATATTTTTGTTTAATTTAATTATTCTCCAGAACAATCTGGTCCTTGTTAATTAAATTAATCCAGAGTGCTCTGGTCCTAAATTAACTTTTAATATTATATTTTTGTTTAATTTAATTATTCTCCAGAACAATCTGGTCCTTGTTAATTCAATTAATCCAGAGTACTCTGGTCCTAAATTAACTTTTAATATTATATTTTTGTTTAATTTAATTATTCTCCAGAATAATCTGGTCCTTCTTAATTAAATTAATCCAGAGTGTTCTGGTCCTATATTAACTGTTAATATTATATTTTTGTTTAATTTAATTATTCTGCAGAACAATCTGGTCCTTGTTAATTAAATTAATCCAGAGTGCTCTGGTCATTGTTAATTAAATTAATCCAGAGTGCTCTGGTCCTAAATTAACTGTTAATATTATATTTTTGTTTAATTTAATCATTCTCCAGAATATTCTGGTCCTACATATATTAAATACTATTTATATTGTTGAACTAACAATCTTTTCTTCACACCCACACACTTTTATTTTTTATTGCTCTATTAGTTTAATTTTCAGTTATTATTCAAAAACAACAAAAACATTCAAATATCAAAAATTTATAAAAAGAAATTTTCACAATAAACCTTGATCTTAAATCAAGTGACCGTCTTTTTATTTTATTTTTCTTAATCAAATTTCAAAACAATTCTAATTCAACTTCAAGTCAATTTCTTTCAATCTAAAAAACACAAATCAATTCTCATTTGCCACTTGGCTTTTTATTTAAAAACTAATAAAAAACACTCAACAAATCAAACGTCAATTTCTACCCCGAACTACGAGGTTTTGATCCCTCACGGGTACGTAGGCAGAGGACCTTGTCCTTTCAAATCAACTAAAAAACAATTTTCTTTTTTCTCTTCAATTGAAATCAATTTTCTTTTCCTTTTCAACTCATCATTTATTCCATTTTCATCTCTTTAAAAGCAAGCAAGTTTAAGCACAAAAAGTTAAATAAAATCAAGAGGTTCTCGTAGAGTACTACGAATATTTAGGGTGCTAATACCTTCCCTAAATATAACCAACCTCCGAACCCTAAGTCTCTTCAAAATGGATGGTTTGGAACTTTTTCCCCTTAAAAAAAAATTTGTTCAGTCGTGAGTAAAAAGTGAGTCAAAAGCCAATCAAATGGCCTTGACCTCGGAAAAATGGCGCGACACAGCCTAATCTACTAAAATAGCCTCTGAGACAATAAGAGAAGTTGTTGTCTCAGAAATTCCCTCACAAACTACAGAAAACAGCCTCTGAGACAATACCAGAAGTTGTTATCCCAGAAATTCTCATAAAACCTACAGGTTCTGAACCATCCTCTTCTACATCTACTAAACTAGTCTCTGATATTTCATCTGTATCAGAAGACAATCTCATTGAATCCACCCATCTCCATTTTGCCAAACTAGAAATTAACTCAGTAGCATATGATGTTATCATGAATGAAGCATGAGAAAGTGAAATTCAACCTGAACCTCTCACCTAAAACATCATAGCCTCGGTTGATAACCTTATGGTTATGGAAGTATCAGAACCATATTCTAATACTAAAATAATAGTTATCTCAGAAAATCCATCCTCCTCCATTCAACCTACATCAATCATTCACCTACCTCCTACCCTAACCTATAACCCAGCCCAGGGCCGTCCCTGAGAATTCGGAGGCTCGGCTCTGGGAATGAAAAGAGGCCAGTGATAAAATCAAAACGTTTTTTTTTAAAGAGCGATGTTCTATTTATATTTTTTTAAAGATAAATACAAGGTGCCGTATATATGTGGTACACCCAGAGGTGAAAATGACTACCGTATGCATGAGGAACCCCCACCTAACACCAAAATCAATCATGAGGAACCCCCACTCTTGAGGGCCATCCTTGAGGGAGGCCCAGCTCGTTTGAGCTGTTTGCACCCCCTCAGGGACGCCCCTGACCCAGCCCTATAAGAGGTGTGCATATCAATTTTCAAGGATCTTCAAGAACTCTTTGATGCAAGCCATCAAGTGATTCATCTGGATAACTATGGTGATAGATGGGAGAATCTGAGGTTTCTAGTTAAAACTATTTTAGACGAGCTTAAATCTATCTCAATAGCTACTTAGAAAGAAGCACTCATAAGTTGGTTCAAGGATGTACTCACAAGTATGGAAGCAGTAGAGCTTCATAATGACATCAATTGGCATATATCAGACTCTACTTTCTATGAAGAAATTCCTAAAGATGTTTCTGAGATTTTGAAGGCTGATCTGCAAGCATCTTGAATCTCTAAGTACTTTTTCAACCCTGAAAAAGTTGTGGTTAAAAGATTGGATCTTGAAGAACCAGATATGATTCAATATTAAGACAAGATAGAAGCTGACTTTCTAGAGCAGGAGATTAAGCAAGAAGTTATGCAAGCACAACTGGTAGAAGTCATGGAAGAACATAGGAATTTGAGTGCTAGACAAGCTGAAATGGCCAAGAAACAAGAAGAGCTTGCAAAGAAACAAGATGATTTGTTGAAGCAATAGAATGAATCTGCAATCCAGCAAACTAATATGGCAAGGACCCAAGCTGATATAGAAAACAAGCAAGATGAGATGAGTTGTGGCATCAAGGCCCTGCTGGAAATGATGCAGCAGAAGCAGAACCCTTAGGATCCCTTGCACATTATTTTTTTACATTTACCTGCTTCTGAAACAATTTTTTTTAATATTTGTTTTCATTGTTTGTGTTATATTATTGCATTCATGTTTTATCCAAATCTTTTATTACTTCTATTTATTTATTTTTTTTATGACAAAAGGGGGAGTAAGACATGAGAATAATAATATTTAGGCTCTGAGTCCACTAGGTTAATTAAAATTTACTTAGGAGAATTTTTTCTCATCTCTTAGCCTCTGAGTTTAATGTGTTATGCTTCTGAGTGACGTTTTAATTACCTTATGCTATTAAAATAAATTTAATTAACCTGGATAAAACTTAAGGGGAACTTAAAAACCTCACCTTCTGGACTATCATACTTAGGGAGAGCTTACAAACCTCAGCCCTAAAGTTAACTTGTTAATTAGATTAATAACAACTATGTATTAATACTTGTGTTTGTCATCATAAAAAAGGGGATATTGCTGGAACAAAATGAGTTTTAAACAATTCATCTAGAGTTTTGATGATTACAAGGTATTAAAAGATCAATTCGATATGCAAATATTTGTTCAAGAGTGCAGGACCATAGACAAATATTTATAATGTCTTAATCATGTATTGGTTCTGAAAGAACAAATGAAGAGAAATATAAGTTTCAAGAGAAGCTAAGTATCTAGATAGAAGCTGGAACAACCAGATTCTGAAGGGAAGCCAGAAGCTGGAACCGTGAAATTCTGAAGACAAGCTAGAAGCTGGACTACTCAGACTCTGGAAGCCAAACTCTGGATTATTGAAGAATAAAAGTGCAGAAGTCTCTGCAAATCCAAGTCATACATGCTCTGAAGTTTCAAAGAGTCAATGGATGACATTTTCAGTGAAGGACGACAATACAACCTTATCTCCAACATCACATGTGCAATTGTACGAAGCTACAACTGTGTCTCTTTAGAAAATAACAGTTAATTCCTTATCAAGGAAAGGTTTCAAATTCATTCCTTCATAAAACATTAACCAAATCAAGCAACAAATCAATGATGTTTGATCAAGATTATCTAACGACGCGTTGGCACTCTTTAACGTCTCTTTCAACCTCTATACAAGACTCTGCAATATTTTCATAGTGACATTACTCTGTAAAATTGAAATACGCATTCAACAATTAAATTTCTTATCAACCTTCACATCTTAGAAATTCATAAGTCTTAGAGTATGAATTGTGTTGTATTATGTGATCACCACTTATTATATATTAAGTGTTCAGTTCAAATAATATTTCTTTGAAATCTTTGTTTGTTAGAATTCTCTTGCTTGTGTGCATGAGCATTGGAAAGTATCTTGCTTGTGTGCTTGAGTATTTGTAATCTTGTGTCATTATACTGAAAAATCTCTTGTAGGTGACAAGAGGTCTAGACTACTTCGGGATTGTGGAAAGAACTAGGATAACTGTTTTGTGTCTTTCTCTTATCTCTCTTTATCTCTTTATATATGCTGCATTTAACTCTAAACATTGATTCAAATTGTGAACTCTATCAGAAGCTGAATCTAGGACTTTGTTAAAAAAAATAAAAAAAAATAAAAAACTAAGACAATTTAACCTGCCCCACCCCCCCTCCTGTGTTTTTCTCACCTTTAGGGAACATCAGGGTGCGCAGGGGCCGTGCGCCTGAGAGGCACGACCGTGCGTGTCTGTCGGTGACATCAATTGCAGCTCTACGCTGCAACTTTTGACTTGGTTTCTCCTTAGCTAGGGTTAGCCTCCTATTCTCTCTTCTTCTCTCTGATTCTAACGTGCAGCAACTACTGAGGTTTCTGACTTTCTATTCTTACATTTATACTAGAGAATTGCGCTATCCATCTATTATTATTTTTCTCTCCCCCACTTATCATAATTTTACTTCCCCTCCTCCCCCACTTACTTTATTACCTCTATTCTCACCTCCCACTTCTACAATTTATTATATTCTTGCTCTCCTCATTATTTTAATTCACATAAAATATTGTTCACGTATCTAAACACAAGTTAGTTACAACAGGTGAGCTGCTCAGTAAAACGTCCTAGGTGGAGTCTCAAGAGCACTTTACAAAGTAACTGGATAATACCATGTTTTTCACTCTCTGGGATCTGTCCCATCACATCTAAACTTCCCCCTTTTATAGTCCTCAAAGTGTTGGCTTAATGGGCCTTTCTCTGATCATTCTAGGCCCAATAAGTTGTGATCCAGAGCCTCCTATTGGTTGTCTGCTTAAAGTACGGCCGCGCGTGGACTAGGAAGCAACTCCTCCGTACTGGCCGCGTGAGGTTGAAACGCGATGACCGTCCGTACTGGACGTGGTATGAAGTTAAGATGAGATGAGCTGGCTGGCTTGATTTGAACTACCAACCCAGTGTTGACTGAGGGCATACTGAGCTGGCTGGCTTGACTTGAACAATCAATCCAGGGTTGACTGAAGACGTGCTGAGCTGGCTGGCTTGACTTGAACAATCAATCTAGTGTTGACTGAAGACGTGCTGAGCTGGCCCGCTTGAACTATCAAGTGGAAATGGTTTACCCATGCCAGTCCACAGTCCACCAAGCGTCAAGCCTGTTAAGGCATAGACGTTTGTTCTTTAACCCGATCGATCTGTACCAGTCCACAGCCCACCAAGCGTCAAGCTTGTTAAGGCGTAGACGTTTGTTCTTTAACCCGGTCGATCTGTACCAGTCCACAGTCCACCAAGCATCAAGCCTGTTAAGGCGTAGACGTTTGTTCTTTGCTCAAACGACTCATACTGACCCGTCGTCCATTAAATAACTAGTTCGTAACCGAGTTGTGAACACTGGTTTGATTCAAACTTATTTGTCCTTTATCATGTCTTGTCCCATCATTGTATCCATCTCATTAATACTTCCTTACCTTCATAATTGTTCAGCGGCCCCCACCACACCCTTTATTATTTTCCTCCCTATATATACTAACTTTTACTCCTCATTTTCACATCACTACATTTTCACCATTTCACTTTTACAGTTTTGCCTCTTTTTCCTGCTACCACAACTCCACCCCTTCTTCACTTCTTCACAGGTACTAGCATGTCTTTCTTTGCATATTTCTAATTGAACTCCTTTATGTACCCATACTTGTCCTTCTTTACTTTACTTCTTTAGGATAATGAAACAAGTTGTAACATGTAGTATATAGTAATAGACTAATAATAATTATTGTTGTGTAAGGTTTCAAATGTGATTGGTCGTACTCACACCAAATCCCCCTTCCTAGCTTTTTAGCTCATCCTTTTTTCTTCACCGATTTTAACCAGCATCATCCAAGATGTGTAGAGAGAGATGAGAGGGCCGAGCTGAGTAGGGAAGAAAAAGACGAGTAGGGAGGGAGACAGACGAGTAGAGGAGTCAAATAGAGAGGACGAGTAGAGAAGAGGGAGACGAGTAGAGGAGTGGTAATCATGAAGCTGGTGTAGCATATATGCAACTCTTTTTTACTTGTGATGATAGTAAGCAAGCACTAGCCATAATTTTTGAACAAAGACATGTGTTTATGATAACTTTGAATTCCTGCATGTGTATGTGGTTTCACTTGCTTTGTTCTACAACCATGTTTTTGAACAAAGGCATGCTCCTTTTGGTTGTTGGATATTTGTAATGGGAAGAAACATCATTTTTTTATTTATTTTATGAAGCTGCACTTCCACCTTCTAGACGGGTAGGAGAGTAGAAGGGTAGAGTAAGAAGACTTTATTTTTATCTGCTTAAAACCAATATATATTTGTGCATAAGAGATATTATTTTGTAGTTGTAATACACCAAGAGTGGGTCCCCCAATCCTTTATACTTCTCTTTTATGGTTGGGATGGAGAGAGAACAAGTGAAGAGAGTGGTAAAGTGGAGGGGTAGAGTAGGAGAGGAGAGAGGACGGGTAGAAGAGGGGAAGGTGGGGTAGGATAGAGAGAGTGGGGGACGTGTAGAGTGATAGGAGTGGGGTTAGTTATACCTTTTGTACTATCATTACTAATAATAATAATAGTAGTAGTAGTGAAAATGGGTGAGCGGAGAACTTGTATTGTACAGTTAACTTATGTTTCAAACGATATATCTCAAAGTACCAATCCCATGTGCCTTTTCAACTGACATTTTTGTACCAAGTTCTTGTCTCTTGTTGTAGAAAAGTCCCATGGATGGGATAGTGTAGAAAGAAAATGGACGGGTAGGGGGGACGGGTAGGAGAAAGGAGTGTGGGGACGGGTAGAGTGCAATGTTTGAACTAACTTATATATCTTTAGCCAGCTAGCTTATATATCTCAAAGTACACATCCCATGTGCTTTTCCAACTGCCATTTTTTGTACTAAGTTATATGTCTCTAGTGTGTAGAAAAGTCAAATGGATGGGATAAGGTAAAGAGAAGATTGATGGGTAGGGTAGATAATAGACTTTTACCCGCTCATGTCTTTAAAATATAAAATATAAAATATGCTTGTATTGTAGATAGGAATGTGTGCAAAGAAGGTTGTAAAGATTATTGAAAGGAAAGTATTGTGGTGGATAGGGCTGGACAAAATATTGCAATCCGGCCCAAACCGACCGACCCAATAAGCCCGTAGCGTGTCGGTTCGGGTTGAACGGGTAACTCGGGTAAATCGGTCCATTAACAACGGTTTTCTGTGGACTGTAGTGGTCGGTTTCGGGTTGGCTGGAATGACCCAGCGAAAACCACACCCGACCGCCCAACATAGACATTATTATCATTAATTAATTTAATAAGTGCAACATCAATATACGTGAGACCTTACATGCTTACCTAGACAAGACTTCCTACCTACTCTCTCTTTAACTAATAAAATATTCTCTCAACAACAAGAATAATATAGTAATTAATATATTTATTGGTATTAAATTTACAGTTGTAGACAACTAGGAATATTTCTCTAAAAAATTACTTTCCTATTCCAATCCAATCAATCTACGTTTTTTGATTTCTCTCTCCCTCTTCATCACTTTGTCTAGATCCCTCATTGTGCAACTTTCCCTCATCATCTCTTCATCCTTGATAAGTCTAGAAATAACAATCCCTTCCACCCCTTTGATCATGTGAATAATTTTACAGCTGAGTTTTAAGATGATTCTGCAACTACTAATCATCAATTTTCTTTTTCTTTATTATTCTCCTTGATTTCTCTGTTACAAATCATTTTAATCGTTTGCAATATTTCTAGAAGTTTTGAGTTTGTCTGAATTTCTTCTCGTAAAATACCGACGAAACCCACCCGTTCACCGCTTAATCCGACTTAACCGAAACCGAGTAAACCGATAGAGAATTTGGGCGGAAATGGATCTATGATTTCAAACCGTAGGTTTGGTCGGATTGAGGTTTTGGAACCGATTTCCGACCGAAACCGACCGATGTCCACCCCTAGTGGTGGATGTGTAAGTTCCACGTAATGTGTAAATAGCTCCTAAAGTTGAATCATTTGTCCACACATAGTAAAAGCAAGAGACACTCTAATTAGAGTGTCTAAAGTTGAATCATTTCTAAACTTTTATCGTATTAGCTTCGATAACTTTATAAAAAATTTATCTCCAAGCTAGCAGGTTGTAGTGACGGCGTGAAAGGGTGGGTAGGCTAGAGATAATAGTGAGGGTGGATTGATCGCCCCATTTTTTTTTTTTGCTCACTTAATGATATAAGTATGTCATGTTCACACAATAATAGTATGTATTTATTTGTGCCAGGAACTAGTGCATTCAATCTTCCATGAGTGATCAATCCGCATCTAGCTCCTCTGACCCTCCCTCCATTTCTGACACATCCTCCGCAGCCGTATCGAAAGAAAGTGATTCTGATGCGGTGCCCGAGGAAATTTGTCACTCCTCCATTTATGTCGACTATAACAACACCTTTAAACTTTATACTTGTCTAGTGAATCCCTCACGAAAAGATTTCTTTGACATCTTCCCTTGCGAAAACGGAGAGTTTGTGTATCATTCTCCACGTAACCCAAAGACAGAATATTATACCTATGTATATGACTGCTTCTTTAAAAAATTGGGTGTTCGGCTACCCTTCACTGATTTTCAATGTGAGATCCTCCGAATCCTTAATGTAGCTCCTACCCAACTTCATCCAGGGGCATGGTCTTTCGTGCGCTCTTTTGAAGTCATTTGCCGTGGAATCGGTTTTTCACCATCTGCCTATGCATTCTTTAACTTCTTCCTAGCTAAGCTAAGTAGCAACTCTTGGGTGTACATGAGTAACTTTTCTGGTCGCCCCCTTGTCCGACCCTATCATGCATCATGGAAAGGAACACATAGTTTTAAAGAGAAATTCTTCCGTGTCCGTCCCGGGCCCAACTTTTCTCGATTGTTTCACGACGAGTCTGGAGATCCTCTATTTCCTTTTTACTGGACGAAGAATCCTCGCTCTAAAATTAGACTTCGCACCCTACCAAAATCAGATGCCGACGACCAGTTGATCTCACTGTTACGTCAGGCTACACCTGTCCATGCCTCAGAAGTGCTTGGAAATGAGCGCGATTGCGCGAAACTAGCCTCTTTGTTGAGTAATTATTCTTCCCCTGCCGTTTTAATTCTCTTTTTCGCCTTTAATATATGTATAAGAATTGTTTGCTTCTCCTTCTCAATTGTGGCCATGATTAAACTAACACTTTTACATTTTCTTCTTTCTTTTTGCAGGATCAGCCGGGATGGCACCACTCACTAAGGAAGAGCGTCGTGCTGCTCGGGCTCAACAAGTTGTGGTGCAGGGAATTGCTCACTCCAGCCCTAGACCAGACGAGCACATTGGAGGCTCTACTGCTCACCCAAAAGACCCACCTTTAAGGACAAACTCCAAAAATAGTCGCCCCAATTTTTCTATGGTGGTGATCCCTGAAGTCGTTGAGGAACATGTTGAGCTAGAGGCTTCGGAGCCTCCTCCTTACGTAGGTTCATCTGGAACTCGACGATCTGAGCTAGCGACTTTCAAGTCTGGAGCCGATGACCCCTCATTGTGGGATGTTGAATTTCCCTTTAGCCACACTTTGAACGAGGTATCCAACCAAAGAGACAAAGCAAAGATGAAGAAGCTTGGAATCAACGAGTCTCTGAAAGCCATGAGGGCATACTCTCTTTGGACGAGTGCATTGGCTAACTCCACCGAGAGACTTTGTCTAGACCAGCGCTAGGAGTACCTCGACATTTTACAATCTTTGAAGGCTAAGATCACTCCACTTGAGGAACGGTGCGCGGAATTGGAGAATTCGTTTAACCGTGTTAATAGCAAGTTGGCGAAGGCCGAGTCGGATTTTCAACTCTCTAGCGAGAAGTATCAAGCTCTAGAGAAAGCCAAAACTAAAATTCAGTCCCTTATGGTCGCCGCCCAGGAAGAGCAAGACAAGGCGCAAGCTAGGCTCTCTGAATTGACAAGTCAGGGGGTAGTTGATTATGACAACGGCTTTCACGATGCTCTTGGACAAGTTCAGGAGAAGTTTCCGAGCCTAGATCTTGACGGGATCAATCCAGACTAGCGGAGACGTTGTGGGGGTCTCGGGAAGGCTGGCGTTTATAGTGTTGTATTTGGACTTATATTATTTTATTTTCTTGTAAGGTCGACCCGACCATTGCATTAGGTCACTTTTGGGCCAACCTATGTTGTACTATTTTACTTTCGACTTACTATGGTACCTCTCCTTATTGTTTTGCACTTCCGCATGCTCTCTTTTACTACGCATTTTTCCTACCATGTATATTCATCCAAGGTCGGGTCTTCACCGATACTCGCTTAGGTCTTGAAGGTGTAGCTCTACTCGGCTACCCTTTTTTTGTCATCCAGGAAAGTCTCTAATGGATCAATTCCTATAACGTAGATTTGCCTAAGGGTCGGGTCTATACCAATACTCGCTTAGGTCTTGAAGGTGTAGCTCTACTCGGCTACCCTTATTAAGACGTCAAGGAAAGTCTCTAACGGATCAATCCCTATAACGTAGATTTGCCTAAGGGTCGGGTCTATACCGATACTCGCTTAGGTCTTGAAGGTGTAGCTCTACTCGGCTACCCTTATTAAGACGTCAAGGAAAGTCTCTAACGGATCAATCCCTATAACGTAGATTTGCCTAAGGGTCGGGTACGTACCGATACTCGCTTAGGTCTTGAAGGTGTAGCTCTACTCGGCTATCCTTATTAAGACGTCAAGGAAAGTCTCTAACGGATCAATCACTATAACGTAGATTTGCCTAAGGGTCGGGTCTATACCGATACTCGCTTAGGTCTTGAAGGTGTAGCTCTACTCGGCTACCCTTATTAAGACGTCAAGGAAAGTCTCTAACGGATCAATCCCTATAACGTAGATTTAATGTATCCTGTAGGAAGATGGCCTTGATTTAATATTATATAAAATGGTAGAAGAACATTACAAATATCCAACAACTATTGGCATAATGCCTTCATTAGAGTCCTACTTCTAACATATTAAACGACTATTGGCATAATGCCTTCATTAGAGCTCTGCTCTTGACATACTAGGCTAAGCATAATAAAATAAACACAAGCTTTGGCCATTTCCCTAGATTTGCTCTCCTTAGCTGAAGTAATAACGAAGGTTCGCTGCATTCCAAGTGCGAGGCACCTTTTTGCCATCCAAACGCTCCAAACGGTAAGCTCCTTTTCCCACCTCGTCTTTCACTCTAAGAGGTCCTTCCCAGCGTGCGTGCAACTTCCCTAGTTGCTCTACTCCAGGCCTTTTCCTCAGCACTAAGTCCCCTTGCTTAAGACTTCTCCTTCTTACCTTTGTGTCATACCTCTGTGCTGCTCTTCTCTTACAAGCTTCCTCCTTCACCTGAGCTCGTGCTCGAACTTCTTCCTGGAAATCCAAGTTGTTTAGTAGTGTTGCGCCATTTTTCGGAGGTCAAGGCCATTTGATTGACTTTTGACTCACTATTTATCTCACGACTGAACAAATTTTTTTTTAAGGGGAAAAAGTTCCAAACCACCCATTTTGAAGAGATTTAGGGTTCGGGGGTTGGTTATATTTAAGGAAGGTATTAGCACCCTAAATATTCGTAGTACTCTACGAGAACCTCTTGATTTTATTTAACTTTTTGTGCTTAAACTTGCTTGCTTTTAAAAAGATGAAAATAGAATTGAATGATGAGTTGAAAAGGAAAAGAAAATTGATTCTAATTGAAGAGAAAAAGGAAAATTGTTTTTTGGTTGATAATTGAAAAGAGAAAAAAGAAAATTGTTTTTTAATTGATTTGGAAGGACAAGGTCCTCTGCCAACGTACCCGTGAGGGATCAAAACCTCGTAGTTCGGGGTAGAAATTGACGTTTGATTGGTTGAGTGTTTTTTATCAGATTGTGAAAAAAGGTTTTGAATGATGAGTTGAAAAGGAAAAGAAAATTGATTCTAATTGAAGAGAAAAAGGAAAATTGTTTTTTGGTTGATAATTGAAAAGAGAAAAAAGAAAATTGTTTTTTAATTGATTTGGAAGGACAAGGTCCTCTGCCAACGTACCCGTGAGGGATCAAAACCTCGTAGTTCGGGGTAGAAATTGACGTTTGATTGGTTGAGTGTTTTTTATCAGATTGTGAAAAAAGGTTTTGAAATAAAAAAGCCAAGTGGCAAATGAGAATTGATTTGTGTTTTTTAGATTGAATGAAATTGACTTGAAGTTGAATTAGAATTGATTTGAAATTTGATTAAGAAAGAAAATAAAAAGAACGATCACTTGATTTGAGAATCAAGGTTTGTTATGAAAATATTTTTGTGATTTTTGATATTTGAATGTTTTTGTTGTTTTTGAATAGTAAATGAAAATTAAACTAACAGAGCAATGAAAATAAAAGCATGGGACCAGAGTACTCTGGAGAATAAAAATATAATATTAACAGTTAACTTAGGACCAGAACACTCTGGATCAATTTAATTAACAAGGACCATATTGTTCTGGAGAATAATTAAATTAAACAAGAATATAATATTAACAATTAATTAAGGACCAGAGCACTCTGGATTGATATGTGTACTTTAATGTAAGATAAAATAGAAAATGCAAGAGAAAATTAAAATGCATGAAAAAAGGAAATAAAATTAGATGCTAGGGGTGCAGGAAGTAAACAGGGGGGTGCAGGAATAAAATAAAAGAGATTTGAGCTTGGGCCTTAAAAAACGTATGGGCCTGGATTAAACCGGTTCAGACCGGTTTAAAGGTTGAACCGGCTCAATCCCTTTATAAATAGCCAGCTCCGATTTTTTATATTCATTTTTATTTCTCTTTCTCTCTCTTCTCTTATTTCTAGAGAGAGGAGCTCTGCCTTCTCTCTAGAATATCTTCATCTTGTCCGACGAGAAGAGAATACCGGAGATGGTTCCGGCGCGGTGGCCGGCGAGTTTTCGCGGCGGCGCCACCGCGCCGGAGTTAAAAACTCCTCCTTTTTTGATTTTTTTTTTTAACCAAAAGATTACCCTTTTCTTTCTCCTTTCTTTTTTGAAAACGTTTTTTGAAATGAGGTTTAACGGACCCTAGATCTACAAAAAGGGTTACTACCTTTTTGTTCGGTTTTGTACGGATTTGATTTGGTTGTGATATGGGTTTGTGGTGGTTTGGGTTGATTTGAGTATGATTTGGTTTAATGGAACTGTTTGTTGAAAAATGGTTTTGTGAGTGTGAAACAGTTTGTGATGTGTGGTTCTTTGTTTGTTTATGGATCGGTGAAGGTTTGAAATGAGTTGGGTTTCTTTCTGTGATTGGTTTTGGATATTGTGATTGCAGGTTTTGCAATTGAAATGCTGTGTTGAAAAAATTCCCCCCCCCCCCCCCCCCCCCACCCCCCGGCGTGTGGTGCTGCTATGGTTATATAGCAGTGGGTGTTTGAGCAAAAATTTGGCTTGAGAGTAATTTGTGACCACTTGCACCAATTATTGGACAAAAATAATAATAAAAAAAAGGGATAATAAATAATGATAATAATAATGAAAAAGGATAAAAATAAAAATAATGCTAATAATAAAAAAAAACAGCAATAAACACAAAAATGAAAAGATGGAGTTTAAAGAAAAAAAAATAAAGAGAGAAGAGGGCCCGACTCGGAACCAATTATGAGGTATTTTAAAATACCTCCCTGCCGAATTTTTCACTGAAAAGGTTGAAACCGGTCGGAGTTAAAAAAACTCGTGTCAGTGGTGTCTTGGGTCAAAAATTGGGGTATGACAAGTAGGTTACTATTGTTCACTTCTTCCTGCGCAAAAAGGACTCTTGCGCTTGGCTCCATGACTTCAATTGGAATCATAGCATCTGATCCATACACCATCCTAAAGGGAGTTTCCTGTGTGGATGAGTGTGGGGTGGTGTGATATGACCACATGACCATTGGTAACTCCTCCACCCATAGTCCTTTAGCTGCCTCCAATCTCTTCTTTAAACCTTGCAAAATTACCTTGTTTGCTGACTCAGCTTGACCATTCGACTGTGGGTGCTCGACCGAGGTAAAATTAAGTTGTATCCCCCATTCCTTGCAAAAATTTGCCACAGACGAGCTAGCGAATTGAGTTCCATTGTCAGTAACCAAAACTGCGGGGAGACCAAACCTGCAAATAATCTTCTTCCAATAAAACTTCCTGATCCTATCTGCCATAATAGTGGCCACTGGCTCCACCTCAACCACTTCGTGAAGTAGTCCACTGCCACAATCAAAAACTTAACTTGACCTTGCGCTAGAGGGAACGGACCCAGGATATCCACTCCCCACTTGAAAAAAGGCCAAGGCGAAATCACCGAACTTAGGTGTTCGGGAGGAGCCTGATGGAGGTTAGAAAATCGCTGACACTTGTCACACTTCTTGACATACTTGGAGCAATCTTCTTTCATGGTCGGCCAGTAATATCCTGCTCTAAGTACTTTTGCTGCTAAGGCCATTCCCCCAATGTGAGTTCCACATACTCCTTCATGGACCTCAGCTATTACATACTCGGGCTGCTGGGGAGCTAAGCACTTCAAGAGTGGGCTAGAGAAACCCCTTTTGAAGAGTTGATCTGCAATAACAACAAACTTAACCGCCCTCTTCTTTACTTTAGATGCCTGTTCCACCTCCCTTGGAAGCATATCATCCTTTAGATAACGAATGATATCTCCCATCCATGACTCGAAATCTTCTGTAAGGAAAAGCGATTCCCCATGCTCAATACTTGGTTGTTTCAAAGTCTCCTGAATTACTGATCTGTTATTTCCTGGTCGCTTAGTGCTGGCCAACTTAGCCAACAAGTCTGTCCTACCGTTCTGCTCTCTAGGCACATGTGATAATTTGAAACTTACGAACTTTTGAGTTAAGTGCATGACTCTCTCGAGATACATCAACAGTTGAGGGTCTTTTGTTTGGAAGTTTCCTGTGACCTGCCCAAAGACTAGCTGGGAGTCACTCTTTGCCTCCAGCTCCTTAACTCCTACTTCGAGAGCTAAACGCATTCCGGCCAACAAAGCTTCATACTCAGCTTGGTTCTTGCTTGCTTTGAACTCAAACCTCAAAGACTGCTCTATTAACACTCCATCTGGTCCTTCCAACATCACTCCCGCCCCGCTTCCTTTAAGGTTGGATGAACCATCAACCGACAATACCCATTTAGTCGCTTCCATGTTTCCCTTTTCTGCAGTCATTTCTACGAGGAAATCTGCCAGAACTTGTGCTTTTATCGCTCCCCTAGGTTCGAAATCAATGTCAAACTCGAACAATTCTACCGACCATGCCACCATCCTTCCTGCTAGGTCCGGCTTTTGCAGTACTTGCCGAATTGGTTGATCAGTTCTAACTATTATAGTATGACTTTGAAAATATGGTCTCAACTTCCTGGCTGATGATATTAGAGCTAATGCCACCTTTTCAATCTTCTGATATCATACCTCCGCTCCATGTAACACCTTGCTCGTAAAGTATACTGGTTTTTGCTCCTTTCCTTCTTCTTGAACTAACACTGAGCTGCAGGCACACTCAGATACTGCCAAGTAGAGTATCAGGGGAGCGCCTAGCTTATGTTTCACCAGGATAGGTGGGGTTGTCAAAAATTCCTTTAGCTTTTGAAAAGCTCCCTCGCACTCTTCTGACCAGCAAAATTTTTCATTTTTTCGCAGCAATTGGAAAAAAGGTAGGTTTTTGTCAGCCGAGCATGATAAGAACCTCGTGAGTGAAGCAATCCTCCCTGTCAATTTTTGTACCTCCTTCGCATTAGTTGGACTCCTCATATCCATGATGGCCTTGCACTTTTCTGGATTGACCTCTATTCCCCTCCTGGTTAGCATGAAGCCTAAAAACTTTTCTGCTTGTACTCCAAACGAACATTTCTCCGGGTTCAACTTGATATCGTGCTTCCTAAGCAAGTCGAATACCTTATTGAGGTTGTCTTGATGATCCTCTTCTTTTGTCGATTTCACCACCATGTCATCTACATACACCTCGATCGTCTTGCCTATCTCACTCTTGAAGACTTTATCCACCAATCTTTGAAAAGTTGCTCCAGCATTCCTCAACCCAAATGGCATACCCTTGTAACAATAGTTAGCCTTTTCTGTCATAAAAGCTGTTTTTTCTTCATCCTCTTGGTGCATTCGAATTTGGTGGTAGCCCGAATAAGCATCCATGAAGCTGAGAAGGTCATACCCTGAGGCATTATCCACCAGTTGATCTATGCTCGGCAGTGGGTAAGCATCCTTGGGACACACCTTATTTAGATTAGTGTAGTCCGTGCACATTCTACATTTTCCTGAGGGCTTCTTTACCATCACTACGTTGGCCAACCAGGTCGGGTACTTTACCTGATCATGACCTCCTTGAGTATTTGAGCTTTTCTTTTGTTCAGAGGAGTGAAATTTTCTTACCATGGGTTTCTTCTCGCAGGGACTTCAGGCTCTGGTCGGCCTCCTAGATCTAGCCGGGCACCTCTTGAGAACCCTTTTCCTCCTAGCCTTTTCATCACTCCTTCCCAACGATCCTCGTTAGCTCGGTCTATGTTTCGTGTCTCCCTAGATCCCTTCTCTCGTGTCATCTCCTCGGCTTCGACGTGCTTCTCCACCCTCATCCGAATCTCATTCATGGAATGCGCCTTTCGCAAAGTTAAAGCTTCACTAAAGGCTCCTGAGTTCAGACCCTTCTCAAATGCCATAACAAAAATATCTTCATTGGGCTCCGTCACCATGAGAGTGGCACTGTTGAACCGAGCTAGATAGCTCTTCAAGGATTCTGTGGGACGCTGGCGGATATCGAACAAATCTGCTAATAGGAAAGGCTTCTCAGTGTTTGGTGCGAATTGGGCAACGAAACGGGTTGCTAGGTCTTCAAAGCTTGTGATTGATCTGTCAGGCAGCCCCGCAATCCACTTATGTGCTACACCCTTCAAGGTCCCAGCAAAGATTTTGCAGCTCAACGCATCATCAGCTCCGCTAATGAACATCTGTGTTTGGAAAGTCAAAACATGACCATGCGGGTCACTAGTCCCGTCGTACGAATCAATGGTGGGTTCCCGAAAATGACGAGGGATTTCCACTCCTTGTATTTCCGCTGAGAATGGTTGGAATACCTTAGGCATCAGTCTGGTGGTTTCAGCTCCAGTGACATTGTTTCTTAAGAGTTCAAGCTGCTCCCTCAATTCCCTTTCTCTGGCCTCCATCTGATGTCTGAGCTCACGCTCTCGATCTTCCAGTTGTTGTTTTAGCTCGACCTCTCGAGCCTGTGCTTCAGCTTGTAAACGTTGATGTTCGTCATTTTGTTTTTGTTGTTCAACATTCTGCTCTTGAAGCTCACGCACTGCCTCGAGCAGTTGAGCTAGCTGGGGGTTGGCGTCGTCTTCCATTTCGGATCCGGACGAGGTCCGGGGTGGTCTGCGTACCATGGTGATAGGTTTGTTGAAAATGGAGCTAGGTCGTTGGAAAGTTTCACCGTAGCCCCACGGTGGGCGCCAATGTTCACGTATGTAAACACAAGTTAATTACAACAGGTGAGCTGCTCAGTAAAACGTCCTAGGTGAAGTCTCAATAGCACTTTACAAAGTAACTGGATAATACCATGTTTTTCACTCTCTGGGATCTGTCCCATCACATCTAAACTTCCCCCTTTTATAGTCCTCAAAGTGTTGGCTTAATGGGCCTTTCTCTGATCATTCTAGGCCCAATAAGTTGTGATCCAGAGCCTCCTATTGGTTGTCTGCTTTGAGTATGGCCGCGCGTGGACTAGGAAGCAACTCCTCCGTACTGGCCGCGTGAGGTTGAAACGCGATGACCGTCCGTACTGGACACGTGGTATGAAGTTAAGATGAGATGAGCTGGCTGGCTTGATTTGAACTACCAACCCAGTGTTGACTGAGGGCATACTGAGCTGGCTGGCTTGACTTGAACAATCAATCCAGTGTTGACTGAAGACGTGCTGAGCTGGCTGGCTTGACTTGAACAATCAATCCAGTGTTGACTGAAGACGTGCTGAGCTGGCCCGCTTGAACTATCAAGTGGAAATGGTTTACCCATGCCAGTCCACAGTCCACCAAGCGTCAAGCCTGTTAAGGCGTAGACGTTTGTTCTTTAACCCGATCGATCTGTACCAGTCCAAATATCAATAGTTACCAAACATCCTTTTTTTTATTCTCAATATCGTCATATTATTTCCAAGTAAAATGTCTCGTCATCACAATCATAAATCAAGACACAATTTATTTAACTCTATTAAATTTATTAAATAAAATTTGGGGTGTAAAAAATTACATCAAAAACACACTAAGAATTGCTTGCTTTGGGAAAACTATAATTACATGACTCAGTATGAAAATATTACAAAATATCCCTTAAATCATAGGCAATTGTTCTAAAAAACCTCTAGTTTGGGTCAAATCATAACTAAAATGACTAAAAAATATGTTGAAAATAATGTAAGATGACCTGTCATCACACGGTTTGTGTCAAACGAAGGTGATAAGCCTTACACCACAAGAATATCATTGCAAAAAATATTGAAACAATGGAAAACTAATGGACAATGGAAGATGTTTTCTCTCGTTAAGGGGTACTATGGATTCTAAGTTGCTTCATTGGAGGATTAACAGATGGTTTGGGCATGATGATCAATTAATTTGAAACCTAGGGTTCTTCATATATTTGAGTGAACTAAGGGTTTCAATGCTTCCACGCAACGTCAGACAAACACTCAAGTATGAATAAGTTTAATGATTGTTTTACAAAAAAACATGTGTTTGGCCATTATGCATGTGTGTTGATGAATATGGACCTTTCTTGTAATATTTTTCATTAGATATTGGTGAAGAGGGAAGCTTTTGAATTTTCAGTAAAGTAATATTTTTCATTAGATATTGGTAGAGGGAAGCTTTTGCATTTCCAGTAAAAGTAGTTTACGAGTGGCTACTTGACTTATTTATGCTCTAAAGTCATTCGTAACACAACACCTAGTTGGCAAATGGAGAAAAGAGTGTTAGGAAAGAAGCAGAAAAGTTACAAATTGAATGTCCATCTCTAATATAACTCAGGGCTCTGAGAGATAACTTGGAACAATAATCCCCAACATTTCAACTCATGAAGGCACACACAAACAAAGAGATCGTAACTGACGAAGCAAAGAGAACACATCCTAAAACGATTCAACCTTTGGAATGCTAAGAAAACATCCACAAGAGAATTGGAGTGACCCAAAAGTAGGACATTTCTCGAATTATAACACAAATGGGTTCAGCCCCTACCAGCTCATGGGTTCTTAAAGTACTTCACATTTTCAGGCTTGATGATTGGGGCGTTCTTGAATAGACTAGGGGATCGACCCATATCCTAGCTACTCTTAAAGGATAAAAGGCTACTCAAATGTCTTTAAAATTAAAAGCGAACAAAACATTCAAAATATTATTATTTATTGTCTTATTTCATTTCATTACCATCATCTTAGATTAGAATTCCATAAATACATGGTTCTTGAAATTAGAAAAAAGAAAAAATTAAACTATTGGAGTGCCAACACAATAACAAAATAACATCTCATGGAAAATTCAAGAAGGAATATAATTTGTGTATGCTCTTAGGTATGGCAAACATACATGCTCATGTATGCACATAATCTCTTTTGGAGAACTCTCGTATACATTTACATATGGATTTGTACATACACTTCGGTTTGGTAGGAGGATGACACAAGCTTTTTGGACAATTTGAGTCTCTAAAGCATCTAGTAAAACTAGCTGTAAGGAAAAATGAGAATAAAATAGTGTAACAATAATAAGATAAAATATTATGTATGAAGTAAGAAACTAAATTTTAAAAGGGTAAAAAGGGTTTACCTTCAACGTTCGTTGCAACAAGAAATAGAAAAATAAAGATATTTATAATACAAACAAACTTGACAATTTCAACCATATTTACCATCCCTCAAAAAAAAACCTTATTTATCTTTTTTGCATGTAAGCAATAGTTTTATCACTCTTATGATTTATAAATCTCAACCTCTCCTTTCATCAATTAAATATTTTTTTGTTCTTACAAATTTTTAATAGCCATTCTAAAATATTGATCATTATTAAACGTCTTTAAATATATTAAAGGCCTTGATTTTTAATTTTATTATGCATGGTAGAGGTCACATAAAAACTTATCAATCATAAGATTTTTTTGTAACCTTTCACGGTAGGAAAGGAAAAATCACACAAAATGAATAATATTTTCGGACAACATACTTAGACCATCCACAATGCAGCACTCTATTTGGGTACTTAAACGGGTCTCATTTGTACACGTCATTCGTTTTATAATTAATACTTAATAAGCACTCAATCTCTCCAACCCAGCACCTCAAAATAATTATTAATTGGGTCCCTGCAATAACTCCATATCATTAAATTTTAACAATAATTTATATATTCATTCATAATTATATAATTTTAAAATGATTAATTAATTTAATTATAAATTATAAAAAGAGTTAAAACTTGAAAAATAAATATAAAATAAATGATGGTAAATTATTTGTTGTTTTGTTTAAATCCAATCACTATATGTTTGTTTTGTATTTTTTTTCCATTCAGATGGGTAAATTATTTGTTTTTTTAAACAAAGTTTTTGTTGAAAATTTAATGTTGATTGATTAAATATTACTCTTGCAACTAATATATAATTTACTTTTTAATATTAAAATAATAGTAGTACAACAATTGAATAGAGAAAAAAATTGAATATGAGAGAGAGGTTGACTATAAAAGCACCCATCTTTATAAGCACCATATTAATTAGTATCACAGTGGGAGTGCTTATTTATCATGGTGTTAACTAGGGGAAGGACTAAAACGGTCTTATGTATTAATCGCGTAAGTATTGAATCAAAGTTATCTATCAAATTCAAATGTAGTGCATTAGGTGTGATTGATGTATTCTTATATCAAATTTAACTAATGATTGTTGTGCATTAGATGTGATTGTTTCGTGTGACCCATCGGCTATAGATATTGCATATGTTGGATTTGAAGTTCAAAAATTGTTCCTCTAAGAGAGTATGCAAATTTCGTCTGGCAAAAAACAAAATGAGTACGAAAATTTTGTAATTGGTAATAATGTATGTTTGGATTAACAAAATAAATATACAAAATTGTGCAAATTTCAGAGAGAGATTGAACATAAGAGCCATACCGTGAAATTATGGGAAAGTGTGATTGAGCTAATACTAAAAAAAAGACTCAAATTATTTATAATCAATTTGATTTTAATATTTGTAAGGATTACAAACATATTTATTTTATATTCAAACTTGTCATCTACTAATGATTTTTTGTGAGACACAACTATATTCTCATTAAAATGGCATTCACGTATCCCCTTGAGCTTAACTCAGTTGATAGGGATATTGCATATTATATGCAGGGGTTGGGATTCGAACTCCGGACACCCCGCTTCTCCACAATTAAATTGTGTGAGCTCTAACCACTAGACTACTTGACCAAAAAAAAAAATGACAATCACGTTATAAGGACAAAAGTGGACTTTATGCACCATTATCATCAAGAAATTTATTACGATAAATGTCTCACAAATAAAGAAAGAAAAGATCATAATATGACTTGTTTTTGAAGAATATACATTTATGGGCCTTAAGATGTCTATTAAAATTAAAATGACATTAAAATTGAGAGATTTTCAATAAAATTGCTCATAAACAACTTTAAATTAAAAAACTATGTAACAGAAATGCGCTTCCATGACATTAAAACACATATACTACCTTCATCCTTAATTATAGGGCACTTTTGAAAAAATAACAGGAATTAAGATAGTGGATATTTATATTAAATATGTTTGTAATTACTAATGTTTTTACAAATTTATCCTTCGTCCCTAATTATTGCTGATTGAAGAAAAAGATGAATAATAAATAAGGGCATGTATGTAAAGAAATAATTAATGTAGTTGGAAATAGTAAAGGGATCTTATAAAAAGGGATCAAAAAAATTCTCAAAAGGGTCTTATAATAAGGGACGGAGGTAGTATTATGTAAAGTAGCATCAATGAGAATAAATGACATTCAAATGCATACAATTTGGGATATGAAAGTTCATAATTGATATTAAAAGACATAAACATGTAAGACGAATAGATTTCAATGACATTAAAATTGAGAGGTTTACAATAAAGATGCTCGTAAATGACTTTAAATTGAAAAAACTCTAACGTTAATGCGTTTCAATGACATTAAAAGACATATATTCATTAAAGGAGCATCAATGAGAATAAATGACATTGAAAGACATAAACTATGGGATAGGAAAGTGCATAATTGTCATTATAAGGCATAAACATGTAAGACGAATAGACATAAAAGAGTATTTAAAATGAGAGATTTTCAATAAAGATGCTCATAAACGACTTTAAAATGAAATAACTATGTAACTTAAATGTGTTTCAATGACATTAAAATCTACTAGAAATAGGGTAAAACTTGTTATCAAGGGTCACATGTACATTAGTCCACAATGGGCAGATCAACCCATTTGACCACTGTAAAAGTTGTAGTAGATAAGTTAAATTTGAAGATGAGAGAATCATCAAACTTGGTCTTATTTTGATCCAGAATTTCGGTGAAGCCATTTCATATTATCATTAACTTCAAAATAAGCGCAGCAAAACTTTAATTCCAACAAGCATGAAAAAAATTGTTCATACAAGACAATTTCAAAAGACCTAAAGTTACATGATCTATATGGAGTTCACTTCTACCACATCCCCTCTTCATGCATTTTATATAACATTAGTAGCTTACAACTCAGTTATTCATCTCCTCCATACTTACAAGTGATTATCAAAGCATCTTCATAAAGTGCATATGCCTACCATATCCAAAAATACAATCACTGGTTTCATCAAACCTGAGGAATCAAAGAGCCGTGAGGAATATTTTGAACGTTCCTCTTTGTTTCTTCTGCTATTGGGTGCTAAAGATAAGGCTGATAATATTAATGAAATTGAAACGGCATGTCAACCAAGTGTATGGGGTTGGGAGTCACTCAAACAGTTCTTAATAAAGGTCATCAGAAAAGTGAAAAAAATCCCACTACTAGAGAATTATTGGCCATTATTCAAAACCTATCATCTGACCTTGATCAATTGAAAAAGGAAAGGGGAAAAGATATCTCAAGAAGTCAACATGATATGCATATCATAGTGACAAAGATAGTACTAACATTAATGTTTTGAAGAATATTCCCGAGGTATTTAATTAATTACTTGTATATATTTCATTTAGTAATTTGCTAATTATATTTGTTAATAGCTTTATGTTGACTATTGGTTTAGGGTATATCACCTTGTTCATTGTACTTGATGTCTCCTACTTATCGCATAGTCGTTAAGGGAATGGTACACAACATCTTGGGAGATAAACTTCACCATAAGCCACTCCCTGATGGCTATTTAAAAGTATCAATTGATGTTGCTTTAGATCAGGATGCAGAGTTGCTCATACCTGATGATGTTGCTGATATAAGGTTGGTTAGAGATGCAATAGGAACATATGTGGCATGGCAAAGAAACCTCATTTCCCTTAATCTTGAGGTAAAATAAATTTCTCTGTTCGATGATGTTACTTCTATATCATGAATTATTGTGCAATTCGGATTGCAATTTATTTCTCTGTGTGTTGCTATTATAGGTGTAGTGCTATCTACTTGAAAGAAACTTATTTCTCCTAGCAGGTTTCAAAAAGAATTTTAGTTAGTAACTAGCTAGCTAGTCTCATTTATAGCATGTACTTATAAGTATAGGATTGATCTTTCAAGAGAAGCAATAGTTTGTGATTCTTTGAAATGAGGGCAGAATGTACTTCTAAGAAGTTGTGATATACTATGTCTAATCAAAGATAGCCTTTATTTCTCCACTCTTGTTTAAAAAATAAATTGATCACTGACTGAATCAATTTCACATAGATTTCTGCAACATATAAAGGCAATGGTAATGATGGGATTAGGAGGGGTGACGAGTCGGTCACTTCAAAAAAACAGGTATATTGATATACACAAAAAATGTTCATTTTGTTGTTCAATCATTTGTTAATCATTAACTAAATTAACTATACAATTGATATTTTAGATTCAAACACAAAAATTGCATGAAGGCACTAAAATCATCAAGGATAAACCAAGAAATATGTCTCATGCACAAAAGTTGAAAGAAGTCAATAATAAGGGTAGACATAGCAATATTCCAATCACAAAACAAAGACAAGATATTGCAAAAACCAAACATCAAAAACCTAACTCTACAAAGTGTCGTCCATCATGGGTGTTAGCTCTTAAATCATTGGTGGAAGTGCAAATGGAAAACTCAGATACGCGTCAGATAACTATGGAGGAAGGTATTTTTGGTGAAGAACAGTATAATGAAGAAATTACCAAAGAACAAATGTATGAGTTTTTCAACAATACAGAAATAGGTGTCTCTGTTGTCTGCGTATATATCAGGTACTCCGAATAACTTTAAATTAATCGAACAAATTATTTTATTTGTATAACATTTAATATATAGTATCTAATATTACATTTTTATTCTAGGTACTTGTATGAGAAGTTTGTGCGCGACACTGATGTCCCAAGGAAATTCTCCTTCTTATCCCCCCATCGAATATCCTTGGTGTTAATTGAAGCAGAACAAGAATTTGTCAAAGCATACATGGTTAAGGAATTCTTGAAATATAAAGATGAGCACAAGTTATTTATTCTACCATTTTATATACATAAGCCTATGTAAGATTTTCTTTGAAACTTTGTTTTTGAATATTTTTTCCTCACTTTTTACCATCGTTTATAGAAGATTTTCTAATTAACTTTGACATCTGTGTAGTGGACATTGGGTGTTATTTGTCATCAATCCCATATCGGAAATCATATATTATATAGATCCATTACTCAATGACTATATGAATTACCCAAAAATGAAGAGTATGTTTGACACGTAAGTATATATATATATATATATATATATATATATATATATATATATATATATATATATATATATATATATATATTTATGGTCAGTTGTTGTATATGAAAACTATATATATGGTCAGTTGTATGTAATCAAAGTTTACATTTATATTTTGTAGAGTTCTAAAGGTATTTCGCGCTGCAAGGAACGCTCAAGTATCAAAGAATAAATTTAACAACATACAATGGGTCCGAGTACAGGTTTGATAATATAACATATATCAACCTTAAACAATTAGTGTATGAATATAATATAAATAATTTTATTTATACAAACTTATTTTATTTTTTGTAGTGTCCTCGCCAAGAAAATGGTATAGATTGCGGGTACTTTGTGATGAGGTTTATGAAAGAGATTCTCATTTCGAAACTAAATGAGATTCCAAAGCTGGTATATGTTATTTTTTATATTAAAGTATAATATTTGTATATATTATTTAAGTTTATTAAGTAACATGATTATTTTTTGTTATAATATATGCAGTACATTGAGGATTTCAAGTGTGCGACATACTCAAATGATAAACTAAGAGAAATCCAAGAAGAATGGTGTCAGTTCATGATGAGCCTTTTGTTTATATGATATTTTTATGATAAGGGTGAGTTTCATGTTTCAAAATATATTTGCTAGAAGTGGTAGTGTTTTTAATTTATTATCTTGCTTTAATTTGTACTATATGATCAGTAGTACTTTGAATTTGTCTCTAATATAGTTGCTTATTGCTTAATGGGGTTTTCTGCCATATGCAGGTGGTGGAGAATGAACAAAATTTGGAAATTTTGCCTACTTTTTGTGAATATAAATTTTGAGACGACCAAGAAGATAGATGAAGACATGCTACCATAGAAGATTTTGATCTTATATTAACTAATTAATTAGTTGTAACTTTCAGATATCCATGTTACCATATTAGTGGCTATACATTTCTGACATTTATGCTATATATACATACATTTTTTATGATATCTTTAAGTTTTATTTGATAAATAATAGTCTCAATTTTAATGTGCAAAAAATATACATATATATATATATATATATATATATATATATATATATATATTATTTTATCTTATTGTAAAAAAAAAAAAAAAAAAAAAAAATTCTGAAAAAAATATTTAATGCTTTTCCTAGCGCTTTTTTCATGTGTAAAGCGCTATATAAACATAGTGTTACATAGCGTTTTTTTATTAAAACGCTATTTTTTACTAATGAAAACGTTATTCCAAACGCCTTTTAGACGGCGTTTATTATTAAAAGCGCTATCTAAAGATTATCTTTGCTGGCTCTTTTTGACAAAAAGCGCTATCTAAACCTGGTGTTACATAGCGTTTTCAAACATAAACGCTATTTTTTGAAGTGAATGCGTTATTTTAAATGCCTTTTAGATGGCGTTTAATATTAAAAGAGCTATCTAAGGTTAAACTTTACTAGCGCTTTTTAACAAAAGCACTATTTAAACACTACTTTAGATAGCGCTTTATACAAGAAAAAAGCGCTATATTACCTTTACCAGCGCCATTTACAGTAGCGCTTTGAAAGCGCTAGCTAAAGCCAAAAAAAAGCGCTATATAAGCCCATTTTTGTAGTAGTGTTATCTGTCCAGTAAACTGCACCCTATATCTACTGACTCCTTGTGCAGTCCTATATGTCTCGTGATTTGTTATAGAAGACTATATATATATATATATATCGGGAAAAGACTGAGAGTACAAGAAAAAGAATACAAGGAATACTCGAATCTGAAAAGAAGCGAACTAAAAACCACTACAAAAAGAAACAAACACGCTGGAACCAAATCACCCCCAAAATTCAACCAACCCAAACACCACCGATTAACCGAAAAAAAGCCGAAACCGCTCAAAGCTAGCGACACCAGAGGCACCCCTCCACCGATGAGAGCCACAAGGGAGGAGCAAACCGCTAGGACTACACATATATGTCTCATGATTATTTACTTCAGTTTTCTTTTTCAAAAATTTATATTAGTTTCTCATCTATAGCATTCTTTTCAAAACTTTTACCAAATTTTAATCCTACATCTGAAGCACATCACTACATCAGCAAAAGTGACTGCAAAGAAGTTCTAGTTTTTGTTGGTGATACAGAGCTGTCTTATTTGTGTTTAAAATTTAAATATTGCATATATTTTTCAGGTACAAGGGGATTGGCAAGGTATAAAGTCTTTACAAATAAAAACAGGAAAGCAATTACTGGATCAAATTTAATGACATTAAAATTCTAATTCAAAGCTAACAAACAATATTAGATAAAATATCACAACACTCCCGCACCTGCTCCTCCTCCCAAACTAACAAACGACGACGCCGCTGCCAAGCTACACCCTCAACCCCCCGCACCAAGCGTGAACGAGGCTGTGAATCGAGTTGGAGAGAGTTTGGATTTTTCACCACCTCGTTCACGCCGACGACGCTCTTCTAAAAACTCTTAAATTTTTCAAAGATTTTTTTATACAAGTTTAGAACATTACTAAAGGTTCGTTTACTAAAATTTAAAATTTTTTAACATGAAATAAATTAAATATGAATTTTTTTAAAAGACGAAAGTTCAAAATAAAAGTAACAAAAATCTGGACGCAGGAATAAAATTTTGAGATAATTTTTTGCAGATAAACTTTTCGTGATGTTCTTAATACTTGTGCTAAAAATTGTTCAAAATCTTAAAAGTTTAAGCATAATTAAACAAATTTAGATTTAGTAGGGACTAAAATTGAGTGCACAATTGTTTTATATGGACTAAAAATACTATTATAATTAAGTAAGGACTAAACTTAAAAGGTCCCAAATTTATAGGGACCAAAAACATATGATGTCATTTACCACATGGCAGGCATGTGACTTGAAATGTCCACGTGGCATGTCTGAGTCAGCATTTTGTTAGCCTAGTCAGCACAGTTTGACGGCAAGGACCAAACTTACAAACGGAAAAAAACATTGAGGATGAAAAATTTAATAAAATTTAAATAGGGACCAATGTTGAAAGCTCGCTTATTTATAGGGACTTAAAGATAATTAACCCTTAAAAGAATTATTAAAAATATTAATGACATCAAGTTGCCCCCCAATTAGCTTAACTTGAATCTGTCCTTGGGTCTTTTGATGATCGTTATTATAATTGATTGATGCATCACAGAGATATACTAAGAAAGCCCTTAAAGTGAAATATAGTTCTATTTTCAAGCACTATCTTGATCATGTTTAAATCACACACTCAATTGGAGCCTTGAATCTTAAACATATATCATAATCTATATGTTTCAATGAATGACATTTCGTCGTATCAGTTACATATCATATATAATACTCTTAAAGAAGTTAAAGGAATTAAACTCCACAAGAAAATTTGATAATAAAAAAACTCCACAAGAAAATAAAATAATACATTCATATCAAGATAGGTTTAGACAACAAAGCACATAAACAAAATTAACCCAACAAACTGTTTCAACCATAGACACTAGATTAAACTACTTGAACACATGCCTGTTTTTAGCTTTTCATAGATATCATTGAGAACTCTCATCTTGTGAGATAGCTTTTAATAGTGAGATATAATACAATTTAACGTAGTATTTGAGCCGAGTTAAAAGCGGAAATGTCGGAATTGGATCCATGATGACCCACACCAGTTTGAACATAGTAGATAGCAAATAAAATGTGGCTACAATCAAGAATGTGCAGTGAATTGATTAGACTGAACACGGTATATTGAAGATATTTTATTTATTTTTTATGAAACTAAAATGGATTATATTACTGAAAGCCTGGAGATTTTAGCATAAAGAGTGTCAAAACTCCAATTGATAGAGTCAAAATACAAGAAATAACAAAGAGTTGGAGCCAAAACAAGCTCAAAAAAATAAGAATGTTGCCCTGTTACAAAAATATTCTCAAGCAAGGTAAATGATTCAACCATCATGAATGGTAGAAGAAAACAAAACTAGGACGATTTGCCTTCGGCCACAAGTAAGATTGAAGCTTGACTTTATCTAGCAATTGTTTAAAAGAAGCCTCTTTTTGGTGAAAGATCCGTTGGTGAGACACTAATTTTCATGTTGTGCAATGTTTTTGCACTCTTCAAAATGTACTCTACAAACTTTAGCTCACACTTCATGCCTTTAAAAGCTATAAGCGAGCATGTTTTAAGCTGAGTTGAAAGACATTATGGAACAATTTCATTCTCATAACTAGAATCCTATCAAACAACTAACAATTTTTTTAGAAAAAGTAATCAAAATGATGGAAGTATAATTAAAAAAAATTATCGGCATTTAACATATCAACAAATGGTAAGATTCTGAAGGTTAGGACAATTTTGGAGCACTGCCAACCAATTCCACTTCCCAATTGAAATACAATCTCCATGTGAGTCAAATTAGGAAAGATGGGAACCTGGTAGTCATATGCGCGCCTCTACATGTGTTGCAAAAGCAAACATTAGAAATCAACCAAATTTTTGTACCAAAAAATAACCCAATTTGTTTTTTACATTATGAGCCATTGGGATTCATACCAGTTTTGTGGATAGAAACTTTGCATTACGAACCCAAGCAAACGGCAAAGTGTCTGAAAGTGGCGAAGTCTTCAAAGTCAAAGTTATCGAAGTCGAGAGTGAGAACTGAGAGCCACAACGGATTTCCATCTTTTGGAGAGGATGCTTGTTTGGTGGAGAGAAATGAAAGGATGTGACAGATAACGGAGTCGGGAAGGGCGCTGATTCTGTCTAATGTTAGAATTGAACGCTGGGAAGCCATCTTAGGTGATGATAATGAGGAGAAGAATGTTGATATATGAGGAAGGAGATCAAAATGGAAGAAATGGACTGAAGCATTGTAGAAATAAAAGCTTATGGGGAAGGATATACTATATATAGTAACAAGATTTCAATGGAATTTTTTTCCGTTTGCTATTGGGTTGGGGTTGGTTGTATTGAATTCATTTTTCTGTTTCCTATTGGGTTGGGACTTAGGGTTCGTTGTCTTGTATCGTTGAATTGATTTTTCTTGGTAGCCTTTAATGGGGATTTTTTTTTTTAAGAATTTTGTAATCTCTAAGGCTTTGATCGAAAGTTTGGAAGGGAAAATTGAGAAGTCTTTCACTTTTTTTTTTAAAGTATTTTTTTCTTTTCAGAGAGTGATAAATTAAAGTTTATGGTTAACATATTTTTAATTTTAAGAATATTATAACAATATATATTAAATTTGAAGAATTCATATAAAACCTCTCAAACCTTCCAAAACTCTACTCCAATGCAAATTTTTAGTTCCCCAAATAAGAAGAGTTTTTTATTTTGAAGAAAAACAAGCATCATAAAGCTCTTCCTTCCAATGTCATCTATTTCTTCAACTTACTCCTTCCTTATTTTCCAAACCCTTCCCTCCATTCCCACTCCAAACTTGCAAACAAAGCCTAATGTTTTCGTTTCTGTTGATTTTTTATTATTATTTCCCCATTTTTTTTATAAGGGTTTGTTTAAGATGTGCAATATTATACATATTAAGGTAACTAAAATAGTTATTTTTTATTGAAAAATATCAATTATTTATTAAAAACTTGTATATTTAATATAAAATACACAAGTTTAAGACAAACTTACCATTTTAAATTTCTTAACATGTGCAAATTTGTAAAGCATACTAGTGTTTGGCAGATAATTAGATTTTTTTTTTTGTCAAAGATAATTAAAGGTTTTAATAGTGTCAATTTATTTGAAATGTCTTACAACCTATTTGATGTCATTATACTTTGAATTATGCTCTTCTCCCAACAAAAAACGTTATCGCCCAATTGAAATGACAAACATACCCCTGTGTGAGTTAACTCACGCACGTTATAGGACTCTGCGTGACTTAAGTCACGCTACGTGATTTAAGTGTTATATGACAACAACAAAAACATAACCATTCATATTTCCAACTTCCCAAATACGATTTTTATCTCCTTTTTTTTTTTTTTTTTTCGAATTTCACAAAACTCAAGCAAATCATCATCAAATCACGCAATTGAACAAGTAAGTGTTGCTTATTCTACTTCATTGTTTTTTTTGCTGTTGAAATTTTTGATTTTTTGAAGAAATTTGACATTGTTAGGTTTTTAGAAATTTGGCTTGCATGTTAGTTTTATGGATTGTTAGTGATGAATTAAGTTATAAATTGTAGTTTAGATGTTATTTAGAGTAATATGTGGTAGTTTATGATTTAGAAATTGTTAGATTTCTTAGTTGTTTGAAAATTGCACTCTATGTGTTTGTTAAAATGTCTCAATGATTTTTGTTTTTTGTTTTTTGGATTGCTAATGATGAAATTAGTTAGAATATGATTTATTAATGTTAGTTATAGTATGTTTGACTGCAATGTGGTAGTTTACGGATTGAAATGACACTGCCGAAATATAAGTGTCGTTGTTGAATTGTTAGAAATGTTGTTGATTTGTTCGTATGAAAATGTCTCGTTGAGTTTTTGCTTTTTGAAATGTTGTGCTGATATGTCTCGGAGGAATATGTCTCAGAGGCCGCCTGAGGTGACGAGTGACAAAATTAAGTTAGGGAGAGTGCAATCCTCTACTAGTAGTGTACGTAGGGAAAAGGATGCGCTACGCCCTCCTTTGGCTGGTCGACGGAGAGGGGGCACGAGACTCGATAATGATGATGATGCGCAGGGATCAACGTCATAAACGGGTCCACCCCAGACGGTGGACCTGATGTAGTATTAGCAGCATTATGAGGAGTATCAGCAGGCGCAAAATCAGGCTTATTATGAGGAGCTTCACCAGTATCATTTTGATGCGTATCAGCAACATCAGTATGAGGATCATCAATATCAGTCTGATATTGAGCAAGAGCAGCCTGATATTGAGCAGCCTCAGCAGCAGGAGGATGGGGGTCATGCTCAGGGGGTGCCCGTTGTGGAGTACGAGGCCGGACCAAACGGCTATGGAGGGGGGCGTTTTGTGTCCACGCTTTTACCTCACTTCAGTAGACACGTGGCATCCAAGATATGGGTCGATGTCAATGTAAGTATATTTAATGTTTATTTTACTTATTTTAATGTTTATTTAGCTTATATGAATTATTATTTTACTTATTTTATGTTAGAATTAAAATTTATGTTAGAATATATTTAATGTTTAATTATCTTATATGAATGACTATTTTACTTATTTTATGTTAGAATTAAAATTGATGTTAGAATATATTTAATGTTTATATTAAACTTATTATTTATTTAACGGTGTTGTTTGTTGTTTTTTATTTTTGTATTTCAGTTTTAAAAAAAGCATACGGTGAAAGGTGTCTTGCACGGGAAGAAGCTGAGCCTTAATAACTTGACAATGCCTCAGTCGAGAATACAAAACCAATTGTTTTAGGACGAAATGAATGGTTTCAGTCTTACCCCCCTCCTGAATAGTGGGTACGATAACAGCTCTCACATGTTTGTTTGTGCCTTGTTAGAGAGATAGCATGAGGAGACCAGCAACTTCCATCTACATGTTGGGGAGATGACCATCACTTGGAGGCTCCTTCATGATATAGAGTTAACTCGTGAGGAGGGAGTACAGATGATGCAAGAGGACCTACATTTTACAGCGGAGGTTGCTTCTAAGGAGGTGGGAAGACAAGGTGGTGCTTATGTCAGTTTTGGTAAACTTAAGAGGCGCTACGAGGAGCTCTTGCATAGGTGTAATCAGCTGATTGAGCCTGACACAGAGGAGGAGCATGCAGAGCAGGATGAAGTTAGGATGGCCTGCATTAAGGCGTTTTTGTTGCTCTTGCTTGGTTGGACCATTTTTGTCGGCAAGAACAACAGAAGCGTTAATCTGTTGTGGCTGCTTGCACTGCAAGATATGGACGAGTTGGACAACTGGGCATGGGGCGCGATGATAATTGCTTTCCTATATATGCAACTATCTCTTACTTCCGACTGATTTGTGGCCTCTTGTGGTGGTTAAATGACCTTGCTTGTGGTAATAATTGTTTTTCTTATTTTTCACTTATTGGATCGTAAATGTATAGTTGTTTGTATAATACTTGTGTTGATATGTTGTTTCTTTGTGTTTGCAGGGATGGGTTTTTGCGCACTTCAGGAACCTCATTATGAGGAATTGTAATGATGAGTACGACCCTGCTCTTGCCCCGCTTGTGGATCAATCGAAACCTCCCAGGGGATTTTCTGATCCTAGACACTACAGAGATGTCATTGATTCATTGGAGCATTCTCATGTCATCTGAAGGTCGTACGAGTGATGACGACACATGACGCCCTTTTAGGACATATGGTGGTACTCTAGATGGATCATGGCCGGCAAAGACAGGATGGTTCGTCACTTGCCAGAGTGGGTTCTTATGCAGTACAGGTATGCCCAGACTGTTCCCAGGCCTCCTACAGACATTGGGACTGTTGCGCCAGAGGCGGTGGCTATGGCCTTCATGGAGTTTTCTCTACATGTCCTCAGCCAACAACAGAGGGGTGATGGTTCTAGATAGAGAGTCGTTGAGCCATTATAGGGGGTACATGAGTTGGTTCTATAGAGTATCACATCCTATTGTGAACCCCCTGCTGTCGTTCCTAACTACACAGCTGATGCCCATCCTCGTCTTTTCCCTCCCTATGAGGAGGTTATTGTTGAGCAACAGTGGGTCAAACATCCTCCCGACCCATACCAGATCATCAACAACATCGGAGTCAGAGTGGAAAGTGCAATGGGGCATCCTGATGTGTTTGTTAATCCAGATGAGGTTCTTCGCTTGATGCAAGGCATACATACTAAGTGGAGCATGCTGGAGCAAATGCCGGCTCCGCGGAGGAGGGGTAGGAGTCCACGGGAGTAGAGTTTTTGCATTATGACTTTTCTAGTTTTTTTTAGGGTTAATAGGCTTTTACCCCCCTGCCATTTGCGGGTCTTTTGGTTTACCCCCCTATGGAAAAAAAACTTGGAGATCCCCCCTTGCCATTATTAGATTCGTTGGTTTTGGCCCCCAAACACATATGATTGTATAATTTG
Source organism: Medicago truncatula (assembly GCF_003473485.1). Taxonomy (NCBI): domain Eukaryota; kingdom Viridiplantae; phylum Streptophyta; class Magnoliopsida; order Fabales; family Fabaceae; genus Medicago; species Medicago truncatula. The sequence goes on from NC_053048.1 coordinate 12,867,768, forward strand.
GCTGATGTGGCGTGCTGATTGTACATTGATTAACAAGGTGGCACTCTGACTTGACTTTTTTCTTTCTTTTTCATTTATTTTTTTCCACCTATCTTTTTTTTATTAATTAAGAATTGTTTTAAAATAAAAAATAATAAAAACACCATATCTTCAAAATCCAGATCTAAACTCCCATCCTCTCTCTCTCTCTCGCCGTTGTCTCCTCTATAGTTCAACACCACCGCCGACACCACAATCATGGCCGTCGTTTCATTCTTCGCTGCCGCCATCTCACTAACCATCGACTCACTCCCTCTCTCTCTCTCTCTCTCTCTCAAAACAGCAACAGCAACTCATCAGAATTCACTCTTGTTATGTGTTTTTATTTTGAAGAAGATGTGTTTGTGTTTCTGAGTTTGTGTTTGTTTTTCCCTTCATCATTTTCTTTTTCCAATTCATCCTCTGATTTGTTTTCAATTTTGGGGGTTGGGTGCTTTTGAATTCAGAAACATGGGTGTAGGAGTTTGCTTTTTGGCTTCTGTTCACAGTTCACACAATAAAATCCCCAAATCTAAGAATGAATTTATGATGACATGGTTATTTCATATTTGATTGAACCAAATAATAATGAATGAAATTTGGGGTTTGTTTTGATGATGGAATGGATAGAATTTGGGGAAAGGAGCTTCAATGGAAAATGATGAAAATGGAGAGTGCTGAGGAGTTTGTTGATTTATAGAGAGAAGAAGAGATGGGGACGGGTTGTTGTTGTTATTGTTGTGTAGTTTCTGGAAGAAGAAATTGAGATTTTTAATGATCAAAGTTATGTTGGTGAATGTTGTTGGGAAGAATTGGGTTTGATGAAAAGAAGAAGAATGTTGCTGGGAAGAAGATGAATGTCGCTGGAGAAGAGAGAAGAAATTGAGATTTTTAATTAAGCATTAAGGTTATTTTAGGTTTTTTACATTATTTAACAATATTTATTGAAAAAAATTTATTTTTGTGCTAGGTGGAAATTAAAAAAAAAAAAAATCAATATATAAACAAATATCCGATCAGCAAGCCACATCATCCCATTTATCCAGTCAGATGGCGCTAGGGGGGTAAACCAAAGAATCTAATAATGGCAAGGGGGAATCTTCAAGTTTTTTTTCGATAGGGGGGTAAACCAAAAGACCCGTAAATGGCAGGGGGGTAAAAGCCTATTAACCCTTTTTTTTATGACATTTTGTCGGATTTGGATGTAATCCTATTAAATTTGCGCTTTTTAGTGTTTTTTATGACATTTTCTGTTACTTTATTCCTTTATTTATCGTAATTTAATTATGAGTTAATGCTTGATTGAATGAATGCTTGAATAAATAATGAAAAATTTATGCAATTGACTGTATGAATGAATGAAGGAATGAAAAATTTAGAGAAAATAAAGGTCTATGTCAGTTATGGCTTGCTGCACAGACTGGACGTGAGTTAACTCACACGTGTTAATTGCTGCGTGAGTTAACTCACGCGTTGTTTTACACTTGCGTGACTTAGGTCACACTGTGTAAGTTAACTAACGCAAAATTTTACACATGTGTTAGTTAACTAACGCAGAGGTATTTTGGTCAGCTTGATTGGGTGGGAGCAAAACTTGTTGGAAGAAGATTAGAATTCTCATACTTTTGAGAGATCATTTGTTTTGACAAAGAAGATGATTCTTTCTCTGAAGCCCAAATGAATATTTCTTTGCATTTAATTCATCATTGCTTGTAACAAATGACTTTAAATATTCTTGTTGATCCATGAAATAATTTTTTATTATTTTTGGAAATATTATGGGTTAATGCTCATGATCATTATGAACTTCATTCATATGAACATTTGAACTTTGTTCATACAAACATTCTAAACTATGAACTTCTTATCTTTGGAAGCTTTAGAAGTATCAAACTTTGAGGAGGTTTTGAGAATCTTGCATGCATATTTCTTTTTATCTTGGTTTTCGATGGTGGATCTTCAAATCATATAACACAAAACTCAATGTGAGTTTTGTCACATAACTTCAAACACGTTTTTGTGTAGCTCGTGATGAAAGTTCTTACATCATGATTCAAGTTCCTCCATCATCAAGGCGGTCCCCTTCGCTATGGGAGATTATTGACTAATGATAAATTAGATATATATCATTAGTTTATTTAAATGTATATCATTAGGTGAAATGTGTAATGATATAAATTCAACTCTTTTTTGGTATAATTGATATGTCGGTCCTTTAACTTATGTCTTTTATTCAATTTGGTCTCATAAGTCTTAACTTTCTCAAACATGTTCCTTAACTTATGTCTTTTCTTCAATTTGGTCTCAAAAGTCTTAATTTTCTCAAACACGTCCCTTAACCTTTTTTTTTTTATTCAATTTGGTCTAATTTTGATAATTTTAATCCCCTAGAAAAAGAGACTGTTGGATTACAGAGGTATATCAGATTTTATTATGGATCACTAACACCTAATTTATTTACTTTCTTCTTCTTCTTCCCTCATCTTCATCTACATTCATCCTTCATCAATAAAATCCAAGAAAAAAAAAATAAACCTACTATTTAATCACTACACCATCATCATTGTTAACTACATCTACATCTATCATCATCAACACCCTCCAATCACTCCACCATAACCATCCCAAAAACAGTAGCCATAAACATCTAATATCCTCATTCTACTCCTTCCCATTCACAACATCCCCCAAATCTTCTCACCTAATTCTCCTCTCCTATTCCTTTCATCTCAAACACCATAGGCTCCATCTCAAATCACTACCATCACTGTTTGTCTCAGATTCACGAGCTGCAACACCCACAACCTCCATTAAAATTGACATATCTGCAATCTCTACTACTCCCTCAAAGGTTCTTACTTTTCGGGTTGTTTATTTCAGATATTGAGATGGGAAAGCACGAGAAGGAATATAATGATATTCTGCTTTAACATATTGGCTAAACCCAGATAAGTATCTAATTAGTAGTAACACAAAATGTTAATAAATTGTACCCGAAATGTTAATATAAATTATATAATTGAATGGTTTATCAACTAACTACAATTAATAAGGATGTTTTGATAAATACTACTAATTTTACTATTGAAATCAATACAATTAATTATTTCCTTAATAATCGTGCACAAACCTTAAATGACTAATGATGTATAATTCAGTGTTGTATACGATGGACTTGCAATCAAACAGTTGAAATCAAATAAAAAATATTAGCATTAAAATACTAACGGAGAGGACCGAAATACTACATCCGTCCTTAATTATAGGACCCTTTTATCACAATCATGGAAATTAAGAAAGTTAATAATAGTATTAAATTTGTTTATGATTACTATTGTTCTTGCAATGTTATCCTTAAGAGAGAAAGATAGTTAGTTTATATTTTCAACATAATATTTATTGTTGATTGAAGAAAAAGATGCAAAATAAATAGGAGTATGGTGGTAAAGAAATGATTAATGTAATTGAAAATACCAAATTGGTCTTATAAAAAGGGATAATTTTTTTCTCAAAATGGTCTTATAATTAAGGACGGAGGTAGTAGGTAACAGAAGAATACATAAGTGACCAAATTGAGACACTTTATAGTTAAGGACCCAACTGAAAAATAAAATAAGTTAAGGGACCTGGAGATGTATTAAGCCAAAAAATTAATACGATAGTTTATATTGAAAAAAGTCATCTTACCTTATGGCCGTGTGTCCTCACTTGTGTACGTGCGTGTTTGGTTTCGCGGTGGAGAGAATTGATTTTGATAGAATTTTGTTTGAGAGAATAGATTTTGGTTAAAAGTGAGTTAGATGTGAATTGATTTATGTTTGAGTGTACTCGCTTAAAAGTGATTCTTATGAGTTGATGTTGTTTGAATTGTTTGAATCAAAATTGATTTTGAATGTGTAATGACCAAAATATCCTTTTAATTGTATTTAAAACTAAATGTTTTGGATGTATAATTATAAAAATAAGTTTCTGACCAAACAAGTTAATAATATACTCCCTCAGTCCCAAATTATAAGGAAAAAAAATCACATTTATTAAGAAAATTAAAACATAAGAATTTGGAGTATAGTTTTTTATGTTTTCTTTGAAAAAAGTTTCATAGGAAGATGTAAAAACAATTTTCATTGGCTATTGGCTGTGGAAAAAATAAAAGAGAGAGAGAAAATTGGGATTGCACTTCCGTAACATTGTGGCGGGCTATGTCACATGACATAGCAAATAAAATTGTGCCACGTGTTGCTTCTTTTAAAAAAAAAAAAAATCAAATGAAATAAAAGAAAAGAAACAAAGCAGAACATGTTCCCTTGGTAGCACACTCCTCTTCTTCTCAAAAACAAAACCCACCACCGTCAATCATTTGCTTTTCCTCCACCACCGATGTCACCGCCAATCGAGACCGCTGCCACCACCGGTTATCACCGATTGTTTTTAACAAAACAAGATATTAAAGCTGAGCAAGAAACAATACCTCTACGACGCATTTCATCAATCCATCAGTTCATAAAAATCGACGGTGGCCTGTGCATAGATGATTACAGCGACGGAGGAAGAAGGTGGCGAATGATGGAGAAGTGAAGGCGGCATGTGCACAAATTATTGTGGGTGGGTAGCACAGGGAGAAGTGAGGGAACGCAGAACGCGTTTTGAAGGAGAAGAAGATGTGCGCGTTCTGCTTCTGCTTTGTTTCTTTTCTTTTATTTCATTTGATTTTTATTTTTTTAAAAGAAGCAACATGTGGCACAATTTTACTGGCTATGTCATGTGACATAGCCCGCCACAATGTTACGTAAGTGCAATCCGAGAAAATTGAATGTAATTTGCATTTAATTTTATGAGAATAAACAAAAAAAATCTTGGAAAAGATAAAAGTTTGTCTATTTTGATTATATTTTGGGACAAAAAAAATGTGTTTTTTTTTGCTTATATTATGAGACGGAGGGAGTATGCATTTAGTACATTTATTTATAATTAAATTTCAATTCAATATTATGTAATTATTTAAATTTATTTTATATATATTGTTTGAAAGGGGCCCAAACCCAATCGAACATATCGTTTCTAACTTAGGCTATGTTTGGATTGGTGGAGAGTGATGGAATGGTGTGGGATAGGGCCACATTCCATTGTTTGGTTTTGTAAACAAATAATGGAATGGAATGGAGTGGAGTGTGATGGAACTCATTCCATCGACCAATACCACTCATTTAGCCAATTTTCCATTCCTCCCAAATTAGGGTGTATCCAATGGAATGAAATACATTAATAATACAATTACAATTTTGACCCTATTTTTTCTATTTCATTATAGGCGGTTGATTCACTCGTTTTTTTCTCTCCATCATTTCTTATTCGTTCAGTGTGTTCTCCTCATATTCTTCAAGTATTGTTCTACTATTAATTAAATAAACCATGCTTAATATATGGGAAGATGGTCATCTTGAAGTAATCAATCACTAAATTGGTTACTAATATTAATGAATACTCACACCATATCTTTTTTGTTATTTGATTTATATTAATGAACGCTCCGCACCATTTTTCCTTTCCACAGACCACATACTACAATGGTTTTATTTTGTTTATGGTTGCTATGAACTATGAACATGTCTTGGCATTGAGTACTCTCATGAACGAAGGTACTCGTTTCAACGAACTATTTATATTGGTGCTACTCATGAACACGCCAAAATAACCACATTGATTGAATTGAGTTAAGAATTTCACCTATTAATGTTTTTTTAAATAAAGGGTATAATTGGAATAAAAATGTTATAATTCATTCCGTTCCGTCGACTTTCCAAACAATGGAATGTGAAATTTATTCCATTTCGTCATAAAATATCCAAACAGTGGAGTGGAATATTTTTTCCGCTCCGTTCCATTTCGTTCAATTTCATTCTTTCTATTCCGCTCCGTTAGTTTTAAGTTATCCAAACAGAGCCTTAGAGAAACAAGGGTTTTTCTACAACAGCTAAAACAACAAACGGCAAGCATAAACAAGGGCAAAGTGGAGAATTTGCAAAGGAGGAGTGTTATTTGAACAACTATTTGATTGACAAATAATTTACAAAGGAAAAGTATGTATTTACACGAAAATCAATGCAATAGAGAAATAAAGTAAAAAATAATATGAGTATGAGAGATAAAGTTGTCACTAAAAGTTGTGGTAAAATAAATGTTAGTAATATCATTTCTCTTTGCAAAGCGCTTTCAAGAATTGATTTTGGCCAGACGTGGAAGCTAGGAATAGCTGCTTCATATAGAATTGCGTTTAACCTCCATAATCAATTTTTCAACTCAGATCCAAACATCTTCAAATCTTATGAAAAATCACGGTAGAACACTGCAAATCTTTTCCGTTCTTCTCAAATTCCTTCACGCTTATACCCTTTTACTTCCGACTCTTGTTCTGCTACTAATTTGAATGGCGGAAGATATAATAAGCACTTTCCCAGATCCAATTCTGTGTCACATTCTCTCTTTTCTCGAAACCAAACAATCCGTTGCCACAAGTATTCTTTCCAAGAGATGGAAGTATCTATACCTCTCAGTTACCACTCTCTACTTCACCAACACGGCCGAACAACGTTTTACTCTGTTTGACGAAAATACCCTTTTTCGCTTTAACGAATTCGTCTACTCTGTTTTACTGTCCCGAGATCCCGCACTTCCCATTAAGACCTTCCGTCTTGAGGTTATATACCTTTTTAATCCAAATGGACCCAGCAGCAGTGTTTTCAAATGGATCAACTTTGTGCTACAACGTGGAGTTGAATCCCTTCATCTCGATGTGACTTTATCCATCAATATTCTCAATTGCAGAACCCTCGTGGATCTCAAGCTTTCTCGTTTCCTTGTGGAAGAGGGTTTTTCTTCTGTTCTACTTCCTTCTCTCAAAATCCTTCGTCTTGAAAATATTTCTTTTACAAAACTTCGACATTTCATGTTAATTATAATGGGATGCCCAATTGTTGAGGATTTATTCGCATGGACCAATCTCTTATCTCTGAAGAGTGGAAAAGATTTTGTTAAGTAACTTGATTATAGCTGATATTGATTACACTTGTTCTCATTTTCTGTTGAAAGCAGTTCAGTATGTACGCTCTCTGCGCTTGTATATCAGCGAGGTGTGTTCACGACTTACTTACTTACTCACCGTGGAATGCAAAAAAATGTGATTGATATGCAATTTTTTGACCTTTCTTTGTTGTGTTTTAGAATTTTACCCTTATTTCTAACAGTTTATAGTTCTGCATATTCTAGGTGCATCACTGTATCTATTCAATTCCTACTTTTCATAATTTGACCCAACTGGTGCTCACTTCTTACTTTGATTGGCATTATCACGATTGTGGTTGGCAATTCTTAGTAGAACTTCTCAACCACTGCCCTAAGCTTCAAAAGTTTGACGTTGATCAGGTTTGTTAAGTTAAAGATCATATTATCTCACTTATCTTTTCACAGCACACCGTTAGAGTTTGAGTTTTTTTTATTTTATTTTGTATGCATTATCACAACAGACCGACACACAGACCGACATAGACGAAGAAACATTTAATATAATCGCGGATAATGTTCCGCAATGTCTTTCATTACACCTTCAAACATGCAATCTACTCAACTTAAGCCTACAAGCTAAGCTTATGCTAGCAAGGTATATTTTGAAGAATGCAAGAGTTTTACAAACCATGACAATCTCGAACAGAGGACAGCCTGAAATAAAAGGTCTATTATCCTCATGCCCAAGGGCCTCTGCAACGTGTAAACTTAAGTTTCAACGTAAGTAGCAACTGCTCTATTCTTCCTGTAGTTTACTTAACTTCTACTATGCAACTGCTAGACTTGGTGTTTTGAATTAGAATTTTAATGTCATTAAATTTGATCCAGTAATTGCTTTCCTGTTTTTATTTGTAAAGACTTTATACCCTGCCAATCCCCTTGTACCTGAAAAATATATGCAATATTTAAACACAAATAAGACAGCTCTGTATCACCAACAAAAACTAGAACTTCTTTGCAGTCACTTTTGCTGATGTAGTGATGTGCTTCAGATGTAGGATTTAAATTTGGTAAAATTTTTGAAAAGAATGCTATAGATGACAAACTAATATAAATTTTTGAAAAAGAAAACTGAAGTAAATAATCAAAAGACATATATGTGTAGTCCTAGCGGTTTGCTCCTCCCTTGTGGCTCTCATCGGTGGAGGGGTGCCACTGGTGTCGCTAGCTTTGAGCGGTTTCGGCTTTTTTCCGGTTAATCGGTGGTGTTTGGGTTGGTTGAATTTTGGGGGTGATTTGGTTCCAGCGTGTTTGTTTCTTTTTGTAGTGGTTTTTATTTTGCTTCTTTTCAGATTCGAGTATGCCTTGTATTCTTTTTCTTGTACTCTCAGTCTTTTCCCGATATATATATATAGTCTTCTATAACAAATCACGAGACATATAGGACTGCACAAGGAGTCCGTAGATATAGGGTGCAGTTTAATGGACAGATAAGTTGCCAAAGCACTTATGATTGGGGAAAAGCTCATTAATTAAAACATACCAATTGTCACACGGTAGGGTGTATAAGAACCAGTGATGCACACTCACATCTGATAAGAAAATGGAAAGAGAAGAGAGTGGTAAAGTTAAGCATAAGATAAAGTTCTTCATGAGGAGAAGCACATGAAATTCTTCCTTTCTCCAAACTCTTACTGCTTTTTTAATACTTTTGAAAACAAATATTTAGCAGCATTCTGTTATGATTCCATACATGAGCAAAATTCTGATCTAAGCTTATCTTTCTTCCTAAAGTCTATAGTAATGCTTTATGCATCGGTAAAACTTTGTAGTACTTGTAAAATTTGAAGTTAGATTTTTATTTGTTAGTTGTAGCTAGTTTTGTATAACATGTGTTTTTCTGCTTTAATTTTGTGCATGTATGATAAATTTTGTTACAAATTTGGTTCTATTGTTTTTCTATGTATTTTGTTACAAATTTGGTTCTATTGTTTTTCTATGTATAAAATTTGTAAAATGATTTAATTTTATTGGCTATATCCACGCCATGGATGGTCTATGATACTCTTGCCCATTTTATTTTCTCTCCCAACTATTGTGATAAATGCCTTGTCCTCATATTTTAGAATCCTTTGAAATAAAATCTTGTACTGCTTTTGAGCTTCTTGCTAATGGAATTTCAAATTCAGGCAAAAGGCAAAGCCGTGGCACATGGTGAGACCTACTGAAGGCGTATAAATGAGTCGGTGGAGGGCTAAACTTTGGGTAATATTTTTTATTAGCTAGAGATGAGATAAATATTAATATTAGCACTATGTTTATACATGAGCTAATACTACAGTAGTATTTTCCTGGTGCCAATCCATAGCATTAATTGTTTATTTTTTATCTCCTGTCTTTATTAAACAAGAAGATCATGCAGTTTTCCTGAGTTCTATGATTGAAATTACAACGGTTCTTAATATAGAAAAGAACAAGTTGAAAGAAATTTCTATTTGGTTTTTACTTTTTTTTTTCTTCCATTTACTATTGATTTCAGGAAACCGGAAGAAAAATGATGACATGCTTACTTTTTATCACGGTGAAAGTTGATTTCATATAGTTATGACATGTTAGAAGGGTATGTTCCAGTGGTGTTTGCTACCAGTTTCATACTATATTACTCGGCTGATGTATGGAAGGAAACCATGGTAGGGAGATTGTATTCCATCAAACCTGAGGAATCAAAGAGTCGTGAGGAATATTCTGAACGTTCCTCTTTGCTTCTTCAGATATTGGGTGCTAAAGATAAGGCTGATAATATTAATGAGATTGAAATGGCATGTCAACCAAGTGCTGCACTTCCTAATGATAATGGTGTGAGTGCAAAAAGGCGTCGAAGGCGAAAATACAAGGCTAATAAGAAGGCAGGGATGGAAGCTGAGTAAGTATCTATTTTCCGGTATTTCATTTTGTCATATTATCCGGTATTTCATTTTGTCATAGTATCTATTTTGTCATAACACCGGATAATATGACAAAATGAAATATAGAAAATAGATACTTTACTCAGCTTCCATCCGTGCCTTCTTATTAGCCTTGTATTTTAGCTTTCGACGCCTTTTTGCACTCACACCATTATCATTAGGAAGTGCAGCACTTGGTTGACATGCCGTTTCAATTTCATCAATATTATCAGCCTTATCTTTAGCACCCAATAGCTGAAGAAGCAAACAGGAACGTTCAAAATATTCCTCACGACTCTTTGATTCCTCAGGTTTGATGAAACCAGTGATTGTATTTTTGGATATGGTAGGCATATGCACTTTATGAAGATGCTTTGATAATCACTTGTAAGTATGGAGGAGATGAATAACTGAGTTGTAAGCTACTAATGTTATATAAAATGCATGAAGAGGGGATGTGGTAGAAGTGAACTCCAGATAGATCATGTAACTTTAGGTCTTTTGAAATTGTCTTGTATGAACAATTTTTTTCATGCTTGTTGGAATTAAAGTTTTGCTGCGCTTATTTTGAAGTTAATGATAATATGAAATGGCTTCACCGAAATTCTGGATCAAAATAAGACCAAGTTTGATGATTCTCTCATCTTCAAATTTAACTTATCTACTACTTTAGAGAATGCCGACTTTTACATTGGTCAAATGGGTTAATTTGCCCATTGTGGACTAATGTACATGTGACCCTTGATAACAAGTTTTACCGTATTTCTAGTGGATTTTAATTTTCTTCTCAAGATACGAAACAGTTATGTGCATTATTTAAATTTCAATCCTCATAATAGGTTGACATTAGTTTTGCCTTTGGGTGTGTGATAAAGAGCATAACAAGTAGTTGTATTTAGTCAATCATACACACTTGGGAGTTGTGGGTTTGAAATCCAGCCTATAGTCACAGTAATGTGTAGTTTGAAATCCGAATTTCTTAATCACTACCATTAACCATTTTTAAATTTATTAATTAATTAATTTGGCTGATGATGGTGATTACGGCTGACGACGGACGGTGGCGTGGAGCGGAAATGCGTGCTATATTTCTGGAGCTAGGGTGGCGATTTCGTGGAGCTAAGTTATGTTAGGACGGCGGCCGGTGGTTACAGAGGAGAACGACGGTCAGAGAGAGAGAGGGAGGGAGGGAGACAATGATGGCGTTCAAGAAGAGCAGTAATGCTGTAATTCAGAAAAATCAAATTTTATTTAAGAGAAAATACCCAAATTGCGCTGCATTTAAATGGATTACTTAAATACAATTTACCTCCAAAATAAAAAAAATCAGTCTTTTATATGGTCTCCTATGCCATAGGAGACCTATTGATGCCTCCTACCATAAACGGCACCCTTAAACGGCACCTGATAGTGTGGTATTATCAACCTTCGATGAAAATGCGAAAAATTCCCCTAAAAACTTTGGTTTCAATTTCAGAAATTTTTTATTTTGGTAATTTATTAATGACATGTGAATAATTGATGCATCTTGTTGATTCTACAACATCATGTCTTATGTCATGTCATTAAGGTTTTTTAGTGTTTATCATGTTATAAGTACAAACCTCTCAAAAAAAAAAAAATGTTATAAGTACAAATTTTCTACCTCCATTTAACGTGACTAATTTATATCAGGGAAACTGTTGGGCCCACATGATAGGTACTATGCTCCCAACCAAAAATTTTCCATATGCAAAACTCATGGATCGAAATCATAAGTCTTAGTTCAATTGGACTATGACAAAATTGTTTGGCCAGGCATTGACGGTGTCCAAGTTCGACCTAAGGATGTCTCATTTGTGTGTGTAAGTTTCATGTCGTATTTAACATCCCTTTATAGAAAAGAAAAACTAAGTTTCAAACTACTGACCACTTGCTTAAGAAATCAAATGCCTTACCACTTGAACAAATTATTCTTGGTATTGACTTTTTTATAAAAAATAAAAAATAAAAATAAAAAAAAGGAAAGGGGGACATTTTATTTATTAATTAAAGTGACATTAACAACCATGGCGGATCTTGAGTTAATTTGTCGGGGGTGCCAAACTTTTATGGAATATATATTAAATGGTTTTACGCATTAACAATAATTAATAACTGATCAAGTGGTATAAAATGTTTTAAAGGAGCAAGTGGATGTTAGTTTGAATCCCCTCAAAAACGTTTTTTACATATACAATATGCAAAACGTTTTTTATGGTACCCTTTTCCACTGCAGCAGCTGAATTCTTTTTTTTTTTTGGTCAAGTAGCCTAGTGGCTAGAGCTCACACAATTTAATTGTGGAGAAGTGGAGTGTCTGGGGTTCGAACCCCGGCTCCTGCATATAATATGCAATATCCCTACCAACTGAGCTAAGCTCACGGGGATGCAGCAGCTGAATTCTAATTCTAAACTGAGGTGGAATTTGAACACTAAAATTTGTAGTTACAAAATTAATCTCTTACCACTAAGATAATATCTCGAGTGTAAAACATATATGAATTGTTGGTATTTACGTATTAACATTATTTTTTAAGCTATATATATATATATATATATATATATATATGTGTACTAATTCATTTCATCCAGGATATTAAGGTGCTTCTTTCCCAAGCCAATTACAAGATTTTCCACACTCTCCGTGAAGGCAATCATTGCGCGGATTTTCTTGCGAAGTGAGGAGCTCTATCAAATGTTGGTTTATCGCGACACCATTCCCCTCCTGACGACCTGCTTCCTTTGTTGAAGAATGATGCTTCAGGAACTTGGTTCCTGAGATCTTAGTTCTCGGTTTTTTCTTTCTTCTTTATCTTTTTCTTGTTTATTTGCTTCTATAACCAAAAAAAATTCATTGAATTTCTCTTTTAAAGTTGATAGTAATTAATGTACCTTATTGGAAGAATTCAGTCTAAATAATGAATTAAAATATCATAAAAAATGAATGTAACTTAATTGCTAAGAAATTTTCTTTTGACTGGATTGTTAGATATTGAATAATCCTTTTAAAAAAGATATTAAAATAGTCAACACCCTCTAAGATTATAAAAATCTAAAGAAAAATATACAATAAGTGAGTAGCTCACAACCAATGAATATATATTGAACACTCGCAGAAAGAATCCAAGTAAATTTCAAATTCCGACATGTTCTCTAACAAGACAGAGGTATCAAAATTTGCCCTTCTGAAGTTTATGTAAGTTTCATGCCTTGTTTCTTAGTACTTATCTTTTTGTTTTTTTTTCTTGTTTTTGATTGAGTTTAATTTTAATTTTTGTATAATACTAGTATAAAGTTTAAGATCATCAAAAAATTACAACCAATTATATGTGTAACTTTAAAAATAGTTATTTTAAACAACAATAAAAATAGACTCGTAGAGGATCAGTCACCCCATACTTAAGAAATAATTAGAATCAAAGTCGGTATTTTTTTTATTTTTTATGATCAAACGTTAAAGATTGATTAACAATATAAAAAATATTTTTAATTATGTATATACGAATTAAATCCCCGTGAGGAATTTTTTTTTTTTTTTTTTTGTAATTTAAATCATACAAAAAAATGCTTGCAAAGTTGTGATAAGAAACACATTTTCTCATCTCTCCAATTTAATATTTTTTCCATATTACTAAATTTTAGACTATAAAATCTAATGACCATATATTGTTCATGCATCACATAGATCTTGAAAATGTGATGAATGAACAACATTATCAGATTTTATAGACTGAGATTTTATAATACGGACAAAAATATTAAATTGGAGACATGAGAGAGTGCATTTCTTATCACAACTTTTTTTTTTGTGTATAAGATTGAAATTATAGAGACATTTTTCCCTCACTACATTAATAAGGATGTAATTCACAATATATACTTGAAAATATTCTTCATACTACCAATTAATCTTTGCAGTTTGATCATAGAAAAATATGTTAGACATAAAAAATAAAAATAAAAAGTACGGGATGAATGATTCTCTCTGAGCCTAATTTTTTTTGTTTTTTTGTTTTTTTTTAAATTCACATATATAATTGAATGTAATTTGTTGACAATGTAAACATTTTTATATTAACGATATATATAAATTAAACTGAATTAACAATAAAATTATAATAAATCTTGTCAAAAAAAAAAATTATAATAAACAATACAATGAAATAAGTACCGGGTGACGAGGAATGAGGATATGGATCCTCTGCAGCGGCAGGACGTGCTGCTGTTGTGATTTTGTGTGTGAGGAGAGAGAAATTATAAATAAAAAGGGAAGAAGTAATGATGAGAGAGAGAGAAATCATGTGAGAGATAGGAACATAAAAGGGCAGCAGGGAGTGCAGGAGAGAAAGTGCTGCAGATGATCCAATTTCCGAGGAATGACAATAGATGTGCTTTAGAAGAGAAAGATTTTATACTTTTGTCTTGTTAACACACTATATGAATTCTTTTGACATATTTCGTACTTGAGATGTTAGCATAGTGGAAAGAAATTAATATTTTTGTCCAATTTAATATTTTAGATTATAAAATTCAATAACCATATATTGCTCATGAATCACATAGATCTTGGAAATGTGATGAATGAACAATATATGGTTATTAGATTTTATAGACTGAAATTTTGTAATACGGAGAAAAATATTAAATTGGAGACATGAGAGATTGCATTTCTTATCACAACTTTGCAAACTTTTTTTTTTGTATAAGATTGGAATTATAGAGACATTTTTTCCCTCATTACATTAATAAGGATGTAATTCACAATATATACTTGAAAATATTCTTCATACTATCAATTAATCTTTGTTGTTTGATTATTAAAAAAGGCTTAAATATGCATTTCATCCCTGTAATTATAGGCCATTTGATTTTTCATCTCTGAGCTTACTAATCCTCCCATTTTACCCCTGCAAAAATTAACCATTTAAAATTTCGTCCCTCTTCCCGATTAATCACTGCCACGTCATCAAATTAGCTTAATGGCATAGGAATGGACAAAAATACCCTCAAATTCATCTTCTCTTCTCCTTTTCTCTTCTCTTCCTCCACGACATTCATCTTTGTGTAGATCCTTCCATCACCAATACAATTATGGAGGTGAAATCTGGAATCAAATCTCCAACAACCTTCATCGATGAAGACAAAAAAATCAACCAGAAACGGCGACGGCGAGTCCTCCGTCAACGAGAACAATAACGAATGGGACAAGTGAATTCGGAGACAATCGGAATCAGCAGTTGCAAGCAATTGGAATCGAATGGAACCGCAACTTTAAAACGCAGCAACAGGAAGAAAACAAAAAGGCCATTACAATTGAATTGGAACAGCAATATGAACACGGCAGTAGCAAGGAATGAATTTGAACACCAATTGAAAACAGCAGCAGTAATACCACACATAATAGCAATTCACGCTTTAAATAATAAATAGGTGCAGCAAGGAATGAAAATTATTAGAAGATAGTGAGTTTAGGCATGTGTTGTTTCAATGGAAGATTGTTGTTTGCATAGTGTTCTTGTTGATTGATAGCATTAATTTGCTGGAAAACACGTTAGATAGGTGAACTTGGAGAAAAAATCATGATTGTGAATTCTCTGTCAAAGAGGCTTACCTGTTGCTGAAGTCCGAGTCCAACGTCCCTTTGAATTATTTTATGTTGAATAAAATTGTTCTATTGAGAAGAAGAAGCATCCGAAGAATGTTGATGAAGAATTGGAATTGGTGAAAGTGAATTATACTGAAGGTGTAGAGATGAAGATCTAAGATGAAGGATGATGAGGGCATTTTTGTTCATTCTCATGCCATTTTGCTAATTTGATGACGTGGCAGTGATTAACCGGGAAGAGGGACGAAATTTTAAATGATTAATTTTTACAGGAGTAAAATGGGAGGATTAGTAAGCTCAGGGATGAAAAATCAAATGGCCTGTAATTATAGGGATGAAATGCATATTTAAGCTTAAAAAAAATATGTTTGACATAAAAAGAAAAGTACGGTATATATAATTAATTGGTATATATAATCAAATGATCCTCTCTGAGCCTACTTTTTTTTTTTGTTTTTTTGTTTTTAAATTCACATATATAATTAATTGTAGTTTGTTGACGATGTAAACATTTTTATATTAACGGTATATATAAATTAAACTGAATTAACAATAAAATTATAATACACAAAATAATGAAATAAGTACTGAGAGAGGAGGCATGACAATATATGTATGTACTTTAGAAGAGAAAGATTTTATACTTTTGTCTCGTTAACACACTATATGAATTCTCTTGACATATTTCGTACTTGAGATGTTAGCATAGTGGTAAGAAATTAAAGTTGTAACTTCCAGCTTTTGTGATGAGCAGATTGATAATTTTTCCCATTTTTCAAAAAAGTAAATATCGATATGTCCAGTGAGAACGGTTGAGTGGCAACAACAGCAAAAAATACTATGGTGTGACAGTAATATCTTTCAGTACGACGACGATGAGTCTTCACGGTGGAACGAAAGGTGCATGCAGGCAAGTTAGCACTCCGACGCTCAGGTCAGTAATGGAACTGAGAAAAAGTGTGTGGAAAGTGTTGGTGAAAAGTGAATTGTACGTTGAGGGTGAAGCAAGTTCACCCTTGTAGAGGCGCGCGTTGGTCATAACCGTCTTCGGGTTATGCGACGTGTGAATAAGACGGAGGAGGACACGGGTGATCCTCACGCGGAGGTGCGCTTCTGTGTGGCACGGTACATTCAAGCTAGCGTGCTCCTTCAGGGGCGGAACCTTAAGGTTGTTTAGGTTCGGCCACGTGTCATCGTGCAGTTGGTCTTCTAACCAGTCCAGAACAAATACCAACAATAATTGGTTCAAGAGGTAAGGGATTATCCATTAAAGATAAAAAATAGTCCAAAAATATGAGAAAGGGACTAAAGCTAATAAATTTTAAAACGGGAGGACCAATTTTGTGAGACAATGAAAATGTGACTAAAGTATAATCTGATGGGTTGTGATTGGATGTCTATGTAAATAATTTTTTTGGTAGATAGACGAGATGACAAAACCATCATAAACCCACACACATAAAGTGGAGGTACAGGGGTTCGAACCTCGGTCATTACGTCCGGCCTAACAATTTCGACATTTTTGGCAGTTGAACTAGAACTTATGAGACTAAAGAATGTTTTACGATGTGGGTGCACTACCTTTAAACTCTTATCATATAGTATTTTCTAAATTTTTTACAAATTCATTGTCATATACACCTTTCGTCTCTCCATGTAAGCCTCCTTTGCTTTTATCACATTTCTTAAAAAAATTGTTAGTGTAATTAATAAAAAATTTTAGTGTTAATATTACCAAATTATCATTTGTTTGTATCAAATTTAACTTTTCATATTTTAAGATAAATTAACAATATTAATTAAGGACATGTTTAGGAAAAAAATAAAGATGCATTTAATAATTTAAAAAGAGGTTTACATTTAAATTCTTAAATGCTTCTACATAAGGATGGAGGAGCATATGTGTATAATAATTTTAGAGGAGTGATATTTGAACAACTATTTGGTTGACAACTTTTGAGATAACCATAATTTACAAAGAAAAAGTTGATATTTGCACGAAAATCAAAGCAATAGAGAGATAAAGTAAAAAATAATGTGAACATGACAAAAAAAAATTGTTGCAAAAATTATCACAAAATAGATATTCAAATATCATTTCTCATAATTTTACAGAATCGAAATTATTATACTCAACAGTTTTATGGGTTCTAGACACCTCACGTCACACCACACATCACCCACGAAACCATGATCACACGGTTGAAACGCTTCTGACTATTCCCACTCCCAAAATTCTAGCACACACGATTAAGTAGTACCTCTCCTCTCTCTGCAAAACCTTTTTCTCCTGCTCACGCTCAATGACCTTCTACTTCTCCGCCTCTCCTCTCTGCAAACCCTAACTTCGATTCTCATTCTCACCATCTGAAATGTCTTCTCACCATTCAATTCCAAATGTGGACAGAATCAGCGCCCTGCCAGACTCCATTATCTGCCACATTCTCTCATTTCTCCCTACCCAACAATCCGCCGCAACAACCATCCTCTCCAAAAGATGGAAACCTTTGTGGCATTCACTCCTCACTCTCCATTTCGACGACAGAAACTTCACAGATTTCGCCACTTTTCGACATTTTGTCTACTCCGTCATGCTCACTCGTCAAACCATCCGATCGTTCCACCTCAAATGTGGTCTCTCTTCTCGATGCGATCCACATGATATCAATCGATTCGTTCCTGTTGCTGTGGAAAAAGGAATTGAGAGTATCTCTTTAGATTTTTCTTTCACTGATTTTCATTTTCAAATTAGGTTAGATACCACATTTTCCAGTGTTTTCAATTGCAAGAACCTTGTGGTTCTTAAGTTAAAGAAACTATTACTCAATGTTGTTCCTCAATTTCATTTTCCACGGCTCAAAACTCTTCATTTCGATAGTGTTTACCCTATGGGAGATGATAATGAAGGTTTTAATACGCTTGTCGAAAGATGTCCCGTTCTACAGGAATTAGAAACAATTGATGTGCGATTTAGGGTTCCGACGGATTGTGTTGGAGGAGAATTTAAATGTTTTTCCAATTTGGTTAGAGCTAACATTTCTAATTATAATTGGAATATTCCATTTTCTTGGATTTGTAATGCAAAGTTTCTGCGTCTATGAACTAAAAGTTCACACTCTTCATAACTTAACCCACATGGAGCTTGTATTTGCGTCAAATTGGCAGACGAAATGGAAGTGGCTGGTAGAAGTGCTCGAACATTGTCCTAAGCTTCAAAATCTTACTCTTGATCAGGTTTTATTATGCCAATGATGAAATTTTTTAACTCTAGTTTTAACTATATTTTAGATATTTCTTTTCTAATTTTTGTATGTGGATTTTAATAGCTTTATGGATATGGAACTGGCGAGGACAATTGGAAGAAACCAAAAATTGTTCCAGAATGCATTTACTCTCAACTTAGAACATGTTCACTTACATCTTATAAAGGCAATGAGCTTCAATTCGCAAAGTATATTATTAAGAATGCAAAAGTAATGCGCACCATGACAATAATTGCCTCGCCGGTGGATATGAATATAAAGCACCAAATGATAATGAAATTATCTTCATGTCCAAAGGGCTCTGCTACGTGCAAATTTTCATTTTATTGATAAAGGTTAGGTCATGTCTACAGTAGCTACATTAGATTCTAAATGTATGCAGTAGTAGCATGGGATGGTTTGTAATACGTGAACTCTGTTTTATTAGGTACTCTATGCCATATATTTTGATTATAGCTCCTCCGAACCTTTGTGAACTTTCCTTTCTTATTGATAATTGTTTTTGTTTTGAATTATATTGATGCTAATCAAATCATTGTATTGTGTTTATTCAAAAATATCGGTATGATAAATAACCACAACCGACAAAGGGTTTAAACTTTAAATTTTGAATTTGTGTTTCCTAAGTTTCTCAAGGGGTTGGGTATTATTAGGTCCATTTTGTTAGAAAAAGGGTTTGGTGATTGAAGACCGAGAATAAACTGTTGCAAATTTTTAAAATTCAAGTTCAAATATGGTGAGCTCCAAGGTGAAATTCGAGAGCAGGGAGAGGGGGATCAACATGGTGGGATAATTTGGGAAAGTTGGACAAAGAATGCTGGGTGTTTAAACAAAGTTGGTGTCCTTTAGCTATCACCAAAGTGGTAGGGGACATACTCTTTTTTGGGAGGAAAACTGGTTTAGTAGATTGTTCTCTTTATCTTTGGATAAAAAGGCAACAATGTCAGACTTTAGAAGGGTGGTAGATGGGAGGTGGGGTTGAGAGAGTTGGTATATCAGTTACTGGTGGAGATTGAAAGGTGAGATTTAGAGATGGTGTATAGTGGTTTGGTGGAAGGACGTTTTGTCAGGTTTTTATGCTATTAGGTTGACATATAGGAGCTTGATGAGGGAGACAAATGAGCGTTTAAAGCAATTTAACATGTAAGTGTAGCATAATATCACGTAGTTATGTTTGTTTGGCAATTAATTCAAATGAGTCAGTGTGTGGGATATCATGGGAGTGACGTTCATCAGTGTATATGAGGGTGTGGTGCAAATGAGTCAGTCAACCATTTATTCTTTGAATGTCTTGAATTTTAGAATGTTTGGCTAGTCATAGCAATCTGGTTGGGATTGTCCGTGGTATATCATAATAAAGGTAGCCAATATTTATGTAATTTGTTACACTCAAATCATGCTAGTTTTGGGTACTCTATCGGCAATGGTTCTTTAACTGGGGTAAAAACTTGTTAATTGTATTGTGCTAGTTGATGTTGTTTTGCCAAAGTGGTGTCAAGGGGGTGGGGCCAATTGGTGTCTTTTTGGTTATGTGTGGTTGGTTAGGTGCTTGGTGTTATAGGACTGAAATGTTTGGCAGCATAGCTTATTTTGTAGTGATCTGGTGTTTAACTTGCGTGCTGAACAAACTGGGAGTGTGGAATTGGTATGGGTCAGTGAATTTCATGCTAGTGATGGAATAGTAGACATGAGCCATTGCACAAGATGCTATAGAGATGATGAGCATACTGTGGGGGAGTTACAGACTCGGAACTTTGTGTAGTGTGGATCTTGGAAAGTTGAGAGAGTGAGCGCTTTTGGCTGTGAAGGTTTGGCATCTCAAACTGATCTTGGTTTTCTGCGCATTACCATTGCATCAGTAGGTGTAGGTAGAGGTTTATCTTTGTGTATGGTTCATGATTCATGATTCCATGGCTCTATCCTAATACTATAAATGTAACTTTTTTTGTCTTTTGATAGAATTAAGGTTTGCATTTAACATGTGTATGTACCTTGTACAATGAACATCTTTAACTGTGGACTTGTGGAAAGGTTTATGTATATCTTAATTTGCAATTACATAGACTAAAGTAGTTGATTGCAATCATGCTTTCAATGGAAAATGGGTAGTACAATCTTAGTTTGTTTTAAATCCTGAGAGTCAAGTTCAATATGACTCTCACTGTTAGTTCCTTTTAGAATTTTATCACTAATCAGGGTCTTGAATATTGGTTGACAATGAAAATCATTTCTATTGTTTATTGCTCATTTCATAACATTATTTGGCTCACTCATTTAAATGAAATATTCTTCATTGAGCCTTTGTTTCATTATTGTGATCTATGACCTTTCTGCTTTTATTGACCTTTTGTTTAATAAGTTATGTGTGTTGTTCAGCTTTTGCTTGTACCGCGTAAATGTGTTCTTCACATTATTTTAATGTTTCATACATTTGATTTGTTTAACATACTACATAGATGTTTGATTTAATTCCGTTATATAAAAGTTACTAAAGAGATGTTTGATTTCATTCTTTGTTTGATCTCTTCTCAGTTCCTAATTTGTGTTGTATACAATTTAGTAAGCAGGATGATTTTGTGGTTTTAGCTTTGATGTTGCAAGTATTCTGGTCAGATTAAGCAATTTTAGTTGGTATGTGCAACAATTCGATCAAACAAGGCACATAACGAGGAAAACGTGAAAAAATATTCTACTAAACTGAAAAAATGAAAAATTGTGGTAAGTACTGTTATTGTTTTACATTTGGTTATCTCTTCCATTGCAAAAAGAATTTTGAGTGATTACAAAAATATAGATTATAAGCTAAGATTTTAACTTTCGTGATTATCGCATTTATTCAATTTATTTCTAGTTGTTTTATGAATGCTCCGATCTCTCTCTTTTTTTATTGAAAAAAAAAGAAGATATTTTGCATGTGATATCCTAGCTTCTATATGTATCATTGGCAGTTTTTCAATAATGTTTTACTTCTGTTTTTGCCATTTATAAATGTGTTTATTAACCATGATGATCCTGGAAACTCTAATGATCTAGTAGAGAATATAACAAAAATTCTAATATTTTTTAAGAGTGACTATTTGCTGTGGAAGAGGAAAATCACATATTGGTTTGTCGTGCACTTATTTATGAGTTGAAAACCAATAAGAATGATGATTTGCCCATATTTGGTTTGGAGGAGCATTTTGAATATATCATGAATGGTTTAAACCTCCAACAAACAACAGTTGAATTGCATACATAGATAAATGGTTGACATTACCGAACATGCGTTACATTGTTACAACTTGTTACAATAGAGTTGTTATACAATTGATAAGTCCCGAAAGAGTTATATGTGAGACTTTTTATCTAAATCGGAGGTGCTTCACCACTCAACTCACATGTCCACATCAGGTGGTTAGTTGAAATTTCAAACCACTTTATTCATGTTTATTTTAAAGACGGTTGTCCAATACCACTCTCTTGTACGGAGTGGAAGAATCACAAGATTGATGAGGCTCAGAAATGAGAGTTTGCATTTTTGAATAGACAAACTTTGTTCAAATATTTGTTAATAACAAGAACAAATATAAAATTATTATAAAAAAATTTGTTTAAGAGTATAATTAGAATAACAAAAAAGCAGGCCAATATCACCCAATATCCCCTATTTTCTTTATATATAGTATAATAGTACGGGTTTATCTAGCATGTGCAATATTGTACATGTTAAGCCAACTAAAAATAGTAACTTTTCATTGAAAACTACCAATTATTTATTAAAAAGTTATATTTTAACATAAAATACTGAAGTTTCAAGACAAACTTACCATTTTAAATTTCTTAACATGTGCAATTTAGCACAATGATATAAAAACCCTAATAGTTTATATAGTATAAATAAATGATAAAGGGTCAAAATGGAATTTAGTTAGACTAATAAGAGTAACATAAAAATAAAAGATGATAAGCTATAAGCTCAAACGCACGTCTGAAAAATAAGCTATAAACTCCTGAAATAAACTTTAAATCTGTTGTGAAAAGACCGTTATTAAACATGATTTTTTTTTTAAACAAGTTTATAAGATGGGGAATGATATTTTGACAACCAATTTCCAACAACTTTTGGTGACAACTTTTTTCCTCTTTTTCTATTGGACAATAACAATAGAGAGAGAAAAATAAAGAGAGAGAATAAAAGTATAATGAAAGTTGTTACAAAAGTTGTTGAAAAATGAATGTTCAAATATCATCTCTTTTATAAGATATCTGCATAAGCTAACTTCTTGACTTCGCAGACTGGAGCCTTATTTGTCTCTCTCTCTCTCTCTCTCTCTCAGCAAACCCTCCTCCCTAGCTTGCTTTGATTCTCATTCTCACCCCCTTGCAATGTCCAGCCCACATTCAATTCCAATTGTGGACAGAATCAGCGTCCTCCCAGACTCCCTTATCTGTCACATCCTCTCTTTTCTCTCTACCAAGCAATCTGCTGCAACAACCATCCTCTCTAAAAGATGGAAACCATTGTGGCTCTTACTCCTCAATCTCAACTTTGACGATCATGACTTTGCAGATTTCACCTCTTTTCGACTTTTTGTCTACTCAGTCATGCTCACGCGTGACCCAACCTCGCCAATCCAATCGTTCCGACTCAAATGTGGTGACTCTTCTGGCTTCAACAATCACGATGTCAATTTATTTATCCAATCTGTTGTCAAGCGTGGAATTCAGAATCTCAACCTTGACATGTCGCCTTTGCCTTTTCACTTCGAGTTACCTCAATGTGTTTCCACTTGCAGTAACCTCACTGTTCTTAAGTTAAGGAAACTGTCCTTAAATTGTTTGTTGGATGCCAATTTTCCCTTACTCAAAATTCTTAATTTGGATAGAATCAAATTTAATGTAGATCACACTTGCTTTCTTGAGAACCTTCTCAATGGTTGTCCCGCTTTACAGGATTTGAGAATAATTGGTTCATTGCAGTCTCATTTCAAGGATGAAGAGTTTAATGGTTTACTCAAATTGGTCAAAGCAATCATTCATAACTCAACAAATTTCAACATTCCATTTGGTTGGGTTTGTAACACAAATTTTCTATTCACAAAGCTGGTATGAATACCATGGCTTTCTAACATAATGTTAAGTTAAAACAAATTTGATTGATTGATTTCTAATATTTGTTTTCGCAACTCATGCAGAGGTGCCCATATCGTTACAAAGTTCCTACCTTTCTTAATTTAAACCGCATGAAGATTGTATTTCAACTTACAAATGATTGGCTTGGGAAGTGGAAGTGGTTGATAGAAGTGCTCCAACACTGTCCTAAGCTTCAGAATCTTATTATTCACGAGGTCTTATTTGTCGATGCTAAATATTTGATCATTTATTTAATTTTGCTTCCATCATTTTGATTACTTTTTCTAAGATTTTTTTTTTTGTTAACAGCGTTCTACGTATGAAAATGAAGTTGGTGATGATGATTGGATGGACCCACCAATTGTTTCAAAATGCCTTTTATCCGAGCTTAGAACATGTTCACTTATAGGTTATAAAGGTATGAAGTCCGAGTTTCAGTTTGCAGAGTACATTTTGAAGAATGCAAAAGTACTCCACACCATGACAATCACTGCTTCACCAGTTGATATCAATATAAAGCACCAAATGCTTACGAAGTTATATCTGTGTCTTAGGGGCTCTCATTTGATTGAAGAAGGTTAGGGTCTGTCTACATTAGTTTCTACTTCATACATTATTTAGATTCAAGATTCTAGACGTGCAACAGTAAAATTGAATGTTTTGAAATACGTAAAACTTTGTTTCACCAGGTGCTCTATGTCATATATTTTCAAATAAATATATATTTTGATTCTAGCTTCTCACAAGTTTTGTGAACATTCCTTTCTTGCTGATAAATGTGAATGTTGAGTTATATAGATGCATATCAATGTCTTCAGTTATTCATAAATATCGACATGATGCATAATCACTGCAGACAAAGGGTGTCAATTCTGAATTTTTGTTTCATAAGTTTGTCTATCAATGCTATAAAAGTAATTTCTTTTCTCTTTTGACAAAACCAAGATTTACAGATTGCAAATGAGTATACGGTGTGCACCGATTATGTTTATTGTGGACTTGTGGAAAGTAGTAATATATGGCATGATTCGCAGCTACATAGACTAAAGTAGTTGAATATCTCTGTGAACGTAGCTCAGTTGGCAGGGATAATGCATAATAAATGCAAGGTTTGGGGTTTGAATTCCGGACACCACCAAAAACAGACTAAGGTAGTTGAATGTGAACATGTTTCCAACGAAAAAATGGGCAGTATGATCTTAGCTTTTATAATTTTATCGTTAGTAACTTATTGTTTTAACTAAATGCATCCAGTGCTCATCTAATTTAACCATGGCCTATGACAATTGATGCTTGGGTGTTGCCTATTAAGTTTCGTTCATGTGTTGATTGATTGGTTTTCAGATAATATGGTTGCAAGCTATCTTACATTCTTGTGATTGATATCTTGTTTGCATTGTTTAAAATTGCTGTTAGCAACTTGTGTTCATTTCAGATTAGATATATAGTATGGCGGCGTTTACGGTAGGAGATGTGAATAGGTCTCCTACCGTAGGAGACTTAACTTTTTTTTTTTTTTTTTTTGCAAAATTGATGTCAACCATTGGATGTACTTGAAATTTTTTGAAGACCATGGTATTATCATACTCTCTCAACACTACATTCTTTTTACATTCCATCATCATTCTCTCTCCCCCTCCATGTTTCTGATTACCCGCCCACCACCGCCACCAACAGCAGCCTTTCATGGTTTTTTAACTCATCCTTTCTCTGTCAAACACACTGATCTTCAACAGATTTCTCTGTCAACTGTTGACACCGATCTTCTTCTTCCATGTATTTGGACCCAAAATGAAAAAAAAATAATAACAATCAATTGTTAGATCTGTTTTCTGCAAAGCATTCACATTCTTCTCTTTCTCCGTCATTATAATTGCTGAAAGTTTAAAATCGTTGAGAGGAACAAAGGGGTGAACTGAACAATATTTGGATATAATAATAATAATCAATATTCATTCTAAGATCTAAAAAACTATGAGTTCCTTCATCACCTTATGACCATACTGTTCTTCCTTCTCAAATTCACCCTCTTGAATTGTAGGAAGATATCCCATTAGAGTATAAGCATGTGTTTGTTTTTGTTGTCTTTAGAAATTATTTTGGGTAATAAGCATCCAAATCTAGTGATGTTTGTTACTGTGATGAAACAATGTTACGATGCGGTGGTACCACGGTAGAGAGAGATAAAGAAAACGAAGAGAGAGAAAAACAAAGGGGTGAACTAACAACAAATTTGAAAAAATATGGTGTAAAACATCCATGATAGTTAAGATGGACCTTCATAATCTAATGGCTGCCACCCATTTTACAAAAAAAAAAAAAAAAAAAGTCAAGTCTCCTACTGTAGGAGACCTAAACCCTAAACCCTAAAGAGGTCTCCTACCGTAGCCTTTGCCTATATAGTATAAGATATACAATTTAAAACTCTGATGTAATAGCTAAGTGGTGTCTAGGTCTAGGCATCCAAGTGCTAGGTATTGGATTAAAGAACCAAATGAAGGTGGTCATTAGGCTTATCTAAAAATATGCATGAACAAGTTTGTTATTAGCTTAGGTACATGGAGAGTTTATAGAACATTGAAGGATTGTGGTAGTGAATGTTGGAACTCATTAAACATGCAATTATGACTGTTCCATACTCACAATGTCAAATCAAAATTTTCTGCATAAAAAAAGTAGGCTACAACAATGGCTATGACCAAATAGCCAATTTCGATTTATACAGTATTGAGTGACGAATTTAGGAGTTGATGTCATCCTTAAATTTTTTAACAATTACTATGATGATGCCTTGTATGCTTTATCCTGTATAGTCTAAGATAAGATGTAGAATTCAAAAGTTTGATTAAATAGCTAACTGGTCCCTATGCATCCATGTGCTAGGTATTGGATTAGGGAATCAAATGAAGGTGATCATTAGGCTTATCTAAGAACTTTCAGTACGCTTGATTTTTTGCATCATTATGCAGAAAAATGTGTTAACAAGTTTGTTATTAGCTCAGGCACATAGAGAGTTTATACTGCATTGGAGGATGAAAAAGTATTAAGGTTAGTTCTAATTAAAAGATGGAATTATGATTTAAAGCGGTATAGCAAGTTTAAGCACCAAACTATGAGAATAACCCAAAGTGACTACAGAGGAGAGGACTCTCATGTACAGAAATACTAATAAAAGTTTAACTTCGGAGTCAGATAATTTTCAAACAAAAATTGACTTTGACATTGGGTGTTATCCTATGAGGTTTTAATTTGATAAACCCTAGATTCACACTAGAAGTCAATTCTATTATACAACCATAGTTGAGTTTGGACCCCCAAGAACACCAAATTCTTGACATTAAGGCTTAAATGAGGGGATTCGAGGATAACTCAAATCTGATGTTATGATTTGAATCTGACTTTGTACACAATATTTCAAAGGATAACTCCATGTCAAAATGTAGGGTGCATGGACTTTAAGAACTTGATCTGGAATTAGGGTCCCTCAAATTTAAAATTTAGTCAAGTAACATTGCCCTAGTTTTATACCCTTGGAAGTTGAAATGCTTTTGAATTTTTTCTGCTATTACTTGGATTTGATGCATTATTGCTTCTGAGGGATGATTTTGCTCTGATCCTGAGCTCACAAAGAGGGAAATGGATCCTGTCATCATGTTTAGGAATCCTTGTATTAACTTTTATTGAATATATCCATTCTGTGCTAATAAAGGCAAAACTCATTACAAGAACAAGGTTCTGTTTCATCAAACCAACTAATTTTCATATAGAATATTATCTCTAGATAGATCAAATGCATCTTTTCTTTATTACCATTTCATTCGAAATAGCAAAATACATATTAAAAACCGTTTTTGTCGTCGATTTGTTGGTTCTGAATTGGCAACATTCTGTGTGCAAAATCGTCTTGGAAAAATGTGGGAGATCACCTCGCTACTCCTTATGCTGCTGGTCTATCAAATAGCTTATGTATTTTGTTGGTTTTAGTCCTTTTTGTTAGTATTGAATTATTTGCTTTTTATCTTAGATGGAAACAACATTTGGCTCTAGTTTGCAAGTTTTATATAATATAATATGACTTCCTTGTACCATTCAAATATGCATTTATTTTTTATTTTTAATATTTTTAATAACAGTGTAAAATTTATTTTCCACTTCTTCTCAAATTAAGTTCATTTTTCTGTTTACCCAATATAAAAGAAAATAACATCAACTCTATCTAGCTGCCAATCTTTTGGAGGACATGTTTGGTGCATCCAAGGTTCAAATTTTAAATCTTTTTTTACTGCATTTTGTTTGATAGGCAAATTTAGTATTTTATCTTTCACTAAAATTTGAACCTCAATCCTTTTAAGCGTTTTAACTATTAGCTCCAATCAGTTGAGCCATCTTAACTCTTCATCTTTTTCATTGCATTTTGATCAGGAAATTTGAATGTATGATTCAAACATGATCAGGATATTGTGCTTGAAAATATAGAGTTTAAATTGTACCCATTCCTTTCCCCCTTCACTTCTTTTTAAATTTAGATATCAAACTGCAAAAGTCATAGAACATAAGCAGCTAAATTTTTGTACAAATGCTAAAATACTACATTTAGAAAAAAACCAAACTTTTTTTTTTAGAGGAGAAATAAACCAAACTTGGTCTTACAATTTGGGCTAAATTATATTGAAGGAAATCTACTATAATAGTATCAATTTGAAGCCTGCATAAACTATCTCCAGTCTACTAGCTCTGCAGCTGATTGCTACCATGTGATTTCTATCTAAGGCACGCACTCCTAGATATGAGAGCCCCTCTTACTTCTAGTCAATCACTCACCAGTGATAATCAACACTTACAAATGAAATAGAGCACTCCGTGAAAAACAGAATCCACTCTTGCTTAAAAGCTTGCAAGTGATTAAAAACTTACAACTCAACTAATAGTGCAGCTCTAGCATCAAGGTGATACAAGAGTGGCTCACAAACAACAAAGACTCAAAACGCTAATAAGACTCTTTGTTAAATGACGGCTTTGATGCAATACAACTTAACTAAAACAAACCATCTTTGTGCTTTGATAATCAATGGCAGGACCTAGAGAGGTATACAAAATAAAGCACTAGGCTTAACAATGAAACCTTAAAAGACTCCATTCAATTATATTGAATTGGGTGAACAAAACCAGGGTACGAGTCTTTCTTATATAGCCATTCAACAGCCTGAGATTTTTCTTCACAGACTAAACAATTTCAGCTGACAATAATTATATTTTCACATACAATCTTCTAGAAGCAAAATATATTTTTCACAAATATATTTGCATCAAATATTCCTTCCATAAATATATGTGCATCATACGATACAAAAATATATTTGCTATCCATGAATATATTTTCAGCAACAATCTCCTTGAAGCACAAAAATATATTTGAAACAAATCTTTTATATTTTCTACAATAATCTTCACAAAATAATTTTTACCAAATCTATTTTGCAAATACAATTCAAATATACGACAACATTAAACTGACAAAGAAAGCTTCTAGTCTTGGAGTACAAGTCACCTTGTAAAACCTTAAAAATTATAATAAATAATCTTGATTAACTCACTCATCACACACCAGCCCCCATATCTCCACTCTCTTTGAATCGTAACCCTCTCTCTCTCTGCTTCTATCTCCTAAACCCTACTTTTGGTTCTCATTATCATCATATTCAATGTCATCGCACCGTTCAATCCCAAATGTGGACAGAATCAGCAACCTACCAGACTCCGTTATCTGCCACATTCTCTCTTTTCTCCCTACCAAACAATCTTCTGCAACAAGCATTCTCTCTAAAAGATGGAATCCATTGTGGCACTCAGTTTTCACTCTCGACTTCGACGACCAAAGCTTTACAGACTTCCACACTTTTCGACATTTTGTCTACTCTGTCATGCTCACCCGTGACCCCACATTGCCCATCCGAATGTTCCACCTCAAATGTGGAACCTCCCCGGGATGTGATCCACATGATATCAATCGATTTGTTCCTGTTGCTGTCAAAAAAGGAATTGAGAATCTCATCTTAGATTTTACTGGCACTAGTCACGATTTTCTAATCAGATTAGGTCCTACTTTTTCAAGTGTTTTCAACTGCGGCAGGAATCTTGTGGTTCTTAAATTGAAGTTTGCAATAGTGAATGTTGTTGCTCAATTTGATTTTCCACTACTCAAAACTCTCCATTTGGCCTATGTTTACTTTTTCGGAGATCATACAAGTGATTTTAACAAGCTTTTTGTAGGATGTCCTATTCTAGAGGATTTACAAATATCCAATGTTCAATTTTTATTGTCAAATCGTTGTGATGGAGGAGAGTTTAAAGGCTTATCCAATTTGGTCAGAGCCGACATTTCTAACCGTTGTTGGAATATGCCATTTTCTTGGATTTGTAATGCAAAGTTTCTACGAGTAATACTGGTATGATTCACTCACTTCTCACTAGATAATAGTTTAACTTGATTTCTATTGTTAATTTGTCTTTGCAACTCATGCAGAGCAAGGAGCAACAAGTTCACAATTTTCATAACTTAACTTGCATGGAGCTTATTTTTGGGTCAAGTTGGTGTACCAAATGGAAGTGGGTGCTAGAATTGCTTGAACATTGCCCTAAGCTTCAAAATCTTACTCTTGATGAAGTTTTACACTTTTACGTATGTCTATGATGATAATTTTTTAACTCTACTTTTAACTATTTTAGATATTATTTTTTCCTAATTTTTTATGTGGATTTTGATAGCGTGCTGAGGACGATTGGAAGGAACCAGCAATTGTTCCGAAATGCATTTCCTCTCAACTTAGAACATGCTCACTTAAAGCTCATAGAGGCAGGACGTATGAGCTTCAGTTTGCAGAGTATATTATGAAGAATGCAACAGGAATGCACACCATGACAATTAGTGGCCGGCGGCTGGAACACCAAATGCTATTGAAATTATCTTCATGTCCAAGGGGCTCTGCTACATGTAAACTCTCATTTGAATTTGATTGACGAAGGTTATGGCATGTCTACATCAGTTACATTAGATTATAAATTCTAGCTTGGGATGGTTTGAAATATACAAACTTTATTTCATTAGGTCGTCTATGTCATATATTTTCAAATATATATTTTGATTCTAGCTCCCCAAAATCTTTGAGTTATTGATGCATGCTTCTCAAATCGTTGTCTTTTGCTTATTCATAAACATCGATATGATACATAACCTGATAAATTTGTGTTTCTTAAATTTCTTATGGGGGGTTGGGTATTGAAAATTGGAGGGCTTTTTTTAGGAGATTGAAGATAAAGAAGAATGGTCTGTGGTACCAATGTTTAAAATTCAAATATGGTGAGTTCCAATGTGAAATTTGGGAGGGAGAGGGGGATCAACATGGTGGGTGATGGGGGATGTGTGGTGGGGGGGGGGGGGGGGGGGGGGGGGGGGGGGCGTTGGCTGAGGAACATTAGGAAATAGGTTTAGTATAGGCGAGAGTGTTGATTCTTAGTCGGGTGCCAAAAGTGAGGTGGAGAAGAGATTTGTAGCGGGAACAAGAGTTGGTATCTCAGTTACTGTGGAGATTAAGGTGGTGAGCTTTAGAACTGGAGTGGTTTGGAGAGACGATTTGACAGGTTTTTATACAGTTAGGTCGGCATGTAGGAGTCTGAAGAAGGAGGCAAACGAGCGTTCGGACCAATTTAACACTTAAGTGTTGCATAAATTGACTGGTCTGTTTGCTGTTATTTTTCTGACAGTGGAAAATTGTTAGTTGTATTGTACCGGTTGGTGTTCTTTGCTCGCAATTGTCTGGTAATGGGGAGCTGATTGTTGTGTTTTTGGCTGTGTGTGATTGGTGTGGTGCATGGTGTAGTGTGCATTTCGGATGGTTGAGAGTGGGCGCTTTCGGCTGTGCCGGTGCAGATCTTTCGTATCTCAAATTGATCTTGGGTATTTTGTATGACTTACCATTGAATCAGTGGGTGTGGCTAAGAGTTTATTTATCTTTGTGCATGTTTAAAATTCAAATATGGTGAGTTCCAATGTGAAATTTGGGAGGGAGAGGGGGATCAACATGGTGGGTGATGGGGGATGTGTGGTGGGGGGGGGGGGGGGGGGGGGGGGGCGTTGGCTGAGGAACATTAGGAAATAGGTTTAGTATAGGCGAGAGTGTTGATTCTTAGTCGGGTGCCAAAAGTGAGGTGGAGAAGAGATTTGTAGCGGGAACAAGAGTTGGTATCTCAGTTACTGTGGAGATTAAGGTGGTGAGCTTTAGAACTGGAGTGGTTTGGAGAGACGATTTGACAGGTTTTTATACAGTTAGGTCGGCATGTAGGAGTCTGAAGAAGGAGGCAAACGAGCGTTCGGACCAATTTAACACTTAAGTGTTGCATAAATTGACTGGTCTGTTTGCTGTTATTTTTCTGACAGTGGAAAATTGTTAGTTGTATTGTACCGGTTGGTGTTCTTTGCTCGCAATTGTCTGGTAATGGGGAGCTGATTGTTGTGTTTTTGGCTGTGTGTGATTGGTGTGGTGCATGGTGTAGTGTGCATTTCGGATGGTTGAGAGTGGGCGCTTTCGGCTGTGCCGGTGCAGATCTTTCGTATCTCAAATTGATCTTGGGTATTTTGTATGACTTACCATTGAATCAGTGGGTGTGGCTAAGAGTTTATTTATCTTTGTGCATAATTCATGATTCTTGTGTCAATAATTTTTGTTGGATATGTGTATGTATATTTTTTTTAATTGGAAAGGAGTAGGAGAATTATAGTTTAGTTTTGGCAGAAGACTTAGGTGAAGCTATTGACAGAAAACTTAGGTGAAGCTTATGTCTGCGTGTTAAATTGTTTCATTGCCTAATTCCCCTCTCAAGAAAGAACTCAGATCAATTATATTTTTCATTTTGTTAATTGCACTTTTGAACTCAAATCAATAATAAAATAAGAGTGAGTAAACGTTAAACTCTTCTCTAGAGACTCACATACCCATCGCGAACTTCCATTAAAATTTAAAAAAATGTGAGAAATCAACTCAAAATAAGAGTGAGTAAAATTTCAAACTAGTGTTGCAAACTTTTTGACTTTTTTTTTTCTTCGAGTTCTTAGATTTTTTACTTTTAAAGAAAAGACATATTAGCTATAAGAGTGGTCGCATCAATAAATAATGTCATATAAATAAATCGCTAAAAAATGTAGGGTCAAAGTCGCACAATCACAAATTAAACCCTAAATTCTATTGTTTGCGTTTGCTTTTGAACACCTGATTTGAGTGTCAACTTCAAGTTGGTAAGGTCTCTCACCCTAGAAGGCGCCGGTGTTATAGAAAGACAAACAAGAAAACACAAGGAGTTAAATTGTGTTTTGAAACTTTTTCTGTTTCTTCATTTTAAGTATAACTAACTATCAAATTCAATCATAATATTGTGGATATACCGATTCAGCACCTCAAATGCTTCGCACATATGGGCTTCTCTACATCATGACTTGCGTGACATACACTAAAAAAATAGCAGACAAGAGTGTTCATCAGACATCATTTTGCATAATCATTTTATTTTATCAAATTGCCAACAATTATAAACAATTGATGGGAAGATATATAAGGAACACAGTTATCATGAAAAAAGATAATTATTTTATAGATACACAGTATTTAATTCTTTTTCTACATTTTTTCAAGTATGTTTGGTCTAAATAGTGTGCTCAAATGACTGGGACGACCAAAGATTTTCTCATCATATAAAACTTGGGAAGTCTCAAATTCAAGAGTGTAGTAAAGCTTATGGAGCATCGTCAATAACTTCAACCTACAAACTCCATTTATAAACTAACAAATAACTTGATAGAATAACTGATTGAATAATCAGCTTTCCAAGATAGCACTTCATAACAAAATGTAACAGATACAAAGTATGATAGTACATGTTAATAGCATACATAAATGGCCAGATCATGGTATGTCGAAACAAGGTTTCACTGCTTGAGGATCTTGAATCATGATTTGCAGACATCCCCGTTAATGTAAATGGCAATTAAAACAAGATGAAGAGCAAGTACAATCGATTTGAAACAGAACATAAATATAATACAAATGCAATATGTTCAGCTTCTTCATGAGTTGCAAAGAAGATTATGCAGAAAGTGATTTGCTGGTTCATGAACAATTGACAGAAAACATTTCGATCATAGGGCTTGCAGGGTCAAAATGGAAGGATTTGGCCATGTATGAGTGGACAATATACTTTGTAATTTAGATTATGTATAAACAATTCACAACATGAAGTCTTTAGCAGAATGGTAGCAAACCTTGCATCTCAAATCAGAATCATTGAGTTGCTAATTTAGAAAATGTGAGTTTGAGTGAATCTAAACAAGTCTGGTCAGATAACAGCACAATTTTTGGTATCCAGAACTGTAAATTAACAAGATTCCAAGTATTGGCTAGTAAGTTTGTCATCCAAAGATCTTTCCAAATAAAAATATTGTACACTTTATTTCTGTATAATAAGTTCAATGATGACAACAACTAAACCAACTTTTGCAGGCTCTGAGCTGAGGAATGACAAATACTTAGATCAAAATTTTATGTAGTAGCAAACCATCGAATTATATATATACACAAATCAACAATAACTTCCAATCACAACTACTGCATCACAGAAGTTATAATGTATGTACAAAGTCACACGTACTAAAAGCTTGTGTTGTTATATAGCAGTGGTATAGCACTACGGCGTATCAGCATTGGAAAAATCAATCACTATCTTTTATGGTACACTATTTAGTAAAAAATATCATCAAATAACAGTTATAACACCTATATATCATTAATGAATGTTTTGTAATTGTCTTTAGTTGTTCATCATCTAAGTATGACAAGCATAGTAGAAAGGTGGAAATTGTTTATGCCTTTACGTTTTCAAGTAATAGCACATAATAGACTTCAGCACAGACAAATCACACAAGGTACATTAAAACTAGATTGAAGAACATGTACGATCGCTTTGAAACAGAACATAAATATAATTGGATTTTGAAACAAATGAAAAGTGTTCAGCTTCTTCATGAGTCACAAAGAAGATCATGCACAAGGCGAGGATATGATTGCGTAGGAATGGGGGATAGTGTGCTCTGTATTTTACATTTATGCATTCATAGCATGTTGTCTTGAGCAGTTTGGGGGAAAAACATGGATCTCAAATCAGAACCATTGAGTAGCTAATTTAGTAATTGTGTGTTTGAGTTATTCAGCACCCACACTAAACAAGTCCGACCAGGTAACCCAAGAAACAAGCAACAAAATAAGTCAGCACGATAATCGTATCTGGTATTGTAAACTAGCATCATTCTAATTGTTGACTAGTAAGTTTGGATGTCTTCCTATTAGAACAGCAAACCATGCTCTAAAGAAAATAGATAAATAAACGCACACAAGAACACAACGATTGATCATGGATATTCGGCAAATTATGCTAACATCTTCGACAACAAAGTAATACTTACGACTACAAAATGGCTGTCCAAATAAAAATATCCTACCTCTTATTTCTGTATAGCTAACAAATGATAAATAGTAATTATAATCATGTTGTAGCAAACCATTGAACTATATACACTACAATCAATAATCCATAAAAGAACTTCCAATCACAACTACAGAGAATCACAAAAATCATATTGTGTGTACCCAGTAGCCACTTTAAGAGTAAAATATACTACAAATCAAAGTTGTTAAATAACAGCTATAGCCCCACGATAACATAGCAGAATTTGAACAAATCATGATTTTTTCTTATGATTCACTGTTTAGTGCAAAATATTATCAAACAGAAGCAATGCAGCATACCAGCCCTACACCACTGTTGCATAGCAGAGTTAAACAAACAACTACTTTCCACTATCCTCAATTGACAACACTGCTAAAAATCACACAAATTATTCGAAATGCACACCAATCTGTTACATAGAGACACCCTAAACCATAACAAGAAATCATAAACACTACACAAAGTGACCTGTGTTGTCCCTTTACTTTCACCAGAATCTAAATGGCAGAAAACAAATGATTTTGAAACTAATGCAATATGTTCAGGTCTTCATGAGTTGCAAATCATGCAGAAAATTATTTGCTGGTTCACAAACAAATGACAGAAAACATTTTGATCATAGGGCTTGGGTCAGAAAGGGAGGATTTGATTGCGTAGGAGGAGAGTCTGCTTTGTACTTTCGATTATGTATAAACAGCTCACAACATTAAGTCTTTAGCAGTTCGGTGGTAAAACTTAATTATTGAGTTGCTAATTTAATAAATGTGAGTTTGAGTGAATCCAAACAAGTCTAGTCAGATAACACAGGAAACAAGCAAGAAAGTGAGTCAACACAATTTTCCAGAACTGTAAATTAGAAAGATTCTTGGTTAGTAGGTTTTTCATCCATAGATCTTTCCAAATAAATTTATTGTACCCCTTATTTCTGTATAATGTATATTAAGTCCAATGATAACTAAACCAACTTTTGTAGGCTCTGAGCTAAGGAATGACAAATACTTAGTCAATTTTATGAAGTAGCAAAACCATCGAACTATATATATGCACAAACCAGGCTAGTAAACAAAGTGAATCAGCACAATAATCATACCCGACATTGTAAACTAGCATGATTCTACATGTTCACTGGTAAGTTTGGCATCCACAACGATTAACACACATAAGATCACAACGATTGATCACAGATATTCGGTTAGTTGTGCCCTTCGTAGCACCGACACTTCTAATAGAAGCCGTGTCCGATGTCCAACACGTGTCGGTGTCTGACACCAACATGACACTAACACTAACACATGTGATTACATTCAATTATACCATTTTTTCAAATAATTACAGTTGTTGACGTAGTGTCTGTAATCAGTGTCGTGTGACTCATGTCCGTGTTTGTGCTTCATAGGTTGTGCCAACGTCTCTGACAGCAGAGTAGCTACTGTATTTTGCTAACAGGAAGATTACAGAGTAGCTACCTACTTATCAGAGAAAATAAGTCATACTCAACACTTTCAAATAAGACTATTCTACCCTTTATTTCTTTATGGTAAGTTCCATGATGCCAACAACTAAACCAACTTTTGTAGGCTTTGAGCTAAGGAATAACAAATATTTAATTAATTATGTTGTATCAAACCAATAACCCACAAAATAACTTCCAATCACAACTACTATGAATCACACAAATCATACTCTATAGCCACTTAAAAAAAATGCAACGAGACACATGTAATAGAAATCAAAGTTGTTAAATAAGCGACACTATAGCAAAACAGAGTTTGAACAAATCATTATTTGTTTATGATACACTATTCAGTACAAAATATTGTCAAATATCAGCATGCTAGCACTATATCACTATTGCATAGCAGAATTTAAACAAACTATTTTCCATGATCCTTAATTGACAACACTACTAGAAATCAAATATATTATTCAAAGTGAAAAACATTATGTTACATAGAGACACTCTAAACCATAAACAAGAAATCATAAACCCCTCTACACAAAGTAAACTAAGGTGTCCCTTTGCTTTCACCATAATCTAAAAACACAACAAACAAATTCGTATTTCAATGATTATAGGAATTACCATTAACACCATTGATCACCTTCAAATTCCCCACATTACCATCCTTAATCTCATCAACTTCATCATCAGATTCCAAAGTAAAAGTCCCATCCAAATTCTCCAAAGACTGCATCTCAGCACCAAGCGGCTTATACCTCAAACTCATCTCCTCCCTCGCCGAATTCCCAACCTTCCCACAAACAAACGAATAAAACCCAACAAGCACAATAACCATAAGAGCAAGATGACAATTAAACTGAAGCGTCGCAATAGCCCTCGCTCGATGATACTCACCATGCCCTTTACATCTCAAACTATAATTCCCCATACTAACTTGATGCAAATCACACCCTTCAGCAACAAAATTCTTATAAAACAAAGACAAACCCATTTGCACAAACCATGTCCCCTGAAGTAAAAGACCAATTCCACGCCCTAATTTCGTCACATTCGACGCATATTCACCCAATTCAAGCACCGTTGCGAAAACACAAACCGCAATGGGAACTAACAATAAATCATAATACCGATTCTCAATTCCAGTAGGATCTTTCCTCTGAAGATAAAATAAGAGAAACTCTTCGGCGAAACCGAAGAGAAGAACGAGATTAAGCAAAGGTGAAGGGAGAAAAGGGAAAAGAAGGGAGAGAAGTGAGTGAATTAAGAAGAGTAGTGAGATTGGTAGGGTTTGAAGTTGAAGAGATAACCCAACGGCGTCGTTTGAAGTGTGTGCGTTGAAGAGCGATATTAGAGAAGTTAGGGTTATAAAAGAGGTGAAAATTGAGAGAGTTATGTAAAGAGGTGATGGGTTTTTGGTTAGTTTGTTGGATTGTGATGCACGAAGAGATTCGAGTGATCCTATTAGGATGAAGCCTATGCCTGTTAAGGCGTAGGAGATGAGAGCCATTAAGGGTGGATTGATGGATTGGTTGGTTAATTTGATTTTGGGATCTTGGTAATGGGGGTTGAGGGAGGGAATATTTGATGAGATTTGGTGGTATTTTTGGGTCAAACAAATACAGCTGGTGTGTTGAAGAGGAAAATGGGTTTTTGGAGGAAGAAGGTTCCTTTAAGAAAGGTGGAAAGGAAGGTGAGACAACGTTATGCAATCTTTTGTCGACTAAATTGATAACGAAAGTGCAGAGTGAATGATCTTTTTGTATTTAATTAATCAGAGACTTCTATGATAGCTAGGTGCAAAGTTAAGAATTAAAGTGACTATTTGTAAGATCAATTTGTGACAATTCTTACGATATTTTCTATTATACTCATGTTTTGTTTTTATTTTCTCTCTTTATTATTTGAATTTTCATGTTATAATTACTTTTCTTTATAAATATATAGTTGTTTCATAAATTGTTATGATTGTTCAA
The DNA here is from genome assembly GCF_003473485.1 of Medicago truncatula. NCBI lineage: Eukaryota > Viridiplantae > Streptophyta > Magnoliopsida > Fabales > Fabaceae > Medicago > Medicago truncatula. The sequence goes on from NC_053048.1 coordinate 12,906,718, forward strand.
ATAATACATCTCAATATTTTATTAGTGGTTTGGAGTTCTTTAAATTAGAAGTTTAAAACAAGTTAATAAGTTTTATTTTCTATATAAATTGGTTTTTAAGTCTTAAAATATATGTATTATAACAAAATTTTATAACTTAAATAAAAGGACCAACTTGTAATAACTAAATTAAAGGACTAACTTATACCTCCCCATCAAGATTAAATGATCTTCGATGTTCTAGTGTGTTATTGAGGGGTTGAGTTGAATGCAGAGTAATCCAATCCAAAAATTATTATGCAATTCTTGCTTGCAATTACTTCTAACTTGAGAAATGATTTGAGAGATACTCAATTGTCAAGAGTCAACAATTTTTTATTTTTGAATAAACACTCAATTCTGTTCTTACATCTATTTTGCAATTTAATTGAGGGTGTCTTTAGATGCAGAGTTTAGGAAGGGAATTGAGAGGGAGGACATACTTTTCTTTTTTAAATTACAGATTTTATAATATAATTGTTAGAAAATTGAAGGGTTAATGGTGCTTTACCCCCCTGTATTATAGGTTATTTTTGGTTTTCACCCCTGTAAAATATATTTTTTGATTTACCCCCCTGTAATTTTTTTTTTTTGGAATACCCCCTAATAGGTCATAAAAAAACGACTTTATTTTTTTTTTTGCATAATTTTTTCGTTTTTTTATGACCTATTAGGGGGGTATTCCAAAAAAATATATATTTTACAGGGGGTAAATCAAAAAAAATATTTTACAGGGAGGAAAACAAAAAATGACCTATATTACAGGGGGGTAAAACACCATTATCCCAAAATTGAATTAACAACATGATAAATGATCATATAATACTTCAAAAACACTTAATTCATTTACAAAAAACATTTCACATTGTTCGTAGTTTAAAAAATAAAAGTGAGTCTTTCCCTCTGTTTCACTCCTAAAACCTCAATCCAAACACACCCATAGTCATCAACAAGAAGTACTCAAATTAATCTTTGATATATTGGTTCTCAAGTTTTTTGCAGTCCAATTTAGTTATCGACAAAAAAATACTTCAATTAATTAATTAATTTGGAGGACAAATTAGTCCGTCTTTTAAATATGATTCATTATAATAGGGGAATTGTTCTTATTCGATTTGAAAATGTCAAAGAGTCTAATGTTGATGCTTCTTTATTTACTTCACTTGATCAAGTAGGTGTCCGAATTTATTACCTTAGAGATGACCGAGAGACATTTGTGTTGGCCCAAACAGAATAGTTTTCTACTATTATTGATTTTCGTATTGGACAAGCACTTAGAATTTTTGCTTCCATGGAATGAGTGTAAGATTTACATTCGTTGAGTATGGATTTTGAAGTTGATTACAAGACGGTAGTAGACAATATTAAAGGAAAGCATAATGGTTTCTCAGATTACGCTACAATTATTAACTATTTTAGATGCTTGGTTAGTACAAATTTTATGAACTCTGATCTTCAGTTCATAAGGAGACAAGCTAGGGTGGCTCCACTTTGATCTAATTTTCACATTTTTTTTCTAATATCCCAACATGTATCCTTAATGAAATGGATGAAATAAATAAATGACCGAATAAAAAAAGTAAGTTAACAAAATCAATTGTATTATTTTGAACATCAAAATACTTATATTGTGTAGAATTATAAATCTGACTATTAATAATTAAAATATCACAAATTATTTATCACATCAATAAAATTAACATCATTTTTGTCTTCGTGATACCCAAGTAGCCTTTTTCTCAAAAAAGAAGTTGTCCAAACTTTGAAGAAGACCATCTGGCCTTATGAGCCAATAAACACCGTGATGACCAGTTAATTTACTTTTGGGATCAAATGCAGTGATAGTAGCCTCTGAACGATTCCAATAAGCATGACATGACACAACTTGGTCAATGGGAACAGTCATGATGTGAGCTTGTTGAGAAGGTAATACAAAGGTTCCCACTTTACAATCAAAGTACACATACTTTGCATTCACAGGAATTAAACTTTTGAAGGTAATGTTAACTCTAGAGTCATCATTCGTGGTTTTGGGGTACTGATGATTGGCATAAGTTGAAACATTAAAGAGAACAAATACAAGGGCATAGAAAAAGGGTACATAGGTTGACATTTTGAAGTTTGATGTAGTTGATACACTATGAGTATGAGGCACATGTACACAAACATATTTATAATTTAAATATATGTGAGCGTTATACTATGTAAATTACGTTTATGGATTAATATTTATTATTATTTTTAAAATAAGGAAATAATAACAATAATTTTTTTTTAAAAAAGTACTGTTTTATTTTCATTAAAAGTGTCCATATGTATGTATTTTACCTAGAATTATAAAAATTAATAAGGTATTAGTTAATTTAAATAAGGTATTTTAATAAACAAAATTAATTAGGATTTTGACTAGACTTATATTAGTTTTTGAATAAATTACGTTTCTTAAAAAAAAATGAATAAATTACACTCTCTTCCCCTCTTATGTTAAAATATACACTCCCTTCCCATGAAAAGTAAAATTTATATTTCCCTCCTCTATTTTCACATAAATAAATATTTTTATGATTTTTCTTTTTAAAAGTTAAATATTTTTTTTATAATATATATACTAATTTTGAATCACCATTTAAGTAAAATAAATATATTTCTTTATGATTTAAATGTCAATGATAATTATATTTAAATATTTTATTATTAATTTTATATTTTATAATAGGGTTTAAAACTATATTTTAATGAAAATGTTAATAAGAAATATTGACAAATATGTATTCAAACATTAATTATATTAAAATGGACCCAGCAATACTGTTTTCCTTCGAAATATGTTAATTTTTTTTTCCCTGGAGTATTAGAAATAAAATAAAAGTTATTAAGGGAGTAAAGTGTAGATTCTAAGATAAGCGGGGAGGGGACTGTATTTCCAGCTTCCCTTATTCGAGGAAAGTGAAATGTTATCTAATATGTTTTGAATAAGAGGGGAAAGCATTGTATATTTTAACATAAGAGGTGACGAGAGTGTCATTTAAACATCTTTCAGGGAAATGAAGTGTAACTTACTCTTAATTTTTTTTTTTTTATATTATTGTAATGGTATGGGTAAAAAAGGATCAACCAAATTATTTCGAAAATTGCTTTTTTCCCATTCAGTTTTGCTCATTCTCACTTTAAACTTCCGAAAATAATCTCAACATGAGTTAACTCACATTCGGTAGCAACAACGTAAGTTAAGTCACGTTGGGCCAACTCAAGTAAACTCATGTTGGACTTGAGTTGGTTTTAGGTAAGCTAACAAACCATCAATTCTTGATAGATATGTTGTTTTTTTAAGCCCCAAAACGTGCATTTTGTAGAATATGTTATGTTCATTTATTCATTCACAATACCTTATTTTCATTTTTTTAAAAACATTCCCTACATTTTTTAAAACCATTCATTAACTTAATTTAAAAAAAGAATAATCCAAAGTAAATCATAACTTAAAAATACACAACTACGCAGCAAAATTTGTTTTAATTTATTTAGTTTTAAAAACATTGCCCGATTGATTGAATGAATGGATGAAAAATGGATCGAATGAATGAAATGAATGAGACTAGCAAATTTTATACTAAGTATAAGACACTTCCATGTCAATATTTTCGGCAAACTTCCATGAATTTAATTTAAACCCAAGATGATTATGATACAACATCCTTAGGGAGAATGCAATGTAACACAACACTTGTTTATTGCCTGATTTGAACGTAAATGAAATTAACATTAACAAATTTTGCGTACTTGTGTACTATTAATTTATGATTTATTTTGGATCATGCTTTTTAAAAGTTTAGCAAATGAATGTTTTTAAAAAATGTAGCGAATGTTTTATAAAAAATGAACATGAGTTGTTGTGAATGAATAAATGAACATAACATATTCTACCAAATGCACGTTTAGAGGCTTAATATAACAGCATCTCTGTTAAAAATTGATGGATGGTTTGTTTGCTTACCTAAAACCAACTCAACTTAACTCATGTTCACTGAACTTGAGTTAACAAAATTAAAGGACTAACTTATACCCCCTATCAAGATTAAATGGTCTTCGATGTTCTATTGTGTCATTGAGGGGTTGAGTTGAATGCAGAGTAATCCAACCCAAAAGTCATTATGCAATTCTTGCTTGCAATTACTTCTAACTTGAGAAATGATTTGAGACATACTCAATTGTCAAGAGTTAACAATTTTTTATTTTTGAATAAACACTCAATTCAGTTCTTACAACTATTTTGCAATTTAATTTAATGTGTGTTTGGATGGAGGGTTTAGGAAGGGAATTGAGAAGGGGGACATACTTTTCTTTTTTAAATTACAGACTTTATAATATAATTGTTAGAAAATTGAATTAACAACATGATAAATGATCATATAATACTTCAAAAACACTTAATTTATTTAAAAAATACATTTTACATTGTTCGTAGTTTAAAAAATAAAAGTGAGCCTTTCCCTCTGTTTCGCTCCAAAAACCTCAATCCAAACACACCCATATTCATCAACAAAAAGTACTCAAATTAATCTTTGATATATTATTTCTCAAGATTTTTACAGTCCAATTTAGTTATCGACAAAAAAATACTTAAATTAATTTATTAATTTGGAGGAAAAATTAGTCCATCTTTTAAATATGATTCATTATAATAGCGGAATTTTTCTTCTTCGATTTGAAAAGGTCAAAAATTCTAATGTTGATTCTTCTTTATTTACTTCACTTGATAAAGTAGGTGTCCGTATTTATTACCTTAGAGATGACCAGGAGACATTTGTGTTGGCCCAAACATAATAGTTTTCTATTGATGTTCGTATTGGAGAAGCACTTAAAATTTTTGCTTCCATGGGATGGGTGTAAGATTTACAGCCGTTGAGTATGGATTTTGAAGTTGATTACAAGACGGTAGTAGACAGTATTTAAGGGAAGCATAATGGTTTCTCAGATTACGCTACAATTATTACCTATTTTAGATGCTTGCTTAGTACAAATTTTATGAACTCTGATCTTCAGTTCATAAGTAGACAAGCTAGGGTGGCTCCACCTTTATCTAAATTTCACATTTTTTTTCTAATATCCCAACATGTATCCTTAATGAAATGGATGAAATAAATAAATGACCGAATAAAAAAGTAAGTTAACAAAATCAATTGTATTATTTTGAACATCAAAATACTTATATTGTGTAGAATTATAAATCTGACTATCAATAATTAAAATATCAGAAATTATTTATCACATCAATAAAATTAACATCATTTTTGTCTTCGTGATACCCAAGTAGCCTTTTTCTCAAAAAAGAAGTTGTCCAAACTTTGAAGAAGACCATCTGGCCTTATGAGCCAATAAACACCGTGATGACCAGTTAATTTGCTTTTGGGATCAAATGCAGTGATAGTAGCCTCTGAACGATTCCAATAAGCATGACATGACACAACTTGGTCAATGGGAACAGTCATGATGTGAGCTTGTTGAGAAGGTAATACAAAGGTTCCCACTTTACAATCAAAGTACACATACTTTGCATTCACAGGAATTAAACTTTTGAAGGTAATGTTAACTCTAGAGTCATCATTCGTGGTTTTGGGGTACTGATGATTGGCATAAGTTGAAACATTAAAGAGAACAAATACAAGGGCAAAGAAAAAGGGTACATAGGTTGACATTTTGATGTTTGATGTATTTGATACACTATGAGTATGAGGCACATGTACACAAACATATTTATAATTTAAATATATGTGAGCGTTATACTATGTAAATTACGTTTATGGATTAATATTTATTATTATTTTTAAAATAAGGAAATAATAACAATAATTTTTTTTAAAAATAGTAATGTTTTATTTTCATTAAAAGTGTCCATATGTATGTATTTTACCTAGAATTATAAAAATTAATAAGGTATTAGTTAATTTAAATAAGGTATTTTAATAAACAAAATTAATTAGGATTTTGACTAGACTTATATTAGTTTTTGAATAAATTACGTTTCTTAAAAAAAATTTGAATAAATTATACTCTCCTCCCCTCTTATGTTAAAATATACATTCCCCTCCCATGAAAAGTAAAATTTATATTTCCCTCCTCTATTTTCACATAAATAAATATTTTTATGATTTTTCTTTTTAAAAGATAATTTTTTTTTTTATAATATATACTAATTTTGAATCACCATTTAAAAAAAATAAATATATTTCTTTATGATTTAAATGTCAATGATAATTATATTTAAATATTTTATTATTAATTTCATAATTTAGAATATAAAATTCACTTTTAAATAACCACATTTTATCGACTTTGGTAATTTTTCAAATATTTTAATTTCATTTTGTGTTTTTCATATTTTATAATAGGGTTTAAAACTATATTTTAATGAAAATGTTAATAACAAATATTGACAAATATGTATTCAAACATTAATTATACTAAAATGGACCCAGCAATACTGTTTTCCTTCGAAATATGTTACATTATTTTTTCCCTAGAGTATTAGAAATAAAATAAAAGTTATTAAGGGAGTAAAGTGTAGATTCTAAGATAAGCGGGGAGGGGACTGTATTTCAAGCTTCCCTTATGCGAGGAAAGTGAAATGTTTTCTAATATGTTTTGAATAAGAGGGGAAAGCATTGTATATTTTAACATAAGAGGTGACGAGAGTGTCATTTAAACATCTTTCAGGGAAAGGAAGTGTAACTTACTCTTAATTTGTTTTTTATATTATTGTAATGGTATGGGTAAAAAAGGATCAACCCGATTATTTCGAAAATTGCTTTTTTCCCGTTCAGTTTTGCTCATTCTCACTTCCAACTTCCGAAAATAATCTCAACATGAGTTAACTCACGTTCGGTAGCAACGTGAGTTAAGTCACGTTGGGCCAACTCAAGTAAACTCATGTTGGACTTGAGTTGGTTTTAGGTAAGCTAACAAACCATCAGTTCTTGATAGATATGTTGTTTTTTTAAGCCCCAAAACGTGCATTTTGTAGAATATGTTATGTTCATTTATTCATTCACAATACCTTATTTTCATTTTGTTAAAAACATTCCCTACATTTTTTAAAACCATTCATTAACTTAATTTTAAAAAAGCATAATCCAAAATAAATCATAACTTAAAAATACACAACTACGCAGCAAAATTTATTTTAATTTATTTAGTTTTAAAAACATTGCCCGATTGATTGAATGAATGGATGAAAAATGGATCGAATGAATGAAATGAATGAGACTAGCAAATTTTATACTAAGTATAAGACACTTCCATATCAATATTTTCGGCAAACTTCCATGAATTTAATTTAAACCCAAGATGATTATGATACAACATCCTTAGGGAGAATGCAATGTAACACGACACTTGTTTATTGCCTGATTTGAACGTAAATGAAATTAACATTAACAAATTTTGCGTACTTGTGTACTATTAATTTATGATTTATTTTGGATCATGCTTTTTAAAAGTTTAGCAAATGAATGTTTTTAAAAAATGTAGCGAATGTTTTATAAAAAATGAACATGAGTTGTTGTGAATGAATAAATGAACATAACATATTCTACAAAATGCACGTTTAGAGGCTTAATATAACAGCATCTCTGTTAAAAATTGATGGATGGTTTGTTTCCTTACCTAAAACCAACTCAACTTAACTCATGTTCGCTGAACTTGAGTTAACAAAATTAAAGGACTAACTTATACCCCCCTATCAAGATTAAATGGTCTTCGATGTTCTATTGTGTCATTGAGGGGTTGAGTTGAATGCAGAGTAATCCAACCCAAAAGTCATTATGCAATTCTTGCTTGCAATTACTTCTAACTTGAGAAATGATTTGAGACATACTCAATTGTCAAGAGTTAACAATTTTTTATTTTTGAATAAACACTCAATTCCGTTCTTACAACTATTTTGCAATTTAATTTAATGTGTGTTTGGATGGAGGGTTTAGGAAGGGAATTGAAAGGGAGGACATACTTTTCTTTTTTAAATTACAGACTTTATAATATAATTGTTAGAAAATTGAATTAACAACATGATAAATGATCACATAATAGTTTTTGTTTTTTGATAAGGCCAAGAGAAAGGTGAGGCATCCAGGAGAGACTGAAGCATCCCAACTAGGTTGGCACCCAACAGCCACCCCCTTCCTATGCCGCCTTTCCAATACGTAAATTTTATTAAAAAAGGGAAAAAAATTTACAAAGAGGGGGGACCAGGCCAATACCCTCGAAAGAAAATAAATATATACAAAAAAAAAAGCAACAGAAAAGTCTAAGGAAATCTAAAGTTAGGCAGCCCATTTCAGTCCCTAGTAAAGTCCGACCCCAAAGATGGAGGCAGCAAGGTGAACCACGTGGTCCCGATGACATCATGTCCCAAAGCGGCGAGGCCATCCGCACAAACATTGCCTTCTCGGAAGATGTGGGAGCAAATAATAAAGAGACCATTGTGAGTACAATTATGCCAACGGTTGCGAAGACCAACCGGAATAAGAGATGGTTTATGGAAAGCTTGTACCGCACTAGAAGAATCGCTTTCAAGCCATAAACGAGTCCAGCTGTTTGAACTTGCATATTCCATAGCCAAAATGAGTCCCAAGATTTCTGCTTGGAAGACAGAAACTATGCCAAGATTGCTTGCGAATCCACCAAGAAAATTCCGCGAGAGTCGCGGAAGACACCACCACAAGCAGCCATTAAATTTTGAACTGACCCATCTGTGTTGGCCTTGACCCAAGGGCTGGTAGGGGGCTGCCACACAACCGGAATGATGTCCCGTACCCGTCTGTGCAAGGGGGAAACAAACAGATTTTCCAAGATAACCCTGTCGGACAGTAAACAATATCCTTTGGAGCTACCTCCCGACATGGCAGTCATGGCTATGATCTTCGCCATAGTTGCATGAAGAGAAATAGAACTTGCATTGAAGCGGACAACATTTCGAGCAAGCCAAATAGCGTGCACCGAGTGAACAATGGCAGCAACTAACACATCACGCAGCTGAGAGCTGCAGCGCTGCGGTATACAAGACAACAACGAGGATGACGAAGCAAGTGGGTTGGAACGCTGAAGCTTTAGGCCGAGCCAATGCCATATAGTTTTGGATAAAGCACACTCAAGAAATAAATGTGTAGATGATTCAGCCTGGTTATAGCATAAGGGACACATGGAAACCAAGGTGCAGCCCCTCAATTGTAAATTTTCATCCGTTGGAAGCTTGGATAACATAAACCGCCAAAATATAAAAGAGTGGGATGGAGGGATGCAGGGACGCCAAATATCAGTAGCCCAAGCTAGATTTGGTGGAGCCGGATTAAGAAATTGGAAAGCAAGCCTTGAAGATAGCTCACCGTCATGGGAATGAAGCCAAACACGCTTATCCGGCAAAGGGGAGACCGGAAGAGTGACTTGCATAATCTGGGCAGCCACTAACGGGAAATCAAGAATAATTCGAGGAATGTTCCATTTACCATCATTAATAACGAATGCAAGAGTAGCCTTCAAACTAGGAAACAGGTTTGGCGGCAAAGCAAGTATAGTGGCAAGAGGACTCCCCATCCAATTATCAAACCATAATTGGATATTATCTCCATTGCCAACAATCCATCGTGTGTTTGCACTCACCATAGAGAAGTTATCCTTCACACCTAGCCAAATAGAGGATTTGAAATAGCGACTTCGAGGCATGCCATAGGAAAGGAAGCGCTACTGAATTAATTTGGAGCAATCAGAATTTTGTGTAAAGAGCTTCCAACTTAGATGAAGAAGTAAAGCATCATTGATGGCTCGAGCGGGTTTAAGATCAAGACCACCGGCATCCCAAGGACGGCACACTTGAGACCAGGAAACTGTACATATGTTACGAGTGTTGATGTCCCCACTCCAGACAAAATTTTTAATCCACCTATCGATCATTTTCAATAAGCGGACCGGCCACCGATAAATATGGAATGAATAAACAAGCATACCGTGAACAATTGACTTTACTAGTTGGATTCTACCCATGATAGATAAAAGGGCACCTTTCCAAGTAGCAAGCTTGACCTTAATCCTGTCAACAATATGTTGGAAATATATGCATTTTGGCTTTCCTTGGAAGATAGGGCAGCCTAGGTATTGGAAAGGAATAGCACCTACAGAGAACCCTGAAAGATGAGCAATCATATTTCTCCTTGCAATTGTCATAGCACCAGTAAATAATTTGCTTTTGTCAAAGTTAACCAGCTGACCAGACACCTCTGCATAATCATGAAAAACTCGTAGTAGACACCGAATATTTTTCCTAGAACCCACACAACAAATAAAAACATCATCCGCATAAAGGATGTGGATTGGAAGAGAAACACCCCGACAGTAAGACATGGGCTGAAGCATATTAGAGTTCCTTTCCAACTCAAGGGCCCTACTGAGAACCTCCTCCGCAAGACAAAATAGTAGGGGGGATAAGGGGTCCCCCTGACGGACACCTCTGCTGCACGAAAAAAACCCACGGCAGTACCATTCACAAGCACAGATAAATGAGCAGAGCGGAGAATCTCCAGGATCCAGTCACAGAATAAATTACTGAAACGAAACCGATGCAAAACCGAAATTAAAAACTCCCAATCCAACGTGTCAAAAGCTTTGCGGATATCCACCTTGATTGCAATGTTTCCACAAAATTGCTTCTTCGGTAACGAGTTAATCATCTCCGAAGCAATAATAACACAGTCTGCAATATTACGGTCACGGACAAAGCCTCTTTGGGGAGGTGAAATGATGCGCATACATATAAGAGCTAGGCGCTCAACTAAGATTTTTGTGATTATTTTGAATTGAAAATTGGCCAAAGCAATAGGGCGAAAATCCGCCATAGAAGTAGCTCCAGGGATTTTAGGAATAAGAACCAAAATGTTCGAATTTAAATTCGGAATAATAGCTCCAGTGCAAAAAAAATCTTGAACTGAGCTCACCACGTCTGCAGCCACGATGTCCCAAAAGTGCTGATAAAAATGTCCCCCAAAACCATCAGGACCCAGGGCGCCATCTGCATTCATACCAAACACCGCCTTTTTAATTTCATCAACTAAAGGCATGACCGTTAACATAATATTATCCTCAACAGTAACCAACAACGGAATGGTTTTCGCTATCAAATCATTTGTTCCATAGTCATTTTGAGTGCCAAAAATACCATGGAAATAACTAACAACATGATTCTCCATTTCCCTTTGATCTGTAATGCGCACATCCCCATCTAATAGAAAAGAAATAGGCTTCGCTGCCGCTTTAATACGAGATATACGGTGGAAATAAGCAGTGTTAAGGTCACCATGAATAAAACTTTGATTTCTCGCTTTCTCACGCCAAAACTGATCCTGACAATTCATTGCTCTAGTCAAAGTCATATGAGCCTGTAATTCTAACAAATGTAAGTTTGCATTAATACCCATGGTGTCAATAAGATTCTGAACTCGCATCACCTCATCAGAAGCGAGTTGAACCTGTCTATGGACATTTCCAAAAACTGATCTATTCCAAACCTTGAAAGCATCCTTGACACGAAGCAACTTTGTGTGAAGCCTGTGCATACCGCAACCAACAACCTCTTTTTGCCATATGTTCAGAAGTAACGGTCGACAATCTTCATGCGTGGTCCAAGTTTTAAAAAATTTGAAGGACGCTGCTTTTCGAATTAAAGAGAAATCTGAATGTAACAACAACGGATGATGATCAGAATGAGATCGCACAAGAGCCGTGCAAGAGGTAATGCCCCAAAAATCAGTCCAAGCTTCATTACAAATAGCACGGTCGAGACGGAGGAAAACGGAATCGGAGTCCATTCTACCATTGTTCCAAGTAAATTGCACCCCGTTAGTATTCAAGTGCAACAACAGATTAGCATTCGTCCAAGACATGAAGTCATTGCAAGATAACGAAGGTGGTAAACGGCGGCCCCTTTTTTCATGAGCACCTAGAACTACATTGAAATCACCCAAGAAAAGCCACGGACCCATGAAAGAATTTTGAAGCCTAGTCAAATCTGCCCAAAGATATCTCCTTATAAGGTAAGAAGTGCTAGCATAAATTCCAACAATAAATAAGCTAGTTCCTCTGCAAATATACGCCAGAACCAGACACTGAGATGAGACAAAAATTACATTATAAACATGGTCCGAACCCCACACAGCCCAAAGGTTTGGGATGAGAGGGTCCCTGTTATTCAAACAATAATTAGAAACATGAACATTCCTCCAAAACCAATTCGGAACAGAATCATACTCCACCATAGGTTCTGCAATAAAAACCAGGGATGGATTATGCAACCGACACATATCAGCAAATGCAAGACGGGAATCATTGTTACTGATTCCTCTTATATTCCAAAATATAACATTCATTTAAATGGTGGGAGTGGACCCCTAGAGCGGGTTTTAGGTGGAACCGTCTGAATATTTAATTTTTTCTTCTTCTGTGACTTGGAAACGACATCAATAAAAGGTGCCTCTTCATTCAGTGCAGCTTTTGACAACCAATCCTGCATAAAATTCAAGTCATCTTGCACTACCGGATGCAGTGGCATACCCTCCGGCGCCGCAATGGTATTGATATCATATGTAGTATCACGGACAGGCGACAGAACACGGACATGATGTTCTTCCGCAGTTGTATCAATAACATCATAAACATTTACAAGTGGCCTACTATTAGAAGTGTCATAGAAAATTATCGGAATTTCCTCTGTGTTTGTGTGAGAAACCTCTTCAAGATCGTGCGTTTCTGCTGCCCCTTGTGACGCTGCCTGTAACGCCCCATTTTTATTTAATTATTTTTAGTTGATTTAAAGTCTTTTATATGATTTTTAAATGATTTACGTTGATTTTGTGGTGTGGTATATTTTATTAAAGGATTATTTTTATTATTTAATAGAATAAGTGAGAAATAGGATTTAATTGGAGTTCTGGGGGTTATACGAGAATTAAGTAAATTTAGGGGGAGTAAAGTGAATATTGGGAGATTATATTTATAAAAGAATAGAAAATAGAGGGGAGAGAAAGTTTTCACGTACAACAGAGAAAAGGGAGAAAAAGCCTTAGAAGGGAGAAGACCAAGAGAGGGCTGCGACTTCGAATTATCTAAGGTAAGGGTGAGGCTAACTTACATTAATTTTAGTGTATATGATTCTGATTATGTTTTAACAAAAGTTATGAATAAATTTGGTGAATTGGGAATTAGGGTTATGATGAGAATTGATGATTAAATGATGAAATTAGGGTTAATTGATGTAGAAATGATGAACAGACCTTAGATGCTTCATATATTGATGTTTAGAATCAGTTTCAAGGTTAGAACAATGGGTTTGGGTGAATTTTTGAGAAAAACTATAACCTGGCCGTACTGTTATTCATCGCTCGCCTCCCGAGTGATGATCCTCGCCATAGCGAGGGATGAAGATCATCGCTCGCCTCGCGAGCAGGAGTTGTTCGCCTCGCGAGTTGCATTTCGCAGCTCGCCATAGCGAGCAAGTTTACTCGCCGTGGCGAGTGTGGGCAAAGAGCTTGCAAGATTCTTTGTTTTTGAGCTGTGAGTTTAACCTTAGGTGTTTATGAGGGCCTGAACATGTACCTTAATGATTAGGAAAAGTTTTAGAATGAGTTTGAACTCGGAATAGGGTCAGAATGGATTCTAGAGTGTTTTACCCTAACTCGCCGTGGCGAGTAGAGGCTTTCGCCTCGCGAGCTAGTGCTTGACAGACTGCGTTGTTTAGGATTTCATGTGACTTTGTCGCACGAGAGGCTGTGAGTTGAACTTTGAGATAGCAATGAAAGATGTATAGGATTTAAATGATGAACTGTGAAGCTGGTTAGGGCAAATTGAGGTTATTAATGTGATAAAAATTGTATAAGTAATACTTGGATTATGTGAAAATGCTAGACATCGTTGGATTGTATAAGATATTGTTATATCATGCTGTTGTATACTGTTGTGTTGCTGTTGATTGATTATGATTGTTAATGATCGCTGGTTTATACTTAATTGCATTCAATTAGAATGTACAATGTGTTGGTTCGAGTTGTAAGTGGCGAGTTGTCGTTCTAAGTAACGGAGTCATAGGTTGTTGATGTTGATCAAGTTGGGGAGTGAGTCATAGTTATTATGCACGGTCGTTGTCGTTGCCTATGTTGTCGTTGTCGTAGTTGAGTTGTATGCTGATATACACAAGTTAAGTCCTTCATGATTAGGAATCTGTTGAGGGCTTATGCCCTGGAATGCTTTGTCATTCAACTGTTGAGGGCTCATGCCCTGGAATGCCTTGTCATTCAAATTGTTGGGGGCTTATGCCCCGAAATGCTTAGTCATTCAACCCGTTGAAATTAGTACCACGTTGTTGTTGTTGTAGATGTTGTTGAGCGAGTTGGTGTTGTAGATGTTGTTGAGCGAGTTGGTGTTGTAGATGTTGTTGAGTGTTGTTGAATGAGCTGTTGTAGTCGTTGATAAATACTGATGTGTCGTTGTTGTTGATTGGATTAGTAAGTGTTATTAAAATTGAAGAAGTATGAATATTATCATTGGGTATAGGTTGTTAATTATGTTATTTAATTAAGTTGATGATTTATATATATCTATTATTATTGTTTGTGAATCTCACCCCTTCTGCTTGGAATTGTTGCCCTTCGTATGAGTAACTTGCAGATATTGAAGAATATTAGAAGTGGTGGCTCAAGTGTCTTAGGACTCTGATACGTAACGGGATGTGATATCGTTGTCATGTTTTCATTCCTTATGTATCATTATGAACCTGTTGATATTGATTTTAATCATTAAAGATATTTTGTTGAGGCCAAGTGCCAAAGATTTATTTGAAGGATGTTTAATGTTGAAAATATTCCCGCTGCGATGAATTGATATGTTTTAGTGAACTATTATTTAATGAATAGCATTTTATCCTATTCAAGAATTTTTGAAAAGCAGTGTAACACTCTGTTGTTGATTTAACTCTGATTTTATTTATTAATATAACTGTTGGGAAGTCGGGGTGTTACACTGCTTGCTCTGTGACATCAACGGTAATTTGGAGAGGGATACTAGTAGCATTGTGGTCAATCACATCTAATTCTTGTTGCTCGAATTGGACATCCATATTCGCGGCTGCTGCACTTGCTGCCAACTCAGTTGGTTTAATAGTTGTCTCATCAGCTTCCTTATGTAATGTTGTTGTTTCTGTTTCTTTTTCAAATGTCGGATTATCTATAAATTGAACAGGAACAGAATCAACCATAGATGATTGTGGAATTGCATCAGCCGTACCATCCTGATTAGTAGCTCCAAATGCAGCGGATGAGCCAATCCCCGACGGGTTGTCTTGTTTTGGGACCCAATTTGGCTTCGAAACGGGGACTTGCTTCTTCCCTTGTGCAATCATTTCCTTAGAACCTGGTGCTTCATTCCGGGGATACAACCTTCTACAAGCAGACACATCATGCCCGATGCCTTGACAATGAGTGCAAAAGG
Organism: Medicago truncatula; assembly: GCF_003473485.1. Lineage (NCBI taxonomy): Eukaryota > Viridiplantae > Streptophyta > Magnoliopsida > Fabales > Fabaceae > Medicago > Medicago truncatula. The sequence continues at coordinate 12,922,258 of NC_053048.1, forward strand.
CCAGTAACCGTTCATATGCTACTTCCAACGTAAACGCGAACCCTTCCCTTTCAACCACTATTTCATGAAAAAGTTTGCGAGATAAATCCATGTCCACCATAATGCGAGCGTAATGACCAAACAAGCGTTTAGTCGTTGCATTGTCAATCAGGAGAGGAGTGCCCACCGCACTTGCAATCTCCCGAAGCGTCTGCTCCATCCAATACTCCTGAGGCAACTCAAGAAGGCGAATCCACACTTGAGCGTGTGTGTTGCGCTGAGTGTGCATATTAAAGTCCTTCGACCACTCAAAGAGCCGAAGAAGCCCCGGTTTCAGATTCATTGTTCCTGCAGCCTAGACCGTGCGCATGTCAGTTTCATTAGAGAAGAAGAATTCATAAAATGCCCTCCCTAGGGAGAGCATGCGCCAAGCCCCTCCTATCTTCCAAAGCTTCTGCAATTTCATCTCCATATCCTTTGTAGTATATGGTTTGTCACCTTTATTCAATACAAGCCGTCCCCGCAAATTGGTTTTGCAGAAATTCCTACTGCGTTCGTAAAAGTCCTGTGTGATCTTGATACCAAGTGTTTCACCCCGGATATATGGTAATGGTGGGTTGGCAGCTGAAACCGCCTTGTTTGTGCCAGTCAACGCCTGTGCAAATGAGACCGGTGAGGGTGCCGTATGAACTAGAGGCGTGGAAACCCTACCAGTAAATGGAATTGGTGCAGGAACCATCAGCTCAGCCTGCCAGTCGAACATGGCAGCTGAAAAAACCCTTCGTAAACTAGGTCAGAGAGAGTGATCAAATCTGGAAGGTTCAAAGTTATGGAGAAAACGTGATTCAGTCTTTGTAACACCCGAGAGCATTAACGATCCTAACGGACAGACCAGAGAGAAATTGGTGGTGAGAGGAGGTCGGAGCTAAGCAAATCGCCAAACCCTAGAAGAGCAATTATTTTCTGCCTAATTTTAATTCCATATAATACTTCAAAAACACTTAATTTATTTAAAAAATACATTTTACATTGTTCGTAGTTTAAAAAATAAAAGTGAGCCTTTCCCTCTGTTTCGCTCCTAAAACCTCAATCCAAACACACCCATATTCATCAACAAAAAGTACTCAAATTAATCTTTGATATATTATTTCTCAAGTTTTTTACAGTCCAATTTAGTTATCGACAAAAAAATACTTAAATTAATTTATTAATTTGGAGGAAAAATTAGTCCATCTTTTAAATATGATTCATTATAATAGCGGAATTTTTCTTCTTCGATTTGAAAAGGTCAAAAAGTCTAATGTTGATTCTTCTTTATTTACTTCACTTGATAAAGTAGGTGTCCGTATTTATTACCTTAGAGATGACTGATGAGTCATTTATTGCTTATTTTTATATGCTTTTTAGTTTAGTTTTAATTAGATTTTATTTTATTTTATATTAGTATTATTTTATTTTTAGGATAGTTTACTACAAATTGCATTTTATTTTATTTCAGGAATGAATATTGGATGGATTGAGTCTTGGAGCAAAAGAAAGGGACTTGGAGCTGATTGAATGCAAAAATACGAAGATTCGGAGACAAAAATACGTCTCCCTCAAGTCAGAAGCTTGGCACGGCCCGTGCCATCATTGGCACGGCCGTGCCACCCTCCAGAGTCGCTTTTGCTGCTTTTGCTTAGATTTTAAGCTACTCTACTTTTAGCCCGAATGTAATTGCTTAGATTTTAAGTCAAATGTATGCTATAAATAGAGTAGCCATCCATCACAAATATTCATCTTTACTTGGAATTCAATAAGTGACAATTGCTTTTCTAATTAAAGTTCTTTTCTTTTCCTTTATTTTCTTGTCATTTACCTTTATGTTTTCTCTCTTCTTCCCCATGTCTACGATGAATGTAACGCCCACTTTCGTTTAATCGTTTATTTAATCGAGTTTAGGTGATTATATTATAACTATATAATATATGCATGATTTTGGTATGTTTTGATGATTTGATCGATGACGTGATGAGTTATGAGTTTTGGAAGATTTGATAAGGATATGAGAATTATTTTATTGTTAAATAAAATAAAGATTTGAAAATAATATAAAATATTTAGTTAAGGGCTGTTTTGATATTTTAGATAGTTTTGGGGGAGAAAGTGAGATAAGATAAGTAATTAAGAAGAGGTATATAAAGGTTAGACCTAGTTTTAGAAAAACATTGTACGTACGACTGTTTTGGAGAAAAAGGAAGAAAAAGCCAAGTCTAGAGAAACCAAGGAAGAGTGCTGCGATTTTCTTCAAACAAGGTAAGGGTGAGACTAATAATTCAATAACGTTGATTGCTGTAATTCTGATGATTAATTGACAAAGTTAGGATTGATTTAGAAAAGTTTTGGAATTAGGTCAAAACCCTAAAAATTGATGATCAAACGATAAAACTTGTTTAGATTGATGTAGAAACCGTCCTTTAACCTTAGAACATGTTTAGGATGGATTATGGGATCAAAATTAGGCTTTGAACCATGTTTTTTGATGGATTTGCGAGAAAACCCGTAGTCTGCCCGTGCTTCTGTTCATCGCTCGCCACGGCGAGTGATGATCCTCGCCTCGCGAGTGATGATCCTCGCCTCGCGAGTGATGAACTTCATCGCTCGCCACGCGAGCCCTTTCCCTTCGCCATGGCGAGCAACCCTTCCTCGCCTCGCGAGCTTAGGCAGAGAGCATGTCATATTTTGTGTTTCGACCTTTTTAGTTAGACCTTGAGTGCCTTTGAGTGCCTGAACATGCCTAGTATTGATTAGGAATGAATGTAGGATCAGAGGGAACCCATAACAAGTTTATTTTGGGAGTTGAGTGGTACTCGCCATGGCGAGTAAGAACTCTCGCCTCGCGAGCACAGCCAGGATGCAGTTGCTTGTGTGTTTGTGCGATCTGTGTCGCACGTGTTGATCTAGAGTGAACCCCTAACTAGTAATAAGACCTAATGATGACGTTTAATGTAGTCTGTAAAGTTGTTTAAGTTATGTTGATATTAATTGGACATGAACTAATGTATTGTATATTCATGCAAGATATGAAAGCTTGATAATGATGCAATTTATGTGCTATTGATATAATGATATCATCTCGTTTATGTGACCTGTTTATGCTGCTTCCGTTATTTAACTAAGTGCATAAGTATATGATGAAGTTAGCTCCAAATTATTGGATGCATGTTGATATGTTGATTACGATGTTTTGTTCATAAGTGTCCATGCATAGCATCTCATTGAGCTTAGTCCTCACCACGAATATTAGGAGCTTTGTCCTCCGCACGTTTTATAGGAGCTTTGTCCTCCGCACGATTAAAGTATATTAATACTTATGATGACGATTGGTACCACATGCATATAAGGAGTCTAAGAGCATTGTCACATTGTCATGATTAAGATGCCTTGTTGATAATGATTGCTTACGTGATTATGTGATAAGTGTTTATCGAATATGTTATGTTGTTCATGATAATTGGATATATGATTATGTTATAACTGTTTAGCAATTATGCAATGTTATTTAAGGAATGATTATGATGTTAATTTATGATTCACAATTACATTGATTAATGTTATTTGATTATGAAATCTCACCCCTTCTGCTTGAAAATGTTGCCCTTCGTATGGGTAACTTGCAGGTGATCGTGTTTAGTGTGCAGTTTGCTTTCGTGAGTTGGCCTTGCCTTCACTGTGTCGTCTAGGTCGCTCTGATACGTAACGGAATGGGGTTATATGCTATAACTTGCTTCATTCTTTTACGTGAACTGCTATGATAATTTCTGTTTTGATTAACTCTTTTGAGATACTTTATTGGGGCCTGCGTGCCAAACTGATTTATGGTTTATGAACTAATATTCCGCTGCTATGTTAAGATATTATGTGGAAGTTAAATTATTATTTAACTGTTTTTGGATTACGTTTCTATGTGATATCCCGTTTATGGTTTTTACTCTGATAAATGTTTAAGAAATTTGTATATTGGGAAAACGGGGTGTTACAATTGGTATCAGAGCAGGTCGGTCCGTCCGGTCAATTAGAGAGTCGTGTCGAGTCTTAGTAATATTTATATTACTATCTTATGTTGTTGTTGCTACTTTTGTAGAATATCAGGAATGGCTGGAAGAAACGATGCTGCGTTAGCTGCTGGTCTACAAGCTGTTGCCCAAGCTGTGGGACAACAACCTAACGCAAATGCTGGTGCGAATGCTGAAGCTAGGATGTTGGAGACTTTCATGAAGAAGAACCCTCCAACTTTCAAAGGACGTTATGACCCTGATGGAGCCCAGACGTGGCTTAAGGAGATTGAGAGGATTTTCCGGGTTATGCAGTGCACTGAGGATCAGAAAGTGCGGTTTGGTACTCATCAGCTAGCCGAGGAAGCTGATGACTGGTGGGTTGCTCTTCTGCCTACCCTTGGGCAGGAGGGAGCTGTTGTGACTTGGGCTGTTTTCAGGAGAGAGTTCCTGAGAAGATACTTTCCGGAAGATGTTCGCGGGAAGAAGGAGATCGAGTTCCTTGAGTTGAAGCAAGGAAACATGTCTGTGACAGAGTATGCTGCCAAGTTCGTGGAACTGTCAAAGTTCTACCCGCACTATACTGCTGAGAATGCTGAGTTCTCGAGATGCATCAAGTTCGAGAACGGTTTGAGGCCCGACATCAAGAGGGCGATTGGATACCAACAGCTGAGAGTTTTTCCGGATTTGGTCAATAGCTGCAGGATCTATGAAGAGGATACGAAGGCTCACTACAAGGTAGTGAATGAGAGGAAGGGCAAGGGACAGCAGAGTCGTCCTAAGCCGTACAGTGCCCCTGCTGATAAAGGGAAACAGAAGATGGTCGATGTTAGGCGGCCTAAGAAGAAGGATGCTGCAGAGATTGTGTGTTTCAATTGTGGTGAGAAAGGCCACAAAAGCAACGTCTGCCCTGAGGAAATCAAGAAGTGTGTCCGATGTGGCAAGAAAGGTCATGTTGTAGCTGATTGCAATCGTACGGACATTGTGTGTTTTAACTGCAATGGAGAGGGTCACATTAGTTCACAGTGTACTCAGCCTAAGAGGGTGCCGACTACTGGTAGAGTCTTTGCTTTGACTGGTACTCAGACAGAGAACGAGGATCGTTTGATCAGAGGTACTTGCTATATTAATAATACTCCTTTAGTTGCTATTATTGATACTGGTGCTACGCATTGTTTTATTGCTTTCGATTGTGTTTCTGCTTTGGGTCTTGATCTGTCTGATATGAATGGAGAGATGGTTGTCGAAACTCCAGCTAAGGGTTCGGTGACTACTTCTCTCGTATGTTTGAAATGTCCTTTGTCTATGTTTGGTCGTGATTTCGAAATGGATTTAGTTTGTCTACCTTTGAGCGGTATGGATGTGATTCTGGGTATGAACTGGTTAGAGTACAACCACGTTCTTATTAATTGTTTTAGCAAGTCAGTGCATTTCTCTTCCGTCGAAGAGGAAAGTGGTGCAGAGTTTTTATCTACTAAGCAGCTGAAGCAACTGGAACGCGACGGTATCTTGATGTTTTCGTTAATGGCTACTTTATCTACTGAGAATCAAGCAGTGATTGATAGGTTACCTGTGGTGTGTGAATTTCCTGAAGTTTTTCCGGATGAGATTCCTGATGTGCCTCCAGAGAGAGAAGTTGAGTTTTCTATTGATCTTGTTCCTGGAACGAAGCCGGTCTCGATGGCACCTTATCGTATGTCTGCTTCCGAGTTATTTGAGTTGAAGAAACAGTTGGAGGACTTGCTTGAGAAGAAGTTTGTTAGATCAAGTGTTTCACCTTGGGGAGCGCCGGTTTTGTTAGTAAAGAAGAAAGATGGTAGTATGCGGTTATGTATTGATTATCGGCAGTTGAACAAGGTAACTATCAAGAATAGGTATCAACTTCCGAGAATTGATGATTTGATGGATCAGTTAGTGGGTGCACGTGTTTTTAGCAAGATTGATTTGAGGTCAGGTTATCACCAGATTAAAGTAAAGGATGAAGATATGCAGAAGACAGCTTTCAGAACGCGTTATGGTCACTATGAATATAAAGTTATGCCTTTTGGTGTTACCAATGCACCTGGAGTGTTTATGGAGTATATGAATCGCATCTTCCATGCATTTTTGGATCGGTTTGTGGTTGTGTTTATCGACGATATTTTGATTTACTCCAAGACTGAAGAAGAACATGCTGAGCATCTGAAGATTGTTTTGCAAGTGTTGAAAGAGAAGAAGCTTTATGCTAAATTGTCTAAGTGTGAATTCTGGTTGAAAGAAGTGAGTTTTCTAGGCCATGTTATTTCTGGTGATGGTATTGCAGTGGATCCGTCTAAAGTTGAAGCGGTATCACAGTGGGAGACTCCTAAGTCAGTTACTGAGATTAGAAGTTTCTTTGGTTTAGCTGGTTACTATAGAAGGTTTATTGAAGGGTTTTCTAAGTTAGCTCTTCCGCTAACGCAGTTGACTTGTAAAGGTAAAACTTTTGTGTGGGACGTCCATTGTGAGAACAGTTTCGGTGAATTGAAGAAGCGTTTGACGACTTCTCCAGTGTTAATTTTGCCGAAGTCAGATGAACCTTTTGTGGTATATTGTGATGCGTCCAAGTTGGGTTTAGGAGGTGTACTTATGCAAGAAGGTAAAGTGGTAGCTTATGCTTCAAGACAGTTGAGAATTCATGAGAAGAATTATCCTACGCATGATCTCGAGTTGGCGGCCGTAGTCTTTGTATTGAAGATATGGAGACATTACTTGTATGGTTCGAGATTTGAGGTGTTTAGTGATCACAAGAGTTTGAAGTATTTGTTCGATCAGAAGGAATTGAATATGAGACAACGAAGATGGCTTGAATTGTTGAAAGATTATGACTTTGGTTTGAATTATCATCCAGGTAAAGCTAATGTTGTTGCAGATGCCTTGAGTAGGAAGACATTGCATATGTCCGCTATGATGGTCAGAGAGTTCGAATTGCTTGAACAGTTTAGAGATATGAGTTTGGTTTGCGAATGGTCACCTCAGAGTGTGAAACTGGGTATGCTGAAGATTGATAGTGAATTCCTGAAAAGTATCAAGGAAGCGCAGAGAGTTGATGTCAAGTTTGTAGACTTGTTGGTTGCTAGAGATCAGACTGAAGACAGTGATTTTAAAATCGATGATCAAGGTGTGTTGAGATTCCGAGGAAGAATTTGTATCCCAGACAATGAAGAGATTAAGAAGATGATTCTTGAAGAGAGTCATAGAAGTAGCTTGAGTATTCACCCGGGAGCTACGAAGATGTATCATGATTTGAAGAAGATTTTCTGGTGGTCAGGTTTGAAACGAGATGTGGCACAGTTTGTGTATTCCTGTTTAGTTTGTCAGAAGTCGAAAGTTGAGCATCAGAAACCTGCTGGAATGATGGTACCTTTAGATGTGCCAGAATGGAAATGGGATAGTATATCCATGGATTTTGTGACGAGTTTGCCAAATACTCCTAGAGGGAACGACGCAATTTGGGTTATTGTTAATAGATTGACGAAGTCGGCTCATTTTCTACCGATTAATATTAGTTTTCCTGTTGCCCAGTTGGCGGAGATTTATATCAAGGAGATCGTGAGGTTGCATGGTGTTCCTTCGAGCATTGTGTCAGATAGAGATCCAAGATTTACTTCTAGATTTTGGAAAAGTTTGCAAGAGGCTTTGGGTTCGAAGTTGAGGTTGAGTTCGGCATATCATCCGCAGACAGATGGTCAGTCGGAGAGGACAATTCAGTCGCTAGAGGATTTGTTGAGAATTTGTGTTCTTGAGCAAGGAGGAACTTGGGATAATCATCTTCCGTTGATCGAGTTCACATACAATAATAGTTATCATTCAAGTATTGGAATGGCACCTTTCGAGGCTTTATATGGTCGGAGATGCAGAACCCCGTTGTGCTGGTTTGAGTCAGGTGAAAGAGTGGTCTTAGGACCAGAGATTGTTCAGCAGACTACTGAGAAAGTTCGGATGATCCAAGAGAAAATGAAGGCGTCGCAGAATCGACAAAAGAGTTATCATGATAAGCGTAGAAAAGATCTTGAGTTTCAAGAAGGAGACCACGTGTTTTTGAGAGTCACTCCTATGACTGGTGTAGGACGTGCTTTGAAGTCAAAGAAGTTGACCCCGAAGTTCATTGGTCCGTATCAGATATTGGAAAGAGTTGGAACGGTGGCTTACCGAGTGGGTTTACCGCCGCATCTTTCGAATTTGCACAACGTTTTCCATGTGTCGCAACTTCGGAAGTATGTCCCGGATCCATCTCATGTGATCCAAAGTGACGATGTGCAAGTTAGAGACAACCTTACGGTAGAGACTTTACCGGTGAGGATTGATGATCGTAAACTGAAGACGTTGAGAGGCAAGGAGATACCTCTCGTGAGAGTCGTTTGGACGGGAGCGACTGGTGAAAGCTTGATGTGGGAGCTTGAGAGTAAGATGCTGGAGTCTTATCCAGAGTTGTTTGCTTGAGGTAAATTTTCGAGGACGAAAATCTTTTAAGTGGGGGAGAGTTGTAACGCTCACTTTCGTTTAATCGTTTATTTAATCGAGTTTAGGTGATTATATTATAATTATATAATATATGCATGATTTTGGTATGTTTTGATGATTTGATCGATGACGTGATGAGTTATGAGTTTTGGAAGATTTGATAAGGATATGAGAATTATTTTATTGTTAAATAAAATAAAGATTTGAAAATAATATAAAATATTTAGTTAAGGGCTGTTTTGATATTTTAGATAGTTTTGGGGGAGAAAGTGAGATAAGATAAGTAATTAAGAAGAGGTATATAAAGGTTAGACCTAGTTTTAGAAAAACATTGTACGTACGACTGTTTTGGAGAAAAAGGGAGAAAAAGCCAAGTCTAGAGAAACCAAGGAAGAGTGCTGCGATTTTCTTCAAACAAGGTAAGGGTGAGACTAATAATTCAATAACGTTGATTGCTGTAATTCTAATGATTAATTGACAAAGTTAGGATTGATTTAGAAAAGTTTTGGAATTAGGTCAAAACCCTAAAAATTGATGATCAAACGGTAAAACTTGTTTAGATTGATGTAGAAACCGTCCTTTAACCTTAGAACATGTTTAGGATGGATTATGGGATCAAAATTAGGCTTTGAACCATGTTTTTTGATGGATTTGCGAGAAAACCCGTAGTCTGCCCGTGCTTCTGTTCATCGCTCGCCACGGCGAGTGATGATCCTCGCCTCGCGAGTGATGAACTTCATCGCTCGCCACGCGAGCCCTTTCCCTTCGCCTCGTGAGTTGTTTGGTGCAACTCGCCATGGCGAGCAACCCTTCCTCGCCTCGTGAGCTTAGGCAGAGAGCATGTCATATTTTGTGTTTCGACCTTTTTAGTTGGACCTTGAGTGCCTTTGAGTGCCTGAACATGCCTAGTATTGATTAGGAAAGAATGTAGGATCAGAGGGAACCCAGAACAAGTTTATTTTGGGAGTTGAGTGGTACTCGCCATGGCGAGTAAGAACTCTCGCCTCGCGAGCACAGCCAGGATGCAGTTGCTTGTGTGTTTGTGCGATCTGTGTCGCACGTGTTGATCTAGAGTGAACCTCTAACTAGTAATAAGACCTAATGATGACGTTTAATGCAGTCTGTAGAGTTGTTTAAGTTATGTTGATATTAATTGGACGTGAACTAATGTATTGTATATTCATGCAAGATATGAAAGCTTGATAATGATGCAATTTATGTGCTATTGATATAATGATATCATCTCGTTTATGTGACCTGTTTATGCTGCTTCCGTTATTTAACTAAGTGCATAAGTATATGATGAAGTTAGCTCCAAATTATTGGATGCATGTTGATATGTTGATTACGATGTTTTGTTCATAAGTGTCCATGCATAGCATCTCATTGAGCTTAGTCCTCACCACGAATATTAGGAGCTTTGTCCTCCGCACGTTTTATTGGAGCTTTGTCCTCCGCATGATTAAAGTATATTAATACTTATGATGACGATTGGTACCACATGCATATAAGGAGTCTAAGAGCATTGTCGCATTGTCATGATTAAGATGCCTTGTTGATAATGATTGATTACGTGATTATGTGATAAGTGTTTATCGAATATGTTATGTTGTTCATGATAATTGGATATATGATTATGTTATAACTGTTTAGCAATTATGCAATGTTATTTAAGGAATGATTATGATGTTAATTTATGATTCGCAATTACATTGATTAATGTTATTTGATTATGAAATCTCACCCCTTCTGCTTGAAAATGTTGCCCTTCGTATGGGTAACTTGCAGGTGATCGTGTTTAGTGTGCAGTTTGCTTTCGTGAGTTGGCCTTGCCTTCACTGTGTCGTCTAGGTCGCTCTGATACGTAACGGGATGGGGTTATATGTTATAACATGCTTCATTCTTTTACGTGAACTGCTATGATAATTTCTGTTTTGATTAACTCTTTTGAGATACTTTATTGGGGCCTGCGTGCCAAACTGATTTATGGTTTATGAACTAATATTCCGCTGCTATGTTAAGATATTATGTGGAAGTTAAATTATTATTTAACTGTTTTTGGATTACGTTTCTATGTGATATCCCGTTTATGGTTTTTACTCTGATAAATGTTTAAGAAATTTGTATATTGGGAAAACGGGGTGTTACAATGAACATGAGTGAGTAGACTTCTCCTTGTCTTGGGATTGTTGGATAAGTCTAAATGACATAATCCTAATCAAGCCAAGCTCTAAGCCTTAATCTTATGTAACCCTAATTTCTTATCTAAATTCACCGCTTTCACATGGATCAACCATTATCAAACTGTGGAAACGAAAGTGGAGGGTTTGATAATTGTTTATCCATCATTCCAAATATCAATTCATAAAACTAAAGTGGAGCTTTGATATTCGAACAAGTGAATTTAGACAAGGATTGCAAAGGCAGCGAAATAGTCTTTGCAATCTGTCATACCCTAAATTTTGACCAAAAATCTCACGGACGTGCATTGTTTGACCTCTGGTCGATCTCATAGTTCAGTGAAAATTTCGGCAGAGAGATATTTTAAAATACCTCGTTTTTGTTCCGATTGCGGGCCCTCTCCTCACTTTTTTATTTTTTTAATTTTTAATTTTACCTTTATCTTTTATTATCATTACTTCCATTTTTTATTTTTTTTTAGTCTTATTTTTCTCTTTCTTTTTTATGATATTAGATGTCAAAAAAAAAAATAATAGGTTAGATTTTTTTTTCCGAGGTCCATTCTCTCAAACACGCCACTCCATCAGTGCCAAAGGTTATTCAAGTCAGCTATTTCTTTCCGAATCAAGCTAAAACGCGTTTCAGCTTTAACAGTCACTTAATCACCCATCAAGCCAATTCATGGTCCTTTAATCTATTTCCTTTTAAGAATTTGTATTAGCCTTTAAAAGAAGGAGAGGAAATCAGAACTGTACACAGACAATTTTCCACAACGAAGAAACCCTAGCCGCAAGCAGATCAAAAACCCTAGCCGCAAACCTGTAGAAAAAAAATCAGAAACCTGCATCAACAATTTCCCACACAAGCTAACACCATAAACCATCAATTTCAATACGAAATTCAATCAACCAAAACCCTTGTCCAAATACACAGTGCAAACAACATCAACACAAATCCGCAACTAGAAAGCAGAGACAAATCGGACCCAGCAACACCGGAACGAGCTCAAATCGAACACCACAGGACTGTTTCCGAGCCACCATCGCGTCGAATCCATCAGGGATAAACGGACCAGAATCATAACCACCACGTCGCAGATCGAAGAGAAAGAAAAGGTATAACTTCGCGTCTTTTAGATCTAGGACTGTTGGGTAGGTATTTGATTTTTTTAGTGTTAAAAACGGACAGAGGTGAAAGAATCGAGTAAGAATAAACAAAAAAAAATTAAACAAAACTGTTTGGAACGGCGGCGCCGCCGTCGATGACGGCCAACCGCCGCGTCGAAGCCGCCTCCGGCCACCCTCCTCTCCATCGGAGAAGAAAGAAATGAGAAGAGAGCTTTGTTTAGGTTTTAGGGAGTAGAGAGAGAATTTTTTGTGGAAATGAAAGAAAAAAGGGTCTTACACCCTATTTATATCAAACCAAACCGAACGGGTCTAACCGACCCGCCCATGGCCCAGTAATCCGAATCGACCCGGTTTGTTCTTCTTGCAATAGGCCCAACACTTTTTACTTATGTATACATCTACCTCATGATTGGACCCCCTGCTGTATTTTCATTTTTTTACTTCTTGCATACGTTTTATTTTCCGCTCGTACAATATTTTCATTCTTCCATGCATTTTTCTTTTATTTGGTTTAAGTTTATCATTTGTATTATTCATATTTATCTTAGGTCATTTATCTTTATCATGTGGAACTTAGAATGTATGTAGGCTTTAATGTAAATAATTTCCTTTTTTTTTTTGTCATTTGTTTGTTGCAGACCATAGCATGTATCCTAGGCTTTAATGTAAATCATGCATGTGTGCGTGTGGGGGTGTATACGTTTTATTTTTATGCTTCATAGTTTAGGGCAATGGTTTGGGTGATGATCCAACGGCACCACAAAGTACCTACGTTTTATTTTCATGCTCCGTTAGTTTAATTTTAGTCCAATATTAGAGAACCACAAGAAATATGCAAAACTCCAAAAATATTTTCTTAATAAACCTTGGTTTGTAACCCAAGTGTTTTCTTTTTTATTTTCTTAATCAAATGCTTAATTGAATTAATATTCATAGTAGACTTGATTTCTTTGTAATTAAAATTTGACCAACCTCACTCTACTTTATCTCATGCCTTGATGAGGCCTCTTTCCCTTCTTAAAACCATTTTCTAAAATTTAAAATCAACCAACCCACCAAAAAGAAACTTTTTAGGTGAACTACATTGGTTTTGATCCCTTTTCTTAAAGGGTATGTAGGCATAGGATTTTTATCCTTCCAAATCAAATAAAAATAACCAAAAACATACTTCTTCTTCCCCCATTCTTTCACTTAGATTTTTAGGTAATAATTTTCAAATAAGCAATGAATTTAGCACAAGATAATTTAGGTAAGAGGTTCCTACGGAATACCGTAGACGCTTAGGGTGCTAGCACCTTCCCTTCGCGTAACCAACCCCCGAATCCAAAGTCTCAATGAGGGTTTTTACTCATTTTTTCCCTTCCCACGAATAAAAATCGAGAGTTCAAAGATTGACGATTCAAATCAATTAATGGTTTGATATCCGAAAATCACGAGCACACAATCTTTGAGACATATAGTTTCGATCTTCAAAGGAACTAATAATAATCAAGTCAGCGAAATAGGCTTGGTTGTTAGAGGAACCAAAATCCAATAGTAATCAAGTCAGTGAAATAGGCTTGGTTCCTAGAGGAACATAAGAGAAACTGTCTTGAGAAATTAGGTCTAACATAAAATTATAAGCTTTTAGTTTGGTTTGTGAAGGACTTGTCATTTAGATGAACCAACGATCCCAAGGCTCCTTTTATTATTATTATCTTTCAAACGCTTGAAAACCCCAACTTACAATTCTTTTCTCCTCTAATCATTTTCAAAGGTTAATTGAATTAAACTACTCCCTGTCGGAACGATACTCTTTTCATACTACTTCGGTAAGACCGTGCACTTGCGGTTTTATCTCATCAATGACCAGGAGACATTTGTGTTGGCCCAAACATAATAGTTTTCTATTGATGTTCGATTTGGAAAAGCACTTAAAATTTTTGCTTCCATGGGATGGGTGTAAGATTTACAGCCGTTGAGTATGGATTTTGAAGTTGATTACAAGACGGTAGTAGACAGTATTTAAGGAAAGCATAATGGTTTCTCAGATTACGCTACAATTATTAACTATTTTAGATGCTTGCTTGGTACAAATTTTATGAACTTTGATCTTCAGTTCATAAGGAGACAACCTAGGGTGGCTCCACCTTTATCTAACTTTCACATTTTTTTTCTAATATCCCAACATGTATCCTTAACGAAATGGATGAAATAAATAAATGACCGAATAAAAAAAGTAAGTTAACAAAATCAATTGTATTATTTTGAACATCAAAATACTTATATTGTGTAAAATTATAAATCTGACTATTAATAATTAAAATATCACAAATTATTTATCACATCAATAAAATTAACATCATTTTTGTCTTCGTGATACCCAAGTAGCCTTTTTCTCAAAAAAGAAGTTGTCCAAACTTTGAAGAAGACCATCTGGCCTTATGAGCCAATAAACACCGTGATGACCAGTTAATTTACTTTTGGGATCAAATGCAATGATAGTAGCCTCTGAACAATTTCAATAAGCATGACATGACACAACTTGATCAATGGGAACAACCATGATGTGAGCTTGTTGAGAAGGTAATACAAAGGTTCCCACTTTACAATCAAAGTACACATACTTTGCATTCACATGAATTAAACTTTTGAAGGTAATGTTAACTCTAGAGTCATCATTCGTGGTTTTGGGGTACTGATGATTGGTATAAGTTGAAACATTAAAGAGAACAAATACAAGGGCAAAGAAAAAGGGTACATGGGTTGACATTTTGAAGTTTGATGTAGTTGATACACTATGAGTATGAGGCACATGTACACAAACATATTTATAATTTAAATATATGTGAGCGTTATATATATACTATGTAAATTACGTTTATGGATTAATATTTATTATTATTTTTAAAATAAGGAAATAATAACAATAATTTTTTTTAAAAAAGTAATGTTTTATTTTCATTAAAAGTGTCCATATGTATGTATTTTACCTAGAATTATATAAATTAATAAGGTATTAGTTAATTTCAATAAGATATTTTAATAAACAAAATTAATTAGGATTTTGACTAGACTTATATTAGTTTTTGAATAAATTACGTTTCTTAAAAAAAAAAAAAGAATAAATTACACTCTCCTCCCCTCTTATGTTAAAATATACACTCCCCTCCCATGAAAAGTAAAATTTATATTTCCCTCCTCTATTTTCACATAAATAAATATTTTTATGATTTTTCTTTTTAAAAGATAAATATTTTTTTTTATAATATATTCTAATTTTGAATCACCATTTAAGAAAAATAAATATATTTCTTTATGATTTAAATGTCAATGATAATTATATTTAAATATTTTATTATTAATTTCATAATTTAGAATATAAAATTCACTTTTAAATAATCACATTTTATCGACTTTGATAATTTTTCAAATATTTTAATTTCATTTTGTGTTTTTCATATTTTATAATAGGGTTTAAAACTATATTTTAATGAAAATGTTAATAAGAAATATTGACAAATATGTATTCAAACATTAATTATATTAAAACGGACCCAGCAATACTGTTTTCCTTCGAAATATGTTACATTTTTTTTCCCTGGAGTATTAGAAATAAAATAAAAGTTATTAAGGGAGTAAAGTGTAGATTCTAAGATAAGCGGGGAGGGGACTGTCTTTCAAGCTTCCCTTATGCGAGGAAAGTGAAATGTTTTCTAATATGTTTTGAATAAGAGGGGAAAGCATTGTATATTTTAACATAAGAGGTGACGAGAGTGTCATTTAAACATCTTTCAGGGAAAGGAAGTGTAACTTACTGTTAATTTTTTTTTAATATTATTTTAATGGTATGTGTAAAAAAGGATCAACCCGATTATTTCGAAAATTGCTTTTTTCCCATTCAGATTTGCTCATTCTCACTTCAAATTTCCGAAAATAATCTCAACATGAGTTAACTCACGTTCGGTAGCACCAACGTGAGTTAAGTCACGTTGGGCCAACTCAAGTAAACTCATGTTGGCTCAACTTGAGTTGGTTTTAGGTAAGCTAACAAACCATCAGTTCTTGATAGATATATTGTTTTTTTAAGCCCCTAAACGTGCATTTTGCAGAATATGTTGTGTTCATTTATTCATTCACAATACCTTATGTTCATTTTTTAAACAACATTCACTACATTTTTTAAAAACATTCATTAACTTAATTTAAAAAAAAAAACATGATCCAAAATAAATCATAACTTAAAAATACACAAGTACGCAGCAAAATTTATTTTAATTTATTTAGTTTTAAAAACATTGCCCGATTGATTGAATGAATGGATGAAAAATGGATTCAATGAATGAAATGAATGAGACTATCAAATTTTTACACTAAGTATAAGACACTTCCATGTCAATATTGATGAGTCATTAATTATCTATTTTAGTATAATATTTCGTTTCGTTTTAATTAGATTTAAGTTTATTTTATTTCAATATTATTTCCTTTTAGAGTTATTTTACTTCAATTGCATATTATTATATTTCAGGAATGAATATTTGATGGATTGAGTCTTGGAGCAAAAGAAAGGGGTTTTGGAGCTGATTCGGAGCAAAAATACAATGATTCGGAGACAAAAATATGTCTCCCGCAAGTCAGAATCTTGGCACCGCCCGTGCTAACATTGGGACGGCCGTGCCACCTCCCAGGACAGCCTTTTACTGCTTTTGCTTAGATTTCAAGCTACTCTATTTTAGTTATCTTGTGGAACATTCTAGTGATGTAATTGTTTAGATTCTAAGTTGTTATCACGATTTTGGGGTATCAAGTCATTAATTAGGCTTGAACCTTTCAATCTTTGATATTCTCTATTTTTTCTTGGGAAGGGTAAAATTGAGAAAACCCTTAGAAACTCTAAGTTCGGGGGTCGTTTTCATTACGGGAAGGTGTTAAGCACCCGTAACGACTATAGTATTCTATAGGAACTGCTTTCCTAGCTTTATGTCTACGCTTTACTTTTATGCTTATTTATTGAAAAAGAGAGTTTATTTAGGTTAAGGATTTGGAAAGAAAGTGTATGAGATTTAATTTTATTGGACTTGGAGAGGTTTTGACCTCTTGCCTACATACCCTTTTAAGGGATCAAAATTCCATGTAGTTCTCTCTCAAAAAATGGTTTTTGTGTGTTTGATTGATTTTAAGTTTTGAAAATGGTTTTGAAGAAGAGAAGGAGGCCGTAAAGGCATGAGACAAGACAATAGTGAATGGTTGGTTCGATTATTAAAGAAAGAGTGTCTAAGTAGAAATTAAGATTCATTGAAGTTTTGATTAAGAAAATAAAATGGAGTGTTGACTCCAAGGTTTATTAGAGAAAAAATTTGAGTTATGGAGTTATTTTTGGGAAAAAATGATATTTTTCTAAGTATTGCGTTTCCTAAGCATGCATCTAAGCGGTAAACATACAACGTGTGTGCGTGTCGGTGCTTGTGTCGGTGTACATCATTATAGAGAGTCCATTGTCCTTTACACTTTGCCCTAATTTACATGCTATGGTCTTGCAAGAAATTAAAAGGAAATTAAACTACCTAGAATTATTACATGTCCACTTAACATAAAATGAATAGGAATGAAATGATGAAATGCTATAAAATGGATGAGACATAGAACAAAAAATGGTTAGTAAAATGAGGCATAAAAATATGGCAAAGAGAGCAAACAAAGGAATATAGGGTAAACGGTAAAAATGACGACAATAACCACAATACAAAGAGAAATGCAATACTTGCACGGCAAGAAATTAACAAATCATGTTGAAAACAGCGAAACAGACACACAAACAGTGGCATTCTCATCATGAAATTGCACATCGGACATTCATACCATAGATCAAGATATCACGAACGGAAAAAACGAGAAATTGCATGAAAGTCAATTAAAGAAAAGAGAATAATCAAGAAAGCAACACATATATTTTTATCAATTTTATAACATGTAAAATATCACAAAAAAAAAATCAAAAATGTATCAAGAAACACATAGAAAATTTTTAGGAATTTTTACGAGAAAATTAGAACGAACAGTGGTTCAAACAGCAAGAAAACATGGTGTGAATAGCAAGGAAACAGTAAAAACGCAGCTAAACCAAAGGGAACAGGCTCAAGCCCAAACCTAAGGGGTCCGGACGCACAGGAACCACAGGATCGATCCAGGGGATCAAACCTTAGATCTAACGGCCAGGATTGAAGGGAATTGGATCGGTCTTGGACCGGTCCGGTTCACTGGCCTATAAAAGGGAGGAATCGCCGGTTTAATTCATTTGCTATTGCTCTTTCTCTCTCTAAGTTCTCACTTCTCTCATCTCTCTCTAACTTCTCCGCCGGACTCATGAATGAACGGCCGAAGAAGATGAAGATCTGGCTGGAACCTTCATAGGTCCGCCGGAATCTTCATCTTCTCCGATGAGATCTCCAGTTTCCAGCAACCTCTAATCTCACCAGAACTTCAAAATTTTTACGTTTTCTTACTCGCCTTTAAACCCTAAACACGAATCTAACACTGATTTTCACAAAAAAGGCTTGGAACAACGTAGATCTAGAATTTTCATACGGTTTTTGAAAATTATTTGGTTTTTTCAATCTTTTGAATGAAACCGTTCAAACTTCAACAGATCTACATTGTTTCGTCCTTGTTACTGTTCTTGAGAAAGGAAGATGAAGTTTGAGTTTTACCTGAGTTTTTTATCGGAGATTTTACGAGATTCTTCGGAAAAACTTGATTCTTGGCTCTGCTTTGTTGATTTTTCTTGGGAACCAAAAATAAATCGGTGTCTTCACCGGTTAACTTTCTTCATTTTCCTTGCCGGTTTGAAACTCTTCTTCTTTTCCTCTTCTTTTCCCTGTGATCGGTGCTTGAGTTTCTCACCTCCGGTGAGGAATTCGCGCCTTGAATTGCAGGGATTTTAATTCAATGATGAAGATTCATCCATGAATCTTTGAGAATTGATGCAATTTCTGATGAAATTTTGGTTCTGGAAATTAGGGTTTTTGTATTGTTCTTGGTGATTTTTCTGTTTTGATCCTAACTGCCAAGAGAGAGAATCTTTCACGTGTTTGTGAGTTGGCACTGATTGAATGGGTCTCTGTGTATTTTTGACACTGTGCACTATTTATAAGCTGCCACTTGTATTTGAGATCCAATGAAATGGTGACACCTGGACTTGTATGGCTCGGCCTTGGACTTGTTGTGACCTAGGGACCTTTCTGCAAAAATGTAAAATTGAGGACTAAACTGCAATTAATAATAATGGACTAAAATGCAAATTTAAAAAGTTTTGGACTAAAGTGCAATTCTGGAAACTTGCTTGAGGGACCAGAATGTAATTAAAAATAAAATTGAATTAAAACTGGTAAATTGGAAAAAACAGTAAAGTGAAACCTAAAATAAAACCAACAAAAGGACTAAAACGAACCAATTACCACAATGAGGTATTTTAAAATACCTCTCTATCGAAATTTTGACAGGAAAAGACCAAAATGCCCCCTAGGGACTAAACTGACTCAAACTGACTCAGAAAACAATTTTGAAATGGTTTTTAAACAAAGACTCAACAATGATTTGTAAAACAAATCTAAAAGACTCAGAGACAAACACAGGGACTAAAATGGGTTTTACTGCAGGAAATGACCAAAATACCCTTTTTGTATGATTTTTTGAAATAACATGCAAGAAAAGCAATGCAATGATTCAGAGAGTTTTCAAATGACTTGTAATGCAAGAGAGACACTTTGGATGATCTTATGCAAGAAAAACACAGGCAAAATCATGATTTGAAAATATCTTGAGACAGAGACAGTAAGATATGCAGATGAAAATAAAGTGAAGATTCAAAGTAACACGACAGTAAATTGACAATTATCTTTGTACCAAAAAAAAAATAAAAATTGACAATTATCAGTGGTAGAAAAGAAATTTGAACGAGTATTTTTTAGGTCCAAAATCAGGGTATAACAGCTGCCCCTATTTAAGTTTCTTGGGTTAATAGTGCTTTACCCCCCTGTAATATAGGCCATTTTCGGTTTTCCACTCTGTAAAAATTTTTGTTTGGTTTTCGTCCTTGTAATTTGAAGATTTTTGGTTTTGGACCTTCATGAATTTTGACAGTACAAAATCGACGATATGTCAGGGGGCTAAACCGAAATTCACTCAAATTAACAGGGGGGTAAACCAAAATTTGCTCAAATTTTTGGGGCATAAACCGAAATTTTCTCAAATTACAAGGGGCGAAATTTTCCATGAAGGTCTAAAACCAAAAAATCTTCAAATTACAAGGACGAAAACTAAACAAAAAAATTTACAGGGTGGAAAACCGAAAATGACATATATTACAGGGGGGTAAAGCACTATTAACTCTAAGTTTCTTTGTCCGGAGGGTCAAGAGACAGGGTCTTTGGCTTGACGGGACGAAGATACTTAAATATTAACATTTGCACTGTGTTTGGACGTAAAAATATGCTCGTACACTTTCGAATATCATGAATGTCATGCAACATTTGGGTTATGAATGCAAGACAAACGAGAGTTGGATTTAACAAAGTATGTCGTATCCATTGCGGGATTGGTAGACATTGGCAGGATAGCAGATGACAGGGTAGACAGGTCACAAAAAAAACAAATTGATAGGTACAAGCTGCTTTTGGATCGAGCTGGACACTTGACCGGGAATAAAGGCAGACAGACAGGTGCGAGTCGTTCTTGGATGCGAACTGGTTACTCGACTGGGGACATGGAAAAGTAGACAGGTACGAGTTGTTCTTGGATTCGAACTGGTCACTCGACCGAAAACAAAGGCAAATAGACAGGTGCGAGCTTGTTCTTGGACGCGAACTGGTTACTCCACCAGAGACATAAACAAACAGACAGGTGCAAGCTGCTCTTGGACTTGAACTAGCCACTTGACCGAACAGAAACAAATAGACAGGTACAAGCTGTTCTTGGACTTGAACTAGCCACTTGACCAAATAGAAACACGTTCACTGGGGATTAGTTTTTGACAAAATATAAATTGAAATTGACTTGGCATTGACATATCCTAGAGATGGGCCAATGGCACTGGCTCACCAGGTCTTGACAGAGAATTTGACATAGGTATCGAATTGAGACTGAAATTGACATTGGAAATGCAACATGTATGGGTGGTATAATAGTTTTATTAAATGTATGGGCACGTAGTATGCATGATTATGCATGTATGAATGCTTGTAATGCATGACTGTTGGCAGTTTGTAGACACAGTTTCGCAGAGACAGACAAGACATTGGAGTATTGGGCACGTAGTGGCTCGTGCTATATCACACATTCTTGGAAATCCTCTTTGGAGATAACGTCGTTGGGAGACGTATCGGAACCATGGCTGAGGGCAGGTAGCTACGCGACTTGCTGGGGACAGAATCTTGAAAGACTCCGCTGGAGATAATACCGTCATCGCTGGGCATTTCAGTGTTGGGTGTACTGTGGATGTTGCATCTGTGGTCAATGCTTTTTGCATGTCATTTTCTCAATTTTTTTTATTTTTCATTGCATCCCATTTTTGCTTGGATC
This sequence comes from Medicago truncatula, assembly GCF_003473485.1. NCBI lineage: Eukaryota > Viridiplantae > Streptophyta > Magnoliopsida > Fabales > Fabaceae > Medicago > Medicago truncatula. Next base: position 12,943,619 of record NC_053048.1, read on the forward strand.
GCCCTTTCGGGTTTTCGATCCACCGGGGAAATAAATTCTTTTCATTGCCCCATTTTTGCCTGAACCGCCCTTTCGGGTTGTCAATCCAGCGGGGTGCTCATTTTTGCCTAAGTCGCCCTTTCGGGTTTTCAACTTAGCGAGCTTATTCATTTTCATGCATTTTCATTCTGTTTTTTCATTCTTGCCATTGACCACAGACTATCCTGGGGAAGAGCCTGCTTGTAACACATATTGAAATAGACATCGACATACGCTCACTCATGCACGTTTCGTTTGAACGTACCTTGTTGCTCAGGTTTACTTTCAAAACAGACAAAAACTTTTTTTCAATTTTCAAGATGTTTGTTTCAAGCATTGTCATTATCAAGATAGAAAGAAAATGTTTTTTGTACATAGCTTTGAAAGTAGAGAGAAAATAGAGTTTCAAACAAAAGCACAGGCTCGAATTGATGTATAAGAGTGGTGGTCAGCCGAAGGCGTGACTCCACGGATTTACAAAACTTGGAAAATGGCAATTTTATTGGTTGGTGGTACATTGAACACGGTAACCACTACATTTCCTAGAAACTTTGAATTTGCAAGCACAGAAGCTTCTGATGAAGATGGTCATTAACAGCTGCAGATGCCCCAAGGGGATGGTGGTTTGCCAAATACAGTCATTTGTCTTTTCATTTCAATCTCATTTTTGCATGAACCGCCCTTTCGGGTTTTCGGCCCATCGAGACGCTCATTCTTGCCTGAGTTGCGTACAATCTCAGCGAGCTTTTTCATATTTGTTTTTGTCCCTTATTTTGCCTGGATCGCCCTTTCGGGTTTTCGATCCACCGGGAAGCGCATTTTTGCCAAGGCCGCCCTTTCGGGTTTTCGACCTTCCACGCTGTTCTTTTCATACATCTAAACAAAGAATTTCTTGACTATATCGGCATTCACAGGGTTTGGAAGTTCAACACCATCCATATGTGTGAGAATTAAAGCACCGCCGAAGACGGCCTTCTTGACGACGTAAGGACCTTCATAGTTAGGTGTCCACTTGCCCCTTGGGTCGGGTTGCTGGCTTATCTTTCTTTTCAACATGAGTTCACCCTCTTTGAATTCCCGAGGGCGGACTTTCTTGTCAAAAGCAGTTTTCATTCTTGCTTGATACGACCGCCCACGAACCATGGCATTCATACGCTTTTCTTCAATCAAGTTCAACTAATCATACCTGTTTTGGCACCATTCAGCCTTGAATAACTTCGCTTCCATGATTACACGGAGAGATGGGATTTCCACTTCTAACGGGAGAACTGCTTCCATACCATATACCAGAGAGATGGGGGTTGCCCCGGTTGAACTATGCACTGTGGTACGGTAACCATGTAGAGCATAGGGTAGCATCTCATGCCAGTCCTTGTAAGTAGTAACCATCTTCTGAACAATCTTCTTGATATTCTTGTTGGCGGCCTCAACTACACCATTCATCTGAGGCCTATAAGGAGAAGAGTTATGATGCTCAATTTTGAATTCTTCACATAGAGCTTGCACTACGTCATTATTCAGATTAGTACCGTTGTCAGTAATGATCTTGCTGGGAACACCATATCGACATATGATGTTGTTCTTGATGAACTTAGCTATCACTTGCTTGGTCACATTGGCATAGGATGCAGCTTCAACCCATTTGGTGAAGTAGTCAATTGCCACTAAGATGAAACGATGACCGTTTGAAGCCTTCGGTTCAATTCTTCCAATCATGTCGATGCCCCACATTGAGAACGACCAGGGGGATGAAATAACATTGAGAGTGTGCGGAGGCACATGAATTTTATCAGCATAGATTTGACATTTGTGGCACTTTCTGGCGTGTTGGTAGCAGTCATGCTCCATGGTCATCTAGTAGTAACCAGCTCGTAACAATTTCCTTGACATAGTATGCCCTGTAGCATGGGTCCCGAAGGTACCATCATGCACGTCGTGCATTAGCTGTTCTGCCTCGTGCTCATCAACACATCTTAACAATACCATGTCGTTGTTTCTTTTGTACAAAATGTCCCCATCTAACAAGAACCTACTAGCCAATCTTCTCAGGGTCTTCTTGTCTTTGTTGGAAGCTCCCGGCGGATACCCACGGCTTAGCAAGAACTGCTTGATGTCGTAATACCAGGGTTTATTGTCAACCACATTTTCACCAGTCTGATCGATCACATCCCCAATAGCGAACACATGCGAAGGTCTTTCAAGGCGTTGCACTTTGATTATTGGCACATCATTCCAATGGTTTACTCGAAACATGGAGGATAGAGTAGCAAGAGCATCAGCCATTTGATTCTCATCACGAGGGATATGGTGTAACTCAAACTTTGTGAAATATAACAACAGACGTCTCGCATAATCACGGTAAGGAATCAGCTTGTCATGATGGGTCACCCATTCACCCTTTATCTGATTAATAACAAGTGCAGAATCTCCATAGATGTCGAGGTGTTTGATTCTCATGTCAATTGCTTCCTCGATCCCAAAGATACATACTTCGTATTCAGCCATGTTGTTTGTACAGTCGAATAGAATTCGAGCGGTAAAAGGGATGTGATGCCCCTGCGGGGATACAATGACTGCTCCGATTCCTTTGCCATAAGCGTTGACAGCACCATCGAAGACTAGTCCCCACTTGCTATTGGGATCTGGACCTTCACCAATCAACGGTTCTTCGCAGTCTTTTGATTTCAAATACATGATCTCTTCATCGGGGAAATCGAACTTAATTGGTTGGTAATCATCAAGAGGTTGGTAAGCAAGATGATCGGCAAGAATGCTACCTTTGATTTCTTTTTGAGCCTTAAACACAATGTCATATTCAGACAAGAGCATCTGCCAGCGTGCAATCTTCCCAGTAACAGCAGGTTTCTCGAAGATATACTTTATCGGATCCATTCTGGATATCAGCCAAGTTGTATGATTCACCAAATAATGACGCAGGCGTTTGGCGGCCCAGGCCAGAGCACAACAAGTCTTTTCAAGCATCGTATACCGAGTTTCACAGTCGGTGAACTTCTTGCTTAGATAGTAGATAGCATGTTCTTTCTTTCCAGTCTCATCTTGTTGACCAAGTACGCATCCCACGGATTCATCAAACACTGACAAATACATAATCAAAGGCCTTCCTTCCACGGGTGGGACAAGGATAGGTGGTTCCAGCAGGTAATTCTTGATGCTATCAAAAGCTCCTTGGCATTCATCGTTCCATACAATAGGCTGATTCTTCCTGAGTAGCTTGAAGATCGGCCCGCAGGTTGCGGTCATGTGAGATATGAATCGGGAGATGTAATTCAATCGCCCGAGGAAACCTCTGACTTGTTTCTCGGTCTGCGGGGCTGGCATTTCTCGGATGGCCCGGACTTTATCAGGGTCGACTTCAATGCCCTTTTGGCTGACAATGAAGCCTAGTAACTTTCCAGATCTGACGCCGAACGTACATTTGTTAGGGTTCAATCGAAGCTTGTACTTTCTCAACCTTTCGAACATTTTTGTCAAGTATTCGACATGTTGCTCCTCATCTTTTGACTTCACAATCATATCGTCCACATATACTTCGACTTCTTTGTGAATCATGTCATGAAACAGAGTAGTCATTCCTCTTTGGTAGGTAGCACCAGCATTTATTAGGCCGAACGGCATCACTTTGTAGCAGAAAGTACCCCATGGGGTGATAAAAGACGTCTTTTCTCTATCTTCAGGGGACATTTTGATCTGATTGTAACCGGAGAAGCCATCCATAAAGGAGAACACCTTGGACTGAGCAGTATTGTCAACAAGCACATCAATATGGGGTAATGGGAAGTTGTCTTTTGGACTGGCTTTGTTCAGGTCTCTGAAGTCAACACACATCCGAACTTTTCCATCCTTCTTTGGCACAGGTACAATATTGGCAACCCATTCAGGATACTCGACTGTCATGAGAAAACCCGCATCAATCTAATTTTGAACCTCACTCTTAATCTTGAGAGCCATATCTGGATGAGTCCTTCTCAATTTCTGCCTGACGGGAGGACACTCAAGCTTCGTTGGGATCCGATGTTCCACAATCTTAGGATCTAGACCTGGCATATCTTCATACGACCATGCAAAAATATCCGGGTATTCTCGGAGGAGCTGGAAGATCTTCCTTTTAACCCCTTCCTCTAGAGCAGCACCGACCTTGATCTCGCTTGTTCTCTTCGGTACCTAGGTTGATAAGCTCAATCTCTTCCTGGTGAGGCTGAATGGCTTTTCCCTCTTGCTCAAGCAGCCGAGTGATCTCATATGGTATATCATCATCCTCCTCATCTTCGGCTTCATACACAGGGAATTCAAAATTTGGAGGAACCGTAGGGTTACTGTGTTCAACGGGTTTATTATGGTTCAAACTGCATAAAATGGTTGAATGATTTTAGAAAAGGGTTTTTTTTTATATTATTTTTTATGCAGATTTTTGAAATTAATAAGAAAAATAAAGATGTTTTGGTTTTTTCTGGCATTACCTTTATTTCCAAGGAAAAAAAGCACTAAAAATAAAGCCGTGAAAGAAACGATGATTTTTATTAATAACGGCGATGCCGAAACAAACACGCCCTTTCAGAAATATCACTCCCGCTTTGGGCAGAGCGGGAGGATTGTTATTTTGAAAAACAAAACACTTAAGCAACAAGACACATTACTCGGAATTATGCATGATTGAAGGAATGTTGATGGCATCCCAATTTCTCGCAATGCCTCCTGTTATAACAAACATAGGCCCAGGACTACATTCAGTTGCATCTTCAGTAATTGCATTGACAAACCCAGCACTGTAGAAGGTTCCTGTGGAGACTCCTGAAGTTGGGGAATATCCGAGACCCTCTCTGTGCTTATTCTCAAGGAGTTGTATTAACTTGCCCCAGCCGGTAGCTTGACCTTCTTGGACAGCCCTCTGAGCATCCTTCAAAGAGGCCATAGCAGCTCCAGCCCTATTGAGCTCCGTACCTTCGATAGTCAAACCCTTGAAAGCGGTTCCTTCTGCAGACCCTGCTTCAATGCAAGAGAAAGATGATAGCTGGCTAACCAAATATGCCTCCTCTCCATGGACTGTAACGAGCTTTCCATTCTTTACAAACTTTAACTTCTGGTGCAGGGTAGAGGTCACTGCCCCAGCGTCATGTATCCACGGTCTTCCCAGGAGACAGCTATAAGAAGCATTGATGTCCATGATCTGGAACGTGATCAGAAAGGTTTCGGGACCGATAGTTATTGGCAGGTCTATCTCCCCTAGAACGTTCTTACGAGATCCGTCGAAGGCTTTAACCAGAAAGGTGCTTCCTCTCAAGGGAGTTCCCCGACAGCTTAACTGATCCAGAGTCGATTTAGGCATTACATTCAAGGACGAGCCAGTGTCTACCAGTACATTCGATAGCATGTCAGATTTGCAATTCACAGAGATGTGTAGAGCCAGATTGTGGTATTTCCCTGCTTCAGGAAGCTCATCCTCGCCAAACCACAGATTATTGCAAGCAGTGATATTCCCCACTATGCTGCCGAAGTGGTCCACAGTGACCTCGTGGTCCACATAGGCTTGTTCTAGTACTTTCAAGAGGGTGTTTCTGTGAGCTGCGGAACTCAGAAGTAGAGACAAGATGGATATCTTTGACGGAGTTTGTAACAGCTGATCCACGATCTTGTAGTCGCTTCTCTTGATTAACCTCAAAATCTCATCCAAGTTGGAATCCTCGATAGACTGGCCTGGCCGGGAAACATTTGGTAGAGGCACTTTATCACTGGGTATAGCGGTCTTCTTTTGGAACAGCGGCGGGCGGACTTTTCCGTTCCTCAGAGTTGTAGTCTCCTCGGCAATGTTGCTTATCACGATTGAAGATGCCAGGAGCACCTCTACTCCATTCTCGATCATGGTGGCATTGTACTTGTAAGGAATAGCCTTTGTAGAAGTGTAAGGTACTGGCCCGGGCAGTCTTATCACTAGAGGCTCGATATCCCCTTTTGGAGGCATACTCTTAACAGGCGGATCATGAAAGACTGGCACAATCACACAAACGTCGCTGACAGTCAGATAATTGTCATTCATCAGGCTCTGGATGTCATTCTGAACAACGTAACAACCCCAAGGATTATGGCGGCATTATGGGCAATTGGCATGATCATGGTCAAACAAGGAGACTTGGCATAGCTTGATGTGTAGCGGTACCAGAGGAGTTGCAACATTACGGACGTCAAGACTGGGAACTTCTTCATAAGTCTCGATCATGTTCACAGCAGCGTGATTCGGAAGAGGATTGTCAAGAACATGAGGGACATTATTCTCAAAAGTTAACTTTCCCTGATCAATGAGCTTCTTTACAATGTACTTCAAAGCGTAACATCCTTCAACATCATGGCCCAGAGCACCTTGATGGAAATCACACTTGAGGTCAGAACGGAACCTGGGAGGCAACGGGTTAGGTGGAGGCTTGCCCTGCCTGGTTGTGCAGTGCCCTTTGAGAAGCAAAGTCGGGAGCAGCTCGGCATACATCATAGGTATCGGAGGAAAGGTAGGTCTGGTTTGTTGCTGCTGCTGTTGAGCCGGCGGCTGTTGTTGCATTTGCTGAGCAATGGCATTGACGGGTACCTGAGGTTGACACGGCGGTGGCGGATACTGGTGATAGAATGGTGGGAAGAAAGGATGCTGAGAGTATTGCATGTACTGATACGGCGGAGGTAGCTGAGCAGCATTGATGGGGGCAACAGTAGCCATGGATTGACTGGTTCCGGCAGATACCATCCCTACTTCTGTTTCTTTCTTCTTATGATGTCTGTTACCGTACCTCTTTGATGCATTTGCGGAGGATTCAACTTTCTCGAATACAATAATGCCTTCTCTGACAGCTTCTTCTAGGCGAGTCCCCATGGTGACCATCTCAGAGAAGTTATTTGGAGCAGCAATGATCATTCTTTCGACATAATCCTTTTTCAGAGTTTTCAAGAATGTCTGAGTCATCTCCTCTTCGTCAAGAGCGGGAGTGATGCGGGCAGCTGCCCCCCTCCATCTCTGTGCATACTCGCGGAAGCTTTCATCTTTCTTTTGGGAGAGGGATCTGAGAAATTCCCTATTTGGTTTCAACCTGGTATTAAACCCATAGTGGTTTTTAAAAGCAGCAGCCAATTCATCAAAGGTATGAACGTCATCTTTGCTCAAGCTGGTGTACCATTCTGCAGCGTCTTCCATTAAGCTATCTTGGAAGCAGTGAATCATGAGCGAATCATTGTCTGAGTAGTTACCCATCTTTCGGACATACTTGATAATGTGGTTTTGGGGACAAGTCAGCCCATTGTATCGGTCGAACTCTGGGACCTTGAACTTTTTGGGGATGTCCACCTTTGGTACCAAGCAGAGATCATGAGTCTTAACAGGGTCCCCGTTCCCTCGGTTAGCTTTGATTTCACGACGGAGTTCTTTAGCAAGTTCCTCCATCCTTTCTTCCATGGTTCCAGTTATGGGAGTGCTCCCGCGGTGTGCACCGGCGTGGGTGCCCTGAGATACAGTATTCATAATGGGCTCAGTGACAGTTGTCGTTGCTTGAGTCAAAGTAGTACCGATAGAGGCCAAGTTCGCCCCAGGAATCGGGCCACTGTTAGCAGTACCAGAAGTGTCTGCTGGAGTATTAGGAGTGAAAAACGGTGGAAGTCCATAAGGAAACCCAGTTGGCATAGCGAAGCGAGCATCAGTAGATGCAGTTGGGATCACACTTGTAGTTACAGGGATAACTGTGGCTGGTTGTTCCTGGGCAGCCAACAGAGCAATCATGGTGTCGTGGGCCTTAGCCAAATCTTCCTTCAGAGAGGCTAATTCGGCACGGAGCTGAGCATTTTCCTCTTCCATAGCTACCTTATTCTTCTTTCTGTATGATCTAGTCTGATGGATTTTGTCAGGTTCGTAGACTTTTCGAGCACGAGCCACCTTTCAAACTGTGGCAGAAGAACCAGGAGGTAATGAGCGCTTGGAAACCTTTTGTGACTGATGAATGATGCATATGATGCATGATATGTACAAATGCAGATGCAAAAAAAGCTTTTTGTCATCGAAGGGTTTTTTAGACAAATTAGGAACTTTGTAAACAATCAAAACTAAATGGAATTTTTATAAGGTGAATCCATTTGAAGTACTAAGCCAAGGGAAGACTTTGAAATTTTAACAGAACAGACAAATGAAATCCTCAAGCATAGAAAGAGGTGGGATGGTCCTCGGACTCGGACTCTGAATCTGAACCGCAGTATCTAGCGTAGAAATCATGTCGTCCTCTAGCTCTCTTGGAGTCCCGCATAAGCAACTCATCTTTTTCTTCAAGTTCCCTCCGGACCTTAGCCAACTCCTTCTTCAACATCAGGTTTTCATGAGTTTTTTGCTCATCCTTACCATCCAAAGTCATGATTAGATTCTCAGCTTCATTGTATCGGGCTTTCCACATCTGCTTCTCACGACTCTCCATGGCTAGATGCTCCTGATACATCCCCTGAGTTGTGAGAGGTAGAGGTAAAGGTATAGATGGAGCAGATGCAGACACATATCTCATAGCAGGGTAGGGCATACCAATCTCTTCAGCTCGATCTATTACCCACTAAGTATAGGCCTCATGAGCAATACCGGATCTCACACCCAAATGTTTCACATTCTTCCTACGAACTTTGGACCAAGCGTCTATGAAGGCCTCCCTTTGTGCGGTGGGGGCATTCGAATAGTAGAAGAATTCTGGAGATGTAGCAAGATTAATGGGCTTTGCCTTCATTGGGAACCCAAACTGTCTCAAAGCAAGTTCAGGATTGTAGTTGATTCCCCCACGGGTACCAAGAAGAGGTACATTGAGAAAATCCCCACAACCGGTAATGATTTCCTTAACCTGAGCGGCGGGAGTGAGCCAGACCACCTCATTAGGAGTGAGGGCCATAATCCGCTGTGAGTAAGACCAATTCTCCGAGTTGTCATGGAAAGAACTCGGAAGGTGAGAAATAAACCACCTATATAGGAGAGGTACGCAGCAAAGGATGTACCCACGACCTTTGAGAGTTCGGTCATGGATAGCATGGTATGTATCAGCTAGCAAAGTAGGAACCGAGTTCTTGGAATGGAAGATCTCAATAGCATTTATATCCACAAAGTTGTCGAGACTCGGAAAGAGAATGAGCCCATAGATAAGTAATGCAAGAATAGCTTCACGAGTGTCTTGACAAGTAGTGTCGAGATTAGCCTGCTCAAGTAGATACTTTGAAGTGAACCCTCGGATGTGAGACTTGGTAGTAAGATGATTGGAGACATCGGAAGTCTTGAGATAGAGATCCTTAGCGATAACCAAAGGAGTAAGAGAAGTCCCGGGACCGGTGAAAGGCGTCTTCTCAGCTATAGGTGAATCTAACAAGTAGGAATAAGCCTCAAGAGTAGGGACTAACTGGAAATCCGGGAAAGTGAAGCAACGGAAACTCGGGTCATAGAATTGCACTAGAGTGTGCACTAGCTTCTCTTCAACATTGGTCCGGAGAATAGTATGCAAACCACCATATCGGAGTCGGAAACCTGTTTGATTCTTAACCTTGAGTGTCAATTCTCTCAAACTAACCAAATCAACCTCCTTGAACTTGTAGGATTTAGTCTTCTTCATACCTGTAATGTTTACAAAGTTTTTAATTTGCCTAGTCCTTCGATGAATGCATGAAAAAAAAAATTATGCATGAATGCATGTATGCATGATTGTTTTTCAATTATGGGGAAAACAAGGTGGGTTGAGACTCAAAATCATGGGGCCACGGATGGACACGGTGTCCGGTAAAACTAAGGCTTTGGATAATAGTAACCAAGGTTTTAATAAAAGTTCCCAAACTGCAACCTCTCTTACGTATATCATGGTAGCACAGGACAAAGTCCGTTCCATGATTATTCGCAAGAAGGTCTAGTTTGAGTGTAGTATCGCGTGACGACTAAAACTTGAGACAACACTCAATTTAGCCACCGCACTACGTCCTAAAAAGGCCAAGGATGGGTTTGGTAACTACGGTCCATAGCATCGTCGAACAATTGAAAGCAAAGTGCCTAAGCATGACAACATCACTTCCAAAATGCCTTAGCTATGTGAGATTGATCGCATAACCCAATACACGAGGCAACCCCCGGATTGAATTGTCGATTATATCTCTACCTATTCTTAAGTTCACTCAGCCCGGGTGTAGGACTTTTGATATTCTCACCCCACACGTTACAAAAAAATAAGCAAATATTCACATATGTAAGCAATAAAACAAAGCGTAAACATAAACTACGGAAAAACTAGGTGTGACCCGCTCAAAGTTGTCCCCAGTGAAGTCGCCATTTCTGTTATCACGATTTTGGGGTATCAAGTCATTAATTAGGCTTGAACCTTTCAATCTTTGATATTCTCTATTTTTTCTTGGGAAGGGTAAAATTGAGAAAACCCTTAGAAACTCTAAGTTCGGGGGTCGTTTTCGTTACGGGAAGGTGTTAAGCACCCGTAACGACTATAGTATTCTATAGGAACCGCTTTCCTAGCTTTATGTCTACGCTTTACTTTTATGCTTATTTATTGAAAAAGAGAGTTTATTTAGGTTAAGGATTTGGAAAGAAAGTGTATGAGATTTAATTTTATTGGACTTGGAGAGGTTTTGACCTCTTGCCTACATACCCTTTTAAGGGATCAAAATTCCATGTAGTTCTCTCTCAAAAAATGGTTTTTGTGTGTTTGATTGATTTTAAGTTTTGAAAATGGTTTTGAAGAAGAGAAGGAGGCCGTAAAGCCATGAGACAAGACAATAGTGAATGGTTGGTTCGATTATTAAAGAAAGAGTGTCTAAGTAGAAATTAAAATTCATTGAAGTTTTGATTAAGAAAATAAAGGGAAAATACAATGGAGTGTTGACTCCAAGGTTTATTAGAGAAAAAATTTGAGTTATGGAGTTATTTTTGGGAAAAAATGATATTTTTCTAAGTATTGCGTTTCCTAAGCATGCATCTAAGCGGTAAACATACAACGTGTGTGCGTGTCGGTGCTTGTGTCGGTGTACATCATTATAGAGAGTCCATTGTCCTTGACACTTTGCCCTAATTTACATGCTATGGTCTTGCAAGAAATTAAAAGGAAATTAAACTACCTAGAATTATTACATGTCCACTTAACATAAAATGAATAGGAATGAAATGATGAAATGCTATAAAATGGATGAGACATAGAACAAAAAATGGTTAGTAAAATATGGCAAAGAGAGCAAACAAAGGAATATAGGGTAAACGGTAAAAATGACGACAATAACCACAATACAAAGAGAAATGCAATACTTGCAAGGCAAGAAATTAACAAATCATGTTGAAAACAGCGAAACACACACACAAACAGTGGCATTCTCATCATGAAATTGCACATCGGACATTCATACCATAGATCAAGATATCACGAACGGAAAAAATGAGAAATTGCATGAAAGTCAATTAAAGAAAAGAGAATAATCAAGAAAGCAACACATATATTTTTATCAATTTTATAACATGTAAAATATCACCAAAAAAAATAAAAAATGTATCAAGAAACACATAGAAAATTTTTAGGAATTTTTACGAGAAAATTAGAACGAACAGTGGTTCAAACAGCAAGAAAACATGGTGTGAATAGCAAGGAAACAGTAAAAATGCAGCTAAACCAAAGGGAACAGGCCCAAGCCCAAACCTAAGGGGTCCGGACGCACAGGAACCACAGGATCGATCCAGGGGATCAAACCTTAGATCCAACGGCCAGGATTGAAGGGAATTGGACCGGTCTTGGACCGGTCCGGTTCACTGGCCTATAAAAGGGAGGAATCGCCGGTTTAATTCATTTGCTATTGCTCTTCCTCTCTCTAAGTTCTCACTTCTCTCATCTCTCTCTAACTTCTCCGCCGGACTCATGAATGAACGGCCGGAGAAGATGAAGATCTGGCTGGAACCTTCATATGTCCGCCGGAATCTTCATCTTCTCCGATGAGATCTCCAGTTTCCGGCAACCTCTAATCTCACCAGAACTTCAAAATTTTTACGTTTTCTTACTCGCCTTTAAACCCTAAACACGAATCTAACACTGATTTTCACAAAAAAGGCTTGGAACAACGTAGATCTAGAATTTTCATACGGTTTTTGAAAATTATTAGGTTTTTTCAATCTTTTGAATGAAACCGTTCAAACTTCAACAGATCTACATTGTTTCGTCCTTGTTACTGTTCTTGAGAAAGGAAGATGAAGTTTGAGTTTTACCTGAGTTTTTTATCGGAGATTTTACGAGATTCTTCGGAAAAACTTGATTCTTGGCTCTGCTTTGTTGATTTTTCTTGGGAACCGAAAATAAATCGGTGTCTTCACCGGTTAACTTTCTTCATTTTCCTTGCCGGTTTGAAACTCTTCTTCTTTTCCTCTTCTTCTCCCTGTGATCGGTGCTTGAGTTTCTCACCTCCGGTGAGGAATTTGCGCCTTGAATTGCAGGGATTTCAATTCAATGATGAAGATTCATCCATGAATCTTTGAGAATTGATGCAATTTCTGATGAAATTTTGGTTCTGGAAATTAGGGTTTTTGTATTGTTCTTGGTGATTTTTCTGTTTTGATCCTAACTGCCAAGAGAGAGAATCTTTCACGTGTTTGTGAGTTGGCACTGATTGAATGGGTCTCTGTGTATTTTTGACACTGTGCACTATTTATAAGCTGCCACTTGTATTTGAGATCCAATGAAATGGTGACACCTGGACTTGTATGGCTCGGCCTTGGACTTGTTGTGACCTAGGGACCTTTCTGCAAAAATGTAAAATTGAGGACTAAACTGCAATTAATAATAATGGACTAAAATGCAAATTTAAAAAGTTTTGGACTAAAGTGCAATTCTGGAAACTTGCTTGAGGGACCAGAATGCAATTAAAAATAAAATTGAATTAAAACTGGTAAATTGGAAAAAACAGTAAAGTGAAACCTAAAATAAAACCAACAAAAGGACTAAAACGAACCAATTACCACAATGAGGTATTTTAAAATACCTCTCTGTCGAAATTTTGACAGGAAAAGACCAAAATGCCCCCTAGGGACTAAACTGACTCAGAAAACAATTTTGAAATGGTTTTTAAACAAAGACTCAACAATGATTTGTAAAACAAATCTAAAAGACTCAGAGACAAACACAGGGACTAAAATGGGTTTTACTGCAGGAAATGACCAAAATACCCTTTTTGTATGATTTTTTGAAATAACATGCAAGAAAAGCAATGCAATGATTCAGAGAGTTTTCAAATGACTTGTAATGCAAGAGAGACACTTTGGATGATCTTATGCAAGAAAAACACAGGCAAAATCATGATTTGAAAATATCTTGAGACAGAGACAGTAAGATATGCAGATGAAAATAAAGTGAAGATTCAAAGTAACACGACAGTAAACTGACAATTATCAGTGGTAGAAAAGAAATTTGAACGAGTATTTTTTAGGTCCAAAATCAGGGTGTAACATAAGTCGAATGTAAACTATAAATAAAGTAGCTAGCCATCACAAATATTCATCTTTTATTCTTGGAATTCCATAAGTGACAATTGTTTTTCTTAATAAAAGTTATTTTCTTTTCCTTTACTTTCTTGTTATTTACTTTTATGATTTTCTCCTTCTTCTCCATGTCTACGATGAACATGAGTGAATAGACTTCCCTTGTCTTGGGATTGTTGGATAAGTCAAAATGACATAATCCTAATCAAACCAAGCTATTAACCCTAATCTTATGTAACCCTAATCTCTAATCTAAATTTACCGTTTTAACATGAATTAACCATTATCAAACTGTGGAAACGAAAGTGGAAGGTTTGATAATTGTTAACCCATCATCTCAAATATCAATTCATAAAACGAATTGGAGCTTTGATATTCGAACAAGTAAATTTAGACAAGGGTTGCAAAGGCAGCGAAATAGTCTTTGCAATCTTTGAGACATATAAGTTTCGATCTTCAAGGGAACTAACAGTAATCAAGTCAGCAAAATAGGCTTGGTTGCTAGAGGAACCAAAATCTAATAGTAATCAAGTCAGCGAAATAGGCTTGGTTGCTAGAGGAACAAAAGAGAAATTGTCTTTAGAAGTTAGGTCTAACATAAGGTTCTAGGTTTAATAATTTGGGTTGAGAAGGACTTGTCATTAAGGCTCTTTTTATTGTATTATCTTTCAACCGTTTGAAAACCCCAACTTTGCAACTTGATTCTCTTATAATCATCAACAAAAGTTAATTGAATTTAACAACTCCCTGTTGGAACGATACTCTTATTTTACTACTTCGATAGAACCATATACTTGCGGTTTTATCCCATCATGTTTTTGGCACCGCTGCCGGGGAGTAAACTAATTTAATCAACTTTTTCTTTGTGATTAGAATCTTTTCTTTTCCCTTTTTCTTCTACTTCTTTCTTTCTTTTACCATTAACTTATTGGGTTTTCAATTTCTTATGCGAAGAAGTAAAAGTCTCGGAGAATTCATTCCTGAGATCGAAAGATATTTGCAAAAGAAAAGGAGAGAGGTACAAAATAATACCGTCATGGCTAAACGCACTCTCAAAGAGTATGCAACACCTTCTACGGAAGAGCCACAAGCTATTATTGTGTACCCGACGATTGAGGGTAACAACTTTGAGATCAAGCCTACACTACTCAATCTGGTGCAGCAAAATCAATTTTCTGGATCACCCACTGAGGATCCAAATCTCCATATTTCTGCCTTCTCAAGACTCAGTGGCACTATAAAAGAGAACCAAGAAGCCGTAAGACTTCATCTCTTTCCCTTTTCCTTAAGGGATAGAGCTAGCGCTTGGTTCCATTCTCTAGAAGTTGGTTCCATCACTTCATGGGATAAAATGAGGTGAGCATTCCTTGCCCGATTCCTTCCCCCCTCTAAAACCGCTAAACTAAGAGATCAAATCACGCAGTTTAATAAAAAAGATAGGGAGTCTCTTTATGATGCGTGGGAGCGTTTCAAGGAAATGCTGAGACTTTGGCCCCACCATGGTTTAGAGAAGTGGCTCATAGTCCACACTTTTTATAATGTCCTAACATATACCACTAAGATGTTTGTTGATGCAGCTGCATGTGGAGCCCTAATGAACAAGAACTATACGGAGGCTTACGCTTTGATTGAAAACATGGTTCAGAATCACTACCAATGGACCAACGAGAGAGCCATCACCACTTCTACACCTTCTAAAAAAGAGGCAGGTATGTACGAAGTCTCTGATTATGATCACATTGCTGCTAAGGTGGATGCACTAACCGAAAAATTTGAAAAACATAATGTTAGTGCTGTCTCACCTACTCCTACATCTCCTCCTTGTGAAATCTGTGGTATATTTGGTCATATTTGTGTTGATTTTCAATTAGGTAGTGCTGCTAATAGTATTGAGCAAATGAACTACGCTCAATACAACCAAGGAACAAGGCCTAACCAAAACTTTTATAAAAATCCTCAAGGTTCCTATGGACAAGTAGCACAACCTGGCTATACAAACAACCAGAGGGTGGCTCAGAAATCAAGTTTGGAAATTTTGTTTGAAAATTGCATGATGAATCAAAATAAACAATTTCAAGAGCTCAAAAACCAAACGGGATTTCTGAACGAATCTCTCTCCAAACTCAATACCAAGGTAGATTCTATCGCCACACACACTAAAATGCTTGAGACCCAAATCTCCCAAGTGGCCCAACAAGTGGCCACCTCTTCTCAAACACTGGGAGTCTTTCCTGGTCAAACCGAAGCCAATCCCAAGGCTCATGTCAATGCTATTTCTTTTGGGGGTAGTAAGTTAGAAGAGACTGTTGCTAAAGCTAAAAGTACCAAGGGAGAGAGTGTTAAGCTTTTAGGTGAGAAAGATGTGATAGAAAGTGAGAAACCGCTTGATAAGAACAAAGCCCCTTCCACATTAAGGCTTGTTAAGCTTAACTTGAAGGCTTAATTCAATAAATTTGTGAACATACTTAAGAAGATTTGCATTAAGATTCCCTTTGCTGAAGCTTTGTCTTGAATGCCTCTATATGCCAAGTTTTTAAAAGAAATTTTTTAAATAAAAAGGCTATGGAGCACAATGAGACAATAGCTTTGACAATAGAAAGTAGCGCAATCATCAAGAAGCCCCCTCCAAAGCTTAGAGATCCAGGAAGTTTTGTCATCCCTTGTGTGATCGGGAGTGAGACCTTAGACAAAGCCTTGTGTGACTTAGGTGATAGTGTTAGTTTGTTACCCTTATCCCTCTTTAAGAAGATGGGAATAGGAGAGTTGAAACCTACCGAAACAACACTGAAATTAGCTGATCGTTATGTTGGAGTAAGCCCTAATAGCCAATCTATATTGATTGGGTTTGGCTTTGTATCATGATATCGATATAAATATATATTGTGAATATATAAATAATAAGACATTTCTTTATTGATTTTATTTTGTTTCAAAATAATAAAGTCCCTAGAATAGTTAGTTTGTTTAATGAAACATTAATTATAACTTAATTGTGAGACCTTGTTAAACATAAGGAAACTATTCTTAAAGTATCTGTAGTCAAGCTTTATTGAGAAGTGGGATATCATTAAAGCATAGAGACTATTATGTGGGTAGACTGAAGATCACATCTCACAGATCATGGATAAAGAGTTATCAAGTCTTCACATAGATATAAATATTACTCATAATATTTATATTGGATTGATCCGCCATGAGAATACTACATAGTAAAAGTTATGAAAAGTGTCATAAGATATTCTCATAGTGATAGTGGTGTATTCCACCGTTCGACCTGAAACTACTATGTACCCTAGATGTTGAAGTCGAGTGCTTTGTCACCATTCAAACGTTGTTTGTAACAGGATGACTATAAAGTTGGTTGATGGGTACTCCATGAATCATGTTGAGGGACATGAGTGACCTAGATGGAATTTGGCCCTCCTACATAACAGGAGAAATGTCTACGGGACCAATATTGAACTAGACAAGGATGACACGGTCTATGCCTTGTGTTCAATATAGACGAGGGAAAAAGGGTAATTATACACATGATCATTATCACAGAAAGGTTTCGTCAGATCGCATGACATTATCGTCACTTGGGTAGCAGTGATGTGTTGCTAGATACCGCTCACTGCTTATAATATTAAATATGTGATTTAATATTATTGCCAACGTTACGGGAACCGATAAGGTCACACACAAAGGACGGATATATGAGAGAAATAAAGAAAGAAATAAGTAAGACTTATTTATAAAATAATAAGTGAGACTTATTAGTAATTAAATAATTAAATATGACTTTATTATTTAATTTACGAAAAATAGAGAAACGCGGTCTATCGTAAGGTACAATGTATTTAAGTGTTGTCTTGCTGACCACACAAGTGATTCTATAAATAGAACCATTGTGTTGAAGCATTACTAACTTTTTGTGAGTGCTTAACCTAATTCACAAAAGTTGTGAAACCGTAGCCGCCGCTCTCTAAACCTTGTTCTCTCTTAATCTCCGTTGGAATTGGCTAGCACCGGTCATCGGAGAAGTTCTGTTGGTGTGGACTGAGTAGAGGCATCGCTGCTTTGCTTTGCTCGTGATCAGAAATATTTCTTCTACAAAGGTTCTGCTCTTCAAGAGGTAAACACGAATCTTAAAGTGTTTAAGTTTCTATTTGATTTGTGATTAATGATTTAATCAAGATCCGTTTCAATAGGATTTCTTCCGCAAAGAGAATTAAAATTTCGAAAAAACCCCTCTTAAAATCCCTTAAGTGGTATTAGAGCATTGGTTGTGATTAAATCATTCAATTCAAATCGATTTGTTGTTTATATCTTGATATAAATTTGAATATGAATTTCGGTTGGCTGATTTTATGTTCGATAATATGATCTGTTTGATTGTAATTCAATACTATCGGTGATTTCGATGTTCGAATTTACATTGATGACATGACTTACATTTTATTTAATATGATTTGATCATATATATATATATATATATATATATGTTGTCGTGGATTGTTCTTGGTACCTGGATATGAATATGATGGTAATTTTGAAATTAAATTAATTAAATGTTAATTAAAAGGATACGTTGATATTTTGGGATTGTAACGTATGGATATCAATATAGAGATATTGATTAATATGATTAGGATTCTATGAGATTTTAAAAGACTTTTTAATTATGAAAAAATCTGGTGATATTTAATTAAGACTTTTTGCAACTTAAAAAAAGTCTTGTGGTATTCAATCAAGATTCTTTGTCATTTTTAAAAAGTCTTGAGGTATTTAATCAAGATTTTTCATCATTTAAAAAAAGTCTCGTGGTATTCAAAATCATTCAAATTTCAAAGGATTGTTTAATAAATGGATTTTGATAGATTTTGTGGGATTTTATAGTGTAATTTTAACAAGAGAAAGTCTTTCATAAAAAGATGAGATTTCTTAAGATTGTTTTACTTTTAAAAGTTACTGTCTCTTTCTTCTCTTTTCTCTCCCCCTCCCCGTCCCCCTCCCCATTCTCTCCTTTCTCTCTTTGTTTCCCTATCTCTCCATCTCTCTCTCATCTCTCATCCCCCCTCTCTCTCCCTCTCTCTATCTCATAATTTTTTATTTTTTTTTGTATTCAGAGTATTATGATAGAGAGTATGTTGTAATCAATGTTACGCAAATCGAGTGTTAACTCTCCGAGATTACCGAGTTTACGTTTTTAGGTACCAAAATCGTGTTAACTCTGAGGTAAACTCGGTGTCTGGTAAAATTGGAAGGTTTGACGAGTTTGACTAAGTTAGCACTCGGTAAAGTCGTGTAAACTCGACTGATTTGTAAGGGCTGACACAATATTATTTTTTTTTAAAGATTTGTAAGTGCTGACATAATTTTAAATATGTACAATTGAATTTTGTGGGAATAACATTTTTAACAAATAAAAAATGTATATTGAGAATAATGTGTTAGAGTGTTTTTTAGTCCCTTAAAATCTTATAAAATCAATAAAATTCTTAAAATTTTAAAATCAATAGTAAAAGAATTTTTTTATTGGTTTTATTTTTCTTTATTCAAACGCTAGAATTTATTTGTTCATTATTTTTATCATTCACGCTTGTAAGTTTGTTCTTTTTTCCCTAAAATTTATTGAATCCTTTGAATTTTTAAAATTCCATAAAATCCTTTGAAATCCTTAAAAGTCAGTGTGATAAATCCTTTAAAATCTTGAGTGTATAAAGTTTTTTACATAAAAAGTCTTTTAAAATCTCACATAATCAATACAATCTCACACAGTCTTTTAAAATCTTAAAGACTTTTTTTTATTAAAATAGTCTTTTAAAATCTTAATCCAATACACCCTTAAATTAATTTTGAAAGTGTTTCAAAATATTGTTATGGGGATTTTGAAATCAATGGTTGATTCAAATCAGAGTCCTAGATTTTCACATTATTTCTTGGATGACCACATAACTGATCCCATCAAAATTCTATGAGTCACACTCAATTAGTTTTGAACTGCCATGAATTTTGCAACTGATCGATCCTAAAATATGGTAGAAGAAACGCTCACATAAACAATTTTATTCGCTGCCATATTTGGACATTTGTTTAATCATGTGAATTTGATTCGCAATAATTTTATGACTGAAGCAAATATCTACGTGATCAGTGTGCATACAAGTTTTAAAATGGTTTTGAATTTATCACTATTAATTTCCAAATTTTACAAGATATGCAGTTTTTCGGTGAGTTGGTTTAGAAAATTAATTGTTTTCCATTTTACTTGTGAATTTGATTCAAAAGCCTCCTGTATATTTGATAGAGATCATGTATGGTAATCAATTATAAAACTGAAAGTGATCAGAATTTTTCGAAACCAAAATTATCGATTGATTACGTACATATTTGATTAGAAATTTATTTCTTTTCAATTGCTATATATTATTATTATTATAATTGTTATAATAACAAGTATAGTATTTTAATTTGGAAAAATATCCAAATGACCAAATGTATTTATGTGATTCAACTGAAGCCATGTATATCACGGTACTGATTTTCTTTTGGAAGAATCACGGTACTGATTTGAAATCGTTTCAAAATAAGAATATTTTAATGGTTTTAAAAAAGAAATTCAATCAAATTGATTACGCATTTATCGTTTGACTTGCGCTATATATTTCATTTTTAGTGATATCATAAATATTTGATATTGTATTATCATAATTAATTGTTAATTAATTATTAAGAGGTGTATAGTTATGACCTTTGCGTGTTTGGCGATTTATTTTATTTTGTTTAAATACGACCTACGTGTCGTGGTTTTTTTTAAATACGGTCTGCGTGTCGTGATATTTATTTATTTTAAATAATTGTAATTGTTCGTGATGACGAAAAGCAAAGCCAAACAAGGACGACGATGGAGAGGCTTGAGAAATCAACTCAAAGATCGAAGACTTGTAATTATTTTATTTAGTTTGGTCTTACGCGCATTAAGTGGTCATAACTATATACCTAATTTAATTTATCATTTTATGTATGTGATGCATGAAATGTATGTTTAGTTAGCGCATGTATGAGATGTATGCTTAACTTGTTTTAGATGTCTGTTAGCATGTATGTTCTAAATATTTTATATATTTGCTTTCTATGAGCATGAATGTCATGCATCTTTAAAGACGCGTGTATGAGATACACATGTCGATGAGATTAAACTAAATAAAATCCTTCAAATAGAATATGAAGTAAATTATTTTCATAGTATAACACACTTCAAGACTAATATCGAAATGTGTAGGTTTCGACTCCGCTAGGTGCACTTTCTATACTAGTAAGTTGTGGTGCGGTAATTCTATTTACCGACTGTTATTTTGGATCTAACTTAAAGAGATTATTTTAATAAGATTAATATATATATATATATATATATATATATATATATATATATATATATATATATTTACTTCAAAAAGAATATTAAGTTAGTTGCTTTCCAAAGGATGACACCCTTCAAGACTAATATCGAAATGTGTAGGTTTCGCCTCCGCGAAGTGCACTTTCTATACTAGTAAGTTGCGGTGCGGTAATTCCATTTACCCGACTGTTATTCCTTGGGTCCAACTTAACTAAATTATTTTAATATGATTAAAATAAATTTAGAAGCAATGTTTGGGAACATCTATATGATAGATTAGAGTAAGGAGTTATTCACTCAAATGATTTGAAAGTTGTATGAGATACAATTGGAAGGAGTTCCTACCTAAATAACTGAGTTTTGAGTACAGCCCCCGTTGACTTAAAGCAAGGTGAAATATGAATTTCAACCCACTAGAAAATCTTCCAACGAGATTTTCCGATTCAAATGTTGAAGGTCATTTGTTTTGAATAAAATAGTATGAGCATATTTAATTAAAGACCTAATTAATTATGTTTTTTTTAAATCATGATACATTTTTATTTATTTTCTGTATTTAGATTTCTTCGGCATATACATTTTTATTATACTGTTAAATGTTCTTATGAAGAACAAAATCTTCAGAAATGAGTTTCTGAATTGGTACAAAATTAATTGTTCTTAAGAATGAGAAGAAAAAAAAAACTGTTATTGTTATGAAAGAGTCAAAATAGAAGTAAGACTTCTTATTTGCCCATATAGTTATAGAAAGTTAAATTTCTACTTCTACATCATAAGTATATGATACTTGATGGTTAATCTCATATTTGTTGAAATATAGAGTTTTAGCGGGACATTAACTATAAGCGAAGTCCACTTACATCTAGAATGAGACAAATTGTTTCATTGACATAGGAGCTAATGCTTGGACTTAAATTTAACTTCATATGAAACCAAATAATTGTTATTAAATTCCATATAAAATAAAAGCATTAAATCATAAATCTTGTATTAAGAAGAGAATGTGATTGTGTAGTTGAATAATAGACAAACGTTGTCCTATTATGCAAATTATGTTTTCTATATAAGTATGTTAATCAAATAATGGATTTGAGTTTCATTATCTTGATAAGCTGGTCTATACCTTATGACAAAATGATCAAATCAGATTAAAACCTTTTGTATATCATTGGCATCACTGTTTAGTACAAACAAGTGTGATTCACATTTCCAAAATCCATGGATATGGACTATTGGACTCGTTTGATTTTATATCATTTGAAGGATGTGAGTCCCACTTTTCAAAATATATTAGTATACCGGTCACCAACAAAGGTGAAAGGGCACGTAATTTATTTGAGTTTATATACATATGAGATGTATATGGAGAACTAAACATATTTGCTAGATATTGTTTCTATTACTTCATCTAACATTACTAATTCATTTAGTAGATAAGCAAAGTGTATTTGACACGATTCAAGAAAACTTTGAAATTGTTCAAAGATTTTAACAATGAAGTAAAATGAATAAGTTTGAAAAGTATAAAGACTATACGAGTAAGTCGTGATGGTAAGTGCTTGATTAATGAGTATAATGATTATTTATACCGCTTCATGTTTGACATGACTCGATCTAAAATAGTTTGATTATAACTCAAAGACTCTTGAAATTAATTAAATTACAGTTATTCTTCACCCACAACAAGTTCTAATTGAGTAATCATAAATGCACCATATTAGATATAGAGGTAAGAGTACCTATTTTTGACTTTATGATAATTTGAGGTTATATGGTTTACTAGATAAACTAAACTTCAAATTATATGAATGTATACTTGTGGAGGTTCCCTTAGGAAACTAGAGGATATTATTTCTACATCTTCTTCCTTGACAAAAGTTGTTTGTCGCTAGAACTGGAGTATTCCTCTTCAAGGAGTATAGCTTTGCAAGAGCTAGTGGGAGTGATGTAGAAATTGAATTAAGTCAAGTACCACAAAATACATGTTTCTCTAAGAATGGAACATGAATTGATTCAACAAAAGGTTGTTGGTAAATCGCTAGTTCGAGTAGCACATGATTTAGATGAGTCTGATATGTCATAACACTAGGATGAGAAACATGATTTTGTCATGACTCAACAAGGTGATATTGTAACGTCCTCTTTAATTATTTGATTATTTTAATGAGTTTAGAATATACTTATATGATTTGTATGGTTTATATGATTTATTTTGATGAGTGGTATTTTGTTATGTTATATGTTGGTATTTATTAGTATAATATATATATTATTTGTTGTAGAAATATATATGATTTGTTGTAGAAATATATATGATTTGTTATAAGAATATATATATGAATTGTTGTAGAAATATATGTTATTTAGTGTGGAAATATATATATGTTATAGAGATATATTTGTTATTTGTTATAGAAATATTTTATATATATATATATATATATATATATATATATTAGAATAGAATATTAAGATTTGGATATAAGAGAAAAATAAGTAGGTTAAGGATTTTTATAAATAGGAGAGACCTAGTTTAGAAAAATTAGTACGTACGATCAGTTTTTGGAGAAAAGGGAGAAAAAGCCAAGAGAAGAGAGAAGCACCTAGAGAGCTGCGATTTTCATTGTTAAGGTAAGGGTGAGACTACCTTTGCAATTATATTAAGTCTACGAATCAACGGTTACATTTAACATGAATTAGGATGAATTTAAGAGGATTTGGAAACTAGGTCAAATTGATGGAATTGATGATTAAACGGTGAAAAGTTGTTAGAATGATGTAGAGATTGTCCCGAGACCTTAGATAATGATTATGATGAATTCTGGAATCAAGATTAGGCTTAAAACCATGAGAGTTAGTGATTTTTATGCAAAACTGCACTTCTGCCCGTAGCAACATTCATCGCTCGCCTCCCGAGCTATGATCCTCGCCACGCGAGCAACCTTATCCGCCTCGCGAGTTGCACGTCGCAGCTCGCCATCGCGAGCAGATGAACTCGCCATAGCGAGCATGACTAGAGAGCTATCCAAATTTCGTAATTTTGACTTTTGAGTTGATCCTTAGATGCTTTTGAGTGCCTGAACATGTTTAATAATGATTAGGAAAGAATGTAGAATGAGATTGAACCTGGATTATTTAAGAATGAACTTTTTGGAAGCTGACCTGAACTCACCATGGCGAGTAGAGGCTCTCGCCTCGCGAGTTGCCCAATTACAAAAGCCTTGTTTAGGATTTTGCGATCTTTGTCGCACGAGTCGTTGAGAGTTGAACCTTGGGGTAGTTATGAATATTGTATATAATATTAATGATGATCTGTGATGCTGATTTATGATGATTTGATGTTGTTATATTGTGATATAATTGTATATGCATTACTTGAATTGTATGTGAATAATTGAGACGTTGTTGACTTGCATTTGATATTATTATGTCATGCTGTTTTTGTATATTGTTGTGTTGCTGTTGTTATTTAACTAAACTGCTCGAGTCGGTCTAAGATGAAGGATGATGTTCCAATTTATTGGATTTGTATTAAGAAGTCGATGTTCTAAAATGCTAAGAAGTTGAGTCCATTGCATACGCATAATACGAGATGGGAGAGAGCTTGATGCTCTGTATTGTATATTTATACATAATACGCGATGGGAGAGGGCTTGATTGTAACGCCCTAATTATTTATTTAATTAATTTTAAACTATGTGGAGTATATATATATTTATATATGATGGTTTGGTGATTTATGTGGAGTATATGCATATGCTTATATTTATATGTGTGGTTTTGGGTGATTTATATGGTATATTATTTTATTATATGGTTTATTTAATAATAATTAAAATAAGAATGAAATGGTAATTATTTTGGTGTTTGGGGAAATAATAGGAGTTATTAGAAGTTATGGGGAGTTAAGTATAATTAAAGGGAGTTACTTTTTGGTGGGAGGTTAATACAGAGAAGTTGGAATTAGTTTTTACGTAGAAGCAGTTTTGGGAGAAAACAAGAGAAAACCAAGAGCAAGAGAGAAGAACCAGAGGAACCTTTTTTGCTGTGCAATTTTCATTCTGAATTAAGGTAAGGGTGGGGTTTACTTCAATAGTATAGAATTTAAAGTCTGATTTTGAGTTTAACAGGTTTTGGTAAAAATTGGGGATTTTGGGTTTTATGATGAAATTGTAGTTTTTGAAGTTGTAAGCATGAATTTGATGTTAGAAATAGGTTCTAGTTGCACACAGAAAGTTAATTTGCATCTGTAAACTGATTTGGGGAGTGATTGGAAGAAAAATGGGATTTTTGGGTAAAACCAGTTTTCTGCCCGTACAGAAGTTCATCGCTCGCCTCGCGAGCAGCTGTGCTCGCCATGGCGAGTGAGCAACTTCATCGCTCGCCTCGCGAGCAATCCAACTCGCCATGGCGAGTAGCCCAGATTAAAACTTAATTTTTGAAAAGTTGTTATAAGATGTTTTGGGGATGGTTTAAGGTACCTAGATGATTTTAATGATGAATGGTGGAAGTTTTAGGTTAGAAAGATGAATAGGGAGCTTAGAATTGGAGTTTGAGTGAGAAAATAGCATTTTTCCCGAGAGCACCTAATTTTCACTCGCCTCGAGTTCGCCTTGAACTCGCCATGGCGAGCTAGTGTTTTTGTGAACTCGCCATGGCGAGCAGATGTGCTCGCGAGGCGAGCTACTCAGTTCCTGTATGTTGAATTTCGTGCTTGATTGGTAGTACCTTAATGTTGTTGTATTGAGCATAGTTTCATGTAATTATGCATTATTGTGGTTGTTTTGATTTCTGGATTGATAATTGCTGATGATGAATGAAATGTATGCAAAGTAATGAATCATACATGTTGTTTAAGTTGAGTCACATGGAGTTGCATTGCATGGTCAGTTGTATGTAGATATACACAAGTAGGTCCATTGCATATGCATAAAACAGCGGTGAGGGCTTCGGTCCTGGAGTACTAGTTGCTCAACAGCGGTGAGGGCTTCGGTCCTGATGAATGCTTTAACCATTCAAAAGCGGTGAGGGCCTCGGTCCTGATTGGTACCACATGCATTATTGCATTTCATTTAAGAAGTCTAAGATGGTGTCTTAGCAGTGGTCATGTAATTGCATGAGTCTTAGTGGTTATTCAGTTGTTATCTGATAAGATGATTTTGGTGTTGAATAGGTGATATATACATATATATGATACTCAATGTGATTATGGTGTGGTTGATGTTGTTGATGCTTGTGGCTTATACCTTTATATGTTACAAGATAATGTGTTGTTGATTAGGGTGTTAGATTCAATTGATGATTTTAATATCTATATTTATTGTTGTGAATCTCACCCCTTCTGCTTGAAAACGTTGCCCTTCCTATGGGTAACTTGCAGGTGACCCTGAGTAGTTGGTGGTGGCTCAAAGTCGTGTCTAGGGCTCTGATACGTGGGATGGGATTTATCTTTAATTCTTAATGTTGCTTTTCCTTTCCATGTATCAAATTTTGGAACTTGTGGTGTGGAGCCTTTTTATTATCTTTTGAACATTGTTGATGAATTATGCTAAGGCCTTTAATGCCGTAGGATGTTGTTGGATTGAAAACTATTCCGCTGCTATGTTTTCAAATTTTATCAAGTGGTTTGATTAAATAGTTTTATTTTCTATTTAAGAATTTTGAAATTGCAATGTAGCATACCCGTTTGGTGAAATACTCTGATGATTATTGTTATTTATTTACTTTTGGGTAACGGGGTGTTACATTGATGCTCTGAGAGCCTATTTACGCTCAATACGATGGGGGCTTGATGTACTAAATGGTACCACATGCATATAAGAGGTCTAAGTTGCATAGTCAATTTGGAGTCGCATTTGTCGAGTCAAAGATGTTTAAGTTACCAAGTTGTTAAAGCTGTGATTCTTTATATGAACTATTAAAGATGTGATATATGATATATTAATGTCTATGATGAATATTATGATGATTTTAGGTTGTTAAATATAACTGTTGAATTATATGCTTAATATTATTGTTTTGTGAAATCTCACCCTTTCTGCTTGGAAATGTTGCTCTTCGTATGAGTAACTTGCAGGTAACCAAGAATAGTTGATGTTGTGTGAGCTTTCTCTCTCGTGTGTCTTAGGTGCTCTGATACGTAACGGGATGGGAACTTCGTTATTGCTTTTCTATTCCTTACGTATTGTTTTTGAAGATTTATGACTATGTTTTAGATTGGATTTTTATGAGACATTTATGAAGAGGCCTTCGTGCCTATGACTGTTTTAGTTATTGAATAAATTCCGCTGCGAAGTATTAAAGATTTTGTTATTGAATCTAAAGGATAAATAGTTATTTATTCAGTTTATGATTTTAAGAAAAGAATGTGACATTCCGTTTATATGAATACTGATTATTTTTATGAAATTTTTATGTTGGGAAAACGGGGTGTTGCAGATATGATACTCATGGAAGATGAGCACCTGACTCACTAGAAGGTCGCAAATGGCCTGATTTTGAGAAGTGGCTAGATGCCATGGGATCTTATAAAGAATTCATGTACACAAACCATATATGGATATTGGTTATATCATCCAAATGAGTATGACTCATACAATGAATGTGAGTTTTCTATAAGAAAACTGACATGGATGGTATTATGAATACCTTTAAGATGTGATTGATTGTAGAAGGTTTCATGCAATTCATGATACATATCATGACGAAACCATTCCATCATCGTAATGCTTAAATCTAACGATCCCAATTCCCATTGTTATATAATACATGTTCTAGAAGATGGATAAC
Organism: Medicago truncatula; assembly: GCF_003473485.1. NCBI lineage: Eukaryota > Viridiplantae > Streptophyta > Magnoliopsida > Fabales > Fabaceae > Medicago > Medicago truncatula. The sequence continues at coordinate 12,971,320 of NC_053048.1, forward strand.
GAGGTTGTATTCCTTAATTGGAATAACCTTATATATGTATTTGATATATGTAGGATTTCGTTAATCCAAAGGATACTAGAAAGGTAGATGTATTATAAAATTCATTTATAAATTAGAAAACTTCTGGAAGTTGAATTTTTTAAATGAAGTTTTATGAAAACTTTTATTAATAAAGAAATCTTGTTCACATAAGGAGATTAGTGGGAGCATTGAAATTAGTTTGGTGGAGTATGTAGATGACATACTAGTCACCAAAATAATTTATCTACACATGTAAGACATGGTTAGAAAATTATTTTCAATATGTACCAAAATTGATTATAGTGTTGGACAGTAGAATACCTTCAAGAATATCCTTGGATGTCTTAAAGGACTATGAATTGTTTATTGAACACGGATGAAAGAAACATTGTAAATGAGTTATAATGATGTTAACTTTCATATCGGTGTACAGTATATCCAGATCATAATTTGGAATAAATGTTATGCTAGGATATCAACTATGAAATTTGTAAAAGTACAAACTTCAGATAGTTGTTGTTTCTATTACAAATGTCAAGTATATATAATTTGGATTGTTAGGCTCATAACTGAGTGAAAACATGTGTTTTTTGCGTTGCGGATTCCATTGATCTCGTCAGAGGTAAAATTAGTTTAAATCTTGCACGCAATGAAAACTTGATCTCACCAATGATCCAAATGTATACTTTGACACTTTAATTTCTTTTCGATAGAAAATGGAAAGTGTAAATTGAAAGTAGTGTAGCCTACCAACATAGGAAAGGGTTCCTTATCTACTAGAATAGTATCATGCCCAGAGTGTGCTTGATGCTAACACTTGACCAATAGATATTGAGTTAATATTTGATTGGCTTTTAGTGCTAGTGGGAGATTGTTGGAGTAAGCCCTAATAGCTAATCTATATTGATTGGGTTTGGCTTTGTATCATGATATCGATATAAATATAAATTGTGAATATATAAATAATAAGGCATTTCTTTATTGATTTTGTTTTGTTTCAAAGTAATAAAGTCCCTAGAATAGTTAGTCCGTTTAATGAAACATTAAGTATAACTTAATTGTGAGACCTCGTTAAACATAAAGAAACTATTCTTAAAGTATCCGTAGTCAAGCTTTATTGAGAAGTTGGATATCATTAAAGCATAGAGACTATTATGTGGATAGACTGATGATCACATCTCACAGATCATGGATAAAGAGTTATCAAGTCTTCGCATAGATATAAACATTAGGAGTAATATTTATATTGGATTGATCCGCCATGAGAATACTACATAGTAAAAGTTATGAAAAGTGTCATAAGATATTCTCATAGTGATAGTGGTGTATTCCACCCTTCGACCTGAAACCACTAGGTACCCTAGATGTTGGAGTCGAGTGCTTTGTCACCATTCAAACGTTGTCCGTAACAGGATGACTATAAAGTTGGTTGATGGATACTCCATGAATCATGCTGAGGAACATGAGTGACCTAGATGGAATTTGCCCCTCCTACATAACAGGAGAAATGTCTATGTGCCCAATATTGAACTAGACAAGGATGACACGGTCTATGCCTTGTGTTCAATATAGACATGAGGGCAAAAGGATAATTATACACATGATTATTATCATAGAAAGGTTTCGTCAGATCACATGACATTCTCGTCACTTGGGTAACAGTGATGTGTTGCTAGATACCGCTCACTGCTTATAATATTAAATATGTGATTTAATATTAATACCAACGTTACGGGAACCTATAGGGTCACCCACAAATGACAGATAGATGAGAGAAATAAAGAAATAAATAAGTAAGACTTATTTATAAAATAATAAGTGAGACTTATTTATAAAATAATAAGTGAGATTTATTAGTAATTAAATAATTAAATATGGCTTTATTATTTAATTTACGAAAAATAGAGAAACGCAGTCTACCGTAAGGTACGGTGTATTTAAGTGTTGTCTTGCTGACCACACAAGTGATTCTATAAATGGAACCATTGTGTTGAAGCATTACTAACTTTTTGTGAGTGCTTAACCTCATTTACAAAAGTTGTGAAACCGTAGCCGCCGCTCTCTAAACCTTGTTCTCTCTAAATCTCCGTTGGAATTGGCTAGCACCGGTCATCAAAGAAGTTCTGTTCGTGTGGACGGAGTAGAGGCATCGCTGCTTTGCTTTGCTCGTGATCAGAAATATTTCTTCTACAAAGGTTCTGCTCTTCAAGAGGTAAACACATGAATCTTAAAGTGTTTAAGTTTCTATTTGATTTGTGATTAATGATTTAATCAAGATCCGTTTCAATGGGATTTCTTCCGCAAAGAGGATTAAAATTTTGAAAAACCCCTCTTAAAATCCATTCACGTTCTACTATCCAACTTGTCGGATATATTGAGGACATCCCCGTTAAGATAGAAGGGATATACATCCCAATTGATTTTATGGTGCTTGACATAGAAGAAGACAATGAGTGCCCAATAATTCTAGGACGACCTTTTCTCGCTACTGTGGGTGCTATAGTTGATGTCAAGAATGGTAGGATTGTTTTTCAAGTGAGTGATGAAATGGTAGGATTTGAGTTGGAGAATGTTATGAAAGGTCCCGCTCTTTATTCTTGTTGCATGATTAAAGATCACGATGTGAAAGAACGCTTCTTAGCGTCATCAACACAATATGATCTCTTTGATCCTTTCTAAGGACACTTTGTAACCGTCAAGCTAATGACTATTAATGGAGAGCTTCCTGGGAGGCAACCCACACATTTAACTGCTTTTGTTTTGTTTGTTTATTGTTGTTTTAAGTTGTTTTGTAGGTAATTGTCCAAGCATGATTCAAGAAAATGAAAAATTTTGAAGCCCATATGTCCAGAACCTTGGCACGACCCGTGCTTCCAGTTGGCACTGTAACACTCCTATTTCTATTAAAGCAATTAAACATGCGAATAATACATTTATTCAAGAAATAGATGCTACGTCATCATACAAAATTCCAAAACCATAAACATGTATATAAACTTCAACAGTTGCAGCGGAATATAAACCAGAGTACTCAAAATATACATGTCATGAATCAATACTACATCAACATAGATGAATCTCAAAACCCCAACATACGAGTAAATCTCCACTCATGAACAATAATCCAAATGAAAGATAATCTAGACTATGACAAACGCCTAGATCAGAGCCACCTAGACTCTACAACACCGATATTGGAGAAAGCTCCTGATATCCATCAAGCACAAAAACTCACCGAGCAACTAATCCTGCACAACATCTACCCATCCATACAAACAGGTAGGCGGTCAAAACCACTGGGGGTAAGTATTACATCATCATAATCCAAATAACATTTAACATGAATAATTCAATATAAACATCATGTACTTGATCAATAATAATATTCACAAATAATACTTATATCACATTCTCAATATCTCACATCAATTAATCACCAATCACATGTGTCATGAAAAATCATCAATTTGCAGTTATTCATACACAGTCACCAATCACCAATCACATTTCAAAAACAAGACTCATGTCATGATATGCACTTATTGACACATAAATGCATGTGGTACCAAATCACCTCAAGGTCGTCACCTTCGATGCAACAAAAACATCGTATTTAAGATTTCACACCCGTCTTACATAATTTCCGAAGTAAAAGAGTTCAACCCTTTTACAACTACAATCTCAACATGACTATGATGCATGGACATGTAACAAGACTCGATAATGCGACAACAATTCACAATTTCACCACAATATAAAGGACATCTTCCAAATATATTGATCATCTCCACAACATTTGCATTATCAAGAAAACATGTCCATACACAAACAAATTATAGTACTCATCTCCACACATTAACATGATTATCAATAATCAATAATGTCATTCAACATCAACTATCACATATAGTTTCACCATTTCAAGCATTATTTACATTCTAAGTAAGATAACATATACATCTCATGATAAACATCATATCCAATACAATCATTCAATCATACAACTTCACTTAGTCATATAAGAATGATCACAACAAATCATAAGACAATTGACTCAAGAAACATTTCCGACCAAAATCATATCAAGTGGCAAACGGCCAACATTGATAAATCCCAAGACAAAACGACATAGACAAGTTGATAGTTCTCAAATAACCTTAATCAATCATGTATTTGTAATGCCATATTTTAATATTTATTTATTTTATTGATTTTAGAGTCTATTTTAATGACTTATGTGATTTATATGATTTTTGTGATGTGTTGTTGATTTATTAAGTGGCTTATTTTATTATTTAATAGAATAAGATTTGAAAATAAAATAAGATTAAGTTGTGGGGGCTGTTTTGGAAATTAGATGAGTTTAGTGGAATAAGTGGAAATATATGTTATATGGTGTAGAAATATTATGTTATTTGTTGTAGAAATATATGTTATTTGGTGTAGAAATATATAGGTTATAGAAATATATTTGTTATAGAGATATATTTGTTATTCGTTATAGAAATATCTTATATATATATATATATATTAGAATAGAATATGGAGACTTTGGGAGGGGCAGATTTGGAAATAAGAGAAAATAAGTAGGTTAAAGATTTATTTAAAAGGGGAGAGTTAGAATTAGAAAATAAGGATTACATGAAACCTGTTTTTGGAGAAAAAGAGAGAAAACTAAGAGAAGAGAGAAGTCAGAGAAGAGAAGAATCTTGTGAGAAGAGGAGCAATCTTGTAGAGTTCATCGATTAACCTAAGGTAAGGGTGGGACTAACTTTCTCTAATTCTAAGTTATATGATTCTGAAACTGGATTTAACAGGTGGTAGGTTGTAGTAATGGAAATTTGGGAATTATGTTTAGAGGTTAGGGTTGTGAAAAGAAGTTAGAGTTTTAAAAAGAAGTTTGGGTTTTTGAATTGCAATTTGATTGTTGAAAGAGTAGGTAATCTGATGAATTAAAGTAATAATTGGTGTTCAGGTTGTAGAATAATCATAGGTTAAGTTTCCTATCAAATTTGGGATTTGGGTAGATGAAATTTGGGTTTTTTGAGTAAAAAATGTGCAGAAATCGTAACAGTAGGGGAAAAACTCGCTAGAAGTTTGCTATTAGCTAAACCCTCTGTAACAATTGCGCTATTAGCTAACGTTTCGCTATTAGCGAAATTGCACAGTGACAGCATACCCTATTTCATGTTCTTGCGTCTTTTTCACACGTTTCTGTTTTTAACTGTGTTTTGGTGTAAACATAAAAGTTGTAGATAATTTTGTTAGATTTCCAATGGCTTTGGTTTGACTAGAAAATGAGTTTTAGATTTTGAGATATGATGAAAATACTCCAAGGAGGTCTTGGTGAAATCTTATGAAAATTCAGCATAACCGTTTCTAAGTTAATCCAAAACTTATGGGATAATTCCAACCCTTAAAACTAGAGGTACTATGAGTTCAATTAAGGTGTTTAAGAGTATTTGACCCATGTTGTGAGTTGATCTTGGGATAGGAATGAAAGTTGTTAATAAGTTATAGACTTATAGAGAGCCTGAATCAAATGATTAATGATTGTTGGTTAGTTTAAGATATTTATATCATGTGGAAAATGTATGATATAGAAAATATCGTTGTTTATATAATTCAAGTTGTTATGATTAATATTTCTATGTTGCAAGTTGCTTATCCTGCTGTCCCTGTTGTTGTTGAGTATTAATATCATTAAGTTGACCAAGTTGTGGAGTAAGTCATAATTATTTATGCACAGTTGTTGTCATTGTCGTTGTCTACGTTGTCGTTGATGTTGTTGAGTTGTATATTGATATATACAAAGTTGAGTCCATTGCATACTCATAAACTGTTGAGGGCTCATGCCCTGGAATGTTTATCATTCAAACTGTTGAGGGCTTATGCCTTGGAATGCCTTGTCATTCAAACTGTTGAGGGCTCATGCCCTGGAATGTTTATCATTCAAATTGTTGAGGGCTAATTCCCTAGAATGCTTTGTCATTCAATATGTTGAGGGCTCATGCCCTGGAATGTTTATCATTCAAATTGTTGGGGGCTTATGCCCCGAAATGCTTAGTCATTCAAACGCGTTAAAATGGTACCACATGCATGTGCATAGTCACATTTGTCGTTGTTTCATTGCATAGTCGTTGTTGTTGGTTGAGTTGTTGTCGTCGTTGTTGGTTGAGTTGTTGTCGTTGTAGTTGGTTGAGTTTGCAGGTGTTGTTAATGTTGATGAAGTATGAAATAAGACTGTTGAATTATGAGTTGTTAATAAAGAACTAAGTGAAGTATTAATATTTATTAATCGTTGTTGTTTATGTTATTATGAGATGATGGTTATGTTGTGATTGTTGTGTTGTTTATGTTGTTATAAGATGATGTTTATGATGTGATGATTTATGATATTATATGATGATGTTTATAATTTGATTTACGATGTTATATGATGTTGTATATAATGTGATGAATATGAGTTAATGAATGATTAGAGGTTGATTGAACTATTAATGAAGCACTACATGAGGAATTATTATTATTAATTGATGAAGTTTAAATTATTAAATGCATTAGATGAATTATATGCTTAATATTATTGTTTGTGAAATGTCACCCTTTCTGCTTGGAAATGTTGCTATTCGTATGGGTAACTTGCAGGTAATCAAGTTTAGCTGTGAAGTGAGTCGATTCTCTCACGTGTGTCTTAGGTGCTCTTATACGTAACGGGATGGGAATTTTGTTGTTGTTTTCTGTTCCTTACGTATTATTTTATGATGTTTTATGAACATGTTGGAATAATTTTATAAGATTTTACATTGAGGCCTTTGTGCCAAGGTTGTTTTAAAATGTTGAAATAATTTCCGCTGCGAAGTAATAAATGCTATGTTGTTGAATTTGAAGGATAAATAATTAATTTATTATGTTTATGATTTTATGAAAAGAAGTGTGATATTCCGTTTATGTTGAAATACTCTGATTTATATGTGAAATTTTTTAAGTTGGGAAAACGGGGTGTTACAGTATTCATGAACTTGAACCGCCTCCGGACTATTAAACATTAATCCAAGAATAACTCAAGTTCGTACGGAAAACTCAATTTCACAACCTTTCGCATTCCCACCCGAAATATCTCTTTTTACATGATTAAGATGTTTGACCACTCTTACAAGTCTTACCTAAGTCTATATGAGTTGTAGGTTTAACTTTAAGTTCCAATGTTTGCAAAAGTTTGTTTTCGACAAAAGTCTAGAATTCCCAAAAATTCCAAGTTAAGACTCAAATGAACAATTTCAAGTTTATGCAAGCTAATCAAGTTCCAGTGAGTTTAGAGGCTTAAACAGTAGTTAAACATGTTAAAAGAATCATTTTACAAATCTCGGATTGGCCCCCAAAGACCCGGAACAAAAGATTAAAGTGGCTGAAACTGGGCCTGTTCGCTTAAGCGACCACTTGGTTCGCTTAAGCGAACGAGTTCCAGTAACCAGCAACAATGCACGCTTTCTGGTCGCTGACTGGTCGCTCACCAGTTTGCTTAAGCGACCACATGTTCGCTTAAGCGAACGAGTTCCAGTAGCTACCAGAATTTTCGCTTACCAGCTCGCTCACCGGTCGCTTAAGCGACCTAAACCCAGAAAATCCTATGAGTGCTCGCTTACAGGTCGCTTAAGCGAACCTCTAAGCGAACGTTCACAGTTTTGCAGAAATTGTTACGGGTTTGAACCCCTTTTCACCCAAAATCCCCAATTTTGATCCCTTTTTGCCCAAAAGTGTTTCTAAATGATGTTTACAGGTTAATATGACTAAAAGACTCACAAAGACTTAACCAAACATGAAAACACTTGACAATTGGACCAATTCACCATTTTTATCAAAACACCAACAACATCTCATTTCTCCACACAAATCATAAATCCTGCAAACCCAAGCCATGAATTATCACCAACAACATGACTTAACAACAACAACAACAATTGATCATGAAACTTATCATAATTCACCAACAACATAGCATAATTCACCAATTGAGCATATTTTCAACACATACCCCTTTTTCACATTTTGAACATGTAATTCAACCAACAACAATTCAATTATCCATAACTTCATACATCTAAACATATCATCATAATTGGAGCACAAATTTCATCATTTATGAACAATTAATCAATTCACCCAATTAAACACTTTTCATACAAATAATTGAAAAATTGCAATAAGTGATTATGATGAATTCTAACCCCCTTACCTTAGTTAGGTTAATCTCCCTAGCTTAGACTTCAATTTTGCTCCTAGCTCTCTTCACCCCTTGATTCTTCAAGTCCTCTTCTCTCTAACTCTTTTCTCCTCTTGCTCCCACTTTCTCTCTCTAACTATCTCAAAAATATCTTAGTGAAATAAAAGTGTGAGGAAATTTTTCATAAGAGTAGGTTTTTATATCAAGTCCCCTTAATGGCTCCACTTAATGGATTTAACCCATTTCTATTCAAATCAAAATGTTTCTACACACACAACGATATTTCACTAATAACGGTCAATTAACGTTAAAACATCACCAACGATCACTACACGGTAAAATCTTAATTATTACTCTAGTAACTCGGTAAAACCAATGGCTCTCAACAAATACTAAAAATAATTCTCACCAAACTTATAATTTTACCCGTTCTCTCAAAATGACCAAAATACCCCTAAGTCCAAAATGACTAAAATACCATTCTAACACGGGAATCCATGAAAATGCACCCAATGATGAATAATCACACACAAGCACATATAAACACATAATAAAAGTAATTAAAATAAATCTAGCTAAAAATCGGGTTGTTATAGGCACGACCATGCCTGACTTGCCAAAGCCAACCACCTCCAAACTCTAGAAGCTTGGCACGGCCCGTGCCCCCAGCTGGCACGGCCGTGCGCGACTTCTAGGTAAGTTTTAACCAAAAAATTTCCTTCTTCTTCCTTCACCCAATCAATCCCAAACATCATTCCAAATACAACCCTCCAATAAAAAACAACTTTCATCCACCCAAACTCAAAATCCTCCAAATTCGTAGCCTTCATTAACCTAACCTAAAAACCAAAAATTCATCACCAATTTCCACAACCCAACTCATAAAACTTACTCCAACCTTAACCCCATAACTAAGCCAACATTTTCCTCCAAAAACATTCCCAAAACCCAACCTTCACAAAAACCACACCAAGTCAAACCAAGGTCAAGGCAATGGCTTCTAAAAGAGGTGGAAACGAAGTTGCAAGCTCTTCAGGAGGACCTCCCCCAAAGAAGCAAGTGCTAGAAAAGAATCATGGAATACAATTCAAGGACAACAAGCAAAGGGATAGGTATAAAGTTCTCATCTCTAAACCTTTACATACTAGTAGATACCCTGATTCTTATAGGTTGAATGTGATAGGCATTAGAGGCAACGTGTTTGAATTGCTAGGAAGATTAGGGTGGATTGCTATGTTAAGACCTATGAGAGAGTATGAAAATTTCACCTATGATTTTTTAAGTTCTATTGTTTTTACAAAGGATAGGATGAATTTTGATAACCCCAATCATAGAGTATCTTTCCGGCTTATGAACATTGATTACGAGATGTCTCTTCAACACTTTTGTGATGAGATGGGCTTCACAAATGCGGGGTTTATACATGACTCTTGGGATCAAAGTCTAAAGCTGGTTGACTATCAACCCGCCGTCTTTTGGGACTGTATCACCGGTCTTAGGCAATTTAATACACGTTCCAACAAAGCTAGTAACATTCATAACCCTGTGCTTAAGTACCTTCAAAGGGTTATGACTTGCACTATTTAGAGTAGGACTGAATTGGGGAACCACTACAAGAAATATTGGATTTTCCTAGGGAAATATTCCTCGGAAAACACACCTATTTCGTAGGAAAACACGGATTTCCTAGAAATTACCGAGGAAACAAGTTGTAGGAAATATTAGATCTATTCCTACGAGATTTCCGAGGAATTTCCGAGGAAATACTTTTTCCGACGAAAAGTTTGGTAGGAAAGCATTTTTGCAGGCTGCCACATCTGACACACGCTTTCCGACGAAAATTTCGTAGGAAAAATTAATAATTAAAAATTGCACACGTTTTCCTACGAAACTTTCCTAGGAAACAATTATATTTATAAAAAAAAAATTAGATCCAAATTTTGATTTCGAAAAAGGCGCCAAATAATTCAAATGAGGTGCCAAAATTTTTGGCGCCAAAATTTCATAAAAAATCAAATTAAAAAAAAACGAAAAAATAAAAAAAGTGCGCCAAAATTTCGTTAAGAATCTTATAAAAATCTCTAACCAATCTTTGCAGCACCATTAATGTAAAAATCAGGAGTTGGTATAAAATAAAACTTTATTCAGTACGATATTAACTATAAAATTAGTTACCCCTGAATCGTCAACCCTGCCAAGAAGCCTCGGTCCTAACCGCCTGCCTAAACAATCTGGAACACAAATAAAAGGAATTGATTAACGCTCTAAAAAAGGCACAAGTTGAGCATCAAGGAAAAAAAAGGCATAAAACAATCAACAATCAGAATCTAATCAAAGTAACATAAAAAAGCAAATATAGACAGCTAAGGTTACAATAATGTTATTCTTAAAATCAATAGTTTTTATCTGACAGGAACCTTAAAAACAACTCATATCAGCTCATGAAATGTTATTCTTTGTTGGTATACCATAACGCTACGAAATGGTTTTGCAGTCAATAACACACAAATATTCATTCCTTACAAGAAAAACTTAACAACTTATAAGTTATATCAATTGAATACACATCAGCAAAACATCTTGATCACTAAATTTTGAGCTCAAGTGTAGTCTGAACCATGCAACTGAAGTTGTCTATATCAGATTCGTTATACTGTAAACACTTAACTCTCACTTTCTACTTTCTACGAAAACTCAAAGTTCTAGGTTCAAGGAAACGCGTCTTGAAACGCAGAATCAAATCCAATTGAAGCTTATAATGAAACATACTATAAATCTACCAATCTCTCAAGAAAACTAATTAGCACCAGTTTGTTTTCACCGTAGAATAGCCGGCACGAGTTAACTAACTCTCACCTACAATGTATAGCTCCCACATAACCACACATTGTCGAAAATCAATAAACACAACTGACTCTGAAACTACAATTTATAGCTCATACGTAACCACCTGCCATAGAAAATTGGTCAACACGTGTTAACTCAGCCCACAATTCATAGCTCTCATGTGACCATGACGGCGACACCCGACGGTGAATCAACATAACAGAGTTGATCTCAACCAATTTAAAATTGGTTAGACAACACTAACAGGGTTGAATCAACATTTAAAAGCAGAAAATTTAAAAAAAATAAATTCTTAAATAAACAAAAGGAGAAAAGAAATTACTATAACCTAGAAATGAATCTCATGAATGGCAGATATAATCTCATGAATGGATGACATAATACTGATCCAAATTATCATGCATATCTTCTTCTAATCTACCTCATAAAAAACAGAAAAACTATATTACTTCCACACACACCACACATATCCATATGGCAGGATTATATATTAAAATAAACAGGAGAAACTTAACTTAGTTCAAAACTAGTTATAACACTCACTCATAGATCAGAACCTTAAGAATGTGAGGTGCCACAAACATTTAATTCAGATGACGCAGTAGTTAACATAAACCAAACTTTTAATTAAAATGATACTCACAATTTCAAAGGAAACTGAAACATGATAACATAGTTCTTCTACACATTTATTTCAAAGGTGACTCACAATTGTTCAAAATAGAACTTTTAATTGTTCTTCTACGATGTACTTTATCAAAGTGCTTCCATGCCACCCCGTCACAAGGATGTCGCATCACACCTGAATTAGTTTTATTGTAATAATGCCAGGTCATTTTATCAGCCGTGTGAGTTGATGCAAACAATCTCTGTAATCTTGGTATTATTGGCAGATAAAACATTGACTTGATTGAGACTCGTTTCTTCTTTTGAGAACCGACATCATCCCATACTTCATACCTCGGTGCATTGCAAAATTTACACGCCACCAACGCCCCATCATTTTTACCAAATTCGTTGTCGTAAAACAACATGCACCCATTAACGCAACAATCAATAATTTTAACTTCCAATCCCAACTTCTCCACCAACTTTTGAGCCTCATAAAAACTCAAGGGCAAATTGTCCTTTACAGGAGTTGCGTCCCTCATGATATCTGTATAACACTCTGAGCCTTCTTCGGCTACACTCCAATCTGATGCGGCAGCTAAAAGCCTCACACTCATTGATAACTTAGAATCAGACGACCCTTCAAACAACGGCTTGTTTACTTCTTGCATCATCTTGTAAAACTTCAACGCTTTCTCATTCGGGATTGTTTCCTCTTCACCACCCTCGTTGTAAGACAGGTTCACCCCAAGTGCATCACCGACCATATCTTCCATCACGCCAAAGTTTTCACACTCCATACGCGCCTCGCTGCTTGAAGCGTGCATATTAACATCAGACTCGGTATTATTTGTTGGCTCTTGTTCATCGTGATAAATCCACACATAATAATTCTCCATAAAACCAATGTCCTTTAAATGGTTTAGAACATCTTTTGGGCTCCGAATCAACCTACACGTACATTTAACACACGGACATCTTATCCCTCCCTCCAATTGAAAGGCATCTTGCGCCATGGCGTAAGCAACAAATTCACGAACTCCATCCACAAAAGCCGCCTTAAGTTTCCTTTTCCCCGGATATTTTCTATCGTACATCCAACTACGATGGAAAATATGTTGATCCATTTTTCGCGTCGCTGCAGTTGACTCAAATTAGTACCATATATTTTTATACGTAAATATTTTTTTAATATAAATAACAATTTTTTTCTAATCACCTAAATATTTAGAAATTTGTACAAAATAAACATGCTATCGCATAAAAATTATATAAGATTTTATATTTTATGACTAAAATATATAACATTTTCTAATCTATATCAAATTTTCTAAAATTTGTATGAAATAAACATTGCGTGCATATACAAATTGCGAACCACAAATAAATGTTAAGCGCGGACGCCTGAATTGGTTCCCACAAAATAATTCACATATGTCATATTAATTAACTTCATAATTTTTTTGCTACTTTACATTATTTTTCTAACAAACTTAATTATACATATTTCTTTACTAACTTAACTTTTTTTTAAAGAACTACGGTAACATTTTTACTAGCTACATTTATTTTACGTAAAACAAATTTGATCTAAATAACATATTTACTACAATTTAATTTTACTAACTATGTTTCTAATATCTAATATTTTTAATACTAATCCATTGAATAAATTTTAAATAAATAAAAGATAATAACCTCAAATAACAAGCCAATGAACAAGTGGATCCAAAAAAAAAAAAGCAACAACCAGCTAGCAACAACACCAACTTTAAAATGGATCGAAAACAAGAAAACTACGAAAAATAATGCAACATATTTTAATAACTAAATTAACAATATATATAAATACACACATTTTTAAAAGTAAACATTTTTAACTAAACTACAAGTTTTTCTACAAGCTAACACTTTTTTTATTATACTCTCTCTAACACTAATAAGTTGAAATTTAATTTAATCCCACTAAATATTTTTTTAAAGAAGTTAATCCAACTAACATTTTTTTTTAGAAAAATCCCGCTAACGTTTTTATTAATTACAATATAATAATTTTAGTAACTATTTTTCTAATAATTAATATTTAGTACTAATACCATTGTAATAATTATTTAAAATAAGTTAGAAATGTACCAACCTCAAAGAATAAGTCGACGAACTGAGCGGAGACAACAAAATCAACGGCAACGAACAACAACACCAACCTCAAAATGGATCAGAACCAACATAACTATAAAAAAGAATGTAACTTATTTTAATATATAACTACATTAAATATTTATAAATTTAAACACATGTAAAATTGAAATCAATTATAAGAAAATATCAATAATTACCTTTGTTAGAAACTTCAATAATGATAATAAAATGATGGAGAATAAAATTTGAGTGATATTAAAAAAAATTGAATGAGAAATAATGATAATAAAATGATGGAGAATAAAATTTGAGTGATATTAAAAAAATTTGAATGAGAATAGAATGAAGATTGTAAAGAAGAAAATAGAGTGTTGTATATATATATACAAAAATGCTGCAACGGTAACAAACGGCTAGTTAGCATGTGGGTCCCATGTTTTCCTACGAAATTTTCGTAGGTAAATTCCACCAATCACAACCATACACACACCCTTTATCCAACGGCTGTGTGCATGTGGGGCCGCAGCTTTCCTACGAAAATATTCCTCGGTAAAGTAGGCCAATCACATGCCTCCACACAGCCTTTTTCTGCATGTGGGGACCGCCACTTTCCTACGAAATTATTCCTAGGTAAATTAGGTCAATCACATGCTTCCACACACCCTTTTTCTGCATGTGGGGGCCGCGGCTTTCCTACGAAATTGTTCCTAGGTAACTTCAGCCATTCACAATCAGCCACGTGCCCCACTTTTCTGTCTATAGCACGGGTTTTTACTGAAAGTTGCTTTCCGACGAAAATTTCGTCGGTAATTCGTAGGAAAACGCTTTCTAGGAAATTTCGTAGGAAAGTTTTGTAGGAAAATCCACATTTTCTTGTAGTGAACACTAGGACAGATGAGCTCTTTATGTTGTGGGCTATGCTTAATAACCACCCACATTAAGAACACCAAAAGATTCCAATAACGATGCCCGACAGGTACACATGTGGTGCCCTACTTGACATAAGGGATGGTGCATCGTAGAAATATATACCGAATGTCATCCAAAGAATCCACCTCATCCTTAGACAATGATTTCTCATAACGTGCGAAATGCTTAGGATTTGGAATTGTTGATTGTAGTGATGAAATCAGATTATTCTAAGACACTTTCATGATTTGCAACTTCAAAACCAAATCATACACCAAACTCTCAAAATCAAAACAACTTTGGCTAAACACTTAGGAGAAAAAGGTAAATTTGGTAATCATAAATCCCTGACGATTGATACCTTTTTTTATTACAATTATATACTCTTTCATTTGTGGGTGTGTGTGACTTGTATAATGCTGGAGTGAAACTTCAATGATCATATGAAGTTTCACCTTGAAGTGAGTTGCAATCTTTCGGTTCTCACAACATCCGAGGAGATCAGTGAAGTCTTGAAAACTATTAGCAAATACAACTGTCTCCCATTTTAAATATGTCATATAAATCTGAAGAGTTCAACCTGCTTGGTTGGACTTAGGTAGAAACCAGATGAAACTATAAGCTTGTGCATGGATTATTTCAATGTAGAAATTGTTGAGGCAAAATTCCTAATTAATTTTAGAGATAATAAACTTTAAATTATTAAGGATTTAATGGACTTTAATTGTTTTCTTGGTATTTAACTTGTACTCTTGAGTCTTTTTACTAAGACAGAAACAAGGTTTAAATCACACCAACATACAAGAAATCAAAGGAAATTGAATTCATGAACTAATTCTGAAGTTCATAAAGTTAGTTCAGAATGTTCCAGCAGAGTTCGGAAGGTTGTTTATAAACAAACCCATAAAACTCAAGAACATTACCAGAAGATGCAAGACTTACGTGACATGAGTAAATGTCGAATAAAGTACATCTGCATGGATCAATCAAGAAATAAAGGCATTTAAAAAGACCAATGTCAAAAAGATCTTCAAGGTTCTTTCAAGACTTTAAACACTTGAAGTATTAGAAATATTCCAAAGAGAATATTATCATATATGTTACATTCACTGCACTTCAGTTATGTTTTTACTATTAAGATTGATAACATCAAAAGCAAGTCTTACAAATCATCTTAAGTAAGAACAAATGGAACATTCTAATGGTCAGAATGTTCATCTCTGCACATGCTTCATACTATGAACAATGTAGTTGGAGGAAAGTTAAAAAGCAAAACAAAAAGGAGATCTTGTCCTAATCAATCAGAGATGGACACGTTTCTTGTTGGTATTGTTCAGTATCAAGCAAAATCTCCTAGAAGCATGGACCTGAAGCTGCAGATCCACTACTCTCTCTCTCCTGCACATTGTTCAATGCAGATTTGGATAACTTTATCCAACTTTATCAGTCAACATTATGATGTTTGTGCAAAAGACACAACACATGAATATTGCCCAGAAAACAATAAGGCACGCATTGAAAAAACCCATAAATTCATCATACACTCGTAAATGATGAACCTAGATGAAGAACACGACAACATTTTAATGATCAGAATGTTCACCCAGATTTTCAAGTAAAAGCTAGTGGGGCCCAGGACACGTGGCAAAAGACCATTGGTCACCCTCCAACAACTACAAGAGCTCAAGAACTCTATAAATAGAGATCAAGGCCTCAGCATTACTTGCACCTTTGCAAAGCATACAAGAAAAGCAACATAAGAGTGTTTTGAAGCTTTAGCAAAAATTGATCGTCACAAAGATTCCAAGAAGTCTTTAAAAGTGTAAATCAGTTCTCTCTTATCTTTCTAAAAGATAAACTTCTCTCTTCTTTCTTCTCTTGTCTGATTTCAATCATTCAAACTCATAAACAATTGTAAAGTCTCATCTAGCTATAGGGGTACTAAAGTGTTAGTTTGAGCAAAAGGTGTAAAAGTTTAAGTGGGTAACTTAGCAAGAAAAGTGTAAGTTGTTGAGGCTTAGAGAATATAGGTGTTGTAACTGTTCAGGTGAACAAGGTTGTAAGGTGCAAGATTTGAGAGGTTATCTCAAGCATCATAGTGGAAACTCTCACAAGATTGTGAGGAGTGGACTAGCCCATGTCGGGTGAACCACTATAACTCTTTGTGTTCTTTCTCTTCTCTTTATTTTTTTTTATTTTCAGTATACACCATACACACACAACACAGTTATTTGATTAAAATAGCTTCTACATAAATCTGTGCAAGAACATCATAACGTCTGAAACAGTGTCATTAACTTAACTTATCCAAGTGAACTAGAGAATTATTTAAGTTGCAGATTAATTTTTAAAGGGTCACAATTCAAACCCCCTTCCTTGTGACTATATTATTTACTTCAGAAACATCCTAAGTCAAGAACATGAATCCAATTGTTACCTTACACACACTGGTAGCAAGTCTCAAAGTTGGACCATTTGAAGACCATTTACCTAGTTTTTAGTATAATTTTATAGGTAATTATTTATTTGATTTAGAAAGCAGTTAGGTTTTCCTCATTTCTTGTATGTATTTGGTAATTAGGGTTTGAGATATAAGACTCGTGATGTTCACATTTTTTTTCTTTTGTTGTGAGATAAAATAAAGTCAGTACTCAAAGAAAGCGATAAATAAAGTCTGCATTCAAAGAAAATGATAAAATAAGTTGACTCGGTCCGAGTCAACTTGTTATGAGGTGACAAGTGTGATATGAAGTATAAAAATAAGTATTTGAGTATTGATGTATTTCAATAAATTTTATAGTTTCAAATATGGCAAGAAGGTTGTTTGTACATAAATTTATTTAAGACTCTTTTTTTATCTAGTAGTTTAGTGGCTTGAGCTCACACAATTAAATATAGAGAACTGAGGTGTCCGGAGTTCGAACCCCAGCCCCTGCATCAACTGAGCTAAGCTCACGGGAACCTAAGACTTTTAAAAAGGAAAACAAGAACATAGAGATAATATTATTGAAAGTATGTGTTTCATTATATAATGATATGATGTTCTTCCATGATGGTTTATATACTCTTCATATTTCAATTAGATACCTTCACTTTTCACCCTCTGTATATCTTGACGTATAACAAGAGATCCGTCGTGTCCTTTAACTTTCGATGTCTCGCATATTTAGCTGAGAGAATGAAATTACATTAGAGTCATAAGCAAATACACCCTAATCCCATAAACTCTGCTCTACGATACTTTATTAAATTGACTTTACTTGTGATACTTAATTGGATTAAGTATTTCCACGTGTATAAGTTAGTCATTATTACATCCTCGTGAGCTTAGCTCAGTTGGTAGGGATATTGCATATTATATGCAGGAGTCGGGGTTCGAACCCCGGATACTCCACTTCTCCATAATTAAATTGTGTGAGCTCTAGCCACTAGGCTACTTGACCAACAAAAAAAAAAAAGTTAGTCATTATTACTTCTTGATATTGTGTCAAGACACATTTAGAGATAAATGAATAGTCATTCATATACATGAATTATCATGCTAAATGAGATTCTTAAATTTCTCTGAAAAATTCAAAAGTTTAAACATAAACTTTATTCCGTTATTTAAAATAATACTCCATCCGTCCCTTATTATAAGTTGCAAATAACTATATTATCAAGATTAAGAAAAGGTGGTTAGTAACAATAAAGTTGTAGGTTTTTTTAAATAAATTTCCTAAATTACCCCTATTTAAAATTTTATCATTTCAAAATTCTTCTCTCTACTTTACTCCACATTTATAATCCACTATCTCTAAAATTACTCTCCCAATTACTCCATATGCAGTTATTGGAACGGTAACCAATAGACATATGAAAAGTTGCTATATTTTCTTCAATTTTGATGCTAACCTTTTTTTTTTTTTTTTCAGTTTCACAATAGAACCGATGAATAAAAATTGGATATTTCAATGTTCCCTCCATATTTTCCCACCAATGTTTATTTTGGGAACTAACAATATTCCAGCTTAAGAGGAGTATGTGCTTTGGAAAATAAAACTAATTTTGAAAAGTAGCCAATTTCTGTTAATGCTCAAAACGACTATTCATTGTTTTTACTCCATAGTCAAAAGTGCATGAATATAAAACGACTATTCATTGTTAATGCTCAAAATTTCTGTTAAGGGTAAATTGGGAAAAATTTAATTAATGAGGTATAGATATTATAAAACAACTTATATTTTGGGACAATTTTTTTCAAAAAAAAGACGACTTATAATAAGGGACGGAGGGAGTAATTAAATTCTACTTAAAAGCATTGAATTTATTTTTATTAGGAATCAATCTTTTAGGAAAATCTATATAATATAAATTTAGGACCCATTTCATAGACTTTTATGGAAATGAATTACTATTGTTTTGGTGTTGCCACATGTCCCTTTCTTTTTTACAAATGCTCTCACCATATTGATACTCATAAAATGCTCTCACCACAATCATCCTCACATATTTGTATTTAATGTTCATGTATAAAAGGAAGTTTTACAATATCAAATTCTATTACTTGAATTTATATCAGAAATCAAACATTTTGAATTCAAAAAGTACAAATTTGAATCAAATAATTTTTTTTTAATAATCAAATAGTTTAAATTAAAATTATTTCAAAAAAGATAGTTTGAATTAAAATATTTGAATTCATAGATTAAAATAAAACAATTGATTGAATAATTCAAATTTGTTTTTTATTAATAATAACGCATAATAGTGTTTATTCAAAAAAAAAAACATCAAATAATGTTAGATATTTCTTACTTTTTATTTTCGTTTACAATATCAAATTCTATTACTTGAATTTATATTAGAAATCAAACATTTCGAATTCAAAAAGTACAAATTTGAATCAGATAATTTTTTTTAATAATCAAATAGTTTCAATTAAAATTCTTTCAAAAAAGATAGTTTGAATTCAAAGATTAAAATAAAACAATTGATTGAATTATCCAAATTTGTTTTTTATTAATAATAACGCATAATAGTGTTTATTCAAAAAAAAAACACCAAATAATGCTAAGGCATTATAAATCTTTCAAGCTTGCTCATGACATGTGGCACTATGAAGTAAATCAAGCATTCTCATGAATTTGACATTTAATGCTATTAATTTTATTTGTATTTGAGTTTTATAAAATTATTCTAATTTGATGTGTTTCTATTCTTGGAATATTAAATATATAATATATCTTAACAATTATTTTAATTGAATTTTTTCTTTTCACACACATATACACACGAATCTATTTATATCCAAATTATTTTGTGTTTAAAATTAAAAGTAACAAAACCAAATGATACACTTCATTGTATTTTGTATTTTCGTTCCTAAACAATAGCATATGTTGTATTTTCGTTAAAAAAATAAAGAAATTCATATGTTGTAGTATTATTAAAAAATTGGGTCAAACTTATATTACTATAATCTGAAAACAATAATGAAAACAAACTATTAATAAAAATAATTTTTTTTAATGAAACATTTAGTGAGAAAATATTCACTGTTATCACTGAGCAAAATTTTAATTGTTTATGCTTGGATCATTACATATATTATAATAATAAAAAAAACACATGATCAGAAGAAAAAAAATGACCTCTATTTTAAATGATTATATGTTACATATATATGTCAAAATCACCTCTAACTTAGCATAGGAGATTTCCTCAAAAAAAAAACTTAGAATATGAGACTTTTTTATGATACGCTTTTAATGGCTATTAAAACAATTTATGGACATTAAAATTGATTCATGACCAAATAATTTTGTAAATGAATACCCTGCATAGAACAATTGTTTTTTAGGAATGTTAAAAAAATAATGGTTATTGTACCAAATTACGATGTGAAACAAGTCTATAAATTAGAAAGATGGATTGGCATAATTTCACATCACAATTCACAACTCTTATCCCCCGTTTTTTATTCTTTGTTCTTCTTCTTCTTTTTTAACTTTGATATCAATGCTCCAAGATTTATATTTCCTTTATGTTGTGACTTTGATGAATCAAATGTTCAGACAAAGATTGTTTAGTTTTTTTATTCTTTTTTCTTCATATTTTTTTTCATTGATATCAATGTTCCAAGAGTAATATTTCCTTCATGCTGCGATTTTGATGAATCAAATATTCACATAAAAAGTAGTTTATTCGTCTCTCCTATAAAAAAATTATTCATCTCTCCTTTATTTTTTTTTCATGTGACTTATTTTATTTTTTCCTTATGCTTTTATGACATTGTTATGCTTTTTTGTTTTCGTTATTATTCTATTTAAATTTATGGATGGTTTATAAATTAATACTATAACGTTTTTTTTTTACTTTTGCGGTTCCTATGCATACATGGTATTGAATCAAAAAATCACGAACAAGCACAAAAAATAAGAATATGGAGATATTATTTTATAGATGAAACCGATTATATGATGGTTGAGTTCAAGACAACATATTCTTCACACGAGGGCCTAGGGGAAGAAAAGATGACATTATGACAAACTTTGAGATTCCAAAGAAATTAGTCGTTCTTAGAAAAGAATCTAGATAAATTTTTTACTATGATGAGTCACTATTTTATGTCTCTTATACAAAGAAGGATTGTGTAGTTTTTTGGTATGATTTATATGTAATCGGACTGAAAAATGGAACAAATGAGTATTATATTGATGAAATTAGTTAATAAATTACTTATCATTTTAATGCTTTTTACTATTAGTTCATAATTGAGTTTATCATTTTCTGCATATTTAAAGTCAGTTTAGTCGAAATCAAAAATAAACATCATGCACACACTATCAAATGGCAACACCCAAGTTTCACCAGCAATCTCATGTCCTCTTTTCTTCGATAAATTGTATATTCGTTTATAATTTGTTATGATTTTATTTCAATAATTTCTTTAAAAAAATATTTTTCATTATGTAGTTGACAAAGAAAGCTATGACCAGTTGTTTATTGGACGGTAATCAATAGCAATATTTTTTTGTTGCTGAGGAAAGTAATAATCTTGATTAACATATTTAATTTATCCATCACAACACCATAAATGTTGTAATGTAAATGGTAATTAATAAAAAAATATATTAATTGAGTAATATAGTTACATCTCATTTAGTCATTTTCACAAAAGAGTAGATAGAACTCTTTTTTTCGAGAAAAAATTAAGAATGCCATGAAATAAACTTTTGACCAAATAATTAAGGAGTTTATTTTTTCATGTTTATAAATCATGAAAATTCTAGACATTATTATTTTTTAATTAAGACAAATATCTCTAAGGATCAACAATATTTTCGATGTAATTAATTTGATACAAACTTTTTAAATAAGTGATCACATTGTAATATTTGAAATAAACGTTGTAATATTTTGAATGAAATTAATTTGGTACAAACGTTCTAAATAGGCTATCTATTTTTTTCTTTGTTTCACGACATTTGATTCCAAAGACTTGGGTATGCTTATGGTAAAGGATCGTGACTTCTGCGTGAATATGATATAAAAAATTGTTAGTAATTAAGTACCTTTAAATAAGCATAAAAAAAATTCTATTTTGTTCTTTCAAAAATTAAACGCATACTTTAATTGTCTTAATTATAAATGATTTGTTGAAACTTTGAAATGCTCCAATCAGGGCTATCTTAAAGAAGAAACTCACAGAGTTCTTTAAATCATTTGAGAATATAAAGCAAGTTTTCCGTTTTCCCTTAGCTCGCCTTAGTGTTGTTAATGGATTCTACAACCAAACTTTGATCATTCACAATAATTAAAGATACAATTATGTCTTGATAATAATAAAAAATGTATAATTACTTCATTAAAAACAATAAGTAAAAAAGAGGACATTGAGATAGAGATTAAATTTTCAAATTAATTTTTTTGAACTTAAAGGTTTTTTTTTCTTAACAAATAATTGGGTCTCAGTTATTATACGAATCTAAAGGTTGTCTTGACTTAAAATTCAAATCTACCCTCAATCACTACATTAGCCCATAAATATAAATTTTACAGTATAATATTTTTAATAGAAATTATATTACCAATTAACCATCCATTATTGTATTTATAGCAAAAACAATGACAATCAAATGATTTCAATACAGAGATATACATATGTCAACATGTATTGAAAAATAAATAAGGATGCAAACTTTCTTGCCTTTCTAATTTGAAACCTTAACTATTAGTTCCTTTATTTGCATTCTCACATATTTCATCTATTGCAGACCAAAGTTTGTGCTTTTTTTTCTTCATACATATATGACTCACTTATCACGTATCAAAATATTCTCCTAAATCATCAATCATAAAAAAGTTTAATAGACATGCATTTTGTCAACTGAGCATAACACATTCATGTTTTTCAATGATTAGTTTTCACCAAAGATCAAAAGTGAAGGAATTTAAAATAATACAAAAAATTTAAATATTTTTTTTATATTTAATATAAAAAAGTAAGAAAATAACACCTAAAAATAACAAAATATTTCATCATAACGTTTGGAGTTCTGAGGGAGTCTACAATTTGTTGGATCATTATATTTGGGTTAGAGAAACCCAACATCTTCATTGAAAACACTTAAGACATGTGGAAATGGATTGCATCATACGCGAATAGATTGCATATAGAATGCAAGACGGGGTCGTTGATTATGGCAATGTTGTTAACTCGAGGAGATCTGTTGATTGCTATACTATGATTGAATCACAATGGTTGAGGTACATTAGAAAAAATCAAACGACCATAAGGTGCGGCATTCTGAATGGTTTGCACGAGGCAATGGATATGGGTGAAACTGATGCGTCTAATGTTGGGCGAAAGATAGTGTTACAGCCATCCTATGCGGGTGGCAAACATTACATGTTTAATAATTGTCAGGATGCAATGTCAATTTGTAAGAAATATGGATATCCCGATCTGTTCGTAACAATCGCGTGCAATACAAACTGGCGAGAAATTCAAGATTTTCTTAAAGAACGAAACTTAAAGGCATCTGATAGACCTGATATTGTTTGTCGAGTGTTCAAAATGAAGTTGGATAAATTGATGGATGATTTTAAGAAAGAAGAATGTTTGGCAAAGTTGATGTAGGTATACACTGTAATATTAGTAGTATTTCAGGCTTAAATATGCAATCTGTCCCAGTAATCTGGCGCGTTCTGATTTTCGTCCTTATAAAAAAAAATATTAAAAACATCCCTGTAAAAAAAATTGTTTTAAAAAGGTCCCTGGCCCCACTTTTTTGCTGACATGGGATGGCTTTGGCCACGTGGCAGTTGCTGACTGTGCGACTTTTGCCACGTGGCCCTGACGTGGCAGTCCATGTCATTTTTTTAAAAAATTTGAAAATAAATTAAAAAATCATTAAAAAAATTCCAATTTTTTTTTTGAAATATGAAGAAAAAAATTGGAAATTAGTGTTTTTAAAATTTAGAAATAAATTTAAGAAAAATAAAATTGAAAATTATATAATCTCAAAATTTATAACTTTTGAAAATATAATTTAATTTTCAGAATTAAAAAAAAAATGAATTTTTGAAAATTTAATTTTCAGTTTTTTTAAATTTTTACAAAATGAATTTTCAAAATTTTGAAAAAAAAAATATTTAATTAAAAATCGAAAATTCAAATTTCTGATTTTTTTAATTTAAAAAAAATGAATTTTCAGAATTTTGAAGAAAAAAAAATTAATTAAAAATGAATTTTTAGAATTTTGAAAAAAATAAACAAAAATTAATTATGTGGTATGCCACGTGCCATGTGGTGGTGCCCGTCCCTTCTCACCTTGCATGGACAGGGGAAGATGTACGAAATATTACCCGAAGGATTATAAAGGAACTACGATGATTGACAAGGGTTATCCGAGGTACAAACGTCGCGATTTTGGGATACATGTTGACAAGCAGAGGATCCTATTGGATAATCGATATGTCGTCCCATACAATCCACATCTTCTCATTAGATACGGAGGTCATGTAAATGTGAAATGTTGTAACAAATCCAACTCCATCAAGTACCTTTTCAAATACGTGAACAAAGCCTCTGATAAGGCATTGATACAGTTGTCTGTTGACGGTGACAATCGTGATAAGTCCAAGCCGGTTGATGAAATAAAGCAGTATTACGATTGTCGTTATGTTTCACCTTGCGAGGCTGTTTGGAGGATATTTGCTTTTGATATACACCATAAATGGCCTCATGTTCTCAAACTAACGTTCACTTGCATAATGAACAATCAGTACTATATGATGGTGATCATGACATCGAGGACGTGGTGATGTATAAAAAGGAAGCATAGACCATGTTTCTCGCGTGGTTTGAAGCAAATCGTCAGTATGTAGGCGGTCGCGATCTAACATATGCTGAATTTCCAACAAGATTTACTTATGAGAAGAAGGACAAACAATGGCAGCCACGTAAACTAGGATATCAAATTGGAAGGCTTCATTACACGCTGCCTGGTATATGGGAGTTGTACTACATGAGGATACTATTGACCGTTGAGTTGTACTACATGAGGATACTATTGACCGTTAAGAAGGGATGCATGAGATATAGATGCATAAAAACGATTAATGGACATACCTATGACACGTTCCAGGAAGTACACTCTGCTTTAGGATTACTTGATGACGACAAATAGTTTATAGATGGTATCACGGAAAATGGTGAGTTAGGTTCGGGCCATCAATTGTGTTGGTTGTTTGTGCATCTCTTAACCACTAGGACAATGACGGGCCCTGATATAGTATGGGATGCGGCATGGCAGTTACTGTCCGATGATATCTTATTTGAACAAAGGAAACGTTTGAACATTCTGGATAATGTTTATTGTACTTATTACAAAATCTATGCACTATTTTTTGTTTTGTTTACGATCTAATTTTTGCATTTTTTTCTCTGTCTAAAAAGGCACATTTTAGAAAATTGGTTAACATAGTCCTGTTCAAAGTATTGTATGCCTATCTCAATAAATATATTTATCTATTTAAGTAGTGATAATAAACAAATACAATATTCTTTCAAAAAAAAAAAAACAAATACACTATTAATTTGATTATACACTATTAAATAAATATATTTATCTACTGTCAACGCCACAAAATTGTCATATATAGCTTTCCACTATGTATATCTTGATTAATTTGTTCACATTTTCTGTTTTTTAATTGATTACTTTTTCACGTTATCTAGATTAGTGAGCATTCATGACATCATTTTGTAGCAGTTCCTATATCTATTTATTTTTGCTTTAAATAAATAATGGCTTGGGAAATCCTTCACAAATAAACTTATTCTTTTAGTTTGAGTTCAGCTGAAAGAAGCTTTTTCGATTAAGAATTGAGTCGTGACTTTAATATCATTTTTTCTGTTGCATTGCATATATTCTCTTACTATCGTTTTTCTTTAGGTTGTTCATATTAATTTCGTGACTTTACATTTAATAAGTAGATATGCGTATCGATGACGATGACTTGAAGAACATGTGTTTGATTGAAATTGAAATGCTGCTTCAGGAAAACGGACGTCGCTTACTGACTTCAAATCTATGCCCAGGCCAAACGCGGAAGACATGCCAACTTTCACAAACAAGCTTATCATTGATGAGCTAAATTACAACAAAGTTGAACTGGAAAAGACACACGCTGATATGTTACTGATGCTGACTGATGAACAAAGATGTGTGCATGACAAGATCATGGAGTCTGTTGGTTCTGACGACAGTGGTTTCTTTTTCTTATATGGTTACGGTGGTACTGGAAAAACCTTTATATGGAAAAGATTGTCGGCTGTTGTTAGATCGAAGGGGTTAATTGTATTGAATGTTGCATCCAACGGTATAGCGGCTCTTCTATTACCAGGTGGAAGAACCGCGCACTCGACGCCGACAGTCCCTATTGAGATTAATGAGGTGTCATCGCTTACGATGGAAAAGGATAGTCCTAGGGCAGACCTGGTGCGTGCTACAAAGTTGATAATTTGGGATGAGGCTCCAATGATGCACCGATGGTGTTTTGAGGCAGTTGGCCGATCATTGTGTGATATCATGTCCAAGAATGATCCCCTAAACGCACTTAAACCTTTTGGTGGAATGACAATAGTTTTAGGTGGTGATTTTAGGCAGATGTTGCCTGTAGTCCAAGGAGGAACGAGGCCGGATATTGTTGATGCCTCGGTCAATTCGTCAAAGATATGAGCTTATTGTAATGTGTTGAGGCTTACTGTTAATATGAGATTGGGTGCATCTTCGGTACCTGTAGAGCAAGAAGAAATTGCTAATTTTTGCAAGTGGATACTCTCAATTGGAGACGACAATGATGCTTCGGGTGACAATGGTGAAATGAAGGTAGAAATTCCTGAAGATTTGCTGATATAAGACACAACAAATCCGTTGATGTCACTTATAGACTTTGTGTATCCCGATCTGAATGATAACCTTGGTGACCAACTATTTTTCCAAGAAAGGGGAATACTCGCACCAACGCTTGATTCAGTTGAGCATGTTAACGAATTTATAATGTCGCTGATTTCAGGTGAAGAGAAAGAGTATTTAAGCTCTGATTCTATTTTTAGATCGGGTGAAAATTCTGATGTCCAAAGCGAGTGGTTCACACCAGAATTTCTTAATGGTATTAAGAGCTATGGAATTCCAAATCACAGGTTGAAACTAATGGTGGGATGTCCAGTTATGCTGATGAGAAACATCGATCAGGCCAATGGACTGTGTAATGGTACTAGGCTGACAGTTACACATCTAGGGAAGAGCACGATAGCTGCTACCGTAATTATAGGAAAAAGGGCAGGTACTAGGGTATTCATTCCCAGGAAGAATCTTATTCCGAGTGATCCAGGACTACCCTTCAAATTCAGGCGCAGGCAATTTCCATTGACGCTTTGTTTTGCAATGACAATAAATAAAACCCAGAGTCAATCTTTATCTCGAGTGGGGATTTATCTTCCTAAGCCTGTGTTCACGCATGGACAACTTTATGTCGCTGTCTCTCGAGTAACTTCAAGAAAAGGTCTGAAGCTGCTCATCCTGGATGAAGATAATAATGTTTGTAAGGAGACCACAAATGTTGTGTATCGTGAAGTTTTTCAAAAAGTATGATCATTGGTTATGTTTTAGAATTGTTGTTGCTATAATTTATAAAACTAAAGTTGCCTATTGTTTGGAAGTCGTTTTATTTTTAATTTCTTTGTAAGGCGTACTGGTCATTATCGACATGCAATTTCTATATAAGCAGATCCTCCTGTCATTGACTATTAATTCATGCACTTTTCAGGTTTAACAATCCGTGAAACCTTTTTTTTTTTTTTACATCGTTGTTACCCTAAAATACAATATTTACATTAGACTATTTGTTTTGTAAAAATTAAAAACAAATAACAATCGGCATTTCTGTAGCCCAAACTATATTTATACACACCCGTAAAAAATTAAACGTTTGCATTTACCGACTACGTGTATGCATGTGACAATGACTATTATATAAAAAAAAAA
This sequence comes from Medicago truncatula, assembly GCF_003473485.1. Lineage (NCBI taxonomy): Eukaryota > Viridiplantae > Streptophyta > Magnoliopsida > Fabales > Fabaceae > Medicago > Medicago truncatula. The sequence continues at coordinate 12,999,607 of NC_053048.1, forward strand.
ATACATATTTTTTAGTTTTTATGATTAATAAAATACATTTTGTCAACAAATATTATTACACAGTAAGTCGGCGTATTTTTGCAAGAAAATTACATATGCTAAGTTTAACAATGAGTGAATCTTATACTACAAATAATAAATACAAGTATAATAATCCAAATATTTTTATCGTTATATGCAATGTTTAGATATTTCAAAATATATACAAAATTAAGATGATATTTTTTTCATATCAAATTTAAAATCTATACATTTGATCAAAAAAGTTTTTTATTTCCCCGTACCAGCACGGGTCACTATACTAGTAGTTTATTAAGTATAAGCTAAATTTCTAATATAATACCCTTTTGAATATAGGTTCTAAGTAACAAAGTTTATCATTTTTTTTACAAGGGGTGAAAACCCAACAATGACCTATATTACAGGGGAAACCAGGGGATAAAGCACCATTAACCCTATTTTTTATATTGGGGGAGGAACAAGCTCTGGTGATTTGATGAACAGTAACGATGATGAAAAATAACATTTTATTCAGGGATTTATCCTCAATCTTGTTTGATGGTAGATCTTGATAATTGTATGATGAAATTCTACCTTTTTTTGTTCATTACGAAACAAAGATCAGTCCTTTTTCAATTGATAACACAAAGGCACAAACGATGCTGTTCATGATTTCTTCGTCGTTTTGGATTGTTATGGTTCTGTTCTCTGTTCACGGTTCGACGTTTTGGGTTGTTGTAGTCTGTTGTCATTTTCACCAGACCGCCCCCAGCTTCCGTCGATTTCGTGATTACTAAGTTAGTGATCACGGGTGGTATGGATTGAATGTTTGTTGGTGTTTTACTACAATCTTTGGAAGGATATGACCAGGGGAGATTCGACTAGTGTAAAATCAAGGCCATTGATGGTGTTTTGGTGATTCAATTTGGGACGGTAGCTATCCTAGGGTAAAGGATGAACAATGCACAAAACGATATTGCTTTCTTTTTCACCGTATCATCTATCCCCTTTATATATAATAAAGATATAAAATAGTTTAAATGGGAGGAAAAAATGGAAGAAAAAGTCCAAACCAAAAGGTGTAAGATATAGATAAAATGTGGAGACTTAACGTCCTTTCTCCTTGGTCAGGAATATTTTGATAGAATTATGGTTCAGAAAGTAGATCAATTTCACTATTTTGGAAGGAAAACAAGTTTTGTAGCCATTGCCCTGTTTCTGCATTATCATATTGTTACGCATTGAAATTAATTCATCACACTTCGGACTTGTTCCATTGATACAGCATATCCAACCCAGGAATCATTACTATGCTACATGTCAACTAGAGCAGGATGGTCAAAAAAATGGTGCATAATTCAATTCCCAAATTTCGAAAATGTATTATCATTGTTGAGAATCAATATGCAGTTTAGTTAGGAAAATCATATATATCCAACTCAGAAAATATTACTGTATGTAAAACGCAAATTTACACATATTATATTGGTCAAAAGTTAAAGAAATCTACTGAGAAACAAATACAAGAAAGAGCAATTAGTATTTGGCATTCCCAATTTCTTCTGCTTTCTGTTTGAACACGAAACATGTCTGTATTTGTTTTTAGCCTGGATGGAAGGTTCCTTCGATTTAAACCAAACAACATGAACAAAGTTCAGTATCACTATATCACACAGTCATATCAACATTTTTAAGTGTTTGTTCAAGTAGAGTACTTACAAGACATCAGTTTCCCTCATTTGCCTGCAGCGCGGCAGTTAAAGCCTGCAGATTGTCCACATGACATCTAGGGCACATGGATTTGTTCTGAAGTTCCTCACCAAGTGAACTGTATGTTGCTTCTAATTTCGAACACAACTTGTTTCTAGTTAAGAAAATAGCTGCTCTAATGATGCTAGTCAAATTAACATTTTATCTACTATAATCATGCTAGGATCTTTAAGCCGGGTTATAGAGAAGAAGCATACTTCCGTGTAGCAATTAAACTCAAAATTTAATTTATTCTAGTTTTTACTTTTATTTTCATTATTTATATGAAACAAATAGAATGTCAAAAGTCTACTTAGTGACTATTTGGATTTTGGCAGGTTACATTCTTGCATTGGTCAAATTTCTCATTAATTTCTAGTCTTACAATTGAACATGAAACATGCCAAAAAAGAAGCTTATCTAATAAATCGATTTTATGTGCTGTTGAATGTGGTTGACATGTCTATACTACATTTGTGTATTGATGTGATCAGGATTCTACTTTTACGTTAGTGAAATTATTTCCAGATTTCAAGTTGTGTAACATGTGAGATGAGAGAGTGTAAAAACAACGTCACCAGCTTGATAGTTAGAAGGATATATGGTGAGATCTTGCAATTCTTTTGTTTCTGTGACTATCATATTCATTAAAGACACCTTTCTTTCACAATCAATCAGCTCACACTGGACCTGCAGCAGGTTCACATCACCATGAGAAAGAGTTATTATAGAAAGAAAAAAAAATTGACTTTATAGCATTTGATTTTGAGCTTACGTTCTCATAAATTTTCTGTTGCGCTTGGAATTCATCATCCTCTTTACTTGTTTGAGATATTATCTCTGAAAGCCTGCTTTCAAGAGCACCTAGAGCAACATCAGCATCATTTTCTTTCAAAGTTACTTGCACCGGATCTAAAACAAAGTCAAAGTCAATCTCAGAATTCAAATATAGAGGACTAAAGTAAGATGAGTACAGGCATCTCATGCAGAGCTAAAATAAAATTATGCAGAGAAAGGACTGAACTGCTTGAAGAAATCCTCAACGTAAATGAATAATCATGACTTACAACATCCAACATCAGGAAACTAGTAATCAAGCAAACTACAACCTTAGGAAACAGTACAAATCAAATATGAATTATTAACAGAAAATATACAGAACCTGAATCAGAGATATGAAGTAGATATTAGAGTTAGTGATTGTTGGTTAGAATTATAACAGAATTTTAAATCGATATATTATAAAGAGATATGGACAGAAGATACAGGGTATCATGTGTAGCTCAAGATCAGTTTTTAGAGGGAGATCTTACGCTCTCGACATACATCAAGGAACTCATATTCATTCTTTCTTCCCAACTATTATTGTTCATCACTAATTCGGGATAATGGAGATCTAATTTTTTCTGTAACACTGGTTCAATACCTAACAATTGGTTCAGATGTCAGACCAAGAGATCCCATTACAAAAAATGAAGATTTTAGGAGAAAATTGTATGGTTCTGTGGCCTTTTCTTGTATAATAGACAGAAGACTAATCCTTTACAAAAATATAGCAGAGATTACAGGAAATTTTCCTCAAGTCTAACCTAGTATTAAATTTTTCTAGCAGTAGTACGGTAAAATTTTCTGATGTTTACTATGATAACATTTGAAAGCGGCAACTTGGAATGCTTTCTTAAAGTGTCCATGTGCACATATTAGCCCCCCCAAGTGTGTTTTCTTCTTAACAAATCCGTCCCTTCATCTTCACAGCTTGGTCTTTCCATCAACTACATTTAATAATGTATAACGAAATAGTTGATCAGGCACATTAACCACATGTGTAACATTAAGTGGCATTGAAGTTGCCTACATCAGTGCCACATGATGCCGACTTGGAAAAAGTATGGATTTGTAAGACGGAATAAAGGATATGTGAAGTTGGTAATATCTTATTAGACTAATTTTTGCATGTAGACACTTCCAAGGACAAAAGGAAAAGTTGCCACTTCCAGGAACCACGTTATAGCATTTTAAATGAATATTTTTGGTACAAATACACATATTCTATCAGGACACTGTAATAATATTGTTGTACTAATACAAACATGTATCAAAAGATCAACATAAAACTTGGATAAGTTATTTAGTAAAAGAAACTAGAAGTTAAGGTCACTGTAATCAGAACCAGAAAATATATACTGCTCAATCTTGTCCAAATAAAGTAAATGCACTTCGTCAGCAGGAATGAAAAAAAGTAAAAACTTATCTCTTGGTTCTCTACTTCTCACGACCTCATAATTTTACAAACAATAAGCTTCAGAAGAAAATTGTCACCTGTAACAGTGGGAAGAATGGAAGAACCTCTACAAGCTTCATATTCTACAGCATCAATGTCGCCAGTTACGAGGCTCTCTTGAAATTTCCTATATTAATATTAAATGAGGGATCAATAACTGTTGTAAGATTGTGAAAGCTGATGCTATAAAGGCACACTTTAAATATGACACTTGCGAACTTCTGCAGTGAGTATCAGATAAGTGACTAGGTGCAAGTTACGTGACTGGAAGTTATCAGGTAAGATTGAGGATTTTCAAGAATACCTCATGTATGCCTCAGTTTTTTATACAGCCAAATTTCAATAGATATGCAATGGTGGGAGGATTTTCACGCATATCACAACCTCAAAGAACTTGTCGCAAAAAAGAGAACATGTTTGCGTGTAAAAAGCCAAATTAATAGAAAAGTAGTATAATGTTACAAACATACAACAAGAGAGCAGCACAATAATTTATAATTTCAAAAATAATAAAAGCAATTTAATTTTTTTTGTAAATTGTATACTAGGCAGGCAACCTCTTGATAATGAAGTAGTTCAGAAAATTCATCAGATATGTTCAAACTCCACCAATTCATCAGATATGTTCAAACATGGATTCAGATTTCAGAAGGTAAAGGTAACAACAACAGTGCTAAAACACGAAGACAATAATACAAGCATTGTATATACTAGAGTATAATTTGATTTCCGAAAGCGAAAACTGCTATTTTACTGCTGTGCCAAACGATGACTCAATGGGACGAGTATGCATAAGATTTTCTTCAACAAAACAAACCTTATTTTGGCATTCAAGTCAAGCATGTTGTGGATGAATTGATCACTGCAAAAAAAAAAAAAAAAAAATGAAAAATATGCAAGACTTGTTTCCAAAATGAATGGCACAACATTGTCAAAGCAAAAATTATTGGAACAAGCGCTGGAGAGTGGCAAGTCATTACCGTAAAGTCACTTCTTCATTCTTTGAACATGAAATCACAATTAACAGAAGATACATGATTGAATGAGATCTTTGAAACTTAAACATCATAACGATTGAAATTCCAAATACAATACAAGAGAATTTTCTTTGTTGTGAGAATATTCACCTTGAGTGTTTCCAAATCAGATTCCACAACAGACATATCATTCTGAGTTAGAGACACCCTCGCCTGCAATCAATCACATTTTCAAGTTCAACATATGGATCAACAAACCATTAAAACTTCACTTGAATATAAACTATTTGAATTGACTTATTTCAACTTATCTACTTACATAAACACTTGAGAGACTATTTAATAGAGCTTAAGAAAATAGCTTATAATATGCTCATAAACTGTTATCAGCTTATTTCAATAAGCTCTTCAAGATAGCTTATGAAAATAGCTTATATGACCATAACTGTTTTCAGCTTATTTTCATAAGCTCTTCAAGATAGCTTATGAAAATAGCTTATGTCCACAACTTTTCAGCTTATTTCCATATGCTCTTCAAGATAGCTTATGAAAATAGCTTATACAATGTCTATAAACTGTTTTCAGCTTATTTCCGTAAGCTCTTCAGAATAGCTTATCAAAACAGCTTATATAGAAATTTGACTTTGATTATCTTTTTTCCATACAAATAACTTATAAATAAGCACTTGTAACTCTTAAAAAAGTTGTTTATCCAAACAAGACCTAAAAACAGCTTATACAGTAATTCGACTTAATTAATCTTTCTATTTAGAAAAAACTTATGTAAATAAGCACTAAAAACACTTAATTAAGCTGTTTCTATCCTAACAAGACCTAACCACAGCTTATACAGAAATTTGACTTTATTTATCCTTTTCTTCAGAAATAACTTATAAATAAGCACTTATTTCACTTAATTAAGTTGTTCATCAAAACAAGACCTGAAAGCAGCTTATACAGAAATTCAACTTAATTAATCTTTTTCTTTAGAAATAACTTATACAAATAAGCGCTTATAACGCTTAATTAAATTTTTTATCCAAACATGACCTAAAAACTCGTAACTAAACAATTAAGTAACTAACCTCTAGGGTTTGAACGGAAGCTTCACTCAAGAACAAATGAAGTTCAAAGCCTTTAAGTTCCTGTTCCACAAGTTCTTTACAGCGTTTCGATTTCTCTAGTTCTTCATTAGCATCGCTTAATTCTGATTTAAGCGTTTCGATTTGCTTTCTCAGAGTAACCACTCTTCGTTCTTCGAGATTTCAAGGAAGAATCAGAAACATTGTTTGAATTGAAATTAAGGCGCGAAAATTGAAATGAAAATTGAAGCTATGAGAAATTCGAAGGAAGAAGGAGATGATACCTCCTTGAGATTTCTCGGTGGCGAAATTGCGGATTATGCTTAGAAGTTGTTTCTGAGGATCGTTTCCAGTTCCCGCCATTGTTGTGAGTTTCTGAAGCTTCTTGAACAAACTATGCGTATTTATACCTAGAATCTTGCCTCCGAAATTATTTATTTTTCGGATAGAAATTCACTTAACTTTAAAATAACTTGATTATAGAAAATGTTAAAATAAAAAACATTTTTGGTTTGGAGAACAAAACTATTTTTCACATGGAGGTATTTTTATTCTAAATGTGTCAACGATGTTCTGGTGAGCTTAACTCCGTTGATGATGACAATGTATAATCTATGTAAAGTTTGGGTTTAAATCTCAGACACCACCAGAAAAAACATGTCAACGATATTTTTTTTTATAGAAAGTGTCGAAAATATATATATATATATATATATATATATATATATATATATATATATATATATATATATATATATATATATATATATCTTTTAGTTGGAATTCAAATGTTTATTAAAAGAACTTTGTGAGAGCAGAGTTCTTTGCGTTAGACTCTATTTATAAACAATTAAAATCAAATGTATATTAGAGACGATGAGAGAGAAATTCAAATGGAGAAGGAAATAATACCCCTTCTTCCTCTTTTTGCAGGAAGCCATGTCAAAGGATCAAGCCATATTTGGTTCATTTTGGGTGGTAATCCTTAACCACTAGTCCAATATAAGCCGCGGTGCTTTGTTTATGTTACGAATATGGGTAATAGTTATTTTGATATATATATATATATAATGAGCAGTTATAATAGATCATGTTGTTTTTGGATTTTCAAACTGTTGTATTTGGATTTCTAAATTCTATTATCTATCGAAGTTGTTATTAGGTTGAGTCACAACCAGGTCGCTCTCTTTAAAACGTTTCGTGACACTGTCCAAAATTGTGCAAGGCAGACTATCAACCACGCCACATCCAGGATAAAATAAGTCCAGCTACAACTGTGCGGTTAACTACTGCATTGCAGAAAACCGTTCGAGAATTACACCCTCAAATATGGTACTAAGACCACTCTTTAATACTGAAATCACTTTAATATGGTATTGTTACCACTTTGTTATGGTGTTGAGACCACTCAAATATGGTGTTGCCACCATTCTAACTTTAATTTCTCCAAAATATCAATATAGCACTATGGCACTACGACCACTCAAATATGGTGATACCACCATTTCTCCTCAAATAGAAAAACATTGAAATACTTTTTATATATACCATTAAGATCATTCTTAATTTCGACGGGACATTGTTATTCCAAATAGGAACATATATTATCGAATGGACTATGTTTTAAGACCATTCTTAATTTCGAAGGGACATTAAACCGAAAAAGGGACTATGGTCTTAATAACACTCTTAATTTCGAAGGGACAGAAAAAGGAGATGAAGAGAAGAAAGACTCGTCAACACAAGTCAAGAAAGGGAGAAGAGAGAAAGAGTTTCCGACAACTCAATGAAACTCTTTGGTGTGTTTTTTGAACTAAGTGAAGTCCTCTATTTATATAGTGATTCTGTAACTGTTTTAGCAAAAATTGGACAACAGTTACTCTAATGGATAAGATCAAAATGGAGTTTATCCATTAATCAGTTCAACAACACTTGTGGATAGGATCAAAAGAAACAAATCCACAAAAGTGAAGGAAACAAACTATTAGATTTGAATGAAGGAAATTTAAGAAATTCAATAAAATTCTTATTCTTATTACAACCACTATAACCTAAATTTATGGAAAGTTATATTTTCGAATAAAAATAATAATTACTATTATTTTTATCATTATCAAGTATTTAAAATTAAATACTGCAATTTAAACACTACTAATGTGTGATATAACGCCCTAGTCGTTATTTTATTTATTTATGATTTATTTAGAGTCTTTTATATGATTTTAAATAATTATTGTTGATATGTGGTGTGTATTATTTTATTATATGGTTTATTTTAATATTAATTAGAATAATGAGAGAATTATTATTATTTTGGAGGTTGGGGATTTAATTAGAAATTAATAGAATTAAGGGGGAGTTAAATGAAATAAAGGGGAGTTATGTATTGGGAGTTAGGAAAAGAAATAATCAGAAAGCAGTTTTACGTGCAAAACATACAAGTTTTGGGAGAAAAGGGAGAAGAGCCAAGTAGAGCCAAGTGAACCAGATTTTTGTGCATTTGTTCGTCTGAATTAAGGTGTAATTTTTGTGCATTTGTTAGTGAGTGAGAACCTTGATTTTTTAAATTGTTGTTATAAGGTGTAATTTGGTTAGTTTTGAGTGCCTGGATGTTTTTAGAGAGGCCTGGGACAATTTTTAGATTAAAAAGATGAATAGGGAGCTTAAAAATGAAGATTTAGTGAGAAAAATGTCAAAACTCCCGAGAGCACCCTTTTTCTCGTTTGCCTCGTACTCGCCACGGCGAGCAGCCTTTTTCCTGAGCTCGCCATAGCGAGCAGATGCACTCGCGAGGCGAGTTGCCCAGTATCTGAGCTGTTTGTTCTTCAATTGAATAATAATGGATGAACTTGATGTATGAACATGATTATGATCATTTGTGAATTTTTTGGAATTGTTGGATTGATTATGATGATCTGTTGATGACTATGATGTATGTTTACATTTAATTAAATCATACATGTTGTTTAATTGTGGGGTTGTAAGTCATATATATATATATATATATGCATTGTTAAGTTGTATGTAGATATACACAAGTGGAGTCCGTTGCATAATAGGATAGAGTGTCATATAGGATAGAGTCGTGTTGAGCCACATAGGATAGAGTGTCAACTTTAATGTTGTCTTCTGTTGTTCTGAATTGTTGTTTCTTATGTAGAATTTTGAGATGGCTGGGAGAAACGATGCTGCTATTGCTGCTGCACTTGAGGTTGTTGCTCAAGCTGTAGGACAGCAACCGAACGCTGCTGTTGGTAACGATGGTGTGAGAATGTTGGAGACTTTCCTAATGAACCATCCACCAACTTTCAAAGGGAGGTATGACCCTGACGGAGCTCAGAAGTGGCTCAAGGAGGTTGAGAGGATTTTCAGAGTCATGCAGTGCAGTGAGGTGCAGAAGGTGCGGTTTGGGACGCACATGTTAGCTGAAGAAGCTGATGACTGGTGGGTGATGAGTCATTTATTATCTATTTTAATATATTATTTAGTTTCGTTTTAATTAGATTTAAGTTTATTTTATATTAATATTATTTCCTTTTTGAACTATTTTACTACAATTGCATATTGTTATATTTCATGAACGAATATTTGATGGATTGAGTCTTGGAGCAAAAGAAAGGGGTTTTGAAAATACGAAGATTCGGAGACAAAAATATATCTCCCTCAAGTCAGAAACTTGGCATGGCCCGTGCTAGGCTTGGCACGGCCGTGCCACACTCCAGAACTACTTTTGCTGCTTTTGCTTAGATTTTAAGCTACTTTGTTTTAGTTTACTTGTGGAACATTCTAGTGATTGCTTAGATTTTAAGTCGAATGTAAACTATAAATAGAGTAGCTAGCCATCACAAATATTCATCTTTTGTTCTCTGAAATAATAAGTGACAATTGTTTCTTTGAATAAAAGTTCATCTTTACTTTCTTGTTATTTACTTTTATGTTTTCTCTCTTCTTCTCTATGTCTACAATGAACGTTAGTGAGTAGACTTCTCTTTGTCTTGGGATTGTTGGATAAGTCTAAATGACATAATCCTAAGCAAACCAAGCTCTAAGCCTTAATCTCAGTAACCCTAATTTCTTATCTAAATTCACCGCTTTAACATGGATCAACCATTATCAAACTGTGGAAACGAAAGTGGAGGGTTTGATAATTGTTTATCCATCATCTCAAATATCAATTCATAAAACGAAATTGGAGCTTTGATATTCGAACAAGTGAATTTAGACAAGGATTTCAAAGGCAGCGAAATAGTCTTTGAAATCTTTGAGACATATAGTTTCGATCTTCAAGGGAACTAATAATGATCAAGTCAGGGAAATAGGCTTGGTTGTTAGAGGAACCAAAATCTAATAGTAATCAAGTCAGCGAAATAGGCTTGGTTGCTAGAGGAACAAAAGAGAAACTGTCTTGAGAAATTAGGTCTATCATAAAGTTATAAGCTTATAGTTTGGTTTGTGAAGGACTTGTCATTTAGATGAACCAATAATCCCAGGGCTTTTATCTTTTCTTTTATTATTTTCTTTTAATTAAAAATACAAACTTTTCTACCTTCTAAACCTTCAGTCTAATCATCATTTAAAGTTAATTGAATTCCTAACTCCCTGTCGGAACGATACTCTATTTTTACTACTTCGATAGAACCGTGCACTTGCGGTTTTATCCCATCAGTGGGTGAGTCTGTTACCCATTCTTGAGCAGGATGGTGCTGTGGTGACCTGGGCTGTGTTCATGAGAGAATTCCTGAATAGGTATTTTCCGGAAGATGTCCGAGGAAGAAAGAGATTGAATTTATAGAGTTGAAACAGGGGGATATGTCTGTAACTGAGTATGCAGCTAAGTTTGTAGAGCTTGCAAAGTTTTATCCTTATTATACTGCGGAGACAGCTGAGTTCTCCAAATGCATCAAGTTTGAGAATGGCCTGAGAGCTGATATCAAGAGGGCTATTGGTTATCAGAAGATAAGAAACTTTTCTGAGTTGGTAAGCAGCTGTAGGATTTATGAAGAGGATACGAAAGCTCGTTACAAGGTGATGAGTGAGCGCAGAGGCAAGGGACAGCAGAGTCGTCCGAAGCCGTATAGTGCTCCTGCTGACAAGGGTAAGCAGAGATTGAATGATGAGAGGAGGCTCAAGAGGAGAGATGCTCATACTGATATTGTTTGTTTCAAGTGTGGAAAAGGCCACAAGAGTAATGTTTGTGACCGAGATGAGAAGAAGTGCTTCAGGTGTGGTCAGAAAGGACACACTTTAGCTGATTGTGAGCGTGGGGATGTTGTTTGCTACAACTGTAATGAAGAAGGTCATATCAGTTCGCAGTGTACACAGCCTAAGAAGGCTAGGACAGGTGGCAAGGTTTTTGCGTTGACTGGTACGCAAACAGTGAATGAGGACCGACTTATCAGAGGTACTTGTTTCTTTAATAGTACTCCTTTAATTGCTATTATAGATACTGGTGCTACTCATTGTTTCATTGTTGTTGATTGTGCATATAAGTTGGGTCTGGTTGTATCTGATATGAAAGGAAAAATGGTTGTTGAAACTCAAGCTAAGGGTTCAGTAACTACTTCTCTTATTTGTCTAAGTTGTCTGTTGTCTATGTTTGGTAGAGACTTTGAAGTCGATCTAGTATGTTTGCCGTTGACGGGTATGGATGTAATTTTTGGGATGAACTGGTTAGAGTATAACCGTGTTCATATTAATTGCTTTGGTAAGACGGTGCATTTTTCTTCTGCTGAAGAAGAGAGTGGAGTTGAGTTCCTAACTACGAAACAGTTGAAGCAGTTGGAGCGTGATGGAATTCTGATGTTTTCTTTGATGGCATACCTGTCATTGGAGAATCAAGCTGTGATTGACAGATTGCCAGTTGTGAACGAATTTTCGGAAGTTTTTCCTGATAAGATTCCAGATGTGCCACCAGAGAGGGAGGTTGAATTTTCAATTGACCTTGTTCCAGGAACGAAGCCGGTATCGATGGCACCTTACCGTATGTCGGCGTCCGAGTTAGCTGAGTTGAAGAAACAGTTGGAGGACTTGCTTGATAAGAAATTTGTAAGACCGAGTGTTTCACCTTGGGGAGCGCCGGTGTTGTTGGTTAAGAAGAAGGATGGTAGCATAAGGTTATGTATAGATTACCGTCAGTTGAATAAAGTGACGATAAAGAATAGGTATTCACTTTCGAGGATTGATGATTTAATGGATCAGTTAGTTGGTGCTCGTGTGTTCAGCAAGATTGATTTGAGGTCAGGTTACCATCAGATTAAGGTGAAGGATGAGGATATGCAGAAGACAGCCTTTAGGACACGTTATGGTCATTACGAATATAAGGTGATGCCTTTCGGTGTTACTAATGCGCCTGGTGTGTTTATGGAGTATATGAACCGAATTTTCCATGCCTATCTGGATAAATTTGTGGTTGTGTTTATTGATGACATCTTAATTTATTTTAAGACTGAAGAAGAGCATGCAGAGCATCTGAAGATTGTATTGCAAATGTTGAAAGAGAAGAAGTTGTATGCCAAGTTGTCAAAATGTGAGTTCTGGTTAAGTGAAGTAAGTTTTCTTGGCCATATTATTTCTGGTAATGGTATTGCAGTTGATCCATCAAAAGTTGATGCAGTATCACAATGGAAGACTCCGAAGTCAGTGACTGAGATTAGAAGTTTCTTGGGTTTGGCTGGTTATTACCGCAGGTTCATAGAAGGATTTTCGAAGTTAGCACTTTCGTTAACTCAGTTGACCTGTAAGGGTAAGTCTTTTGTGTGGGATGCTCAGTGTGAGAATAGTTTCAATGAATTGAAGCGAAGGTTGACGACTGCTCCTATTTTGATTTTACCGAAGCCGGAAGAACCTTTTGATGTTTATTGTGATGCGTCCAAGTTGGGCTTAGGTGGTGTTTTGATGCAAGATGGTAAGGTGGTAGCTTATGCTTCTAGGCAGTTGAGGATTCATGAAAAGAATTTTCCTACACATGATTTGGAGTTGGCTGCGGTGGTTTTTGTTTTGAAAATTTGGAGACATTATTTGTACGGTTCCAGATTTGAAGTGTTTAGTGATCACAAAAGTCTGAAATATTTGTTTGATCAAAAAGAGTTGAATATGAGGCAGAGGAGATGGCTTGAGTTGCTAAAGGATTATGATTTTGGTTTGAATTACCATCCGGGTAAAGCTAATGTGGTTGCAGATGCTTTGAGCAGGAAGACGTTGCACATGTCTGAAGGTGAAAAACACAAGAAGGGGGGGGGGGGGGTTGAATTGTGTTTTCTTTTTCTCTTAAAAAAGGATTCTTCTTCTGATAAAACTTCAGAAGCAGTTTGATTGCTTCTGATGAAATGATCAGAGTCAGATTGCAGCGGAAAAGAACAGAGCAGAGAAAAGAAAGACAAAGACACAGGCAGTTATCCTGGTTCCTTCCACAACACGGAAGTAGTCCAGTCCCCCTTGCACTTCCAAGGAGATTTCACTATAATCACAAAGATTACAACTGCTCAATACTTTCAAAGTATGAGACTTCACAAAACAATGCTCAAGCACACACGCAAGAGTCTTCCAATGCTCAAGCACTAAGCAAGAGACTTCTAATGCTCAAGCACGCAGGCAAGAGACTTCTAATCAAACAAAAATACAGAGAATTGAGTTTGAATTGAACACTTGATATACAATCAGTGGTGTTCACAATACAATACAGAAAAGACTCTAGACTTTGAATTTCTAAGATGTATCAAATCAGTGCAGAAATTCAGTGTGCTTTTTAGAATCAAATTGACAGAGTTTTGGCGCTTTTAAACTTATGTATCTCTATCTAAATTCTTCAAGTCTTCATTCCTTTATATAGAGGTGTGAAAGAGACGTTGAGATAATCAGCACGTCTAAAGAGTCGTTTGAAATCCTTTGATTATCCACCAGTGATCCTTTGCCTGATTTGGGTGTAGTCCTTTGAAGAATAAACTTCAAATTCATTCCCATCTTGAGTGTACAAATTCTGCAGGCATGGCTGTTGTTTTGTCTTGTAGCGTAGACAGAAAACAGAGTAGTGGAGGTAGTGGTTGTACACTTGTACTTTGTCAACTCTATTAACGAGAGACAAGAGCTCAGTGCTATCCATATATCCGTTGATACCTCCCTTTCAATTCTTTGTTCTTCTTTGATAAGACTGAATTGAGAATCAGCAACTTTGAATCTTCAGTTTGATTAAAGGATCAAAAGTAGCTTCTGGTGAAGATATTGCTTCTGATGAAAACTTTTGCTTCTGATGACTTTCTGCTTCTGATGACTTTCTGCTTCTGATGACGTCATCTCTTCAGGAGCAGTTTAGCTTCAGGAGCAGTTTTCTTCAGATGCTCAGAATTTCTTTTTTTCTTTCCATTGTTCTTCCAAGACCTATTGAAATAACTTGAGTAGCCTTTGGTCCTGTACACTTGAACAATTATTAGTAATAACCAATTGACAATTTTTAATACCTTGTTATCATCAAAACTTAATAAGGTTCATTGTGAAACACATTTTGTTCCAACAATCTCCCCCTTTTTGATGATGACAAACAATAGTATTTAAAATGTTCAATTGTTGTTGATCTAATTAATAAGTTGACTACTGGGACAGAGGTTTGTAAGCTCCCCCTGAGTCTAATAGTTCTTTAAGGTGAGGTTTGTAAGCTCCCCCTAAGTTCTATTCTTATTAATTAAATTTCAATAAAATACTTATAAAATCAAATCAGAAGTATTTAAAAGAAATTTAGAAGTGGTTATAGTAGGGCTCAGTGCCTTAACAAATACTATACATTTACTCCCCCTTTTGTCATCAACAAAAAGAATAGAAACAAAAGAAAGAGTATCAGAGCCAAAACAAAACAAAAGAATAAACATATAACCTTTCAGAGCAAGCAGCATTGAAAACAGTAAATATCATCAGAGTTAAAGCTTGTAAAACATATTGAAGGTGAAAAAGCACAAGATCCAGAAACAATGATAATATATATAAAGAAAGATTAAGATACAAAGACACAGCTACTAAGAACAAAAGTAAAAAACAAGCTAGAGTTGGGTGTGCAACTAAGGTTGGGCTTGCTTATACAACTGTTCTAAGAGATACTTGATCTGATCATCCTTCTTCTGAAGTAGCTCATCCTTTTCCCTCATTCTTCGTTTATATCCAGCCTGAATTCTAGCAGCCCTAGTGATGTACTCTTCTTCTGGATAGAAAGGAGTGATGTCCAGCAGAGGCACATAATTCAGCTCTTTCTCCTTAGCTGCTTCATGCATATCATCCAAAAGCTTTTTCAGCATAGCAGAGTGAGATGACACACATTTAGATCTAAGCTGATCCAGCAGCTCATCAAAGCTCTTCTGTAGATCCATCCACTGATCATAATAGTGAATAGGAGGTGCAGGAACTGTTCTGCGAAGAATCAGTGCCTGAATCTCATCACTAAGTCTAATCAGCTGTTCCTCTATTTACTCAGACTCCAGGATATGGTCAGGGATGGGTGAAGGTTCAGTTTGAGTTGTATGTGATGTGGAAGGTTGGTCAGAGGTTAAGTCTATTATAGTGGGTGAGTCTGGTTGTTGTTGTTGTTCTGTTGTTTGGTCAGAAGTTGTTTGGTCAGGAGCAACTTGTTCAGAAGCAGTTTGCTCCTGAACAGTTTGCTCAGGGATGGTTTGGGTTTCTGTTTGGGTTTCCAAGACAGTCTTTTCAGAAACTGTCTTCGAGGCCTTAGTGGGTGTTGGTTGCATTTCACCACCTAGATGTTTTTCTAAGTTGTGAAGGGTTGAGGATTCTTGGTGTTGGGGGGTTTCTGAAGTAGTTGCATCTGAAGCTACTTCAGAGGCTTTTTGTGGAGATTGGTTATTTGGTGAGTTTGTTTGGGTAGGTTCAGGTTGTTGTATACTAACAGGTTCTGGAGTATCTGGATATAGTGGATGAGTAGTAGGCAAATTGAATTTCTCACAAAGTTTTATCCTATTTTTTGAAAATTCTATTTGAGTACTCTCATAGTCAAGTGTTCCAAATTCTGTTAGTTTGGTAGGTTTGGTTTTTAGAAGCTTGTCTATATGTTGGCTAAGGGGTTGGTCATCTGATTCTGTGGATGATGAAGAGGGTGAAGAGGGTAGAGATAGAGACTGAGTATTAGTTGGAGCTTTAGATGGATTACCTGAGGACTGAGCTTCTGGATGAATTGCTTCTGGAGCTGTTGAAACTGGATCTGATGAAGTTGCTCCTGAAGCTTGCTTATTCTTCAAGGCTTGAGAAAGCAGAGTTGCTCCATACTGAACTGTTTCTAACTCAGACGCTAAAGCAGCAATGTCAGGAGTAGGCACATACCCTGCAGCCTTGAGACGCTCATCCCTTTCTTTCTCAAACACTTCCTTCAACCTTTTCTTTTCTGCTATCTTGGATGCAGAAACCTCTCTAGCGTACTGCCTCATTTCTTCAGTCATTTCAAAACTGGGCATGACTATGGGCTCAGAAGTTGCAGTCCTTTTTGCCTTCTTGGGGCTAGAGTCTTCATCCCAGTTCTCTTCCAGTTCTTTCAACATTTCTTCCCTTCTTCCTTCAGCTGTCTTCAGATTTCTTGTTGAATTAGACCTCTTCCTTTTGATGGTCTGAAGAGCAGCTTCTCTTTTATTTTTGGGACTTGAAGGCTTTTCAGAAGCAGCTTGATCAGAAGCAGCTTGTTCAGAACCAGCTTGTTCAGAAGCAGGCTGTTCTGCTGTTTCTTGAGTACTCCTTGTCCTTTTTCTGATAAGAGGGACATCATCCAAATCCTCCACTTCCTCAAGAATGGTGGACATAGCAGATTTTTCCTTCTTAGCTTTCTTATGCTTCTGAGCACCCACCTCAGTAGCATCTTCAGCAAGGTATTCTTCCTTGGTGATCTGCTTCTTTTTAGATTTTCTGCCTTTGGCCACAGGCAGATCACCATCATACATTTCTTCTGGGATATCTTTCAGGCTGATTTTCTTGTTGTAGCTCTTGTAGTAGTCCAAGATGTAGGCCCTCTGCACATCCAGGGGATCTTTCTTGCAGATAGGGATGTGATGAGTGACTAGATCAGATATGACATCAGATTCATGCATATCTGTATCTAGTTTCTTGCAAGTTGAAATCAGCCTCATCTTGACTAGAGTTGCCCCATTGATTATTTTTCCTGTGACTGCTCCCAGCTTCTGATTATCATAAATACCCACGTCTTTCAGGGCACTTAGGAGTCCTCCTTCTTGAAAGATTATGGAGAGCAGCCTTCCATAGGGAACAAACTTCCTGTTCTCCATCTGGCTCTTCTTGAGTTCCTTGATCATGTATTTAAACATATACTTGGGAACGTTCATTGTTGTTTCCTGAGAGATGGTGTGATGCAGAAAGACTTTGTGACCAAGTGAAGGTTGATCATTTCCTCCACCTTTGGGAAAAATGTTTTCATTTTGGATCTTCAGCAGCATTTTCTTTTCCATGCTTAAGGTGCTGTAAGGCTTAGCATCCTTTGATCCGTAGATAGTGTTGTTTACTATCTCCTTCCATGGGCTTGTTCTGGGGTTAGGAATCTCTTCTCCATCGTATGTCCCAGAAGCATCCCTTCTCATGGCTTGAGCAATCACATGCTCATTGATTGTTACAGGAATCCCCATGACGTTTGATCTAATCTCAGTCCCAGTGAAGGCGAGTAGACCCATTTCTTCTCTGGTTTTTCCCTCCAAAGTAGGATCAACCAGAATCATCTGAGCTTCTTCCTGTTTAGCAGCAACTTTGTCAAACACTGAAGCTCTTACCCAGAATTGTCTGACAAGCACTTCATAAGTAGGACCGTTGAGAAGACTGAAGTAACTCATTAGCTTCTGCTTCTTGTAGAATCTTACCAAGTCGCATCCATGATGAGTTAGAGAAGTGAAATCCACTGGATTTTCCGCTTGAATGATTAGATCCCATTCCTCAATCGACATAGTTCTTCCTTTGATTTCATAAGCAGGAGTATCTATATCCATATTCGATGAAGAACCACCGGCAGAACTTGAAGATGCCATTGATATGAAGTGGTTTTAGGGTTCTAAAGAGTTTTTGAGAGGATGAGAGAATGCGTTTACTTTCGCAGAGGGTTAAGACGAAAAATAGAAAGTGTTTGTTGTGAAGTGAGTAGTGTGTGAATTGACTTAGTGTTTTTATTAAACCGTTTGCAATTCAATAGAGACAAACAAACATAGCATTAATGACAAATTGGGGGCGCGTGTAAGTATGTTAAAAAGCGAATAAAACATCATTGCCCTTTTTGTTATACTCCAATACAAATAGACCACGTCAGAGACTCTTCAGAAAACTACTTTTTGGGTAATGGGACAGCTGTTTACATAAAGTAACTACCAACGTTCCCACTAACCAAGCTATTCAGAAGCAAAGAATAACACTTCTGAAGTTTTAGTGCTGACGTCATCTTCAGAAGCACATTTTCCTCAGAACCTCAGTTAAGAGCTTCTGATGAACCAAAATGCTCCTGAATAAACTTCAGAACCAAACTTCTTATTCAGAGGCAAGCAATTTTTCAATCAGACACAAAATGCATGTTCAAATTTTTCTTAATAAAATCAAATCTTTCAACAGACAAAGGTTTTGTAAATATATCAGCCCATTGATGTTCAGTATCAATGAATTGTATATCTAAAATTCCTTTTTGAACATAGTCTCTGATAAAATGGTGTTTGATTTCAATATGCTTGGCTCTTGAATGTAGAATTGGATTCTTTGACAAACAAATAGCAGCAGTATTATCACAATAAATGGGAATACTGTTAGCATTGATCTGATAGTCTTCCAACTGATGTTTCATCCAAAGTAGTTGTGTGCAACAACTTGCAGCTGAAATGTACTCTGCTTCTGCTGTAGACATAGCAATAGTTGCTTGTCTTTTGCTTGCCCAGGATATCAGATTCTCTCCCAGGAATTGACAATTTCCACTGGTTGATTTTCTTTCAATCCTATCACCAGCATAATCAGCATCACAGAATCCAATCAACTTATAATCTAGGGATTTCCTATACAGGAGTCCAAGATTAGTTGTTCCTTTCAGATACCTGAAGATTCTCTTAACTGCAGTTAAATGAGATTCTCTAGGATCTGATTGAAATCTTGCACACAAGCATACACTGAATAAAATATCAGGTCTAGATGCAGTGAGGTATAACAGAGAACCAATCATACCTCTGTATAGCTTCTGGTCTACTACTGTTCCAGTATCTTCTTTGCTTAAGGTGCAGGTTGGATGCATTGGAGTGTTCATCACTTTACAATCTTCTAGCTTGAACTTCTTCAGAAGCTCCTTTGTATATTTTGTTTGATGAACATATACTCCTTCTTTACTTTGGTTGATTTGAATTCCCAGAAAGAATTTCAATTCTCCCATCATACTCATTTCAAATTCATCCTGCATTAACTTAGAAAATTCTTTGCAAAGAGATGCATTAGTAGAACCAAATATTATATCATCAACATATATTTGCACAATCAAAATATCTTTCTTAAGAGTCCTTCTGAAGAGTGTTGTGTCAACTTGTCCTCTTTCAAAATCATTTTTAATTAAGAAATTACTTAGTCTATCATACCAAGCTCTGGGAGCTTGTTTCAAGCCATATAGTGATTTCTTAAGTTTATAAACATGGTCAGGATGCTTAAGATCCTCAAACCCAGGAGGTTGTTTAACATACACTTCTTCTTCAATGACACCATTAAGAAAAGCACTTTTGACATCCATTTGATATAATATTATGCCATGATTAATTGCGTAGGATAGAAGTAACCTGATTGCTTCCAATCTTGCAACTGGAGCAAATGTTTCAGTGTAATCAATGCCTTCTTGTTGACTGTAGCCTTGAGCAACAAGTCTGGCTTTGTTTCTGGTTACTTCTCCTTGTTCATTCAGCTTGTTTCTGAATACCCATTTTGTTCCAATAATGTTCTTCTGAAAAGGTTTGGGTACCAGATCCCACACATCATTCCTTTGGAATTGATTTAGCTCTTCTTGCATAGCTAATATCCATCCATCATCTGTGAGAGCTTCTTCAACAGTATTAGGCTCAATTACTGAAAGCAGTCCTATTAAAGACTCTTCTTGTCTAAAATGTGATCTTGTTCTTCTAGGACTATCTTTGCTTCCAATGATTAACTCCTCAGGATGTGAAGATTTGTGCTTGAATTTAGGTTGAATAACCTGCTGAGTGTTATCTTGAAAGTCCTCAGAAGCACTTTCATTCTGTACTTTTGAGCTAGGTTCTGCTTCTGAATTAGACTCAGCTTCTGGAGTGATTTCAGTTTCTGGACTAGATTCAACTTCTGTATACTTTTCAGAATCAGAAGGTTGATCAGATTCTGATGCATCTTCAGAATCAGTTGTACCTGCATTACTTTCACTTTGCTCTGAAGTTTTATTTCCAGGCTCTCTATCATCAAATTTTACATGCATAGATTCTTCAACACATTGTGTTTCTGAATTATACACTCTGTATGCCTTTGACCTTTCAGAGTAACCTAAAAAGATTCCTCTTTGAGCCTTGGCATCAAATTTCTTCAGATAGTCTTTAGTGTTTAAGATGTAACAGGTACATCCAAACTGATGAAAGTAAGAGATATTGGGTCTTCTTCCTTTAAAGAGTTCATATGCTGTTTTCTCCAACATAGGTCTGATATAGATCCTATTTTGAATATAACATGAAGTATTGACTGCTTCTGCCCAAAAATGTTTAGCTAAGTTGTTTTCATGGATCATGGTTCTGGCCATTTCTTGTAAGGTTCTGTTCTTTCTTTCTACAACCCCATTTTGTTGTGGAGTTCTAGGAGAAGAAAACTCATGGAGAATCCCATGTTTTTCACAAAAAAGTTCAAATGGCTCATTTTCAAATTCTCCACCATGATCACTTCTGACTTTCAAAATTTTCAATTCTTTTTCAGATTGTATTTGAGTGCAGAAGCTGCTAAACACTTCACATGCATAGTCTTTACTTTTAATGAATTTTACCCAAGTCCATCTGCTGTAATCATCAACAATGACTAATCCGTATTTACTTCCATATAAAGATGCAGTGTTAACTGGACCAAAAAGATCAATATGGAGTAATTCTAAGGGTCTGGAGGTTGATACAATGTCTTTAGATTTGAAAGAACTTTTCACAATTTTCCCTTTCTGACATGCACCACAAAGTGCATCTGAATGATAATCAATGTTAGGCAATCCTTTGACCAGTTGTAACTTGCTAATTTTAGAAATTAATCTCCAATTAGCATGTCCCAACCTTTTATGCCATACCCATTTTTTATCATTCATTGACAGAAGGCAAACTACCTTCTGATCAGCCAGATCAGAGAAATTTATTTTATAGACATTCTCAACTCTCTTTCCCTTGAATGTAATGGATTTGTCATCCTTGTTGACTAGTGTGCAGTTGGTCTTACTGAACGTTACATCATACCCATTGTCACAAAATTGACTAATGCTCAATAGGTTATGCTTCAGACCATCTACTAGCCACACATTATTAATTGAGATGGAGGAATTACCAATAGTACCTGTACCAATGATCTTTCCAGTTTGGTTGCCACCAAACTTCACTTCTCCTCCATCTTTCATTGTAAGGGTAAGGAACAAAGCTTTCTCTCCAGTCATGTGCCTTGAACATCCGCTGTCTAGGTACCATGACCTTTGTTTCTCTCTTGCCCTTAAGCACACCTGCATTTTTGGCCAATTCAGATTTAGGTACCCATATCTTCATGGGTCCTTTTGGGTTAGTTTTGGAGGTTTTACTTTTCCTCCCTTGTACCTTAGGGTGAATGCTGAGTGGCTTCTGATCATTCAATACTTTAGGTTTGACACCTTTTGGTATTGTTTTCTCAGAAGCAGTAGCTGCTTTGTTCTTCTGATCCTTTTGTTTTGGAATTTTAGATTCTGGTTTAATCAGATTCTGATGAACAGGTTCTGATCTTTTCAGAATTTTAATCTTTTGACTCTTAGGATCAGATTTTGTCATTACCTTGATCTTAAGATTCTCTGGCTTTGATGTGATCTTAGCCTGTGAACCTGAAGCTTCAGGTTTTGACTGAACAGCAGTTATAGCATTTGTACCTTCAGGCACAAAGGTGGATTTCAATCCATCCTTGATACAATCACAGTAGCTCTTGAGACTGTATTCTTTGGATTTCTCCTCAGAATATCCAATCCCTTTGCCTTTGTTCTTGTATGTGCTGTAGATCATAGAAGCAACTTTGCTTCTGTCTATTCCAGCCATAATAAAATCATCCAAGGCAATCTCATGTTTATTGCCTGAACCTTTATCACATTTTTCTTGTAGCTTCTGACAAAGACTCTTGAGTCTATCTTCATATGTTGTTGATATGAGGTTAAACCCTTTGAGTTCTTCTTCAGAAGCTTTCAGTTCCAATAGAGTTGATTTTTGTTGTTTCATCAAATCAACATATTTTTCTTTTAAATCTGTCAACTCATTGGTTCTGTGTTCAAACAGTGATAAAAGTTCTTTTAGAGAATCAACAAGTTCTTGTCTAGGGATTTTGGAATATACCTCATTTTCATCTTCTGAATCTGATTCAGCTTCTGATACTGCTTCTGATGATACTGTTGCCACTAACCCAACGGCTGCCTTAGCATCATCATCAGCTTCTTCTTTATCAGAACCAGATTCACTATCCAAATCTTCCCAGGTCGCCATCAAGCTCTTTTTGATTTGCTTTCTGAATTTACTGGAATTGAAGCTTGATTTCTTGGATTTGCCTTTAAACTTCTCCTTCTGAAGATCAGGGCAATCAGCAATGAAATGACCAGGCTTCTTACAATTGAAGCATCCCTTCTGATCTTCTTTCTTGGAGTTCTTGTAGCTACCTCTCTTGCTCAAAAATTTCTTCTGCTTCCTTGCCAGATACTCAAGCTTGTTGGACAGCATAGCCATTTTTACAGATTGATCTTCATCAGAATCTCCATCAGGTGATTCTTCTTCAGATTCACTGGCTTTGTAGGCTTTGGAAGATTTTGAGATCTTTCCTTTAGATGGTAAAGCAATGGATTTACTCTTCTTAGAGGTTTCATGCTCATTTAAACTCATTTCATGCACTTTGAGTGAGCTAACAAGATCTTCAACACTTAAAGTATTTAGATCCTTAGCTTCCTCAATAGCAGTTACTTTGGGTCTCCATCTTGAAGGTAAGCTTCTCAAAATCTTACTAACATGATCAGAAGCAACATAGCTTTTCTTCAGTATTTGCAATCCAGAAACTAAAGTTTGAAATCTTGAGTACATTTCTTCTATACTCTCATCATCTTTCATTCTGAAAAGTTCATACTGATGAACTAGCATCAAAGCTTTAGCCTCTTTTACTTTCTTGCTGCCTTCAAAGTTTGCACATAGAGAAGCAAACATAGCCTTCGCAGTAGATTTGTCACTCATTTTCATGTATTCGGTGCGAGGTATAGAAGCCACAATGATTCCTCTTATCTTGTGGTGTTTCTTATAAAGCTTCTTCTGAGCAGGAGTATGTATTCTTCTGTCTATAGCAGCTCCTTCTTCATCCAAATCCAGATCATCAACTCCATCTTCCAGTATATCCCATAGCTCTTCATCCAATCCCATGATAAAGCTGTACATATTAGTTTTCCACCATGAAAACTCTTCTGGATCTCCATTAAACTTTGGAGCTTTTCCAGAGTCTGTTTTCTTGTCAGCAGTATCATAGTCATGCTTGACACTTGTGTATTTTGTAGTAGCTGATTCCTCATCTCCAGACATGTTTTTCTAATAGATCTTGAACTGTAACACGGTTAAGTGCTGTGATAACAGAGCAAGCTCTGATACCAATTGAAGGTGAAAAACACAAGAAGGGGGGGTTGAATTGTGTTTTCTTTTTCTCTTAAAAAAGGATTCTTCTTCTGATAAAACTTCAGAAGCAGTTTGATTGCTTCTGATGAAATGATCAGAGTCAGATTGCAGCGGAAAAGAACAGAGCAGAGAAAAGAAAGACAAAGACACAGGCAGTTATCCTGGTTCCTTCCACAACACGGAAGTAGTCCAGTCCCCCTTGCACTTCCAAGGAGATTTCACTATAATCACAAAGATTACAACTTCTCAATACTTTCAAAGTATGAGACTTCACAAAACAATGCTCAAGCACACACGCAAGAGTCTTCCAATGCTCAAGCACTAAGCAAGAGACTTCTAATGCTCAAGCACGCAGGCAAGAGACTTCTAATCAAACAAAAATACAGAGAATTGAGTTTGAATTGAACACTTGATATACAATCAGTGGTGTTCACAATACAATACAGAAAAGACTCTAGACTTTGAATTTCTAAGATGTATCAAATCAGTGCAGAAATTCAGTGTGCTTTTTAGAATCAAATTGACAGAGTTTTGGCGCTTTTAAACTTATGTATCTCTATCTAAAATCTTCAAGTCTTCATTCCTTTATATAGAGGTGTGAAAGAGACGTTGAGATAATCAGCACGTCTAAAGAGTCGTTTGAAATCCTTTGATTATCCACCAGTGATCCTTTGCCTGATTTGGGTGTAGTCCTTTGAAGAATAAACTTCAAATTCATTCCCATCTTGAGTGTACAAATTCTGCAGGCATGGCTGTTGTTTTGTCTTGTAGCGTAGACAGAAAACAGAGTAGTGGAGGTAGTGGTTGTACACTTGTACTTTGTCAACTCTATTAACGAGAGACAAGAGCTCAGTGCTATCCATATATCCGTTGATACCTCCCTTTCAATTCTTTGTTCTTCTTTGATAAGACTGAATTGAGAATCAGCAACTTTGAATCTTCAGTTTGATTAAAGGATCAAAAGTAGCTTCTGGTGAAGATATTGCTTCTGATGAAAACTTTTGCTTCTGATGACTTTCTGCTTCTGATGACTTTCTGCTTCTGATGACGTCATCTCTTCAGGAGCAGTTTAGCTTCAGGAGAAGTTTTCTTCAGATGCTCAGAATTTCTTTTTTTCTTTCCATTGTTCTTCCAAGACCTATTGAAATAACTTGAGTAGCCTTTGGTCCTGTACACTTGAACAATTATTAGTAATAACCAATTGACAATTTTTAATACCTTGTTATCATCAAAACTTAATAAGGTTCATTGTGAAACACATTTTGTTCCAACAATGTCTGCTATGATGGTAAAGGAGTTTGAGTTGCTAGAACAGTTTAGAGACTTGAGTCTTGTCTGCGAGTTGTCACCTCAGAGTGTACAGTTGGGTATGCTGAAGATTAATAGTGATTTCTTGAACAGTATCAGAGAAGCACAACAAGTTGATGTCAAGTTTGTTGATTTAATGGTTGCTAGTAATCAAACTGAAGATGGTGACTTCAAGGTTGATGATCAAGGTGTCTTGAGGTTCAGAAGAATAATTTGTATTCCTGATAATGATGATTTGAAAAAGTTGATTTTGGAAGAAAGTCACAGAAGTAGCTTAAGTATTCATCCGGGAGCTACGAAGATGTATCATGATTTGAAGAAATTGTTTTGGTGGTCTGGGTTGAAATGTGATGTTGCTCAGTTTGATTATGCATGTTTGACTTGTCAGAAGTCTAAGGTTGAGCATCAGAAGCCTGCAGGGTTGTTGACACCGTTAGATGTGCCAGAGTGGAAGTGGGACAGCATTTCCATGGATTTTGTGACGAGTTTACCGAACACTCCGAGAGGGCACGATGCCATTTGGGTGGTTGTCGACAGGTTGACGAAGTCGGCACACTTTATTCCGATCAATATTAGTTATCCGGTAGCTCAGTTGGCAGAGATTTATATTCATAATATTGTGAAGTTACATGGAGTTCCATCGAGTATTGTGTCGGATAGAGATCCGAGGTTCACTTCAAGATTTTGGAAGAGTTTGCAAGATGCCTTGGTTCTAAGTTGAGGTTGAGTTCGGCTTATCATCCGCAGACAGATGGTCAGTCGGAGAGGACGATTCAATCATTAGAGGATTTGCTGAGAGTGTATGTACTTGAGCAAGGTGGAGCTTGGGACAGTCACCTACCGTTGATAGAGTTCACGTACAACAACAGTTACCATTCGAGTATTGGTATGGCACCGTTCGAAGCTTTGTATGGTCGGAGGTGCAGAACTCCTTTATGTTGGTTTAAGTCAGGAGAAAGTGTGGTGTTGGGACCGGATTTGGTTCATCAGACTACGGAGAAAGTCAAGATGATAAGAGAAAAGATGAAAGCATCACAGAGTCGACAGAAGAGTTACCATGACAAGCGTAGGAAGGCCCTTGAGTTTCAAGAGGGAGATCATGTGTTTCTGAGAGTTACTCCTATGACGGGTGTAGGACGTGCATTGAAGTCTAAGAAGTTGAGAGGCAAGGATATACCTCTAGTGAAGGTTGTTTGGCGTGGAGTAACCGGTGAAAGTTTGACTTGGGAGCTTGAGAGTAAGATGTGGGAGTCTTATCCTGAGTTGTTTGCTTGAGGTAATATTTCGAGGACGAAATTCTCTAAGTTGGGGAGAGTTGTAAGGCCCTAGTCATTATTTTATTTATTTATGATTTATTTAGAGTCTTTTATATGATGTTAAATAATTATTGTTGATATGTGGTGTGTATTATTTTATTATATGGTTTATTTTAATATTAATTAGAATAATGAGAGAATTATTATTATTTTGGAGGTTGGGGATTTAATTAGAAATTAATAGAATTAAGGGGGAGTTAAATGAAATAAAGGGGAGTTATGTATTGGGAATTAGGAAAAGAAATAGTCAGAAAGCAGTTTTACGTGCAAAACATACAAGTTTTGGGAGAAAAGGGAGAAGAGCCAAGTAGAGCCAAGTGAACCAGATTTTTGTGCATTTGTTCGTCTGAATTAAGGTGTAATTTTTGTGCATTTGTTAGTGAGTGAGAACCTTGATTTTTTAAATTGTTGTTATAAGGTGTAATTTGGTTAGTTTTGAGTGCCTGAATGTTTTTAGAGGCCTGGGACAATTTTTAGATTAAAAAGATGAATAGGGAGCTTAAAAATGAAGATTTAGTGAGAAAAATGTCAAAACTCCCGAGAGCACCCTTTTTCTCGTTTGCCTCGTACTCGCCACGGCGAGCAGCCTTTTTCCTGAGCTCACCATAGCGAACAGATGCACTCGCGAGGCGAGTTGCCCAGTATCTGAGCTGTTTGTTCTTCAAGTGAATAATAATGGATGAACTTGATGTATGAACATGATTATGATCATTTGTGAATTTTTTGGAATTGTTGGATTGATTATGATGATTTGTTGATGACTGTGATGTATGTTTACATTTAATTAAATCATACGTGTTGTTTAATTGTGGGGTTGTAAGTCATATATATATATATATATATATATATATATATATGCATTGTTAATTTGTATGTAGATATACACAAGTGGAGTCCATTGCATAATAGGATAGAGTGTCATATAGGATAGAGTCGTGTTGAGCCACATAGGTGAGGGCTTATGCCCTGATGAATGCTTTAACCATTCGAAATTCGGTGAGGGCTTCTGCCCTGTAAATTGGTACCACATGCATGTGCATAGTCGCATTATTGAGGAGTCTAGAGGTGTTGTCATGTAGTTGCATGAGTCGTTGTTGTTGGTTGAAGTTACCATTAATTGTTGATGTTGTTAATTATGAAATATATATATATATATATATATATATATATATATATATATATATATATATATATATATATTGAATAATTATTATTATGTTAGGGTGTTAGATTTAATTGATGAATTTTATATCTATTATTATTGTTGTGAATCTCACCCCTTCTGCTTGAAAATGTTGCCCTTCCTATGGGTAACTTGCAGGTGATCCTGAGTAGTAGGTGGTGGCTCAAGTCTCTAGGGCTCTGATACGTACGGGATGGGGATTACTTGTTTATTTTCATTCCTTATTCATCAATTTTTGGAAAATGCTGATTTAGCCCTTTTATTGATTGTTGAATTAATTCGATGAGGCTTTTATGCCAGGATTATTTAGTGGAGTATTAAACATGGATGTTGATGGTGTTATTTAATGAAAAACTTTCCGCTGCAATTTATTGATGTTAAATTAAATAGTTTTATATTCTATTTAAGAAATTTTGAAAAGCAGTGTGACATGCCCGTTGTTTGATGAACTCTGATTTATTATTTAATTGTTTGGGATAACGGGGTGTTACATGTGAGTTCTATTTTATGTGGGACCCCACACTCTATTTTTTCAATTCACACAACATTAGATTAAAGTATAATTACTTGGTGTTTAATCTTCCAATTTATTTTCCAACATCACACTAATGTTCCAACAATCCCCCACTTGAATTTAAAAAATGGTTTCAATAATAACGTCAAAACGTTTCTATAAGGTTGCTAATAAACAAAGGTGTTTCCTACAACTTGAACCTTTGCGTAGCAGATAATATTCCGATTTACAAGAGTTGCTTACAACATTGAACTCTATCTCATACATAGAACCCGCACACAAACCTTTTCATAAGGTATAATCTAAAAGCCCATGTGTTTTTGGCCCTACACGTCTATCCAAGTTTTAACGAACGCTCTAGGTATTCTGCCCCGAATACCATAGGAACCGGCCTTAATTCCACATTCGTATAGGTGAGTCTATCAAGAGTACTCATGTAGCTATGTACTCCACTCAACATAGAGTATAGATCTCATGAAGAGTTTCTATTATCTCATCCTCATGTCGCTGCAGGATTCGTGCTTTCTTAATTTTTGGCATAGCATGTTCTATCACTCATGACTTGTTATTACCCATTGAACCTATTTCTTGGGATCTCCAATCATGTAGGTTAGGTTACCATCACTTGTAACCTTTGGGCATTAGTCACATCCTATTGGATGTGTTTATGACTTTCTTTCTAGTAATTCCTTTCATCAAATGATTGACTAATTCTTTATCAGTACGTGCACGATATACTTTAACCGTTCCTTTTAGAGATCTCTAATTATTTTTTGTTCGTGCCTTAATTATCGTCTCTCACCATTGTGCTAACAATTCTCAATTTTGTAATAGCTGCAGACTATCACAATAAATTAACACTTCGGACAACGGTTTCACCCACTAAGGGTTCTTTAGCTAGCAAGCATCTTATCAATTTTGCAACTATAAGGCAAGTCAATCAAGTGTCATGTTTTGTTAGACTCTAGAAAATTCATTTCATCGTTTATTGCTTCTTGCCATAATTCAACATCCATTAAGGATATAACTTTTTTAAGGCTTAATGGATCTTCTTCCAATGTATAAACCGATTGAATAACCGAGGAAGCATGGTGAGAACGTTAATTCACAAGTCATAATCCTCAATTTCCTATCTCTAGGTTCCTATGTTGAATTAAACAAAATTACTATTTCAGGATTAAAAGCTAGGGTAGTAGTCATTCAATTCCTAAGATCAATTTATGTGATTGAAAGAAGCTAGGGTTAGTAGTCATACAAACAATCATAAGAAAAGCATTAAGCACAAATAATTCTGAATAAAGACTAGGTTTACATTGATGTCAAAGAGAGTTCTTAACAAATTACATGCTCACAAATCACAAAGATTCATCTCATGGCTTAATCAATCTAAGAGTTTAGCTACTCATAACTAAACAATCAAATACATAGAAATAATAGAACATACATAAATCAGAACCAACTATGAGTTGGGTGAGATCCACTGCATGTTCTTCAGCTTTCTGGTGCTGTCTATGCTCTGTTTAGGTCTCCAAAATCGCAACCTAAGCTTCTGATCGCATCTGGCTTTTATAGACATGCATAAAGGTACCGGTTGAGGAAGAACCTAATCAGTCGTCGCTAACCATGTTGATGTTTGTTTCAAATCACCTCCTCTCTTTATCGTTGTTGTCGAGAGGGCTGCTACCAAAGCTTCATCCCCAGGTATTCTTAATACCCTAATTCTTAATATTCTTGATAAATCAAACATGTCGTAGATCCGTTCATGTTCATGTTCAATGTTTTGCTTGCTTCCGCTATTGATTCATAATCGTTGAACATGTTTTATGAAATCTGTTTTTATTAAGACCTAAATTTCCAACAAAAGAAGCAATGTAGTGTTGAGATTATGATTCTTCGATCAAAGCACTATAAATAAGTAGATATTGTATAATTTGAAAAAAAAAACATCTATTTTGGCAAATTTAATAAATTCTAATTCTACTTTTTTAATTTTGAAATTATGTCATTTTAAATAATTCTTTAGAGTAAATTACACTCACCTTGTAATAATAAAATTCAATAAATTACTCCCTGCGTCCCAAATTGTATGTTGCTTTAGGAGAAAAAATTTGTCCTAAATTATATGTCACTTTACAATACTCATGCAACATTAATGTTACTTTTCCAATTATAACCTTAATTATTTATTACTCCATCTTCTTTCATTTATTTTTCCCATATTATTTATTAAGGACAGTTTTGTAAAACAGCTCATAATATCTATTTTCCACAATATTAATTTCATTTCTTAATATGTGTGAAATACCCAAAACGTCGTACAATTTGGGACGGAGGGAGTAAGATTTTATTTGATTGTTGGTTACATTTTCTTACTTTAATATGTCATAAATGGTGTAATTAAAAAAATGTTTGCCATAAATGGTGATTTGACTTTGATTGTTTCAACCTTGTATTGCCACATGTAACATTTCCTTTGTATTGGATTTTGATATGTCATGTGTATTGGACTTTGATTGTTAAATGTTTTAGTTTGCGTAAAATGATAAATGAGCAAGAATTGTATGATCGTATGGATTTTGAGATCACACAATCAGGGGCGGAGCCAGCCCTTGCACCTACAATCTTATGTTTTCTTGTTTTGAACCTCCTGAAAAATTAGTGTTGCACCTTGAGTTTCTCTCTCACACACACTGTCAATAGAAAAACGAGAAAGCAAAAACAAAAGAAGATGGAAGGATTGAAGTAGTTGCTGAAAAAGAGAAACAAAAGGGCATGACAAAGAAGAAGAAGAAGGTGCAGCGTCTGGTTTTGTGAACAAACCATATTAGAATTGTTGTGTATGCTAATATGGGCTTGGGTCTTGGGCCACATAGCATACTCTTGGATTAGGGGCTTTTGACTTGCTTTTAACACATATAGATGAATTCGAGTACTTTGGACACTTTAGGTAAAAGGATAAAAAGTTGAAAAAGTTTTGCAACTACACATTCATCTATGTGTGTAATTTATTTAAGGCTTTATTTAGCAAATAATAGTTTTTAGGTGTGTTTCTTTCAAAAAAAAAAAAAGTTTTTAGGTGTGTTATCTCTAAAAATTTGACCAAAAATGGTTTTTTACTTTTTTTTTTATAGTAAAAGATGAATTTTACAATAATAAAAATTAGTGGAGAACGAAAATAATATTTTTTTAAAATTATTAAAATTAGTATGATTCTTTATTGGACCGAATCCACATCAAACATTTACATTATTTCTCTATTGCATCCCCTGAACCAGGGTCTTGGATACGCCACTGCACACAATGTACAATCATATAGCACTATTGATGCTACAATTTGGAAGCTGATTAAAACTATTGAAAAACGATAAATTCGTGATGGTGCATGAATTTTTTGTGTATAAATGAGTAATTTTTGTTTTGAAAGACGATTGATTTGGGTTTGTTTTATTTGACCAAACTTTGATTTGATTGCAATTTAATGCGTGCGATTTTTTAGCTATTGTATTTAATTTATTTGACCAACCTTTATTCTTCATAAAGTAAAAACGTATACTTTTGGTTGAAATTAAATGGTATGTTACACACAATTTTTTTTTTAGACTCTGAAAGCCAAGACTTAAAGCATAAAAAAAATGTCAAAACAATAAATGAGAAAATCATTAATTGTATAATGCACAATATCATGCTACGTGTACTTTTGAATACGGAGTATTCATTTGTATATATTGTAGATGACATGATCCACCTCATTAGAGAAACTTTATGACTTATATATAATTCATTGTTAAATGTTTTTTTTAAGGGTTGTTATATGTTTCGTTCGTTGAAAAACACACGTTCCTTTGAATCAAGACATGCATGAGATGGGAAATCTTATTAAGAGAATCTAGTGACACTGTAATAGATAATATTATTGCAAAACATATGGAAAAACGATAAATGAGCTAGAATTGTATGATCGTACGGATTTTGAGATCACACAATCAACAATTATATAGCCCCATTGATGCTACAATTTGGGAGCTGATTAAAACTATTGAAAAACGATAAACTCGTGATGGTGCATGAAAAAAAAAACAATATTCTGTATAAATGAGCCATTTTTGTTTTGAAAGAGATTTGGGTTTACTTTATTTGACCAAACTTTGATTTGATTTCGATTTAATGCGTGCGTTTTTTACACTATTGCATTTAATTTATTTGACCAACCTTTGTTCTTAAGGTAAAACACGTATACTTTTGGTTGAAATTAAATGGTGTTACAGACACCATTGTTTTTTAGGCTCTGAAAACCAAGACTCAAACCATAAAAAAAAGTCAAAACAATTAATGACGTGATCAAGTTGCCTGAGTAAAATTTGGGAAAATCATTAATTGTATAATATACAATTCTCTCCCACATGTACTTTTGAATAGAGGACGATTCATTTGTTTATATCGTAGACTGTAGATATATATTTATTTAAAACATATTAAATAGTGCAATTTGGTCGAAAACCAAGACTTAAACCATAAAAAAAAAAAGTCAAAGCAATTAATGACGTGATCAAGTTGCCTGAGTAAAATTTGGAAAAATCATTAATTGTATAATACTCCCTCCGGTCCTTATTATAAGAAAAAGTTGACTTTTTAGGTTCATAAAATAATTAATGTATCTTATTGTAAATATAGACTACATACATCACTTACACATGTACTTTTGAATAGAGGACGATTCATTTCCTCATAATATATTCTAAATCAACTTTACTATTCTCTCCCACCAAAACTTCAAAATGTTGGCAAAATCCTATGTTGTTCTCTTCCTTGTTATTCTATTCGTTCTTTGTAATGGTTCATTCGATGCCAAGCATCAAGAAAACCAAACCATGAATAATATCCAAAGCAACCTTAAAACTAACATTAGCCTTAAAAGTGCAATGCCTCTGAATGCAAAATGGGTGAACTTTGATTGTGGAGAAGTTGGAAGATTTGTACTACCTTCAGAGAAAGCTCACTACATCACGTGGATTCCCATTGATCAGGATTTGTCATGTCATGTGAATTGGGGTCATTCAGAGGCCACCGTCACTGTATTTGATGCCAAGATAGACCATGGCCATTTGGTTGTTAATTGGCTCATAAGGCCAGATGGTTTTTATCATAGTTTGGACAATTTTTTTTGGGACAAAAGGGCTAGTTGGGAACATTGAAGACAATAATGTCGTTAATTATTGTTCAAAAAAAATAATGTCGTTAATTCCGTTGACAAAATAAATAAATAATTTACCATTATTATTTTATTGTAATCCAAAATCATTCTCTTATCCTACTTTTTGGTTAGGTCATTTATCCAATTCATATTTGAGAGTTTACAAGTTTTACATTTTCTATACTGCAAAAGAAATGCAACATTCATATTTATGATCTACTTAACTATATAGAACAATTGTTGTCTGTTTTTTTGACTATTTTGCCCTTAGGAGGGTATTTTGGTAAATTAGTAAATCATGCCTTTCACCTTTATATATATGTAGTTGTACTATTTCAATTCATTTGTTCCCACTACTTCATCACTTCATTCATATTGTTCACTTGAGTCCGGTTCCCTTTCCTCTCACCATACCTTTCTGTGTCCGGTTCATTGTTCTTAGGTTTTGTG
The DNA here is from genome assembly GCF_003473485.1 of Medicago truncatula. Classification (NCBI taxonomy): domain Eukaryota; kingdom Viridiplantae; phylum Streptophyta; class Magnoliopsida; order Fabales; family Fabaceae; genus Medicago; species Medicago truncatula. The sequence continues at coordinate 13,033,510 of NC_053048.1, forward strand.
TGTTTTTTTTTCGTTTTTTTTGCTTTGGTTTTGTTCTAAGCCTGTTTTTCATCTTCTTCTTCAGGTTTCTTTGCCATCAAGCATAAAGGTTTGTGTTTTGTTTTTAATTGCTCTTTGTGTTTTGTTTTGAATTGCTTTGCATGTCCTTTTTCTATTAGATTATTTTAATTTTTCTGTGTTTTTGTTCTGTTTTTTTAATGGTTGTTGATGTCTTTGCTTTTGATTGTAGTTTCATATTTTTTTCAGTATAGTTTTCTTCTCTTTCCTGCGGTTTGTTCTTATGCAAGTAGAAAGCTTTGTGAGTTTGGTTTGATCATCATGCATGTTGTTCCTTTGTGTTATGTTTTCGGTTTTTTGTTGTTTTTGGTTTGTACTGATTATGTTTCTCAACTTCTTCTGCAGGTTTCTTGGTTGTCAAGCATAAGGGTTTGTGATTCTTGGAGTTGATGTTGTTTATGGCAATTACTTCTTGATATTTTGTTTTGTTTTTGTGTGATTTTGCTCTCTTTGTGTTGTTTTGTTTTTTTAATGAGTGTTGGGTAATGTTTTTTAAAATTGACTTATATGTTTTTGGGTTCTTTTTAATTTGATTTTGGTTGCATGTTTGAGACAATTGCAAAATGTTGAGACAAATGCAATAAGCTGTGATTAAGTTGCAAATAAACAGATTATAAGCCATTTGAATCAGTGTTTGTGATCAATTGATGTTAAAGATGGCCATGGATATCATTTGCTTGATCACCAAGTAATTTTAAGAACCTGGTTGCTGTTTGTGTTATATTTGTTTGCTATTGAATCATGATTTTGTTATTTCTTTTTTAAACCAGTGAGATTTTTGCTAACTTCTTTGGAATACTGAACTGATTCCATGAGGTGTAGGACTCATAAATATGGTTGCGTGCGAAATTTGAGTGACAATGACCTTTGGTTCTGACATCATTGCATCAATCCATAAAATAAGTTTGCATACATTGATTTGATTCCTGCTTAAAAATTTGCATTTCAAGATGATAGTTTTTTATTTTAAATTCTGTATGATAAGGATTCTAAATGTTGTGTCGAAGGTGTGAAAAACTGATATAGACTTCTGATACAAAATTTGGAATGGAATGATGGATGTTTTCAATGTAGCTAATCTCCAATGTAAAAGCTTGATTTAGAAAATTAAAGGTTGGGTCTGAACCAACGCTGGAACTGTAATTTTTGGAATATTTAACTGATTCCATCAGGTGTAGGGATAGACAAATTGCTGGTATAAACCTACTAAATTTTTGCTTAAATTTTTTTGGAATGGACTTCTTGGAATAGACTTCTGATACAAATTTTTGCTTAAAAATTTGCTGCTATAGTCTTGGTTTACTTTCTTGGATATATTGAACTGATTGTTATCTGAAAATTTGCTGAAAATCTTAAGTTCTTGTGATTTGGTTGGTGACTTTGAGAGATAGTGTTTGTCTGAGAATAAAGTTATAATGATGGTGTTTGATACAATATTTGGGTGAAGGATAGTCTCTATTTTGTTTCAATTTCCAAACAAGTTTATCCATTTGTAGTCTATAAAATAAGGATCTTTCATTTTTTAAGTAAGTTAACTATAATGATGACATTGGATCACTTTGGTTGCATAAAATTGATTGATTAGAATTGTTAAAATCTGATGCTTGAAAATTTGCTGGTGTAGTGTTGGTTTACTTTCTTGGATACATTGTATTGAGCTGATTGTTACCTGAAAAATTTGCTGAAAATCTTTAGTTTTTGTGATCTGATTGGTGACTTTGAGAGCAAGTAACTGATTGCCCTTCTCTGTAATGCGTTGTTTTCGATTTTTGGTTAGCTTTTGCATTAGCATCAGATTGATTGAGGTGATTCTTACTTGAAAGTTTGTTGATATGGTGTTGGTTAACTTTCTTTTATACGTTGAGGTTATTCTTGGTTGAAAATTTGCTAAGTGTGTTACCGCAGGACCTGTTGGTTCATATGCTTATTGTTTTGACATTTTAATGAATGTGTGATTTCCATTTTTGTTGTATCTGTTTTGCTGTATTTTTGTACAGAGTTCTTGTCTTTATATTAAGTCTAGCTTCCATATTATGAGTGTGTCTTTGGGTATATAGTATATTGTTAGCTCAGTCCTAAATGTTCTGATTTTGTCATGCCAAGTACCATTTTGTGCCATCTCTTGGAAAATTTATGCATATACTGTAATGTAATCCAAGTGTAAGTACAAACTGAAAGGTTCTCTTTGCAGAAAATAAGAGAAAACCAGAGCTCACCAAAATCATTGTCGCCTCTTCTGGTTTTATGAAAGCCAATGAAGTTGCTCAGAAAGCTTTTTATGGCATAAGACGTGGCAGTTTTATCATTTCTTGCAATTTGGAGGGTATTACGTTATCCCTAGCAACTTCAGGTTTATCCCCTCAGAGGTCATTCTTAATGGCATTTGTTGAGGTTATTGCTGCTGGAATAATGTGTATTGCAGCACTGTCTCCAGTGGAACTGGTATGGAAGTATAGAGAAGTGGCACAAGCAAAGGAAGTGTAAGTGTCTGTTTAATTTTTAAAAACATGTTTTGTTTTCATTTTCTAAAATTTGTTGTCAGTTTAAGTTGATAAAAATAAGATGGAAGACTCCTGTAATTGTAATGAATAATCAGGCTGGTTATAGATAGGGTAGTAAATATCCAGTTTGCTTTGCTCCCTTATTTTTATAGGGTGTATCAATTTGGTCCCCTGCTTTTATAAAATGTCACGTCAGTCCCTCACTTAGTTGTCACTGGAGTTTACATACAGAGTATCAAGTTGTCCCTGAAATTTCATATTCTTGGTTCATGAAATTATATACTTAGGGTCTATGAAATCCAAGTGATGAGCAAATACATGACAAATGAACTAATTTGACAAACTTTCTGCAAAGTGAGAGACCAGCTTAACATTTTATGATAGTAGGAAACTGAATTCAGTTAATTATTCAAATAACTCCATCTTTCAGAACCAGGTAAATTTTAAAATATCAGTTTGAAACGATGAAATTATTTAAGATACATACCTCTTCAAATTCCAATATTCAAGTTCAAATATTGATATGTTACATACCTCTTCTTGGGATTCACCACACTGACAAAGAAATCCCTCTCTGCCAGGTTTCTACAATGATTTGGAATCATAGTTAAGCATAAAAAATCATGAGCGATGAGTTTCTCCCACAATTTTGATTTAAGCTTGATCTGTGGGTTTGTTGTGTTTTACACGGTAATTACTTGCTATAATTTGGTTGTTACCTTTTCAGGTCAGTTAATGGTGCTCTTGCTTAACTGAAATTGCCAGATTGTGACTACCAATGGATACTCAAGCGCGGAAAATTCTGCACGATGTAAGTAGAAACCTCGATTTCGCGACTTTTATGAACTGTGGTTTAGTTTGGTCGCCGTGACTTTTGTTTTGTTTGATTAGGTTTATTCATCGCTGTTAATTTCTCATTTAAATATTGTATTGATGATTTTTGGTTTATTCTGTTACAAATGCACTCTGAGTACTCATAATAATTGTATGCAAGTATTAGCAACAAAGACTGTGTATACTTTTTTAGCGTCATTGTCTTAATCTTGAACATTAAAGGCTAGGATTAATTATATTTTTAGTTGCAGTGTTTCTATATTTCTGATGCAGTTCATGTGAATTTAGGTTATAAAACATAAAAATCTTTTTAAAACAAAATCATAAAGATGATAAATTAATTCAAGGCCTTACATTAAGATGATATTAGCTTTTGAAATTACAAAAAGAAACTTATAGTAATTTCACTTACCCTTTTCTTGGCAGGTGCTTGATGAAATTGGTGTGGATGTTGCCTCAGGTAGGAATAAGCTTTTATTAATCTCTGCACTTATATCAACTGACAGTGCTTTTGGTCAAGCTAATTTGTATTTTATTTGTACTCTTTTGGCAGTTATCAGCAGCTCCCAAAGGGGGAATCGCAACAAAGAATACTGAAAATGTCGGCAGGTATCTTCCGTGTAACTCTTTCCGTATTCTCTAAAAACAAAACGAAAGATAAGAGAAGGGAATATATACACTTCTGTATAGCTTTCTCTAATAACTCTAAAAACAAAGTAAAGTATGATGCTTTTGTGGTGGTTTGAAGTAACTCCAATCACCAAGTTTGCATATGTTGTTTTTAGTATGTACTGCTCCCTTTTCCTTTTTGACTTATTTTAAACTATAATTTCATATGTTGATGCTATCATTTTAAATTAACCATTCCTTCAACAAAATAATCGGAAGTAGCACAGTGAAGTTTGAAATATGGTTGAAGCAGTTTCGATTGTGTAAGTGCATGCGAATTAGTTTCCATTGTCTCAGGAATTCTGTCATTGTGAGGTTTTGCGGAATTGAGGATTGGTGTTTCTAGGCTGTATTCAATGTAATTCGACACATTTAATGGCAAGCGTGTTACCTTTGTGGGATGAGAATAGTTTATTTTGGTCCAAGTTCTGTTTAGATAAACAGATGTAGTGAAATTGGCAATTTAGAATTTGATGAATCAGATCTGAATATATTTTGTCATTGTTTTGCCCTTGATTTTACCAATAAACCATGTCATGTGTGTGTGGATTTAACAAGAGCATTTTGAAAGGAAAAAAAAAATCTTAAAATCATGATTCTTTCAAGTTGGATTAGGTTCATTTTCTTTAATATAATGTATGTTAGGATAACTTTATACTTAAATGTCATTAGGTTTTGAAAGAAACATATTTCTTTGGTGTCATCATTAGGTTTTGAAAGAAACATGTTTCTTTGGTGTTAGGATTGCAAATCTACTTGCTTATACATTATTTTGTCCTCTCTTTATTGCAACAGGAATCTCTCTCTGCTTATGCTAAAAATGATTTGGATCTGGCTGGGAACTGCACTCCTGCAAATGTGTTAACAATGTATAATTTGTATAATATTTCGATGACTATGTGTTGAAATTATGGTTTGGATATAGTAATCCAACCCTTTTTTTGATAATCAAACTTAAATAGGTTTTTGACTATATCGCAGCATCTATATTTTGGCTGCAGTACACTATCTATACAATAACAATGGTTGCTACGTTAGTTACTATGTAATACACGTTCCATGATTTTCAGTTTAGACAACCTTCATTTTCATATTTGAGAAGGACAACAATGTTCCATGATTTCGACAATACTCCTTTAGAAACAAATTTTGGAAGAACACGTAATTCAACCCGAGAATAGCAATGTTATGTAATTTGAACATCTCTCTAGAGCAATTTTTTTAAAATACGTAATTCAACCCGTGCGAAGAACATTGTTGATCCTAAAAAAGAAGAACATCTTATGTAGAACAACTTTTTATATGCACATAAGGATGCGCGTTGTATATTAGTGATTCACAATATTGCACATCAGGTGAGTTAATTCATGTTTTTATTTATTTAATTTTTTTTTTGGGGTGTTGCTAGGCAATAGCATCTATAATTGTATACTTTGATCAATACTCTTTCCCTTTTGAGAAAAAACACTTCCCAGAGCATTGCCCTCCCAAAGTCACGTCTTCTTCGACAAAATATAACCTCATTAGTCCTTTTGAGAAGAAAAAAAACACTCCCTAAAGGCACTCTTAAACTCCGAAAAAGACCCTAGGTAGAATTTATTTTGAAGTTCATAACCATTTAAAATATAACCTCATTAGTCCTTTTACATTGAATTGGATAATTTGAACACTTTTAATTGGTTGCGCATGTACATGCATTTCAAAGATGCTCATATATGCTACTGAACAATATGAGAAGTGATTTTGCCTTTGATTTGTGATGACACAATTATAATGAATAATGTTTAGTTGAATGTAACTTCTACCTACACAAGGAATTTGTGACGGGTTCAAGAATAACCAAGGCAAGTATTCACATAAATAATTAGTTATCAATTATCACAACAGGGACTTGCTTTTTCGTTTGATTTTTGTGCATCATATCTGATTTCTTGCTTTCCTAGGAGTCCTATTTGTTCAAATATAAGTAGTTTCAATCAAAATTTAGGTGTCACTATATTGTTGTTGCTTGCTTTTTCATTAATTATAGTCAATTGTTGCTCAACAATGAGTGGTTGTGGTTATGGTATCTTTGCAGATATTAAAATGGCTTGGGAAAGATTTTGGAATCAAAATTCTTGACAAAGTTCGGTTTAAGATGAATCATCAGAAGTCAAAGGAACACTTGATTTTTGAAGATGGGGTGCGAAAAAAATAAAGCAGCAAAGGCTAGATTTCTTAGAAAAAATGTTCTTAAAGTTAAGAAAACAAGAAGGTTGAAAACAATGTCAAAAGAAAATGCTCCAATCTCATGTAAATGTTATATTTTATTTTTATTTTTTTTTATGAATATGAAGTTTGCATTTTCACTCATATTCTAATCTTTTGGAAATTGTATTTTGGCATGTATATTTTGTATAATATTTCAATGATAACTTCACTTCGTGGTGATAATAACCAACTTCGAAATAATACTAACATGATCACAACTTCTACAGCTGCATTGCCTAACAAACCATTAATATATACTGCTGTGAATTCTAAGGTGAATCAGGAAATAGAAGAAAGTAATGTTACCTCACCTAAAGTCTCATAGATTCAAATCTCTACTCCTCCGCCGAGTAACCAAGCAATGCAAGAATCAATCCACAACAGGAAGAAATGGATAAATGATGAGGAGAACTCTTCAAAAGTGGTGAAAGGATTTCGTAAGCTTATTTTCTTTGGAAGAAGGAGTTGAAGAACCTTTGTGGATTGATACTTTTTCACAGAGAGGTTCACATGAACTTATGAATTGTTCATGGAAGTTATGAGTTCTCTTTATCCATGCTTTTGGTTATTCAATATTTCAAAAGAGAGTTTACTTTATCCATTATTAGCTCAATAGAAAGTGTTTAGCAAATTGAATTATTTGTTGTTATTGAACATGCTCATTCATGTGACATGATAGTCATGTGGAAGATTGTAGATAGTTTCTAACTTCTCAGACCTTATAAGAATAATATAGGTTACTAAATCCTTTTATGAAATTGCAAGAAACCTTCATACAAATTGTTATCAGCTTTTTAATGTTTAATACACCTTATTTTGGTTCAAAATAGGTTGCTATTCTATCACATCTAATCAAATCTCAACTTTTATAATTGATTAACGAAACTGTTAAAAAGTTTGAGAGAGACTCAATGTAGTCCGTTTTTTTTTTTGCCTAAATTCCAACAAAAATAAGTTTAAATAAATTTTTAATTCCTTAGCAAATTTATTTCTATACCCTTTACCCTTTCTTATTTTTTATCAATCATGGCAATCTCACAAATATTAATCTCTATTCAATATATCACCAAGAAAATTTCAAAAAGAGTTCGGAAAGAAAAGTGCAAGAGAGATACACTCAAAAAGACCAAACCTAGCTCTGCTAAGGCGAATTCAAAGATGGAAGTTGTAGATGAACGACACTTTGAAAAGAATGTGGTTGAATGAATGACTAAGGAAGACAAGCTGTAAGTCATGGTATATTATCTTCACCTTAAAATAACTTATACTGCCATCAATTTATACATGATATCTAATTAATATTACAATTCGTTTTCGACTTAGCATTTTCCCAATGAGATATCAAGGGCGGTTCTAAAGGGAGAACGGAAAACGACACTCATTGATGACCAAACTCAAACGAGGTATAGGTGTCGCTTGATTACCGCGGAGAGAGCAAATCATGAAAACTACTTGGGTGGTCAATGGTTCAACTTTTGTCGAGAACGTGTGTTAGAGGTAGGTGGTAAACTAATCTTAAATCTTGAACAACCATCTAAAAACATGTATGTTCAAGTTGTTCCCAAATAGATCTTCGTTGTTCAATATCCACCACATTGACAAATCGCCTTAACTCTAATCCAAAACTATCTTGATGTGGGGATATTGTTTCTTTCGTTCATTTTGTGTGCTGTGAATATTTGTGTTGATCCCTTTTTCGTAACTCTATGACAGTAGCACTTGCTTTTATAATTTGGGCTAATATGTAATCGTAATTTGCACATTTTTTGTTCCTTCGGTGGTTCCAATTAATTTCATCTTAATCTTATGATGTTTTCGTGGTCTCATGAACAAAATATATGTTTTTTTTTTCTTCATAAATAAGACTTGGTAAGGCTTTCATAAATATTTTGATAAATATTTTTAATGTTTGTGCAATTTTTCTTAATTTCCTCATTTTTCCTTTGGAACAATTTTTTTACAAGATACGTTATTCAACCCGTGCGAAGCACGGGTTTGTAACTAGTTTATGATAAAATACAATTCTCTCCTCATTGGATTTTGCTCTTCTCACTTTTAAAATTGCTTATTTACACCTGATTTTTTTTTTTTTTAACAAGATTTACACCTGAAAATTACCCTATTAAACTTAGTGACAGTTAACTGCTGCACGTTACCAGCGGTAGTTAACTGCCGCTGCGTTATGGTTTACACTAGAACAGCAGCAACAGTTCTGCTTTTGTTTCAAAATAAAAAAAGAAAATCAAATTTCTTCATCCCACAAGGAAATTTCTTCAACTTGTACTCCAACTAGAACTTTCAAGTAAGTGTTTATGATCTTTTTAGATTCAAGTTTTTTTTTTTTAAATGTTAATGTTTTTTCTTTAATGTTATGAAATGTTACTTTTAGGGTTGATGAAATTGTAAGTTTTTTCTGTAGTTAATGATCAAATACTTAGAAATGGACTGTGAATGTTGATTATGATAGTTTGAGTGCAATGTGGTAGTTTAGATTGAAATAACACAATGATTCCATAATGTAGAGATTGGACTCCAAGTGTTTGATAAAATGTCTTAATGAAAAATTGATTGATTTTTCATTGTTTTATGTTATGTAGATATGTTTGATAGACCAAACTGGTAGAGACATGGCAAGGAGACAATGATGAACAGTGCCTGTAGAGAGAGGGTGGCACATAAACCTATGACTAGGAGGGAGAGGGGCACAAAAGAGGCATGGATGGGACCTCACAGATTGGTGTGTCGCAGGTAGTGGACCCTGGCCAGGACTAGTACTACCAGGCTGCTCATGAGCAGTACATGCCTCCTGAGGAGCAGTATGACTAGCCTCAATAGTTTAAGGAGCCACACCACGAGGAGGAGGCTGAGGCTGAGCAGCATGGGGCACTAGAAGCTCTACCCGTACCTGATTCTTTTCCTATGGCCCCTTCTCACTTGTCATTTATATCGCCGTTTGCTGCGCATGTCCCTTGCAAGCTTTGGAGCGACATTGAAGTAAGTCTCGTTGTTTGTTTTTAATGATTGAAATGTTTAATTTAATTATTATATTTTTAACGGTTCAAATGTTATATTGAAATGTTTATTTATTAATTATTCAAATGTTAATATTTTTAATGATTTGCTGTTTGTTTTCTTTTTTGTATTTCAGTTTCAGAAGACACATTATGTAAAGGCTATATCACATGGGAGAAAGATTAAGGCTGGCCAGTCTGAAGTGGCGATAGAGACCTCTGACATGTTCTAGACTAGACTTAATGCATTCGGTCTTGCCCCACTACTTTAGATCGGGTTTGCTAGCATCAATAATGCACTTATGATTGCATCGTGTAAGAGGTGGCATAAGGAGACCAACAACTTCCATCTACATGTTGGGGAGATGACCTTCACACTCGATAATGTCGTGTGTCTTCTACACATCCCCATCAAAGGGAAGCTGATTAGACATGCTGACCAGATTACTTATGAGTACAGTGTTCAACTAGTGACAAATTTATTGGGTGTATCTGAGGACGAGGAGATTGCTCAGACATACGCACAATGGGGTGCTATATTGGTATTCCATGACTAAAGAAGTTGTACGAGAAGTACTTTAGTCGGGCCAATGACTTGGAGGAGCCGACTGATTACAAGAAGGAGACCGAGAGAGACCTCACATGGGAATATTGCTTGAGGGATTTCATGTTGTTCTTGGTCGGATGCATCATTCTCTCCTACAAGAGCAACATAAACATTAAGGTGGTATGTATTATAGGGATGCGAAACTTTAGGAGGGCGCATGAGTGGTTATGGGGTGGGATGGGATTTCGTAATCTTTACCACCAGCTTTCTGAGGTTGTTGACCTTGAGAAGGGCTCCATTGGAAGATACTTGTCTTTATTCGAGGTACTAATTTAATTTGTTGTATATCATAATATAAATATGTTTTTATAAATGTATTTGTTTGTATTTGTAGGCATAGGCTCTGGAGCACTTCACCAGATTATATCCATGAGACATTAATCTGTAGTATGCCCCATAGTTCCCACGTGCCTACCGTTTTATTCCAAGAAGGGGCCACGACTCACCGAGTCACTATTGAGGCTTCCTAGATCGTTTGGCGGTGGATGATGTAATATTCAACCTTTACACTGATCACCAGGTTGTTGTGCCTTTAAAGGGTAATGCTGGTACACCGGCTGGATTATGTGAAACAAAGGGACAAAGTTTCATTACTTGCTGGAGTGGGTGAACAGGCAGTACAGGCGTGTCTAGGACATTCCGAGGCATCCAGACTCTGTGGATCCTCTTGATTCACCTCAGATATTCCATGCCTTCCAGGACTTCATGGTTCACGTTATACCGTAGGCTGAGCAAGCTACAGTGGTAGTGGATCCGTGGTGGACTATAGAGAAGCACATTTCATGGTTCTATCGTGTCTCTCATTCAGTGATGGCCCCACCAGTAGAGATTGTTGAGGTACCACCTCATAGGCTTCCTAATGAGGAGGAGCATACCTGAGACCGTCCCGACCCAATCCAGATCATACATAATGTCTCTATGTCCTTACATAGTAGGTGTTGGGTGATGATGATCCATGAAGGTGAGAAAAATAGAAGAAGTTTGGGTTGGGGGGGGGGGGGGTTGAATTTTTCAAAATTTTCTAAGTGTTTTAGCACAGATCAAAGTCTAAAGTTGTTCAGACTCTGATAGCAGCGAACATATATATATATATATATATATATATATATATATATATATATATAGAGAGAGAGAGAGAGAGAGAGAGAGAGAGAGAGAGAGAGAGAGAAAGACAGAGAGAGAGAGAGAGAGAGAGAGCAGACACAAAGTAATTATACAGGTTTCTCCTACAATCCAAGAGTAGTCAAGCCCCCTTGCACTTCAAAGTGATTTTCACTATAATCACTAATGATTACAAATGCTCAAGGACACAACCAAGAGACTTCCTATGCTCAAGCACACAAAAAAGAGACTTCCAAATGCTCAATCACACTTGAAAAGACTTCTTAGAGTTTACAGATAAAAGAGTTTTTCTTACAATTGACATACAATCAGGGGTGTAAATAATTACAAAATAGAACACACTTTATGGATTTATAATTTATAAGATATGAACTTCGTAAGAAATTTTGAAGTGTTTTATGCACTTTTGAATTTGACAGAGTAAGGGCATAATCAAATTTGCAGCGGAGTCTTGTTTTTTGTTCTTTGATCTATCCGATGAGAACGGATGAGTGGCAATGGTAGCGGATAATGCTCCGGCGTGATGGTAACTGTAACACCCTAATCCACATATTATTTTCTAATAAAAATACAATAATTAATTAAACATACAAGGGTGTCACACATCTTCTTTCAATTCAAAAATACTTTATTTAAATTAAAAACTTTGCAGCGGAATAAAATTTTCAAAACATCAAAGTAACTGCCACATCATTTATATCAACATCAAAACTGAATTCAAAGAAAATTCTGAAACAAAATCTAAAATAGAAAGAATCCCCAATCCCTAGTGTCACAAATCAGAGCATTGACTCGATAAAGACTCCCAAAAGCGATAGTAAACGAGTATGCTCGAAAGCCATCCTCAGAGACTCACTACTACTAAACTTCTTCCTGCAAATCTACACCACAAGGGCGTAGACGCCCCCCCTGCAACTAGAGGGTGAGAATATATCCAACACAAGAGATGCATAGCCACATGTATAGATTCAGATAAAAGAACACAACAACTACATTTAGACATGCATACATCACAGTCAGATAATATTCACATTTAATATAAATATTTATTTAATAAAAATCAATAGGCATCAATCGACATCTTATAATAACATATAAACGTCAACAACATTTAAGAATATCAAGTAGACATTTAGTAAAATACAAATCATCCACACATCATCATTATCATAACTCATTAGTTTCAAAACATTAAGGAATGCACATAACTCTCACAATATATCAACATTAACGCATACCACATATATCACATACACATAATATAAACCTACCATGAATCGTATGCAAATACACTTCGTTCCTAGACCTATATGCATCCTAGTATCAGTTTCTAATCAACATTTGTATGTCAGAGTTGTATTACTGAACATACATACAACATTCGTCATTTAACATGGACCTAAATATGATATGATGCATGAGGTGAGACTCTTTAAATACTACATATAGCACATCATCAACAAACAACATAATTTCATCTGTTAGACTCATCATTTACGTCATCATCAACATTATTCAACATCATGGTTTCTTCATTACTCAACATCGTCATTACTCAACATTGTCATTTCTCAGCATTGTCATTTATCAACATTGTAATTAAAACCTAAACTCAACACTGGATCCCCTTATTTACTATATTGTGATAACTCAACATCATGGTTTCTTCATTACTCCACATCGTCATTACTCAACATTGTCATTTCTCAACATTGTAATGAAAACCTAGAAAGTCTGATTTTTTCTGTGTGACCTTTGATAGGTCTGCTAGCTTATGTCCTTGTTAGGTGTAACGCCCACTTTCGTTTAATCGTTTATTTAATCGAGTTTAGGTGATTATATTATAATTATATAATATATGTATGATTTTGATATGTTTTGATAAATTGTGGTGATTTTGGTGATTTGATTGATGACGTGTTACAATTGGTATCAGAGCAGGTCGGTCCGTCCGGTCAATTAGAGAGTCGTGTCGAGTCTTAGTAATATTTATATTACTATCTTATGTTGTTGTTGCTACTTTTGTAGAATATCAGAAATGGCTGGAAGGAACGATGCTGCGTTAGCTGCTGCTCTACAAGCTGTTGCCCAAGCTGTGGGACAACAACCTAATGTGAATGCTGGTGCGAATGCTGAAGCTAGGATGTTGGAGACGTTCATGAAGAAGAACCCTCCGACTTTCAGAGGACGTTATGACCCTGATGGAGCCCAGACGTGGCTTAAGGAGATTGAGAGGATTTTCCGGGTTATGCAGTGCACGGAGGATCAGAAAGTGCGGTTTGGTACTCATCAGCTGGCCGAGGAAGCTGATGACTGGTGGGTTGCTATTCTGCCTACCCTCGAGCAGGAAGGAGCTGTTGTGACTTGGGCTGTTTTCAGGAGAGAGTTCCTGAGAAGATACTTTCCGGAAGATGTTCGCGGGAAGAAGGAGATCGAGTTCCTTGAGCTGAAGCAAGGAAACATGTCTGTGACAGAGTATGCTGCCAAGTTCGTGGAGCTGGCTAAGTTCTATCCGCACTATACTGCAGAGAATGCTGAGTTCTCGAGATGTATCAAGTTCGAGAATGGTCTGAGGCCCGACATCAAGAGGGCGATTGGATACCAACAGCTGAGAGTTTTTCAGGATTTGGTTAATAGCTGCAGGATCTATGAGGAGGATGCCAAGGCTCACTACAAGGTAGTGAATGAAAGGAAGGGCAAGGGACAGCAGAGTCGTCCTAAGCCGTACAGTGCCCCCGCTGACAAAGGTAAACAGAAGATGGTCGATGTTAGGCGGCCTAAGAAGAAGGATGCTGCAGAGATTGTGTGTTTCAATTGTGGTGAGAAAGGCCACAAAAGCAACGTCTGCCCGGAGGAAATCAAGAAGTGTGTTCGGTGTGGCAAGAAAGGTCATGTTGTAGCTGATTGCAATCGTACAGACATTGTGTGCTTTAATTGCAATGGAGAGGGTCACATTAGTTCACAGTGTACTCAGCCTAAGAGGGCGCCGACTACTGGTAGGGTCTTTGCTTTGACTGGGACTCAGACAGAGAATGAGGATCGTTTGATCAGAGGTACTTGCTATATTAATAATACTCCTTTAGTTGCTATTATTGATACTGGTGCTACGCATTGTTTTATTGCTTTCGATTGTGTTTCTGCCTTGGGTCTTGATTTGTCTGATATGAATGGAGAGATGGTTGTCGAAACTCCAGCTAAGGGTTCGGTGACTACTTCTCTCGTATGTTTGAAATGTCCTTTGTCTATGTTTGGTCGCGATTTTGAAATGGATTTAGTTTGTCTACCTTTGAGTGGTATGGATGTGATTTTGGGTATGAACTGGTTAGAGTACAACCACGTTCTTATTAATTGTTTTAGCAAGTCAGTACATTTCTCTTCCGTCGAAGAGGAAAGTGGTGCAGAGTTTTTATCTACTAAGCAGCTGAAGCAACTGGAACGTGATGGTATCTTGATGTTTTCGTTAATGGCTACCTTATCTATTGAGAATCAAACAGTGATTGACAGGTTACCGGTGGTATGTGAATTTCCTGAAGTTTTTCCAGATGAGATTCCTGATGTGCCTCCAGAGAGAGAAGTTGAGTTTTCTATTGATCTTGTTCCTGGAACGAAGCCGGTCTCGATGGCACCTTATCGTATGTCTGCTTCTGAGTTATCTGAGTTGAAGAAACAGTTGGAAGACTTGCTTGAGAAAAGTTTGTTAGACCGAGTGTTTCACCTTGGGGAGCGCCGGTTTTGTTAGTAAAGAAGAAAGATGGTAGTATGCGGTTGTGTATTGATTATCGGCAGTTGAACAAGGTAACTATCAAGAATAGGTATCCACTTCCGAGAATTGATGATTTGATGGATCAGCTAGTGGGTGCACGAGTTTTCAGCAAGATTGATTTGAGGTCAGGTTATCACCAGATTAAAGTAAAGGATGAGGATATGCAGAAGACGGCTTTCAGAACGCGTTATGGTCACTATGAATATAAAGTTATGCCTTTTGGTGTTACCAATGCACCTGGAGTGTTTATGGAGTATATGAATCGCATCTTCCATGCATTTTTGGATCGGTTCGTAGTTGTGTTTATCGACGATATTTTGATTTACTCCAAGACTGAAGAAGAACATGCTGAGCATCTGAAGATTGTTTTGCAAGTGTTGAAAGAGAAGAAGCTTTATGCTAAATTGTCTAAGTGTGAATTCTGGTTGAAAGAAGTGAGTTTTCTAGGCCATGTTATTTCTGGTGATGGTATTGCAGTGGATCCGTCTAAAGTTGAAGCGGTATCACAGTGGGAGACTCCTAAGTCAGTTACTGAGATTAGAAGTTTCTTGGGTTTAGCTGGTTATTATAGAAGGTTTATTGAAGGATTTTCTAAGTTAGCTCTTCCGCTAACGCAGTTGACTTGTAAAGGTAAAACTTTTGTGTGGGACGTCCATTGTGAGAAAAGTTTCGGTGAATTGAAGAAGCGTTTGACGACTGCTCCAGTGTTAATTTTGCCGAAGTCAGATGAACCTTTTGTGGTTTATTGTGATGCGTCCAAGTTGGGTTTAGGAGGTGTACTTATGCAAGAAGGTAAAGTGGTAGCTTATGCTTCAAGACAGTTGAGAGTTCATGAGAAGAATTATCCTACGCATGATCTCGAGTTGGCAGTCGTAGTCTTTGTATTGAAGATATGGAGACATTACTTGTATGGTTCGAGATTTGAGGTGTTTAGTGATCACAAGAGTTTGAAGTATTTGTTCGATCAGAAGGAATTGAATATGAGACAGCGAAGATGGCTCGAATTGTTGAAAGATTATGACTTTGGTTTGAATTATCATCCAGGTAAAGCTAATGTTGTTGCAGATGCCTTGAGTAGAAAGACATTGCATATGTCCGCCATGATGGTCAGAGAGTTCGAATTGCTTGAACAGTTTAGAGATATGAGTTTGGTTTGCGAATGGTCACCTCAGAGTGTGAAACTGGGTATGCTGAAGATTGATAGTGAATTTCTGAAAAGTATCAAGGAAGCACAGAAAGTTGATGTAAAGTTTGTGGACTTGTTGATTGCTAGAGATCAGACTGAAGACAGTGATTTTAAAATCGATGACCAAGGTGTGTTGAGATTCCGAGGAAGAATTTGTATCCCAGACAATGAAGAGATTAAGAAGATGATTCTTGAAGAGAGTCATAGAAGTAGCTTGAGTATTCATCCGGGAGCTACGAAGATGTATCATGATTTAAAGAAGATTTTCTGGTGGTCTGGTTTGAAACGAGATGTGGCACAGTTTGTGTATTCCTGTTTAGTTTGTCAGAAGTCGAAAGTTGAGCATCAGAAACCTGCTGGAATGATGGTACCTTTAGACGTGCCAGAATGGAAATGGGATAGTATATCCATGGATTTTGTGACGAGTTTGCCTAATACTCCTAGAGGGAACGACGCAATTTGGGTTATTGTTGATAGATTGACGAAGTCGGCTCATTTTCTACCGATTAATATTAGTTTCCCTGTTGCCCAGTTGGCAGAGATTTATATCAAGGAGATTGTGAAGTTGCATGGTGTTCCTTCGAGCATTGTGTCAGATAGAGATCCAAGATTTACTTCTAGATTTTGGAAAAGTTTGCAAGAGGCCTTGGGTTCGAAGTTGAGATTGAGTTCGGCGTATCATCCACAGACAGATGGTCAGTCGGAGAGGACAATTCAGTCGCTAGAGGATTTGTTGAGAATTTGTGTTCTTGAGCAAGGAGGAACTTGGGATAGTCATCTTCCGTTGATCGAGTTCACTTATAATAATAGTTATCATTCTAGTATTGGAATGGCACTGTTCGAGGCCTTGTATGGTCGGAGATGCAGGACTCCGTTGTGTTGGTTTGAATCAGGAGAAAGAGTGGTCTTAGGACCAGAGATTGTTCAGCAAACTACTGAGAAAGTTCAGATGATCCAAGAGAAAATGAAGGCGTCGCAGAGTCGACAAAAGAGTTATCATGATAAGCGTAGAAAAGATCTTGAATTCCAAGAAGGAGACCACGTGTTTTTGAGAGTCACTCCTATGACTGGTGTAGGACGTGCTTTGAAGTCAAAGAAGTTGACCCCGAAGTTCATTGGTCCGTATCAGATATTGGAAAGAGTTGGAACGGTGGCTTACCGAGTGGGTTTACCGCCGCATCTTGCGAATTTGCACAACGTTTTCCATGTGTCGCAACTTCGAAAGTATGTTCCGGATCCATCTCATGTGATCCAAAGTGACGATGTGCAAGTTAGGGACAACCTTACGGTAGAGACTTTACCGGTAAGGATTGATGATCGTAAAGTAAAGACGTTGAGAGGCAAGGAGATACCTCTCGTGAGAGTCGTTTGGACGGGAGCGGCTGGTGAAAGCTTGACGTGGGAGCTTGAGAGTAAGATGCTGGAGTCTTATCCAGAATTGTTTGCTTGAGGTAAATTTTCGAGGATGAAAATCTTTTAAGTGGGGGAGAGTTGTAACGCCCACTTTCGTTTAATCGTTTATTTAATCGAGTTTAGGTGATTATATTATAATTATATAATATATGTATGATTTTGATATGTTTTGATAAATTGTGGTTTTTGTAACACGTCATCAATCAAATCACCAAAATCACCACAATTTATCAAAACATATCAAAATCATACATATATTATATAATTATAATATAATCACCTAAACTCGATTAAATAAACGATTAAACGAAAGTGGGCGTTACATTAGGACTGCTAGTTAGTGAATATTCCTTGATAGATGTTATACCCAGATCCTGAATTTATTTCTGTCTATGCATTCAGAGTTATCTGTATGCATGTATTCAGGGGGAGTAATGAAATATTCTTGTAAGTAGTCACTCATACATTCTCATATTCAGGGGGAGTGATACTTCTATGTGTGCTTGCGCTAGTCCAAGCTGGTTGACAGGATGTCAGATCAAAGGCTTAAACATCCATGTCTGTCACTTGTAAGTATGAGAATTTATTTTTCCTTTACTTCTTTATGGTGTTACTGACAGTGCTTTGTAAGTATGGGAAATTTATTTTTTCCCTTGCTTCTATGTGATAGGTGATCCTGTGATCCTGTCTGATGTGGTATAGGGTGTTGTACCATCCTATTCTGTAGGTTTGGAAACTTTTTTTCCTTGCCTCGATGTGTGGCAGGTACTCCTGTCTGTGGGAAGTTATCTTCCTATTTGTAGCATAGGAATCTTTCCTATGCTCTTGAGAGAATTCACTTCTCAATACTTCTGTGTGGGAATTCATTTTCCCTGAGTGTAGCATAGGAATTTATTTTTCCTTTGCTCTATGATGTGAAGGATGTCTGAACATCCAGTTTGTAGGAAACTTGTTTCCTCTCTGTAGCATGGGAATTTATTTTTCCTCTGCTCTTGTGAGACTATGCTATTTATCTGATCCGCTGCTGCATGTCTTTGATCAAGTGTAATACCTCTACCAGCTGATGTAACGCCCTAGTTGTCATATTTAATTATTTGATTTAAGTGGAGTCTATATATATATATATATATAATTTTTGGTGATTTATGTGGTGTGTTTATTTTATTATATAGTTTATTTTAATAATAATTAGAATAAGTGTGAAATAATAATTATTTTGGTGTTTGGGGAGTTAATAGAATTTATTAGAATTAATGGGGAGTTAAGTGTTAATTAAAGGGAGTTAAGTGATGGGAAGTTAGGAAAAGGGAGTCAAAACTGTTTTACGTGAAACCAAGCTTTGGGAGAGAAAACCAGGAACAAGTGAGAAGAACCAAGA
This sequence comes from Medicago truncatula, assembly GCF_003473485.1. NCBI lineage: Eukaryota > Viridiplantae > Streptophyta > Magnoliopsida > Fabales > Fabaceae > Medicago > Medicago truncatula. The sequence continues at coordinate 13,052,301 of NC_053048.1, forward strand.
GAATCCTTTTGCTGTGCATTTTCTTTCTGCAATTCTAAGGTAAGGGTGAGTTTTACTTCAATAGTATAGATATGAAATTATGAATTGGAGTTTAACAGGTTTTTGGTGGAAATTGGGTCTAAGATGAATTAATGGTTTTTGGGGTAGATTTTGATGTTAGAATTAGATTCTGGTTGTATAGAACACTTCATTACTTATCTGTAAACTAATTTGGGGAGTGAATTGGAGGAAAATGAGATTTTTGGGAAAAACCAGTTTTCTGCCCGTACAGAAGTTCATCGCTCGCCTCGCGAGTAGCCTTGCTCGCCAAGGCGAGTGAGCAACTTCATAGCTCGCCTCGCGAGCAGAACAACTCGCCATGGCGAGCAACCCAGTTGAAAACTTGATTTTCAAATTGTTGTTATAAGATGTTTTGGGGATGGTTTAAGGTACCTAGATGATATTAATGATGACTGGAACAAGTTTTAGGTTAAAAAGATGAATAGGGAGCTTAGTATTGAGGTTTGAGTGAGAAAATGTCATTTTTCCCGAGAGCACCTATTTTTCACTCGCCTCGAGTTCGCCTTGAACTCGCCATGGCGAGCAAGTGGTTTTGTGAACTCGCCATAGCGAGCAGATGTGCTCGCGAGGCGAGCTGTGCAGTTTTGGAGTGCTGTTTTGCTTGCATGAATGGTTGTGATGGAATATTGTTGTTTAAGCATAGTCATATTTAATTGTGCATATTTCTGGATTGATTGGATCTCTAATTGATGTTGTTGCTGATGACTGAGATGTATGCTTTGTTTATTAACCATACATGTTGTTTAAGTGGAGTCATATGGAGTTTGTATGCATGGTCAGTTGTATGTAGATATACACAAGTAGGTCCATTGCATATGAATAAACAGCGGAGAGGACTCATGTCCTGGAGCACTAGTTGCTCAACAGCGGTGAGGGCTTCGGTCCTGATGAATGCTTTAACCATTCAAAAGCGGTAAGGGCTTCGGTCCTGTCTGGTACCACATGCATAATTGCATCTATTGAGGAGTCTAAGGTGTTGTCTTAGCAGTGTTGTCATGTCATTTGTATGAGTCTTAGTTGTTGCTTTGATGATGATGATGTTGTTGATGAATATGTACATTTATATACATACTTGATGAGTGGATTCTGATGATGTTATTGTTGCTTGTGAATTAATTAACTATATCTACAAGATGATGTATTTGATGTTATAGGGTGTTAGATTCAATTGAAGATTTTTAATATCTATATTTATTGTTGTGAATCTCACCCCTTCTGCTTGAAAATGTTGCCCTTCCTATGGGTAACTTGCAGGTGATCCTGAGTAGTTGGTGGTGGCTCAAGAGTCGTGTCTAGGGCTCTGATACGTGGGATGGGAATTATTATATTATATTATTGTTGTTTTCCTTCCTATGTATCAATTTTTGGAACTTGTTGATGTGGCCCTTTGTTGGTTGACTTATTGTTGATTAGGCTTAATGCCAAGATGTTGTTGGGGAATTTAACTATAGTTGTTGTTATTGAAATGCAAACTTTCCGCTGCATGATTTTGAAGTTATTAAACATGTTGAATTAAATAGTTTTATTTTCTATTTAAGAAAATTTGAATTTGCAATGTGGCATGCCCGTTTGGTGCTTAACTCTGATTAATATTTGTTATTTAATTGCTTTTGGGTAACGGGGTGTTACAGCTGAAGCTGTGATTGAAGATTCTGGAGGTATTCTATGTATGCACACTCTTGCTATCTCTGGAGTGATACTGTCTGCTGCTACTTCTTGAATACGTGTTCGTGATGACTTGAGGAAGTGTATCTAAGGTATCTCTTTAGATTCTGTGTGCTAGCTATTTCTTCATAGGTATGGGTTCATGCTCTTGGAGAAATGGTGTTTTGTATCTCTCTGTTTTATAAGTATTGGCCTTAATTTGTTTTAGCCAAAAATTTGCCAAAGGGGGAGATTGTTGGGTATTTGTATTGGCTGCATTGTTGCTAAAACAAATATCCTTGTTCTGTAAGTTGGAACCAAAGTTTCAACATGTGTTTAGGCGTCTCTGGAAGATGTTGGATACGATGCTCCAACATCCTGGCACGGTTCAGTGTGCCTAAGTTCTCGCCTGTTTGTACATGCGCCCTTTATTATTTAAGGAAACAATATTTGCTTAACTTATTGATCAAGCATCGCACATATCATCTAAGAATCAGCTGTTGAATATTTCTAAAGTGTATTTTATATTTTAGGAAATATTTAATATTGTTTGGAACGATCCTATAAATGTTCCGACATTTTAGGACTTTCCAGATTTGTTTCTGATTCTTGTTTTGCAGATTAAGCTGAACCGATCTGCATTTTACTGAAGCCCAACGAATTATTTAGCCCAAGCTGCTTCAGTATATAAGGAAGACTTCAAGACCTAATTGTTCATTCAAGTCGTCATACTAAAAAGGTTAGATTTTTAGGGTTTGAGTCTTCATGTATTCTACTCGTGTATCGTTTGTGATGCACGTTTAGAATCTACTATATGTTCTTTCTTGTATCGTTTGTGATACTTTTTAGTGTGTGAGTATTGATTACTCCTTTGTACTACACCAAAGTTGTGAAACACAGTGCTAGTTGTTTGTGTTGGAAGGTAACTTCTATTTTATTTTGGTTTAGGTCATATAGGTCACTAGGGCAGTGGCTGACCATTAGGATAGTGAGATGGGATCTCAGATCTAGGAGTTCGTAGGTTGAAGTCTATACGGGTAGGTCCTAGGTCATCTAGTGTAAACGAGGAGTTTGTTGAGAGCTATTGAATAAGGACTACACCAGTGGATTTCCTTCCTGGCTTGGTAGCTCCCAGAGTAGGTGTGTTTGTCACCGAACTGGGTCAATAAACTCATTGTGTTATTTACTTTCCTGTCATTTATTTTCTTGTTTTTATTTATGTTTATCGCGTGATGTTGAAACATTAATCGTAGCATTGCAAACGCTGAAACATCATACAGAACGTATTAAAACAAGTACGCTAGAATTTCACATGATACTTCACCAACTTTATTTCACTAGGATCAACATGAAGATAAATAATTATCACAAGAAAGGGGAGGTTTAAATTGTGATGTAATAAAAATTACCTATTAAAAATTCTCAAACAAATACGTTAGTAATTTAAATGGAATTTTAAATAGTTATAGTAAATGTGTGTGAATAGTGCAAATATAAAATAGATAAGGAAGAAAGATCACACAAAAGAGTTATTCTGGTTCCCCCAACGTGGAATAGTCCAGTCCCCACAATAGTTGTGAGATTTTCCACTAGATAGTCCAGTCCCCACAATACTCCTTCTTTCTTTTAGATCTTTCTGATCTTTACAACACTTTCTTTCAACCTTCACTTGGTCAAGTCACTTGCCGTTACGAGCAAGAATTTTTACAACCTTTGTGCTTTCTGCACAATTACAAATTCTTTTACAAGAGTATTTGGAGTTGAAAAGTATTAATCTTCTTCAAAGATTTAATACATGAAAAGAGCTGCTTGCTCAAAACAAAGATATAATTCTTGATTGATTTGTAAACAAAGAGATGCTTGATGAATATATTCTTTTTCTTTTGCTCAAAAATTGTTTCTTCCTCTTGCTGAAGTCTTCTATTTATAGGAGAGGAACTCTTGGTAACTTCTCCTTTTCTTGTAGCGCAAGTCTTAAAGGAGCCTTTGAGGTGAAACTGTTCTTAAGATGAATTGAGATCGATCTCAAATCCTGCTGAAGCATTTCTTTGTTTGCTTCGTGAGAGCTGAGCTTTGTACAGCTCATTGTTTTATCATTTCTTGCTGGAGCATAAGTCTTAAGCCCAAAGAAAAGCCTTTTGTTGTACTATGTTACTATTCTTGTCATGTTGTGAGGTGACCAAAAAGTGAATATCCAAGGGATCATAGTATTACAATTTATCTTTCACCTTGATGTGTTGTCATGATATCATTGGCCCTTCCTTTGTAAACCTTTTGCTGCATATGATATTAAATGTGTTCTTTTTGTTCATATGTTCAAAGTAGTAAGCTAATAGAACATTTCCTTGTGATGACATATTTTATTCTTCAAATATTTATTGCTTTCTTAAATGTGACAATCTTTTGCTTGTATGGTCTTGTGCGCATTCTTGCTTGTTATGTCCTAAGTTCATACTTTTGAGACCAATACTTGAGATCAATCTCTCACAAATAACTTAGTGCTTTCCTATAATGCCTTTGTACCTTTAGTTTAAAAGAAACACATTCATGAGCACAAGTTATATAACAATTAAAATCAGAATTAATAAAGTTTAATTTAATTGGTTTCTTATCTTTAAAACAAAAAGTTAGGGATTTAGATTTTATATCAACACAACATATGCATACCCCATGACTTCATGCAATATCATAATTTCTCTGTTTTCATTGATCTTTTTAATTGTGAATGGTCCGTCCCAGCCTTTCCTTGCTTGTAAATAAGACTTTATCAAACAATTTTCTTGAAACTCCTAGTAAGTTAGACGAAATAGGGCAATTCGTTTGTAGAACTACTAGGAACGTAGAGAGGGTGTGCTACGAGTGCTCTAAGATTCATAAATGAGTCGACCTAAGGGAACCTTGGCCTTCATTGCCTTGGGAAACATTGGAACGCCAATTTAAGTTTATGTTTCAATTGACAAAACTTACAGTTTCATGGGGGTAATTGCCTATTTACTCAATAACCCACGAACTTAATATATTTACTATAACACTTTTTTTTGAGCATTTTTTTTTTTCGGTGGCCAGATTCGAACCCCAGACCATACATACATTATACATTGTCCATAACAACCGAGTAAATTTACTATAACACTTAGATATTTTATTATAAATATATTTGTCAAAAAAAAAAAGTGTCTATATATTTGTCTCATAGTGTATATTTGACTCAAACTTTAAGAAACTTCAAAATTTCAATCTATGAGATAATCGGGTTGATCCTTTTTGACCCATACCATTACAATAATAAAAAAAATTAATATAACTCTAGTCTTTTTTTTAGGGAAAATCCTAATTATAACTCTAGTCAAAATCTTGTAAAAAAAAAAAAAAAAAACTCTAGTCAAAATCCTAATTAATTTTTTTATCAAAGTACCTTATTTGAATTTTGACTTCGAAATATCTTATTAATGAATAGGTTATAAACTTATATAATTTTAGTCAAAATGCATACTTATGGATACTTTTAATGAAAATAAAACAATAGTATTTAAAAAAAATCACTAATCCCACAAACGTAATTTACATAGTATAATGCTCACATATATCTGAATTATAAATATGTTCGTGTACATGTGCCTCATACCCATAGTGTATGTCTGAATCAACTTTAGCAAACTTCAAAATGTCAACCTATGTTGCCTTTTTTCTTGCTCTTGTATTTGTTCTCTTTAATGTTTCAACTGATGCCAAGCATCAATACTCCCAAACCACAAATACTAAATCTATAATTAATCTTGCTTTTAAAAGTTTAATACCTCCGAATGAAAGGTATGTCTACTTTGATTGTAAAGTGGGAACCTTTGTATTACCTTCAAACCAATTTCACATCATGGTTGTTTCAATTGACCAGGTTGTGTCATGTCATGCTTATTGGAAGCAATCAGAGGCTATAATCACTGCATTTGATCCCAAAAGTAAAATAATTGGTCATGATGTTTTTTGGCTCATAAGGCCGGATGGACTTCTTCAAACTTTGGACAATTTCTCTTTTGAGAAAAAGGCTACATTGAAACCACGAAGACAAAAATGATCTTAATTCTAGTGATAGGATAAGTAATTTGTGATTTTAAAATTCTTAATAGTCATATTTATAATTATTTGGGTCTTGCTAACTACTGTCTTTGGGGCATTGATTAAGGAATCTACAAATAGAAATTTTGTCTTATAGATATAATATGTTCTTTTTGATAAAGTAATGATTACACCACTTTTTTTATAAAAAAATTACTTGTTTTGGATGCTTAACTAATTCTCTTAGAGAACTCTTTAGCATTCTCCTTATAATTATATATTATATATGTATTTTGATGTTTCTCTCAACAACAAAAATTGTATTTTGATGTTCAAAATAATGCAATTGATTATGTTAAACTTTTTTATTTGGTCATTTCTTCATTTCATCCATCATAGTCTACAAGCTTTAACTTATTTTTTATTAACATAAACAAGCTTTCATACATTTCATTTCAGATGATAGTTTTGATACATGTTGAGATATTAGTAAAAATATGGAAACTAGCTAAAGATGGAGTCACCTTAACTAAACTATGGACAACTTTATTGGTTTGTTTCCTAATGAAAATAACATTAGAGTTCATAAAATTTGTACCTAACAAACATCTATAATCATATGTTTATTTATAAAAAGAGAAAATTCGGTGGATTTTTCTTTCTAGAAAATAATTGGATATCTTGGTTCAGAAAGAAATAAAACTTTGTCTCTATATCCAATGCACAAGCTGAATACATAGCTGAAGGAAGTAATTGCACCCAATTTTTCTAGATGAAACATATGTTGAATGAGTACAATGTCGAACAAGATGTCATGACATTATACTGTGACAACCCTATTGACATTTGTCATCATTTCATCACGGAACATGTTGAAGGTAAAGTTATGAACCTTGAGTGGGTAACAACTGAACAACAACTAACATATATTTTCACTAAGGTTTCAAATGTTGTGCAATTTGAGAAGTTAAGGGGCTCGTTAGGTATTTATTTGTATGAGAATTTATAGCAATTACAGTTGTGGAAGCGTGCAAACAAATACTTTTTCTTTACTATAACTATGATTATGTAACACCCTCAAACCCCACATGAAATATTTAATAATAATTCAACAAATGAATGCAAGGTTCAAGATGCTACGCCTTCAATAATCGAAAAACATGCATAATTCATTTTCAAAAGAGAAATGATATATTGACAACCTTTTGGTTGTCCAACATCGTATATCTATACCATATAGATAATATATAATTTTTTAATTAGTTGTTTCTCTCTTATAGTCACATCAATAGTTATAATTGATGTATTTTTATACTAGTTGTCCAAAAGTTGTTGATTTTTAGATGTTCATATAACATTACTCTTTTCAAAATTCATAAAACAATCGCAGCGGATTTATAAAATAAAAAAATTAACAACAACAACTCAACATCTCAAGGTATATCACCATACACATCATGGTCTCTCATACACCATAAAACATTTCATCAACAATGCATATATTCATATATCATAAAACATTTCATCAACATGCATCATCACTTTATACATATATAATTTTATCGTCACTAACCAACATCATCATCTTTCATTTTATATATTCATCACCACAAATCATCATCATCAATAAATCATCATAATAAAATTCTCATCATAAACATCATCATAGTCATCATCAAATCATTTACTTTATCAAGTAAGTAACATCACTTCATTTATTACAATTAGCATTTGAAACGATTAATCATTTACGCCTAGTTAATCCACATTTAAGTATACATATCGTAGCCAAATTAACCATCATTCATCATCTACTCAATAGCACATAGTCATTTTCAACTTATATTAGAATAAATCATTAATTTCCAAAGTCCATATATTTTCTACATTTGTCAGAGTTTGTTTATTTCCCTTTCAATTGCAAATAAATACAAACTACCATAAAGCCCATCACATTAGCTTAAACAATGGAGCACGATAATTAACATAGTTAATCAATTTATAATGAAAACACAAGCACTAAGTTTCTACCCATATCCTCAATCAATCATATGAAAAGTAATTCTCACACCCATACCTTAGATTTCAAACTTTAAGCCTCCCTAGCTTCAAATTCTTCCCCTCTACTTGATCTTTAAGCTTGTTCTAGCTCTTTGTCTTCTTTGGTCTCTATCTTCTTTCTTTTCTCTCAATTTTCTCTCTATTCTCACTTTGCCTAGTGAAACTTATCAAATGAATCTGAAAACTAAGGTTTTGACTATCCTCTAGGCTTATATACACATCCTATTGGGCTTAGTTAACTTAACATCTATTGGGCTCAATCTAATTTTTACTAACAATTAACTCTCATTTTCTAATTCAATTAATTCTCTCTTTTTACCATTTACCTCAACTCTAGTAATTCTACAAAGTTATTACTCATCTCATAAAATAACTTTCACCTCTAAATTACTTAAATGCCCTTCACTCCCCAAATCAATAAAATACCCTTAATTTATCTAAATAAAAAAATCCAACTAACCCAACAATTAAAATACATCAAGAAATTAAATAAATAATAAAAACAATTAAATAAATAATATCCCAATAATTGGGTCGTTACAGGTGTTGGTTGGTGTAACACTCATATTTCTATTAAAGCAATTAAATATGCGAATAATACATTTATTCAAGAAATAGATGCTACGTCAACATTCAAATTTCAAAACTCAACATGCATGCATATAATCCTCAACAGTCGCAGCGGAATATAAATCAGAGTATTCAAAATATACATGTCATGAATCAATTATTACATCAACATAGATGAATCTCAAAACCCCAACACACGGGTATATCTCCAATCATAACAAAATCCAAAACAAAAGATAATATAGACCGACAAAACCGACACCTAGATCAGAGCCAACCTAGACTCTATAAACACCGATACCGGAGATAGCTCCCGATATCCACCAAGCATAAGAACTCACCGAGCAACTAATCATGCACAACGTCTACCCATCCATACAGACAGGTAGGTGGTTAAAACCACGGGCGGTAAGCATTACATCATCATAACCCACATAACATTTACATGAATATTTCAATTTAACTTCATGCACTTGATCAATAATAATATTCACACACACACACACACACACACACACATATATATATATATATATATATATATATATATATACATACCATGATCTCAATAACTCACATCAATTAATCACCAATCACATGTGTCATGAACAAGTATCAAATCACATTTATTCATACACAATTATCAATCACAATTCACCAATAAGACTCATGCATGATGTGTACCTAGACCGACACATATATGCATGTGGTACCATTTCACCTCAAGGTCGTCACCTATATCTAGACCGTCAAAGGTCTCTGCAAGGCCGGAGCCCACAAATCTAGATCACATCTCTGCAAGACCGAAGTCCACAAAACTAGATCACCAATGATCTCTGCTAGGCCGGAGCCCAATGATGCAACAAAAACATCATATCAAATCTCAACACGACTATGATGCATGGACATGTACAAAGACTCGATAATGCGACAACAATCCACAGTTTTCACCACAATATATAGGACAACTCCCAATTATATTGATCATCTCCACAACATTTGCATTATCAAGAAAACATGTACATACACAATCAAATCATAGGATTCATCATCACACATCAACATGATTATCAATAATCGACAATGTCATTCAACATCAACTATCACATGTAGTTTCACCATTTCAAGTATTTCTCACATTCTAAGTAAGAGAACATACAACATCTCATGATAAATATCATATTCAACACATAACAATTCATTCACACATCTCCATTTAGTCATGCAAAACTATTCACAAATTTACAACAAGTTCGTATTCTTTTCCAAGACCAAATCACTATCAAAGAAAACTAAGTTGACTCAACAAGATATAGGTTAAATACTCTCCAACTTCTTAATTAAACTCCTAGTACTTCTAGTTTTGAGGTTTGGAAACATTCCATAAGTTTTGGATTGATTTAGAAACGATTATGCTAATTTTCATAAAAATTTATCAAGACTTGCTTGGGGTAATTCCATCATATCTAAAAATCTAGAAATCATTTTTAAGTCAAACCAAAGCCATTGGAAAGATAACAAAATTATCTAAAACTTTCATGGTTACACCAAAATCCAGTTCAGAGCGAAAAGGGGTGAAAATAGTGAAATATGAAGGATCTGGTTCACAAAAATCGTGTCACGATTTTAGAAATCGCGGCGCGTTTTTATGTCCAGAACCACTGAACATTCTGCCATGAAAATCGTGACGCGCCTGCAAAAACCGTGATGCGTTTTGACAACATCAGGTCCAAAAATCAGCTTTTCAAAAAGTGCGTTTTTCGCCATTTCGCGCGTAAAATTGGAACCGTTAATCGGATTTTGATGTCATTTTCGCCTACACGCTCCTGACACTTGACTCTAACATAATCTACAAAAATTCCATGTTTCAACCATCCCAAAAGTCATCTTCCAAAACCTCACATAATCACTTATTGGCGAAAACGCTTAAACATCGACATTTCACACGAAAAACCCGTTTTTGACCAAACGACTCAACTAACACAACCACAACATGAAAACAGAAATTCTTCTAGGTTCAATTCATCCAAAAACATTGAAATTTCAGTCAACAACCATATATATCAAAAGTTCATTTTGGTCCTTCACATGAACACTTAACTTAACTTCACCAATTCAAACCACAACTTCACAAAATGGAATACCCATTGTACAAATCAACAACAACAACATATCTAATTTAACAACAACTTCAATTGAACATGAATTCAACCATAATTCAACAACACAATATCTCAATCCAACAATTTGAGCAAAATTCATAAGTACCCATTTTCACCAAACCAACAACAACTTATTTCACATTATCAAATCATGAATTATGAACACCCTAGCCATGAATCATCAACAACAATATCACTTAGCAACAACAACATCAATTGATCATGAAACTTATCAAAATTCATCAACAACATAGCATAATTCACCAATTGAGCATATTTTCAACATATACCATTTTATCAAACTTTGAACATGAAATTCAAGTAACAACAATTCAATTATCTATAACTTCATACATTCAAACATGTCATCATAATTAGAGCACGAATTTCATCATTTACGAACAATTAATCAATTCATCCAATTAAGCACTTAATCATACAGTAATTGAAAATTGCAATAAATGATTATGATGAATTCTAATCCCCTTACCTTAGTTAGATTAATCTCCCTAGCTTAGGCTTCAATTTAGCTCCTAGCTTTCCCCCAATCCTTGATTCTTCAAGTTCCTTTTCTCTCTAACCCTTTCTTCCTCTTGCTCCCACTTTCTCTCTCCAACTCTCTCAAAAATATCTTATGAAATGAAAGTGTGAGGAAATTTCCTCTAAGACAAGGTTTTTATAGTAAGTCCGCCTTAATGGGCCTAACTCTCAAACTTAATGGATTTAACCCATTTCAACTCAAATCTAAAATGTTTCTACACGCACAATGGTAAAACACTAATAACGGTAAAATATCACCAACGGTCACTAAACGGTAAAATACTAATTACTAATCTAGTAACTTAGTAAAATAACGGTTCTCACTAATCACTAAAAGTAATTCTCACCAAAACTTATTATTTACCCGTTCTCACAAAATGACCAAAATACCCCCAAGTCCAAAATGACTAAAATACCCTTCTAACACAGAAACCTATGAAAATGCACCCAATGATGAATGATCACACACAAACACATATAAACACGTAATAAAAGTAATAAAAATAAATAAAGCGAAAATTGGGTTGTTACAGTTGGTATGGCAATGTAATACGCGCTAGAGGGGGGTGAATAGCGCTTTAAAAATGAATTCGAGTTTGTAGCAAAATCGTTTTGAGAAAAGGCAATTTACGACTTGTTGGATTAAGCACGGTTCAATAACAATGAACAAAAATCACAAGACCATGTTTAAGCTAAGATTAACTTTGAATTGAGAGTTTCTAAGTAATCTTAACACAATCCAATATTAACACAATTCACACAAATTACAAAACAAGCACAATCTCAACCAAACTTAGAAACAATTAATCAATTATACGAGTTAACACAATTGTGTAAGTGTTTGATAAATTGTCAATGAATCAAAACCAAGTGTGATCTTATAATAATGTGAGAGAAATCAAAAACAAGTTTAAAGAGTTAAACCTAGATCACACTTAATTTTTATACTATCAATTTATCAAGCTTCAAATACACAGTTAAACAAAATTAAAGAGGATAGAGAAGAGAGAAAACACCGAGATTTATAGTAGTTCACCCTGTCATCCTTGCTTCGGGCTACGTCTACTCCTCCTGATGGAAAATGCCTCCACCAAGGACTTCCATTAGAATATTAAATGTTTGATTTGAATGTGATTACAAGAATCCCTTGAAACTACCCTAGTTCTTCAATTCCTATCTAATCACTCCCCCAATCTTCAAAACCTTTTGAAATCGATGCTTTTTGATGTCTTCACATCTTCAATTACCTGTATAACCCTTGATGTTCTTCACTCGAACTCTTCGATACTCCGTCCGAAATTTAGATCCCCTTGAACACAAGAACTTTAGAAAGGACCCCCCAAGACCTTTGGAGGTGGAATGAGATTATTCACTTCAATTTAGAACCTTGATATACCAAATCAATTTCCCTGAGTGAACCAACTTACAATCCATATAGCACCCTAGCAATCTTATGACTCAAAGAACAAAGCGATTATAAGAAAAAGTGATTAATCTTGAAGAATGTATGAACAATGAGTTTTGGAGACCTAGAGAGAATAGATGCAACTGATTCAATGTAATTTGACTCGATTCATGCATGATACGATTCACAAAATTATGAAACGATTCATCCCATGTCAGAGACTTTTGATGATACAATTCAGGTTGTTTTGAGTCGATTCAAGTATGATACGTTTCAAAACACAACTGAAACGATTCACTCCAAGTCAGAGACTGGTGGTGAGTCGATTCAAGCTAAAATGACTCGATTCAAAAGGCCTGGAATGTATAATTACATGCAGGAATGGTATGCATTACCCAAAATCACACAAGGCAACAAAGAGACAAAAATTTCTAGATGCTTTAACATAACTTTAAGCTATACTACCTACAACAAAAAAATAAACAACTTTTAAGAGTCCTAGTGAACATCATCAAAACAACAACACAGGCAAAGCAAGCTCATAATCAAAACAACAACACAGGCAAAGCAAGCTTCAACAGGTTGCATGAAAAATAAGGGAAATCATTGCCTTTTGGGAAACCGTTGAAAATGTAAGTTCGTTTGATGCTTCGTTTGTACCAGTTAATGTTCCCACAAACCCTTTTGATTATATGGATAAAGATCCCAATTTTACTGAAACTTCAATTGTTGCTTTTGTGAATGTTTTGAAACCATCTGAAACTACTTCTAATTTTCATGTTGAACCTAATGATGAAACCCATGTTGAACTTAATGTCGATCTTGTGTTTGAAACTCCTGTGAAACCCTGTGTTGATTATACGAGTCAAGTAGATCATGTCTCTGATAAGGTTGTTAAAACATCTAGTACACCTGATATTTTTGTTGTTTTTGTTGATGTTGAACCCCCAATTAATCAAATTGATCATGTTGATGATGTTGTTAGTAAACCCTCTACAAATGTAACAGGTCCTGTTCTTAAACCAATTATGGACGAAATTGGCAAGTGCACCAAATCACAACAAGTAATAAAGTAGTAAGTTTATTGTTCTCCACAAGGATTGTCGTTCAACTTAATAATTAATAAAACTTATTTTAAAAGACGAAAGTCATTAAAAGTGAATAGAATTGCAGGGTTGAATTTCCTTGCCCAATGCAAGATTAGGTTTTTTGATTCAGATGATTAACGACGATTATGGTATCCTTTAATCCCCATTTATTCTTTATTGGAATTATCTTATAAGAAACTAAACAACTTATGTGGTGCATCCTTGATTTAATAAATCCCAACTATAAAACCCATACAAAATTTCTTTAAATAACTCGTGTAGGACCAACTGGAGTCGTGTTAGTGCCTACATTAATCGTACGAATCAATCCTCAAGGTTACACTCGAATTTAACCAATTGACGAAGCATTATGAACATGCATAATCTAATTTAAATCTCAATAAAATCAAAGCATAAATTGGATAAAAACTTCAATTAATAAACTCCAACAAATAAGAACAGGCTTATTGTGGAACCCTAATCAAAAAGTTTAGTTGCTCATGCCAACAAGCATCGTAAGAAAACAATAGAAGAACATACCCTATAGAGAACAAATGAAGGATGAATCCTGCCTTGGTACTCTGATGCTTGACCCTTGCCTTCACCGTCAATCATTTCTAAATGAATAAAATAGCGTGCAAGGGTCTCTATTTATAGCATGATGTTGCTTGGGGTTTAAGAGAAGAAAACTAGTCTTTATCCGCCGATCCAGCTTGCAAAACAAGCAATGAGAGTATAGAATACCATAATCACAAGTACTATTGGTGTACTCCAAAATTCTCTTCACTTGAGTAAGAAGACTTAGTTTCTCTTAGAGAAGTTTTTAAAATGAGAGTTAAAGTTAATAAATCTTTTAGCAAAGGCCATCGGAACACTTGAGGCTTGTTCTATTTTACTTTTTAGAGATGTGATCTCTTATTGTAACTTAGGACAAGATTCACGTGTATTAATATCCTTAGACTTAGGTGTTATTGTTACATCAACATTAGGTGAGTCTTTGGAAGGAATTGAAATTTGTTAATTCTTTAGAGACGCATGCTCCTTTTTGAAAAGTTCAAAATCTTTCTTAATTTTAAAATTTCAGCTTCTAATTTGAGAATAGTTCTCTTTTGAGAGACAGTCTTTTTAAAGGCATTCAGAACATATCCATGCATTTCTATGAAAACATTTTTCAATTCATTATAAGAGGGGTTAAAGTCGGAATCCAAATCACTAACCTCAAGAGGCTTCTCTTTTTGTCTTTGTTGCCCCACAAAGTATAGATGAGCAACCTCATCATTCTCATATTCACTTCGTGTAGAGGAAGTTTCTTCATCTTCCTATGTTATGTAAGCTCTTCTCCTTTTGACTTATCGGATGATTTGGATTTTCCACTTGTTTTAAGTAGTTCGGGATATTCACTTTTAGGTGACCAGATTTACCACATCCATAGAAATTTGGACCTTTTCATCCTCTTGTAGTTGAGTCTTCCTAGAGTTCCCTAAGTTCTTGTCACTATGCCTTAACCCATTATTTTGGATGTAGCGATTAAAGTGTCTAACAAACAACCATATTTCTTCTTCACTAGGTGATTCATTTTCGGAGTCACTATCCTCGTGTTTTGACAAGTTAGCGTTGGATGAGGAGGCTTTTAGAACAATCAGTTTCTTTTCCTTCTTCTTAAGGTCGTCCTCACTAGACTTCAATGGTATAATCTCATGCTCATGTTCCTTGAGTTTACCAAAGAGAGTGGTAATTCCAAGGGTATTAAGATTTTATGATTCCTTAATAGCCGTCACTTTGGGTTTGCCAATCCCTAGTCATACACGTCAAAATTTTGTTAGTGCAATCTTGGTTTGAGATGTCCTTTCCTAGGTTTTGCAACTTATTAACAAAATGAGTGAACCTCATTTGCATGGAGGAGATGTATTCACCGTCCTCCTTGTGAAAGAACTGATATTGTTTAATGAGAGTATTAATCTTAGATTGCTTGACATCGTCGGTTCCCTCGTGAAGAGTTTCCAACGCGTAACACATAGCCTTAGTGGTTTTACAATGAGAGACGGAGTGATACTCATTCACCCCCAAGATAGGATATAAGTATGTTCTCTAAAAAAAAGGATATGAGTATGTTTTGCGCCTTGAAATTGTATTGGACACTCTTTTTGTCATCGTCACTCAAATCGGTTTTTGCTTTGACTTGTGCAACACCGTCAGCAACAACTTGTGGTTGGAATCGCCCGTTGGTTAGGGCATCCCACACGTCCATGTCCACCGATTAGATATGAACGTCCATGCATTCTTTCCGATAGTCGTAGTTTTCACCGTCAAATATTGTTGCTCTAATAGATGCCCTCTTAGGCTCCTTACTTGCCATATTAACTCTTCCAGTGATAAACTGTTAGCGAAGAGACCAAGCTCTTGATACCAGTTTTTGGTCAATATGGCAAGGTAATACGCGCTAGAGGTGGGGGGAGAATAGCGTTTAAAAATTATTATCGAGTTTGTAGCGAAAGCGATTTAAAGAAAATGATTTACAACTTATTAGATTTATGTAAGGTTTAATGGCTATGAAAAACTTATTTAGACTATGTGCAATTTATAAGAACAGTCTCAAACCAAACCTAAGAGCAATTAATCAATTATACTAATGAACAATATTGCGTACGTGTTTGCTAAATTGACAATGGCTTGATACTAAGTGTGATCTAAAGTGAAGTAAGATGAAGCCAGTTCAAGGAAGAAATTCCAATTTAATGGTTTAAACCTATATCATACTCAATCTCTACACTAACAATTTATCCACCTTCAAATACACAATTAATCAAAATTAAAGAGGATAGAGAAGAGAGAAGACATCGAGATTTATAGTAGTTCACCCTTTTGTCTTCTCTTCGGGCTACATCTACTCTTCTAGATGGAAAACATCTCCACGAGGGACTTCCACTAGGATATTAATGTTTGCTTACAATGTGAATACAATAATTCCTTGAAACAACCCTATTTCTTCAATTCCTATGCAATCACTCCCTCAATCTTCAAATAACCTCTGAAATTGGTACTTTTTGATGTCTTCGAATCTTCAATAACTCGTGCAACCCATGAAGTTATTCACTGGAACTCTTCGATGCTCTGTATAGCAATCAGTTCACCTTGAACACAAGAACTTTGGAAAGAACCCACAATACCCTTGAAGGTGGAATGATATTATTCACTTCACTTTAGAACCTTGATTACCCAATCAATTTCCTTGAATGAACCAACTTACACTCCATATAGCACTCTTGAAATCTATGACTCAAAGATCAAAGTGATTCTAAGAAAAATTGTTTAATGTTTAAGAATATATGAACAATGAGGTTTGGAGACTCTAGAGAGAATAGATGCAAATGAGTCAATGTTTTGGGTGTTATGAGGAAGTGACTATCTATAGAAAAGGGTGGCAAGTGAAAAATTTCGGCCAAAAACAACATAGTGAATCAATTCACTAAATGCCTTAATTAAATCAGATAACTAAATGACAAGCCAGATGAACTATGAAGATTGATACGTAACAAACAATATTTGAATCGATTCAGAATCCCTAGGATGAAGATTGAAATGATTCAAACTCATTATAATCGATTCAACTCAAGTCAGAAAGGTTCTATTTTATGATTCAAACAATTTTGAATTGATTCAGATGTGATTAGATTCAAAAACACATGAAACAATTCAACCAAAATCGTAAGTGTTTTGCGCTATTAGATTTGACAGAGTTATGTCACAGTTTAATAGAAGAGTATTGTTAATCTTCTTAGTGGTCTTCATCTCCTTATATAGGCAGGGAATTAAGCGACGTTGGAGAAGAGTGTCAGCTGAAATAGAGTCGTTGAGAAGTTTCAATCAAGAAAGAGTGCCCTTTGGTAGCCAACCAAAAACCAATAGAAAGTGGGCGATAGAAAGATGAAGCGATTTTAATTTTTGGGTAATAAAATACTCGATTGAAGGTATTTTAACATTGCCATGCTAGGTTATGTTGTTTTGTTTTTATGCTATTTTTTCTCCTTGGACTGCAATTGGTTTGGAGGTTTGTGTAGTTGTTTGCAGGAGGGAATTTTGCAAGTGTTTAGCAGTGAGTGGCACACTTTTTTTTTCTGTTGTTATAAGTGATCTATCCTGTGAGAACGGTTGAGTCGCAACGGTGGAAGAGATTGCTCCGATGAGTCGGTAACAAATTCCGGTGCGGCGAAGATGAGTCTCTGTGGTAGAACGAAAGGCGCATGCAGGCACGTTAGCACTCCAACGCTCAAGTCAGTGATGGAACTGAAAGAGAGAGTGTAGGAAGTGTTATGAAAAGTGATGTGTACCTTGAGGGTGAAGCAAGTTCACCCTTTTATAGGCGTGCGCTGGTCATAACCGTCTCCGGGTTATGCGGCATGTGATTAAGAACGGGGAACGACATGTGTAGCGTGATCCCTGCGAGGAGGCGTGCTCTTGTGCGGCACGGTGCAGGAAAGTTGGCGTGCTCCCTTGAGTGTGTAGCCTTAAGGAGGCGTATAATAGTCCGCGTGTAACCGTGTGAGTGTGACCGGTCTAGGATAATAAGTATGTTGTCATGCGCATATTGTGGTTGTTTGTTGCGCTCTCTGCAGCTGCATTATATTGTCCTTCCTGCACTAGGTTTTTGTTGGCAGTAGGGGTGTTTAGTTTTGTGTTCTGTAGTGACGCTGAATAGGCATAGCTATGTGATTGAAATCTTGTAGTTTTGACATTAGATTTTAGCGTCATAGCCTACGCAGTTGTTGGACAGTTTTTGGTTTGTTGTTTTGCTGCTAAGGGTCTCACCACTTTTTTGGTTTCAGTTGCCTTGTGGAGGTTGTTTTTTAGATGTTACCACCTATATGCGGCATCCTTATAATTATTTCCATCTCTAAGCGTCTTGCTAGAGTTTGATATCAATAAATTTTGTTGATTAAAAAAGATAATAATATATGTACAATTGGAATTAGGTAGCTAATATAAATATACATTCATTTACTTGGCACAAACCTAGTATATTTAGGTAGCTTGTAGTTGTTTGTTTGCCTCAACAAAGAAAAAGGTAGGTTGATCATTTACTTTGCCCCGTACTATTTCATAATAATCAATGATATTATGTTGAGTTTTCTCTTCCTTTATGGTCACTTTTTTTTTTCTTTTTTGTATGAATTGGATAACCCTTTGACCTTTGCGCATGATCGTAAAGATAAAAGTATTTTTTTTAAAAAGATTTAATAACATTGTATTTTATTCCTTCAAAAAAATAACATTGTATTTTATAGCTGAATTTAAACTCTCCTGTAAAATTGAAAAATATATTTTATCATCTCATTTAATTATTTTTGGGTGTTTCATGATTTCTCACGTGTAAACAATTATTTTATTGAAATTGCCTATTATTTTCTTCCTTATATATTGCCACTCATTTTCTGATTTCTTTACCTTTCATTAAAAACGTAACATTAAGGTTTAAATATTTTGTTCTCTCATTGAAAAAATATTCAGATGAAGAAAAAGAGACATTGTTTAAAATATTTGCTCTCTCATTTAAAATATATTTAGATGAAGAAAAATAGAGACATTGATGTAAAATATATATTTTTCTCATAGTGCTCTATCTATACGTCACCATATTTTATTATTAATAAAGTACTCAATGGCAATAACAAAGTTGATGATAACATATAACACCTTCCCTAAAAAAAATAAAAAATAATAACATATGACACCAAAAGAAAAAGTTGATGATAACATATCCAATATTTGCATTATTATCTTGATAGTGATACAAACCAAATTCTCCTATTTTGTTCCCACACTCTACTACTAGCCATTGTTGTCTAGTTGCGTTGCCCATTTGTCATAAAATTGTTCCTTATTCACACTTCCACTACAAAAATAAGTAATTACCTTAACCTCAATCAAACTTTACTCTTCAAGAAAAAATGGCACTAAGATATTGTTACAAGGATTTGGTTCCTTTTGGTGCCATGGTTACCATGGAATGCATCAACGTTGCCTTGAATACTTTGTTCAAAGCTGCTACTGTGAAAGGAATGAGTTACCATGTCTTTGTTGTTTATGCTTATGCTGTTGCTGCTTTTGTTCTCCTTCCAGCACCCTTCATCTCCATAAGGTTAGTAGAGAAGAAATTTTTAGTAGTCACGATCGAATCCTAAACTTTTTACATCGTCTCAACTCATATCACTGGACTACACTTTCGGACTAGACTAGTCTTTTATAATTTGAATTGCTTGATTTTGTGTCTTCTTTATGCAGATCAAGAGTGCTTCCTCCTCTTAGTAAACCAATACTATGCAAAATTGGTCTTCTTGGGTTGATCGGGTAACAAAGTTAAAGTTAAAAGTCAAATGATTAATTAATTTTTACAAATTTTTAGTGTTTATTTTATTTTGCAAATTTAGTGTTTATTTTATTTTGCAAATTTAGTGTTTTTGTTTCATTTTTGCAGAAGTTCATCTCAAATCATGGGTTATACAGGTATTAGTTTCAGTTCTCCTACTCTTTCCTCAGCCATCAGCAACTTGGTGCCAGCTTTTACCTTCTTGCTTGCCATCATTTTCAGGTTTCTCCTCATTTTATTATTTTAATTCACAAGTAATCTTCATGTGCAAGCATGTGTTGGAGTTTAGCATAAAGAACAACGAAATTAATTAAGATATAATTCTCGTGATAAATGGTCACATTAAAAAAATGAAAAGGCTTAAATGTGAAAATAGTCCCTGCAAATATTTGACATTTTGGTTTTAGTCCCTGTAAAAATATATTTTTTGTTTTAGTCCCTGCAAATATAAAAAATTTGGTTTTGGTCCTTGGTATTTTGTTTTAGTTCTTGTAAAATTGATTCATATTGGATTTGGTCCTTGTAATATGTAGAATATTTGATTTTAGTCCCTCAAAATGAGGACTAAAATGAATATTATAGGGGACCAATTTCAATATGAAATGATTTTACAAGGATTAAAACAAAATACCAAGGATCAAAACCAAATATTCTATATTTGCAGGGACTAAAACCAAAAAAAAAAATTTATAGGAACTAAAACCAAAACGCCAGATATTTGCAAGAACCATTTCCATATTTAAGCCAAATGAAAATTGTATCAAAATAATTGTTGTTTTCGGTTTTTAATGTAACATTTATCATTTTTACTTCTAATTATATTATCTGATCAACAAAATTTTTCTTCTCAATGACAAATATTATTAATTATGTTAGTTTTTTTTCTTTACCAACACCTTAGCCTGAACCTCTAAATCCTTAACTCTTGTCTGATTAATAAACCATTACTTAATGTAAACGTTGTTGATCAAAAGATATTGACCTTGCGTGTGCCAGCCACATTATTTGGACCATTTTACTCAAATTAAATTAAAGGGTCTCACCTTCAAGATATTGACCTTGCGTGTGCCAGCCACATTTACTTGGACCATTTTGTCCAAAAAAAAAAAATGTCAAGTTATTAAAGGGTCTCAACTCAACTTCAAGATAATTAGTCAAACACACAATCAAAGGCTTTATTATTATACTTTTAGTTTTAAAGAATTTAGAATGAAACTTACACACACTAAATTTTAGCAGAGAAAAAATAGTTGTGTTCAAACTCGTGTTTTATAATATTAAATGTTCTTAAAAATTATGGCTTAGAAATTGTGGTTGGGTCTAATACGGCCCTATAAAACCAACTTGTGATGTGAGAATTATTCTCATTTAAAACACATTATTAGGTCATCTTTTATATGATGTGGGAGCAATTATTTTATCATCTAAAAAATGTTTTATCATAGGTTACGTTTGAAGCTTGTTAATTACTCTGTGGTCTATCTTTTTAGCTAAGTAAACATTTTAAAAAAACCTTAGCTTTTTATGAAAATATTTCTAGCTCCACATGTAGATTCTATTTACAAGGATCAAACCTGTTGTTAGAATAGGATTGTGATAATTCGAGAGTTGGCCACAGGATCCGTCTATTTCACGGTTCTATCTCAAACACTCACATATTAATCAATTATATGTGCTCGTATTTTCTTGTCCTTTTCGATATACTCCCTTCATTCCTTTTCTTTCTGATGTTTGAGAACTTCAACTATATTCCAAAACTTTTGAGGTTTTAGTGAATTTATTATTGTTTTCTCAAGTTTACCCTTGTTGAAAAACACAATAAACTATTAAAGTAGTTGTGACCTTTGGTTTATCACATGTGAATTTAATGATAAATAAGGACATTTAAGTAAAAAACACAAATATTTATATACTTTAATTACTCCTTAAAACTTGTGTCAAGAGCTAAAACATCAAAAGAAAAGGAATGTAGAGAGTATTAAATAATGACATATACATAGTACACAAGAAGAAGAAAAATCGGACATATTTTTCAAAAAGTTTTTTTCACTGAAGTTATTTTTCAATTAGATGATACACAAGAAATCAGAGAAGTACACACACATAAGTTAATTTACAAATTAATTTGTACATAAACTCTCTTGATGTGTATTAATTCATATTACATTTTTCTGTTGGTTTAATTAAGGATGGAAAAAGTGGCTATAAAAAGTTTAAGTAGTCAAGCCAAGGTGGTGGGTACCATAGTATCTATATCAGGAGCATTTATAGTGACACTATACATAGGACCACCAATCATGATTGCTCTTAGATCTTCAAATTCACTTCATCAAACTCTTAAATCATCATCAGATCAAAGCTGGGCCATTGGTGGCCTTCTACTTACAGCTGAGTATATATTAGTTCCCTTATGGTACATTGTACAGGTACAAATTTCTTGGTTACTATAAGCTTCTAACTAATTAACAATTACAAACTCATTTTAGTTCTTTGGTTCACAAACAGGTTCAAATTATGAAGGTTTATCCAAATGAACTAACAGTGATCTTCTATTACAACCTATGTGTAAGCATTATAGCTGGAATTGTAGGTGTGATTAGTGAGCCAAATGCAAGTGCATGGAAAATAGGGTTTGATACATCACTTGCTTCCATCCTTTGCTCGGTAGGATCATGAACATGAAATAATACAGGACTTTAACCTAAATTTACATATACTAATTATAATTTATACAATTCATATGTTTAGGGAATTTTCGGATCATTCTTGAACAATACAGTTCACGCATATGTACTACGTATAAAGGGGGCTGTATATGTTGCAATGTTCAAACCACTCTCAATTGTCATTGCTGTTGCCATGGGAGTTGTGTTCCTTGGTGATACTCTCCACCTTGGAAGGTACTGTGATTTATCAAAATATTCAATTCTCAATTGCAAATCACATGTTCATTCGGTTTTTCAGTAATCTTTTTACTTTAAAAAGCTAACTACGTTGAATACAAATGTTTGGTTCAAGTGATTAATGAGTTTCGGTGACAGTTGATTCAATGGTGAGTCTTTGATTTCAATGTCAGAACAATCATTCACCAGACTTTACTTTACTTGCCTTGTGACCGATCCCTTGATTATCAAAACCGTTTCTCATGAGAACGGGAGGGTCAAGCCAGACAAATATATTTAATAAAGCCGTTGAACTCATGTGATTAATAAGCTTCAACTAAGGTCAAATTGCATAGAAAGTACCAAAAATTAATATTTGACTAGAACAATCTTTACTAAGACTTACTTGCCTCTCGATCAAATACTAAATTAGTCCGTCTCTATGTCCTCCAATGAATCGAAAGGTTAAGAGAATAAAAATAATTGCTAGCTATATTCATGATATCCCTTCAAGTGTTCCAAACAGTTATGCAGTTATTCA
Organism: Medicago truncatula; assembly: GCF_003473485.1. Taxonomy (NCBI): domain Eukaryota; kingdom Viridiplantae; phylum Streptophyta; class Magnoliopsida; order Fabales; family Fabaceae; genus Medicago; species Medicago truncatula. The sequence continues at coordinate 13,075,671 of NC_053048.1, forward strand.
GTCACTTCATCTATCAATTAGTACAAACACTTCAAAAAGAGAGACAACTAAAAGATTTAGTTTGTTGCGTTGCTAATGATTTAAAATTTGTTTGTGCTTTTTGCAGTTTAATTGGAGCCACAATAATATCAATTGGGTTTTATACTGTAATGTGGGGTAAAGCAAAAGAAGAGGTGGTTGAAGATGTCTCGGGCCACGAAACACAAACTACACAGAATGTTCCTCTCTTGCAAAGCTATGAAACTGATAGAGTACAAAAGAAAATGGATGCAAATGTATAAAAGGGATTTGGCTCCTCTAAAGTGAGTACTTAGTAAAATGACAAAATCAAGGGTTGATATTGTAACCAACGATGATGTTGTTATAATGTACATATAATATCAACCATTAATTTATTTATCAACGGTTGATATTGCGTCACTTTAGACGAGCCTTGTCCGTACTCCGTATCAGCAGAGTATCTACCCTTCTAGGGACTAGGAGGACATCTCATTCAAGACTGTTAAAAACAATTCAACTGAATGAGAATAGCATTCTTTCACCATGTAGCAAACAACACAGATTAAGTTTTCTACAGAAAAAGTAGCAACTTCTGCAAGTTGGGGATCCAATTTACACATGTGTGACTATAAAGGCAAGGGAGCAACATTATTGTCTATTGTACAAAGACATTTGGGAAGATTCTATAAATAGAACAACTCCACATGCAAAAAAGACAACAGAATGAATTTGTTTCTGACCCAAAACTCTACAAAAATTAAACTCTAAATTATTTCCTCTCTATTCTAATGTGTAAATTAAGTTCGAGAACTATTATTTTGTAAACTATCATTGTATAGTATGCTTTATATTGGATGTACAAGTCATAATCCATATCCAGGAAGGAACTTTAAAATATCATGAATGAGATTCAAGGTACCCTATTGTATTCAGTTTAGAGAAACTGGTGGAAGCGAATTGAACATAAAGCTTAGTGTTCATACATGCTTTGGAGTAATTTTACAGTCATCTTCATCTCTATTCCATCAGGCCTAACTAATCCTTACAAAATTGGATTGTAAGGTGAGGGCTGTCCAAACTTTATTAACACTATACTGGCCATATCTCCAAGCAGAGTGAGACTAAATCCACCACTTCACACCCAACACAAAGCAATTAAGACAACCCAAATGCCACAATTAGGCGGTTAAGGACGGACCGCAATGAAGGCGGAATTTCCAACACTGTCTATCGGAGCATATCCTCATCCCATAGAAACCTTATTCAACACAGATCAGGTCCTAGATCTCAAAGATCCCATTTAAACACATCTAAGCTATAAATAATAGTTCTAACACTTTTACCAACCCCATAAACGGTATTGATCTCTAGAACAGCAATAAAAAGGAAGGAAGAAAGGTCTTCATGGCTGCTCAAAGTTTTTCTATGATGAACAAGGCATAAGTATAATCGATTAACTATTGCAGAGCTGCACATAATTTAATTTCTAACAAATCTAACTACCAAAATGTGGTCCAGATTATATAAGGTAATCCAATACACACTTATAAGCACATAAATACACAGACGAAAACTAGAGTGTTGCACTTTCCATCCTTCAACTTAATTAAAAGTCTCTTTCTATTTTTTTATTTTTGCAATTATTAAGTCCTGTCACAAAAGTATATAGCTTTACCTAAGAGTATTATGCATATTTCATATTTTTAAGTCTCAGTATTTTGGTAGATATATATTTTAGAAGCGATCCACAATTTCAAATAAGTAAAGAAATCCAAGGACCATCACTCTAGAATGATCATTTCTGCTAAGCTTGTTTTAAATTTTGGTGTATCAGCTCTTGATATTACATATCTAAATGAAAACAGGGGAAATAAAAAGGTGATCCTAAATTTTTATAAGCGAGTACTGTGCTTACAGTCAAAAGTGACGAGGAAGGCCATAAGGACTGTGAAGGATATATCATTAATAGTAACAGATACTATCTTGCACTGAAAATTGGATCATCATTAGCTGACGGTTGTGTCTTTCGAGTGTATTTGAGTAGCAAACCTTCTGCAGAAAGACCTGGTACATCCAGATCCCTGAAACATTCAAAATTAGAAAATTACTTCAAAATTCAAATGTGTGTAACATAAAACGATGATACATTTTAATGTTCAAAAGTGATAATATCTAAACCTGATATATGGCTGTAGATCTTTCCATTCCCATTTCGCACGCTCTCTGAAAAGAATGGAGAAGCGTTCAGCTGGAGTGGAAGGCAACGAAGAGACACGGAAGGCACGAACCCATGTCTCAACTCCAATTTTCTCTGTCAATACCTCACCTTCCATAAGATCAAAAGTGGGATGCATTTCATCTGGAGTCTTCTTCCTCCATTCTTCCATAAAATTCTCTAACTTCCTCTTACCTCCTTTCAGGATTTCTCTAGCATAATGTATGCATACCCGCTTCTCATCCAACTTCCACACACCACTTTGCATGCAATCATTTTCTTTTACTTTCTTGGCATACACATGCAAGCAATGCCTTGCAAGCACCTTCGGAAATCCATCTGATTCCAGCATATTCACAACTTCATCTTCATTTAGAGCATTCAGTGACCAGTCATTCAACACTAAATTTTTCAAAAGCATTTCCAGAATCATGTCCATGTAATTCTCATCAACTAATCTCCAATATCCATTGATCTCCACAGCTGAAAGAGCCTGCAATCCAACCCTTAACTCCTCGTCACTAGCTTGAATATTTTCTATAAGATCATTCCAGTTATATAATCCTGATCTAGATTCCTGAATCTCTTCTAAATTTTCCATGTCATTCTCGTCAAATCTGTAAGTGTTCTCTGAAAGGAGCAATTTAAGTTTATCAAGTCTGGGGGAAACCTCAATAAGCTCCATACTACCAGGTACAACTTTTAGTACACTTGCAACAACTTTTTCTTCACTAGTATTACTATTGTTCTTCTGTTGATTTTCATACGATTCTGATTGATTTGCTGGTGGTACAAGCAAAACAGAATTGGAAGTACCAACAAACTTCATAGCGTATGTTTTTGATTCAGTACAAAGAACTGCGTCTTCGTCAGGCTGTCCTCTTAAGACCATCCTAAAATAGAAAGAAATCATGCAACATAAGTAAGGGAAGAGAAAGGCAGGGAAAGAGTCACTGTTATAAATAATATAGAGTAATTATGTGTATACTCTAAGTAATTATTGTAATTAGAATAACTATAAATCCTAATATAATAACTCTTATTATGTACTCACGTGAATCCCATGACATACCTCGTCACTTTTCCTTCTCAAAAAGGTGACATGATCCAAGTTATGGTCGTATTACTTTTCTGATCTTTCATGAGTTGACTATCTTGTTCGAGTAGAACAAAGAACAAAAGTGCATAAATATTAAGAAACGATGAAGAAAGAACACATAAATAGTAAGAAAGGATGAATAACGAACTACGAGAAATGTAGAACACAGAAATGAATTAGAAACTGGTGAGAAAGTTGCAGAATTTTAATTAAAAGAAATGGATTACTAACACTGAAAAGAGATGGAGAGTGGTACCAAACTCAGACCGTGACAAGCTAAGTGAAGAATCGCCACAAAGGTATGAGAAACCTTTGATAAGAGTCAATTTTGGTTCTAACGTAAGAACCAAAAAGATGCACAATGCTCTCGTCAGTTACTCCAAGAGTCAAATTAAAATTATGTTTAAAACTATGTCTGACGAGGGCAAAGAGAGCCTTTGAGGGAGGTGACCTCTAAGCAACAAAGGAAGGTCTCAAAGCTGCCTTCAAATGCATGAAGAGACCTTGGAAAACTTCGGAAAGGAAGGACTACATGAACCAACTCAAGGAGGACATGAAGAAACCAAGAAAAGACATGAAAATGTGTAGAAAAGGGACTTGGAGACACCTCCTTTTCAAACCTAGGGGAGTCTTCAAACTAGTATGTCAATTTTGTAAATTCTTATATTGTCTACACCAACTTCCTAGGGCATGGCTTAACAAGTTCAATATTGTGATTTAACATTTTGGCATGACTCCGAGTGAAGCTGACCACTCGGCTTTCTAAATTTCATTCAATTGCATATATATAGCACTTACGCAAACCAACAACATTGTTATTACAATTAGTGATTGTTATCCAATCTCTCAAATAAAGTATCACACTTACTATTATATTTTAAAGTAAGATCTTGGTAGAATTTGTTGTTACTTAGGATAAAAGTGGTGCAATCCAAGAATAGCATTATGATTGCTTATGGGAAGATTACAATAAACATAGCAAAGGAAACGGAGTTGATGAATGCTAAGCCTCTTGAAACTCCTACAAGTTCCAGTGCCAAATTTTTGCCAAGTCAGGAGGAGACATTTTTATATCAAAAAGGCCTAGAAGACTTGTTGAAAAGCTGAGTTATCTCACAACAGCTTGTCCAGATTCAATTAGTGTGGTAAACCAATTTCATAACTATCCTTGAGGAGAACAACGGAATGCGTCAATTCCAATTAAAAAATACATTAAGGGAGACCTATGAAAAGCTTTTTGGATATTTTAAAGTGGCCTGGGCAAAGTCTAATATTGACAGGTGAGCCCTTTTTGGGTACTATGATTTTATTGGTTATATCTTGACTTCTGAGAAGCGGAAGCAAAATATCGAGTTATGAATTCAACCACCACCTATGAACTTATATGGCTCAAGAAATTGCTTAATTATCTAGAGACATACATTACCACTAGCTTCATAAAATAACATAATACAGATCAATGCATACCTTTCATTCAAAACATCTGGGATCAGTTTCTCATCCAGCTCTAGAATTATGAGATCATCATGAGATCCAAAATCAGGGTGATATGCAACAGAAATCGATGATCCAGGTGACATATGTCTAAGTGTTTCCGCTCCTCCTGAAGTCTGCTGTGGTTCTGGTTCCATTTCACCCTTTCGCTAAACATAAAGCATTCATAAAATAAAAAATTAAGATTCCCATAGACTATGCATATTAATAGAAGTCGATGAAAAGAAGGGAGAAGGAGTTGGACATCCTAGGTACAATTGCAATTGAAAGAGAAAAAAAAAGTTTGCATCTATATCACAATATTGTCCTGTTTGGATAAACTTCTTAATTAATCACTTATAGTATAAGTGCTTAATTAATATGTATAAGTTATTTTTATAACAAAATATAAAATAAAGTTAAATTGTTTTCATATCAACTATAAAAAAAATTCATTAACTCTTGCGAACTTATGCAAACAAGCTGAAGACAGTTTGTGAACACGTCATTAACTGTTTCCATAAGCTCTCACAAATTTATGTCAGTAAATAAGTTGAACTAAGGGCTTGTTTGGATAAACAACTTATAGCACAATTGCTTATCAATAAGTTGGCTTAAGCTATTTCCATAGCAAAAGATAAATGAAGCACAGATATGGATACGGACACGGACACTGACACGCCGACACAGCTAATAATTTGAAAAAATCACATAATTCAGTGTAATTACAAGTGTTGTCGGTGTCAGACACGATACGTGTCCGTCGTGTCCAACACCGGGACACGCCTAATCCGAGGAATGTCCATGCTTCATAAAATAAATTTAAATTGTTTTTGTATTTACTATATATAAGTTGTTTTTATAAAAACTATATTAAAGAACTTATGAAAATAAGTTGAAAAAAGCTTTTGAAAATTATCATAAGTTAGTTCTCCGTAACGGTCTCACAAGATATGCTGCAAATTGAATCGCTTTAGTACGCAATTGCGGAATAATGGTGGTGGAGTTGAGATCTGCATTTTACAGCAGCGCAAATCGCGGTGGGATGCGATACATAGAGGATAGAGGAAGTAAGATTAGAAAAAGAGAAAACCTGGAGTTTGTCTGCCACGGTGGTTTCTGGCGGCGTTTCTTCCAACAACAGTCAAGTTCGGCTGTGTGTGTTTCCGGGCAGTTGAGATCAGTTCGGCTTCAATTTGTTTGTTTTTGATAAACAAGGGAAAAGTGAAGCGCGGTTATATTTTGGGTTTTTTGGAGGGAGTTGCCCAATCTTTATTTTTTATTTAGGTGGTGGGGTTTGAACTCCGGCCCTTTCATATATTATATTAACCGAGCCAAGTTTATGAGAACTGATTAATTAAACTAGATTAGGGTGTGTTTGTTTCAGCTTAAAAAAAAAAAAAAAAGATTTTGAGTTAGAAGAATCTAGAATTTTTTTTTAGAGATTTTTAAAAACAATCTAAAGTATATACCGTTTGTTTGTTTGTTTAGTATCATAAAAATCATTTTTTTTTTTAAGATTTGAAGCTATTACATTTGAGTTCTTTATGTTTAAAAAAAAAAATAGATTTTAGAAAAGCTATTTGAGATAGCTTTTCATTTTGAGGCAAAAATTGATTTTTTTTAACAAAACGAATTTTTAAAAAAAATCTAAAACAAACACTACAAAAATAAAATAAAAAAGTGATTTTTTTAGATCAAAAAATAGATTTTTTTCAAAAAAATCCAAAACAAATGGCCCTATATTAGATTAGGTTAAAGGGTCTTGCTAACCGATGTCCTCAGAGAAATGATTAATGAATCTATAAATGAAAATTTTGTCTTAAAAATATAAGATATTACTTTTGACAAAGTAATAATTACACAACTTTTTCATGAAAGCATGCTTGTTTTAGATGTTTAACCATTGCCCTTGGACACCGGTTAACATTCTCCTATATTTAAATTATTACTCCCTCCAATCACATTTATAACCAAAAACCAACGTTTTAGATACATTGAATAATTAATGTATTCGGTCACATTTAAGGCCAGATACATTAATTATTCAATATACCTAAAAAGTTGTGTTTTGCTTACAAATGTGATCGGAGTGAGTATTAAGGAAATGTTTGTTTAAGCATCCAAAAGTAGTTACTTTTACACAAAAAATCGTGTATTTATAACTTTTATATGTGTTTGACTTGTATTTTCAAGACAAAGTTTCTTACTCCCTCCGTATCGAAATATAAGCAAAATTCAACTATCTTACTTGTGACAAAATATAAGCAAAATTGACTTTTTTCATCATATTTAAGGCTAATATACCAAAAATGCCCTTAGTTTAATACTCCAATTTCCATCACAGTTTTCCACGCGAATGCAATTCTCCAAACCAGGTTTTAATGAATGTATTGAAAAACTGAAACGGCTCTCTATACTCCTCTCCCTCTATAGTAACTCCACGAAGCCCAAGCCAATGTTTTCTTCCACTTATTATAAAAAGGCTGTTCAGAGAGAAACTTAGTGTTCCTTCTATTCTTCTGCATAATTCAAGAAAATGGCTATAAAAGCACCATCTTTTAGTTTGGGAATTGACTCAGATTCTGAGGATCTGCTGAATCGAATTGTTGAAGACTCGCTAGAGAAAGATGGGGAGGTTGAACAGATTCAAAATGTTGAGGGTGAAGTGAATTCTCACCATCATGTTGAAGGTGGAGAAAGAAGCTTCAAACACAACTTTGATCTTAACGAAATTCCTAATGAAAGTGAAGGTGCTGCTGAAGCTGATGATGTTAATGAAGTTCTTAATCCAGTTGAAGGTGCTGCTGAAGCTGAACTTGATTTAGATCTAAACAAAATGCCTAACGTGAATGTTGAAAATGAGATTGAAGAGGAGTTGGCAAACCATGAAAAGGATGAGGGTTCAGAAAAATGAAAAGTTAAAGAAATGGGTTCATGATATGCTGAAGATTTATATAGCTGGGTTTCCATGATTTTGTTCGACAATGATAAGAACAAGTGAAAAACTACAACTTTTGCTGCTGCTTTTATTTTTTGTCTTTATCCCCTAATGTACTAGCTTATGTTAACAATTTGGAGAAGCAACGTGAAGTACTCTTTTTTGTCTTTATCCATGTACTAGCTTATGCCAATCGGTTACTTTAATATTTCCTTTTTTTTTTTTTGCCTTTCATAAAATAATATAAAGAAGTTTCTATCACCAAAAACAAAATTGCTTTCTATTGAATAAAATACTTGACGTACACAATGCATAAAACACAAAAGATAGCTACGAGATATGAGAATAAAATACGCCACATACAATGCATAAAACACAAAAATGGTTACGTGACATGAATAATTCTTGAACTCCACAAGTCATTCACTCCATACCCTGCAAGAGTTCACTAATTTCAGCAACCAATTCTTGATCGCAATTTAGTGTAGTGGGTAGTGTAGCTTGTCTAAGCATGACATCTTTCTTCATATGAGGAGTCTTGTATTTATTGGACCCTTTAACCTTCATGATTTCAATCATGCACGACTGAAGTGTAAGAAATATTTTGTTTGAATCCACACTAGAAAATTCATCAAACGAAGTTTGCACTGCTTGAATAAGTTCATCAACCGTCCTTGTCACTTTCTTTTGTTGTAATGCTTGAATGGCTGCAAAAAATCCCAAATCCAATACATTTAAATCAGGAGAATTAGGTGGCTGATTAATCAAACGGATGTCAAATCCACCTTCAGAAGCCGCTGCTTGAAATTCTTCGTCATCAACAGAAACATGACACGGTGCATTATCTTGTTGAATGTAAATTGTTTCCGATGCAAGTTCTGGTGGCACTTTTTCTTTGACGGCCGGTAAAATCTTGTCTCTTAAGTACATTCGACTAACTTCTCTAGTAATAGAACCGATTGGTTTTGTTTCGAGTGTCCCTGCGGGTCTATTGACACTGGACCTTCTTGCAGGAACTTTTTCAACTAGAGGCCACACTCCAATTTTTCCCGACCATGTTTCATGACCTGCATAATCAAACCTAGGTCTAGCCACTGCAACTATAAACATGACCTTCATTAGATAATTTTTGTTTTTGCACGGACGGTATGGATCATCCTCATCTGCAAGAAGGTAATAATTCTGAGATTTTTTGGTCACATAGAACCACTTTTCATCTATGTGAATAACATTGTGCATTGACTTAAACTTTGGCTCAAATGGAATGCTACTTTCCTCCAACATGGACAAACAAAATCTAAGACGAGCTTTCATATTATCATCTGTCATGTGTGGTTTTAGTGCACTTGAATGCCGACGCAAAACACCTTTTTTTATTAACCTCATTAGTTGTCCAATGGTACACTCTAATGCTTCTGCTAGAGATCGAAGACTGCTACGTTTGTGTAGCGGTATTTCACGTATTTTTTCGATATCTATGACTTTTTTTTTCCGACCACATTTTGTTTTCTTGTGACAAACATCACCTGTTTCAATTTTTTGCCTCCAAATCGCATAAATAACATCTACGGATACTTGATAGGAAGAAGACAACCGTTTAACAACCCCCTTATTAATTTTTCTACCAGAGCTTGAATTGATCAAAACCTCACAAATATTTTGCCGCTGATAGTTGTCTAAAAAAGTTCGCTTTCTTTTAGATTGTGGCTCACTATGAATGTTGTTTCCTGTTTCATTAAATATAAAATCAAAATAGTTATAAAAAATATAAAAATAGAAATTGGTTTCAGTACATAAAATTGCATGCCATTGACATTTGACACTTTGACAGCAGTAGTAGCATGCCATAAATTTCATGGTCCATTGATAAAAAAGAATAACAAGGTGGAGTACATGTAACCATGTTGCAACAAAACGTGTACTCCTACGTCATATACATGCAGTTCATATAAAACGTGGAGAATATTGAGTGCAAAAAGTGGCACAATATAATAAAGACAAGTGCAAAACTAATATAAATAAACATTCACAAAATGAAAAAAAAAACTCCATGTACCTATATCTTCTTCGATGTTATTGTAAAAAAGTTCAGCTACATCTTCTTCATCTTCGGAGACGCTATCTTCAGACTCAAATCCAATATCTTCTTCTTCATCTGATAGATAGTCGAATAAATCATTGCTTGAATAAGTAGCATTCAAATTAGAAGTGTTCAAAACACTGCAGGGGATGTTCAAACTAATCTCTAAAGGTACATTTGAGAGGTGGTTAGAGGTGCTCAAATCATTCAAAGGAATGTTCAGATCAATATTAAGAGGCACGTTTGAGAGGTGGTTAGAAGTGTTCAAGTCATTCAAAGAGATGTTCAAATCAATATTGAGAGGCTCATTTGAGAGGTGGTTAGATGTGTTCAAGTCATTCAAAGGGATATTCAAATCAATATTGAGAGGCTCATTTGAGAGGTGGTTAAATGTGTTCAAATCATTCAAAGGGGTGTTTAAATCAATATCAAGAGTCATCTTGAATTAACAATGTGAAGCTCCAATTTTCTTGCATTTTTTACCTTCAATTTATAGAAATCAAAGTGACACTCCAGTTTCTAAATTTAAATTTTAGATGAATTAGTGTGCCATTTTGTTACCGCCAATTTTTTTATAAAATGAAAGAAAAGCTTGAAAAATTTGCGCCAATTTTTTATAGGAGTAAAGCAGTTTTGGAAGTTGAAGAGGCAAATAAATTTTGGCTTGAATTTTGGTGTATTATTGAGCAACGTGTTTCCTCTCTTCAATGAAAGAACATGAAAAATAACCAAGCACCTTAATTAATGTGGTGAGAACATCAACGGTTACAGAAAATCAGAATTCATAAGGGCAAATAAGGTATTTTGGCTTAAATTAAATGACAAAGACATCATTTCTTAAAATATGTGATTTGGTCAATTTTGCTTATAAAAAATTACGGTACTTGTTAGTAATACCTTTATTATTATTATTATTATTATTATTATTATTATTATTATTATTATTATTATTATTATTATTGTTATGATTAAAAGGGTTATTTGTGTTTTTCTTTAATCACCATAGTATGGACGAATTTGAGTTTAGTCTTTTAAAAAAAAATGTTAGACAAAAACATTAACATGGTTACAATTTGTTGACCGGACCACTACCATGTGTGCTTTTGACGCTGATTGGACCATTATCTTTTTCTTCCGAATGATCAATAAAAAATTAAAAATCAAAAACAAAATTGTCTAGCGACTGAAATCAAAATAATTTGAAGGGTTAATAGGTCTTTACTCCCCTGTAATATAGGTCATTTGTGGTTTTCTCCCCTGTAATTTTTTTTTTATTTACCCCCTGTAAAATGTTTTTGTTTTGATTTACCCCCTTAATAGGCCAAACAAAAACCAATTTTATTTATCTTTTCAAGAAATTTTCGTTTTTGTAAATCAAAACAAAAACATTTTACAAGGGGTAAACCAAAAAAAAATTACAGGGGGGAAAACCAGAAATGACCTATATTACAGGGGGGGTAAAGACTTATTAATCCTAATCCTAATTTCAACATCATTTCAACACTATGATCATAAAATACAAAAAAAAAAAAAAAATAAACATAAAACGGACTACATATTTGAGGATTTGACTCATTGTTTTTCTCAAAATGGAGTATACATCAATCAACTTCCCACTTTTTTCTCCCTCATTTTTTTTCTTTTTCAATTTTTTCTACCTCAAATTTTTCAACTTCACTTTCATGTTCAACTCCACCATTTTCATTATTTTCATCTACCACCTCTTCCTCCTCAACCGATTCAATTACCTTATCGTCGCCTTGGGGGGAACTGGTGTCAACACCTTCATGCTCTTCAATTCTATTGCCTTACAACTTTTATTCTTGGGATTATCAATAGTGCTCCCAAATCCTCCACTTGATTGATTAGCGATTTGCTTAGTCAGCTGCTCTATTTGATTCTCAAAAAATTTCATTGAAGCCTCATTGTTTCTTTGAACAGTTGGAAGGTATTCTGAGTTGTTTTGACAAAAGTGGTTACTGCTTCTTCAAATGCAGACGGTTTCCTTTTGTTGTTGAGGTTGCGGAGGTGGAATGAGTGGGTTTAAGGTGTTGTTATTTGAGTACTTGAGGTTAGGATGTTGTGCCAATGTTGAATTATAGGTATTCGATTAAGGGTTCTCTTTTTGGTAATTCCCCGTGTAGTTGGCATCCTCACTCACTACTTCATGTCGAATTATAGGTATTCGATTAAGGGTTGCCTTTTTGGTAAATCCCCATGTAGTTGGCATCATCACTCACTACTTCATTCATACACTCATCATTTACATGTCCCTCACCACAAAAATCACACCTAAGCACTGATGCTTGTCAGATATGATGAACCTTGGCTTGTTGGAATTGAGCTTGACCCATATTTATGGCTTGCACTTGTTTGGTTAGTTCCTCCATCTGTTTGCTAATTAATGTTTGGTTGGCAAGGATAATACTATTTTTATTGACTCCAATCACCGCCCTCTTACCACGCTCGGTCTCGGCACGATTCGCATTTTGAGCCATGTTCTCAATCAGAGTTTGAATCTCAAGGTCCATTTTTACCCCCCCCCCCCCCCCCCCCCCCAACTGAAGCATCTAAGAGCATTCTTTGGTTAGACCTTAGAACTTTGGTGAAAATTTGCATGAGTTTTCTCACTTAAGACATAGGATGGACATCTTTTTAGTAAATGTTCAAACCTCTACCAAGCATCATGGGGGGGGGGGGGGGGGGGGGGGGGGGATGCTCTAAATCTTCCCAAGTTTGTATGGTTTCACTAGGTAAGGACAATAATCAATCCTTGGCTCTTCCGCTCAAAGTAAAAGCAAGTTTCATAAAACTTACTAAGATGTTCATAAGAGCATTAGGTATCTCTCCCCTCATACTGGTTTTCATTCAACCCTTGTTGGACAAATGTTTTAATGTCAAAATCTACAGAGTTATCAGGTTGAAAGAAGTGAGTGAGTTGACAACGGTTAGTTGTCAACCCGTAGTCGCCCATCATTGGTCTAACAGGTGGTGGTGGTGGTGGTTGGTTAGCCATGATAACTGGTTCAGTTTCCATGTGGTTGGGTAATGTGTTATGGCGTGGCTTAAGATAATTTAGCTAACCGGTCTACTTTTCCGATTACCTTTTGCAGTTTTCTCGATCTCATGGTCATGCAACAAGTCTTCAGGTCGGACTCTACCTCGCATAAGTTGCCAAAAGAAACTAAACTATATTGTTTCAAATTTTTCTAACAAAGATTAAAATGAGAGAACTCCTAAATTATTACGAAATTGCCTTGTTGAAATTATTCAACAGTCTCCGCAACGACGCAAAAAACTTGATAAATATTTGGCAAACTACACCAAAAACTATCAAAATAATAATATTAAATTTGTATCAACGAGGACGGTTTCTAACTTCTACTTAGCTAAATCATTAATATCAAGGATGTATAAAAATTGGGGTTGCATAAGGCAAATGATTTGGTTTGATAACATTATCTATAGAAAAATGCAATAAACGTTTGTTGAAAATTTTAGGTTAAAAATGATCAACAAGAAGAATTTTAATACATGAAAGATTCAGTTCGTCAAATATGTTAGATTTGTGAGTTTAATACATGATTTTGCATCTTGAAGAAGAATTTTAGGGTTTGTAATTGGAATTTTGATTGAAAATGGAAGAAATTAAATGAGTAACTAGAAGAAGAAGAATTTGTGATTGAAATTCTAGAAAGAAAATTACAGATGCTAACTAAAAGATAATGAATAACTAGGAGAAGATTTTCCAACGTATGGTTTGTGATTGAACTCTCGAAGAAGGTTTTTCCTTAGAATGATTATTATGATTTATTTCTGGGCTTTGATTCATTTATTTTTTATAAGATGGACAATTATAAGATTTGAGCTTTCTGGATTTCAATAAAATTATAATTTTCGTCTTCAATTTATTATAAAGATAAATATTAATTAATTAAGAAAATGAATTATGGTTTTTTATTTTTTGATTTTATGGGTTTGAACATTTATAATGATTATGAAGGTCTATGAAGGTGGTGATAAAGATGAAGAAGAGGAGGAAGAAGAAAAAGAAGAAAAATAAGAAATTGGATGTCCATAGTTCACCATAAGATAAAATGGACTTGTAATTGAATGGTGAAAATCATATCAAGAATAATTGACATTAAAAACTAACGGGGATGATCAAATTGACTATATGAGACCAAAACGTAAGAAATAATAGTTATAGGATAAAAATGAAACTATGAAACTAATTAAGGAATTAAATATATAATTTAGCCAAAAATTTACTCAACGAAGTAGCATTGTTTTGTGAGAAGAATTATATTGACATTGCAAATTTGGAGGATACATTTATGTTATAAGGAAAACCAAGGCGTAAACTTGAAAAAGTTTTAAACTTGCACCACTTTCAAGCTGAGGTATTTTGTTAGGTGATTGATAGGAAACTTCAAGAGTTTAATAACAGATTTACAGAAGAGAGTAGTGAATTGATTATTTGTGTAGCAAGCTTAAATCCAATAGATTGATCATTTTTTGCATTTTGCAAAGAAAAGTTGATTAATTTGGCTCCATTTTATCCCTCTGAATTTTCTTCAATGGAGCTTATGGGGCTTGACAATCAACTTGAGAATTATATCATAGATGTTCGTTTTAGTGAATAATTTTCTAATTATTTAGATGAGATTAGTGATCTTTCACGAATGATCGTGGAAACAAGAAAATATATTGTTTATCCAATGGTGCATTTACTTCTAAAGTTATCATTGCTTTTGTCGGTGGCTAATGCAACTGTTAAAAATGTTTCTTTGCAGTGAAATATGTGAAGAATGAATTGCGCAACCAAATATGAGATGAATTTTTGAATGGTTGTCTAGTAACATATATAGAAAGTGAAATATTTGATGGTGTTGAGAATGAGAAAATCATACAATCCTTTCAAAATTTGAAGCCACGAAGAGAACAGCTATAATTTTTAGATTGTAAGATATCTTTAACTTTTTGATATACAACGGTGAAATTTTTATAATCTCTAATATTTTCTTAAGACAATAATGTTAGCATTTTATATCTTATGCATTTATATATTTTTATATATGACTCATATCATTGACCCTACTTTCTAAAATTTCTAGATCCGTCACTGTATATTATAATTCCTATATGAGAAATCATAGATATAGAAATAAGTAGTTCCTAGTTCAGTTGTATTTGGATGTTTTGTAGCTTGTTCATCTGTCTGTGATCTTAATTAGAATGGTTTCTTAGTGTGTGTAAAAAGACAGCCAGAGAAGAAATGATTTTAGAGAAAAGGCAGCCATATGTATATCATACATATAAGTTTATGGTTTTCATTGCGAAATTTGACAAACGAAAAAAGCTTCGTGACAATATATAGGCAGCTGAGTTCAAGGCAACCATAGAAGAAGTGATTTGAGAGAAAACTGAGTCAAGTTGAAAAATGACTGAGAAATGAAGAAAAAACATGAAAATGACTGAGAAATGTAGTTGAAGAAGCACGAAAATGACTGAGTCAAGTGATTACACACAACTGAAGCTATGTATATATAATAATTAAGTAATTATGGTAAAGAAGTCCCTAGATTCTTGCAAATAAAACGCATCAGCATGTTAAAAATATATAAGACACCCAATGAAATCGAGAGTGGGAAAACATTCAAAGAGAGATTTTCTTATAGTATATAGATATAGACCATATTTTCTGCACTATTTTCTTGAAAACAAAAGTTGGTGAAAGCAAAGTGGTAATGCTTTATTTAGAACAAAAGAAGCTCATCTAATTAGCTCAAAAAACTCAACAGGTCCTGCAAAGATCTCAGAAAAGCAATATAAGGAACAATGTCAAAGGACCACGGCATTCTTCGTATGAATCAGTTATCATTATCAATTGAGGTATGTATCATAGCGTACTATGCAGTATTATTCATATCGGGTGCAATGATGAGTTATGAATTTAGTCTCAAGCTGTTAAATTAAAGTCATAAGTTTGTGCTTCTTGCAGCAGTAGCCATCAATTCAAGTAAATCATTGACAATCACAATCGCAAATCTAACCGAAAAATGCAGGCAATGCACAACATCTAGTGAATGAAAAATGGTTTATATCACAAGAAATTTAAGTCAACATACATGAATTCAAATAAATTCAAACAAGTAAATCAACATGTAGAAACTCAGTTTCAACAAATTGAAGCCAAACTTTCAACATAATCCTTGGCATCACACCATGTATATCCACTAGATTTCTCTACTCTATTTTCTCTCAAATTATAGAGAATTACATCATTTCCTCCAAAGCATAGTAATATCAGTGTATGTCCATTCTCAGAAAGACATAATGGGAACAATTCACGATATCTCTGAAGATTCTGACAACTGATTTTAAGGAATTGAGTCCAGGATTGTTCAACTCCAAATTCCGTCATCTGCCATACAACAAAATAAGTTCTCTTGAGCATGTGAGAAAAACAAAGGCGGTCCCTTAATACAGCAAGACTTTGTTGAACAACTGGCACTTCATCAACCTCACGAGGGGGCAGCAAGCGCGTGTATATCTCGGTACTAAGATCAAGGGAGATAATCATAAGTTGTTCAACAGTAAAATCCTTCTCACTATACTTAAAACTCTTATTCGGATTGGAAAACCAGTAAACAGTGCCATTCAAATACACACCTTCATTAAACATAATGCCAAGATAAATAACAACATGAAAACTAATATTTCTCCAAACATTATCACGTAAACTACAAACCTTCACCTCTTTGGAAGAAAAGGCCACCACCTTGTAAGTGTCAGTTGAATTATCATAACCAAATGTGAACCTAAGCAGTGGCGGATCTTGAGTTAAATTGTTGGGGGTGCCAAACATATATGAAATATATATTAAATGGTTTCAAGAAATATCAATTATTTATAACTGTTCTAGTGGTATGAATTGATTCAAAGTAGCAATGGAACAGGGGTTCGAATCCCCTCAGCCGAATTCTAATGATAAAATACAACTAATATTGTGTATAAGGAAAACTTGGGGGATGCTGTGGCCCCCGCCGGTCCCTTAGAAGATCCGCCACTGAACCTAAGCCTGGCACTTACAAGCTTTCGGGGTCGGTGAAAAGATCCTAATCTTTCAGATATTTTCCTAGTGGCTGGGTTCCAGATATGGAACCAGTAGTTTTGATATTCAGTTGTGTTAGAACTACCAAACAAACATAGCAATCCATTACATGAACCAACCATTCGGGTGAAATTATTAAACTCGAGTGTTTGTAACAGTCGCTGTCGACGGTGATCAATGAGGGGTTTTCTAGTAGACGATTCAGTGGAAAAGTTACGACACTGGAAACTGAACGTGCTGCAACATAGCTGGTGTGGTGAGTTAAAAACTAGGGTTTTTCCTGGCACAAGGGTTTTTGATCTCTCAGCGTACCTTTTTATATCCGAAGCAGAATAGTTTTTATTAGGGAATATCCTAACAAAAAAAATAAGTTTACTTTGTTAAAAAGAAATATTTTTAGGGATTATTCCTGCTTAGTATCAATTTTTTCTAGGTTTGAGTTTGGTGATGAAGATGATAAAGAGAGAGAGAAATCAAATTAATTTTTTTTTTTAGTTTATTTCATTTAATTATTTAATTGGGTTAAATAAGTAAATGGTCCCCTTAAATATACCAACGTTTGATTTTAATCCCCCTAAAATATTTTTTAGGCTTTTGGTTCCTCTAAAATTTTCATCTATGAAATTAGTCCCTCTCTAATGTATAAATAATCCCCCTATTTAATTTTTTTTTTCTATTTTTTAAATAACTAATGACATTTTTTTAAATAATATAATTAATGAGAAAAATAAAGTTAATTACACACTCAGCGTGTCACGTCGAAGATTTTATCCAATCACATGATATCAGGGTCCAAAATCAACGAATCTTCATATTATAAGGTTGGAATCTTCTTTTTTGTAGGTGGTAAACCAGAAATCGCTCGGGGTAAACATATATTAACCGTTTTAATAAATTTTGGCGGTGACTTCTTTGTTTTCAAGTAACCCTCAAATTTTAGACCGTTAAACTAACAACGAAAAATAATCACTAGGGAACAATCCCAAATCAAAGTATTTGGGCGCTCACACCCAGATAAGAAATAAATAAAATGTAAAAAGATTAAATGATGTGACTAAATTATTTCTCTTTTATTGTTTTCAATTGTGTGTTCGAGCAAAAGCATCAGTGGGTATGAGAACAGGCTCGTGTTATTCTGAAGACTTTGTATAGTCTTGTTTTCCACAATACAATGAGGCCAAACACGCGGTTTCGGTGGGTAGAAGTGGAACCAAACACTTGCTTACTCCCTTGAAGACATCGAATTTAACGCCACATTAAGAAATGATGTCTCTTTAGCGTGAATTTTACGAAAAATTGTAAGTTGAACATCCAAATTAGAAAGGGAGGACATAAGGTGCCAAAATCATTCAAAAAAAAAAAGTGGGGGCCAAAAGCAAATAATCATAATACTTTAGCGACTAAAAGTTTAATTAAGCCAAAAAGGTTGTTTGATGATAAGGCTTGTCAGGTTTGGAAGGGGTCAAGGTACGTATATCGTCACATAGTATCATTTTCCATATTCTTAATTTCCTTTTATTTAATCAATTTATACACTAAAATGTAATTTTCTTTCACTATTTCCCCTTCTTCAGGTGAGGCCACGTGTCACCCAAAATATGATAATATTTAAGACGAGAAGAAGCAAAATAAATAAAACTTAAAAGTTGTCCCTATAGGGCTGGTCGAACTTTTTCTCAAAAAAAACATATTGTATTTCTAGAAGAAATAATATTCACCGTGTGATCTTGATTATACGAATCGAGTCAAATATTTTAAATTTGTTTCTAAAATACGATTTTATGATGGTAAACTACAAACCGTCAGATCTTAGTCAAACCTTTCTGCTTAACATATATCTAATGGTTGGACTTTGATACTCTAGATGGTTTTATATTGAATAGATCTAAATCATTTATTTTTAATCAAACAATCATAATTTGTGTGCCTACAAAAACTTATGTATACAGAGTATTTGGACCCCATCACCAAAAAATCTTATATGTAAGCCTCTAGAGTCTTTGTCACTATATAAGTTCTTTGTTTGTAAATTCTTAAAATCACACCTCTTAGTAAAAACTCCCATCCCTTTCTCTCTCTCTATCTATCTCTCCCACAATCCTCCCTCACTCTTCAGGTCTTCTCTGAAATCAACTTTCAACAGTGGTAATTCTAATGGTAATGTATACTCATTTCAATTACAATTCGATGTTTTATTCTTTTCAATTTATCTTAATACAATTGTTATGTTTGTCTCTTAAGATGTGATGTGTGTTGTGGATGGAAAATTTCTAGGAGACAAACATAAGTGTATCAATTTCTACCTTCATTGCAATAACAATAAATTATGTAAATCCTGCAAAAAATTTGGTCACATAGATCATCGAGTAATCCAAATCGGTGTTGTTTGATTTGACAGGAAGATCTATGTGATATGTCAATGATCTATACGTTTTCGAGTTAAAGTTTTCATAATTTTATTTTTGTTAAATCAAGCAGGTTTAATTCTCTTTTTTTACTTGCAATTGCAAATCATATATGGATATTGTCTTATAATTAAGTTTTTCATACCACTTTCAATTGCAAGCTTGTAGACATCCTTACAATTTTTTTTTGTGGTGGCCGGGATTTGAACCCCAGACCTTGCATATCAACTGAGATAAGCTCACAAAGACAGATATATCATTGAGATATCATATAAATCTAGCTATCAAACTAAACAACACCTACTTGGATTACTCGATGATTTTTGTGACCTGATTTTATGCAACATCTACATAAGACATTATCAGTGCAATCAAGGCAGAACTTGTTACATTCATTTCGAAGACATTTTGGTGGACTTCGCATGTTGTGAAGAATGTGATGATGGCTAGAAATTTTTTCAGCCAGGTCACACATATCATATCTTAAAGACAAACACAACAAATGTAATAATAAAAATTTAAAAAGAATTAAACATAAAATTGCAATTGGAATATGTATACATTACCGTTCCAGATGCCATTATTGAAAGTTGATTTTGGAGAAGTCTTAAAGAGAGGGAACTTCTTTGAAGAGTTCACAGGAGAACATTTTTGCTCTAAGGTCAGAGTTAAGTTCATGGTTTAACCACTTTTCATTCATAGTTATGATTTTATGTATATGTTAATAAAATGTTTATGTTAATATGAGATCACATTTAATCCAAGGAGAAGAAATGGTTATGTTAATAAAATGTTTATTTACCTATTTTCTTGTTATGTTTTATTAAATAAATTAGTAGTTTTATTATGTTTTTCAGAGCTTTTTTTTATTTATAAAAGAGGCTAATTTATTCACTCAAATGTTGTGGAGGAATACCACTATAGCATCACATAATACAATAGGTTGCAGATAGTCAAGAACATGATCAAGAACAGTAATAGAAAAAGGCGCCGAATGCCCACATTGGGCAAGCATTTGAGCACAACGATTTGCCTTGCTTAGAGAAGTAATATGTAGATTTCTTGGAGAAGAAGGATCAAATGAGTATAAGTGGTATGACCTTTCTTGGCCATATGAAAAAGAGCAAGAGAATCGGTTTCAAAGACGACCTCTATAACACCCAAATCACGAGCAAGATAGAGACCGCTTCGAAGGTCCCAAGCATCAGCAAATAGAGGTACTAGAACTAACTTTACAATATAAGCCCTTTAATAAATTACAATGATGAACTTGAAGAGTACCTCCACACTCCGACGAACCACTGCTATGTATATGAGAACCATCAACATTCATTTTGAGCACTCCATGGGGCAGTTTCGACCAAAAGGCATGAAATATAGGAATATTACTTGTTCTCAAATATGCATTCGTCGAACTATGAATCTCATCTACCTGATTAATAACTTTGGACCAAAGAGTGTGATCCAATAAATAGGAGCATTTTACTACTTTATGTTTTATTTTCAATAAATAGGAAATATAAAATGGTGGAACTATGATGAAAATATTGCATTTGTTGAAATATTTTACACTTAGCCTTGTAACTACAAGAAATGGCAGGAACTCGTACCCCTAGTTCCTACAAATCGGCATGTATCTTTGTATTTGGACCAAGCTTCCACCATTGTAAACTCTAGCAAAAACTCTTGTAATTTTTCATTTCATTTTAATAAAGTTTTCTTCTTATTCTTGTTCTTCTTTTATTTCATCAGTTAAACTTATCTTTTTTATTTTATTTTTTTTTGAATCGGCAAAATATTATTAACACCATCCCTGTAAGCCGCAAGGTATGGACGACAAAAAGAGACATACAAAATGCCGCATATATATGGAATACCAAAACACCAATAACACCCTAATAACCCTTAGCCTCCACAACCTATGACAGTAGTAAGTAAGTTATGGGCGTGTAGTTCAATAACCGACACCGACACCCCTAAACCAGCCACAAACACCTCTAAACCAGCACAAAAACCCGAACAGGCTTCCTAGAGCACCGAAAACTAAAACCAGCCCCACAATAGGAAAGGCCCAGACCAACAGGCGTTACCAAACTACCACCACAGCTGATTGGATGCCACAGCACAGGAAAACAGCAGCTGCTGTTAAAACCTGCTAGCAGCCCCAATTCTGCACAGAACAACAGAAAGCCAATCCAGCTACAGACACCAAAAAAATCCTACCACCCAACAACGGAACAGAACCAAAGGTAGTTAAAGCAGCCGCGTAAGGCATTCCCTCGGATTCCAACACCATTCATAATACATACAAGGAGGCATAGAAATTCTATCCAACGACCACCGCCAAGTCAACACCTTTACATCATCCACCATTTCATCCACCGCTGAGTTCCGATTATTAAAAATCTTATCATTCCTTGCTTTCCACAAAACCAAACTCGTAGAATGCCGAATAAGTCTTAAACCATTACGGATTCGCTTATTCCTCTCTCCACCACACCAACACTCCCAAAGAACGAATAAATTAGGCGGAATTAAATGAAACTTATCCCATCACCCCCATTACACCTTGCCAAACCCTTACGGCAACCTCACAATGAAGAAATAGATGAATTGACGATTCATCCACCGTCTCACAAAAGGTACAACACTGAGGAGCATCCGTTGGTAATACATTCATCATCGAAAGATTCACCCTTGTAGATATTCGATCATATAGGAGCTTCCAAGAAAACGCTACAACCTTCGAAGGTGTCGGGCTCTTCCATAACTTGGCAGAAACACTCTTCTCCTCCGTACTCCACAAATCTTCCTCCAACACTAACCCCACTAGCTTATAATATGTTGATTTGACCGAAAAAATCCCTAACTCTTCCAAACCCCACCGCCACCTATCCTCCTCATGAGACCACCTCATATTCTCCAAATCATTCAAGAGACTCACAAATAGTTGCTCCTCCCAACCAAAAAACTCCCTTCTCCACTCGAAATGCCACTTCGTTAAGGAACCAACCGCCTCCCCTATCTCCCCCACACACAACTCCTTTTGGTTTGACATTGAGTAAAGTCTAGGATATTTACTCTTAAACGTCCGGTCCACTCGCCACTTGACATTCCAAAAACTAGAAGTCAATCCATTACCAATAGACAATTCCGAATTTAATCACTCTTGAAAACCAAAGTTATCTAAATTGACCACATCTTTCCACCTCCAATTTGGAGCCATTCGTCCCTCCAACATACTAGTAACATTAGGATCATATTGAAGTAGATAAAATAGTCATAAGGAATGGGGGGTTTGAATTGTGACCCCTTAAAAATTAAACATGTCACTTAAAAGTTATTCTCAAGTTGAAAACTTAGAATGGTTAAGTTAACAGACAGACTTCAGAACGTTCTGAAGTGTTAGTATAAAAACAATTTAAATAATTAAATGTGTTTGTGTGTGTTGTGTTTACTGTAAGTAAAGAGTAAAGATAAAAGAAGAAGAACACATAGAAATTTATAGTGGTTCACCCAATGTGGGTTAGTCCACTTCTCACAATCTTGTGAGATTTTCCACTATGATGCTTGAGATAACTTCTCAAATCTTGCACCTTACAACCTTGTTCACCTGAACAATTACAACAATTGTATTCTCTTAGCCTCAGCAGGATTACACCTTTCTTGCTAAGTTACCCACTTAGACTTTACACCTTTCTGCTCAAACTAACACTTTGTTTACAATTTGTATGGAGTTTGAATGATATAGATCAGACAAAAGAGGAATGGAGGGAGAGAAAAGATAAGAGAAATATTGATTTACACTTTTGAAGACTTCTTAGAATCTTTGTGATGATCAATGTTTTTGTTAAAGCGTCAAACACTCTTATGTTGTTTTCTTGTATGCTTTGCAAAGGTGTGTGTTATATTGAGGTCTTGATCTCTATTTGTAGAGTTCTTGAGCCTTTGTAGCCGTTGGAGAGTGACCACTGGTCTTATGCCACATGTCCTGGGACCCACCAACTTTCACTTGAAATTCTGGGCAAACTGAAATACTTCAGAATGTTGTTGTGTTCTTGAGAATACTTCATAATGTCGTTGTGTTCATCATGATCTTCATCTGGGTTCATATGGATGAACGATCATATATGCATCTAGGCTTTTGCAGATGAATGTCACATGAACTTATGGGTTGTACTTGAAGATTTGCTTTGTACGACTTCAGAATGTTGTTAGATTAGATCTTCTTTGAAATCTGTCTAGGAGCGCATGCATGATCTCATAAAGTGGTGTTGTCACTTCACTTCCATGCTTTAGGGGATTTGGTTTGCTTTGTACAGTACAAACTCCCTTATGTGTCGAAATCTTGTTGAATCAGATTTGATCTTGCTTTTGGATTTGCTTTTTACTTTCCAACTATTGTACTGTTCATGTGAGAAAAAACATGGAGCATGATCAAACTTTCTGAACTCAAGGGACTTCAGAATATTCATTTTGTTTCACTTAGGATGATTTGTAAGACTCTTATTTGATGTAATCAAATCCTAATAGTGAAACATTGATGAAGTGCAACATGGAAAACATCTAGGATGATATTCTTAATGGAATATTCCTAATGTTTTGTACTTCAAATGTTCATAGTCTTGAATGAACATTGAAGATGCCCTTTTTGACTTTAATCAAATAAATGCATTTATTGCTTGATTGATCTTATTCAATGTACTTTACTAGGCTTTTATTTAAGTCACGTGAACCTTGCATGTTCTTCATTTGGTTCATGAATTTCTATGATTGGTTCTTGATGTTCATCATAAACAACCTTCTGAACTATGTCCAACCTTCTGAACTCTTTTTAACTTTCTGAACTCTAACTGAGTTCTTAAGTCTTTATGTCCTTTGATTCTTTGTATCTTGGTATGAATTGAAACTTGTTCCTGTCTTAGTTAACCACTCAAGAGCACAAGTTAAATACCAACAAATTAATCAAAGTGCATTAATTCTTTCATCATCAAGGTTTGTTATCTTTAAAATTAAGGGATTTTGCCTCAACACATATTTCTCCACCAAAACATCCTTCCACAACACCTCTTCCTCATCCACCAACCTCCACTTCCACTTTGCCAATAAACTAACATTAAGGATTCTAACATCACACACACCTAAACCACCGTTGTTCTTAGTTTGGCAAACCAATTTCCACCTCACCCAATTAATTTTCCTACCGCCGCGTACCCCTCCCCAAAGAAATTCTCTTTGGATTCTCACAATTCTCCGCCACACTTTCACCGGTATCTTCAAGAAAGACAAGTAGAAAATAGGTATCGCATTTAATACCGAATTTAGAAGAATAATCCTACCTCCCAAACTAATGTGTTTATGCCCCCAAGAGTTCAACCTCCTTCCCAAGTGCTCTATCAACGGATCCTAAGTCACACTACTTCTCGGATTTGCTCCTACCGGAAGCCCCAAATACTTAAACGGAAGGCTACCTTCACTACAATTTAAGAAATAACACGCCATCTCCATAAAGTCATTTGGAACATTTACCCCAATCAAACAACTCTTAAGGAAATTAATCTTGAGCCCCGATGCCATATCAAAACCTCTTAAAACCGACTTCAAAGTCCAAAGATTATCCACCGTTGGCTTACCAACACAAAGGGTGTCATCGGTATATTGAAGGTGCGAGACCACCAACCCATTTCTACCAAACTCAAACCCTTCGAATAAATTGTTCGTTACCACATTCCTCATAACACCACTAAATCCCTCTGCTACAATAAAAAAAAAAAAAAAAAAAGGAAAGGGGCCAATGGATCTCCTTGCTTGAGGCCTCTATGAATGTTAATTTCTTTCGTTGGGATTCCATTAACAAGAATCGACATACTACCCTCACAAACACACACATTCATACAAGCCACCCATTTCGGACACATCCTCACTCTCCCCATCATATACTCCAAAAAACTCCAATCCACCGAATCATATACCTTTTCAAAACCCACCTTAAAAATCAAACATTGTTTTTTTCTTTTTTCTCGCATAATCCACCAACTCATTCACGACTAACACACCGTCTACCAAATTCCTTCCTTTAAGAAAGGCCGATTGAGTTGTAGAAATAATTGAATTCATAACTCCCGCCAAGCGCCTTGTCAAAACCTTAGCAAGAATTCTATAAAGGCACTCTAGCAAAGAAATAGGGTGGTAATCCTTCAAAGCCCTAGGAGATGAAACTTCCGGAATCAAAGCAACAAAATACGCTAACAAACCTTTTGGGATTTCCTCATTCCCATGAAATTGATCAAACATATATAATCCGCACCTCATCCTTGATTAAATACCAAAATTCCTTCACAAAACCAAAATTAAAACCATCCGTCCCCGAACTTTTGTTCCCGTCACTCTCCTTCACCACCGCCTCAATCTCCAACATCGAAAAAGGAGCAATCAAAGTTTCATTATCCTCATTAGAAAGACTATCAAACGGAACCCCTTGAATTTCATGCACCAATTGATTGAAGAAAAATGACCAATTTAGGAGTTTTATCATTTGGACAAACTAGCCGAGACTAGCTCACATTTCAAGTCACTAATTTTCTACACATGTATGTCAATTCACTAACACTTGAAATTATTTTGGGTGTTAAGAGATGTTTATATTATGTCTACCATCATGTTCTCAGAAACGTCAAAAGTTCTATATATACAAGAGCTTATAAAAAGGACAGATTAAACTTTAGAGAAATGTATAAAAAATTATACATTAGAATATATAAGAGAAATATTTCACAAAATGAAAAGAAAAACAAAATACAATCAAATGCTATTGGCTAGCAAAAGAATAAAAAATTAACTGACAAATTCAACTTCATGTTAAGAGGCAATCTCAAACTCCATGAAAGCGAGAAAATAAGCTTGCAATGTACAAAGCTATGAAGAAGAAAAGAAAATGGGAAAAGGGAAACTTTATTATTGGAAAGTGTAACTGATACAATGGATAACTATAGCTATATATAGAGTGTAGAATCACAACTCTAACTCAACTATAGTTACTTAACTAACTGTAACTAACTGACATGAATAACTAACTCAGTTACAATTGTTAAGCTAGATCAATTACACATAGTTACTTGCTATACACGTAAGAAATACATCTTAATCTATTTGTCCTTTAACACTTCATGATATCTATTTTCTTTATTGCAAAAACTATATGCCAATGGTTCACTCCATGTTTGAGGCATGTGATTATTCACATAGCAGTGTATGTGGAATCCTTTGATGGCATTGCAGTAGCATTTGCATTTGGATTTGCATTTACATCTGGATTTGCTGCATTTGGATTGGTGGATGAATGTTTCTCTATTTCTTTCTCAGCTCTCTCTCCTGCTTTTGTCACATGTAGGTCCATTTGTGCTTCTGCCTCTTTTGCCAACCTAACTTCATGAGCTATGTCCACTCTTGCTTGTGCAATTTCCTTCTCAGCCTGGATAAACATTTCAAGTTCAACATTTTCTATCTTTTGCATGCATAAATGTGCAATTACTATTATTATAAACCAAAATATCTTTAACTTTTGGTCTTTCTTGCTATGAAATTAGGTTAAAAAGAAATCAGGAGCAGCCTGAACCACGTACAAAAATTTAGGTCATAGTGACCCTAGAGTTTGGTAATCTTAAAGCATCCCTATATATATCCAGTAAATGTAAAGTAAAAGCCGGTGGCGTCGCCCACCACTGAGAAGAATGAGGGGCAAGACTTTGACCATTCTTGGCTAATGCATCAGCCACATTTAAAGTAGAAAGAAAATAAACTATGAACATAACCTAAATTTAGAGACACGCACATCTTAACTAACTATATAGAATCTTATTGAATAAATTACGGTGATTAAGAAAATTTGTATTATTATGAAATTTTTTAATGGTTTATTTTGTTTTAATTACAAAATTTTCATTTAAAAGAGAAGATTAATTTATCTTCTTATAATATCAAATGTAATTAAAAATTTGAAAAATTCCTATAAAAAAATTCTCAAAAGTTTCATATACCTTCTCCTGGGCCTTTGCTTCTGCCCTAGCCTTACGCATGGCATTCATGTCTTGAAGCTTATCTTTAACAGCCTGCATTTTTCCTGATATTTATTATTTACGATGCAATTTCACAATGTAAGTTATAATAACATATACTAGAATTTGATAACTATATATCAAAAATTATTTACTAAACAATTATGGGTTCTCATTGTCTCCACTTCTTGCTCTTTTTTATGGCTCTTTTAGGTAGCAAGTGTCATGTAAAACTATTTTGTGGATCACAATGAATGGAAGTTATGGGTTCTCAGATTTCTTTTTTCGACTAAAAATGAAACTTCAAGAATTAATTGAAGTCCATATTTAGGTTTTTGATTAAAAAACAAATGTTTCCATTCATTCAATTATCTAGTGAAGGGGTTTGTGTAACCAAAAAAAAATTATATAGTAAAGGTTAGCACAGAAAAGAAAAAACAGTGAAGTTATTGTTCGTATATTAATTTAACAACTGATTATTAACATTGTTCGTTCAAAAATGAATGTATACAATGTGATCAATGGCCAATTGATGAGAAAACTACATTTGGATCGATGTGAGACTGCGAGACATATCAGCTGAACTTCATGCAAATAAGTCCAAATTGTTCCGTAATCTTTGGACTAAGATGATTTTTTCCTCAATTGTTAACTATGTGTCGATTTTTGCTGCCTTTTGGGACCAGCTATCTCTACTCCTTCAATTTCTAGAAGAGATGTGGCTGTGGCATGAGCTCGTTCTCTTCTCTAGGGTCAAGTTCTATGAACTTACATTCTTTGTAATCTTTCGACCGAATAGGCTTCTCATCTCGTTCTGGATCTCTTCGGTTCTTCTTGAGTTTGTTGGTGTAAAATTGTCTAACTACTTGATAATGTTGAAATATAATTGCAAACTCTTGTATATGTGTTTGTTTGTACTATGTTCTAGTTAGTTAGTAACTACTTCTAGTTAAGACTCAAGGCTTTACTTGTTTTGCAAGCAATAGAAAACAAGTTGCATATATACATGATTCATGTGAATAAAAAGCTTAAGCGGCTTTCTATTATTTTCATCTCTTTCTCTCATATTCTAACTGTCACCATTCTCCTTCAATCACACATAACCAAGATCAATTTGTTCACCAACAAATTGGTATCTAGAGCTTGGTCAAAATGATCCAAGAGAAGAGATGATTAACCATGAATGTTAATGATAATATCTATGCACATCTACCCGTTCTTGATGGGAAAAACCGGGAAAGATGGGTGAAACAAATGAAGATGATCTTTGGGTTTTAAGAAGTGCTTGAAATTATTAACAATGGAGTTGAACCTCTCTGCAAATCCCACAGAAGTTCAGAGAAATGCGCATAGAGAAGCCAAGAAGAAAGATTGCAAGGCTCTCTTCTACATTCATCAATGCGTGGACAACAAGGTGTTTGAAAAGATTGGTGATGTAGAAAGCTCTAAGGAAGCATGGGACCATCAATGCGTACCAACAAATCACAATTTGAAACCATTAAATTATGCTTACTAGCAATTGAGTAGAACACATGAATGGTCACAATATGAGCATCTCCAAATAATAATAAAAAAACAACATTGATGGATTGAACTATGAAATCACATCTTCAAACTAAACTACATTTTTCTCTATAAAAGAATGATCCTAAATAGCTCATGGCTAAAATTTTCTTCTAATCACTATGGAAAGTAAAACCAATCCAGGTAAATGTTGCCTCTGAAACACTTTGTTTTATTTCCAATCTTCTGATCCTATGGAATGTATTATTTTATTTCCAATCTAGAACATGTTGAATAAAAATTTGTTCCGAAATACTTCTGTGCAAACCCGACAACTTCAATAGAAACCGCAATCCAAGAGCAGAAATAAAGGTAATCCTTCATCTTCACAGTAATAGTATTTCTCATAAACATCCATCATTTATCATGATGTCTGCATTAAACATGATTCTTGTTTTGTAGGAATTGGCCAAAATGGTGATAACTCAACAACTTTTCCTATTATTAGCAGTGTTGGTGACTCCAATCCAGTAGACACAATTTTCTCAGGAAGGTCCTTAAGTTCTGCAAACACCTACATGATTAAAAATAAGATGCATATATCAGTTATAGGACCTAGCATCTATGAACTACTAACACAAACATGGATACGTAGACACATGTGTCAATGTCGTGCCGGTATCCAACACCAACATGTGTCGGACGCCGATCACACCTTCTATCGTAAGTGTCGTTGCTACATTGCTTAGCATCCTAAGATATTGAATTCAGAAAAAATGGATTCTTATTATTACAATCAAAGATGTTTATAATCATTTAACTGTCAAAAACCCAACCACCATTTTGAGGTATAAAATAAAATCTTGGCCGCAAAGAACTTTGGCAGAAGCCTTTAGTGCAGTGACAGAGGCTCTTTCACACTTATCACATTCAATCTTTTATCATTATATATCCTTTAAAACAATTATTTTGTCAAAAATTAGATATACTTGACAAGCTCAACTACTCAACTCGGTCAACCTTAACTAGCAACTTGGACGACGTCAAACTATTCAATTTTTTTTGGCTGACCTCACACGATAATTAACTTGGGTGACCTCAACTAATTAGATGT
Source organism: Medicago truncatula (assembly GCF_003473485.1). Classification (NCBI taxonomy): domain Eukaryota; kingdom Viridiplantae; phylum Streptophyta; class Magnoliopsida; order Fabales; family Fabaceae; genus Medicago; species Medicago truncatula. The sequence continues at coordinate 13,105,672 of NC_053048.1, forward strand.
TCGTAAGGCCTAACTGGATGACAACAAAAATAAAGGTTTGGTAATTTTGTTTTCCTTTGGATTATGTCATGTAATAGGAAATTGTTGGTCCTGTGAAGAGTTGTTTTATGCGTCTCGCTTCAAAAGTTAAGTTTTCATTATTCTAAGGGGAAAAAATATAAGAACCAACAATAATAAGTGTGAAAGAGATGTTCTGAACATTGTGTAAGCAAAGATTTAAACAAATGAATTTCTATATAGAGAAAATCAAAGATATGGCAAACCAAGAATAAGTGTGTTTCAGATACGAGACCTTCGATCTAGAGAAAGTTAAATGTTTGTCGTTTTCATATTATTTAAGCGAATAAATTTCTACTAGTTAATAAAAAAAACCTTGAAGCAACTGATCAGTGATATCTGATTTTTATATTTCTCAGCACACAGGTTTACGGGTGTAGGTTCGTTTTTACTCAACAGATAACTCGTCTTCGTAGTTGATCTTAGGCATTGCATACAAGAATCGAAGTGAAATTGAATCTCAATAGTTCAAGCTGCTTCAATCTTTAGGATCATATTAATTATTTATATATATTTCGTATGCTAAAATAAAAATGGCCATTTTTATCATAAACAAACTGGATATGTTAGCAACTCAATATTTAATAGAAAGAAAACAATTATGTTGTGAAAAGGAAGATGTGATCGATCTTACAGTGCGCTGCTGAAGTGTGGTCCCTCGCTCAATGGCTACAGCCGGTGTCTGAGGTGACAAACCATGATGCATTAGTTTCTGTGAGAGCGAAGGGAAGGTTGACAAACCCATATAAACCACCAAAGTAGAATCAGGATCAGCGGCATTTTCTGATACAAATAGAGGATCGCTTCCTCCTTTCCTCGAATGCCCTGTGAGGAACCTCACGCTGTTTGCAATACCGCGGTGAGTTAATGGAATCCCTAGCTCTGCAGCTATTCCAGATGCTGCAGTTATACCTGCAGGCAATAAGAATTAATTAAATTTATAATCAACCACCACCATTTAAACTTCACTGTTTTGTTTAGATAACATTGCATCCATAAATGTCTCTCACATAACTAAAACAAAACAAAACAATAGCAGGAACAACGTTTCAAGCTTTCATTTTGCATTCCTTTTTAATAACTTTAGTACTGTTTTGATTTGCTCATTTCAGCTTATCTGGTATAAGCACTTCTGAGACTGATTGGTAGAGATTATGGAAACAGCTTATGACATGTCCATAAACTGTTTTCAGCTTATTGTTAATCAGCTTATAGCTAATATGAAAACAATTTGACTTTATTTTATCTTTTGTTGTAGAAATAGCATCTGCATAAGCACTCATACGCTAAGCGTTTATGTTATAAGCGCTTAATCAAGTTGTTTATCCAAACAGACTCACTTTTGACAAGTCCAAGTTCATTTTAATAATATGCCCAACGTAGATGCATATATATTTTTTTACAAATCACTTTCAGACACATACTCCCACAAGTACAAACAAACAAAACAATGGAGCAATAGTGCCAATTTACATTGATGATGATTCAAACTTATTACCAGTTTCATCATGATAAAGAAATCAGAAGCATACCTGGAATAACTTTCACATGGATACCTTGCTGTTGCAAAAAATCCATTTCCTCGCCACCCCTCCCAAACACCTACAAATACCAAAAAATAAAACATTTGCATAAACAAGCCATGAAAATCTAATGCATCAACTCCCTACTAGACAGTCCCATATGAAAACTCACCAACGGATCACCCCCTTTAAGTCTCACAACAGTAGCCCCAGCTTCTGCAAAACTCAAAAGAAGCTCATGTATTTCCTCCTACAACAAGTTCACCAATCGAATAAAAACAAAAATTTATCTCATCAGTATCATGTAACAAAACAACTCAACTCCACCAAAATAAAAATCACATCCAAATCCTAAAATAAAAAATTGAATAAACAACAAAACCCTTAGGGATACGATAATTGACATCTATATAGCACTGGTGGAAGGCGTGTCAGGACATATCTCATCCAATGTGGGACTCTTTAACGCACACCCCTCACGCCCATAACTGGACATCAGGAGTGCCCCCACTTATAAACACATTGTCGGGTCATATCTCATCCAATGTGGGACTCTTTAACGCACACCCCTCCCGCCCAGTACTGGATATCTGGAGTGTGACCCAATACCATATTAAAAATTGGGCTTGCTCTAACCTTTTTTTACAAAACCGGCTAGTAAGGTGAGGACTACCCCCACTTATAAACACATTTGTCAAGCCATATCTCAACTAATGTGGAACACTTTAACACATACACATGTAAGTACATAGAATTAGTTCTACTTTCTTATTACTAGTGTCTACCTATCGGTGTAGTGTTGTGTCTGGTGTCTTTGCTTCATAAATTAACATCACAATCATTAAAGTGAATGCTTAAACAAATAACCAACACAAAAATGAAAACAACCCCACCTAGCAATACAAAAAAATAAAAAGTAACTTTTTTATACCTGAGTTCTACTATGGTATCCAGCAGTTTTTCCCACATATAGAAGTTTAGCATCAGGACCAACCAAATCCAAAACATCATTACTAACCAACCTATCATACAACAACAAATCAGCACTCTTAATAACTCTAACAGCCTTAAGAGTCAACAATTCAGGATCACCAGGTCCTGTTCCAACCAAAAAAACATCCCCTGAAACACATTTCCCATCACTACACTTCCCTTCACTTTCCCTCTTCTTTTTCAATACCTGAACAAGTTTTTTCAGCTCTGGAAGCTGTAAAGCTATGTCATGTTCTCTTATTGAATCACCAAAAGGGGTGTGATTATTATTACAGGAGGTGGTATTCTGGTAAACCCATTGGTCTCTTTGGTATCTTTGTGTGGAGTATTTTTCTGTGAAGGGTGAAGAGGTGGAGGATGTGGTGCAGTTGATTGAGGAAATGGGGTTGCGTTGGTTTTGGGGAGTGAGAGGTGGATTTGGAGAGGAGAAAGATGTAATTTTGTGAAGAATAGCCATGTTGTGAATTTAGAGGAAGAAAGGAAAAAACAGGTTTTAATAAAACAGAATCATGAAGAAGAGTGGTCGTGTTTGAATTGGACTTTGGAGAGATTGAGGAGACAGTGTTGGAGTTGGAGTTGTTTTTCGCCTTTCGACTTTGGGAGGGACACACTTTAGTTGATGCTTTGTCCTTTTGTTTGTGAATTTTTTTTTTGTGATTGTGTTGTGTTTTAGTATAAAATTAATTAAATATTCATTTATTTTATAATGGAAGCATAGGACATTGAATTGTTTTTGGTAGAAGGCCTAATACATGGAATAATATTCTTTTGGGTGTGAGTTGACCTGTAATTGTAAAAAATTCTTGTATGTTCAAGATTAAATTCAAAATAAGATAATTTGATTAAGATGAAAGAGATATATAATCATTTGATAATAGAGAAAGTCTTACATAGACACAAACACAAATAAAATTATTTGGGCGCACACACAACAATGAAAAAAATTAAATGTTTAATAAATTAGTCACGTCATTCAACATTATTAAACCAAATTTTCTTTTAAAAAACAAGCATTTGTGTGAGTGTGTCTAAGCTTTTTACATTTGGGTTTGTCCCTATATAAGTATTTCTCTTGATCATAATATTGTTTGGAGCAACTCTTCTATACACACAAACCCAAATGAAAAATATTTCGGCACACACTCACAATTAAAAAAATTTAATAGAGAAATAAATTAGTCACATCATCTTTTACTTTTATCTTTTAATTTTTCTCTTCCATGTGTGTGCGCCTAAGTACTATTTATTTGTGTTTGTGACCAACTAAGACTTTCTCGTTTGTTTGGATATATAGAATAAATATTGAATACCTTTTTCAAAATAAATAAAATATTGAATAAATTATGGATTATGATGCTCCACTCTTTTTTTCGCTAATAAAATATTAAGGGATTGTGACGCTCACTCTAGATGTTAAAAAAATCTATATTTTTTTATGACTTTTTATAGATGCATAGTTTCAAATGTATGTTAAATAGATAGATATATTTCCAACTTGTATGTAGTGCTTTTTTAAAATATATTTCCGAATTAGATTCATGTTCTAAAGAAACCTGCATTTTAAAATTATATATGGAAGAGATTGATCGTGTATAAGGGGAAACTAGGTGGATTTTTTTTTTAAGAGACAGAAGGAAATTAATTTAATAAAGGGTTATGTTAACAGAGGGTCCTTAGGACACTTGTTAAGGATTCAAGAATAGAAACAATTGATAAATTTTATGTAGATTAAGTTGCTTTTTAATGTTTCAATGTCTTGATTACATAATTTCTAATGTAAAGTTTCCATTTTAATCTTCTTAACAAGTGCATCAAGGGTATTTGTTAACATTTCCTTTTGATGAAAACTACTACCTCCGATCCTTTTTAATTGTCACATTTTGATATTTTACACAAACCAAGACAATCAAAAATTGATATTACTTTTGATACAATAAGCTATACCTTTACTATAATAACCTTATTTATTTAATATCTCATTTCATATATTTCTCTCTCCGCAATAAATAACTAAGGATAATATTGGCAAAACAACATTTAATGTTGCACTGAACTTTGAAAGTGACAGTTAAATAGAAACAAAATTTTTCTCCAAAAGTGACACTTAAAAAGGAACGGAGGGAGTACATCTCAAAGCACTAGATATTCTAAGAAGAGGCAGAGAGTACAATACAAAGACATATTGAGGAAAAAACCTCCCAAGAAAACACCCAGATCAAGAGACCTGTCAACACTAACAATGCAGGCAGCAGCTACTGAAAGAAACCAAGATTGGGCCTATCCTCCAATAAATATAACTAAATTGACACAGATTCTTGTGCTTGCCTTCCTCAGCTGATATTCGGTCGAATTCACGTCTTAATCCAAGATATATAATTAATAACATACTAAGAAAAATGTATGGTATACAAATTGTTAGAGTTGTGTATACTAAACGCATCCCCGTGCATAAATGGTAGTATCCCCCTTGATAACGGTTTTGACTGCATGCTCCTTCCTTTTGGCACTTGAAGAAACTTTTTCTCTTCTATACAAGTCTGTAGCTCAACGTAGTTCAATTCTGGTACAGTTCGTGATTTCAGATCAACTAAAAAGTTATCGGAGATGATTTTCAACATCTTCAAGAACTGAGATTTATATCTTTTATACAAAGCAAATCCAGCCATCTGCGGACAAAGTAGAAATAGTTAGTCTTAAAAGATCAATTAATCAAAACACCAAACATTTTGCATTAATTTCTTCGAAGAATGCATGAAGTAAAGAAGCTGTATATTCATTGGCTGGCAGAGAATTCCAGAACCTTGCAAGCCGTGCAAGTTTTGAATGTTTAGAATTTCAGTCTGTCAAAATAAGCACGGTCAGCTGCTCAGTAAGATGAAATATAGTAGTCGACAAACTAAAAGTATCGTCCAAGTGAATTCGTCAAAAATTGTGACTATCATGACAAACCTGAACTAGTGCGCCATACAGCTTCATATATGATTTTAGCTGATCTAAATAATTTTTTGTACACTCCTCCAAATTTTCACCGTCTGATTGATAACCAATACTTCTGAAGTATGCCTCTTTTGATTGAAAGATAGACTGATAAGGTAGAATAAAAATCCAAATTCAACAGCATCAGTACCCCCACATTTGTAAAATCATATTTGCAGAAGCACGGGAAAATAATATCAGAATAAATAATTCCAGTTCATTTTTACAGTGTGTTAGTTGAAGCTCAACCATATTGCTTCTTTGACCACGATAAAATGGCCACAGACCTTTTATTTAGGCAAATTTTGGGATAAAAACAACTTTTCCAGTGCTTCAAATTCATTGGTTCTTCAACAACAAAAACTGGTCGTTAACATGAAGCTAGGAAGCTACATATGAAAATATATCATTAATATTTTCAAGTTCTATCAAGTTACCTCTTTGTAAACCATGTGCTTCGGGACGGTGTATAGGCAGGCCTTATGAAGCTCAGCTAGAATGATATCCATTGCATATGGGACCTACCTTACAAATGAAAAACAGTTGAAACACCATAAACATTCATATTCATTCTATGCTTCCTTGAAAGCTTAATTATATACCGCTTCCATCCTCCTAAGTCCTAATAAAGCCGAGAGGCTAGAGATTAAACATGGTGTACCTGAGATGTAATGTGAAATGACATATGCAATTGTAAATGGAGCACTGTCAAGTTTTGCACACGATGAAACAACCTGTAAAGTAAGTTGTCCGTAATCATATACGAATGGTTTTTAATTATAGCTGTGATATTTTAAGTGTCGCGTACTGTCATGAACCAAATATTCCAAAAATATAAACTATTAGGTGAAGATATATGAAATGTAAAACAGTACTTCAGAAATGTAATGTCTCAGATATGAAGCTGCTTACAAAAACCATGAAAAAATATACATTATCTAGAAAAAGAATTAAATTATAAAATGTGGCAACAGTTTTACAAACAAAACTGAAAAATTATTGATGTGGCCTGTTGCATGCAAGATCATAGATTAAGAGCCTTAAGATTAAGACAAAGGTGTGTAACTAATTTTTCCATCATACCTGTTTAGTTATAACTTGGTTTCTCTCACAGAGCTCTTTCAGTTTCTGCAGCCTCCCACGCTAGATTTTAAGCACTCGCTGCAGCTCGATATACATAACCTGAAGATTGTGTAGGTCTTTTAAATATAGATCATCAAACAACAAAAAACTAAAAATCAATATATTATTATAGATCTAGACATGCACAGGGAGAAGGATCTGTGGTGAGAGTGGAATGGAAATTATTGTTAAATTCATATTTTTAATTTCCTTAATATTGAGCATTCTTGGAATTTGAATGTGGAGTCTTAGAATTTGTGTTGGGCTAATTCAAGCTTAAAGCCAGCTTGTTTGATTAGAGCTACCAAAGCTTTATAAACACTACACAAGCCATATCTCTAGGCAATGTGGAACTAAAGCCACCCTTTCAAACCCAACACAACGAAGGTGTTGGAGAATGCAATGAAAACAACCCAAATGCCGCAATTAGGAGGCTAGGGGCGGACCGCAAAGAGTGGGGAATTTCTAACGTGAAGAAATGGATAGAGAGCAAAAACTGACATTGGAAAGACATTCTAAATGTGAGTGGAAAAAGGAAACCCATACCAGATTCCTTGGTTTCGGTATTTGATAGGCTTGATGCCGTATCTCGGGTCACTCCAGAAGTAACCGATTTGGAACTTTCTGTGGCATCCTTTTCTGCTCTTCTTTCAGCTCCTGCTGCAGCTCTTCTTTCATCTTCTACTGCTGCCTTTGTTTTGGCTTCTATTACTGCGTTTCTCTCAGCTTCCAACGCAGCTCATTTTACTTCATCAGCTTTATGTTTGGCCTGCCCCCACAAAATTTAAATATCATGAATGAATGACCATTTGGCATTAAGCCTCTAAAGAAGATTGATAGCAAAAACTTATGCTTCAACTAACATTAAAAAGACCCATACAGTGGTGACATGTGAGTAACACTGAGTACTAACAAGTTTTAGGCTAGTTTCCGGTAAAGTGAATAGGCCAAACCAACAACAACAACAACAACCAAGCCTTATCCCACTAAGTGGGGTCGGCTACATGGATCAAATGACGCCATAGTGTTCTATCATACACCAAATTTGGATCCAACTCATTGACCTCTAAATCCTTTCTAATGGTTTCTCTAATAGTTTTCTTAGGTCTTCCTCTACCTCTTTTAACTTGACTCTCCTCCATTTGATCTACTCTTCTTACCACGGCATCTACGGGTCTTCTCTCTACATGCCCAAACCATCTAAGCCTATTTTCTACCAACTTTTCTACTATAGGTGCTACCTCCACTCTCTCTCTAATGGGGTCATTCCTAATCCTATCATGTCTAGTTTTACCACTCATCCAACACAACATCCTCATCTCTGCTACACTTACTTGATTCTCATGTTGACTCTTAACCGCCCAACACTCCGTACCATACAACAACGCCGGTCGGACTGCTGTCCGATAGAACTTTCCTTTCAACTTAAGTGGTACTTTCTTATCGCACAAAACACCTGAATAGGCCAAACCAATGCAATGATAAATGTATGTGCAACAGTTTAGGACTCTCCAAACATTACTGTAAACTAATATAAAAGAAAAAAGTAACCCAACATTTCACTTTGTAGTGGTGAACAGATGATAACTATAAATGAAATTTAAAGTCCGTGTATGTATAATTTTTTTTTCCATATAACACAATGACACTAAAATATAAAGGTATGGTACCTCTGCTTCAGCTTTAGCCTTTTCTTGTTGTTGCTTTTCCTCTTGAAAAGCAACCTTTCTCCTGGCCTCTTCATGTGTTGCATCATTTCTTATTATCCTTTCTTCTATTTGTGATCGGAGTTCACGGTTCCATTGAACAGCAGTCAGGCGATTATCAAGTGCTTCTGCACTGCAAAAAGTTCGTCAGTTTTTTCATTTCCAACATTCTAACAAAGAAATTATCTAACAAAAGTGTGAAAGAACATGAAAAATTATGTTTTTGGTGGTTTAAGAGAAGTCTAGTAGAAAATATGCTAGACATGTCAAATATTAGTCATCAAAATGAGAAAAAGAACCAACATCAAATATCAAGCAAGCCTAATATTCATACAAATGAATTTATGAAATAAAACAAGATTCCCCAACTGTAAATTAATGTGCATCATAATGAATTGCTTTCCTCCTATAGAGTATAGACAAATCAGTCGTGTATCCTTTCACGAGTATTTATTGAAGAGAATTGTGAAACATATAATGCTCCCACCTCACTCAAATAAATGTAAAAACAAAGGTTTAATCGATCTATACAAGTAATGGTGCGACAGCAAAAGAACAGTCATGCAGAATAACCCATTATTTGAACCTTTCACGAAGCACATTAACAACATAGACAGTTCTAGAGGAGCCTGCAATTCATAGTCAATGCTTACTTTAAATCTAACGAGATGAACATGTTGTCGAATGAAGGAATCATGTTGCCTTGAAAAGAAAAGACAAAGGGGCAGGACGAGACAATGCAGTCTTACATTTGGCGCTGATATTGAGTGTCGAATTTTTTATCCAACTCATGCCTTGTTACTTTGTATTTCGCAACTCGAAGATGGGAAGAAATAGAGTTCTATCTTTCATTCAGTAGAGCTGTCTTCAATGCTGAGATCTTATTTCTAATTTCATCTTGGAAATCAATAAGATCAGAAACAAGTACTGGTCTAATTGTTAACAAGTGTATTGGTATCAATAATAGGATCATCTGTACCACTAACACTTCTGATCAAAGGTGTGTCTCGTGTCCGACCCAGACACGTGTGATTATATTCAATTATGTCATTTTCTCAAATTAATACCGGTCTTGACGTGTCAGTGTCGTATCCCTTGTGCATGCTATGTTAGTGTTTCATAGCCTGTAGCACCGACATGTGCCAGTATGTGACACGACACTGACACATGTAATTACATTGAATTATGTAATTTTATCAAATTATTGACGTGACAGTGTCTTGTCCAGTGTCTGTGTCTATGTCCTTGTTTCATAACTTTGTAGCACTGACACTTTCAAAGACGTCTTTGGTCTCTAACACGTGTCAATGAGTTACACCGACACACAACATGACATCGACGTCCATGTGATTACATTCAATTATGCCTTTTTCTCAGAACGTCAATGTCGCGTCCAATGTTTGTGTTTGTGCATGTCAATGCTTCATAGTTTTGTACCACTTACACTTTTAATCGAATGTGTCTGGTTTTCGACACGTGTCAGTGTGTGGCATCATCGATACGACTTAACACTCACGTGCATGTGATTACATTCAATTATATTACTGTGTGTCAGGGTTGTGTCCGTGTCAGTGCTTCATATATAGGATCACTCACTTTAACCCTCAATTGATGTTCGTGTGTCAAATCAACCAAGGCACCCTCTACCTCTCCAACTTTTTCATCAGGCAATGTTGCACTCCAAAAGCAGGGTCAACATCGAAATCATCACGGTCACTGAGATAAAGTTCATGACAAGTGAAGTGTTTGCTAGTGATGGCATCTTCATCCTCGCTCTCTGTCTCAAGGGCACTAAATACTCTGATCTTCAATTCAATTTGTGCAAAACCTAAACAAGTTTCTTTGATTCTTTCTTGCTCTGATTTTAGGGTTTGTGAATTTGTGTCTCTCACTCTTCGATTCTACAAATACTTGGGTTTATGTACCAAAAGAAGACGAGGGTTAACGCAAGAGTGGTTCTGTTGGAACGAGAGTGTAAAAAAAAAGTGATTGTGAGAAGTATGCAATGTAATAGGCGTCAAACATGCATTTTTTACATAAGCTACAAATATTAGCTTCATGTTTTAACATCAAAAAGCAATATAGACGTAAGTTTGAGGTGACAAACGTACAACCAAACACAGTACAAATGATTATGTGGCTCAAATACAAACACAAACACAGTAAATATAGATAGATCAATATATGATATCTATTTAGAACCATGAGGCTACTGTAAAGATATCTGAGAAAACAATTCCTCAAGCTGATTTTCCTTTATCACCACACCATGTTTCTGGGTAAACAATGCATCTTTGACAGAACCGGTTCTAACATCCGCAGTAGCGTCTGAACTGGATATGTTAAAGTATTCATTGAGGTTGTGCACTGTTCCATCTTGAGCAACAATGGGTTGATGTGGAGGAGGCTGTTCAATCCAATGTCCATCAGAACCTTTCATGTGTCTTCTATCAGATGCAAAACAACGAAGGAAGATCGGAGCATGAACAATTCTGAATAATCTATTATAATCAGAAAAAAGTTGAAAAGAAGGGCGAATGGTTTCAGACACATATGAAGGTAGAGGTGAAGGAAAAGGAAGAGTTGAATCTAAGTCCCAAACTAGTGGGAGGCCACCTCCTTGATTTGTCTGAATGCAAATGACATGGTAATCCCAGAGAATAACCCCATCTGCCCTTTGGCTAGCTTTTTGATTCCAAAGTGGGATATGTTTCTTATCATTGGAAATGAAAGCAACAAAAAGATCAGATCCTTCCGAATTTGCTATTCCATCACTGCACAATTTCTTGCAAAGCAAATATACATTCTCCTCACAATAAAAAGGGGTGTGGTGGAAGAGAGAAACATCCATAGTTGACGTTGCCGCCATTGATCAACACTCTACAGCGCAGCAGCAACAAACCTGTAACAACTGGGATTTTTAACCAAAAGATATTTTAGATTTAAATAGTTTTACACAACATCAAGACCAATTTGAATAACTTGATTAAAATTAAAAGCGATGTTCATTACAAAATAATTGAGAAGGAAGTTATTAGAGTTTTACAAAACATTTTGAAATTAAATCTATACTATATATAAACTCTAAAACTAGACATTTGACAGTGTGATCCGACTCTGATTAACTTCAAAAGATTTATACCTAAAAAAATAATCAACATAGTGGGATGAGATACTACGATCTCAGTGAGTTCCCAAACTCGGGATAAGTCATAGTATGCCAATTATAAAAGTAACTACTAATTATAACTCTGGAAGATTATGATCATAAAACATAATAATGTATACTTTCGCCTTAAACTCTTTTGTTTACTAAGTATTCATGATTTGCCTTTCTACTGAATATCTTGATTTATCTAGGTTTGCCCTGCAATGTTTAACTTGTATTCATACTTATCATAGATTATTCGTTTGTTCGTTCATACTTAGCGTTCGCAACTTCCCTGAGTGTGGGTATACACAAGAGAAAGTTACCAACCAGTAAAGCACGCCAAAAAGCGGTAAGTGGCGGCCCACCTACTACTTTACTGTAAACGTCATTTAAGGTACCCTTTTTCTAAGAATACCTTATCTACCCCACAATTTTCTATTTTATCATTCTTTTCATATAATACATAGCCGCTTGATTACCGAGACTGGTAATTATCATTATCTTTAATTCTTATACTACCTAGAAGTATAATTATACTTCTAGTAATCTTGGATGTCTTTACTTATTTGTCATCATGTACCATAATTCATAATTAAAATATCATCATTTACTATACAAACAATGAATACAAAGACAAAAATTCACACTTCACACACAAACACACATGCTTTGTGCCATATGGAGCTGAAGTAGATGATCCTTCACAAATCATATAAATACTTTATGCTACGCTAAATGTGTTCGAAACTTTAAATCATTAATTGAAGCAAATATAATTTATATCAACATTTACACCTATTCATATGTCAATCCACATTTGTCCACTTCATCAATTCATCTTAGCTAGTCTAATCACACAATACTAATGTTGCAATGAGTAAAATCTTCCTTTAAATGAAATTAATCATGCAATTCTGAATGTGTCAGTATCAGCTCAAAAGCATTCAAATACATTAAACCCAAAACTTATATTCGCATGAAAGCAATTCAGCATTCAAAGATAATAATGAATCATAGATCAATAGAGATAATTACTGAATTCTAATTTCATAATCAATCAAATGAATGACAAATGAAGGAAGAGGAAGCCACCTTGATTCTGTATGATGAAAGATGATGCTTCTAATGATTCCCCAATCCTTAGCTCTTGCTTTCAATTTCTACAAATCTCCAAAACCCCAATTTCGTGTTCTTCCTCTTTGATCAAACCCTAGCATGAATTGGTACTATAAACTTCTTCTTCTCTAATTATCTATTGCATAAAGGGATTTTAAAGTAGAATTGGTGATGTTGGGTGATGGTGGCTGAGAGATACACGAGGGAGAGAAGGGAGGAAAGTTGGAAAATCTGTTTTTCCTTTTTGGTTCAGAGATATATATATATATATATATATATATATATATATATATATATATATATATATAAGTGTGTTGGCCAATTACTACCATGTCCCTGCTAAAACATGGTAGAGTTTTTCTATTTACACCCTATATATTTCTGGTTACACCCAATTTTTTTAAAAAGTTTTTGATAATATCAAAATTGTCCTTTTATATAAATTTTTTTAAAATCTTGATTTCATTCATTGTCACTCTAAAATTTCACTCTCTTTCACCCACCAACGATCAAACATTCCTGATGTTCAATTAATCGTTATGGAAGATTAAAGAGTGAATCAAAACATCTTTCATTCATACTCGATTGCATATAAATAAGTGAATTTTTTCTTCTTTTTCAATAACGCTGGTTTCAATTTTCTTCTTCTTGTTCAACTGCACTGTCGTAATTTTACATTGTTGAGGTTAACTTAAATTCAGTTTAAGTAGGTTCATGTAAACTTAGTTTACATAATCTACTTCAACTTAGTTTACATAACCTACTTAAACTGAGTTTAAGTATGTACACTTAAACTCAATTTACATGACCTACTTAAACTAAGTTTACATGTACATACTTAAACTGATATTACGTATAATCATTGAACAAGGTTGAACTTTTAGATGTACACTTAAACTCAGTTTACATGACCTACTTAAACTGAGTTTAAGTATGTATACTTAAACTCAGTTTACATGAGCTACTTAAGCTAAGTTTACATGATCTATTTAAACTGAGTTTAAGTATGTACACTTAAACTTAGTTTACGTGGCCTACTTAAAATAAGTTTACATGTACATACTTAAACTGAGATTACGTAGAATCATTGAATAATGTTGAACTTTTAAATGTACACTTAAATTCGGTTTACATGACCTACTTAAACTGAGTTTAAGTATGTACACTTAAACTCAGTTTACATGACCTACTAAAACTAAATTTACATGACCTACTTAAACTGAATAGGGATCTAGGGTGTAACCAAGAAAAAAGAAAGATGCTTTTTGAAAATTAAATTTTATGGAAGGGTAATTTTATCATTTTGGAGTGCAACCAGGATTAAACAGGGTGTAATTAGAAAAACTCAACATGGTATTCTGTAATTGCTCTTGGTTATGCCGTAGAAACTTCGATTTATACAAAAGACCACACCTTTTCGCATACATAGAAGATGGCTTCTGAACAAAATTTAGGATTATGTCCTAGCTCTCGATTTTGAGCAAAATTCATCGAGAACTAGGAGGTGAGGGGAGGTGAGAGGAGGGATTTTAACGGAGGCGAGGGGAAGACATATATTTTAATTAAAAATGTGTTTGGTTCACAAGGGCAAGGGAGGAGGGGGGATTTTAAAATTATTTTACCGTTTTACCCTTAAACTTAATTAAATAAAAGACCAAAAATGTTGATGAAATTTTTTTATAAGGACTAAAAATGCTGATGAAAAATTTTATATGGACTAAAAAATATGATTTTATTTTATAGGGATTAAAAACAAAATTTTGAATGTTTATAGGGACCATTTACTTAATTAACCCTTTATTTTATTTGTTTTAATTTTTTTGGGTTAATATATTACAAAAATAATTTTATTTAGTCCAATGCTACCTATTTTATATATAAATGTGATGTTTTATTAAAAACGGTTCGACCCCGGTTCAACTCCGGTTGGACCTTCAAACCCTGAACCCATGCTTTTACCGGTTTGATATCCGGTCCGGTTCTGATTACCTTGAAAAATATAATAAAATAATAATAATAATTGTTACAAGAATAAGATAACCTAATAATAATAAGATTATCACAAAAATAATATAATTTAATAATAATAAAAGTTGTTACAAGGTTAATATTGAGATTTGAAATTAATTTAAGGATGATTATGACAATGCAATAAAATTTTAAACAGATTTGCTCCCCTCCCTTCCCCTTCTAAAAATTGAACCAAACACTTCAAATTAAAAAACTCTCCTCCCCTCCCCTCCAAAACTCTCGAACCAAACGGACCCGGTCAAAATAACAGTTTTATATTCCTTCCGTCTCAAATTGTATGTTGTTTTGAGAAAAAAAAAAATTTGTTTCAAATTATATGTCAATTTACAATATCAATAAAACATTAATATTATTTTTCCTATTATATCTCTAACTATTTATTACTCTTTTTTTTTTTCAATTCTTTAATTTATCTTTCTCATACCATTTGTTAATGATAATTTTGTAAAACAATTCATAATATCTTTTGACGGGTGCTAGTCACACCCAAAAAAAAACAAGTTACACCTAAATTTATTTAAAATTTTACAATAATACCAAAATTACCCTCTTCATATAAATTTTTAAAAACCCATCTTTTATGATCATTCTGAACCCTTACCCCCTTTCATCCACAAATCACCATAGATGTGCAACCAATATCTGAATCAACATCTTTGTTATTGATCTGTACTATATTTATAAAGGTTAGTGAATTTCATGAATTTCATTTTCGATGAGTTTCTATTTGTTTATTGTTTGTTTTGGTATGAGATATGCCTGTCAATTTGATTTTAAGTGAGAGGTTAGTGTAAATTAAGTTTATGTGTATGTATATAAAAGGGGTTAATGTAGTTTACGTATGTAGGTTAATGTAAATTCAAGTTTACGTATGTTCAATTTAGGTTAGTGTAAATTCAGTTTACTTACATTCAATCTAGATTAATGTAAATTAAGTTTACTTATGTTCAATTTAGGTTAATGTAAATTTAGTTTACGTATGTATATAAGAGGTTAGTGTAAATTCAGTTTACTTACGTTCAATCTAGGTTAATGTAAATTAAGTTTATTTATGTTCAATTTACGTTAATGTAAATTTAGTTGATTTGAAATTTTTATTTTAATTAAAGGGTATATTAGTCATTCTAGGGTGTAACTTGTTTTTTTAGGGGTGTGACTAACACCAATCATATCTTTTTCCCACACAAAATTAATTATATTTTTTAATATATTTAAGACGGAGGGAGTAGTTTTTATCTTAATTTCTCGGGTATTCATATAATCAATGATGTTTTGATACTTTGGGTTGTTGCTCCATCACGTACGGTGCATCACATACTAACCTTTGTAGAACTTATTTTACCCCTCGGATAGTATTAGCTCTAATTTAATTTATTTCTACATTACTAACACTTCTTATTACACTTAAGAATGCTCTTACTTGATCACTATTTTTAATTATAAACGATTTGGGATATTACAAAATCCAACCGTTGAGCCTATCCATGTGATTTATGGTCTATTAATAAACATAGAATGGGGTCACAACAAAATTTTAAAATGGTCAATGATTTTGCATCTCGTTAATTAAAATAGTCTTCGACATTAAAATAATTTTTCAATATACTTACTTATTGTTATATAAGTCTTATAAGTACTTGTTTATTGTCATTTCAGTCCATATATGAAAAGAGTTATTGTGAGCATTGGGAGATTGTTTTAGCGAGACTGTTTTGACTAACAAAGTGCACAATCAAAGACTATTTCGACTAACAAAGTGCACAATCAGAGACTATTTTGTAATTTTGATACATTAAAAGACTATTGTGACTACTCATTGCACATTCAAGAACCAAATTACCCCCACAAAGCTTACTAGAGATGTAATAAAAATTGTCATAATATGTATTTTAGGGGCATTTGAATTTTATCAAAACTTTAACATATTTTATTATTTTACATAAAATTTAGATGAGTTGGGTTCTAGAGGTTCGCCACGATCAGATCAGATCTCAAGATTCAAAGCACACTTAAAAATGTATATACAAATTACCCATCAAAGATGTCTTCATCGACAACAAAATTTAAATCCACAATCTTACGTGTGGTTAACTCCTTCCAGCTGAGTCAACATTCCATAAATGTTTTAATAGATCTAAAAACATAATTTATTGACCTTTTTATAGCGGATAATTTATTTAACTTATTGGCTTGCTTTTAATACCAAAAAAAAATAAAACAAATAGAGCTATAACTTGATAAATTACAATATCAAAACTGAATAAAGAATAAGAGTAATTAGATAGAGTATAAAGTTTGTAGTACATAACAAAAGTGACCCACTACACAATAAAGATGCCTTTACAACAAAAGAAAAGAGTATATGGAGTTGACACACGCTTATTAAAGACTAATTGCCTCTAAGTCTTCGGTTAATGTACGCTAATCGTTGTTCAAGGTGTAAGGGGTTTAAGTTTAAAAAAGCTTAGCTTGAAGAAGATGAGCTAGTAGAGGTCTTTAAAAGAGGGTGGGACAAGAATGTTATTGGTGCTCTTGTATAAAAAATTAAGGGTTGTTTAGAAGAATATGACATTTGTGGGAATAGAATTATGAAGTGTTTCAGCTTAGCTGAGAAGATGATTATTGGAGAGAGCAAAAGTGTATTGGCTTAGAGAAGGCGATACTAACTTTATGTTCTTTAATGTCGTTGCATCAACCAGAAGATCAACATTATTTTGAAACTTACTAATGATGAAGGTAACTTGGTGTTTGAACAAGATAGTATTTTGCACCATAGCAAAGAGTTTTTTGATAATCGGTTTCTTGCTAGCAACAAGAAGAATGAACAAGTTCTTCGTCATGTGGTCCCACGGGTAACAAATGAGCACAACTTAGAACTCATGCGACCGTTTAGGGAAGAGGAATTTGAGAAGGCACTTTCATAGATGCATTCAGATAAAGCTCGTTTATGTGGAAGGAGGTGTTTTTTTGCTATATGAAGGATAAAGTGTGAAATAAATTCATAGTTGGTCTAGTAAGCATCTCTCCAAAGCGGGCAGAGAGGTCCTTGTTAAATCTGTTGCTCATGCGATCCCTACATGTTGCATGAGCACAATTTTAATACCATTGTCGTTGGGAGAGAAAATGGAAAGAATGATTAATTCATTTTGGTGGAGGTGAATAGAGGCACTTGTAGAGGAATTAATTGGCTAAGTTGAGAAAAACTTACCATGAGGAAAGAACATGGAAGAATGGAGGCTCACTTATGGCATAATCCAAGCTATGTGTGAGGCAGTATCCACTCTTCCGAAGTGGTAGTTAAAGGAAGGCTTAGATGGCACATTGGTGACGGTAAAGACATCAACGTTTGGAAGGATCCATGGCTCTGTAACAGTAGTAGTGCGTGTGTAGTTTCCAATCCCATCATATGTCACAAAGATTTAAGAGCTTCTCATCTTATGGTCACACTAGTGGCCAATGGTGTTATATATCTTGTTTGTTGGGAAGAGGCTGCTGCACTTGAAATCTGAAATGTTTAATGATCATGCATGTAAAACTCAAAGCGTATGGGGTTGCCACACTAACCTTTAGGTTCGATTCGCCCTCACCAATAAATGTATATTGGATGCAATAGGAATGACCGACGAATCCCCTTCAGGATACTATGAGTTCCTTGACGTGTATTGCACAACCACACCAAGCGTATCTCCTAACAGTATTTTACAGATTTATGGTTCCAGCAATTCACTCATGCATTAGAGAATTGATGGATGATTTAGAATAATAGAATGATGAAGAATTATGTTGTTAATGTAACAAAATTTTGTCCAAATTGTGTGTAGTTGTATGGTTTTTGTATATCTTCAACTAATGCCCAAATGTCAAGTATTTATAGTGCATTATATGACTCTTCACATGAGAGAAAGCACCTATTTAACTTGAATCAATGCCATGATTCATTAAGCACCCTTTTGCCAAAGGTTATAACCATATATACTTGAATCAATGTCATGGTTCATTATTAATAATAAATAATAATGTTCCAATGTATATGAATGGTTCCCATGAAGAGTTACAACTTTTGGTTCTAAAGTGATTCCATTATTTTGGAAATCACCAACAATCCCCCACCATTTTCAAAATACTAAATCACATAAATCCGGAAATTCCATGCCTTCAGATAATGGTATCTCGCGATTTGAACCATTACTTAGTAAGTTAAGTTTTCGCTCATTCCCAAATAGTATGGTAGGCAAGCTTTGAACCAACTATCCATTAGGACAAGTGTGCATAACTTACACATAGAATCTCGGTACCATTGATAAAGAGACTTGTAAGATGGCACATTAAGAAGGCCTTGTGTCATATATCCCTTTTCATGAGAATTTAAGAGTCAAGCCCTTGAACTCCGTGAAGCGGCCAAACTTCATTCTCACATAGGTAGACTATATCGGGAATGCCCCATAAGTATGCATTCCAGCAAATATATGCTATATGTCCATTAAGAGGAAAACATCATCCTACCTTTTTTCTTCTTATGGTCCAAGTACTTTTACCTTTGGGATGTATCTATTGTCAAGTACAACAATTACTCTAATAGTGTACTTTCACCATTGAACCCAAGACTTGATGCTACTCAAGTGTAGGTTGAGTTTCCACTATTGGTAATCAATTAGATATGGGCTTGAGTCCCATCCCCAATGATGTCTTCAACACCATATCCTTTGTCAGACCTTTCGTCAAAGGATCTGCAAGATTCTTCTATGTTCTTACGAACATGATGGAAATTATTTCATTAGAAATCAAGTCTCTTACATAGCTATGTCTTAAACCAATATGCCTTGATTTCCCATTATAAACTTGGCTATAAGCTTTTGATAGTGTGGATTGACTATCACAATGTATGGATACTGGCGCCATTGGCTTTTGCCAAACTGGTATGTCATACAATAAATTTCTTAGCCATTCTGCCTCTTTACTCCCTGCAGCCAATGCAATAAATTCTGCAGCCATGGTGGAGTCGGCAATGCATGTTTGTTTCTTTGAACCCCATGAAACTGCACCTCCACCAAGGTTGAAGATCCATCCACTTGTGGAAGCATGATCTTCAACATACGTTACCCAACTAGCATCTGTGTATCCTTCCAAAACAGAAGGGTCTCCACTATATGTTAAACAATAATTCATTGTTCCCTTTAAGTATTTTAATACTCTTTTCACAGCGTGCCAGTGTTCTTTACTTGGATTGCTAGTATACCGACTTAACCTTCCAACAGCATATGCTATGTCAGGTCTAGTACAAGTCATAGCATACATCAAGCATCCGATTGCTTTAGAATATTCAAGTTGTGCCACAGGACAACCTTTGTTTGGTTGCAAACTGACAGTTTGGTCAAATGGGGTAGAGATCGATTTACAATCTAAATGATTGAATTTCTGAAGCACCTTTTCTATGTAATGAGATTGGGATAAACCAATATGGTTACCATCTCTTATGATTTTAATTCCTAAAATCACATCAGCTTCTCCTAAATCTTTCATATCAAAATTGTTGGATAAGAAAGCTTTAGTTTCTTCAACCTCATTTATACTTGTACCAAAGATCAACATGTCATCTACATATAAGCAAATCATGACACCTTTTCCATTTTGGAATTTACTGTAAATACACTTGTCAGATTCATTTATGATGTATTCGTTGGCTAACACAACTTGGTCAAACTTTTGGTGCCATTGTTTGGGTGCTTGTTTCAACCCATATAAAGACTTAGTTAATTTACACACTTTATCTTCTTGACCTTTGATCACAAACCCTTCCGGTTGTTTCATATATACCTCTTCATCCAACTCTCCATTTAGGAAAGCAGTTTTAACATCCATTTGATGGATTACAAACTTATGGATGGATGCCAGTGCAATTAGCATTCTGATTGATGCAATTCTTGCAACAGGTGCATATGTATCAAAATAATCAATGCCTTCTTTTTGCGTAAACCCTTTAGCAACTAGTCTAGCCTTGAATTTATCAATGGTACCATCCACTTTCATTTTCCTTTTAAAGATCCATTTACAGCCTATCGGTTTGGATCCGGGTGGGAGATCTACCACTTTCCAAGTTTTATTACCCATAATTGAATCCATTTCTTCTTGAATAGCTTCTTTCCAAAAAGCTGAATCTTGAGATTTTATAGCCTCTTCATATGTTACCGGATCACTCTCAAGGTTAAAGCAAATTGGTCCATAACTATTTATGGATTTACCTGTTCCTTCTACAAGAAACATGAAGAAATCAGATCCAAAATCTTTCTCTTTCCGGATCCTCTTACTTCTTCTAAGTTCTGAACCATCCAATGTATCTATATCAGATTCATTGTTTTCTAAATTTTGAACATTAGAATGAACAATATCCTTGGGATAAGAAATTGAGTTAAATCTATCTTCTTGAAAAATTGCATCTCTTGACTCAATTACTGTATTAACAGAATATGAGTCATTCGATTCAATAGTCAAGAATCTGTATGCTTTGCTATTTTCTGCATAGCCTAAAAATACACATTCAATTCCTCTTTCACCCAATTTCTTTCTTTTTGGTTCAGGCACTTTCACAATTGCTCTACAACCCCAAACTTTCAAATAATTAAGAGTAAGCTTTCTTTGTTTCCAAAGTTCATATGGGGTTATTTTGTTCCTTTTGTTTGGAACCCTATTGAGGATGTAACATGCTGTTAGCATTGATTCACCCCAATATCCTTTAGATAATCCAGAATAGGACAACATGGCATTAACCATTTCTACCAAAGTTCTATTCTTCCTTTCTGTTATTCCATTTTGTTGTGGGGTGTATGGTGCAGTTACTTGATGCACAATACCAGTGGATTCAAAATAACTCGGATGATAGAACTCTCCTCCCCTATCACTTCTAAAGCATTTAATGAAAGTTTCATGTTGAAGTTCTACTTGTGCTTTAAATATTTTGAATTTATCTAAAACTTCATCTTTTGAATGCATTAAATAAACATAACAAAATCGAGTGCAATCATCAATGAAAGTAACAAAATACTTTTTACCACCAATGGTGGGCCAACCATGTAAATCACATACATCTGAATGAATTAAATCTAGCATCCTAGAACTTCTTTTAACACTTTTAAAAGGTTGTCTTGTAATTTTAGTCAACATGCAATTAGTACATGAATCAAAATTTTTATCAAAATTAGGAATTAGATTTGATTTCATCATATCCTCCAATTTTCTAAAATTAACATGTCTCAATCGCATATGCCATAAATCACAAGACTCAACAATATAAGCATAAATCATATTATTATTATTATTATTAATATTTGCAACATTACATTTGAACATATTCTCACACAAATATCCCTTTCCTACAAACACACCCCCCTTTGAGAGGATAAATTTATCTCCCTCAAATACAGATTTGAACCCATTCTTATTAAGTAATGGTACAGAAATCAAGTTCTTCCTAACTTCAGGAACATAAAATACATCTTTAAGAGTAAGTGTTTTTCCAGAAGTGAATTCAATCTCTATGGTCCCTTTTCCTTGGACTTGCACAGTTGAATCATTTCCCATGTACAAAACACTCATATCTTTATTGATGGTCTTGAACATTTTCTTGTTTTTGCACACATGGCGAGTAGCACCAGAGTCTATCCACCATGAATCAACATCTTCAATCATGTTGATTTCAGAAATGACCGCAACAAAATCATCATTTGTTGCCCTTGAATTCTTTTCTTTGTTCTTCTTTTTAAAGAACCTGCATTCATTCTTGAAGTGTCCTTCTTTCCCACAAAAGTAACATTCACCTTTCCTTTTCTTTTTGTTGTTATTACCATTGTAGTTATGATGAGACTTATCATTTTCATGATTTCTCTTTTTGGAAGATTTGCTTGAATTTCCTTCTTCCATAACATGAACCTTCTCTTGAGTAACATGATTCTTAATACCTTCTTGTTTTCGGTATTCTTCTTCTAAACGAAGGTGATTGCCAAGTTGCTCAAGAGAAATGTCTTCCTTCTTATGTTTCATGGTTCGTTTGAAATCTTTCCAAGAAGGAGGAAGTTTGTCAATTATGGATGATACAATAATTGTTTCATCCATATTCATGTTATGTTGTTTGTAGTTGTTAAGAATACGTTCAATCTCATATAATTGTTCCATAACAGACTTATTATCTACCATTTTGTAATTATTAAAATGAGAGACAAGAAATTTCTTACTTGTTGCATCTTCACGCATGTATCTGGTTTCCAATTTGTCCCATAAGTCTTGCAGAAGGGCTGCTCTGGTAGATATCGAACAAAGAGTCAGACATACCATTCAGGATGTGTCCTAAGCAGATGTAATCATCGTTGTCCCATTTCTGTCTGTCTCTTGTCTCAGCAACAGTTTCATCATCCTTCTCCTCAGGCCTTGCCATGTTCAGAACATATGCCACTTTCAATGTTGTAAGAAGAAACTTCATCTTCTTTTGCCAGCGGATGAAATTTCCCCCATCAAACTTTTCCAACTTAACAAAGTCAGAAGTCATTTCTTTCAATGAAGCAGCCATAGAAATCGAACCTAAAGATTGTTATATATCTTGTTTGTTGGGAAGAGGCTGCTGCACTTGAAATCTGAAATGTTTAATGATCATGCATGTAAAACTCAAAGCGTATGGGGTTGCCACACTAACCTTTAGGTTCGATTCGCACCCACCAATAAATGTATATTGGATGCAATAGGAATGACCGGCGAATCCCCTTCAGGATACTATGAGTTCCTTGACGTGTATTGCACAACCACACCAAGCGTATCTCCTAACAGTATTTTACAGATTTATGGTTCCAGCAATTCACTCATGCATTAGAGAATTGATGGATGATTTAGAATAATAGAATGATGAAGAATTATGTTGTTAATGTAACAAAATTTTGTCCAAATTGTGTGTAGTTGTATGGTTTTTGTATATCTTCAACTAATGCCCAAATGTCAAGTATTTATAGTGCATTATATGACTCTTCACATGAGAGAAAGCACCTATTTAACTTGAATCAATGTCATGATTCATTAAGCACCCTTTTGCCAAAGGTTATAACCATATATACTTGAATCAATGTCATGGTTCATTATTAATAATAAATAATAATGTTCCAATGTATATGAATGGTTCCCATGAAGAGTTACAACTTTTGGTTCTAAAGTGATTCCATTATTTTGGAAATCACCAACAAATGGCACCTAGGCGTGCTGTCAACGATGTCTCAGAAACGCGACATAGACGGAACCGAAAATTCCTCTAGGGCATATGAGAGATCAACCTACTTGGATGCATAGCCGTGATGGTTCATATACAGTAAAATTGGCTTAATATTACATTATGGAACAACTTATAAATAACACCAAATTTCAGGTTCCCAACAATTGGAAATTGGTGTGGAATTTAAAATTTTCAAATAAAGTAAAGGTTTTGCTTTGGAGAGCGCTCAAAGGAGTTAATCCGACACGCACAAGATTGGTAATGAATGGCACTCTCTTTTAGAATTCCCTGCAGCACAAGAGGTATGGCAAGAAGTGGGATTGATGACCTGTTTGCAACCACACTTTGACAGAGCGGAAGATTTTCATGAAGCGGTTTTCAACGTGCTGTGAAAACTGTCTCCGCAACATAACAAGTTGATGGCCACGACTCTCCGGGAGCTTATGATTGCAAAGGGACAATATTATTTGAGAGAACACAACCCGGAGCTCCTTGGAAGTTGCAAGGCATGTGGCCACATCAATTGTGGATTGGTAGCAAGTTCATAACAGAATGCACGTAGCAGTCACCAACCAAGCAGGCCATAACATACGAAGATGGAAAAAACCAGTCGCAAGTGCACTAAAATGTATCGTCAATACCGCACTGTTTTCAGAGGCTAACATCTTTGGGTATGGAGTGTCCGTGAGCAATGCCACATGTCAGTTTATACATGCAAATAAGGCATATTTTGCTGGAGGCCCTTCACCTGTTGAAGTGTATAGTCTCGTTTGCACTCTTCGTTGGCTGAGGAATCAGAGTTATCACCGGTGAATAATTTTAGGCATTACCAAAATGAGTTGGTTTTCATCATTAACAGTTATAGACTCATTCTCCATCAAAATACAAACTTTATGGTAAGTTGTATTAGGAAACAAGCAAATCGAGTTGCTGATAGTTTAACACGAGCATCTCGTTTTCACACTAGTTGATGATATTCTCTTGAATGAAATGCAATAAATTTATTTTTGTAAGAAAAAATAAAAATAAAAATAAATGGAATGCACAATTTCCATTACGAAGTTTTCATCTTTAGTACACTAACCTATGTTTCTAAGTCGAATCCTTCCACAAATTGAAACAATGAAATGTGGGGCCTTCCATACTGATCTACCTCTATTGAATGTGAACGTCTTCCGAAATACGTTAGACCTCAAAATACTTTTCAGCTCAAGTTATACTTTTCATCACAATTAATGGCCACTAGCTCAACCTTCTTCACAGAAAGACGAAATTTGTCAAGAGTTGAAGAAATCGTCGCAACACTGTTCTGCAATGATTTCTTTTTTTCCATACCTACGCAACCCCCCTTCCATTGTGGTGAGTGGTGGCGTGGTCTCTCATTTCTGGGGACATTAACAAGTAAGGTCAGACCAATTTGAAAGAGCAGAGTTAATGGACATAAAATACGATGAATGAATTTTATAATGTAAATGAAAATCTAGTTATATAATAACATAGTTCTAGAGCCTAAGCTCCTTAGTTCAGAGAATCCAAATTGCTCTCACTGCCTAACTTTATTGGCCAAAATAAATCATTGTATAGTTCTTTCAAACTTTAGGCTTAAAATCACTCAAGCTCATAAACAATGTCCTTCATTTAGCTCAATCCTTTCAGAGGTTCCTTAAGAAGAATATGCTTTTATGCTGCTTTAGCTTTGAGACATGCTTTTTTTCTTCTGGTAGAAAGTGATCAGCATGCTAATGTGAGCAATGTAGTCAGGAACGAGTTCCTACGTAGCATCGGTCGGCCGGTGAAAGAACGTAAACATGAGGAACGTAACACGGTTCGTAAGTAGGATCGATAGGTTGTTGATAGAATTGAGAGAAATATATAGGGAAAATAGAGGGAAAACAGGGGAACCAAGCATAAAAACAGATATATTAGAGGAAAAACAGAGGAACCAAGCAATAAAACAGAGGAAACAGAGGAAAAACGGCAAAAAACAGAGAAAACAGAGGAAACAGAGCAAATCAGAGAAAACACGGTTCGTAAGTAGGACCGAAGCACGGTCGAGGTGCTGTGGCACGTAAGATCGTGCGATCCTACGTGCTGGGACTCATTCCTGACTACCTTGAATGTGAGTATATCATCCTTTAATTTCAAATTTTTTATTTTTCAGATTTGTTTAAATGAAAATTTCTGGTTAATGCACTTTGTAGCACCGACACATTTGATTGAGGGCGTCTTTGATGTTTGACATCTGTCGGTGTCCGACAACAACTTAACATTGACACATGCGATTACATTCCGTAAATTCATTTTTTCAAATTAATAACATTGTCGATATGTCAGTCTTGTGTTCATGTTTCATAGTTGAAGATTTTGTTTCCTTTTTTATCTGTTTAGAATTTGCTCATGAAGTTTAAATTAGGGGGATATTTTTTTTGGTACACAATTTCAGGCACATAGTACATCTGAGGAAATATATATCTCAAAGAAGGAAAGTGTTTTGCTGCCATATAGATTTATATTTTTCACTAGAACAACAAACTCAGACACTAGCAATAACACTTCGTGGTTATAGGGCTTAATCAACCTTCTCTCATGGTTTCTTTTCTTCAAGTAAAACTATGCTTCTTCAATGTTCATGTATTTTTGTTTTATGTATTTTAAATTTTAGACTATTATGAAACAACATGAACAAGAACAACTATAGAGATACAAAGCATCATAATTTATTATTGAGTCAATAATCATACATTAAGTTGCCACAACAATGATTCGTTTAGGCTTTTATTTGCACAATGATTGGACTCTTCACATTATGGGTGCCATCTGACCAAACAAGTGAGGTGGAAAGCACAGTTTGATTTGATTCTGCTCTCCCGACAACAGTGACAACAAATGATTGTTTCTCATTTAATGATTTGAATGAGAGAATTTCCGGTTCCACGATAATCTTGATATTTTGAATTGGGATGACGGTAGCCTTGTAGCTCGAGGTTGGAGAGCCAACATTTGTAACGGTTCTATGAATCTTTACATTCAATTGTTCATGTGGCCCAACAGGAATCACCAGTGCAGGATAGTTTATATCTTTCACAAAAGATCTGTTGGAAGCTCCACGGCAACTTGAGTTTTGTCCACTAATCTGCTTAATTTTGTTAGCATCATAACCATAATTACAAAGCATTTGCACATAATCTTCCTTAGTGATGTCATAAACAAGTCCAGGGTCAGCAACTTGTTGTGGATTGACATTTCCAGATCCATAAGCAAACTCACCTACCATATCATTATAAGTACCATTCACCGGTTTCGCCGTGGTCATGATGGCAGATTTGATAGCTGCGGGTGACCAATCGGGATGAAATGATTTCACATATGTAGCAATGCCAGCAACATGGGGACATGCCATAGAGGTTCCAGATTCTATGTTGTATTTGACATGTCTTTTATCACTTATATCACCTGAGGGTGACCCTATAGGTGAATATGCGGCCAAGATCTCCACTCCTGGGGCACTAATATCTGGTTTCATGATTTCTAGAACTAAAGGATTTGGGCCACGAGAAGAGAAAATGGCAACTCTAGGAGCATTGTTGTCATGGAAGATCTCACTTTTCAAAATTTCAGCTATAGGATATTTAGTGGAATTTGCATAAGACTTAACAAGAACATAGTCCTTTGTATCCAAATTAAGTGTAGGCAGGTTAGTGACAAAAGACACTTGATCTTCTAAGTTTGGAACATTGATGATCGAACCAATTGCACCATTCTGATAAGCCAATCCTTCGCCCCCTGGTGCTCCACACAAAACAAGTTTACCCTTCACCAATTTTTCGTCTATACAATCACACATTTTAGAGGATGCATGTTCACTCGGGGAAGCTTGAGCATTACACACAGCTATTGGAAATTTAGTGCCATTTGAAGAGACAGTGTTAATTGACTTACCAATAAAAGTCTTTCCATTTCCAAGAATGAGTTTATCAATGAATTGACGATCTATAGTAGTTGCAGCAACACTAAATAACCAAGGTGCCACACTAGAAACACTATATGGGGCAGGACCAAAGTTTCCTGCAGCTTGCACTGTGAGTATTCCCTTCTCCATGGCATGAAATGAACCAATGGCAAGAGGATCTTGGAAAAATTCAAAGACTTGTTGTGCCCCAATAGATATTGTGATAATATCAACTCCATCAGCAATGGCATCATCAAATGCAGCTAAAATATCCTCACTACTGCATCTACCATCACCACCGCATACTTTGTATACAGAAGTCCTTGAAGAAGGAACTCCTCCTCTTGCAGTGCCTTCAGCAAGACCATAAAAGCTTGCATCTTTGACTTCTCTTCCACCCGCGGTTGATGCTGTGTGGGTTCCATGACCTCCAGTATCTCTTGCATCTTGATCTCCATCACCGTAAAATCGTGCTCCAATGATCTTCTTGTTGCAACTGAAATTACCACCACCTGCACAAACTCCCCTCCATTTTTTTGGAATAGGACCAAGATCTGATCATAAAAAATAAATCACTTTAACAAACTAATAAACTCAATATACATACTTACTAAAATTTACTAATGGTATTGCATTTTTTTTCCTACACTATAAACATTAATATTGCTAAATGTCCAAAGATACCCATCACCTAATACATAAAAAAAAAAAAAAAAATCTACGCAAACTACTTAAATATAATAATTACAAAATATTCCTCTAAAAAATGGTCATTTTAAGTCGAGTGAATATTTATTTTGTGCACATATGACAACTATAAAAAATGAAATAATAATGCTAAATTATTTTTGCAGTGACTAAGAACTTATATACCTTTATCGTTGAAACTTTCAGATTCTGGCCATATTCCACTATCTATGACTCCAACCACCAAATCGCTCTCAACGGTTTGATCTCTTTTGATTGATTGAGAAAATCCAAGGAAGTCCCACGACCTTGTGGTTTGTAGGTGAAACTTTTGACTTGGAAAAACCGAGACCACACCTTTGATGCCGACAATCCTTTCCCTTTGTTGATTATTGAGTACGGCGGCAAAACCATTGAAACTTTTCTTATAACTTCGAACTAAGTGATTTTCTATGTTACTACCATCAATAACTTGTTGTAATATGTTGAGATGATGAGAGGTTGGAAAATATGATGTTCTTTTAGGAAGTGAGCCCATATATACAATGTAAAGTTTACCACCTTCATCATCACTTTTAGTGGCATCACACACCAAAAAAATTATTGATGACAAAACTACATAGATAAAGAAGAACAAAAACAAAAAAACACTTTGCTTGACCATTGTTTGTATTTGTGAAATATGGAATAGTTATCCCAAACCGAAACAATGTCTGCATATTATATACACAATAAAGTCCAAATTATCATTCAAGGGTAGTAATTTGATTAAAAATTCATCTTTAAAACAAAATAATGAAATAAATCATCTGAATCTCCATCAGTTACAATTATAAAGTAAATCTTTTTAGTAAAAAAAAGAAGATTAATAACTTAACATGTGGGCCTCGAATCACTGAATCCAACATATATAATTGAATTAAAATATCATAGTCTATGAATTATTATGCTATCATAAAATGGTCGTTATTTTGTAAAAGAATAAAATAAAATGGTCAATTATGATTTAATATATGAAAAAAAAATTATATTCTGGCCAAAAGTGTAAACTTATTTATATTGTAAAATAAATTATAAACTTTCAATGTTAATATATCATCAATACAGTTATGATTTAATATATGTAAAATAAATTAAATTCAATGTTAATATATCATTAATACAATATTTTTAGAATGAAAGTAATTAAGGAATATTTTCAAATAATTTATTTCTCCACCTTTTAAAATTAAGATAGTAACTAATAGTACTATATGATAAATAAATGGAAGTTTGCTAAAAAATAAATAAATAAATGGAAGCATATCAGTACATAATCAATAATAATAATATGTTAGCAGTTCTGTACCAATAAAAAAATAAGTTAGCAATATTAGCTTATTAAAACAGTCAACTTAAAATCACCACACAATTAAAAGAAATAATAAAAAAAACAGATAATTAAAAGAAGATTTTGTTTGAAGGAATTAAAAGAAGATTCTAACCATCTATTTCGATATTTTCTCAGTTGAGCTGGGACTTCTGGATTCTAACCATCTATTTCTATATCAAAGCAATTTAATATTCAATTAAATTGCATTTTTAAAAAGTTTAAACGTGTTGTCGAAAACAATAAAGAATATATATTTGACATATGTAGGGAGAGGAGGAGATGGATTTGGGCATTAAAAATATGTAGAAAAATGGAGAAATATTTCACATTTTTTGAAAGACCAATTTTTCAGATAATGATAAATTAATGCTTATAATTAATATATTTTTAATTTCATATAAAATATTATAACCACATGGATTAATTTTGATAAATTCATATAAACCCTCAAAAACCCTCATTGAATGCAATTTTTTAATTCCTCAAATGAGGGAAACTAAAAAATTGACCATGTCGTCTTCTATTTCTTCCACTTGCTTCTTCTTCTTTTCCAAAACCTTCCACTCTCCTCCAAACTCCAAAACAAAATCTTAGGGTTTTGTCGTATGTCAGTTGGGGAGAAGGAGTAAAACAACCTAATGGTTGGATTATTATTAATTGATCATGATCATCGATTAATATTAAAATTGAAGGTTTGGATTTGGCGTTGTAGTCAACGGATCCCTCCTCATATATTTATATATTTATAGGGTTTAATGCACTTTTGGTCTCATATTTAAATAAGATTTTGGCCTCATTTCAACATTCGTATTTTTCGTCACTATTTTACTAGAAATAAGATTTTAGTAAAATCATTTCAAAAGTCTCCAATTTTACATAATGTTGCAATATTAGTCCTTATCATAATAAGGGGGAAGAACAAAGTTTATATGCAACGTTCAGAAAAGCTGACCATAAATATCTTTTGTGTTTATTGCATAAAATGTAAAAAGTTTTGATTAGATTTTAGTGGTGAATAGGATTCTTCGAATCCCCTATATTTCCTTGTTGAATTAACACAAATAGTTATCAGTTATGATATAAGGGGTTTATTTAAGCAGCAAGTTTGTGGGATTTTAACATCCCTCCATATGTCAAGTTGCATTTCTTTTGTTGCAGCATGTTTCTATGATCAGTCAAAGACTCAATGTATGTGTTCTCTCTAGAATTCGTAAGAGCATTAAGACCTTTGCATATACAATTAAATAGATCTCAAAACAAAACTGATTAAAAGACTTGAATCAAATTGATTCAACAAACAAATAGAGTTTTATCTTAGAATCATAACCTATTAGAGTTTAGTTACTCATGGCAACTAAATATAAATTACAAAAGAAACAAAACATACTCTAAGAACAAAGGTTGAGGGAACATTTATCCCTTGATGCTCCTAGCGCTTGACTTCCACTTGAACTGCCTAGTTCTAAATGAACATTTGTGAATGAGAACTCTTGGATTTATAGGCAAGTTTTCAGCTGGGTTTGGACTGAAAAATTGGGCTTTTATCCCAAACCCGCAGAGGAAAACAAATGAAATGTGTATTTTCTCAGAACCGCACGTGCCACACATGCGTGCTGACAACAATGTTTTTCAACAATGTTACGGACACCCATGGAGCGTGGCAGCACATCTTGGGCACACAACATCATACCTGGGGCGCATGGCTTCAGCTACCAATACGTTTTTGCTTTTTTCTTCGTCTTTTTTAGTATTTTCTTCCTTCAAACTTGTCTTGGGATAAAATTTCCTCAACTTGTAATGTCTTCAGAGACCTCTTGAATCTTCATTCCATGTCTTCCCAATTCTTCATGAGGTATCTCGATTTGCCGAATTACATGATTTTTCAATGAAATTCATTACAAACACCTAATAATTTATTGGTTTAGGGAAGAACTAGAATTACATGACTCGATATGAAAACATTACAAAATGTCTCTTAAAACCATAAGCGACTAATCTAACAATCCTTTTATTTGGGTCAAATCACTACTAAAATGATTGAAAAATATGCTGAAAATAACGTAAGATGATTTGTCATCACAACCCAAAACTTAAACGGTTGTTTGTCCTCAAGTAACAAAAAGAGTTTGAATCATAAATTGGCATAAATTTTTCAGAGGACATACCTTTCCGAAGAGGTTGCTCATATCATCATCCAATCCATTTCTAGACTTGACTAACTCACCACTTCCATGCATTTGGAACATGCTTAAAGAAAATATTTCATGCTCTCAACCACACTCTTTTTCAAGATACATGTATGTATCTCCTAAAGCCAGTGAGATAGGCCATGACATTTGCCTACCCCAATCGTCATGTGAATGCACCTTATGATGTACTTGAAGAAATTTTAAACAAACATTCACGATCACACTATTAACACACTTTAAAGGCCTTTCAGGGTTGTAATGTGACTTAGGTTAACGTGTGATATATTTGGAAAATAGGCTGAAAACAACTCATAAAGGAAATAGGTGAGCTTGAAGCATCACCCAAATAATCCTAACTCGAAATCAATGAGAACTACCACTCATGCTCATCTATGGAGAAGATGAGATAGTATGAGAACTTTAGTGTTGCTAATGCCAGCTAGACTTGGCCGCTCAATTTACATGTATAAAATTTCTAGACCCTTGGCACTAACATGTGGTTGTCCTTTTATAGTACATGGTGGACCACTACAAGTTGCACCCTTTGGTCATTTTCTCTATGAATTAACCATTAAACAATGATAAGGGTCCCATGGACTTGTACTGCTGCAGGATTCGGGTGGCGATCCAGAGTGCTACATCCTTCCATATGTTCAGCGATGCATCATCCATTCCATGTTGTAGCTTCCCAAATCTCCAATGTCATTCTTCACTTTATTCCATCAAACATCCAACATAAACATTACTAGTTCAAAATGATCAAATAACACTAAAAACTAATTAAAACCATAAAATCCTAAATACTCTATGATGAGATGGTTTAAGCCATGCATACACTTAATTTCCCGTTCATCATGAAGGATAAGTGCAGCGACAATTTTACCGGTTATCAATTATTTTACCCCCTTTTTTAATTTAGAAACTAAACAAATAAAGAAAGATACTACTAAATAGAATCTACTCTTTTTATTTGAATTAAGATAAGAATAAAAGGAAAACAAATAACTAACCTAATCCAAAGAGATATGACTAAACCTAAGATAATATAAACTAATCCGAGAAAAAGAAATGAACCCAAAAAATAAAACATAAAATATAAATTCGAAAATAATAATAAAAATAAAATCTAACCTAGAAATACAAACAGGTAAAGCCAACTACCAT
The DNA here is from genome assembly GCF_003473485.1 of Medicago truncatula. Taxonomy (NCBI): domain Eukaryota; kingdom Viridiplantae; phylum Streptophyta; class Magnoliopsida; order Fabales; family Fabaceae; genus Medicago; species Medicago truncatula. The sequence goes on from NC_053048.1 coordinate 13,138,952, forward strand.
GTCGAAAATATCAATAATCCTGGCAACGGTGCCAAAAACTTGATGACTAAATTTAACAAGTGCACCAAACCGTTTTCACGTAATAAAGTAGTAAGTAAAATCGTCTTCACATGAATTATCGTTTCAACTAGGCAACTAGCTAAACATATTAAACAGTAAATAAAAAGCAAATAAAATGTGGGGAGTTTGCAAATTTGATTTGATTGCACATAGCAATTGAGTTGATTAAAGAAAATGAAGAAGGGTTTTGATTGAAGATTTTAGCGGTGATTAGAATTCTTTAAATTCCTTCCATTTCTTTGTTGGATTACACAAACAATTATCAGTTATGAGATAAAAGTTCTATTTAAGTAGCGAGTTCGTGGAATTTTAATGTCCCTCAAATTTTCAAGTTGCTTCTGCTGATTACCTTAAGGTTATATGTGCTATACGAGGTAAATGGTTGTCAATCCTATAGGGATCCGTATGTGATCAAAAGGTTATACTAGAAACTAAATTTGCATATAATGCTTGTGTTATACTAGAAACTAAAATCCTTAAATTAAAACCTAAAAAATTGGAACCATACTAATTTTGGTAATGTACATGTTTTGGTGAAAGAAGAAGAAACAAGGTTAGGTGATATTCAAAACTAAATTGATGATATTGATGGCCTTTCAGATCAATTAGTGGAACAGCAAAAAATAGCTTATATCAGTTTAGAAAAGGCACTAGACAAGGAGGAAGCATTTTGGCAAGAAAAAGCTAGAACAAACTAGCACACTAATGGAGATCATTGTTGATAGGATTGCCTCAATAGTGCCCAACATAATTTCATCTAAACAAAGAGGATTCATCTAAGGAAGGAACATCAGAGATTGCATATGTACAACATCAGAAGCAATCAACTTACTTCTAAACATGTTTTTTGGTTGAAATGTAGCTTTTAAGGTTGATATGTCAAAAGTATTTGACACATTGAAGTGGAATTTTTTTATTTTTTATTTTTTATATAAAAGTGTTGAAAACTTTTGGTGTCAACAATAAATTCTGCGATTAGATTCAAGTCATTATGGAATCGGCTTCTCTTTCAATTTATGTCAATGACACTCAACATGGATATTTCAAGTGCAAGAAAGGAGTGCGACATGGTGATCCATTATCCCCCTCCTTTTTTGCAGTGTTGAAGATGTCTTAAGCAAAGGCATTGGGAAACTTGTAGAGCAAGGCAAGATAGAACTTATCGAAGGAACAAGGAGCATACATGTCCCTTCTCATACTCTCTATGCTGATGAGATAATGGTGTTTTGTAATGGTGTTTTGTGAGTGCCTATGTTTCAAGGAAAACCAAAATATATCCATCTTCCCTCAATAGCAAACAAAATTAAGTCCAAACTTTCAACATGGAAAACTTCATTACTGTCAATTGCTTGGTGTGGGGATCCTCTCTCCATTGTTCTTAATTTCCCTTATTATGTATCTGCTCATTTGACAACATTTTCTGCTGAATTTATCAATGAAGGTACCTGACTTTAGAACATCCACTTGGCAAAAACAATTTGGAGCACATACATCCCTCCATCTAAATCTCTATTATGTAGGAGTTGATTCACAACAAGATTTCAACTGAGGAAAATCTCATGACTAGAGGGTGTGAAATTCCATCAATATGTTCTATTTGTTACAGGAATGCATACTCCTCTTTCCACTTATTTTTTTAATTTGAATGTGAGATCAATCTTTGGTCATGGTTTAAGTAGGCCGGACCATAGGCCCCTGACGGGCGGTCTGACATATTCCCACCCCTAACTTAATCCTTTAAACAAATAAAGAAAAACTGCAGAGACATTATTTGAAGAAAATTGCTCTTCTCCCATCAAAAAACACTCACTACCAAGTGCATGGATGAAAGTGCCCTTGCGTGACTTAAGTCACCCTAGGTACTTTCCACGTGAGTTAACTCACGCAGGTTGTAACCACAACGTGACTTAACTCACGTTGCAGGTTTGTATTGTTTTGTACAAAACCCATCAATCCCAACTCCAACACCATTTTCTTTCCTTCTTCACCTCCAAAAACCCAAAAGTGCAAATTTTTTTGGTCAAAATCTTCATTTCAAATCATTACAAATCGTGAGGAAGTAAGTTTCTACACTCATCAAGCATAAAAAATCAGATAATGTATCATCTTAACTCATTTCATTTTTCTATTTTTTGGGGTATGTTTGTCAGTCTAGGGAGTCGAAGCCGAAAAAAAAAATCAACAAATGAACTCAATCCAATTTATTGTAACACTCCCACTCCGGAAAAACGAAAACAAGAATTACATGTCATGGAAGAAGACGAAGATTATGCTCTATCACTAAGCTAGTTAGATAGGCTATGACATTTTTTTTTTTGTTGGTGTTCGTCCTATTTTTTGTCGATATTGCACCGACATATTTTTTGGTGGCCGGTTATGTAACGCTGATACTTGTGGCCAATATGTAACTAACATTATATATATATTGGTGGCACGCCAATTATTGCTTGCATTTTTTTGTCTCTAATTATTCAATAATTTATTTTATTTTTTATTTGGTTTTATTCTCATACTTGTCATTCCATTATATTTTGTGAAGTGAAACATGTCTGAAGATGCACATGTTCCAGTTGAAGCTCATGTCTGATACGTCGCTGTGAAAAAGAAGATTAATCTCTTTTTAACCCCACCGACAAATGGACGAGTTGAAGACACGACTTAACAGATATTTTATCCATACTGGTGAAAATCATGTAGTAATATATGTGTCAAGCGTGGACTTGAGGGAGGATAAGGAAGACCGATCCATTGAAGTGTAATATTTATTAACGCGTAATAGTGTAATGTGTTTGAATTTGTGTCCATAATAATCAATTTTAATGAATTTATGTTATGTGTAATTTAACGACGAGTTTGTGTAATTTGGATCGTTTATATGCGATTATGTGATTTTGTGTATTTAACGACGAATTTGTATAATTTTGATCGATTATGTGTCGTTAAGTGTGATTAAGGTGATTATGCATCGTTAAAGACGAATTAATGTAATTTGGATCGTTTGTGTGATTATCAACAAATTTGTGAAAATTGGATCGATTATGTGATTATGTTGTTAAACTGATGTAATTCGGTTCAATTACGAGTGTGTAAAGATGTAATTCGGTTCAATTACGAGTGTGTAAAGATTACAGGTCATTAAAGACTTGGTTAATGACATTCAATGTTGTCTGCTGCTATATCAGTACCTAGCGTAATTAACTCACGTTGTCCTGTAATCAACGTGACTTCACTCACGCTGAGTTCGGCGTGACTTAAGCCACGTTGGATTTAACACCTGCGTGACTTAAGTCACGTGGTATTTTCGTCAATTTGTATGGGAATGAACAAATCATAATGGAAGAAGAGCAATTTTCTTATTTGAAAGAAGGTGTCAACATTGACGGGTCACTTTCTAAACCAAAAAGACTATTACTGTTTAGTCTCTTACACACAAATTGAAAGTCCTTGGTTGAAGAAAAAAAATAAATAAATCCACTAGTGTGCAAGAGTGAAAACCTTGCTGTGTTAGGGTTCTCAAATATGAAGAATCAACAATCTGAACAAAATCAAACTCAATTACACCATAACGAAGAAGATGAAGAAGAACACAACAACATAGAACAAAGTAGTAGCAAATCCCCTTCACCACCACTCCATTCACTCTCCGACTCACCAATCTCCGACGATCACCGCTCCCTCCCTCTAGTCCTCGTGCAACCGCCGTTGGTCACGGCTCACCGGTTTCAGGTTGAGCCAGCTGTAGTCACCAGGGTAGATCCCGGTGCAGAAGAGGGTTTTGTAGGTTTCAAAGATGTTGAAGGAGAACAAGAACGAGACGCCGGTGGTGGTGGTGGTGGTGGTGGTGATGGTGGTGGTGTTGAAGGAGAACGAGAACAAGACGCCACCAGTGGTGGTGGTGTTAAGAGGGGGTTAAGACCCGATGTGAAGAGTTTGTTGAGGTCTGAAAAAGTTGTGAGTTTGAATAAGGTTTTGTTGGGTCTTAGAGTTGCTGGTTTTGTTTTCTGTTTGGTTTCTTGGTCGGTTTTGGCTGCTGATAGAAAAAAGGGTTGGGCTATTGACTCTTTCTATTTGTACAAGGAATTCAGGTTAGTTACATTGATTCTAATTCGACACTTTCGTTAGTGAATAGTTATTTTCGTCCCTAAATGTGTGAGTCGTTGTTATTACAGTTTCTAAATGTATTGAAAATTCAAAATACATTCTTAAATACACATTTCGCTATTTGAGGACCAAACTAACTTGTAAAATATATGTTGGAAGATGTTTTTGTGATTATGATAGATAGACTATAGTGACTCCGTTTAATCTTTGTTTTATTTTAACTTAATTAGATGTGAAAACCCATTTGGGTTGGCCTCATGGTGTTTGGCCTGGGACCTTGGAGTGTGCTCCTGTCGGCTGTCAAGGTTTCAAGTTCGATTCTCCCCGTGCCAATTTCAATGGGTTAGTTTGGCTTCTTAAAAAAAAAAAACGTAATTAGATGTTAATTTCCGTAGGTTTTTAGAATCTTGCAATTGTATTGTTAATTTGTTATGTGATGTGTGTGATTTTGCGTTGCAGGTATAGCTTATCAGTGAATGTGATTGGGTTTGTCTATTCTGCGGTGCAGATATGTGATCTTGTGAAGTACTTGATTACCAAAAAGCATATAGTGGAGCACAAGCTAAGGGGTTACTTTACTTTTGCACTGGATCAGGTAACTAAAGCCTCTCGTTGCAAATTTGCGCTTCTGAATTTATGTTGAATTGAATAATAAAGTAGTAAAGGGACCTGTTGTGATGATTATGTTGGTAAAAAGTGAAAAATTATAGGATCTGAATTGATTGATTACAATTACAAAATGTAACTTCGAGTCATATGCATGCTTGTAAGTAAATATTTCTTCTAAAATGAAGTCATCGAATCCAGTTTTAAAAGGTCAAAATTCAGGCATCAGAGACCAACTTGTGCGGTCCATGCATAGACATTTTTGCAGTGCTTTTTAATTCCTTTTCACCTGTTTTGAGTCTGACTTCTTGCTTTCTGAAAGTTGGTTTCCAAGTTGCACACCCCTTTCCAAAACCAAAGTTTAGAATTTAGTTTGTTCAGTCGCAGAAGTTTTGTTTGTGGGTTATCATCTACTTTTTAAGGTAGCACTTAAGGTGGTCTAAGTTAATTTTGGATCCGGCTCTTCTAAAGTGAGTAACTCATTTTTTAGTGTGTAAAGTGAATATTATCAACTATTAATTAAATCAAAGGTGGGTATTGGATGTGCAACCTTACATCATAACAAATCATATTAAATTAACAAGGAATAACCTTTGATTTTCTCACTTTATACTTTACTAACATTAGAGGAGTCAAATTTGTTAATTTTTACCATCAACGCACCAAAGTATTTTTTTTCGAAAAGAGGATATACCATCCCTCTCAACATTATTCTCCACATTCTTGGACACTGCAGTAACTTCTTCCACTTCACCAACACCGTTCACCTCCACAAAACCAGTAAAACCACCCATTTTTTCCCTCTATCTGCGAATCTTCATGGTCTGTGTACACGTTTCCCTCCCCTACACCAATCCAACCACAACAATAGCCAGCATCTCAAACCGTGACAGCTCCTGTTGCAACTCAAGCTTGGTTTCACTTGGACTTTTTAAACATCTACAAATCTATATATGCTAAGATTCATAAACTTATTTAACTTTTACATAAACAAGTTTTTTTTTTAAACTTATTTAAACTTATTTGACTTTTTAACAAGTTTTTTTATCTTGTTGAAACCAAACAAAACTCATATTTCCCCGTATGTAATTTCATTCAACAAAAGATCATTTCACATGCTTTGTATTTTTGCTTTTGGAGTTGGGGTAACACTTATTATAGTAGAAAGGATGGTGAAAATTAGGCTCGGATAACTGAACTAAGGTTTCAAAGATTAATGAACACACAATTTCATAACTCTTGGCACTTTATTTCAACTGTTTCTTGTTTTGGTTAATCTTCCATCCACATGAAGGTTTGCCTTTCGACAAAGCTAATGGACTTTTGTTAATTTGCTGATTTTGAGATTACTCTAAATAGAATGTCACCTGACTGTATATTCTTTAAAGTACTAAATTAATGCGTGCTGCTCATCTACTTCATAGTCACTTTAATTAAAGTTTCAACAGATTTAATGGCAAAGTCTGTGGTCATAAAAAGGAGAGCACAGTTGTGACTGTATATATGATAGATTGACAGTTTCCTAATATTTGGACCCTGAAACTCAGTTGGCTTATACCGTTCTATGTTTGACACTTCTAATCCTTGATTATATACTATGTTGTAAATTAATTCAAAGTAGGCCTTTCGGTATTGTTGTTGTTCACTCTGTTTTTCATGATTCTCTAGTTTGATGCATGCTTACATGCACCAACGACTGCTAACCTTCTGTTGGACTGCTTGCAGATCTTGACATACCTTCTAATGTCGGCATCCTCATCGGCTGCCACTAGAGCTTATGACTGGGAGTCCAACTGGGGTAACGACAAGTTCCCGTTCATGGCAAATGCATCTGTGGTTTTGTCCTTCATTGCTTTTGCGGCATTTGCCCTGACTTCTCTAGTCTCAGGTTCTATTGTTTGTAGGTTCAGATAATTTGTATAAATACAAGTGGAGTATGCAAACTCTTATAACTCTTATATATTGGTTCTGAATTGGTAGTATCACAAGTTTTCAGAAAGAATACTTTGTACATAAATGTAAAAAGTTCACTTTCTGCTTGTGTCGATCTTATATTGTAAAGATACTGATGGGATTGTAGTATAGTATCTCTTGTGCTTTTGGTATTTAATAAGATGATATGCTTTAGCACACAGTAATTTATTTTAGCCATTGATTTGAAATCGGATGACGGTCCAGATTATACAATCAATTCCAAGCTGTTAAACGATCTCAATTTAGATCAAATGGCCAAGAGGAATCCATTTCTATAAAGTCTAAACTGGTTAGAAGTTAATTCACTTCCCAAGACTCAGACAAAAAGATAATTTAATTATTTCCTAAAGAATTAATCAAATATGCAGAATGTTTGTATATTAATTTTACAACTATTTGTTTTAAGATTATGAAAGCATTAGTTCTTTCCTAAAGAATCAATCAATATTTAAGGTTCAATGTTTTTTTTCCCTATAAATGTATCAATTTTTTGTTTTAGTCAACTTAAATATTGATTTAGTACATTGCTTCAAAAAGAAAAAAGAATACTAGTACATTCAATTGAAAAACTGACCCTCTAAATACAACCGAACATGGTTCTTGAATACTTTTTCAAGAATAATAGTATATGAGAACAGTTTTCTTGAGTTGGATCTCTAGTGAGACGTGTAATTCAACATAACTGTAAATATAAGGCAAATAACGAGCTTCACACTCTTGTCGTATAGCAACAAGATAACAATAAGTTAGGCACCATATCGTTTATAACGTTTTAAGACGCATAAGTTTCACTACAACCAACAATCGAATCCATAACGTGTGTTTACACGGACACAACCTATGCAAGGCAAAGGCATTAAACGGTTGTTCAATATGTCCTTCAGATTGTTCAACCGTCAGGTTGTAAGCAATTCCCGATCGACTTTCTTTTCTTTTCCATAAATATAGGCGATTTTGAGAGACCTGAGTTAACCATAGCTGAGTTAAGGGAATGAACATTAGACACTTAAATCAATTTGAAGAAAAGAACATGTAGTGTGAAAACTTTGTATCTTTTTATTTTTTGATAGATAGAGGAAATGACAATGATTGTTTTGGATTTGAATTTCCAAAATTTTAACATGTATTCTTTTTTAGAAAATTTCTTTTAATTTTCATGTGATAATTGAATTATGAAATCGAGAAACTAATAAAGAAATAAGCATAAAGCATGATAATGAGAACTAATAATTACGTATGTAGATGTTTTCTAGTCCAGGTTCATATTTGTCTATTGCATACTTAATTTTTTTTTATTTCTTTCCTTTTCTTTTTTAGTACAAATATTTATTTCTTTAATTTGTTTTTGTACAGATTTATTTCTTTCCTTCAAAAAAAGAAATCTTTCCTTTACTATCGTATTATTTTCGTACAAATATTTATTTCTTTCCTTTACTATCCTTTTTTATCAATTTAATTTGCATTATTATGAACAATAACAAATGTGAATGTGATCCGACAGTTAGTGTACTGGCATCTCCCAAAAGCACTTTAAATATACGTTTATCCAATCACGTTAAAAGCATGGTCTTGGTCAGTCAATAAGCTGATATTTTATTATCCTCAAATCACTTTTATCAAATAATTCATTTCTCATTTCCAACAATCATGGCCTCTGAAATAACTACCATCAAAGCTTGGACTTACTCAGAATATGGTCACTCTGTTGATGTTCTCAAGTTTGATCCAAACGTGCCTATTCCTCAAGTGAAGGATGATCAAGTTCTTATCAAAGTTGCTGCTGCTTCTCTTAATCCCATTGATTATAAGAGAATGGAAGGAGCCTTCAAAGCCTCTGACTCCCCTTTACCAGTAATCCATTTCATTTATATTATATTACTTTCATTTATATAAGTGTCCTTATAATAAAACTTATACATGCTAGATATACGAACCTTATCGAAAATTTACAATGAGATTTATCTATAACTTTTTTTTTTTATAAGGAATTTACGTATAACTTATCGACAATAAATTTCGGATTAGAACACTAGTCATAGCTAGGTCTAACTATTTGTGCTAACCGCAATTGCTAAAATTTAAGAATCCAACTAGACAATTCAATTGGTTAAATCATGAAACAGAATTGTATATAATTTTTTAAGCTGTTTGACTATGGTTTCGTCCCGGTTCGAGTGGTTTATAAAAGATTAACCATGACCTGAAGGTCTGGTTCGATTTTCGCATTTTAAAACATTGCACTATAGTATCTTACGCTGATTGGAATAATCTTTTATCATTTGATGAGTTTCAGATAATCAATATTTCTCTCAATTTATTTTTCTTTGGCTCTACCATGATTCTCGACAATATATTAGAAAACCAACCGATGTAGATATTTGTAAAGATATTTTAAAAATTAACATACAAAGTAGAAGTATGATGTGATTTGATTTGATTTGATTCGATGCATATGTAAAAAGTTTTACAGTGCCCGTGTATAGAAATTAATCTCATTATAAATTATTAATCCACAACTAATCTCTCTCTGTTGGGCTGTGGGTCTGATCTAGACTGCACCAGGATATGATGTATCTGGAGTTGTGGTTAAGGTAGGGAGTGAAGTGAAGAAGTTTAAGGTTGGGGATGAAGTTTATGGTGATATCAATGTGAAAGCTTTGGAATATCCAAAGGTCATTGGTTCACTGGCAGAGTACACTGCTGCAGAAGAGATACTGTTGGCTCACAAGCCGAAAAATCTGAGCTTTGCTGAGGCTGCTAGTCTTCCTTTGACAATTGAGACTGCTTATGAAGGCCTTGAACGAACCGGCTTCTCTGCTGGTAAATCCATACTTGTGCTTGGTGGTGCTGGTGGAGTTGGAACACATGTTATTCAGGTATCTATTAATTGCTTCTACGTAAATGTGTTTGTTTTGTTGTGATTCAAGGTGTTAGTTATCTCATCTCATCTCATTGCATCAACAAAGTTTAAATTTGATCAATTGACTCATAACGCTAGCACCTAATGACAGTTTGTTTTTAGTGATTGTGGTTATTGTTGCGTTGTAATCTTTGGTTTGGTAATGTGGAGAATGAGGAACAAGTGGGACCCATGTAGCATCTATTGTGGTCGCGTTGCGGTCATGCAGTCATGAAAATTCCTAATTTTGATGCCCCAAATCGTAGTCGCAGACCTTTATTTAATACCATGACTGTACCAGCAGTAATTCATGTTTTCTAGTGTAGATTCAATAGCAGAAATTTTGTATGAATTGCATTGCATAATGACTGCTGCTTGTGTTTCCTGATTCTGGTCGCATTGGTATCCTTGATATTGTGTGAATCGCGGCCAAATGCAACCTTAATCACGGTTCCATTATGGTCGCAAAGATATTAAAAGCCCTGATGTCACAATCTGGATCATAGTCGCAGACCTTTATTTATAACCTTGATTGTAACTGCAAGAATGGCCGTCTTCTAGTGTAGATTCCCTACTTGGAAATCTTTGTTGATTTCATTGCATTATAGAATCGTACTTCCCAACTGATCGTTCATTTTTTTCTCATAATTTATTACAATTTGTTTATAATTATGCTTTTGGATGTGCTTAGCTTGCCAAGCATGTTTATGGCGCTTCCAAGGTAGCAGCTACATCTAGCACCAAGAAACTAGAACTGTTGAGCAATCTAGGAGCTGATTTACCTATTGATTATACAAAGGAGAATTTTGAAGACCTGCCTGAGAAGTTTGATGTGGTGTTTGATACAGTAGGTAAGATTTGAAATAGCAACAACAACTTAGCTGGCTAATACAATTTAAACACGTGGCTAATTTAAATATGTGGTTAATTAAAACCATTTGGGTCGGCCTAGTGGTTTTGGCTTGGGACCTTGGAGTTTGCTCCTCTCAATGTCTCAGCCAGGTGCCAATTTCGGTGGGCTAGTTTGGCTTCTTAAAAAAAAAAGTGGTTAATTATGTTTAGTAGATCATTAGCAAATTTAATAAGGTGTCACAACTCATTAACCGTCCGCCAATGTAACTACCCATGATTTTGAATGTCATTGACAACGATTTTGAGGTTTTCAAATAAACATGGTATATGTTACAACCACGATATGTTCAACTATACACCTAAAATCGTGGTTAATGAGTTCAAAATCATGGCTATGTTCTATAGATGATTAATGAGTTGCAACACCTTGTTATATTCATTAACTATGTAGTAAACGTAATCAATGATGTAAAATTAATGCAATGCTCTCTATCTATATATATGTATCAATTCTGTTTTTATTTTTTTCCAAGTTTTAGGAGGTGAAGTAGGAAACATATTACGTTGTTATCGAATCAACTAAAACCTGTTTTGTTTTTGTTGAAATGAAAAACCAGGTGAAACTGAGAAGGCATTCAAGGCTCTGAAAGAAGGTGGCAAAGTTGTGACAATTGTACCACCAGGATTTCCACCATCAATATTTTTCATTCTTCCTTCTAATGGAGCTATCTTAGAGAAACTAAATCCATACTTGGAGAGTGGAAAGGTGAAGCCAGTGCTCGACCCCAAGAGTCCATTTCCATTTTCTCAATCTGTTGAAGCATTTTCCTATCTGGAAACTGGTAGAGCTACTGGAAAAGTTGTTATCCATCCCATTCCATGAAGTTCAACATAGTTACGCGACACAACAGACCAATAAAATCTTTGCAATTTAATGTGTTTTTGTTTTGGGTCTGAGGAGTACTTTGGTATGATCTGGATTTGTATTTGGTTTGGGGTTGAAAACCTGCCACATTTGGCTTATGTACTTTTGGTTAATGGAATAATAATAATATGGTAACTAGTTTGCTTCATATATTATATAGTTCATCTTGGTCTCTATTACTACTGTTGAGACGAATGTTAAGTGAAATGGAGATTCTGTTGAGTTTTTGTAACAGTAAAAGGTTAGTGCAACTTTTTTTTTTCTCTAAATATACCAGTAGTGTGGTTAGAAGTCAGTTAGTTGGTACATCAGACTTATGGAAGTTGCTAATCTAGGGAAGTATTTTGGTATTCCCTTGGTAGATAGGGCACTGAAAAAAAGTAGAGTGTCAGTCTCTCATAGACCAAGTTAATGCTACATTGTCCTCGTGGAAGGCTAAGCAGTTATCCTTTGCAGGTCGAGTTGCCCTTGCTCGAGCAGCTATTGATGTCGTACCTTACCTCTTCAAGGTATGATGAAGAGTATTGTTCCAAAAAAGTGTATTACGTGCAACATGCTTTTATTTGGGGTGATCACTAACTATAAAAGTCGTCGTTTTCATGTAGTTTATTGGGAATTAATTGCGAGGCCTAGAGATTTGGGGAGACCAGGCATCAGGTTGGATGAAGTTGGGATATCATTTACGAAGTGGTAGTTGTGAGCTTTGTTGTGAGGGAAGTATGAGCAAAAAAATTTGTATGTTGGTTTATTTGTGATCAGGCCAATGATTTGTGGTGTAACTTGATGAAATTATGGCCAAACATCGTATGAATTTTAAAGCATGGAAACATGGTTGGGTGGAGCATATATTTTGGAATGATGAGTGTATTTGTGGATATTTCAAGTATGTGGGAAGTTTTAGTGCTTATATGGCTGAGTTTTGGGGTGTGTTAGAAGGTCTTCAAGTGGATGGACAAAGAGACTTCATGAATGTTTTGCTCCATATTGACTCTAAAAGTGTTAAAATAACTCTTTTCGGATTAATATGACAGTAATTAAGTATTTATACGGATTGATGAGAGCAGTAGTAGTAAGTATATTGAGAGATTAATATGACAATATTAAACGGAATATTTTATCAAAACTACACTTTATTAATAAAATTCATAAATAAAAAATTACATCTTTACTTTCTTCTTCCTTAATGAAAGGATTAAAACTACACTTTATTAAAAACGTAAGGATACTTAAAGTACTCACATTCATGCCACTCAATTTGGTTGTTTAAATAGGCCTTATTTAATATTTTATATTACTTCACACTTCTCAATTATTTAAACAACACAACTATATTTTCTAAATATTCATACCATTCTTTAAAAAATTAAATGAGATCCCATTGACCCCACATTTGGGCACGGTTGCCATGGAGGGATACGCTCCAAACTTTGGCTACGCAATTTGAAAGCCAATTATCGGTGTTGCCCGACACATGTTCATTGACATTTGTGAAGATACTTCCATAAAATAAACGATAATCATGCTCTTAGTTATTTAGTTCAAACAGAACTAATTCGGCTGAAATATGAACAATCACGAAATGAAAGAAAAAAAGTAGGAACATAATCTGACATTAAAACACAAAATCAACCTGTCATTGCTAAACTAAGCGTCATGCTAACTTGTGCCCAAATGGCATAAGTTAAGGATCTAACAAAAGAATTAAAACATAAGTTTTGTATTAAAAAAATAAATTGTTAAACTTTCAAGACATTAAATGCACAATTTCCAAGATTAAATTTTCTACATTTAACTTCCAAACTTGTGTCTTAAGGGTACAAGTTAGCACTAAACTAATACTTGTTGGCAATCACGTTTGTAGGAGTTGTCAAAATGAACTTTCATAGGTGTACCACAATGTCATATAACTAACGATGTTAAACAACACATTTAAGTTAACGGTCCACATTTAAATCACAAATAGCGCAGTCTCAGGACTATCCCAATTTATTTTAGTAAAGGACTAAAAGTTGAGTTTTGTTCCTTCTAGAGACCAACTTTAGCTCAGTGTTTTGTGAGGGACTTAAAATGAATTTTTACTCTAAACATCATTTGTGTTTTGATTTTATAATTAGCTTCATAAATGAAGTACTTAACAGTTGATACACAAAATGGATATTATACATAAAAGTTGATAGTACCCTAGTCATATATATCTCATTGCCATCCCAATACGCACCCTCGAGTTTTTTTTTACTTTGGCCTCAAATCGGTGATACAATACAAGTTTGATGGAATCATCCTACGTGCAATGGGTCTAACTTGGGGGCACATCATTTTCCACTTTCAATGCATCAAATAAACAACCAAACAGAAACAAAGGGGTTTGTGTGGTAAAGTAATTATACAACCCACAAAATGATCGGAACATCCCAATTGGAAAAAACCACCATGTCAGCACAGCCCTCTCTTTCCGATCAAATGGAAGATAAAATGTAAAAACTATTTACAGTGGTAGATCAATTGAGACATTCAGAGTTGGGAATGTTTCATTTCTTTCTTTTCTTCCTCAAAAATGGCATAGCGCTAAAAGCTACATTGGAGCTCTCACTATTGTGATGAGCATTCTCTGGTATTAATACCCCTATGTCAGCATTTAGAAGATGGTCATTTGGCAGTTTGTTGGAGTTTTTACATTCCCCTCCATGTTGTGTCTCACTTGTAGCCTTTTCGGCACCCAAAAATAATATATCTGAACTACTTTTATCACGATCGGTTTCACCCAATAATTCAGAAAAGGGTGGAGAGTTTGCAGTACTCGTGTTCATATCATCAATTGCATCATGGTTGTTATCCATCTCACTATCGTCTACACAGAATCCACCTCCCATTTCAAGATAGTCATCTGAAGGGTGAGTCCTTGGTGTTGCTGCACCAGCATCTGTTTCTGGCTCCAGATAGTCTGCCGGCAAGTTATCCTTCAGAGGAATTTCTAGCATACCGCTTTCTTTCCCTATGCTGGAACCATCAATGCACATAGATTTTTCTTCTACTAGCTCTCGACGCAAGCATTTCTGATTGCTCTGATCAAATGAATCAACAGCATCTTCAACTTCAAGGTCCTCGAAAGAATAGTTGACAGGTTTCCGAGATCGCATTGACTGGAAAAGTAAACAACGGATTAGTAGGATCTATTATTTATTTATTATTTAAAGAAGCCTTTTCATTTTTATCCTTGAAAAAATAGATGACAGTTTTCGAGATCACATCTCAAGAATGTATTAAAGAAAACAACACGTAAGTAGGACATAAACAAATGTATTAAAGAAACCGGTTGATTTCTTCTCTGTTTTTCGGGATAGAAAAGATGTTGCTTGTTTTGCATACGTAATAGGAATTTATGGGTGGGTGGGTAGAAACAGATTACAACTAAAATCAATCATAAATAACAAAGTTAGATAGGGATAACAGAGACATTTCGTGAAGTTGACTGGACTGAAAAGCACCAAATTATATCTTTTTTTAAGTTAATTATAAGATTAAGAACAATGGAAGGATCTCAAGAGAGAAAAAAACCTGAAGGAGCATTGTATTTAATATTTTCAGGTCAAAAATTCTAATCAGAATGAAGCTTACCCTTCGCTTAACATCAGGAACTGATGACAAATCAACTTGTGCTCTTGGCTCGTGATTGTCAATATCAAGACTACTAGATGATGTTTCAGTTTCAGACGGTTGAAAATGACGACTTTTCTTCTCCCTGCCTCTTGTCACTCCTACACCTTTACCTCTTCCTCGCCCACGGCTACTTTTTATCTGAACTAAATCCTCACCATCATATTGCCCTTCTGTTTGCATACATGGCTGTAAATTCTCAATCTCAGATGCAGCAGGTGCAGAAGAAGAAACATCATTTATTTTCTTTTTCTTTGTATGTTGCTTAGCAACAGTATTCCCATCATTTTTCCTTTTCGTTGACTCTTTTGCTTTCGATTTCTTCCTAGCTGCAAGACTTTTATCTGTTCCCTTTGAAGTCTCCAATTTGTCATCCTCAGGGTCAACAGAACTTCCTATCCCATTTTTTGTACCATTGGACATGCTCCCTGAAGAATCAGCTATTAAATCTGAAGGTGGCTTACCAGTAATTCCTTTTACTGCTTTCTTGATTCTCTTGCTACGAATTTTTGCGAATCTTTCATTGAAACTATAAAATGCCTCCAAACGCAGTTGAGTCTACATTATAATATTCAATATCAGGATATTAATAATGAGTAGGAGTACTAATAAGACAGTAGATAACCAACAAGAATACTAGCCTTCATAGTGATCGATCAAATTAATTTTCTCTACCAATACAACCAAAAAAAATAACATAATCACTAAAAACAGGGAGCAGAACAATAAATCAAAGTCTCTAACCTCATGTTTGTTGTATTGCTTTAAAACAGGTAATAACAACTCATCTGCTTTCTGGCTAGACCACCCAAATTTCTCCCAGCACATTCTGTATGCAAGAAGCAACTCAGAGTATTGTAGAATATTGAAATACATGTACATTTTCAAAACAAGGTAATTAAAAGAACAATCCAAAGGTGCCATCGATATAGAATTTCGAAAAACTGAAATGCATCAGTTTATCATTCTGGGAAGGACTGTTGGTTTATCATTCTCTAACGCTCAATCATAGCAGAGTATTTGAGGGACAAACTCAAGGTGACTGAGCTTTTATCACCTCACCCATCTTGGGCTTGAGGGGATGTGTGAGCGAATACACTTCTCTATCAATCTACATCTGTTTCTACTCTATATTTTCTTAGGCTTAACTGTCATTTCAGTCACAGCAGTTGGGATATTCTCAATTAATTCTAAGATCAGTATTTTATTTTGTGACCTTTTAGGAATTGACAATAATTGTAATTCTCCTATTTAATGGGTGCTTTCCCTCCTGAATAACAACAATTTTTACCCATTCTTTTCTACAATAATTAGGTGGAAATAAGGGCTATGGAAACAGAAAAGAAAAAGAAAAAAGAAACACAAACTCACTTGCGAAGAACAAGCTGATCTGGCTTTCCCCATGCGAAAGGCTCAGTTGACTTATCAACTTGTGGAGATATGTAAGCAGATATAACTGTTTCACTTGGAAAAGAAGAAGGAATATGCCAATTCTTGCTAACATTTCTCTGTTTAGAAAACAAAAAACATATGAAATCCAAGCACAATAAAGTTCAAAATTACCGGTCAATATATTACTGGAAGCGGATAAAGCTTGAAATCAATTACATGCTTATCCATGAAAGTTTGCTTTGTTTCTTGGATGTAATCAGGCGACTCCTTTTCTTCAAGTTTTGACCCTTTCTTAGATACAGATTTTGCATCCAACCTTCCAAGGATGGTGGGATCTGGTGACTCAACCCACTGCCGGAATTTCAGTAATCCATCTTCCTCAGGGAACGCATTTAAAACCTCAATAGCATTAACAATGCCAATCCCACTACATTACCACACAAAATCCAGTCATGTCACAATTGTGGAGCCTATAACTGATATCCTGCTACAAATGCAGGGAAAATACATACGGAAAATATCTTATTACTAGTTGGATAATGAAAAGAAACATTAGTTTATCTCCATGTAGAAAGGCATGCCTCACTAGCCACACCTATACCTATGCACCAGAACAAGCAAGGTAAATAGTTGTCACACCTTACACCTTCAGTATAGTCACTCCCGAGAAGAAGTGCCATGCGAATTAATTTTTCTCTGTTCAATCCAAGCTCCTTTTCAACATCCTGAAACATTGATAAAATTTCAAGAACAAGAAAAAAAAATAACAGAAATTTATTCATGGGCACCAGAATTAACAGATACTGACCTCCATGAAGTATGTCTCTACGTATTTGCGATCATCAAATATGTTCTTGTAAACGCTGCGTGCCCCAAATAAAAAGACATCAGAGTCATCGGTGACAACACCATCAACCAGTTTAGAGAGTTCCAAGTACGCACATTGTGCCTCAGCTTCCATAGGAGCAATAATATATGGCAAGCCAAACATTTGCAGTAGTTCCTACAGGGTACCAGAAGCATGAGAAACATAATTGTTTAACATGCTACAAGGAGTAGAAAATCACTAATCAAGAGGTATACCTATATAGAATGAGAAAAGGAATAATTAAAAAAGCGAAGTTAATTATCACATCTGTCTGAACAAAAAATGTTTCAAAAACCTTAACAATAAAATGCAAATTATTAGGATGAAGCCTCAACTAATTAATCTTGTTCTTTAACAGCACCAAAGCTTAGATTACTCAGTCAGCTAGTGCCTAACGCATGTAAAAAGTAACCACTAGAAAAGTTTAAAATCTTATGCAATAGTTTAAGATACAGACACACATAATGATGAGTGCAGTTAGCTTTATAATGAACCTTATATTAGGCTGTTGGCTTTCTCTGATAACAGACCCAATATTACAACACTTGTTCTAAAACACTATAAACCAGACAGCTCTGAGGCTTATCTCAAATATTGATATAAACAAACACTCTAATAATGTTTACTCTGACTATTTTGGCACATCTGCCCAGAAAAAATATTTAGGCTTCGTTTGGGAGTTTGCGGTGGAGAGGAGGGCTTTTGGGGGGGGGGGGGGGGGGGAAGAAAGAGAAATGTTCCACCTTATTTGAGAGTGAATTTGCAGGGACTGATGAGAGAATAATTATGATTAATATATTTTTTATTTTGAGAGTATTATAACAATATGGAAAGGATTTGAAGTATTTTTATAAATCCTTCTCTGATAGATTTTTTGAGTTCCCCCAAATTAAGGGGATTTTGTATTATGAAGAAAACTGAACTCCCCATTCAAGTTGGGGGTCTATCTTTCCTTTTTTTTCCAAAGCCCTCCCATCCCTTCCTAACCTCCCAAACAGACCCTTAGTATCTCTGTCAGAACTAATTTTAGGTAAAACATCTAGTATTGTACAATTGTTTTGAAATTCTAGTTTAATGTGTGACAGTAACATTTCTATACATACTCTTCTCTGAAAGAGAAGAGTTCCATCCTAGTTGTCCCTTTCAATGCTGATTATTTGCTTCCCTATTCAGGAACAAAATCATGTTGTGTTAAATCAGTGCCTCAAAAATGCATATCTCCTCCATTTGCTTCCCCTTTGTTTTTAGACTGTTAATATCCACATATCTTCAATCAAAATTACTTTTGGTGCTTAACAGGTGTTTCGGTTGCTAGGGGAAAACTAAACAGGTAGGAAAAGCATGAAACACCACAGCATCGTTTTTCCTGAAAAAAGTAGTTATTCATGATTAGATGATGAATAGACCAACTTCAGTTTCTCACCTGACATTCAGTGAATAATTCACTGTCAACAGATTCTGCATTACGCTCAAGCTTCCTCTGCTCATTTTCTAGGTTCCTATATTCCCGATCAAGAATTTGCATTTCTTCATTCAATTGAACCTCATCCAATTGTACAGGAAAATCTCCTGGGACGTTCATCGAGCCTTGGGAGACGTTACTAGTCCTTTCCATAGAAAAATTTCCATCATTGTTAACTGAAGGCAATTTTAGCTCCATATCAATGTCTTTTTTAGCTCCTTTTAAAGATGAGTCCATGGAAAGAATAGCAGTATTTGTATTGTCAGTAGAATTACTCATTGGTTCAGATTCATTAATAAGCTTATTTTTGTCCTCTTCAGTCACACCAACATTGGACAAACTGTTACAACAGAGAGAAGTTTTACCATCATTATGATTATCCAATGATTCCTCTGCAACAATAGGATTAGGAACTTCATCCATCATCATGGCAGTTGTATCTGAAATTGAATTTTCGAAAATATCATGTCCATCCAGTTTGCTAGGTTCGTTAATCAATGTATCTGTGTTATTGGAATTAATTGCCACAAATGACTTTAACTGACTTCCGTTGAAATGGGAAGTTTCTCGGTTGTTTCTAGTCACATGATTTTCCCTTTTGTCTCCTACAGTTTCATGTAATTCACTTTGTTCATTATGACCTTCCCTAGGCAAATTGGAATCCACCATACTATCATTTAAATCCATTGGGTTTGAGCCAAAACCACCATTATCACCATGTTCTAAATTAGGATCTAATTTATTCTCACAGGCACTTGAATGCTCGTCTGAAGATGACACGTATTTAAGTTTCCCATCCTGAGTACTCTCAATACTTCTCCTAATCGCCTCCTGTAAATCAGACTCCTCTTCCAAGTGCCCTTTTGATGCCACCTTTCCCGACTCAGCTGGACACAAGGTACTTGTAGTACCATTACAATCCCCTTCTTCCCATTCTACTTCACTGTCATTATTATCATTATTATTATCATCATACTCACCTGAAGACTTCAATCCCACTTCATTATATCCAGGAAAAATTGTATTCTTATCCTGAACAGTTCCTTCTTCCCAATCACAATCTGAATCAGAACCAGAAGGTTGCACATTCACCACAGTATCATCAGCATGAGAGTGCTCCAAAGATATCCCTCCTACTAAACTGGCAAATATATCATCCCCACCGCTTGCAAATTCATTCTTGCAATCATATTCAAAGGATATCTCTATAGAAGTATCCTTACCAAGCATTAATTTCTCATTTTCCACATTCTCTCCAACTAATTCTAAATTCACCTCTTGTGCTTTACAACTAAGCTGATTCCCAGAACATTCTAAAGGACTATTATCTGTATTAGGCACTGTTTCAATGTTATCAACCTTGTTCACATCTGTTCTGTCATGCTCAATCTCCTTCATCAAATCCAAATTCCTTTGAATATCGCGGGTCATACGCATCCCCATAGCTCTTGACCTACTAACTCGAAACCGACCCCTCTCATCTAGATATGTCTCAATACTTTCATCAACAGGCTCACTAGAATCATTACCAACCAATCCAGCTGAAGTCTTGGAAACATTTCCTGCAGTTATGTTATTTACAAAATTATGTGAAGGATGTGTTCCCCGTTGCATTTGTTGTGTATCTTCAACATTTCTCTCTAATCTGGTGGAGGCAAGTCCTCTGAAATGTTAAGGAATGCAAAGATAAAAGTTATCAACATTGAAAATATATAAAACATCATATGCACTGGAAAAGCTCCTGAGCATGTCAAGGGCAATAGTTATTGAGAATGGCATTTTACTAACCAAAAGCCCAAATCATTGGAAATAGTGTTACTCACTGTTTGTCACCGGAAAAAGATGACGAGAATATATACTCTCGGTTGGCTTCAGATGCAATCCGTGAAGTTTGTACCCCACCTACTCCTCCTCCAACAGAAGCCTTCTGCACTTCATTTATCTCGCGACGGAAAGCAACAGTTTTAAGGTAAGCTTCTATTTGTAGCTCAGAGAACTTTGCAGGATCCTGAAAGATGCCAATTGGATGACGTGCATTATTCCTAATTTCCCATAGATGATTCCTAATTTCACATAGATGTACACTATCTAGGCACCCATTAGTATCAAGGAAATGTAATTTTCTTATAAAAAATAATTAAAAAGATATAACGGTTTTAGAAGTTTAGAAGATAGTAAATAGAGAAAGAAAACCATCAAGCACCGGCATAATGTCAAACTAAATCACTAAAAGAACATGGAGATAATCTAACTTGTTACTGTAAATGAAGTTAGTAGACAGCTTAAAATCTGTAGTAATGACTTGTAAAACTGCATGAGGAACATGGTCACCCACTTTGAGAGATATAAAACAGCTAATGGGAAACCATTACAAAGTATCAACTAAACCCTAATATAGCTAGGAATCAGAATATCCCATTTGTGTTAAAAGTTTGAGTTGAACATCCTCAATCAATGGTTCCATTATTACATTCAATAAAATGAGTAGTCTTCCAAATTTTCAGTGCAACGACCTCAACTAGCAATTGACCAATAAGATCACTCATCACTCAAGCCTGCTCTGCTACACCTCTAGAATCAACACTCCTCTTAACGCGGTAAAAGCAACTCTTCTGTATTCTCTAATTTCTCGCAAAAGCAATACCAACTAAAATATATCTTGTAAATGTATGAGCTTTATATCCAGAGTCCAACCTTCACATTTAGTTACAAGTTCAGTTTCTAAATCACCTATTGTATAGCATGGAACCCCAAAAGGTTTTACTACTTTTGGTATTTAAGACTACCAGTATGTGATGAGTTCCTTGAACATCAACATAAATACCAAAATTGAAGTCAAATTAGTACCAACACCGCTGTTATTAAATAGCAGCTATGGCAGCACCATGGCATTGAGGTTTTCCAGCAAACTGCCATTTTATGGCTGTTAAGAGTCCCTATTGTAATCAACACATAATGAATAGAGGACTAGTTCCGAATATTGGGAGTTGGGATGGATATTAGTCATAAAAATTGCTTCAGCTGAGCTGATTGATGTTTCTTACTTGTAAATGGTAGATTTTAATTTAATTATTACATAAAAAAATACATAATTACTTAATATGTACAATATTTTCCAAGTTTAATTTTTATGATATTTTCCAAGTTTAATTTTTATGATACTTTCCAATCACATGTTTCACATTTCAAATGCATGTTAATTCTTTACACCAACCTTCTTGACTTTTTGATACTTTTGTCTGTTCTCTGCCATCAACCGCTCTCTCATCTGCAGAATAACTAGTCAATAACTAATATCTGAATAAACGAAAAGGTTATTAAGCTAAAACTTACATTACCAACTCAATTACCTGAACAAGCAGGTCCAGTTGCATTGACGGAGGCAGAGAGGCAAGAACAGCTGGATCAACTTCACTGTGCATAGATGGCTGCCAAAAAAAGCAATTGAAATAAAAACACTATTCTTCTTCTTTAAGACTAAATGCTACATGACACCACAATTTTCAAGTTTGGAGTAGAGGATGGTAGATGATGGTGTACGACGGATGGCCAAAACTGCCACCTATGGTGTCGCCATGGCATGTGCCCTTCACAAATTGCCTGTAGCGGCTGGCACATCATCCGCCACGACACTCCACCACGACTACTATTTTCCAACATTGCAAGCAAGCACGGCTTAATATAAATGTGAAATTTGAAATCATTGAGATTTCCTATGTTAAGATTACCAAAATGGAAAATGACCAAGCTGTTTCCTGAAATACATTCAGAACAGACCAGAGTTAAATAACTCAAACACAGTAGAAATATAACTAACCAGTATCATCTCTTCGTCTTCATCTTCATCATAGTTACCATCCTTTTCCTTATTGGTGGAATTCCCGAGAGAACTTGAACTTGTTACATTTTTTACTAACTTCGCATTTTCCTCCATATCGATACATGCGGCTAACCTAATGGGATCATCAAAACAACATTGATCAACCAACAAAAGACACTACAATTTCAAAATTATGACTTTTTATTCGGCTTACATTTCATCAATTCTGTTTTGATTGTCACTGCTTGATGTCCCGTTCACGTCGCATTTTGAGCTACACCCAACCATGTCAGTTTCATTGAAAATAATCCCTTTACCCTTGCCACAATCACTGACCCCATGTCTTATTTGGCTGTCAACTTGCTTCATTGGTCCTTCTGCTTTCTTCCCTTTGAGCTATTATCAAACAATAAACTAAAATGTTTTAATATATAAACCAAATGAAAGACGATATATCATAATATATGTCCAACTGACAATGATGTTTTCAAGTAAATATTATCTAAACATCGAATGATTTATCTGATCCTTTTATTGCTTTTCATTTAATATGTTAGTTAAAAGGTAAGAAAATAGAAATTGATAAAGGGGAAAAGGCAAGATCATCTAATATCTCACCTGCGCAAGAATATCAAGTTGCATCGAGTGTGGCAGAGCAGCTAAAACAGCTAAATCAACTTCCTCATTGGCTGTGAGCTGAGAGGAAAAATATTACATATATTGAAACGAGAAGTGAAAAAGATTCAACAACAGATTCAGGAACATCAACAGAAAAAATTACAGCTTATTAAAAATAAACAGAGAAATTTACAATATAACAGATTAGTGACCAAATATTTACTTAATAACCGCAATAACTCAACTATTTACAATGACTCTACTATTTACGTTTACTTTCTCAAAAAGTATAAGTTACAAAAAATGGTACACAATAATAGAAAACCATATAATTGCAATTCCTACTTTGTAACCACTTCATCTTTTTGGAAACATACCAGTATAGTCTCTTCGTCTGCATCTGAAGAATTAATTACAGTAGATGTCATTCCTTCTCTGGATCGTATTTCATTTTCCTCGGCAGCTATAGATGCTGCCAACCTAAATTAAGTCATCCAAACATTATAGGAAGTCACTGACCAAGTTCAAGATTTTTTATATTTTGGAAAGAAAAAAAAAATTCATGGAACTTATATATGAGATACTCCGTTGCTTTATGTATATATAATTCATTTGGGATGAATATAGGTGGATTACATTTCATCAAGCTCCTCTTGGTTGTAACTTGACGATATTTTAGTCTGCGGTGGATTTCTGTCCTCCTTAGCAACAGAAAGAGATGCAGGCCTAAATCAATAATTAAAATATTGAATAAAATTCTGATAAAAAGAAGCCTCAAAGATTTACAACAGTATATGCAAATTACATTTCTTCTAGCTCTTTTGTGTGACTTTTCTCTAAATCACTACCGACAGAGTCCATTTGATTAGATTTTTCCTGGGACTTCTTGCCACTCTTTTGCGTCAGTCTCTGGTTCTTAATATCATCAGCCAGCTCTTTCAACCTCAATGCCTTTAACTGTCAAGAAATAAAAAAAAAATGCAAAAAATAAAAAAATAAATAAAGTTAAGATAGCAGAATACATATTCAATGCACCGTCTTCCATTAGCGAAAATAGTGATAAATTCATCTTCCAAAGATACCTGTGACCCATAAAAACACATATACTTCACAGCCATAAACTAAGGTTCAATATAAATTCCAAGATTTTCACTTTGCAACTAACATAGAACTAAGTACAAGTGTCCCTCTAAAATCACAAAATCGACACATTTCCCCAAGCAAGCGAACAAGTTACAAAGGAACAACAATAATCATCCAAGGCATGTTCGTTTGAGTTTAGGAGGTAAGAAATTAGAGGTAGCGAAATAGAGTCCCCGGAGAGGTCTTAATTTTTACTCATTGCTGTTAGTAAAGGGTAAAATCTAAAAATCACTTTTCAATCACTTTGGTCCGAAAAGTGTATGCCAAAGTGTAAACAAATTGCACTGAACTTCAAATTTTCCAAAAAAAATTATGTTGACAAGCAAATCTGAAATAACTTTTCCTTCTACTGAAACTTAAATACAAAGCAAAAGCCTGCCAAGTGCCAAGGCTTAAAAGTTAATAGACAGTCTGATTCAAGAAAACTTTTTGTAGTTTCCATTTTCTGAATTTACTTTTAATTACATAACTGCAACAGAAATAGTAAAAAATATCTCGGTTTTTCCCGATACAAAACTGAGAAACATGTCAATAAAAGTGAATATACAACATTCATCAAAAATTAATAAAAAAGAAAAGTGATTGGACATCAAGAAAAAAGAAAAAAATTCTGAAACCAATTGTATGCCCAGTGTAACTAAACGAATGTTATGTAGCACCAATACTTCGGATTGAATGAGTGTATGGTGTTCGACATGTGTTGGTAATTCATATTGAAGATATGTCTGGTATTCAACATGTGTCATAAATTGGTAACGAAGATGTGTCTGGTATTCAACATGTGTCAGTAATTCGTACTGAAGGTGTGTCTAGTATTCGTCATGTGTTCATATCCAATACAACACTGACACATGTCACATGTGGTTATGTTCGATCAGTTACGATTTCATAAAGAGGTTAATTTTCATGCATTGTCGGTGTAAAAAGTTTCAAACAGTCCCACATCACAAGCAATCATGTGTTTGACTTTAAAGTGGTTGTGAGTAAACATAACTCATATGCACTTTTACACTGTTGGTTAATCACAATCGTCACATCGATAGAAATATTTGACTATTAACTTGACCACCTCAAGTCACACGTATGCTTGGTTGTGATTGATTGACAGTATCAAACTTTGTACACGGACAATGAATAGAAATTACACACTATGATTAAGAGTCAAGAGAAATGTTATGAACACTCTCTTTCCAACACTATCTTAAGTCTCAACACTCACTCACTTATTGACACTCTCGCCTATTAAGTGAAATTCATGTAATTCCCACCACTTTAGTGTAGGACCCACAATGATTTCATTGGATAAGAGAATAAGTGTTAGAGTGTTGGACAAATAGTGTCCCTGCACTACTCGAACATAGTAAAAACTCGTTTTCAAAGTGTTTGACCCACGATGATTGATGATTATAATTGATTGACAGTGTAAAAACTTTCTTTACACTGACAGAGTTACTATTATTGTCTGCCTATCACTATTCGGTGGCAATGTCTATGCTTTGCGTGTTTCATTCATTGTTGATAGCAAAAAAAAGAGAAGGCCTTACGTGATTAAGAAGCAATTTCTCGGCCGTCTTACGAACTTTCGCCTGAGCATTCTCCCGCTGCCTCCGACGAGCAATAACAGTCCGCCGCTTCAACGCCGGCGTACCACCGTCAAAAACGAAAACCGGCTTGGTTCTAAGAAACAAAAGCTTACAAATACGACGGAAGAATCCAAGCAAATGAGCGTTACGAACCATTTCACCTTTCTCGTCACGCATCGCTTTGATAAACTGTACCATCCATATACTCGCGTCTGAAAAAAGGAAAAAAGGAACACGATTGAGAGAGGATTGAGAGGGATTAGGGAAATTAAGGTTTTGAGGGATTTACCGACGGCAAGTGTTTTTCCGGCGAGGGTTTCGACGGAGACGCGGCGACCGACGGGGGAGAGTAGTTCCCAGAGACCGTGAACTCCCATTTTCCGGTTGAAAACGATATGCTGTTGATGTCAACACAGACAAGGGAACTAAATATTTTGTAAGGAATTAAGTACACGGGTATCTTATACGTGTCGATATCTATCTGATATGCCTCTTGGAAGAGAGTCTGTCAATGAGTGAATTATCAACTTCCTCTTTGAATTTGCAGTAAACCGATCAGTTTTGTCTTTTAAGGGGTGTATTGGATTAGGATTTTAAAATACTATTTCAATAAAAAAAGGTCTTTTAAAATTTTAAAAGACTTTGTGAGATTGTATTGATTCTATGAGATTTTAAAAGACTTTAAGGGATTTATCACACTGACTTTTAAGAATTTTATGGGATTTATTAATATTTCAAAGGAGGCTAAAATATGGTTTTAGGGGGGTGTATTGGATCATGATTCTAAGGTATTTTAAAAGATTTTTTTTTCATGAAAAAGTCTTGTGGTATTCAATCAAGACTCTTTCCAATTTAAAAAAAGTCTTGTGTTATTCAATCAAGATTCTTTGTCATTTAAAAAAAGTCTTGTGGTATTTAATCAAGACTCTTAATCACTTAAAAAAAGTCTAGTGGTATTCAAAATCATTCAAATTTCGAAGGATTGTTTAATAAATCAGATTTTGATGGATTTTGTGAGATTTTCTAGTGAAATTTTAGCATGAAAAAGTCTTTCATGAAAACATGAGATTTCTTAGGATTGTTTTTTTTTCTTTTAAGATTTTATTATCTCTCCCTCTCTCTCTCTCTCTCTCTCTCTCTCTAGCTCTCCCGTAAAAAACCTCTCTCTAGCTCTCCCGTAAAAAATCTCTCTCTCTCTCTGATTCCTTCACACTCTCTCTATCTAGCCCTAGCTCTAACTCTCCCGTAAAAAATAAAATAAATAAAAGAGCATTTATTGAGATTTTGTGAAAGAGAGTGTGTTATAATATTTTTTTCAATTATTTTTTAAAATTCATAAAATCTGTTGAAATCTCTTGAAATCCATAAAATCTTTTAAAATCTTATGAATTAAATCCATTGAAATTCTTAATAGTCTTTTAAAATCATCAAAGTCATCAAAATCTTGCAAAGTCTTTTAAAATCCTCAAGACTTTTTTAAACAAAAATTGTCCTTTAAAATCCTAATCCAATACACCCCCTTAGTCCCTGCAAATATGCCTCGTTTTGGTTTTAATCCCTGTAAAAAAAAAATTGTTTTTGGTCCCTGCAAAATTTTTTGTTTTTGAAAATAGTCCCCTGAGGGACTATTTTCAAAAACAAAAAATTTTGCAGGGACCTTTTTAAAAACAAAATATTTTGCAGGGACCAAAAACTACAAAATTGGTTCAGTTATAATGTGCCACGTATGCAAATCATCACAAAAGTGGGGTCATGGACTATTTTCAAAAACAAAAAAAATTCAGGAACCAAAAACAATTTTTTTTTTTTACAGGGACTAAAACCAAAACGAGGCATATTTGCAGGGACTAAAACCATATTTTAGCCTTTCAATGAACTTTAGTGGAAAAAGAACAAACTTACAACCATGAATGATAGAAATAGTAAACAAATAATTTTTTTTTCCGAAACAAAGTGATCTCTAGATTCAAAATCGACCTTGTACCGATACATCAAAAAGAGAAAAACAAATAATTGCATAACAAAAAGATAAAACAAAATATATTCGGTAAGTAACAAACTAGGAAAAATGCAAAATATGTCTTGCTGGTAATGAAGTTTCTTAAAACAAGATTATCTTCAGATATTAGCATCTCCCAATATGAAAAGGGAAATGTGATTCACTGAATCACCGTTTAGAGTAGTATCACGGTATTCCTTGTACATCTCTCCACATATCTAAACCTATATTAGTCCTCCATATATTAGCATCTTCTTGTTCTTGCTCTTGTGTTTGAACATTGAGTTCATCATTATTGTCTTCATGAATAGGTAACATTGAAGTTGAAGATGAAGACTCGTTAGAAGGTTCAACTGGAAATTCATCGGAACGACATTCTTTGCGAAGAAAGTTATGAAGTGTTGCACATGCCAACACAAGTTCTGCTTGTGTCTTAAAAAAATGGAGGTGTTCACTTAAAAATTGTGAAACGCGATTTAAAAATACCAAATATTCTCTCAACCACATTCCTTAAAGACGCATGCCGAAGATTGAATAACTCCTTTTCATTTTCAGGGTCATTATCGTAACTTGCAAAATCTTGTAGATGATATCGCACACCTCGATGTGGAGCTAAAAATTTGCGTCGATTAGCAAATCCGCAATCCACCAGAAAATATTTACCTAATTAAATTTAAAATACATATAAAATAAGTATGAAAGTGAAAGAAAAAAAAACATCATTATAATTTAAAAATTAATTACTTACCGTGGGGCACTTTTAGTCCATTCTTCCTTTTCAAAGCATCATTTAGCAACTTGGAATCATGGGCTGAACCCTCCCACCCGCTGAGAACGTACATGAACTCCAAATCAAAATTACAAGCAGCTAATACATTTTGTGATATCCTTCCACGACGATCACGATAACTGCTTACATCTCGTCCTCTTACCAATGCAGGAATATGTGTACCATCAATAGCTCCAATGCAATCCTAAAAGTGTGTTTATATACAACCATAAAAAAAATATTATTATAATAAAGATGATTATATTTACAATTCTCTTATAATTAGATAATGATCACATACCTTGAAGTAAGGATAAAATCTTGTGCTTTCCCTTATTTTTGCAGGCACACTTGAGGTTGGTTTAGCCATCAAATCAGGTGCTATTGAGTTCAAAGCCTTCAAAATCTTGTGAAAATTTGCACTTGCAGCAAATTGTGATCGGCCAAACGTATTTTTAATTATACAATATCGAGCATTCTGACCGACAATTTGTAAGAACGACGCAAGCATTTCTTCAATACAAATAAATCTTGTATCCACCAAAGGTGTTTTTTTCTCTTATAATCATGCATAACTTTCGGAATACATCAGGATACATTCTATATACTTGTCGAAAGATTTCAGAATCTCCATTCAATGATTTATGTATATAGTCATATCCCTTACATGTAATTCATCGTCGAGTTAATGGACGTTCAACATGTTCACCACGCATCATATTCAAAAACTGATTTACCACGTGCATTAAAGCATGAATTGCCATCATATACATGTATATGGCTTCATACAATTCTTCATATGTTTCTTCATCATTTGTATCATCATCATCATCATCATCATCATCATCTATAGCTTCAGTATCTATATCTTCACTCATTCCTTCATAATCAATTTCTTCGTCCTCTATGTCGTTGCCATGATTATAAGAAAATATTTAAGGTAGTATAAGAGTCAATGCAAAGTCATATTTAAAATACTATAATGAAAATATAATTAAATTTTAACCACATTAGTCTCACAAAACATATAGAACTAAATTCTTTAATCCAAATACAATCATTATAGTTCAACAAAAAAAAAAAGCAAACCAAATACTTTAACAAAAGTACAACCAAAATAGAAACCATAAACTATAGTTCAACAAAATCAAGATGTTCAAATAACACACAGATGATCAAATATTATTCGTCCCCTAACTTGAATTTTATCCAAGACAAGCGGTCTTCCGGTGACATCTTCAAGAAGAGGTCCTTATTTGCTTAAGACTTCATTAATTCAGCAATCTTGAAACGAGTTTTGTCATCTAAATTTGGAATATCTTTTATAATATCCCAAATATTATTCTTCAGCTCTCTATCCTTTTCTCTTTTCTCCATCATGTTAGACATCTTTTCAAAGTGCACAACAATAGTCCCAATGCTAGAAGAAAGGTTGTCCAAATATCAAATTAATCCTTGAATTTAATTCCTCCGTACAATCTTTCTGGAGACACCGATGTATCAATCTGCATGTTGTGTTGTAATGTCCACATCAAGTCTTCCACGTGTACAACGACTATTTTGATAGAAATGTTACAAATTTCACTTTTCACTTTCAATTTTTTCTATTTTTCCTCTTTTGCACATCCTTCCATCCTTACATTTCATTCAAAAACATCAAACTAGTCCCTGACTCTTCTCCTTTCCACTAAAACCTTCACTATCTTCATCTTCATCTCTCAAAAATCATCATCGTCTTCATCTATCAATTTTGAAAAAGATACCATTTTGAAGGAAGATTTCGTCGTCAGTAAAGGTAAAGTCGTTTGTTTTCCATTCACTCGTGTTTGTTTTCTCCTATTTTTGTGATTGTTTTTTATTTTCGTTTTCATTTTTATCCATTCGTTTTCATGTTTAACCTACGTTTGATGTTTACTGTAACGCTCCTATTTCTATTAAAGCAATTAAACATGCGAATAATACATTTATTCAAGAAATAGAGATTACGTCTTATTCAAAATTCAAAAACCGATAGACATGTATGTAAACCTCAACAGTTACAGCGGAATATAAATCAGAGTGATCAAATATATACATGCCATGAGCAAATAAATCATATCCAAAAGATAAATCTCAAAACCCAAACATCGGGTAGTCATCAACAAAATAATAATCCCAACGAAAATATAAACAACCTAATCTAGACCGACACGACAAGCCTAGATCAGAGCCGACACGACACCGATATCGGAGGAAGCTCCCGATATCCCAAGCAAAGACTCACCGAGACTACTCCTGCACAACGTCTACTCACCCATACAGGCAAGTAGGCGGTTAAAACCACTGGGGGTAAGCATTACATTATCATAATCCAGATAATAATCAAATCAAATAAATATCATGTACTTGAATAATAATAGTCATGCATAAATACTTATATCACAACTTGATAGCTCATATCCACATATATCAATCACATGAATAATTATCCAATCATAAATATTCATTGTCAACTTTCATTCTTCTCAATTCATCACCAATCACATATTTCACATAGGACTCATGCTATGATATGCACTTATTGACACATAAATGCATGTGGTACCAAATCTCAACAAGGTCGTCACCTCCGATGGACAAGTCAACATCGCATGTAAGGCTCACCTCTGCCTTACAATAATCTCGAAGTAAAAGATTCATCCCTTTTACAGCAACAACGACTATGATGCATGGACATGTGTAAGGACTCGATAATGCGACAACAAATCACAATCTCAACTCAATATATAGGACAACACCCAATTATATTGATTATCTCCACAACATTGCATTATCAAGAAAACATGCCCACACAAATAAATCATAGTATTCATCATCACACATCAACATATTATCAATAATCAACAATGTCACTCAACATCAACTATATCATATAGTTTCACCAATTCAAGCATTCTCATATTCCAAGTAAGATAGCAAAATATATCTCATGATCATTATCACATCCCAATTACATATTTACATACTCAATTATTCCCTCTAAATACTTCATTAAGCCAAATATCAAGTTTGGAAAAGTTTCACGACTCATAGAAAAAGTTATGCTAAGTTTTCACAAAAATTCACATGACCCATGTGTAGTAATTTGATCATAACTCGAGTTCTAAAAATCATTTGGACCTGAAACCAACGCCATTAGAAAGCTAACAAAATTATCTAAAACTTTCATGTTTACACCAAAGGCCAATTCGAAACAGAAATAGGTGAAAAAGACGCAAGAACGCGAAACAGGAGATGCTGGAACTGGCGCTTCTTGAGAAGCTTCTGGCCTACTTCTGAAGAGTGCTCCTGAAGTACGCTTCTGAAGAGTGCTTCTGAAGTACGCTTCTGAAGTGTGCTTCTGAAGTGTGCTTCTGAAGTATGCTTCTGGCCTGTTCGCTTACAGCTTTTCCAAAAGTGCGTTTTTCACCATTTCGCGCGTAAAATGCAAACCGTTAATCGGATTTTGATGCCGTTTTCACCTACATGATCCTGACACTTGACTCTAACATAATCTATAAAAATTTCATGTTTCAACCATCCCAAAAGTCATTTTCCAAAACCTCACATAATCACTTATTGGCGAAAACGCTTAAACATCGACATTTCACACGAAAAATCCGTTTTCTCCCAAACGACTCAACTAACATAACCACAACGTGAAAACAGAAATTCTCATAGGTTCAATTCATCCAACAATAACAAAATTTCAGTCAACAACCATATATATATCAAAAAGTTCATTTTGGTCCTTCACATGAACACTTAACTCAACTTCACTAATTTCACAAAACCATCAACAACAATTTATTTCTCATCATCAATCCACAATTAAGTATACCCAAATCATAATTCACTTACAATAGCATCAGTTAACAATAACCACATTAATGGAATATGAATCACATCTCTTTTCAATCAAAGCATATCAAATTTCATCAATTAAGCATAATTTCATAACTTAACATTTATACATACTTTGAAACATGTAATTTCACCCATAAACATACCATAATCATCAATTCAAGCACAAGAAAATAGCATCACAGCAAGAGCACGAATTTAACAACAATTGTTCACCAACCCATTTTCATACAACATGAGAAAATGCAAAGATTGTACATGATTATGATAATAACTAACCCCCTTACCTTTGAAGTTGATTATCTCTAACCCTTGCTTCAATTCAGCTCCTAGGTCACCCAAATTGATTCCTCAAGCTTTCCCTTCAACACTCTTGTTCTTCTCTTCACCTCTTTCTCTCTCTAGGAAAATGTTTTGTGAAGTGAATGATATTTTCTATGACAACCCTAATGTTATCTCCCTTAATGGGCTTAACTCAAAATGCTAATGGGCCTAACCCATTCTAACACAATTCAAAAGTTTCTATACACTCAACGGTAATTACTAACAACGGTAAAATATAACCAACGGTCACTAACGGTAAAAACTAATCACTACACTAGTAACTTAGTAAAATAAGGGTCCTCACCAATTAATAAAATAATTCTCACCAAAATTACCATTTTACCCTTACCCGTCAAATGACCAAAATACCCTTCTAATACGGTAATCCATTTAAATGCACCCAATGACAATTAAATACACACAAGCACATTTAATCACACACAAACACAATTAAAAGTAATTAAAATAAATCTAGCTAAAAATTGGGCTGTTACATTTACTCTGTTGTTTTTTGGTTACTGTTGTGTTTTTGTGACCGTTTTTTTATTATTCATTGTAGGGTTTTCAGTTTAAGACTTAAAATTTTGATGTTTTTCTGGTTGGTTACTAAAATTGATTAACATGAGATAAGTAATGAAGGGAATTATTGGTTGATTAACACAATTTCTAAAATGGGTATCTTTCATATGCTAGTGAATTTTGATTTGCATTTTGTTGTTGTTTTGTTTGTAATTATGACTAATGTTGCCAAAATACGCAGTATGGAAAAAATATCACGCTAATTGTAACACCCCGTTTTCCCAACATAAAAATTTCATAACATTTATCAGAGAATTCAACACATAAACGGAATGCTACACTTCTTAAAATCATAAATGAGATAAATAACAATTTATCCTTCAACATAATTATCCAAAACTTCGCATCGGATTTAATTTAACATCATAAATAGTCTTGGCACGAAGGCCTCATCGAAACATATCATAAATATTCAACTAACAACTTAATCATTTAAATTCATAAATCAAACACGTAAGGAATAGAAAATAGCCACAAAAGTTCCCATCTCGTTACGTATCAGAGCACCTAAAGACTCAGTGAGGGATAGTCACTCACGACAGCAAACCAACAGCTACCTACTCTCGATCACCTGCAAGTTACTCATACGAAGAGCAACATTTCCAAGCAGAAGGAGTGAGATTTCACAAAACAATAATATTAAACATATAATTCAACAATTATATTTAACAACATGAAAACGTCATAATATCATCATAGATAATAATATATCATATATCACTTCATTTACAACTCATATAAAGAATCACAACTTAACATCTTGACAACTTAACAACTTTGACTCGACAATGCGACCTCAACTTGACTATTGCAACTTAATCCTCTTATATGCATGTGGTACCAATCCAGGGCATCGAGCCCTCAACGTATTAAGTATTAATATACTTCCAAGGCATCAAGCCCTCAACTTAGTTGAGCTAAAGCTCCAGGGCATCAAGCCCCCAACGTGGTGAGCGAAGGCTCTAGAGCATCAAGCCCCCAACAATGAATGAGTATGCATGGACTCAACAACTTAACATCTTAGCAACAACGACCTCTTATATAAATCCTATAATTTGGAACATCGGCCTCTTTCAACTTAAACCGACTCATGCAGCTTAGTTAATAAACAAACAACAACATAGGCAGTATACAAAATAATTCATGATATAACAATATCAAATGCAAAACAGCAACATCACAACATCATACATAATTCATGTAATGTATATACAACTATATAACATTAACAACAACATTAAATCATATAATTCAAGCTTACTGAAACAACAACAACAAGATAAACAACTTAGTTTCCTACGTACCTCCAAGATCAACTCACATCAACTCGTACGACAAATGTCACATTTAACCTAACAAGGTGTTTTGTAAATGGACAACTCGTGAGGCGAGAGCCTCTACTCGCTATGGCGAGTTCATGAAAAAGGCATTCGCCTTTGGCGAGTAAGGAACTCGCCTTGGCGAACCAGAAACTTGGTGCTCTCGGGAATTTGACATTTTTCACCCAAAAATCCATTTTTAAACTTTCCCAGGTTCAATCTCAATCTAAAAACTTGCCTAATCATTATTATACATGTTCAGGCACTCAGGATCTTCTAAGGTTTGACTTAACTAATGAAATCACAAATCAGGTTCCTCACTGGTCATGCTCGCTATGGCGAGTGAACTGCTCGCTGTGGCGAGCTGCAAGGTGCAACTCGCGAGGCGGGTAAACTTGCTCGTGAGGCGAGCGATGAAGTTCATCACTCGCTATGGCGAGGATCATCCCTCGGGAGGCGAGCAATGAATGTTGGCTCGAGCAGAAGTGCAGTTTTCACGAAAATTCACCTAAACACATGGTTTTAAGCTTAATATTGATTCCTGTAATCATCCTATGGATTATCTAAGGTCTGTAAACAGTTTCTACATCAATCTAACAATTCTACATCAATTAATCCTCAACTTCTCACCTTAACCCTAATTCTCCAATTCTCTAAAATCAATCCTACACTTGTCAAATACAACCATCCGAATTATATAGCTTAATAGAATTGAATGCTAGTCTCACCCTTACCTTATAAATCAAAATCGCAGCCTTCCTCTAGGTCATCTTCTCTTCTCTTGGCTTTTTCTCCCTTTTCTCCAAAAACTGATTGTACGTACTAATTTTTCTAAACTAGGTCTCTCCTATTTATATCTCCTCTATCTATTTTATCTTATTCCTCTTTCTCCCCCAAAACTCTCTAAAATCTCAAAACAACCCCTCAACTCAATATTTATTTTATTTTCAAATTCTTATTTTATTAAACAATAAAATAAGTCGCAACTCCTCATTAAATAACATAAATCACACCAATCATATAAATCATCAAAATCACACAAATCATATAAATATATTTTAAACTCATCTTAATAATTAAATAAATCAAAACGGGCGTTACACTAATCATGCATCACGATGGGAGTTTAGAGCGAGATGAGTATCTGAGGCTTCAATATATTGATGGTGAATTATGTGTTTGAGAAAAAGTGGATGTAGATTAGTTATGTTTGTGGGACATTGAAAAGATGGTGAAACGATGCAGTGGTTACTTCAAGGTATCTAAATTGTGGTAGGAAGGGTTGCAGGAAGACCAAAGAAGAACATGAGAAAGGATGGCATTGAGGAACCTGTTTGTGGGAGTAACATGAAGAAGACTTACATATTTGTGGATCATTTGGTCATAACTCAAGAGGTTGTGTGAAGCACGGTGTTTCTAGGAGACCAGAAGATTGGATTGATACTAAGCTTGAACAACCCGCAGAAGAAAATGCTGAAAATGTTGTTGTTAATGATGTGTGAGAAAATGATGATCGGGTTCAAACTAATGTCAATCTTATTGTTAATGAGGCAGTTCTTGTCATCAATGTTGTTGCAAATGAGGCAGTTCCTAGACAGGTATGACTCATAAAATATAAGAATCGATTTTCTAGTAAGTGTACTAATGTAGGATTGATTTGATTGAAAGTTTTATTACATGCAGTAAGTACAAGGAAGTATGGCGTTAGAGGACCAAATATTTTAACTGTGAGGTCTAAGCAAACATCAGTGAGGGGTCATACTCCAACACATGCAACTGCTCGTGGAGTTATTAGAGTACCATTATCATGGTTATGGGTCATCCAATTTTACTGAACCCCGATTCATGAAGGTTATCCCAATTCCAGGATTTTCAAAGAAGTGATGTTTGGTACATGTTTAAATTATGATTTTGGAAATGTAATATTGAGACCTGTTTAAACTATGCCCCCTAGTTGAGTTTTTTTTTTTTTTTTTACTATGTAATATTTAAGAAGTGCAATGACTTAATTATGACTTATTAATGCCCAAAATTGTGTCTATACTTTTAACTTTGTTCTGAACATGTATGCATCAAGGATCAAACTGACGTCTATTTATATAATTCATGGACTTATTTGATTGTATTTTCATATAATGTAAGGATCGATTTGATATTTAGTCAAATAATTCATGGACTAATTTGATGGTAATATTATGACAGAAGGTTACATTTTCATTAAGGGTATTGCACACTCCTAGTAGAATGTTAAAAAACTCAAACAAGCAAATTATGACTGTCAAATATTTAATCAACACAAGCTCTCAACTTTGTCCATCAACCTTGCCCTCCAAAACCTCTTCATGATTCAATCTAAACAATTTTGCTTGAAGAAATTTTGGAGACTTTGGATTTCGGGTTCAATAAAAACAAATTAGGGTTTGACGTTTTTAGAATTGGGGAAAATTTTGGATTTTAAACTCTAGATTACAGATTGTAAAATTAGGGTTCAAATTTTATAGATTTGGAGAAGAAAGAGTCGTTGTATAACGGCCATGAACATGCCAAGGATTTTCTACAATTTAATCAGTCTTTGTTTGTGTGTAATCTGACATGGCAAGCATGTGAGTGGTTAAGTGTGGCATCTGACATGGCAAGCCATTTGAGTGGTTAACAGCCCACGTCAGCACCGTTAATACTTAATTTGAGGGACTAAATTGATTGACATTTCATAAATTGAGGAACTAATTGAATATTTTGAAAAATTGGACAATTAAAACCGGCTCGAACCGGCCGATTGAACTAGTCGTTCATGAAGCGATAGGGTGTCTAGTTCGATCTATTTATTGGATCGGCCATGCAATCAAACCGGTGTAAACCGACGTGGCTCAGCCGGTTTACAAAACTGGGCCAGTTCAACACTCAGATTAAAAAAAAAAGAAAAAACAAAAAACAAGAAATAGAAGAGAAGAAAGGAATATGGTTCGATTATAAACTGTAAATGGAATGGGAATATGATTTGATTAAGCTGCAAAGAAGAAGCAGAGAACAAAGAAAAAAATTAACAACACTATTGTTATGTGAGGCGGCTGGTGTGTTTGGGAAGAAGCATACTTTCTAATGCCGATGTTGAATCTATTAGTGAATATTTAGGGTTTGGGTTTGTGATCTGATGGGCTTATCAAACATAGACCCATTTTTAATGTTATAACTGCTCAATATACTCCCGTATCAACAAAAAATAACAAAGCAATGTTTTTTTTTTCTTTTACAACTATTAACAATTATGTTTTTTTTTTTTTTACAAATGCCAACAAAACTGTTTTATTAAAAATACCATTAATTGTATGGATTGTAAAATAAAACCGTGGTGGAAAACCAATACACACGATTTACTTTTTTTGTTTTTTCTTAAAAGGAAAAAGTGGAAAGAAATGAATATTAGTGTGAACTCAAATAATATTTAACTCGTATGTATTGAATATTATGGAATATGTATTGAATATTATGGAATGATATCTTTGTAAGGATATATTACAACATTAATATAATTCTCTTTCTTCAAATCAATTTTACATGTTAGGCAAATCAGTATTTCATCTTATTTATTTGTAATCCTTTATCTTATTTATTGGTCCACGTGGTTGTTATTCACAATTTCGTAACAGGCAACGGGCTTTAGTGTTTTAGATTTTTTTTTTTTTGAAATAGATTAAAATAATATTTTAAAATTAAGCCTCTTAAAATCGCTGCACTTTGTTTTTCTTTTTTTTGGGCAAAATGTTGCTTTCTTTTATATGCAAAAAACAATATGCTTTGCTGGATGAAATTCTGTATGTTAAAGAACCTGTTTAAGGGAAAAATTCAACGAACCCATTTTCTGCTTAGAATATGCAAAAATCAATTTTAATACTCCAATCCTTTTTGCTTGAAGAAGCCACATACACAAAGATCTGTGTATAAAGGCTTATTAATTGGTACTTCTTCGTCCGAAAGCGGTGATGCGTTTCTCAAAACAAGCAGAACCAGAAGAAAATACGTTAAAAAAACTGAAGCAAAAGAACAATTTGTAGTCAACATTGATCGGATTAATAGCAGTCTTCGCCCCAAACTTTAACTAACATAAGACTTTTGCCCCTAAAAAAACGTACAAAATTGACCTTCGGCAAAAACTAGAGTTCTTGGTGGCAAAGGAGGAAATTTTGTAGTTATTTTTCTCTTTAAAAGACCAAAATCGCAACTTTGAAAAAGTTAGGGGCCAAAACTACTATTAAGCCACATTGATCTAGTGCCACAGAACAATTTGAACAAATCATGAACGATGAAGCCTCAGAGATCTTGGTGGATAAATAATCATCACATGGGTGATCCCATCAAGAGTAGCAAATATTTTATAACATCACAGGCTCCAAACTCATAACAAAATTAACAATCATAAAATATTTGAAAAAGAATAAAAAAAAACACTCAAATATTTTTGATTGATGTAGTCAGAAGTAGCTGATTAAGATTATCATATATGAATAATATCAGTAATAATCCGTCAATTTTTTCATCATTCAACAACATCATCACAAGTTAAAATAAAACATTTAATTCAAAAAAGAAAAAATTGTATCTATCTCGTCACCGGAAAATCCCGTAGAAAAGGATATCAGGAGCTAAAGATAGAGTGCACGCATAATTTACACGTGCACGTGTAAAACAAACATTACTATTGCCTAATGATAGATTCCTTGACATACATATCGATGACCAAAGAATTGCAATATTAGGCTTAGAAAAATTGTTTCAATAAGAACAGAAAAAATAAATTAAACAAAAACTATAGACCTCAGATACCGACACAACACGGACACAAGACAAACCTAATTTGAAGAGTGTCCGTGCTTCAGAGAAAAAAGTACAATTTGATAAACAAGACTCAGAGAGTTGCATAATGTGCTCAAGGATGGATCATAAGATCCATCTCATACAAGAGGTGTCAGAATAAAGCAATATTCATCCTCGTCTTTGTTTAAACAAATAATTAACAAAAACTGAAAAGAAAAATAGGATCGAAGAACAAAAAAGAGAAGGAAAAAAAAATGTCGATCGAGCAACAAAGTGGGAGCGGCTACATCTGCGAAACAGAGAAGAGAACAGAATGTAAATTAGGGTTTGATGAAGTTTCTGAGAGGCTTGTGGTTTTTATAGGCTTTTTGTTAGGGTTCTACTTGAAAAACATGCTAAACGTTTGGGCTTTTATGGGTCGGAGTTTTGTTTTAGGTGTTTGTTAATCGCACATTGCCTTTTTTATTCACACCCCTATACCTCTGTTTTTAGATTTAAATACGCCTTGTGTTCCACAATCCATTGAGGCTTTGTTTGCTTAAAAGTACTTATACTAAGGTACCGTTTGGCCCGGCTTTTTTTCAGCTTTTCTAAGTTTTTAAGGAGAAGCTAGGCCAAACACAATATCAATAAAGTACCTTCGAAAAAAAGTACTTTTTTTAGAATGCATAAAATTGAATGGAATGAGCTTTAACCAAAAGTTGTTGAATGCTACTTCAAAAAACTATTTCTCCCCAATTTATTTCACAAGCACCTCTCTTCAACTCCCGCCGGCAACCTTTTGTTTTATTTTTTCAATATGCTTTTTTCTTCCATTTTATTTTTTTTTATTTTTTTTAACCGGTCCATTTAATTTTTTAATGAGGTTCCATTTAAGTTTATTATCTATTTTTTTAAGGAATTTTATTATCTTTTTATCACTTATATATTAATTTCAATATCTTTTGATCATCACAACCTCGCAAATATTTGTATTCACGCTGTCAATGAATGACACCGAATATTTTTATTCCCTTTCTTCAACCACGGAAATACACACACACGTTAGCGTTTAGAGTAATACTTTATGTTCTTCTTTCTGTTTTTTTTTGTTATGCTAATGCGTATAATTTTTGTTAGTGTTGTGTAATGCGTATAATTATTTTTATAAAATTTTGATTTTAATTAAAAGTACAAGTATAGTTGCCTAAAAAAATTATACTTATATATAATTTACACATTTGTATTGTAAGAAACTATGCATATCTTTTTCTTATTAAAAAAACTAAACATATCTTTTTCAATGACACCAACAATGTAACAAATATAATATTATATAATATAAATTTTATCTTTTTGACCAACACTAAAAATATGGTCTTCTTATAACAAAATTTGTTATAGAGTATAATTGGAAAAGATACTGTACAAATTTGTATTCATGTTACACAAAATAAACGTCATTGAGTAAATATAGTATTGGTAAAAATATATCTTTTATATTTTAAACATTTTTTCCCTCCAAAAAATATTTTAGACATTTTTTTATTTATTATGTTAATTCATAATGAATTCAAAGTTTTTTTTATTTATAGACAATGCATAAATATATGCAAGGTCCTGGGTTCGAACCCCAGACACCACCAAAAAATAATAAATTCAAAGTTTTGTACAATATTTTGCCAAACAGCTTTTAACTCAAAAATAACTTTAGAACTAAAAAAAAATAAAGAAACCAAACAGCTTTGGCCTTTTTCTTAAAGAGCTTTATTTTAACTTTGTTTTAAAGTAGCTTTTAGACCGAAAAAAAAAGCCTGGCCAAACGGTACCTAAGGCTTTTTTTGAAATTTTTTTTGTCAATAATTGATAGGTTAGCTTATAATATATGAGCTGATAGTGAATAACTGATAAACTAGTTAGCGTATAAGCTAGCTTATAGAATTTGGAGTGTTCCGTAAAATTTACAGTTGCATTGAGATTGGTTTGGTTCTTTGAAGTGTGCTCGTCCATAAAGTTACTAGTTCGATTTTACCATGTGGGGATTTCGGTGGATTAGTTTAACTTCTTAAAAAACAGTTGAATTAGCTTATAAGTTGAAATGACATAAATAATAGGGTTATGCATGTTTTTAGTCCCTACATTTTACGCTCATTTGATAAATAATCCCTACATTTAACTAAATGTTTTTAAAATCCTCACATTTTATCTCCGTTTCCAAATTTAGTCCCTGCCGTCAATTTCCCGTCCAGTCACCAAACAGACAGCTGATCTGGCAATTTTTTTTATTTTTTTTTACCTTTAAATATGTTTTTGGTCCCTATAAAATTGAGACCTTCTAAGTTTAGTCCTTACTTAATTTTAATAGTTTTTTTAGTCCCTATAAACAATTTATGCACTCAATATTAGTCCTTACTCAATCCAATTTGCTTAATTTATGCTTAAAATTATCGCGAAAAATTAATTTATACAATTTATAATATCATTGTGATCACACACAATTGTTGATTTATCTATCGATAGCTATGAACAAAATCTATAACGAATTGAACATACATATACACAAGCATGGAATTGAAGCATGGAATTATAACTTATATTAGTAGTACTTTTTTGATGCTCGATGCCTATTTATGTTGAACTAAATGTGTGTAATCAAGCATTTGACATGTAATGCTTCATCTTTTTTTGTTAAATATGCGATGAAGATTAACTTAGGTCCAACTACTCCAACTTCTGACCTTCTTTTATATTGTTTTTTGGTTGGTTAAACATTTCCAACATAGACAATTGGAGTACCAATTGCAGGTTCACTGTGATGTATACTCGGAATGCCAATTGCATTTTATGCAATACTGATGGATGTGTTTATTTTGCTAATGATTATGAGTCTGTTTGGTTCAGCTTTTCACCACCAAGAAGTGATTCTACAACCCTCAAAAGTGAAAAGCTGAATTTTCAATGGTGTTTGGTTTGGCTTTTAAGAATTGATTCTATCCTCCAAAAGCAATTATCCATGAAGCTACAAATCCTAGCTTTTGGCTTTTGTAGAATCAATTCTACATTAAACTATTATCAATTCCATAACTACCCTCTTAATTATCATCAATTTTTATCACCCTTTCTCCAACCATATTTGCTTTTTTCTACTTGGAACCTTAAATTCATTCATTCCACTGTCCACTTTTCTCTAGCTAGAACTCAACCACCCTTCACAAATTTAATCTAAAAATTTATTGCTATTAGGTTATATAACAACACCACCTCCGCTAGCAAATATTGTGCTCAAGAGAACAACAAAAAGGAAAAATTCTGCTCAAAAGATAACAACAACAACAAGGTAATTTGGCATTTTTGAGTGATTTTTACTTTGATTTGCTTACTTGTTTGTATTAAATTTAACCTTTTTTCTTTGCTGCAATGCTTATAAAATTTGTTTGGTTGCATAATATAACATCTCTTATGAATTTCTACAAACAAAAAATATTGCATTATATGTGTTTGATAAAATGTCTCTTAGAGCTTAAAGTGATTTTTTATGAAAATTATGCAGTTAGTAACTTAAATATTTATGCTAAAGTGTTTGAATGTAATTTTAAACACTAGTTTAAAATGAACACTTGTTATGTAAAATTTATATATTCATGCCATGATGTAAAATTTATACAATCAAAAGAAAGAATACTTGTTATGCATCTATAGAGGTAGTGTTGGCTCATTTTATCTTTTATTTTTCCTATCATATTTTGTGTACATAGCATTATGGCTAAATAAAAGAAAGTTTATGCGGATTGGTCGGATCTTAAAGTGAATGAAATATTCATCCAAACATGTTTGGATCAAGTTGTCAAGAATGAACGCGTTGGCACTAGCTTTACTAAGAAAGGGTGGAAAAACATTGTTTGCCTATTTCATGAATCAACCGGGAGAGATTATGACAAGATTCAATTGAAGAATATGTATGATGCCTTGAAAAAGGAATGGAGTATGGTTTAACCTATTTGGTACTATAATACACTTTAAATCAGTTTTGTAATAATATTAGTACTATAATACACTTTAAATTAGTTTTGTAATAATATTAGTACTTTGTTGCAATTTAAATTCTATTATCTATTTGTAATTTTTATTTTCATGCTATTAGTATTGTAATAACTTATATTTTAACTATATTGCACTTAATTATCCTAATTTAGTAATTTCTATTTAGCTATGTCCATTTTAGTAATTATACATTCAAAAGCAATTTTGATAAAACTATCCAAACAACATTCAGTTTGTTTAATCAATTCTGCATTATTATATCCAAACATAAATCAATTCTCTCAGAATCAATTCTGTCAGAATCAATTATATCAGAATCAATTCTATCTAAAGTTAAACCAAACACACACTATGAAGGTTTTGCAGTCTTACTCGTTCATTCAGTTATGAAGAGGAAGAGAATTAAATGGAAAATAATCAACCATATGGCTTCCCTTGCTAGCTTAACTTGTGTATATGTAAGTTCAATTCGTTTTAGATTTTGTTCAGTGGCTATCGATAGATAAATCAACAATTGTGTGTGATCACAATGATATTATCAAGGCTAAAATATGGTTTTTGTAACGCCCCGGATTTTAGTCCAAGACATTACGCCTAATTCATTTTCTTTTTTCGAAAATCACTACTATTTTTTTTTTAATCATCAATAATAAATTCTTAGCAAAATCTATACAAAATTCTTAACATAATTTAATAAAAATTCCTAAAATAAATATCCTTTAAAATTTACAATTCGATCAAAAACCCAATTTGTCCCCCGTACGCACTTCAAGCAAAAACTTCAAAGCATAGACCATATCTGCTTTGGTACCTAAAATATTAGTGTAAGGGTCAATTTTCTTATCCAAATTGGTTCATACTCAAAGCACAAGAAACAATGTCATAAAATAGATAGTATCAAAACTTCTCAATCAAAAAGGTTTAAGAAAATACATTCAAGTCATATCCTTTAAGTAAGGTTCGCACATATTTCATTTGCATTATAATAGTTTAATCAATTATAAAATCACAAATATACAACCGACTCAATGGAATTATGCGTAAGATGCATGCTCTTATAAACTATATGATCCATATATAATTCCCGCTACTAAGACATC
This sequence comes from Medicago truncatula, assembly GCF_003473485.1. Lineage (NCBI taxonomy): Eukaryota > Viridiplantae > Streptophyta > Magnoliopsida > Fabales > Fabaceae > Medicago > Medicago truncatula. Next base: position 13,183,713 of record NC_053048.1, read on the forward strand.
CACACAGAATATAATTGCAATTCCTACCACTAAGGCACCACACAGATGCATATGCCATACATGATTATGAAAATGCAGACTAAAACCCGCCACTAAGGTACCACACAGAATATAATTATAACCCGCCACTTAGGCACCACTAAGAAATATGATATTAACCTGTCACTAAGGCAATTACAGTCAAATATTAATGCATCATCAAGTACACAAACCAAAAGTCAATCATTTCACAAACTCACATTTTCATAGTTCTTTTTTCTTTAATTCATCAAAAATGTAACATTTCTTTTCCAACATAAAAAAAATAAATAAAGCATATTAATATAAAAAATGTCAATTCGCATCACATTATCATACACAACTTTCATATAAAACATAATTAAGAATAATCACTCATAATTAATAATAATCGCTTTTAAAAAGGATTAATTTTACCATGAAAATACATTTTAATTATTTTTCTTTTTAAAAGACAAAAATTGCTACCTTTACTTAATAACACAACCTAGCACTTAGTATGGACGTATGGGAAAAAACCCTTACCTCAAGAGCTTTTCTTCCTAATAGCACACTCTAATCCCATGAAACCGCCTATGTTTGCTCAAAGCTTCAAGAATCAAATTCTAAAATTAGAACTAGGGCGCGTAAACAAAAGGAAAAATATATAGTATGTATCTTGACATACCTAACGTGCTCTAAAAGAAGGTTAAGTTTAGCCTGGGAATGGAATTTTCTTTCCCACCATGGGAAAGGGCCACATCCCAGGACAGGTGGCAGTTAACCCACTGGTTTATAATTAAAAAAAGAAAAATTAAAATAGTTTTATAATCTTTATTGAAATTTCCACTACACCTCCCTCTTTTACTACTGATCCAAGACCTCACTTCTTTCCTTCCTTCATTATTTTCTTCGTTATTTTCTCCAAGACCTCACTTCATTCATTCATTCCTGTTATTTTCTCCAAGACCTCACTTCATTCATTCATTCCAAGAGCCTCAGACGACCACCGCACATCATCTTCTTCGGCGTTTTTTTTAACCGGGCCACCTCACTTCATCTTCTCCAGCGACAAGGTTCCGAGTTTCAACAACCACTCCGGCAATCTAAATTTTGTTGGTGAATCAAGCAAAACCCTATAGATCTGTCACCAATCTTCTATCTTACACCAAACAAGGTATGATTTTACACTTATCTGTTGTTGAATTTGAATTTGAAACTGAAATGGTGATGATTGGTATATGTCGAATTAATTTTGTTAAAATCAGACTTCTTTACACAAGCTCCATTGATTTTTGAATTAACTTTGTTAAAATTCAGATTTTGAAATTAATTCAGATATTTATTTGGATTTAACCTTGGCGTGTCTTCGCATTTTGCTGGATTTGATGACCCTTTGTGCGCATAACCCACACAACTGATCATATATATATATATATATATATATATATATATATATATATATATATATATATATATATATATATTTCAACCTAAAGTTAAAAACACGACAACTTCAAGTTGTGTAGATGAATCTGGCTTCTTGCAGTTTCTGAATCATTTAACTAAAATTAAGCATAACTTGATGATTAATTTTTTTATGTATATTACAGTCTGCAGAATGGATATATAAAATATGGAGAATTTTCAAGCAGAGCCAAGTAATGAATTAGTGTCGGACGCTCCGGAGGTAACCCTTATTTTTGTTTTGTTTCTGGGAAAGCTAAAATTGTACTGTATTATTAGCAGTTGGGTTTATATAGGTTACCTAATTTGATGATGTAAACACTTTCTTTTTAGGGGTTTGACAACGGTAGTGGCTCTGGCTCGGACATAGGAAACATTTCAAGTGGCGACGAAGATGTAGGGGAATCCAACAACGAAGGATTTCCGTGCAACCATGATGTTGCAACAGCTGTTGACTGTATGGTTGACGTACGCAAGATTAACTTGAAGGAAATGAGTTGCGAAGAAATAATGAGGTACCATTTTCTGGACCGGGAAGTAGCATTTATGTTTTATAATTGGTATGCCTGTTTACATGGTTTTGCTGGTAGAAGAAGTCGAAATGTTAGGAATGTCAATGGCCAAATAGTTCAACAAACCTTTCTTTGCCATAGAGAAGGAATTAGGGATGATAGGTATAACAAAACTGTTATTAGAAAAGGAGAGCATAAACCTACTAGTAGGTGTGGGTGTCAGGCCAAATTCCAAGTCCATATTGACTTTAAAAGTGATCGTTGGTACATTAAATACTTTGATGATGTTCATAATCATTCCTTCTTGGATAGTAAGTATGAAGGAATGTTACCAGTCCATAGAACGATGACCAATCATGACAAGTTCCAAATGAAAACCATGAGAAAATCTGGCATTCCCACGTCACGCATCTATGGTTATTTTGCCACACAGGCTGGTGGGTATGAAAAATTAGACTTTACAAAAAGAGACATGTACAATGAACAACTTAAAGAGAGGGGTAGTAAGAGTTCCGATGCAGACGCTGCACTTGAATTCCTTAAAGGAATGTGTACCCGGGATGATATGATGTTTTGGAAGCATACTTTGAATGTGGATGGGTCGCTTAAGCATCTATTTTGGTGTGATGGAGAAAGCCGGATGGATTATTCATTATTTGGTGACGTGTTGGCATTTGATGCTACATATCGGAAAATAAAATACAATACACCCCTTGTTATATTTTCTGGTGTAAATCATCACAACAAGAGCGTCATATTTGGTAGTGCAATTGTTGGGGAGGAGACGGAAGATAGCTATGTTTGGCTCTTGGAAAACTTTCTTGAGGCAATGGATGGTAAATGTCTTGTGTCCGTGATAACTGATGGTGATTTATCTATGAGAAACGCAATTGGGAGGGTGTTTCCTGATGCTCATCATCGGTTGTGTGCGTGGCATCTTATTCGGAACGCAACCAGCAACGTTAAAAATCTGCAGTTTGTGGTGAAGTTTAAGCGTTGTATGTTGGATGATATTGATGTTGATGAGTTTGATCGTAGATGGGAGGAGCTTCTGCATGAGTTTGGTTTGTATGGAAATAGGTGGATGTTGGAAATGTATGAAAAGCGAGATAAGTGGGCTACTGCACATATTCGGGGAAAGTTTTATGCCGGTTTTTGGACGACTTCAAGATGTGAAGGATTGCACTCGGAATTTGGGAAATATGTGAATGTACTATCAAATTTTGTTGATTTTTTGAACCAATTTTTTCGTTGGCTTAATCACTTGAGGTACAAAGAAATGCAGATGGATTACGTAACTTCGTTTGGTGACACCGTTCTTCAAACCCCACACAAATGTCTAGAGAGGTCAGTTGCCAATTTGTACACTAGGTCAGTTTTTCATATGTTTAGGCCGATGTTGGAAAGGGCTGTCGTTGCAAGGTTGAGCCAGGGGGTAATAGTGGTTCAATCTTAACCTATATGGTATCTAAATATCCTAGACAAGATGTTCACTGGACTGTTACTTTTTGTCAAGAAAGCTTAAGATTTGGTTGCTCTTGTATGAGGCTTGAGTCATTGGGTATTCCTTGTGAGCATATTGTATCTGTTTTAATTCATCTTAACATCATTGTCATGCCCAGTTCTATTATTCTGCCGAGATGGACGAAAGGTGTGAAAGATGCTGTTAACGCTGCAAATGCAAATAGTTCCAGCCAACATGATCCCGCCTTTGTTACTTCGTACGCAACCTTGGTGGAACGATGTAAAAGGTTGTTGAATGCTGCATTTCAATGTGGTAATAATCCAGAAGAGATTCGCAATACTATTATTTGGTAGAGAATCAAACTGAAAGACTGGAATTGGTTGGTAGTACCAATGGTGATGAACCTTCCTTCATGGATACACAAACTGGAGGTAGCATTGGGAACCCCCCCCCCCCCCCCCTCCGGGTTAGGAGAAAAGGTGGAGTACCTACATCTTCATCCCAGACTGCCACTTTTAAGCCTAAGAGAAAGACACATAAGTGTGGTGTATGCGGAGCTGAGGGACATAACAAAAAATCATGTCAATTTCGTGAAGAAGCATGCTTGAATTCCCAGCTTGAAGAGATGGAAATGATAGACCATGTTGATGAAGACTATGCCAATGACATTGAAGACTGTAACATTGATGTGGTAAGTAAGTTTTTTGTTTAGTTATCATAAACCGTTTGTGAACATATTAATTGATTAAATTAAAATGTAGAATAATTACAGAATCTATTATTTTATGGCATCAGGATGTTTTTTAGAATGCAGCAGTGACTATATTGGATGCATGTATTTGATTTTGTTATTCCCATTAGAATGCAGCAGTGACTATATTGTTAGCGATTACTGCATTGGTGTAACTTAAGAGCAGCTGTATTAATTGCTATTACCAATTTTTCAATTTTTTGCTTTCTAAATTCTCCAACAATGATGGGGCAATTGGAGTCAAGATGGTAGATGGTCTTTTCTTCTATATTAATGATCATTAGGTACCAATGTCCCATACTTGTTCTGATTGGAACATATATCTATATGCACAACAACAATCCATTATTGAAGCCAACATATTTGTTATATCACTTTCAACATCTCAGAAAACATATTTCATCTCAAACGCAAGAGGCATTATGAAGGAAATACTTACAAACCTCAAATGAGGATAAGGAGGCATCCACCTTGCAAAATACTTTTGTGATATCATAACTTGAGGCATATTTTTTTGATAGTCCACCTAATCCATTAAAATTGATCTTTAGTTTAAGCACATGTACATATTTTTAAACCCAACAAAAGGTTAATGGACTAAGAAGTTATTTATTTAAATGATTACCTCAAAGGAAGGTGGTAAGCACCAAACAGCTTGTGAAGTCTTATGGTGTTGCGCCTCTCGAATATTCTCTGCCATAAGCGTGATCACCTATAACCAAATACAGAAGTTACGTTTTAATAAATGATTTATACAATCATGGTAATGTTATGCAAAGACAAACTAATGTATTTTAACACATTACCAACTCAGAAACAACTTTAGTTGGGAGTAAAGACATCAATTCATCTCTATTGGCAGATAGTTCACCGGCCTTCACCAACCTCTCCTCAATAAGTTTGGGTTCCTTTGTTTTCTGAAATAGATAAGCACAAACTTAAACTTCCAAATCTGTCAAGTCCATGTCACCGGTGGGACGAAAATGGAGGGGTTTTCCCTTAGGTATATGCAACCCAATGTTCCTTTCTTTCTTTGAACTGCCCTCGCCACTTTTCTTCTTCTCTTTCTTGTTAGAACTATTTCCTTTACCACTAGCAGGGGGTGATTGAGAATGGAAAAGCCTCTTAGGCTTAGTGGGAGTCTTTGCAACAGGTGAGAGCTGTATAGAGCACACAAATATATTAAGTTTAGCCATATCATATTTGTTAATTATTTGCTTATGGTCTGCACCTGCAACAATCCTAGGGATGGCAATTAGACCCAGATCCAATGGATACCCGCAAAAAATACCCACAATGGGTAGGGTAAAACCCCGCTTTTATGGATCTGGGCACGGGTACGGGTAATACCCACAAAATTAAATGAGTATGGGCACGGGTAAGGGTATTATACTGCCCAGACCCGCAACCCCGCATATACATATTTATATAGTATCATAAATTATTTATTTATTTTTTATGTATAATTAATTAATTAATTTAGCTATTTAAGCCTAAATCTAAACTTAAACCAAACAACTGCTTAATACAATAACAACTCCATCATGCCGGTGTATAATTTTTTAGGGATATTTTGGATGTTTTTTATTTGACTAAATACCACGATTCATATTATTTTATGAGTTAATTTTAAAAACTTGGGATCGTAGTTTTATTTGATTTGTGATGTTTTTTTTGTTTTTTCATAGTTAAAGTGCGGGTAATGGGTGCGGGTATGTGCACTTAGGTATCCATAGGGTATGGGGAAGGGGACTAAAGTTGTTACCCACGAGGGTACGGGCACAGGTACGGGTATTTTTTATAAATGAGGGTATGGGGACGGGCAGTGTAGTACCCTACCCATTGGGTACCCATTGCCATCCCTAAACAATCCTAATTTCATGGTTATGTGATATTGTTCTGTTTTGATTTTCTAAGACTTTTTAGTGTAAAGCTGCAGTCAAGAAAATAATTGAATTTCCCTATTCCATCTCACTAAACTTACGATTAAGTTTTGATTGTTCTGCCATAAACCTACAATATTAAAACAAAAATGAATAAATAATCAATGTTTTAAGAGCCATTACGTACCATTCCAGCTTTGCCTCTCCTAAAGTCGCTTATGGGAATGGTAATTCCTTCAGTTGGTACTGAAGGGGAGACACCTTCATGAAGCCAAACGCCGGGTATGAACGAACGTATAGCTTCACATGCTATCGCCGTTGTTTGTGACCAACTCCCTTCATTATTTGAGACATCAACATCCATAACAACATCAACTGAAGGTAGTCCTGTAGTGTGGGTTTCAACTTCATCTTCATAGTTCACAATATTTTTACCTTTCAAATTATGTGGAGTTGACCTAAACTTCTCAGTGGGGTTGGGATCACTCTGCATGGGCTGCGTAGAAACACCACTCCCATGTTCTCTGTCCTCCAGAATTTTCACAGAGGTTACAAGTCCATTGCATGTTACTTTCAGATCATTCAGCTCATTATAGTTCACCTACAATAAGAAAATAATAGATTCATTACAAATAAACATACAAATTTTGATGTAGCATTTTTCAATGGTTTTACCAAGAGGCATTATTAACACTTATGTTCTGTTTATAAATAATGACATATAACTTTGTATATAAACATAAACAAAACAAAAAAGCTTTTTCCAAAATAAACATTCAAAGATTATTTTATAATGTATCAATGGTTTTTTGATAGTAGTATGATAACTTGAATGGAAATAATAAATCAAAAACCCTAAAACAAACCTCCTCGTTATCAATGATTTTGTGGAGTAGCAATTTCATGGTGTGTAGCTCCTTGTACACCATCTCCCTGCTGACTTCACTTGGTAGAGAACCAGTTGCACCATGTTCTTCATTTTGCTTTTGTGCCATCAAATTCAAGTTCCTGAACAGGAATAAATGTTACAGTGTTGCAAAGTTAAAAAAAAAACGGGTTAAATAGTCATAGAAAGATTATAAAGAACAAAAAAAAACTAACATGTTCATCTCTTCTTGATTGCCTTCACTCAAGAAAAACTCCATGGTTTGGTGTGAGAGTGGTGTGTTGCTTATGTCCACTTTGTGTTCTTATAAGCGTGCCCTTTCAACAAATTGTATTAAAAAATTAAAATTTCTTCTCATAATATACAGCTTTCTCTCTAAATTATTATTAAAACACCATAAAAGTACGATAGAGACATGTTGTCTCAAAAAGTGGTATTGTGACTGCTTATGACAATAAAATGAAATGAGTGCATATAAAAAGCCTATTTGTCACAACGCAATGCAACTAAGAGAGTATGCTTTTGGAAACAAGTACATAGCATGACACATTTGATTAGACTAGCCACTGTTGAACACTAAGTATTTGTTGGCAATCGTACATATGCTTATCTACAAACTAAATTGGCTGAACCGAATGTTACATTGAAACTTCTTGCTTCTACAAGTTGGTTGAACTGAATTTATAGGGTTAATTAAGTTTTTGGTCCCTATAAATATCTGCAGTTTTGTTTTTAGTCCCTATAAAAATAAATCACACTTTTTAGTCCCTACAAAATTTTTCGTTAGTGTTTTTAGTCCCTGTTAAATTAAAATTTGTTTAATTATGCTTAAAATTTTAATTTTTTTAATGATTTCTTACATACTTGTTTAAAACATTATAAAAGGTTCCGCCACAATAAATTAGCTCAAAATTTTATTTTTAGGTCCAAATTTTCGTTAGTTTTATCTTGAATTTTTGGTGTTTTAAAAAAATTATATTTAATTCATTACATGTTGAAAAATTCTAATTTTTTATAAAAGAGATTATTATAATGTTCTTAACATGTCTGTTAAAAATCATTTAAAAATATAAAATTTTAAGTATAATTAAACAAATTTCAATTTAATAGGGACGAGCACATACTTTTAGTCCTTGTAAAATTAAAATTTGCTTAATTGTGCTTAAACTTTTAAATTTGTAACATATTTTTCACATACTTTTTTTTTTTTTGGTACATATTTTTCACATACTTACTTAGAATATTATACAAAGTTCATCCGCAAAAAAGTAACTTAAAATTTTATTATTAGGTCCAAATTTTCATTAATATAATCTTGAAATTTTGGCTTTTAAAAAAATTCATATTTAATTCATTACATGTTAAAAAATTAATTTTTTTTTTATAAAAGAGTGTCTTACGATGTTATGAACATGTATGTAAAAAATCTTTCCAAAATTTAGAAGTTTAAGCATAATTAAACAAATTTTAATTTAACAGGGACTAAAAACACTAACAGAAAATTTTTTAGGGACTAAAAAGTGTGATTCATTTTTATAGGGATTAAAAATAAAACTACAAATATTTATAGGGACCAAAAACTTAATTAACCCTTTATATATTAATTTTTTTGGCTTAATACATGCTTTGGTCCAATTAAAATAAATTATCAAATGTTGCGACAAGTGTTAATATTAAAAAAATAAATTAAATTTGTTCAAAAAAAGAAAAATCTAACCCTAACCCTAACCCTAAATGAGTATACTAAAATAGTTAAGCTAGTAAAATTTCAGTTAACGGAAAGAATCTTAGACCTAAACCAAAGGTAACAATGATCACTGATTAATCAAACTGTAAATTCTCACTAAAAAGAAAGAATCTTAGACCTAAACCAAAGATAACAACGATCACTGATTAATCAAACTGTAAACTCTATAGTAAAATGGTAGAATCTTAAACCTAAACCAAATGTAACAATGATCAATGACTAATAAAAATCTAAACTCTCTACTAAAAAGAAAGAATCTTAGACCTAAACCAAAGGTGACAATGATCACTGATTAATCAAACTGTAAACTCTATAGTAAAAGGGTAGAGTCTTAAACCTAAACCAAATGTAACAATGATCAATGGCTAATAAAAATCTAAACTCTCTACTAAAAAGAAAGAATCTTAGACCTAAACCAAAGGTAACAATGATCACTGATTAATCAAACTGTAAACTCTATAGTAAAAGGATAGAATCTTAAACCTAAACCAAATGTAACAATGATCAATGACTAATCAAAATCTAAACTCTCTACTAAAAAGAAAGAATCTTAGACCTAAACCAAAGGTAACATGATCACTGATTAATCAAACTGTAAACTCTATAGTAAAAGGATAAAATCTTAAACCTAAACCAAATGTAACAATGATCAATGACTAATCAAAATCTAAACTCTCTACTAAAAAGAAAGAATCTTAGACCTAAACCAAATGTAACAATGATCACTGATTAATCAAACTGTAAACTCTATAGTAAAATGGTAGAATCTTAAACCTAAACCAAATGTAACAATGATCAATGACTAATAAAAATATAAACTCTCTACTAAAAAGAAAGAATCTTAGACCTAAATCAAAGGTAAAAATGATAACTGATTAATCAAACTGTAAACTCTATATTAAAAGGATATAATCTTAAACCTAAACCAAATGTAACAATGATCAATGACTAATCAAAATCTAAACTCTCTTGAATATTAAACATAAACCAATTGCAACACTATTTAAAACATGTTATTATGATTTTTTTTATAATATATTGGATACTATATTGCTCGAATTATCCAACAGCACAACAAATAATAATTATTATGATCATTTGTTTAAAAAAATTTACTAAGTTTCAAATTTACTATATAAATATATTTACTTACGTACATAATTTCAGAAAAATACTAATTGCTTTAATATTGTGTATATAATTTAATATAAACAATCTAATTTAGGCCACCCATAATTAATTTCAATTTTTTTTTAAAGAAAAAAAATTATTTTATGTCACATACAATAGTACACATAATTTAATTAATTTACTGCCACACATTATTGATATTTTTAATCAAATTTTGAAAATTTATTACGTCCTTCTCTAATTCAATTTAATATGACAGCATTTTATGGGGTCAATTTAGTCTGAATTTTTTTAATGAAATCAATAAGCCCAAACCAAACTGATAAGGCCCATGAATTCATACAAAAAATAAATTAAAACAAACAAATGCTAAATTATTATTTAATTAATTGGTGGGAACGAAATTTTTGTAACATAATGTCCAACAATAAGTTGCAACAATTACCACTTCTTCAATCTCAGCCATCCATTTAAAATACTATTAAATCTATGGTTGTAAAAGACACTTTCCCATCATGGGAAAAATAATACTTTCCCATACTAAACTTAACCTACTTAGTGTTCAACAGTGGCTAGTCTAATCAAATGTGCCATGCTATGTACTTGTTTCCAAAAGCATACTCTGTTAGTTGCATTGCGTTGTGACAAATAGGCTTTTTATATGCACTCATTTCATTTTATTGTCATAAGCAGTCACAATACCACTTTTTGAGACAACATGTCTCTATCGTACTTTTATGGTGTTTTAATAATAATTTAGAGAGAAAGCTGTATATTATGAGAAGAAATTTTAATTTTTTAATACAATTTGTTGAAAGGGCACGCTTATAAGAACACAAAGTGGACATAAGCAACACACCACTCTCACACCAAACCATGGAGTTTTTCTTGAGTGAAGGCAATCAAGAAGAGATGAACATGTTAGTTTTTTTTTGTTCTTTATAATCTTTCTATGACTATTTAACCCGTTTTTTTTTTTTAACTTTGCAACACTGTAACATTTATTCCTGTTCAGGAACTTGAATTTGATGGCACAAAAGCAAAATGAAGAACATGGTGCAACTGGTTCTCTACCAAGTGAAGTCAGCAGGGAGATGGTGTACAAGGAGCTACACACCATGAAATTGCTACTCCACAAAATCATTGATAACGAGGAGGTTTGTTTTAGGGTTTTTGATTTATTATTTTCATTCAAGTTATCATACTACTATCAAAAAACCATTGATACATTATAAAATAATCTTTGAATGTTTATTTTGGAAAAAGCTTTTTTGTTTTGTTTATGTTCATATACAAAGTTATATGTCATTATTTATAAACAGAACATAAGTGTTAATAATGCCTCTTGGTAAAACCATTGAAAAATGCTACATCAAAATTTGTATGTTTATTTGTAATGAATCTATTATTTTCTTATTGTAGGTGAACTATAATGAGCTGAATGATCTGAAAGTAACATGCAATGGACTTGTAACCTCTGTGAAAATTCTGGAGGACAGAGAACATGAGAGTGGTGTTTCTACGCAGCCCATGCAGAGTGATCCCAACTCCACTGAGAAGTTTAGGTCAACTCCACATAATTTGAAAGGTAAAAATGTTGTGAACTATGAAGATGAAGTTGAAACCCACACTACAGGACTACCTTCAGTTGATGTTGTTATGGATGTTGATGTCTCAAATAATGAAGGGAGTTGGTCACAAACAACGGCGATAGCATGTGAAGCTATACGTCCGTTCATACCCGGCGTTTGGCTTCATGAAGGTGTCTCCCCTTCAGTACCAACTGAAGGAATTACCATTCCCATAAGCGACTTTAGGAGAGGCAAAGCTGGAATGGTACGTAATGGCTCTTAAAACATTGATTATTTATTCATTTTTGTTTTAATATTGTAGATTTATGGCAGAACAATCAAAACTTAATCATAAGTTTAGTGAGATGGAATAGGGAAATTCAGTTATTTTCTTGACTGCAGCTTTACACTAAAAAGTCTTAGAAAATCAAAACAGAACAATATCACATAACCATGAAATTAGGATTGTTGTACGTGCAGACCATAAGCAAATAATTAACAAATATGATATGGCTAAACTTAATATATTTGTGTGCTCTATACAGCTCTCACCTGTTGCAAAGACTCCCACTAAGCCTAAGAGGCTTTTCCATTCTCAATCACCCCCTGCTAATGGTAAAGGAAAGAGTTCTAACAAGAAAGAGAAGAAGAAAAGTGGCGAGGGCAGTTCAAAGAAAGCAAGGAACATTGGGTTGCTTATACCTAAGGGAAAACCCCTCCATTTTCGTCCCACCGGTGACATGGACTTGGACAGATTTGGAAGTTTAAGTTTGTGCTTATCTATTTCAGAAAACAAAGGAACCCAAACTTATTGAGGAGAGGTTGGTGAAGGCCGGTGAACTATCTGCCAATAGAGATGAATTGATGTGTTTACTCCCAACTAAAGTTGTTTCTGAGTTGGTAATGTGTTGAAATACATTAGTTTGTCTTTGCATAACATTACCATGATTGTATAAATCATTTATTAAAACGTAACTTCTGTATTTGGTTATAGGTGATCACGCTTATGGCAGAGAATATTCGAGAGGCGCAACACCATAAGACTTCGCAAGCTGTTTGGTGCTTACCACCTTCCTTTGAGGTAATCATTTAAATAAATAACTTCTTAGTTCATTAACCTTTTGTTGGGTTTAAAAATATGTACCTGTGCTTAAACTAAAGATCAATTTTAATGGATTAGGTGGACTATCAAAAAAATATGCCTCAAGTTATGATATCACAAAAGTATTGTGCAAGGTGGATGCCTCCTTATCCTCATTTGAAGTTTGTAAGTATTTCCTTCATAATGCCTCTTGCGTTTGAGATGAAATATGTTTTCTGAGATGTTGAAAGTGATATAACAAATATGTTGGCTTCAATAATGGATTGTTGTTGTGCATATAGATATATGTTCCAATCAGAACAAGTATGGGACATTGGTATCTAATGATCATTCATATAGAAGAAAAGACCATCTACCATCTTGACTCAAATTGCCCCATCATTGTTGGAGAATTTAGGAAGCAAAAAATTGAAAAATTGGTAATAGCAATTAATACAGTTGCTCTTAAGTTACACCAATGCAGTAATCGATAACAATGCTAAGCCATGTGAACTAACTTTTTTTTGCAGGCAACTTTGCTCTCCCAATTTGTACTTAATGAAAACTACAGCTCTGCCTTTCGCAACAAAGAAATGGAGTTCCAGAATTTCAGTATTATGGAAGGGTATGGAATACCTTGCACTTTTGACAGGTTCGTCACACATCAAAATTTGAATTTTCATAGTTTTTAATGAAATAATAGTCAAATAATAGTCAATGAAAACCATTTGTAGTGTCAACTCCGGTGTACGGCTCATGGATTGGATGTGCATGGAGCACTTTTGCAGACCAGATGTCCTAATTGGCATAGTAAGATTGAATTACTTACCAATTGTTGGTTTTATTAAATTACGTTTCTAAAAAATATAACTATTGAATTTTATATTTGCAGCTAAAAGAAAACGAAGTCAGGATGAAAAGTGCAGCGACTTTGTTGTTGGGTCCACACAATGAGTTAAGGAGCCTTGTCGAAGAAAACACTGCTGAATGGATCGACGGACCACCTGCTGCTCCTGTTGATCATCCCATTAACCTTAGTGACTGAGAAAGCATTGTGGTGGTCAAATGCTCATATTTTTTGGTGTCTCTATTACCTATGAGCATGTTACCACCATCTTTTGATTTCTTGGTTATCACTGAAGAATTCAATCAGTTGATCTTCATGTGAAATCAAAGAGTGTATGCTATGCTATATTAATATCGTTTGTTTAAAACTTTGTTCCTCGAATTGCTCTTTCACTCTTATGGTTTGGCAATCTTGGTTGTAATATTTAAAACACCTTATGATATCCCTATGTATGTTTTTCAGTACATGCCTATTTATCCAGTAATTTAGGGCCTTTAATATGTTTATGCGCAGCTGTTGTGCGGCAGGGCCTGTAACCTTTTTTCTGTTTCAGCAAAAATCAACATTTGGTTTCACACATAGTATGTTGAGAATTAAAAGCACAAAATTAGAAGGGGGGAAATAATACCATATTTAGGCACAACAGGTTTCTCATTTAACAATCATCAAAAACTAGATCACTCATTTAGAATTACTGCCACCAATCATCCAAAAGAAGGTTACTCATTTAACTTGTCTTACACATAAATTTATGCCAGCAACACAAACTAAAACTAACGAACATTCATAATCCACAATCCTACTAACAATTCATAGGGAAATTAATAACTAAGCTTCAAAATCCATCTGAGCCCAAAATAGACACATTGCCAGCATGAGACTAAACCAACAAATACAACTACTAGATCACCATCACATAGTATCCAAATACACTCCTTTTCACCATCTGCTTCCTATTTTAGTTGTTACCTGCATTTAATTGTAACTACATTAAATTAGAAATTTATGTATCAACAATTCCTACTGAATCAAAATGAAAGATCAAAGAATAACAAAATCAAATACCTGCATCCAATATAGTCACTGCTGCATTCTAAAAAACATCCCGATGCCATAAAATAACAGATTCAGTAATTATTCTACATTTTAATTTAATCAATTAATATGTTCACAAACGGTTTATGATAACTAAATAAAAAACTTACTTACCACATCAATGTTACAGTCTTCAATGTCATTGGCATAGTCTTCATCAACATGGTCTATCATTTCCATCTCTTCAAGCTGGGAATTCAAGCATGCTTCTTCACGAAATTGACATGATTTTTTGTTATGTCCCTCAGCTCCGCATACACCACACTTATATGTCTTTCTCTTAGGCTTAAAAGTGGCAGTCTGGGATGAAGATGTAGGTACTCTACCTTTTCGCCTAACCTGGAGGGGGGCGGGGGGGGGGGGGGGGGGGGGGGTTCCCAATGCTACCTCCAGTTTGTGTATCCATGAAGGAAGGTTCATCACGATTGGTACTACCAACCAATTCCAGTCTTTCAGTTTGATTCTCTACCAAATCATTAGTATTGCGAATCTCTTCTGGATTATTACCACATTGAAATGCAGCATTCAACAACCTTTTACATCGTTCCACCAAGGTTGCGTACGAAGTAACAAAGGCGGGATCACGTTGGCTGGAACTATTTGCATTTGCAGCGTTAACAGCATCTTTCACACCTTTCGTCCATCTCGGCAGAATAATAGAATTGGGCATGACAATGATGTTAAGATGAATTAAAACAGATACAATATGCTCACAAGGAATGCCCAATGACTCAAGCCTCATACAAGAGCAACCAAATCTTAAGCTTTCTTGACAAAAAGTAACAGTCCAGTGAACATCTTGTCGAGGATATTTAGATAACATATAGGTAAAGATTGAACCACTATTACCCCCTGGCTCAACCTTGCAACGACAATCCCTTTCCAACATCGGCCTAAACATATGAAAAACTGACCTAGTGTACAAATTGGCAGCTGACCTCTCTAGACATTTGTGTGGGGTTTGAAGAACGGTGTCACCAAACGAAGTTACGTAATCCATCTGCATTTCTTTGTACGTCAAGTGATTAAGCCAACGAAAAAATTGGTTCAAAAAATCAACAAGATTTGATAGTACATTCACATATTTCCCAAATTCCGAGTGCAATCCTTCACATCTTGAAGTCGTCCGAAAACCGGCATAAAACTTTCCCCGAATATGTGTAGTAGCACACTTATCTCGCTTTTCATACATTTCCAACATCCAACTATTTCCATGCAAACCAAACTCATGCAGAAGCTCCTCCCATCTACGATCAAACTCATCAACATCAATATCACCCAACATACAATGCTTAAACTTCACCACAAACTGCAGATTTTTAACGTTGCTGGTTGCGTTCTGAATAAGATGGCACGCACACAACCGATGATGAGCATCAGAAAACACCCTCCCAATTGCGTTTCTCATAGATAAATCACCATCAGTTATCACGGACATAGGACATTTACCATCCATTGCCTCAAAAATGTTTTCCAAGAGCCAAACATAGCTATCTTCCGTCTCATCCCCAACAATTGCACTACCAAATATGACGCTCTTGTTGTGATGATTTACACCAGAAAATATAACAAGGGGTGTATTGTATTTTATTTTCCAATATGTAGCATCAAATGCCAACACGTCACCAAATAATGAATAATCCATCCGGCTTACTCCATCACACCAAAATAGATGCTTAAGCGACCCATCCACATTCAAAGTATGCTTCCAAAACATCATATCATCCCGGGTACACATTCCTTTAAGGAATTCAAGTGCAGCGTCTGCATCAGAACTCTTATTACCCCTCTCTTTAAGTTGTTCATTGTACATGTCTCTTTTAGTAAAGTCTAATTTTTCATACCCACCAGCCTGTGTGGCAAAATAACCATAGATGCGTGACGTGGGAATGCCAGATTTTCTCATGGTTTTCATTTGGAACTTGTCATGATTGGTCATCGTTCTATGGGCTGGTAACATTCCTTCATACTTACTATTCAAGAAGGAATGATTATGATCATCATCAAAGTATTTAATGTACCAACGATCACTTTTAAAGTCAATATGGACTTGGAATTTGGCCTGACACCCACACCTACTAGTAGGTTTATGCTCTCTTTTTCTAATAACAGTTTTGCTATACCTATCATCCCTAATTCCTTCTCTATGGCAAAGAAAGGTTTGTTGAACTATTTGGCCATTGACATTCCTAACATTTCGACTTCTTCTACCAGCAAAACCATGTAAACAGGCATACCAATTATAAAACATAAATGCTACTTCCCGGTTCAGAAAATGGTACCTCATTATTTCTTCGCAACTCATTTCCTTCAAGTTAATCTTGCGTACGTCAACCATACAGTCAACAGCTGTTGCAACATCATGGTTGCACGGAAATCCTTCGTTGTTGGATTCCCCTACATCTTCGTCGCCACTTGAAATGGTTCCTATGTCCGAGCCAGAGCCACTACCGTTGTCAAACCCCTAAAAAGAAAGTGTTTACATCATCAAATTAGGTAACCTATATAAACCCAACTGCTAATAATACAGTACAATTTTAGCTTTCCCAAAAACAAAACAAAAATAAGGGTTACCTCCGGAGCGTCCGACACTAATTCATTACTTGGCTCTGCTTGAAAATTCTCCATATTTTCTATATCCATTCTGCAGACTGTAATATACATAACAAAATTAATCATCAAGTTATGCTTAATTTTAGTTAAATGATTCAGAAACTGCAAGAAGCCAGATTCATCTACACAACTTGAAGTTGTCGTGTTTTTAACTTTAGGTTGAAATATATATATATGATCAGTTGTGTGGGTTATGCGCACAAAGGGTCAAATCCAGCAAAATACGAAGACACACCAAGGTTAAATCCAAATAAATATCTGAATTAATTTCAAAATCTGAATTTTAACAAAGTTAATTCAAAAATCAATGGAGCTTGTGTAAAGAAGTCTGATTTTAACAAATTAATTCGACATATACCAATCATCACCATTTCAGTTTCAAATTCAAATTCAACAACAGATAAGTGTAAAATCATACCTTGTTTTGTGTAAGATAGAAGATTGGTGACAGATCTATAGGGTTTTGCTTGATTCACCAACAAAATTTAGATTGCCGGAGTGGTTGTTGAAACTCGGAACCTTGTCGCTGGAGAAGATGAAGTGAGGTGGCCCGGTTAAAAAAAACGCCGGAGAAGATGATGTGCGGTGGTCGTCTGAGGCTCTTGGAATGAATGAATGAAGTGAGGTCTTGGAGAAAATAACACGAATGAATGAATGAAGTGAGGTCTTGGAGAAAATAACGAAGAAATTAATGAAGGAAGGAAAGAAGTGAGGTCTTGGATCAGTAGTAAAAGAGGGAGGTGTAGTGGAAATTTCAATAAAGATTATAAAATTATTTTAATTTTTCTTTTTTTAATTATCAACCAGTGGGTTAACTGCCACCTGTCCTGGGATATGGCCCTTTCCCATGGTGGGAAAGAAAATTCCATTCCCAGGCTAAACTTAACCAATAACAATGGTGGAGTTTAACATGGGAAAGGGCAATCCTTTCCCACCATGGGTCAATTGGGTTTTTACCATTTGATCAATAGAAGACCATAATATTATTGTGTTCTCTGAGCATTATATTTTTTCACATCATCTTTCCCAACCATTCTCTCTCCTCTCTCTTACCCACCATTACCATTGCAGCAACTCATCCACCACTACCAACCTCTCTATCATAAAATTATAAAGCGTGGGCAGACCATCATAAAATCTATACTCCTCTTTAATTTAATGGTAAAAAAAAACTTTCCCATGTGAACACACACCAATAACAATCACTACAAGAAACTTTGAAGTTAGCTAGGAATTATACCGAGGAATTCAGTTTCCTCGCTAGCGACATTGCATACCGAGGAAAATTTTTTAGGTGAGGTTATTTGACCGTTTGACCACTGTAAAGCTGCCAGCATGTGTGTTAGCGAGGAAATAGAGGTGGTTACCGAGGAAATATTTCCTAGGTAAACACATGGTACATAATGCAACAACTTTTTGCAGGTAAAGGTAACATGGCAGCTGTATTTTCATGTTGGAGTGTGAAAAAAGTCTGATAGATGCAATTGATATTATTAGCATGTGAACGTTGAAATGCACTCTTGGGTTATTTAATTGGCTTCATGTGTGTGTGTATATATATATATATATATATATATATATATATATATATATATATATATATATATATATATATCTTTGAACACTTCTTTATTACATTTTTCATTCCATATTTTTGACATTTCTCACTACAATTTTATTTTCCATCTCTACTATTCAACAATTGCTCTTGCATGTTTTTTTTTCTTCATATAAGGTAACTATTTTTTTAACTAGTTTCAACTTTTATATTTATAAATAAAATGTTAATGTAATATATGTTATATTATTTTTTGCAGTTAATATTTGGTTCAATTTCCTATTACAAGTTGTTGTTGCTGCTGGCTACTACTTTTTCGATCTGCATTGTCATCAAATTATATTATTTGAGGTTAGTATTTCTTATTTATTTAAAATTATAAGTAAAAAAATGTTGTGATTAGCATTTAAACTGTTTGTTAATATCTATTAAAAGATGTTAGTAAAATTGTTGTTTTTTTTTAAGGAAGTTAAATTGTTGTCTTAGTTATTAATAAAAATATTAGTTCTTTTTTAGCAAAGATAAAAATATTAGTTAGTAAAAATAATGTTAGGTTAGTAATTATTTTAGTTAGTTTTGCTGGTGTTTTTTTTCTTCTATTATTTTTTATTTAATGTTAGAACAGTTAGTCCCTATAAAAATAATTAATATTTTAAGTTTAGTTCCTATAAAATTTTAATGATAATTTTAGTTCTCCAAAAAATTATAATTTTTAATAATAATCCTTATTTTTAAAACTTTTTACAAAAAATAGATATTTTTAGTCCTCCAAAATAATCCTTATAAAAAGCAAACAGTGGTCATATTTGGTGAGTCATCAAAGCTAGAACAGTATAGAAATGTTGGTTAGTAAAAAAGCTAATTTCTAAGAAATTGGGTTGTTAATTAAAAAGAAATATATTCTTATAGAAAATATAAGTTAATTTGAATTAATGTCAATGATGCAGAAGATTCTTATAAAAAACAAATAGTGGTCATATTAGGTGAGTCATCGAAGCTAGAACAATATAGAAATGTTGGTTAGTAAAAAAGCTAATTTCTAAGGAATTAGGTTGTTAATTAAAAATAAATATATTCTTTTAGAAAATATAAATTAATTTGAATTAATGTCAATGATGCAGAAGATGGATCAGTATATTCTTCATCGAAGTTGGATGTACGATAGAAAAAGATCGGGGAAAAGGACACTTAAAGCTCAATTTAAGGAAGGAATTCGTGAATTTGTTGCTTTCGCCATGTCACAAGATATTTTTAGAAGTGAGGGAGGAATTATATGTCTGTGTCTTAAATGTACGTGTAGGTTGATTCAGAGCCCAAAAGATGTCATAAAATATTTAGATGATGTTGGTTTTATGGAGGATTATTATGTGTGGAGACATCATGGTGAACAAGAGCCAGATGATTTTGATGTTAATGTGCAGGCTTCAAACAGTGGAGCGCATACACGGTGTGAAAACTTTGGCCTTATGGAAGATATGGTCGGTGACGCTCTCGGGGTGAACTTGTCTTACAATGAGGGCATTGAAGAGGATTGACGTGATTAATTTAAGATAACTAAATACTCTCGTCGGATTCATATTGTTGTGATTAACTTGAGATGAATGAATACTTTTGATTGCCCTTATCGATTACCCTTAAACCATGAGTTAGTGTTAATTTTGATTTGTGTTTGCTCTTAAGGTGTTTGCTCTTAAGGTGTATCCTAGAACAACGGGGGGAGAGATTAGATGTAGGATGTAAGGAGTATGAGAGCGTTTGATTCATGAATATAATTTATTAATAATGAGGATTAACAATTCAAGGGGTGAAGGATCAATAGTTGCAGCTTACTGTGCTCGCGAAGCCCTGAATTTTTGTTCTCATTACTTCAATCACTAGATGTTGACACCAATAAGTGTTAGAAATGACGTTATTGCCGAAAGTGAATGGAGTCCGTCAACCTTATTAGTCTTTCGTCTTCTCGGTAGTCCTTCTGGGTCAGGGAAAGAGTACTGGATGAACGATGCAGAGTTGCGGTCGACCGAAGTTCATGTGTTGATTAATTGTCATGAAGTTGGACCATACCTTCATTATTTTTCAAGTATTAAATGTTGGGGAGATATACACTAGTTTTCCAAGATGGTTTAAAGATCAAGTGTTAAATACTGAGCCCAATATGCATATATTACATTTGAGAGGATTAGCGGATGGTCCGTATAGACGTGTAAAAAAATGGCACACTTACTTTGTCAATGGATTTAAATTTCATATCGAATCATGGACGGTAGGCAAAAAAGCAATTAACAGTGGTGTTTACGTTAAAGGAGTTAGTGAGGGAGGTGAAGATGACTTCTATGGTGTGATTAAACACATTTTTGAATTGACTTACGCATATGTTGAACATGACAACAAAGTTGTGTTATTTTATTGTGAGTGGTTTGACCCGAGGAATGGGACAAAAATTGATCCAAAGTACAAAACCGTTGACAAAAGAATGGACAGAAGATATAATGCATTTGACCCGTTCATCTTGGCAAGCAAAGTTACTCAAAGTGTATTATGTCCCATATCCTTCTAATCACCGACGTAAACATGGATGGTGTGCTGCTATCAAGACAAAACCAAGGGGTCAAATTGAAACAGAAGACATAATTCCAAATATCGAAGTAGCTTACCAAGACAATGAAATGTCACATGTTTCAGAGGTGATTGAAGTCGACCCGATTACAAATTTTGTCGACAGAGAAGTTAATGGTCAGGAAATTGACGCTCACTTGTTGTTTAATGACACTGAAGAGTCAAGCAGCTCTGAAGACAATTTGGAAGAAGCAAATAACCCCGAAGACTATTTAATGTAATATAACTATTTTATCATTTTAAGTGTTTAATGTTTAATGAAACTATTTTATCATATTAAGTGTTTTAATGATACATATTATAACTATTTATCATTTAATGAAACTATTTATAATTAGTAATAAAAAACGAAAAAGAAAATAAGAAAATTATTTATAATTTTTTATTGGGGAATAGTCACTTTGGTCCCTGAATGAGTGACGAGTAGTCACAATAGTCCTTGATTGTGCACTTTGTTAGTCAAAATAGTCCTTCATATTAAAATATTTTGTTAATATTGTCATGTTAGTTCTTCAATAGACTTAGTTATTGTCATATTTGTCCTTATACGTACTTACTTACTGTCATTTTAGTCCCTATATCAAAATAGTTATTGTGAGTATTAAGGGATTATTTAAGCTTTAGGGACTATTTTGGAATTTTGATACATCGAAGGACTATTGTGACTACTTGCTACACATTCAAGGACTAAAGTGAATGTTACCCATTTTTATTAATAATAAAAAAAGAAAAATGAAAATTAGAAAACAAAGAATAATTTTAGCCGGGAACTCTCCCGCTCAAATGGAAAAACCAATTATTTTAATTAGTTTATAATAAATAAAAGGCTTAAATATGTCTTTCGTCGCTGCAAATATAGGCCACTTGAATTTTCGTCCCTAAAGTTACTAATCCTTCCAATCTGCCATGCATATATTAATCATTTGACATTTGGTCCTAATTAGGTTTTTTTTTATGCTGAGTTGGCTGTCATTAGCGACGTGGTACCCAAGTGGCAAGTGATGATTGGGCGAGGTGGTTTTCTTAAATAGGTCTTTCACCCCTGCAAATATAAGTCATTTGAATTTTCGTCCCTGAAGTCACTAATCACATGTAATTAGAACCAAAAGTCAAATGATTGATATTTGCAGCGGCAGATTAAAAGGATTAGTAACTTCAAGGACGAAAATTCAAATGGTCTATATTTGCAGGGACAAAAGACCTATTTAAGCTTAAATAAAAAAACAAAAATAAAATAAGAAAAGTTAAAAGAAGAGGAAACTAGAAAACACAACACTCATTTGGGGTTGTCATACACACACACTCAAGAAGAAAAACACAAACGAAAAGGAAAACTAGAAAGACATGCATATGGGTTTCTCAAGCCTTTGCTATTCAAAGGATCGGAAGGGTTAATCGTTCATCTCATTTTGGTAATCTCGTTCAGAAGCCTTTGCTCGTTATCTCGTTCTCGTTCTCGTTTTCGTTCTGAAGCAAAGCCTTTGCTGAGTCAATCAGTGAGTTCAATCTTGTTCAATCCTTTGGTCTACTGATACATATTATGTACTAATTATTTAGGGTTAAAGTCTTTTTTGGTAATGGATTAATTTTTCACTTATTAATATTTAGGGATTTTATTTTTATTTTATTTTATTGTAATGAATCTGGTTATACATACCATAAATGAATCTCAAGCAAAGCCTTTATCTCAATCCTTTGTTTTATTGTAATGAATCTCAAGCAAAGCCTTTGTTTTATTTTGTTTTATTTGGGGATTTGCTAAATGAGTTTTATTCTATATCGACTGTTTGTTTGAGATTAATGGGACTAATATGCTTCTAGATGTGTAGAACTTGACAACCCATATGTTTATGAAAATAATTATTATTCTTTACCCAAAAAAAACTTGGTAAGTTCATTGCTAAATTAGATTAATAGTTGATTTGCTAAATGAGTTTTATGCTATGTTCACTTTTTTTTTTTTTTGAGATTAATAGTCCATTGTTGACATCCTACTATGTTTGTAAACTTATTTTGGTCCAACGATGTATGCAACCTCTCATAGATATCAATGACATAAATTGCTATAAAATTTAGGCTTAAATATGCATTTCATCCCTGCAAATATAGGCTATTTGATTTTTCATCCCTGAACTTACTAATCCTCCCATTTTGCCCCTGCAAATATTAATCATTTGACTTTTGGTCCTAATTAGGTTTTTTTTTCTGACGTGGGCTGTCATTAGCGACGTGGTTTTCTTAAATAGGTCTTTCATCCCTGCAAATATAGGTCATTTGAATTTTCGTCCATGAAGTTACTAATCAGATGTAATTAGGACCAAAAGTCAAATGATTAATATTTGCACGGGCAGATTGGAAGGATTAGTCACTTCAGGGACGGAAATTCAAATGACCAATATTTGCAGGGACGAAAGACATATTTAAGCCTAAATAAAATAAGAAAAGTTAAAAGAAGAGGAAACTAGAAAACACAACACGCATTTGGGGTTATCATACACACACACTCAAAAAGAAAAACAGAAAAGAAGTGGAAAACTAGAAAGACATGCATATGGGTTTCTCAGGCCTTTGTTGTTCAAAGGATCGGAAGGGTTGATCGTTCATCTCATTTTGGTAATCTCGTTCAGAAGTCTTTGCTCGTTATCTCGTTCTCGTTCTCGTTCTGAAGCAAAGCCTTTGCTGAGTCAATCAGTGAGTTCAATCTTGCTCAATCCTTTGGTTTATTGATACATATTATGTACTAATTATTTAGGGTTAAAGTCTTTTTTGGTAATGGGTTAATTTTTCACTTATTAATATTTGGGGATTTTATTTTTATTTTGTTTTATTAATGAATCTCGTTATACGTACCATAAATGAATCTCAAGCAAAGCCTTTATCTCAATCCTTTGTTTTATTGTAATGAATCTCAAGCAAAGCCTTTGTTTTATTTTGTTTTATTTGGGGATTTGCTAAATGAGTTTTATGCTATGTCCACTGTTTGTTTGAGATTATGGGACTAATATGCTTCTAGATGTGTAGAACTTGACAACTCATATGTTTATGAAAATAATTATTATTCTTTACCCAAAAAAACTTGGTAAAGTTCATTGCTAAATTAGATTAATACTACCTCCGTCCCTAATTATAAGACTCTTTTGAGAAAAAAAAATTGTCCCTTTTTTATAAGACCCCTTTGCTATTTCCAACTACATTAATTATTTCTTTACATACATGCCCCTATTTATTATACATCTTTTTCTTCAATCAACAATAAATAACATGTTGAAAACATAAACCAACTCTCTCTTAAAGGATAAAATTGTAAAAACAATAGTAATTACAAACATATTTAATACAAATATCCACTATCTTAATTCCCGTTATTTTTTCAAAAGGATCCTATAATTAGGGACGGAGGTAGTAGTTGATTTGCTAAATGAGTTTTATGCTATGTCCATTGTTTTTTTTGAGATTAATAGTCCATTGTTGACATCCTACTATGTTGGTAAACTTATTCTGGTCCAACGATGTATGCAACCTCTCATAGATATCAATGACATAAATTGCTATAAAATTTAGGCTTAAATATGCATTTCATCCCTGCAATTATAGGTCATTTGATTTTTCATCCCTGAACTTACTAATCCTTCCATTTTGCCCCTGCAAATATTAATCATTTGACTTTTGGTCCTAATTAGGTTTTTTTGTTGAGGTGGGCTGTCATTAGCGACGTGGTTTTCTTAAATAGGTGTTTCATCCCTGCAAATATAGGTCATTTGAATTTTCGTCCATGAAGTTTCTAATCAGATGTAATTAGGACCAAAAGTCAAATGATTAATATTTGCATGGGCAGATTGGAAGGATTAGTAACTTCAGGGACGAAAATTCAAATGACCAATATTTGCAGGGACGAAAGACATATAGAGCATTTCAAGAAAGCGTTGATCGACTGTTTGAGGAATTGATCGCAAGCAAATCAAGGCGATCGGGTGTTGAAGAAAATGGTTCAGATGAGTCAGACAATCCCAACATTGAGGAGGATGAAAGTGATGACACCAATTAAATCTGATGCTTCAGATGAGAAGAATATTTTGACTACTTTATTTAAATATGATGCTTTAGATAGTTTTAGGCTAGTTTTGTGGACTATGTGAATGCTGCAGTTTGATATTGCAGCAGTTATGTCCTTCTGTTTTGGCTGTTGTTGATGCTGCAGTGGCAGTTATTAGGTTCTGTTTTGGCTGGTGGCCCTTTGCGTTCGATTTTGATGCAGGGATATGCTATTGTCGACATCATTTTTGCTGGTTGTGGCATGTTGTATATTCCTCACATCATTATTGGGTCTTGTTTTTGGGGTTTAGGTGTACCGCTTATATACGGTCCCTTTTGTACTTTCTTCCGCGAGTTGCGGGTGTGTCTTACACCCTCTCGTCGATGAATATATTTTCCGTTTGTTTGGGTATTTGAAATGTAAAATAATATTTAAAATTATTATTTAATTAACATAATTTTAGGGGAAAATTTGTATTTTTTCGGCTTTTTTTTTTATTTTTTAGTAGTTTTCCGAGGAATATTTCCTAGGAAACAAATAATTAAATATCGTGAATTTTTCAAAAATTTTTGGTTCAAATAAAAAAAAATTGGCTAAATTTTTAATATTTTTAATTTTTGGCGCAATCTTTTGAATTTCAAAATATTTTAAATTGAATTTCGAATTTTATTTTTAATTGTTTCAAAATATTTTAAATTTTGTTTTTTATTCTTAATTGTCACATCGACTGAACTGTGACAGGGGTGGCAGGTTTTGGCAGTTTTTTGCAAGAACGTTTCCTAGGAAATTTTCCTAGGTGTTTCTTAGCTAACAACTTCCTCGGAAATTTCCTAGGCACAACTATAAATATACCTAGGAAGTGTTTCCTCGGAAACTTTTTAGGAAAGCCTGCATACCTAGGAATTTGGCTTCTATTCTTAAGAAATGTTTCTTAGCTAACTTCAATGTTTTTTTGTAGTGAATAATATATGTGAGCATTTTATGACCACTAAATGTTAACAAAATTGAAATTTAAATGGGGAATCAATAGAGTAATGAGGGATTCAACATTCTTTATTTTTGGGTCAAGGTAATAAAGTGGAATTATTGTTGATAATTCCTTGAAGACCAAAGATGTATGGTAATTGAAAAACATTCAAGAGCTTTCCTTTGATAATATTAGAAAGGAAAAACCGTGAAGGAAGAGAGAAGAGAGTAATTCATATTCTTGAAGAGAGAAGAGAGTATAAAATATTGGGGTGTTACAATTTTCGTCTCTACAAATATGTTTCGTTTTGATTTTGATCCTTGGCTCTATTTTTGTGATGATTTAAACACGTGACACATGATGACTGAACTCATACACTAGAAAAATAGTCCTTGCAAAATCTTTTGATTTTTGAAAAGGTCCATGCAAAATATTTTACTTTTGAAAATAGCCCTTGGAAGGACTATTTTCAAAAACCAAATATTTTGCAGGGACCAAAAACAACAAATTTTTTTACAGGGACTAAAATCAAAACGAGGCATATTTGCAGGGACCAAAAACATATTTTAGCCTATTATCAATTGTTGAAATCATTTTTTTTTTGCGATAATTTTAAGTATAAATTAAATAAATTGGATTGAGTAAGGACTAATATTGAATGTAGGATTTTTTATAGGGATTAAAAAGAACTATTAAAATTAAGTAAGGACTAAACTTAGAAGGTCTTAATTTTATAGGGACCAAAAACATATTTAAAGGTAAAAAAAAATAAAAATAATTGCCAGATTAGCAATCCGTTTGGTGACTGGACATGAAATTGACGGCAGGGACTAAATTTGGTAACAGATATAAAATGTGAGGATTTTAGAAACATTTACTTAAATATAGGGACTATTTATCAAAGGAACACAAAATGTAGGGACTAAAAACATATTTAACCCTAAATAATATATATTTAATTATTCAAAAACAATCAATTAAGGCTATAAGACTAAAATTGAGGTAAAAATTGATAAGCTTATAAGACAAATAAGCTCGTGAGAAAGTGAGAGTTATCAAACATATATTTTTAATAAACTCAAATATATCAATTGTCAAATAGACCCTAAATAACTAAAGGTTAGTTGATAGATAACAAATGATTTTATATAAAATAATTGATAAATTAGTTGATAGATGATAACTTAAGTAAACGGAATTTAGAATAGGCTAAAATATGCTTTTGGTCCCTGCAAATATAGTGAGTTTGAATTTTGGTCCCTGGTAAAAAAAAAAAAATTGAAATCCATCCCTGCAAAAATTTTTGTTTTTTAAAAAAGTCCTTGGCCTCACTTTCTTGCTTATTTGGCACATTTTGATCTAGGTGGCAGTTGATGACTATGCAAAGGTGGCCACATGTCATTCAAGTGGCAATTATGTAATTTAACATATTTAAAAACATTTTAAATAAAATTAAATAACATATTTTTGAAATTTAAAATAAAAAACAAACTCGTTATATTTGCAGGACCAAAATCATATTTTAACCTTTAGAATATTTGATGAGTAGAGATTGAAATTGGACCCAAGTCCAATGATTATCTGCAAAAAATATCGACGATGGACGAATAAATACTCATATTGTTGAGTTTGTATTAGGGTAATTACTTGCAAATTTAAATAGGTATGGGTGCGGGTACGGGCCCTCTTGTACCCAGACCACCCTACAACCCGCACATTATATACTATAACTATAATTTTATATAATACTAAATTAGCTAATTAATTCAAAGTCTTTGATATTTCTTGTAATATGCATTTTTTTATATATAATTTAGATGTTTTTTATTTGGTTAAATATTGAGGTGTGTAATATTTTATAAGTTTATTTGAAAGAATTTAGATCATATTTCAATTACATTGTGAAGATCTTTCAAAAAAAAGAAAATTACATTGTGAAGTTTTTTTTTGTTATTTATTGGCATTTTGTTGTCAAAGTGTGAATAATAGATGCAGGTACATATGCTTAGGTGCCCATAAGAGGGGTGCACGTTGTCAAATGACCAGTGTTTATAAGCTAAAACACAACTCGAATTAGCTTATGAAAAATGCCACTACAAGTCAACGAAAATTATTATTATAAGACAATAAAGAAATGTTGTTTTTGGATTTAAAATTACGACAGAGCTTTGAAACTATTACCGGGTGAGTCACGACCAGGTCGCTTTCTTTAAGACATTTCGCGGCACTACCTGAGTTGTGCAAGGTAGACTAGCAACCGCGCTGTCTCCAGGATAAAACAGCCCAGATTCTAACTGTAAGATTAAAGGTTGCACTGCCAGAAATCTCTCGAGAATAACACCTCAATATGGTTTCGAAAAACCACTCAAATATGGTTCGTAGACCACTCGAGAAAACAAAGAAGGAGGAAGAAAAGAACGGTTCATCAACACAAACCGAGGGAGATGAGAAGGGGAGAAAACCAGAGAAGAGGATTCGATTCTCGGTTTTGGAGTGAAGAATCCCATTCCCGAGCTCTCTATTTATAGAGATGTTTCGACCTCGTTTTCTCCGCCGACCCGGTTCGCGACCCGGCAAACTCAGCCCACGACCCACGTAACGGTAACCACGGCGCGGAAACGTGGAGCGGAAGCTTGCGCGTGTGAAAAACGTGTGAGACTTGGTCCTCCGCGTGCGGGAATATCGGAGAGCAAATAAAAAATTATTTTTTATTTTCTGAGCACCAAAAAATATATTTCTATAAGGCCCAGCCCAGCCCGGTCAAACGGCGTTGCGCGCGGCTTATATAATTTTTGGCTAGCGCTCACTCCGTTCACAAAAGTGGGTACCCCAAGGGCACACCATTGGAAGTGATTTCCCACATATATAAACACTACTAAAGTGTGTGATCTACCCAATGTGGGACATAAAATTTTCAATTCACACTTTACACTAGTTTCTACATCCTTGTGTTTACATTTCAAAGTCTCCACATAACAACTAGTATACTCCAAGTTTTTGCCAATATACACTAGTGTTCCAACAAGGAATGATCATTAGCAAAAATCTCTTAAGTGGAATTTCATATATTTAATTTTATATTTTTTACAAGCTTGTATGCCTTAGTTATACAAGCAAGCTTATGTGTTATAAGCAATGTTTTAAAAGTTGATTAGATATTAAATCATTGAGATACATGAATCGTCGTTAGAGGATTTTGAAAAGAAAACAACAATTCAATCGTAAAACTTTTTCTAAGGGTAAGAAGCTAACTCAATATATTTACTCAAAAGCTTCCCTAATTTCTTTGTTATAACATTTCACGAAAAGAAAATATTTGGTGAGACCAGCGGTTACTCGATTTGCAACATCATATTTAACTTTAGGGTGTTTAATGGAAACCAAATGTGCGTTGATTAGGATGTTCACATATAATGAGTGGACATCAAGGAAATTTGCAAAAACAATTATGGATAAAGAGTTTTGGAATGATATTGTTGTTTGTTGTAGATGTGTTTATCGACTAGTTAAAGTACTCTGCTCAATATTCCCGTGAACTTATCTCAGTTGGCAGGGACATTGCATAATTTATGTAGGGGATGGGGTTCGAACCCCAGACGCCCCACTTCTCCACATTTAATTGTGTGAGCTCTAGCCACTAGGCTACTAGACAAAAAAAAAAGTACTCTGCTCAATGGATTCAGATGAACAACTAACAATGGCATCTATTACTTATATAAAAGTTAATATCCTATGAATTACCATTTTTGCCCTCAAGAGGGGCAATTTGGTAATTCAATTATTCATTAACCTCACCACATCAACTTAACTATATAGGACAATCTTTGTCCCTTTTTTTGACCATTTTGCCCTTATGGAAGGGCATTTTCGTAAATTAGAAATTCCTCCTTTTCACCTATATATATGTTTAGTCGTGGGATTTCAATTTCAGCTCTTTCCCACTACTTCATAACTTTCCACTACTTCATAACTTCATTCTCTTCTTCAAGTCCCGTTTTCTCTTCTTCAGTGGGTTTGGCATATTTCCTTGCTATCGCCGTTGTACATCAAAGGTTGGTGTTTCAATCTTTTATGTGCATGCATGTCTCTTTTTTTTTGTTTTTGTGGTTTCTTTTGTTTAATTATTTGTTTTTCTATGAGTGTTCACCATTGAGCCTAATTGATTCTGAAATTTAATTTTGTTTGCATGGTATTTTGATTTGAGTCAATTGATTTAGTTTTTTTTTTGGGGTTTTAATTGATTTAGGTTTTCTAACAAAGGGGGAAATTGTTTATAAAATTTTGGTTGAAGTTTTGTTTTGAGAGACTCTTACTGGATTTTGGTTAATTAAGTTTTTTCAGTTTCTGATTTATTTGTTATTGGAAGGTTTTGTTCCCTTTTTTTTTTGGGTTGAAGTTTTTTCAGTTTCTGTTTTGGGGATTGCTTGTGTTATAGTACGTTTGTTGGTTTTTTGGGTTGTTGTTTTTCATGCATGCATGTTGACTTTGTGTGTTATCATCTGTTTTGTTTGATTCTGGTTATGACATTTACAGTTTGTTGCTCTTCTTATTTGAGTTGTGTTTGGTTTAGTATTTTATGACATGTTGAGGTGATCTGATTCATAGAATATTTTTGTTCACTCACCTGATGATAAAGAAAAATGGTGGAATGATTCAGCAAATATGTTTGTTCTTGATGTGTCAAAGTATCATGTTTAATAGTTTTATGATATTTATGATTTGGGATTTTTTTTTTTTTGGGTGTTGAAGGTATTCTCAAAAGATTGTATTAGATTAATGTATCATTGGATTATGCATATTTGATTAAGTTGCAAATAAACGGATTATAAGCCATTTGAATTAGTGTTTGTGATCAATTGATGTTAAAGATGACCATGGATATCATTTGCTTGATCATTAAGTAATTTTAAGAATTTGGTTCCTGTTTGTGTTATTTTTGTTTGCTATTGAATCATGATTTTGTTATTTCCTTTTGAAATCAGTTAGATTTTTGCTAACTTCTTTGAAATATTGAACTGATTTCATTAGTTGTAGGACTCAAAGATACGGCTACATGTTAAATTTGATTGACAATAACCTTTGGTTCTGCCATCATTGCATCATTCTATAAAATAAGTTTGCATACATTGAACTCATATAAACTTCTGATGCAAAATTTGGAATAGATGATGCGATTGGATCACTTTGGTTGCATAAAATTGATTGATTTAAATTGTTAAAATCTGATGCTTAAGATTGGTGACATTGAGAGCAAGTAACTGAACTCATATTTGTTACACTGGTACTTTCGATATTTGGTTAGCTTTTGCATTAGCATCAGATTGATTGAGGCGATTCTTACTTGAAAGTTTGTTAATATGGTGTTGGTTAACTTTGTCTTATACATTGAGGTTATTCTCAGTTGAAAATTTCGTAAGCGCGTTACCGCATGACCTGTTGGTTTATTTGTTTATCGTTTTGACACTGTAATGAATTTTTGGTATGCATTTTTGTTGTGTCCGTTTTGCTGTATTTTTGTACAGAGTTCGCGATGTCTAGGGAATTTGGCTTTATCAAAGATCTAAAAAAGGACGTAAATGTTTGTAAAGTTGGTTTTAGAGTTCTTGACTTATGGACTGTCACTGCTAGCAATGGTCGTCAGCATCTCGAACTTATAATTTGTGATGGAAAGGTTAGGGAAATTACCTTGAATTTGCTGAGTGGTCATTTTTTTTATTGTTTCTTTTTGTTGTTTGATTTTGTTGATTTGAATTGAAATGTATCTTTTCTTTTTCTCTGTGAATTTAGGGTGACAGAGCTCATGCGATAACTCGACAGGCCGACTTTCAGCGTTTGAAGTCATCGATTGAAGAAAACCAGACCTATGTTTTGCATAATTGTCTTATGTTCGATAATGATGTTTTATTCAAACCTGTGGATTATCCATTTAAGTTGGTATTTGGTGCTGGTACAAAGGTCACAAGGAGTGATAAGCTCACTGATATTCCTTCTCATGAGTTTAGATTTAAGTCATTTAAGGAGATTGGAGAAGGGGTATTTAAAGATGATGTTTTATATGGTATATTTTTGCCTTTTTATTGTCTAAATTTCTTCTCTTTCTTTTTTCGATCTTGAGATTACTGATTATTCCCTAATTTTTTTTAAGAAATCATCGGTGTTATCCATGAAATTGGTAAGACAACAGTTATTGGTGATGGGAAAAAACCTTGCACTAATATTGTGCTGAGAGATGAGAGGTATGCCTTTCTGATTTTTTGATGCTAGATTATAGGTCCTTTTGTTATTGCATTTTGTATTAATCTGAAAGTGTCCATGATGATGTAGTGGAAATTTGGTGGATGTGACCTTATGGGATAAATATTCTGTGCAACTGATGACATTTCTTGCTGAGCGGAAAGATAGAGGGTCAGTTATTTTGATACTAACTCACGCTCAATGCAAGCTTGCAGGTTATTGTTTTGCACATTTGTAATTTGTTGTTTTTTGATGTGTGCCATTTTGTTTTTGTTAATTTTTTTGTTATTATTTTCTAGATAATGGTAAGCCAAATCTTTGCAACAATTGGTCGGTTTCTAAGTTGCTTATTAATTTGAAGCATCCAGTTGTTGAGGCATTTAGAGCTAGGTAAGCTTCTTTTCTTATGTGAATGGTGTTTATAGCATCATGTAGTTAATAATGTTTGATTTAATAGTTCTACTGCATTCATTTTGTTTTCAAGATGATGGTTTTAATATTTTAATATTTTTTATGTACTTTGTAGTCTTCAAGCTCAGGGCCATAGGTTTGATCAGAGCTTATGTCAGGTTTCATCCTCTTCTCAACGTGTCAACTATGATGAGTTTTCGAATCTCTCTGGTGTTAAATCTATTGCTGAGTTTAGAGATTTCGATAAGGTAAGTTTTATTTAAAGATGAGTATATTTTTAAATGTTTGATTAATAATATTTTTTTTAAATAAGATTTTTTTGATTTATGTTAGGATACCTATTGTATTACTGTTGCGAAGTCACTTAAGTTCAATCCTAATCGATATGGATGGTATTATGAAACCTGCACTAAGTGTACCAAAGCTTCAAGGTCGGGTGGTGCGAGTTACAAATGCTCATGTGGGGAGGAAGTTGAGGTTCCGCTGACTAGGTTGTCTATCTAATTTTTTTTTGTTATTAACTAATGATTTTTTGTTCAATGTATTTGAGTAATATTTATAATTGTATTTGTTCTATTAGGTATAAGGTCGTTGTGATAATGGAGTATCGTGATCATAAGGCTGAATTTTTATTTTGGGACAAGGAATGTTTTCAAATTCTTGGAGTTGCTGCTGATACTCTTAGAAAGACAATGCAACAGGTCAATCTATTTGTATTTTTTAGTCTTAGTTCTTCTTTTAATGTTCCTTATAGGTTTTATAAATTTTGATATTGTGTTTGTTTGTGAAGGTTGGTGAGGATGATCCTCATATATATCCTGAAGTTCTAGACAAGTTGCTTAAGATTGAATTTGCATTGCGTGTAAAGTATCAGCTGTATTATCATCAGGCATCTGTAAATGTGTTTTCACGTGATGAAATTGTTATTAAGAATATTAAGGCTCGTCTTCATCCTGATGAGATACGGCCAGAGGTGCAGAAGGTTAATGAGGTTCGTTACGGTTGCTTTTTGTGTAATTGCATCTATTATTGTTTGGTCTATTTATTTATTTTCGGCTTATGTTTCGTTAATGACTGCGTTGTTATAGAGTATTGTTCGTAATAATACAACCCTTCCATCTGATCCTGAAAAAATCAGTGGTCCTGGTGAATGTTCGAGAGTTATTCCTCTTCCTCAAACAGTGAAAGTTGAGAATATTGTTTCTTCTGCTGAATGTTTGAATTCAGATCCCACTATTACGGTATGTCCAATTTATTCTTTGAAGTGATTTTAATTCATACATAGATTGTTAGAAAAAGTGTATTGGACTGATTATGAATTATGGGTTGAAAATTTTATTGTGTAACCCAAAATGGAGAAATTGTTGGATTTTAAGATTCTACCCTCAATTCCCTACAGTTTAGATATAAATTTTGTACGATTTAGATCAAGAATGAATTCAGAAAACACATTAGAAGTTGGACTGTTATGCGGGTTTTGGCATGAAAATTGCAAAATAAGCGATTTTGAAGTTTAAGTTGTTGAATAAATGATCTAAAAGTTGTTCATAAGTGTTTGTGAAAACGAAATAGAACAAGTTTAGAATTTAGAAGTGTATAGAACAAAATCGAAACCACCTGTGAAACAAGATCCGATTCTTGGATTCTCCTTGTGACATACATTAAACTGTTCTTTGCTTTGCTATCTTCATTGATAAAGACAACTTAAAAATAGTGCATAAATGCTGAATATGCAACTGTAAATGCAGTGCTGATGTGGTCACAAAGATTTTAGAATTGTGCTAGAACAACTTTCCCTGTAGTATCATATACAGATTATTTTTTATCCATTTATGTTTTTGAGGTTTCTAAATATGGTTGTTTTGTTTTTATTCATTAAACTCATGAATTTATAAGATATTTTTAGGCTTTTTAGCATAGTATCGTTTTAAATCCTCTGGTAGTTAAGTTTGTGGTGTAGTTCTAGATGAGTTAATGTAGTCAAAGTGGCAAAAACCTTTTTGCAGGTTGAAATCGACTATCATAGTTTGTTAGTATATTGATATCATAGTACAGGTTTTTGTATGACATGCCATGTTTAAAATACAATTGCTCAAATTAAACTAAGACATAGATTTTCATAAGGAATGAATATCAAATAATTACAGGTGCTGCTATAAGCACCTCTAAAAAGGAAATAGAACAACTTTTAAGTATATTAACAAATTTGTGTTTGTCTGTAACAATTCATCGACTTTTTCTCTCAGATGTTGATCTTGTGATAACCTAAATTCATTATTTTGGTATCTTACTTCAATGCTGTGAATATGATATAAGGGTTGGTTTGTTGGAGTTTTGTAATTTATGATGGCTATTTGGTATGTTATCAGGTTGGAAGCTGTGGTGTTGCGAATTGTTTGTCTGCTGGGAAATGTAAATGTCATCCAGCCAAACGCATGAAGAAGGAGTGATCCGTTTTATGTTTGGCTTTCTTTTTGAAGAATTGCCACTGTATTTTGCAAAGTAGTGTGATCCATGGTCTATAATGGTTTTAAGTTTCGTTGGGTGGCTGATCATCATTCAACATATGTGGGTTTTTTGGTGCTTTGTAATATATTAAGTCTCAACTTGCTGCAACTGATCCATGCTCTATAATGGTTTTAAGTTTCGTCAAGTGGCTGATTATTATGTAACATATGTGGGTTTTTTGGTGGTTTGTAATATATTAAGTCCCAACTTGCTACAGCTGACTTTCTATGATTCAATAAGTTGCATGTGCTTGGGTTGGTTTCTTCTTGTGTATTGATATCCTTATAACTAGCTGACTACATCTAATACTAAACTCTTTAGATATCAGATTAAAATGGCTGGCATTTTATCAATACAAAGTGCAAAATTTGGATCTTTGATTAATGTTGGAGACGGATGAAAAAAAAATTGATCATCACATTTGTATCATTCTTATTCAAATGACATTGATTTCATTTTTTTGGGACAAATAAAAGGATTGCTCTCGATGATTCTAATATTTTTGAGTTAATGGGAAAGATTTTTCGGAAAGTTTAATTCGATTCAAGGTTTTGGATACAATAGTTATTGTTCATTCTTTTATAATTCGTGGATTATTTGGTTTGCTTTAATTCTTTATGTAACCTCATCAATTGAAAAAACTATAATTTTTATTGTAGATTGATTTAAAATTTTGGTTTTTTTTTTGTTTCTCAATCATTTATATGATTTCTATGCATTCAATTTTTTGTGTATGGTAAAATTCTGATTACTATCTTCTTACCTCTTTTTTTCGGTAGCAGAATCCATGGTTCATGAACTAGAAGTCAAGAGGTCGGAGGTGAAAAAGGGGCGCGGTAGACCTAAGAGTAATATTGGTTTAGCGTC
This sequence comes from Medicago truncatula, assembly GCF_003473485.1. Lineage (NCBI taxonomy): Eukaryota > Viridiplantae > Streptophyta > Magnoliopsida > Fabales > Fabaceae > Medicago > Medicago truncatula. Next base: position 13,219,953 of record NC_053048.1, read on the forward strand.
AAGAGCAATGAACTACGTTCAAATTGTCTCAAATTTTTCAGAATCTATTCAAGGTATATCTTTATCTAATTTATGCTGACAGTATAGGTTCAACCTTCCGATTTAATGAATTTATGCTGATAATGCAGGTGGCCTAAAACGAAGATGTTTGTGTGAAATTAAAACTGTAGAACATGATGAAATGAGAAGCGCAAACCATCTTCCGATGAATGTTGATCGAGGTTATTCTGTTCCAAAGGCTTTAGAAACTCAACTGCAGTCTCAACCTTATGCATTAAATGAGTCTCAAAGCAGTAGTCAGGTAGAGATAGATCTGTCTTCCATTATCCGCAATGAAAGTGATATCTCGGAGACAAGAATGAATCCTGGTAATCATAAAGACAATGTTTGTTCAGCGTCAAGAGCAATGGATTTTGAGGAAATTGTCTCTCAGCTTTCACAATCCAATCAAGGTAACTCATTGTATAATTTATGCTGATAGGTTAAGTTAAAGTCTCATGATGAAACAATTTATGGTAATAATGCAGGTAGTCTAGAATGCAAACATTCACATGAATTTGATGTTGTGGAACATCATGAAAAGAGAAGCTTTGACCATCGTCTGAAAAATGTTAATAGAAGTTGTTCTATTGATGAGACTTTGTTGGCTCCAACACAATCTCAACCTTATGCATTTGATAAATCTCAAACCATTGGTCAGTCTGAAAAAAACCTGGCGGGCAATCTTCAATGTCATGGTGATGTGTCAAAGATGATTATGCAAGACTCATTTAGTAAACCTGTTTCTGAAGTCTTTTTGCCAGAGAGTGATAGCGATCTTGAAAGTGAAGATGAAGCTGATTCCGATTATAATCTATCAGAAATTTCTGGTAATCAAATGTTTTAACTTATTTATTGAAATCTATTCTGATGTTTGACGTGATTTAATTAAAATTAAGATTTAAATTTTTTAGAGTGTAGCAGCAACTATGATTCTGCCAGTGAAGATGATGATGAACACATACAATTTGAGGAAAGACACTATTCTGAATCGTCTAATCGATGTAAGATACTATTTACATATCTACTTGATCAAATTTTAAAAAATTACAATTCATTAATGAATCATTATTTTTGTAATATGTAGCAAGCTATGTAGATCTTGGAGATCCTTTACATGAGTGTGTTCATTGCGGAGCATGTTTGTGGTATAATGAACGACTTGTGAAAAGCAAAGACTCTCAAAATCCAAAGTTTTCTTTGTGCTGTCGTAAGGGAAAGGTTCAACTGCCAACATTGCCAAAACCTCCTGAGTTTTTGAGACATTTATTGTTTGATTATGAAACGCCGGAGAGTAAAAATTTTCTTAGTCAGATTAGAACCTATAACATGATGTTTGCATTTACATCACCTGGAGCTAAATATGATTCCAGTTTTAATAATGGAAAAGGACCTCCTACAGTTAGAATTCAAGGTCAATTTTGTCATAGGATTGGCAGCATGTTGCCAAAGAATGGAGAACCTCCTAGGTTTGGTCAGCTCTATATCTATGACACAGAAAATGAAATACAAAATCGAATTCAAGGTGTAAGGTAATATTAGGATTTATTTGAAATTTAGTTGCAGTTAAATACATTATTAGTGTATGTTCTGATATTTTCAAATATATATGCATTCTTTACAGGAACAATAGAAATATTGATCCCAAAATTGTTGAAAATTTATCAACGATGTTGTATGAAAATAACACTCATGCAAAATGTTTCAAGATGGCAAGAGAAAGATTATATTCTGATATAGACGTTCCTGATCTTAAACTTAGGTTAATATCAAATAGGAAAACAGATGGTCGAGTTTACAATCTTCCAACTGTATCCGAAGTAGCTGCATTAATTGTAGGAGATGTTGGTGATGCTGAAAAAAGGGATATTATTGTTCAAGCTCATGGTGGTCAATTGCAAAGGATTGATGAATTTCATGCTAGCTATCTTGCTTATCAGTATCCGTTACTTTTCCCGTACGGAGAAGATGGATATAGACCTAATATTGCACACAGAGGAATTGATCAAGGTGATGATACTATGGATGTGAAGAAACATAATAGGTTAACAGTTAGAGAGTGGCTAGCATATAGAATTCAGATGAGATTATTTGAAGCCAAAACATTGTTATCCTCCAGGAGATTGTTTCTAGAATTTTTGGTGGATGGTTTCACAATGTTAGAGGCAGAAAAACTGAGTTGGCTTAAGAGGAATCAAAAAAAGCTCAGAGTTTCGAAATACAAGAATCTTCATGATGAAGGTCAGCAGAATAATGCTCCAGGATCAACCAAAGGAAAAAGATATGTTTTGCCGTCCACTTACGTTGGAGGCCGCCGATTTATGGATCAGCTTTACTTTGATGGAATGGCTATCTGCAGCAAAGTTGGGTTTCCTGATCTTTTCATTACCTTTACATGTAATCCCAAGTGGCCAGAGATCGTAAGATTGTTGACTCCTTTGCATCAAAGAGCACACGATCGGCCCGACATTGTGGCAAGGATCTTTAAGATGAAATTTGATCAACTGATGTCGGATTTGATAAAGAATGCAATATTGGGAAAAGTCTTGGCATGTAAGATTTCTCTAACTTTATTATTTTCATTGTTTTATCCTTTTCTTCATTATATTTTTATTTCAATAGTTCTATTTTTTTTAACAGATATATATACAATTGAGTTTCAAAAAAGAGGGTTACCTCATGCACATATTCTACTTTTCTTTCATCCGTCGAACAAGTATCCTACTCCAGATGATATCGATCGAATCATTTCTGCAGAGATACCTGATCCTGTAAAACAACCAGAATTGTACAACTTGGTTAAGGCGCACATGGTTCATGGTCCATGTGGTTTAGCAAATGAAAACTCACCTTGCATGAGAGATGGGAAATGCTCTAAATACTATCCTAAGAAATTCCAGTCAGTGACAATTGTCGATCAAGAAGGATTCCCTGTGTATAGAAGGAGAAAAAATGGCCGGACCATAGAGAAAGCAGGTATTCTTCTTAACAATTCACATGTTGTTCCACATAATCCAACTCTGCTTCTCAAGTATCAAGCTCATATCAATATGGAGTGGTGCAATCAAAGTTCCTCAATTAAATATTTGTTTAAGTATATTAATAAGGGTTCAGATAGGATTGGTGCTGTAATTGAGCCAGTTGAAGTGCAGGCTTCATCTTCTCAACATAACAGATTAGATGAAATAAAAGAATATCTTAATTGCAGATATGTTTCAGCAAGTGAGGCATGTTGGAGAATATTTTCTTATTCAATACATGGTAGAAAGCCTGCTGTAGAGAGGTTATTCTTTCACGATGAGGGTGAAAATTGTGTTTACTATAAAGATCATGAGCAAATTGCTGATGTTTTGCTTAAGGCGAGTGTGACTGAATCAATGTTCACTTCTTGGATGGAGGCTAATAAGTTGTACCCTGAAGCAAGATTATTAACCTATGTAGAATTTGTTTCTAAGTTTGTTTATGAAAAAAAAAAGATCATGGAAACCTCGGAAAAAAGGGTACACAATTGGAAGACTTATGTGGGTACCTCAAAGTACTGGAGAGTTGTATTATCTAAGAATGATATTGACTGTTGCTAAGGGACCAACATGCTATAAGGATCTAAAATTTATTAAAGGAGTCCAATATCTTACGTTCCGAGAAGCATGTTTTGCCTTAGGATTTTTAGAAGATGATAGAGAGTTCATCAGGGCAATAAAAGACGCATCTGTATGGGGTTCAGGTTATTTTTTAAGAAAACTTTTTGCGCGTATGCTATTGTCTGGATCAATGGATAGGCCTAATCATGTATGGGAAAATTCTTGGAGATTACTTTGTGATGGCATTCTTTATAATCAAAGGAAATTGTTGCAAAATCGAGGTACAATTTTCAAAAAACATTCAGCTCATCCATGTTAATTTATCACTGCATTCATTTATTCATGTAGAGGTATTTTTTTTGCAGATTTATTGTTGACAGATGAAGAATTGCAAGATTTAACCCTCACAGAAATTGAGAAGCATTTGCAATCTAACGGAAGAAGCTTAAGAGAGTTCAAATGTATGCCATATCCAAGCAATTATGTTCCAGATTTTTTGGGAAATAGACTGATATACGAAGAAAAAAATTATGATCCTGTTTTCCAAAAACAAGTTTTTGAGCAATTGTTTGGATCTCTTACAGGTTAGAATCATATCTATCTTATTTAAATTTGTTTAAAAAAAAAAAAATCAAACTAACACAGAATAAATTTCTATGTTTTATGTTTTTATGTTAGATGAACAAAAAAATATTTATAATAAAATCATGGAAGCAGTGACAAATGAAAAAGGTGGAGTCTTTTTCCTCTATGGTTATGGAGGAACTGGTAAAACATATATGTGGAATACTCTGTCTGCATCTTTAAGGTCCAGAGGTGATATTGTTCTCAACGTTGCAACAAGTGGTATTGCTGCCTTATTGCTGCCCGGTGGGAGGACTGCGCATTCAAGATTCAAGATTCCTGTTCCTACACTAAAATCATCAATCTGTAACATAGAGAAAGGAACTGAATTGGCTGAACTTTTGAGACAAACAAAGTTAATTATATGGGATGAGGCACCAATGGCGAATAAATTTTGTTTTGAGGCTTTAGATAAATCACTGAAGGATATTATGAGTGTAAGAGGAAAACCTTCAAAACTCATCTTTGGCGGGAAAACTATTGTATTTGGAGGTGATTTTAGACAAATACTACCAGTAGTGCCAGGGGGAAATAGATTTGATATTATCCATTCTACAATAAATGCCTCATATATTTGGGACCACTGCCATGTATTGAAATTATCCAAAAACATGCGTCTTTTGCATGGTCAGGCAGAATGTTCAGAGGATACCAAAAAATTTTCTGAATGGATTTTGAAGGTTGGAGATGGAAAATTGGGTGAAGGAAATGATGGTTACAATGATATTGAGATTCCAAATGAACTTTTGATATCAAATTTTACAGATCCCATTGAAGCAATTGTGCAAAGCACGTATCCGAATTTGTTGGAAAATTTTCAACAGGAAGATTTCTTGAGAAATAGGGCCATATTAGCTTCAACCATTCAGGTTGTTGATGATATCAACAACTACGTTTTGAATCTTATTCCAGGTAATTCACTTATTCATATTTTATTTTTAAAAATATAATATAATAAATCAACACTTATGTCTCATTCATTACATAGGCGAGGAGAAGGAATATTTCAGCTCAGATTCAATAGATCGCAGCAAAGAAAATGAAAATGATGCCTATGAGCAGGTAACACCAGAATTTCTTAACTGTCTTAGAACATCTGGATTACCTAATCATTCTATAAAACTCAAAGTTGGGACACCAATAATGTTATTAAGGAATATAGATCAAGCTGAAGGTTTGTGTAATGGAACTCGATTAATAGTCACAAGGCTTGCAAATCATGTCATTGAAGCAAAAATTATAACTGGAAAAAATATTGGAAATCGGGTATATATTCCGAGAATGTCAATGTCACCTTCAGAATCGCCCTGGCCGTTCAAACTTGTGCGAAGGCAATTTCCAATTGTTGTATCTTTTGCAATGACAATTAACAAATCGCAAGGCCAATCCTTGGATCATGTTGGTTTGTACTTGCCTAAAGATGTATTCAGTCATGGACAATTATATGTTGCCTTATCTAGAGTCAAAAGCAAGGAAGGTCTAAAGATACTAATACATGATAAATCCAAAAAGAGGCTATCTAATACAACAAATGTTGTGTTTAGAGAAGTATTTCAAAATGTAAACTGAGGTTAGCATCTAATGAGTAAATATTCAATTCTAAATGTTTAATTTTACATTGTCATTACATGATAAATATCATTTTCTAATACACTTTCCTTTTCATAACTTAACTATGCAGGACACACAATGAGCAGCTGCCAGCTTTTTTTATTTTAAAGATAAAAAAATTCAAAGGATGTTCCTCTCATATTTTGCCTAACTGGTACACTTACTGTCTCTGTTTTATTTGATTTCCATTTGTGGCGATAATGATTCAGAACAGTTTGGAAGCTGCGAAGTGTTCTTGTGGTGAAAAATATGGTGATGGTATTGCATCTCATGATTGTAATCATACACAGTTTTCTTCCACCAAGTTGGCCAAGCAAATTAAGAGGGAGTGATCGGTTTTATCCTTGGGTATTTTTTGGAAGATATACCATTGTATCTTGCGAAGTTATTTGATCTATGGTCTATAGTAGTTTTATCCTTCGCATAATGGCTTTTGGTTTTGCATCAACCATGGCTGCTTTTGGTCAAGTGTAATATATTAAGTTTGACATTAGAGCTTGCTAGAATAAATGTGTTATGGTCAAATATGATGTACGAAAATATCCACAACGTTGTACTTATAAATAACTGTGTTTATATTAGTATCTGCTAAGCTTTTGTTTATCTTTAGTATTGGCATGACTAACAGAGAGAATGGTGCGAATACTTGGTTAAGGGAAATGGATTAAACCTCAAGAAATTGGTTGCTAAACTCACTATCTATATATGTTGTTCCTTAACTGTCCCTTTTTTCTTTTCTTGAACAACCTGTTCTAAATAATAGCTAAATGTAAAGTGGCCGAGATTGAGGCTATCATGGCAAATTCCTTTCAATTTATGCTTCTGACACAAATTTAAAATAGAATTGCTCAAATAGTCTATCTATGTTGAAGATTCGGCCGTGTTTGTGCTATGAATGACATTGGAACCCAAAATGGTGTCTTGGCATTTAAGGCTAGGGAGTATCTTCTGGGCGCAGTAGTGGTTCTGTTTTGGGCTGGGGGGCTTCTGCTGTTTTGTAACCTGCACGAGATCAAGGGAGATTGTTGCACTGCTGCTGCTATGGTTGCGGTTCTGTCATAGGCTGCTGGGAGGCTGCAGTTTTTTATCAGTTTGATCTCTAGCAGGTTTGCTGATCTGCTAAGAAAGTTGTGTATTTCCATTGTCTCACTACTACTTCTCAGTTATCTTTCACTCTTTATATCTAATGTTTTTTTGACTTAACCTTTGACAATTGCTCTTAACAATTTTGACTTTGTCCAATGTACTATATTTTTAATAACTGCATAACTTATGTATATTAATTATGTATTTAAATTGAATACTGCGTGATAATCATAACCATAAAAATAATTTGAATCAAAACAAAATCTCATAATATAAAACAATCAATATGTATTACACAAACATAAGAAAGATTTAACATTACATTAAGGATAGGAATACAACTTTATTAGTTTAGTTTCGCATTGTACCTTTATTCTTACAATATATTGCTAACTATCTCTACGTACGTTCAATAAGCGTCACATACAACATGCGTGATTCAATCGTATAAATAAATATTAAACTAGATCCAACTGCAAATTTCTTTGAGGCAATATACTCAAACCAACCATCACCAATGTACCTCAAATTTTCATCTCTTGGATCGGTCACAATAGCACATTCATATAATGTCTCTGTTTCTTCATCTACTAAAGTTAAGCTACTGTGATCGTTCATAATTAGTTTCTCAGAAACATTTTTTGGAAAAGGCTGTAAAAAAATTAACCATATACAAATCAACATTATCAATGATCGTATAAAAAAAATATAGATAGATTGGTGTAGAAATAAAAAAAATAATAAAAAAAAAGGATTACCATAGCAGTTGTGCCATCAATACACCTTTGAGTTAACTTATGAGTTCAAGAAATAGATTCCATCTCAATATTACTTTGCTATCATTTAGTGTACATGCACATGATACCTCATTCAAAGGTCTTTAAATAGATACTAAAGAGATTAAAAACAACGCTATAAACATCCAAATTATTTTTTCCAATATCATTATCTTGCATGTATAAATTTATACATTTGTTGTTGAGAGAATGAAATATATTACACTATATATGACACATGTAACAACCTAGGAATGCAGAATCAATCATTTTTATGATATGTAGAAACTATCAAATAAACAATTCATGTGACATCATAAACAACAAAATTGCCCCTTCCAATATCATTACAAAAAATATTAACTTATATTCTCAAGATATAAATTAATAGTTCAAATACAAAAATCATTTATTTTGTTTTTTAATGTTTCTTAACACGTGTCTATAAATCACAAATAAGCACTACTATATTATTAATCGTCTTAAAAAAAATTAAGATAAAACAAAATTTATTTAATTTCATTATTTTTTTAAAGTAATTTCAATGTCATTTAATCATTACAACTTCAAAAATATTTTTATACACACTATCATACAAAAACATCTTTTAATTTTTCAATTAATGCTATATGGAAAAAAATATTGACATATTATTATAATAACAATCTATATTATATAATATACATGTGCAACAACGTATAGCTTACACAAATAAATTTTCACATTTGTTGCTAGGAGAAAGAAACACATTAACTTGCATATGGAATATGTGGCAACTTAAAACATAACAACTGATGATTTTTACAACATGCTTCCTACAATTTTAACTTTTTACTATCACATATATAACCATATAGCACTATTAATAGTCCTATGCAGAAGTTGATCCTACTTTCGTAGAAAAATTTCATCACACAATCCGTGATCCCTGGGCAATCATGAATGAGGATGGAGGAGTCAATCCATTAAAATTTAATGAAAGTTTAATTAATCCTACTTTATCCGATGGATGTGCTCAACTAAAAGAATTTCATGGTTTTCCGGATAATGTTGAAGTTGTTTTTTGATACTATGGTCACAATCTATATTTAGTGTGGTCATGTTCAGAGAACTCAGTTCCAAGTTTTCATAGTCAAAGCTTGAAAGAAAATGAAACTAAGTTTTTTGACATAACACTTACTCCAAACGACTTTAGAAATGAAATGCTGATTAAATTCACAAAACTATTTTTCTTCCAAATTTTTGCATAGACTAATGTCAATTTTACTACCAACTTGGGACTTAGGTGGAAAGATTTTTGCAAGGCAAACCACATAACTCGAATAATTTTTGCTTCTACTAAGAAAAGTCACTGCACAATCTCGATATCAACTAAGGATTTCTGGTAAGAAATTATATTGACATTGATTTCAAATACAATATTACAAATAATTTCATTTCTTCATATTACAGATATTAGAACACTCTATATTCCGCGAACAATGTCTAGAAAAGAAGAATGTTGATTTAACGCTGTTATAAGAACTTTAGAATTTTAGTTCATCATTCAACTTCTATGTTTATGTATCATTGTTTTTCAAATTCTGGTAAACGAATAATTTGAAGGCAAGTCGGATTTATATACATGTAATATGTATGATTTGAATTAGTATCCTTTTAACCAAATTAACAAATATGTGTTTGCCTACAATAATCTGTTCCTTTACAACAATATTTTCCGAAAAAAGGTAATTCAACCCGTGCGAAGCACGGGTTTGTAACTAGTTATATATATATTATATATTTTTAAACTGTCGTTGTGGGAGATTAAGACACCGTTTGACCCGACTTTTTTTTCAACTTCTCTACATTTTTAAGGAGAAGTTAGGCCAAAATGTTTGATACGAGCCAAAATTAAACCACTCAAATTAAGTACTTACTAAAAAAAATATTTGTTTAATGCATAAAATTGAATGGAATGAGCTTTGGCCAAAAGTTGTGGAATGCTATCTCAAAAAACTACTTGTCGACAATTTATTTTACAAGCACTTCTCTTAAACTCATGTTGGGAACCTTTTCCTTTATTTTTTTAATATTATATTTCAATATGTTTTTTTTCTTCCGTTTAATTTTATTTTATTTTTTGAACCGTTCCATTTAATTTTATTATCTTTTTATCACTCATATATTTAATTTCAATATAGTTTAATCATCACAACCTCACAAATATTTTTATTCACGTTGTCTTTTAATGATACCAAATATTTTTATTTCCTATCTTCAACCTCGCAAATATATCCACACACATTAGCATTTAGAGTAATATTTTATGTCCGTCTGTCTGTTTTTTGTTACGCTAATGCGTATAATTTTTTTTAGCGTTGCATAATGCATATGATTATTTTTATAAAATTTTGATTTTAATTAAAATTACAAGTATAGATTCCTAAAAAAATTATACTTATATATATTTTGCACCTTTATATTGTAATAAATTATACATATATTTTTTTTATTCAAAAAAACTAAACATGTATGTTTCAATGACACCAAGAATGTAGCAAATATAATGTCAAATAATATAAATTCTTATCTTTTTGAAAGTCACAAAAAGTATGGTATTCTTATAACGAAATTTGTTAATTTGTGTTAAGATACATACTGCATCACTATTGGGAAAATAACTAAATTCAATCCTGACCAATTTAGATGGTATTATAAGAGTTGCACCAAATATCCAAAGGAATCAAAGTCAAATAGTTCTAGCTATAGATGTACATGCGGACATGATGTTGATGCTCCATTGACTAGGTTACATATTTAAAATTTCATGTGGTGGATTAGTGTTTTTTGTTTGGCACATTTATAATATGTTTTTGAATCTATCCATTTTATCATATACAAGGTAGTTGTGCAAGTTGTTCATGATAGTCACAAGGCTAAATTTGTGTTCTGGGATAGTGAAAGTCTTCAGATTATTGATATTACTGCCCAAGCTCTTAGGAAGACTATGCAAGAGGTATTCCTAATTTAGTTTTCATCTTATTTTCCGCATGGTTGATAGATATTATAACTTATGTAATTGTATTTATTTATGAAGGTCGATGAGGATGATCCTAAAATATACCAAAAACATCTATATAAACTACTCGGCCTTGAGTTTGTGTTACGTGTCAACCATCAGCCATACTATCATCAATCATTCGTTTGAGGTGTTTCCCGTGATCCTGTTGTCATAAAAAAAAAAAAATTAAGTCTCATCTTCAGCCAGAGGAGCAACAACTTGATGAGGTTCTTTGTGTCTGTCGTGTTTTTTTTAATAATTGATTTGACTGTTTCTTTTTCTGTCACTTATATTTGATTTTCATTTTATTATTGTAGAATATTATCTATGATAATCCAACCTAGACATTCATTCTTGAGAAGAATAATGCTTCTGCTAAGTGCTCAGATTCCCTTAACATTTCCACGGTATAATAATTAAACACATTGAATTTCTCTGTGATTTGTTATTGTAATTATTAATATTATATTCATTTTAACTATGAAAATTTTATCCTTATTGTGACAACCTTCCTTCTCTGCTTGTGGTGAAAATGATTTGGAATTTCACTCATGCAAAGCGTTCGTCCACTTAAAAATACCAAGATGACATTGCATCTGATGCCTATAATCCAACGCAATTGTCTTCCACTAAGCTGGCCAAACACATCATAAAGGAGTGATTGACCTTTTCTTTGTCTGCTTTTTTGAAAACATGTCATAGACTCTTGCAAAGTTATTTGACTTTCATATATAATTAGATTCTCAGATGTTAGTCAGAATCTCTAACTAGAAAATAATGGTTGTTTCCAAAATCTAATCTGATAAAGAAATCATGTATGTAAGTTGAACAATTTTTATTTTTATTTTTAATTTTAAAGTTTTTTAGTATGTGAAACACATAAGATTGATCATAATTTATGATTTCTATTTCTGCCTCTTTTAAAAAAAAATAGTTGGTTGAATATAGTCACCAATGAACAAGAACGGTTAAACTCTTATTTATAATTGGTAGCATAAGACGGAAAATATTAACTTTATCAGTGCATTATGTCATCCAATTGATTCGTCTATGATCTTAACCAATATTCTTAGAAAAAATGCATCAACATTGTTGAAACAAATGAAAATTAACATCTCTGTAAAAAATTGCTAAAACATGTTGCATACATTTAAAGACAAAAATGTTAATAGCATTCCATGAAAACACATTTGTAGAAACAATGGTGTTACGAACTACATAATATAACTTTCATGCAATGACACCTAATTTTAATAAAAATATTAAAATGTTTACTATATAGTTGCACCAGTTTTTCTTGATCAGAGTGAAGGAGACACTTTTTATGCATCAATGTTTTATAACGCTTTGTGTCATCCCCTTACAGAGTAGAATAAAAAGGTGCGACATTGTCGTCAAGGGCATTTTCAGGACATGTCTTTGGCAAAATCGGAAGATTAGAATTCAAGCAATTATGCGTTTATAAGATTAGAATTCAGTTGCTCCAAGCAGTGGTTTGTACCGGACAACTACCCATACTTATAAGTTGTTTTTCCATATGAGGACCAAAGTGAGTGTTGTTGAGGGTCCCTTGCTTCCCATGTTTGGATTAACTTTGACTAATATAGTTGAGGTTAACCATCAAACCGTGGACACCGATTATTTGATTGGTTTGTTGTTTTCATAGAGTTATCTACATATCTTCCTAATTTGCTTATTTTCCTTATGCTTCCCTTTGTTATTGTTCCTTTTTTTGTTATGATTACCTCTTTCTTTTCTTAATCGTTTTTGTTGTTTAGATGGCATTGGCTTAATGACTGTAATATCGGAGGTAAGGGAGTATATTAAGGATGGGAAGATCACCAAGATGATTTTGCTTCAACTAACTGATCACATGTTGATATCTTATTTTATGAGGCATGTTAAGATTTATCTTCGTTTTGTTTATGGAAGGGACCATCGTTTAAACTTCTGTTTGATTTTTGTCACAAGTGGAAAATGTGAGATTGCTCTGTTTGGATATTATGTGGATCACTTGAAACAACTCATGGCCAAAGTTGATGAAGGTTTGCATGTGCTGGATATGCAGTTCACAAAAGTGAAGATTTTCAGTGGTGTGTTTTTGGTCTATTTCTTCTAAACATTTTGAAATTTTAATGTATGAATATTATATTCTTATAAGTTTTGTCATTGGTTGAATTTTTGTAGAGAATGGATCCCCGTAAAATGTAGTGAATACTACCCGAATTATGATCAATCCGGATATATCAGAGGCTGCTGAATTTAAGAAAGGGTTAGTTATTTTATTTGGATTGTCGTGGTTTTTAATATATATTCAGATTCTGATACACATTAATTAAATATGTATGTGTTGCGTTTGTTTACGCCTCAATGTCTGCATATTGTATCAGTTTTGATGTTAATTCAATCGGAAGTAGCCCACTGTGCCGATTATTGGTCCGAGGGGTAAACCATCGATAGATGAAGATTTCTTGCATCTCCATCCAAAGAAGTCTATTGCATAACTAAAGGAAGTTAGGGTGAGTGATACGTTTATATTTTGTGGTACAATTGATGGTATAGTTGAGGAATAGGAATGGTGGTACCCTTCTTTGATTGAAAAAAATTATCATTGTCATGGTGGTAAAATTACTATTTTAAACTTTAGTCCTTTGGCCGTCTGATACTAATCAAATTTTTTTTTTTTTCTGAATAAATGTTTGACTTATATGTTCATAGAGCTTCCAGAGGAGTTGAGTTAGGAAGTTTATACAGAGATAAATTGCACTAATAATATTGTAAGAAAGTTTAGGTTAATTATACAAAAAAACATTACCGACAATCATATCTAATCAAATCTCAACTTCTATAGGTGATAAGTGAAACTGTTTAAAAAATAGAAAGAAACTCGATGAAGTTCAAATTTATTTCTATGTCCTTTACCCTGCATTGGTCTCAATTAGTTTCAACTTAATTATGATCATGTTTTCCTGATTTCATGAACATAGTATATCCTCTTTTCATGAATCAAGACTTGGTAGAGCTTTCATAAATATTTTGGTAAATATTTATTTTCGAATAATTTTTTTACAAGATACGTTATTCAACCCGTGCGAAGCACGGGTTTGTAACTAGTTGATTTATGAAATAAGGTCCAAAGAAGGTAATCTTCTCTATAATTCGGCAATTCTTCATAGTATGCATATTAAGTTAATTTTCAATCATGTCCATTATGCATAGTATGTATGCATATTGTGTTAATTTTCAATTTCTCCATTCTACAATTTTGTCCTAAGCAAGTTTACAATTTTAATCCTGAAACTTAACAAGTTTATTTACTAAAGAAAATTATTGGTAAAAGTTAGACAAATAATATTAGAATGTCTTAAATATATTAAGCAATTGTTTTATCAAAGGACCATAATGATAAATTATAGTTAAATATTTAAGCAATATAGGCAACGACTATAATGCCCTAAATAATAGTTGTATGATTAATATAGAAGTAGAATGATAAAACAACATTGAAGATTAATTAAGAAGCAAAATATTCTGGATAAATTTAAATATTAAACATATATAATTATTATGATCAAAATGTTCTGGATAAATTATAAATGAAGTTTATGATCGTGATATTGTGTTAGGTGTTTAAAACAAATAGTAAACTATTAAGGGTAAGAATATCACATACAAAAATTATCATGGTTCATCCAAATTAGGCTACTAGCAGTCTTCACACTTCATGTGACATTGTCCAATACAATATCCAACTATTAGAAACTTCTGAGTAGCACCATCTAAAACATCATAAGAAACACTAATATATACATTAAAACTATATAATTTCATATAATTTTTTTTGAGTGAAGTCTCATTTTGATTATTTCCCAATTTTCATAAAGAATAATTTCCAGCCCTAGTTTATAATAATCTTTCGATATTATATTGCACTTGAGAATTTAGAAATTTATGATTATGTATTAAGAATATATATATATATATATATATATATATATTCGTTTACAATTGTATAATTTATCATTTTTTTTATATCTTTTTATGCTTATAGTATTATATTAAAAATCACCCAATTGATAAAAAATTATTATTAAAATAACTCTTATAAATTAATATTATTTTAAAATAAATTTTGGAACGAATAAAATCCATGCATGATAAGCTGAAATAATTATCTAATGACAATGTGATATTTTCTTTTAAAATGATAGTTTGATCATTACACATTCAAAATTTGTTGCTTCAAACTATCCAAACAACATTAACTCATAATATTTACTTTTTTTGGTAGATAGAAGAGATGACAAAGTCATCATAAACTCACACACACAAATTGAAGGTACCGAGGTTCGAACTCCGATCATGATGTCCGGCCTAACAATTTCTACATTTTTACTAGTTGAGTTAGGACTTATGAGACTCATAAGAATTATTTCTAATAAAATGTAGGCTAAACTGCAGTTTTAACCCCCTAACTTTCACAATGGTGCGATTTTGGCCCCCTATTAAAAAAAATTAAATTTTAAACCCCTATGTTTTAGCCCCTTTGCAAAACAGACTTTTTGGTCAATTTTGACCAGGTCAACGCGGAGGTGTCATGCCACATGTGTATTTTCCCATTTATTTTTATTCAAAAAGCCAATTGTGTAATGCTTGAAAATTTTAGTGGCAGCACATTAAATTAAAGTGGCAGCACAAGAAATTTTATTGACCTTAACATCAATTTTTCTACTAACATAAATTCAATCAAAAGGAATAAATTTAACCAGGACAATGGAATGGGTTTAATTTTTAATATTTTAATTTATTATCATTAACAGTATATTAATGAACATAGAAGAAATACTTTGTTAATTAATAATGTCAGGAGTAAATATTATCAATCATTAATAGTAAATTAATATAACATAGAAGGAATAAATATTAAGATTGGGCCTGATTTTGCTATATAAGCCTAATAGAACATTTGCCAAAAAAACCATTTAAATACTCAGATTTATTCCACGCGTGGGACCCGCCTGCACAAAAGCAATTTGATGGCAGCATGTAACCTCTCCCACTTTGCCAACAGATCCTGACCGTTTGAATTTAATATTAATATATCAATGGTTCAGAATTGCTTTCAGCTCTTATATGCACAACTTTTGCATGGTGCACAAATCTTTTCCTTATGCATGCTAAACCCCACCCAAAAATATTAGTAACTCCAATTACTAGATAAAGTAGTGTATTTTTGTAAAAAAGAAAAAGATAAAGCAGTGTATTTTTACTTTGTAGTTTGCCCAACTAGCTGATATTGAACTATAGATTGCATTGTGTGCAACTTTAACTGCCAAAAATTCCAATATAGAGGTGCACTGCACAACTTTCTTTACAAAGAGGTGAGATATTGGGTTTGAACAACAAATTTGAGGGGGTTCAAGTATTAAAATAACATAACAAATAGCGGTAATTTGAAAAAGTGAGAGGGTTCATTTGAATCCCCTAAAGTTAATGTAGCTCCGCCCCTGTCCATGATACTCGTGTTTTTGACAAATACTAACCTTAACTTTCCGCATCCTCCTCAAGGTATGTTATATTGTCTTATTGGATATGATTTGTTATATTAACAATTAAATGGTTGTCATATTTTAATAATTACTATGTTTTTAGGTAAGTAATACTTGGTGAATTATGATTATCCAACACCAATAGGGTACATTGGTCCCTATAGATATAAACGTTATCATCTTCCTAATTTTAGGCGTTCAAGTCGGTTCGAAAATCATAACGAAGTATTCAATTACTACCACTCAAGTTTAAAATTCACAATTGAAAGAACTTTTGGGGTATGGAAGAATAGATTTGCAATTCTGCGTCGCATGCTGAAGTTCAAATATGAGACGTAAGTTTAAATAGTTGTCTCAACAACGACAATACACAACTTTATTAGAAGATGAAATTACAAAGTTCAACTAACTTAGATCAATTACAAAGTTTGAATGTAGCTTCTTCTTCAAAAATGGATCATGCTCGAAACTCAATTCGTGATCAAATTATAAAGCATAACGAGATGTATTGGATTAGGATTCTAGAGATTTTAAAAGACTTTTTAATTACGAAAAAGTCTTGTGGTACTCAATCAAGACTCTTTGCAACTTAAAAAAAGTCTTGTGGTATTCAATCAAGACTCTTTGTCATTTTAAAAAAGTCTTGAGATATTCAATCAAGATTTTTCATTACTTAAAAAAAGTCTCGTGGTATCCAAAATCATTCAAATTTCGAAGGATTGTTTAATAAATTAGATTTTGATGGATTTTGTGGGATTTTCTAGTGAAATTTTAGTAAGAAAAAGTCTTTTTTCATGAGATTTCTTGAGATTGTTTTTCTTTTAAAATTTTACTATCTCTCTTCTCTCTCTCTCTCTCTCTCTCTCTCTCTCCTCTCTTCCCTCCTCTCTCTTAAAATAATAGTCTGTATTGAGAATGTTATGATAGAGAGTGTGTTGTAATCATTTCTTTTAAAATCTTCAAGACTTTTTTAAGCAAAAATTGTCCTTTAAAATCCTAATCCAATACACCCCCCAATAATTAGTTTGGAATAATCTTTCGATATTATATTGCACTTGAGAATTTAGAAATTTATGATTATGTATTAAGAATATATATATATATATATATTTTCTTCGTTTACAATTGTATAATTTATCATTTTTTTACATCTTTTTATGCTTATAGTATTATATTAAAAATCATCCAATTGATAAAAAAATTATTATTAAAATAACTCTTATAAATTAATATTATTTTAAAATGAATTTTGGAACCAATAAAATCCATGCATGATAAGCTGAAATAATTATCTAATAAGAATGTGATATTTTCTTTTAAAATGATAGTTTGATCATTACACATTCAAAATTGTTGACTCAAACTATCCAAACAACATTAACTCATAATAATTACTTTTTTTTTTTTGGTAGATAGAAGAGATGACAAAACTATCATAAACTCACACATACAGAATGAAAGTATTGGGGTTCGAACTCTGATCATGATGTCCGGCCAACAATTTCGGCATTTTTACCAGTTGAGCTAGGACTTATGAGACTCATAAGAATTATTTCTAATAAAATGTATGCAAACAAACATAAATCAATCTACATTCAACTCACTTATAACGAAAATCAATTATCTCAAACTCAATTCTATCAAAATCAATTTTCGTCGAGTACAAACCAAATAAGAACAATTAGTTGTACTTACCGACATGATACTCTAACTTGCTTGGTAGTTTTGGCTATTAGTAGTGTAATTTAGTAAACTACCGTTTAGAAACCAGACGGAGACATTGGAATCTGTCCAAAAAGACACTCACCTCACATGCTGTTTGTTGACCCCAATCTCCCCGTGCCGTGTCTTCTGTTCTGTCTTCCTCAAAACTCACATGCTTCACTTCTTCACTTCCATAATCAACGCTTAACAGTAAAATCCACTTTTTCTCTTCTCTTCTCTTCTCTTCTCTTCTCTTCCACAACCATGCTTTCTCTCCAATTCAATATCCACCATCTTCCTTCACCTCAACTCCTTCGCACCAGTAACATTTCTTCATTCTCTCCCACCTCTCTCTCACTCTTCTACAACAAGCACCATCTTTTTCGGTATAATGTTAGAACGCTAAAAAACTATAGGGTTTTTGCAATGTCTGGTGATAATGACTCTGCATTCAAGATGAACCTCAATGAGTATCTTGTTACTCTTGATAAGCCTCTTGGGATTCGGTTTGCTCTTACTTCTGATGGGAAAATCATTGTTCACTCTCTCGCCAAAGGGGTTAGTAAAGTATTCACTCTCTCATTATAAGTATCTCATTTCATTTGTTCAAAATTCTGCAGTGATTTCAATGATAAAATGAATTTTATCTACTAGTGGAGTAATTTTGTGGACTGAGATAAAAAAAAAAGGGTAAATTAGTGAAAAAATAACTTATGTTTTATTGAGAAACATTGCAAATGAGACACTTATAATGATATAGAGCGAGTAACCTCGTTGCGTGTTGTGCACAATCAATGATTCATTTTTATTTTTTGTGATTTGTGTTTACCACAATTTACACGGTTAAAATAGTTTAGATCATAGTACAAAATGTCGGAGAAGTAATATGAGATGTAATCCATTGAATTCAAGTTGGGTGGTTGAAATGGAGAGTGCATCAAGTGTTTTATGTGATACGAAAATACCACTCAAGTTGAAGGAGAAATTTATCGAACAACTGATGGTTGAAATGGAGAGTGCATCAAGTGTTTTATGTGATACGAAAGTACCACTCAAGTTGAAGGAGAAATTTATCAAACAACTGATTTATGGGACAAACTTTGTCCCATAAAGATGTTGGGCTGTCAAGCACCACCACGAAAATAAATTAATGTAGTAGAGATAAAGATGTTGCATTGAGTGTGTGGCAAGACTGGATGAGATAGAATTAGAACATTAGAGAGGGAGAGAACTGGAGTAGCACCTATAGAAGAAAAGATGGTGGAAACTATGCTTAGGTGGTTTGGGCATGTAGAGAGAAGACCCGTAAATTCTGTAGTAAGGAGAGTAGATCAAGTGAAGACTAGTCAAATCACTAGAGGAAGACCTAGAAAAACTATAAGAGAAACTATTAAGAAATATTTAGAGATTAATGATTTGGATAGAAATATGGTATATGATAAATCATTATGCCATTGTTTGATTCATGTAGCCGATCCCACTTAGTGGGATAAGGCTTGGTTGTTGTTGTTGTTGTTGTGATTTGTATTGTTTTTGTAGGGTAATGCGGAGAAGTCCAGGATAATTATGGTGGGTGACACTTTGAAGAAAGCCGGTGATTCCTCTCAGAATAGTCTTGTTGAGATTAAAGATGTTGGAGATACACAGTATGTGTTCTGATGTTTTTTTCTTTTGATTTAGGACAAGTTTGGTTGGTGAACTTATGTTAATTTGGGTTTAATGTGTTTTCAAATTTTAGTGTCTATAAATTAGGGACTAAAAACATGCAACTTTGTATAGCTGAGACTGAAAAGTAAGTATACTAAAAACAAAATTCTGAGATGATTATGAGTTAAAAATATATTTATCTCATTAATTTTTTATTGCTGAGAAATATTTAGCCAATTACTGAAATGCTAACAAATAATCTTTTAAAAAAGTCTCATTTAAGAAATTTTTGCTACTTAAAATGAAAAGAGATAATTCCCTTACTACTTCATCCCAAGTCCGAATATTACTTTGACTATATTGTAGCTGTCTATTGTGATGCGGTGTTCTTGTCTCGAACACTAGATGAAATGTGTCCTAAACATCAGTTTATAAGTGGGGGCAATCCTCATCTTACAAGCTGGATTTGTAAGAATGAATGAAGCCCAACCCAAATTCTAAGAAAGAGATTACTGAGGCATGCACATTTCTACTGCCAAAAGCTAATCTCCTTTAAAGAACAAATGGTCTCTCTCTGCCCACAACTAACTCAATGATTCTCCCAGATACCCCTCCCCCTTTCACCTGTTCACCTTCTATTATAACAACAATCCATAACACGAAATGATCATTTTCTCTTTGCCTCATCAGAATGATCTTGGGCAGCTAATGTACTAATTGCCCATTTGGGCCCACATTATCATTTGGGGTTGTAGCAAGTCTTTATCTAAACTTAAAACATGTGCAAGAGTTGGTTTATAGTACCTAGAATTGATTAATTATGATTTATAGCAGTAAGAAAAAAAGTACTAGATTGGCCCTCTGTTGTAAGATATTATAGAAAGATGCAAAGTTTTTTCTTTTGGGTGAAATGACTCAAAGTTGCTCTCCCATCATCATCATAATCTATTCTGTTCATCAGTGTTTTGTTTTCATTTTTTTCAGTCTTTTGGTTTCCTCAGGAAGGTGCTAAAGGAGCAAACAAGTTCTTTTAGCTTGGTTCTTGAGAGGCCCGCATCTACATTTCCCATTCAACTGCTGCATAATAAGACGAATGATCTTGAAATAGTATATAATAGAGGTCGAGTTCCTGTTGTCACATGGAACAAGACACTATTAGCATCAAATTTACAACCATCTAGTGATAGCTGTGGGAATTCTGGATTTTCGACGTTCAACTCAAAGTTTCTTAATTCAAATGGAAGCAAGTTATTGAGCAATCAAAATCAACATGCCATCACCCACGGTGAAAGAAATTCCTTAACTGAACAAACAATACAACTTGCTTGCGTTTTCACTGACGAAGCGAGTAGAGATGGAGATTGGGCTCACGGAAGTTTTCCACTTGAGGAATATATTCAGGCTCTAGATCGTGCCAAGGATGAGATGTACTATAATCACTCTCTTGGTATGCGTTATAGTAAGGTATGCATTTTATTGTACTTTGTAATGTGATAAATTCAATTCAGTTGTTACTTTCTTTATCATTTGTTTTGTTTATTAAATTATTTCTACAATTTTGATAAAATATTGCTATCTTGTAAATTCTTAGATTACCGAGCAAATATATGTGGGATCTTGCATCCAAACAGGAGATGATGTGGAAACCTTGGCAAAAGTTGAGGTAATGATGTTAACTTCATTCATTCCAACATGCAAATCCCAGTTTTATGCATTGACAGTTGCAAATGAATGACTTAATACCCGCTTCAGTTGCAAAACTTGAATGTGTCAGAAGACAAACAAATTTTTGTTTCTTCTTTGTTGTTGAATCTATGATACTGCAGTCACTATCTGCTATTTAGTTTATTTCAATAGTGCATCAGGGACATAACTTTTAAAATTCATTACATTACATAGTTGAAATTGAAATACACAAAGCATTTGACCAAGGTGTTTAGAATTGAAGGTTTTACGTTGTAACATGGAAATTTTGGATTTTGGAAGTGTGTCAATTCTCTATGGTTAGTGAGCAGATATATTGTATAACTCCTAAGAGGACAGTGAAGTGAGCTGTAGCACTTAAAATAGTTTCTTCTTGACTACTGTATTTTATGGTACAGGGAGTTACCGCTGTTCTGAATTTCCAAAGTGGAACTGAAGCTGAAAATTGGGGAATCAATGTGAAATCAATCAATGACTATTGTCAGAGGAATAATATTCTCATCATCAACTATCCTATACGGTAATCTAGGGTCCAAAGCATGTCAGACTTTCTGAATCTATTTTTTTCAAAGAATTCACTAAGATATTTTGTCTACTTTTGCGAGATGTCCAATTGTTATTTCTGTCTGAATTTTCAACCTTTTCTATGTTAATGATAGTCTGATAAACAAGAAATTGCAAGTGTCAAGATTCACTTTATAATATAAATTTCCGAGTGCTGAATGTGTTCAACTCTTTTTTTTTGTTGGTTATTTTGAATACTAATTCTAAATTGAAGTGAATAACAAGTATTGTCTTATAGAAGTTGGCATCAGAACTTCTGACTATCCTGATTTTGCTTCCTCTTAAATTTTGATTTATTCTTTGATTTCAGTTTAACCTTATTTATATTTTCAGCGATGGAGATTCTTATGACATGAGGAAAAAACTCCCATTTTGTGTTGGGCTTTTATTACGGTTGCTAAGAAAGAATCTTCGCGTTTTTGTTACTTGCACTTCTGGATTTGATCGGTCTCCTGCTTGTGTGATTGCATACCTACATTGGATGACAGACGTTTCCCTACATGCAGCTCATACTTGGGTCACTGGGATGCACACGTGCAGACCTGACAGGTTATTCTTGCTAAACTGTAAACACTTTGTATTACATGTTGACTGAAAGTTAAATTTTCTGTTCAAAATGGCATGGGAGTATGCTATATAGTCCTGTATAAAATTTACTTTGCCACACAGTTTGGAAATATAGGGATCTATAGAAATTCTTTTTCTTTCGAGATGAGTGGTGACAAGTTAGTACAAGTTCTGTCTCAGCCTGAAGAATTTCAATGGACGATAGTTGGTTACCAGCTCATTTTTTTAAACATATCCACTATCCATTATTTTTATAATTACGTGTTTTCTTCTATTCTTATTTCCTATTGGTCTCTTTCTTATAGTTATTTTGACTTCATGAGTATTTTCACACGATAAAATCAAATTGTTCGAAAGTTTGTCTAGTGAAACTTGTAGATAGATTCTGTTACTTATGGTAAAATAGTTGGCGATTTATCATCTTGAATTTAATCGATCAACAATAAAACCCTTGAAATGGAAATAGAAGGAAAAAACTGAAGGTATTTTTGTCTTTCTAATAGGGACTTGGTATTATAAGGTGTCTAAGTCCCACAATGAGTAAGTATGGGATGCTCGGTAGAGTATTTAAGTGACCTGGTTCTTCTCCCTTGAAAGCTTGCTTCTAAGGGAGAGTTCTCCCAATTTTTGGATACTTGTCAATTTGTAGCAAAGGTAGTGTAGAAAGATATTTATTAACATCATCTTGTTTATGTTGAGAGTACAAGCGCAAATGTCATTATATATATATATATATATGTATATATATAGATAAACTCTAACTAATGGAACTAATACAAAAATTCCAATAATTACACATTTACTACATAGTTACAACACTCCGCCTCATGCGAGTAAATGGATTTATCAATAATTCCCGACTTTCAAGTAAGTTGGCTGAATTGTTATTTTAGCAAGCCTTTTTGTTAACACTTCTGCAATTGATGCTCATGCCCTTACAAAATGCTGGCTGTTGTTGTCAATCCGCAAGTCAATTTTTCCTTGATGAAGCGGCAGTCTTTTTCAATGTGTTTTGTCCTGCCAAACTAAAAATGACTGAGCAATACATAGAGCTGATCTATTTTCAAGATAAGTTCATAAGGCTTCATACTTTATCTTAAAGTGATCAAGCACAATATTCATGCAGCTCAGATATTCTGCGCCATAAATTACTCAAAATTCTGCCTCAGCACTTGATCGAGTTAGTGAGCTTTGCTTCTTATTCCTCCATGAAACAAGGTTTCTACACAAGAGCGTGAAATAGCCTGAGGTGGATCTTCTATCATTGATTGAGCTTGTATAATCTGCATCAATACAAGTCTCCACAATCTATCTTCCACCTCGTTTGAACAAGCTCTTCCTAGAGTCGCTTTGAGATACTGCAGAATGCGATCATCTTCTGTAATAATATCATGATATGCAAAATGTACAGCAGTTTTTCTCCAGTGAAAGTTTGAAGAAGTGTCTGATCTCTGTAGCCCAACACACCGTTGCTTTTGTGAATCTTTCAAAACCATGCCCGAGATGCCGGTTTTAACCAATATAAAACCTCCCTAAATTTGCACACTTTATTGGTTTAAGTGCATCCGTTTGTCCTTAGTCTTGCCTTGTATCGATCAAGAGTATCATCTAATTTTTGCTTAACTTTATAGATCCACATGCAATCGGCAGGTTTCTTTCCTCTTGACCTATCAACACTCTCGCAAGTTTCATCATTTTCAAGTGCCGTTATCTCCTCATCCATAGCTTGGACCTAATTTTCATCCTCTAGCGCCTCTTGGATAAATGTTGGGATTCTCAAAGAGTCAACAACTGTAATAAAACTCTGATGCTGCAGGAAAAAAATGTTCAGAAGTGGCAAATTAAGAAACAGGGAACTTGGCACATGATTTTTTTACTTCTCTCAAAGCTACTGGTAAGGTCACAAGTGTTAGAAATTTGAGAGTTAGATGGATGGATTATTTTCAGTACTTAACTTCGGCCTGTGCGATTGAAGTTGTTTCTGAATCAAGTCTGATTTTTCTCTCCTATGTATGGTACATCAATGTTGGTTCACCTGCCTTGATGTTCACTTCATATGGTACCGGTGCTGAAGGTAATGATTCCTGAAAAACAGTGGGCAAAGGTTTTGCAGCTTTATATAAATGACTTTCTCACTGCCTTTTATTCATTTCGCTGAATATCCTGTGCTTCATTTACCTTATTAACACCTAGAATTCTTGAATAATGCCTTTTCTAAATCCTTGTTGAGAGTTGCGAAGGCAGTTTCATCTTTCTTAACAATTTCTTTATATTGCTTCAAACAATTCCCTTGCATAGCCACTGGTAGTGGTTGTTCTTTATATCTTTCTTCTACGACATCCCAAAGATCATGAAATGAAGAAAGTCTTTATTTGATCACTCCAATATTCACAATATTCACGATAAAAATTGGGAACTTGGCTCAGGGAATATTGCAAGAGAGTATTGACATTTGAAGGAGAGACCATAAGGTTCTAAACAAAAGTGGATCTATAAACTGGTTCTAGATACCACTGATAAAAAGGGTAAGGAAAGGAAGATATCAGGAATTCTTCTTATTTCTTGTTATGTTTTTCATTTCATACATCATCTGTTTATAGGACTCGTAAGAAACTTCAAGAGATGTAACATACTGAAGCAATAAGCGCATAGTGTCTTATTTAAAGAAACACTTCTAATTAGTGTAGTGTATTTTTTCTTGTATCTAGTGTTGTATCATAAATATCTACTATGACACCAGATATTTCAGAATTAACTTGTAACGGTGTCTTTTAAATACTTATGTCACCCTCAAAGAGTTTTTGTTTCAACTAGCACAAGAAGCATAATAAAAGATAACCCACAATTCAAACAGAAATTATTATGACATCTAAAATATTGCTCCTGTTTTTCCTTTGTTTTCTCTCGTATCTATTTTGCTCTCTTCTTTCCATTCCCAATTTTTTTCAATCAGTTATAAAAGCATTTCATACCTGCAGGCCGGCAATTGCATGGGCAACATGGGATCTTATAGCTATGGTTGAAGGGGGCCAACATGATGCTCCCACACATGCTGTCACATTTGTGTGGAATGGTCACGAGGTAACAAACCAGTCAATTATAGTTCCGTTGCAGTTTCTGGTTTATATTTTTTAAAAAAAATCTTAAAAGAGGATTAGGAGCACTTGTATTGTAGGCATATCAGAGAAATGTAGTCCTATTTTAATATGTTTTGTCTTGTTATGTTGTATTGATGAGCAATACTAATGATTGATTTTTTTGGTATAAAACAGCTCTTCGATAGTTTCATACTTAATTCTAACGTCATTTGATATATTGTTGTTCATAGTGAAACTCCCGGGAAACTTCATTTTATTTTTTTTATTTCTCAGTGCAACTAAATTTCCACCTTCGGAGGTCCTTGGTCTCAGCTTAGCTGCTTATCTTTCATGTAGTAATTTTTTTATTAGCTAAAATTCAGCTAGGATAATAATATCTTCGGTATATACAGTAGGATATTTGTAATGTCTGTTTTTTTTTTTTTACTTTTTAATAATTTGAATATGTCCTTAATTGTGTATGGTACTATAATTTAAATTTCTTGTATTGTTTCAGGGGGAGGATGTAAATTTGGTTGGAGACTTTACCGGAAATTGGAAAGAACCACTTAAGGCAAAGCATCGGGGTGGATCAAGACATGAAGTAGAAGTTAAACTTCCACAAGGAAAGTATGTGTGCTACTTTTACCATAATATTTATATACGGATTCAAAGTCTATTATTTTTTCCATCTCAGGCCTCAGCTTGAGGACCTTATTTGGCTAATCACTTGTGTCAGAAGAAGCATACAATTGACTCTCTTGAGAAAAACCCAATTCAGTACCCGACAAAGTTAACTTTATTTCTTCGTCGTGCAACATTTTTTGTATGACATGAATGTGACATCACCCTTTGCCTTTAGGTATTACTACAAGTTCATTGTTAATGGACAATGGAAGCATTCAACATCTTCACCAGCTGAAAGGGATGATAGCGGAAATGTTAACAATATAATAATGATTGGCGAAACTGCCAGCGTCCGTCCTTCTGTTCAGCACCAGCAAAAAGTATGTTCACTATCAACATTTGCATTTGGATTAAGTATGCGCGCAAGTTTCATTGCTTTTCTTACAACAAGTTTAATGCAAGTTTACTTAATTGTTTGATTTTGTTGATCTAGGACGCCAACGTTGTGAAGGTGATTGAAAGACCTTTGAATGAAAAAGAGAGGTTTATGTTGGCAAAAGCTGCTCGTTGCATCGCTTTCTCTATCTGCCCTGTCAGATTAGCTCCCAAATAGTTGTACATAATATAATGTACAGAATTGGTGTTGTCATACATAAATAAGTTTAAGGCTACACAATTTGTTCAGTTATGAAGAGGAACGTACCAAAGAGTAATTATGGTATGTATGTATTCACATTCAGCCCTTGAAATAAATGGAATTATTTAATGTTGCACCCTCGATAATTTTTTTGTCGATATGGCAATGTTTTATGTTGTGCCCTCACTTGACCGAACTATATCCCCTTTTTCCTCACTAGATCTTTGTCCCGTCCGATGCACGGGACAACTATGTTATCAGAGTTATACTTTATTAACAAAAAAATATACTTAAGAATGTCTAATAGTCACACAAGAACTTGTAAAAAAAAAGTTAAAAAAGAGATTTATCCCATTATAATAATTTTTTATTTTAGAATTACATTAATTAATACAGTTATTTGAAGCATCCATTCATATATTTTTATTACCATCCTTTTTTATTTTATTGTTAGATTATCTTATTATTATTTAAAATTACTTTAGAGATTTAGAATTATAACTCCATTGATTGAAAGTGTCAATATCTTCTGTCATAAAGTTTACTGCCATAAGTATATGATATTGTTTCCATGAAATACGATCCTTCATTTAGAAATCAAAAACTATAATCAATTAACAAAACAATTTTTTTTCCTTCAAAAAAACAATTTTTTTTGAAAAACTGTGTTGAGAAAATAATGAACACAATAAGAGTGTCCACATTGTAATAACTTAGGATTATTGTATTTTAAATGATCTGCAAAATGGAGGACATCACTTTTTGTAGAAGAACACTCATCATATTTTAAATATGATCTATTCATTAAAAAAATAAAAATATATTTCAACCATAATTAGGATTAGTGTATGTTAATGATAAGTAAGTGGTTCCAATTTACATTTCTATGTTTATGTTTTGCTAAAAGTCTAAACATAAGAAAATGGTTCATCTATATCATCTTATCACAGCTCCTTCGGATTTACATTTCTATGTTTAGATTTGCCAAAAATCAAAAGAAAAAGAAATGAAACATAACACATAAGAAATTCGAAAACAAAACCGAAGGACATGATACAAATAAAACTTCACTTCAGTTTTTTTAATGAAACCAACCTCGTAGACATATCTTGAAAAAGTTGAATAGTAGTCAATTTCTAGAGAGTTTTCCATATGCTATAACAAGTCCAAAAGATTAAAGAGAGAAAGTGTTGGTAAATTTTCATAACAACTAAAGATTACAAAAATGAAACTTAAAAGTCAAGCACCAAATCAAAATTCAAAACACAGACTACTTGCTAAGAGAGATGCAGAACATTGCAGTGAGCATATTTGGTGAACTAATTGCTAGAGACAGGATTGGTGAACTAATTTCATCCAGCCATTTCTGTTGTCATCAAAGCCTGAGCAATGCTCTAATTTGGAAGCTTGAGTTCACCACGTAATGGCTGGATGACGATTAGAGCATTTCTGAGCCATTTCTGAAATTTGATAATATATGAGATATGATAGTATATCATAGATGACGATTCGATAATATATATATATATATATATATATATATATATATATATATATATATATATATATATATATATATATATATGAGATACTGACTGAGAGACGTCTTGGCCAATGTATTATTTGTGATTTGTTGATACAGCTTATGTATAGTGAAAAATATATATACATCAAAGGGGGATGGATTATGTCCAATACAAAAATTGAGAGCGATGGTAACCCAACATAAATTGTGAAAATTCGCAAGGTTACGTTCATATGGTTAAGAACAAGTCGTTTGTCAATTTGATGAGACACTATCCATTTTATTTGTAAGAATTCATCCCTATGGTGTAGGATTGAAGGTTGAATTTATAAACTTTTAATAAATCTATAGCTCATACATTTGAGTGGTGTGCTTGAGTGTGGTGTACACTTGATAGATTTACCTATGTGAGTGTTGGAGGTGGGGCCGCCTCTATGAAAACTTGGACAGACTTTCTAGAGCCACTCATGAAATCCAGGCATAGGTGCAAGGCCAAAATGCATCACACTGCGTTGAACAACTTTGGACGAGAGGTCAATGTGAGTGATGAGGTCACTGATTCACATACGGAATGAGGTTCATAGAGGTTATAATCTCACCGACATTCTAGTAGGTCAAATTTCATTTGCTCTATGTGCTAGTTCATAGTCCAAAAGACACTAGTGCTTATGCATTGATTTTTCACGCTCTTCGGAACACCTAAAACTTTAAAATAAATTGTGAGGGATTGTAGAAATTTTATTTAATTAATTTATTTTAAAGTATTATTAATTTTGTTAATTATTACTATAATTAAGCAGTTTTCATTTTGACTAAGTCCCGTACACGTTTTTTATTTTTCTAATTCTTTGTTCCATTACCGATACCACGTTTTTTATTTTTCTAATTCATTGTTCCATTACCGATACAAGTTGAATAAGTAGCTTTTACTCCTAGTTATTGCGACTATTTTTTATTTTTATTTTTATAAAATTTAATTAAACGTCAAATTCATTATTTTATACACAATATATATCAATAAAACGCATAGTTATCGTATTTTCAATTGCATATTATATACAAATATCAATGTGTATATAGTTATTAGGATTTTCGTATAGTGTCGTTAAACAGGAATGATTTAACGGATGTAACGTCGAAATATTAGTATTTAATGCCGGAATATTTTACACGGATGTCTAAAATTAATCACGGAAACATGAGTCTTTTTTTTTTTAGATGTTTTGCATATAACTGGGGGTGTTGGAGTCTCGAGGCCTACCACTGCATATACAATTAATTGTCCCTACCCAACGAATCATCTCTACCAGATGCCCTTATATGTATTTTCTTTCAAATTCCATGATTTCAATAGTAGATACCTTTATATATACAAAGTTAATATCGTTCATGCACTTGATTCATCTTAACATCCAACACGAATTTGTAATTATTCAATCGTGTAACAAATAAGTATAACAAACAACAACACAGACACCAACTATCTATCGCATTTTTTAACTAAGCATATTATAAAATAAGCCATCAACAAAAACACAATAGAAAAGGCTTGAAAAAGGGACTACAAAATTGTCCTGTGCATGCACATAGACATAGGTGCTCCAAAGAACAAAGAAAAAAAAAAGACGGATATATAGCAGATTGTATAAAAAATGAAGCAGAGCATATAGTTGATAATATGGTCACAGAAAGAGCACAACTTACATTAGAAAAAATGAGAAAGATCAGAAGGATACTGACATTATAAATAAAATTAAACTGAGTATGAGAATATTGGAGTTGCTCTATCAGATAATAGAAAAACTGAAGTCTTAGTAGATAAACACCTTAATGTATTAGGTAGTGTTAATTTCGGAGCCGAAGAGAATGCATTGCACCTATTGCAATTGGTCAATGATATTTCAATGCCATAGAAATTCCACTAACGTCAGCCTGTGTACATCTGAAAGATATCACGCCGCGTGAAGCACAAAACCAGCACATGAAGGTACATGAGACCAAAAATATTGTCAAAAAGGGATAAAAAATATTACTCCATATAACAAATTAGTCCCTATAACAAATCGATCACTCAACCTGTTCTTTGCACAAAAATAAATATCATTGGATTTCATGCAATGAAATAAAAAGTGTGATCTCAATTGTTAGCTGCTGAATTGTAGTTTATCTACATGACCAATCCATTACTCTTTCATTACGTAACAATTAGAATGGTTGCAAGTAGCAACAACCAATTCATATCCAAATAAAAAAATATATATTACAACAAAGTTTAAAAGAGAGGAAAAAAAAACTCATCCCACCAAGCATTAGTGGTCTCAGGGTCAATCCCTTTTTAGAAGTGACTCACGACACAGCGACGTACAACTGTCCATGAGTAAAAGCCGGTTTAGAAAGATAAATTCCAACATGAGACAACGACTGACCCTGACTTTTATTTATTGTCATTGCAAAACACAAAGCCAACGAGAACTGTCTCGTTCTCCCTTCGTTTCAAAATGAGTGTCGTTTTAGGTGTTTACACACATATTAAGAAATGCAATGATTAAAAGAAAGAGAATGGTTATTTTACCAAATTATCCTTATTAACTATTGGTTAGTTTTAAAAGTAATACTTTGGAAGTAGTGTCCAGAGTATTAATTGGATGATACAATTGAAAAGAAAAAGTTATTATTGCATTGAAAATTGAAAGTGACATTCATTTTGAAACAATTTTTTTTGGCTAAAGCGACACTCATTTTGAAACGGAGGGAGTAGTAAATTTGAAAGGCAGTTCAGGATCACTCGGAACTAAGTTCATTCTTGGAATAATTACTTTTTCACCAGCATTTTTTTCGATAATAACAGTTGCACCGATAAAGTTCTTCCTAAGATTGTCTACAATCAACTTAGTCTCATTGCACAATCCAGTTGCTTGGTCAATGTTCCTCATCAACTTAACTGCAAATCCAACTTTAAATCTCAACTTGTGGTTTGGAATACTGGAAAACTTGATATTGTTTAAGAATTCAGTGGTAAACCATTCGATTTGTACCTCACTATTCTCGTCTGATTTGCAAACCGATTCAGAACTAATATATTCCTTTTCGTCTCCTGGAACCAATGATAGAAGGAATTTGTTTATGTGCTCAGCTGCGTCCAGTGTGGGAGCAACTATCCCCCGCTCTTGGAAAAAAATTTGAGATCTTAATGTTTTGCAAAAAATCCGGATATACAAAATCAACCAGAGAACTCAACGAATCAGAGGAATCTTTTATTAGCAACTCATCAGGAATGGGTACGTTAGTTTCTCCACTCTCGTTGGCGGATCGTATTCCATCTCCAATTGACAAACTTTCTTATCTCATCTTGCTCGGCACGAAGGGTTGAAGCACATAAACGCATATTTGTTGTAAGTGTGAGAACCTTACAGTGACTCCACAATTTTGATGAGTTGATAGACGAAGCAAGTATGTCTTTTCTGCATACTTTTCATATCATTGGCAAAATTTGTCTGAAATCACCGCCCTTAACCAGATAAACACCCCCAAATGGTTTGTCTGTATATCGACATCATCATAAGACAATATATCGCGCATGGTTCGGTCAAACACCTCAAAACAATAACGATGTATTATCGGTGCCTCATCCCATATTATTAATTTTGCTTTTTTGAACATAGCATCTTTGTCGCTCTCTTTATCAAATCCACAACTTGACGGTTTGTACCCCACTATTCTCGTATGATTTGCAAACCGAATAAGAACTAATATATTCCTTTTCGTCTCCTGGAACCAATGATATAAGGAATTCGTTTACGTGCTCAACTGCGTCCGTTGTGGGAGAAAGTATCCCCCGCTCTTGAAAAAAATCTAAGATCTTCATGTTTTGCAAAAATTCCGGATATACAATTTTGTTTTAAGGGATTGAAAAAAAAATCTTAATATTTATAGGGAACATTTACTTAATTAACCATTTTTTACCGTAAAACTTTTTTTTTGGATGTCATTCACTTTCATTCTATTTTTGTATTCAAACTCTATTTTTTCAAACTTCTTCGCATATGATCTATGATGGGGTGTGACAATGAAAAATGTACATGTGTTATGATGAATTTACAAAATACATGTTTATTAGACATTTTAAAATGATACAACGTTTTTATAATTAATTCTATTTTCTTGGTAATAATTACCAAAAAATCTTCAACTCCTTCAACAAAACCACATAATTAACGATAATTCAATCTATTTTTTATACTCTCACTGACAAAACACACACTACATATTTTCACCTTAATGTTTCTCCCATGTTCAATTTTTTTCTTCTTCATATTTGTTTTATTTTTCTATCTACTTTTCTTTCTCTATTCTCATGGATGAAAGGAATATAAACCTCCCTTCATGAAATCAACACTAATCAACCTTTTTGAATATGTTGTATCTAATTTTACTTTAAGTCTCTTTTTTCAATATTAAAAAACACAAACAAATACTCATTTGCCACTTGGCTTTTCATTTTAAAACCCTTTTCAAAACTAATAAAAAACACTCAACAAATCAAACGTCAATTTCTACCCCGAACTACGAGGTTTTGATCCCTCACGGGTACGTAGGCAGAGGACCATGTCCTTCCAAATCAATAAAAAATGTAGATAAATTAGGTCTCACTTTCTTTTTCTTTTAATCATCACATTAACTTATTTTTCAAAAGCAAGCAAGTTTATAGCACAAAAATTAAATAAAATCAAGAGGTTCCCGTAAAGTACTACGGACATAAGGGGTGCTTATACCTTCCCTTTATGTAACTAACCCCCGAACCCTAAATCTTTTCAAATAGGGGTAGTTTGAGCTTTTTTCCCCTTTTCATAATAAAATTAAATGTTCAGTCGTGAAATAAATTAGTGAGTCAAAAGCTAATCAAATAGCCTTGATCTCCGAAAAATGACGCGACATACCTGTTACCCTACCGATACCCAACGGGATGAGAAATTGAACCTCATCCCTGTCACCGACGGGTTCGGGTATCCCCGCCCAATCCTCATCCCCGCATTGAATAATTTTATTTAATAAAAAAAAAAGAAGCTTTTTTGCAACCCCTAGAGAAATGTTGTAATGCATTATCCAACAATATGTTCACTTTAACATTTGTTAGACCGATTGATTTAGTTGCTCCTTTAAATATCAATGATAGTTTTTATAACACGAAAATTATCAAACAAAATAACATGGCATATCAACATAAAATATTTTTTTTGCATTTGGGACGGGTTTGGGTATGGGTTCGGGGTGGGTACTTATATACCCATTACCCGTCCCATACCCGTGTTTTGAAATCGGGGAAAACCAAAACCCATACCCAAACCCAGTCAAAATGGGGAAAACCCGTTAAATTGAGTTTGGTTCTAGCGGGTAACCACGGGTATGAGTTTTGTTGCCATGTCTAAAAGTCATTTATAATAATATAATAGATAGATGGAATAGGTGTCAAATCTCCAGTTTGACAGTGTGGATTTCGCTCTTGATTCCAAAAAAGTTGTTGATTGTATAAATTCACATATAAATGATAGTAGCGAGTTAGGTTGTATCATATCTGCATATACAGTTATTAGCTAATAGATTTCAGAACTCTCATGTCGAGTTCAACAGGAGGCAAACGAATGGGGTCGCTCACGATTTTGACTGGGTTTGAATTTGGGATGTATCCTCATGTATTTGACACATTTTAACTAATGAAATACAATAAATTCCTTTCTTAAATATAAATAATACATAGATAGATGCATAACCCTATTTTCCATAATATTTGAACACTAACCCATCTATATAACTCCACCTTCTACTGCATTGTTTGGTTACACGTTTGAGTCACTTTTCTCGCGTTCCAATGTCTTGTTATCCTGATAATTGTGAAGCTTGAAATTGTGGAGTTAGATAAACGCACGGTGGGAGGCAAATTCAACACGGTAACAAATACACGCTACGCCATCTTCCTCACGAAAATTCAGTTTTCCTCTTGTGAAACTTGTGGCATTTCTTCTTAAGTGCATTCCTTCATTAAAAAGCTGTGAAACATGTGTGCAATTAGGGCCGGACCTTGGGGTGTAAACCGCTCAATGGAATTGGGCATCCCTAAAACATGGGCCTCAATTTTTTTTATAGCCAATAGTATTGCTAAGTGTTAGGTGGGTGTGTTGAAAGGGTGGTTTGAGGTTCCTCATATATACAGTAGTGATTTTCACCTTTGTGTGTACCGCGTATATATGGAACCTTGTATTTATCTTTTAAAAAAATTAAATAGAACATTCTTCTTTTATAAAAAACATTTTTATTTTATTACGAGCCTCTTTTCACCTACAGAACCGAACCTCCGGATTCGTAGGAACGGCCTTATCTGCAATAGTCGTAAAAAGAGAGGAATCAATGAAAATAGTAAATGGTTAGTTAAATGGCCAACATAATTTTGTAAAATAATAAAATACACTTGTTCAGAGTTCCACCTCTTATCAAACCAAGTTTGTAAAGAGAGGAGGAAAATCCAACACCAAAATTACGATGATGACAGAAAGCTTGTGATGAGGTAATAAGGAAGTTCCATATCTTCTTATTTTTTAGACTTCCCCGAGTGTTATTTTGAAGAGGCATCCTTTGTTCATTTCTTGGCGGCCTGGGCTTGTCCACTAACTTGCACCGGTGCATGAGTCATCGCGCGTTCGTAGAGAGGAAAGAAAACCCTCGAGGAGCATGGTGGAGGCGGTTGTTAAAGGTATTAGGTCGTCTTTGTAGAGTATGTTCCACCCCTCTTGTTTGAGGGTTGGAAATCAATCGAGGCGAACTCGTTTGAGCTCGACTCTGCTTGAGTTGGATACACACCTTTTTGTAGCTTGAATTCAACTCGTTAAACATTCGCGAAGAAATTTTCTTTGATAGCTATTAGAGATATATGTTAGTTACAAGTTAGTATTATAGTATGTTTGGTTACACGTCCAAGTTACAAATTTCACGTTTCAATGTTGATTGCACTGCTATTTTAAGAAGCTACATATTTAAGCTTTTTACTATGGGTGTGTTTGGTTTGCAAAAGAGCAAGTACTGGAGAGAACAGTACAAGATAGAACAGTACAACACAAGGCAGAACAGCACATGACAAAATTTTTATGGCATTGAGTAATTTTTTGTTTTATACAATTTTTGAGGGACAAAATGCTACTCCCTCCGTCCCTAATTATAAGACCCTTTTGAGAATTTTTTTTGTCCCTTTTTATAAGACCCCTTTGTTATTTCCAACTACATTAATTATTTCTTTACATATATGCCCCTATTTATTATACATATTTTTCTTCAATCAACAATAAATAACATGTTGAAAACATAAACTAACCTTCTTTCTTAAAGGATAAAATTGTAAAAACAATAGTGATTACAAACAACTTTAATACAAATATCCACTATCTTAATTCCCGTGATTTTGGCAAAAGGGTCTTATATATACGGACATAGGGAGTATTTTGGTATTTTAGACAACTTGTACGTGGGACAAAAAGTTGTGCTGTGGTTTGGTGAGCGACAAAAATATGAGTTTTTGTCATGTCCCTTGCCTCCAGTTTGTCCTGTACCTGAAACAGTTTTACAAATCAAACACTGGATAACTAGAGTTGTTCTGTCCTGTCCTTCATTTTTTAGCAAATCAAACGTGTAAGACCCCATTCCCAAATATAATTTATTTAATAAAATAAACACACATCAGAGTAATAAATCGAATGGGCATGTCACACTACATTTTCAAATTTCTGAAATAGAATATATAAAAAAGGAAAAATCTATTTATTAAACATCCAATGAAATCATCATTTAATATGCAGCGGAATATTATCATCGAAACGTCAACAACTGTTTAAAAATCAATAAAAATGCAACCCATGTTATGACACCTTACAATAAAAACATATCAAAGAAAATCAATAAGTATATAAAAATAATATATAAAAACATCAATTGAAAATCTAACACCTTACAATATCAAAGATTATTCAATAAGTATAGTTATTTCATAATCAACAACAATCATCCATAATAGAATTCAAATCAACAAAATGCAACCCATGTTATGACACGACATCCCCATCTAATACTCCTCAATAAATGCAATTATGCATGTGGTACCATAATTCAGGGCCGTGACCCACACCGCTGTCGAATGGTTAAAGCATTCTCAACAGGACCTAAGTCCTCACCGCTCCACACCGTT
Organism: Medicago truncatula; assembly: GCF_003473485.1. Classification (NCBI taxonomy): domain Eukaryota; kingdom Viridiplantae; phylum Streptophyta; class Magnoliopsida; order Fabales; family Fabaceae; genus Medicago; species Medicago truncatula. The sequence goes on from NC_053048.1 coordinate 13,256,541, forward strand.
TTGAACAACTAGTGTTCCACCGCTTTGAACGACAAGGCGTTCCAGAGCCGAAGCTCTCCCACTTTGATGTTTATGCAACTACCCCACCTGTGTATATCTACATACCACTCAAGTAATGCATATGTTTCATATGACTTACTACTCCGTAACTCAAACAATTCAGAACATTCACAATTATTTATAATTATGCGCTTACATCAATTTCATTCAATAGTTGTATATTCACTTAATTTTCCTACTCAATTATCTCCAACATTTACTAACACCAATCAATTCGATCGCCAGCTTGTTCTAGTAGGATTCTGATACCTATACTAGGATTATACAAGTTAAAGAGGAAGTTAAAGAACGCTCAAGAAGTCCCCTCATGCACTAAGCAACAATTTAGAAAAAGGCTGACTAAGGTTCACTTCGCTTAAGCGACGGCTAGTTCGCTTAAGCGACCAGCTTACAGTAGGTTCTGGGTTCAGTTCGCTTACGGGTCGCTCACGGTTGGACAGAATCAAAATTGGTTTTTCGCTCACGGGGTCGCTTACCATTCGCTTAAGCGAATTCTTGGCAGAACCAAACTTAATTTTCGCTTACCAGTTCGCTCACGGTTCGCTTAAGCGAACGGGTAAAATCGCATTATGGGCAGCTTGCTTGAATGCTCGCTTAAGCGACGGATGCTTCGCTTAAGCGACCACTCATCTAGGCAGTGTAAAACCTACGGTTTCAGACCTCTTCTCACTCCAAAAACCCCATTTTGATCCCCTGATCACCCGAAATGTTTTCCAACAGATGTTTACAGATCCTATATACAACTAGACATTATAAAGAAACACAATTCAGCCATCAACAACAACAATTATAGAATCATTCCACCATCACACAATATTTCATCAATTCATACAATTCATCCAAAATTCAATCAATTCATGGATTACAGCAACCATATGGATTAAGATTTCATTCTTAACATTAAATTTCAAGAAAACTAACATCATCTTTACTCATTCCATCAGAATCATCATCAAACCCTAACTTTCATCCTATTTTCCAAAACTATTCAATTAGGTCAATTTCAGAAATTATAGATTATGATTATTGAGAGATAGTCTCACCCTTACCTTAGTTTTGCAGAAAATTAGACAACAAGGATCGATTTCTAAGCTCTCCTCTCTAGCTCTTGCTCTTCTTCTCCCTTTTCCCAAAACTTGTCTGTTGTACCTGAAACTGTTTTCTGACTATTCCTTTTCCTAACTCCCCAAAACTATAACTCCCCTATTACATTAAACTCCCTTAATTTTTATTAAATTCTAATTAACTCCCTAATTTCTAAAATAATATTAATTTCCACTTATTTTAATTATTATTATAATAAACTATATAATAAAATGCACACACCACATAAATCACCAAAAATCATATAAAATCACATTTGAGACTCCACATAATTCAAAATAAAATAAAATAATAACTAGGGCGTTACAACTCTCCCCAACTTAGAGGATTTCGTCCTCGAAATCTTACCTCAAACAAACAACTCCGGGTACGACTCTTGCATCTTACTCTCCAACTCCCAAGTTAGACTTTCACCAGTTGCTCCACCCCAAACAACTCTTACAAGAGGTATCTCTTTACCTCTAAAAGACTTCACCTTCCGATCATCAATTCTCAACGGTAAGGTCTCCACCATCAGGTTATCTCTAACTTGCACATCATCTCTTGGAATAACATGCGAAGGATCCGGTACATACTTCCGCAACTGTGACACATGGAACATGTCATGCAAATTCGAAAGATGAGGGGGTAAACCCACCCTATAAGCCACTGTTCCAACTCTCTCAGATATCTGATATGGGCCAATAAACTTTGGAGTCAACTTCTTAGATTTCAATGCACGGCCTACACCTGTCATAGGAGTGATTCTCAAGAACACATGATCTCCCTCTTGAAACTCAAGGTCCTTCCTACGCTTGTCATGATAGCTCTTCTGCCGACTCTGCAACGCTTTCATCTGTTCTCTTATTAACTTAACCTTTTCTGTAGTTTGTTGAACTATGTCTGGTCCCAACATCACACTTTCTCCCGATTCAAACCAACACAAAGGAGTCCTGCACCTTCGTCCATACAATGCTTCAAACGGTGCCATTCCAATACTCGAATGGTAACTATTGTTGTAAGTAAACTCTATCAACGATAGGTGACTATCCCAAGCTCCACCTTGCTCAAGTACACACACCCTCAATAGATCCTCTAAGGATTGTATCGTCCTCTCTGACTGTCCATCTGTCTGAGGATGATAAGCCGAACTCAGCCTCAACTTCGAGCCCAAAGCATCTTGCAAACCCTTCCAAAATCTAGATGTGAACCTCGGATCCCTATCTGATACAATACTCGACGGAACACCATGCAACTTCACAATGTCCCGGATATAAATCTCCGCCAACTGCGCCACCGGAAAACTGATATTGATAGAAATAAAATGTTCCGACTTCGTCAACCTATCGACCACAACCCAAATAGAATCATGTCCTCTCGGAGTGTTTGGTAAACTTGTCACAAAGTCCATAGAAATGCTATCCCATTTCCACTCTGGTACATCCAACGGCGTCAACAATCCTGCAGGCTTCTGATGTTCAACTTTAGACTTCTGGCAAGTCAAACAGGCATACACAAATTGAGCAACATCACGCTTCAAACCAGACCACCAAAACAGCTTTTTCAAGTCGTGATACATCTTCGTAGCTCCCGGATGGATACTCAAGCTACTCTTGTGACTTTCTTCCAAAATCAACCTTTTCATCTCATCGTTGTCAGGAATACAAATTCTGCCTCTGAACCTCAACACACCTTGCTCATCAACTTTGAAATCACTATCTTCAGTTTGATTACTATCAACCATTAAATCCACAAACTTGACATCAACCTGTTGTGCTTCTCTGATACTATTCAAGAATTCATTATTGATCTTCAACATACCCAACTGCACACTATGGGGTGACAATTCACAAATAAGGCTCAAGTCTCTAGACTGTTCAAGCAACTCAAATTCCTTCGCCATCAATGCCGACATGTGCAACGTCTTTCTACTCAAGGCATCTGCAACTACATTGGCTTTACCCGGATGATAGTTCAACCCAAAATCATAATCCTTCAATAACTCTAACCATCTCCTCTGTCTCATGTTCAACTCCTTCTGGTCAAATAAATATTTCAAGCTCTTATGGTCACTAAACACTTCGAACCTGGAACCGTACAAGTAGTGCCTCCAAATCTTTAAAACAAAAACCACCGCGGCCAACTCTAAATCGTGAGTAGGATAATTCTTTTCATGTACCCTCAGCTGTCTAGAAGCATACGCTACCACCTTACCATCTTGCATCAACACACCTCCTAGACCCAGTTTAGACGCATCACAGTAAACAACAAACGGTTCATCCGGCTTAGGTAAAATTAAAACAGGAGCAGTCGTCAACTTTCTCTTCAACTCATTGAAGCTACTCTCACATTGAGCATCCCATACAAAAGACTTACCCTTACAAGTTAACTGAGTCAACGGCAAGGCCAACTTTGAGAATCCCTCAATAAACCTGCGGTAATAACCGGCCAAACCCAAGAAACTTCTGATCTCTGTCACCGACTTTGGAGTCTCCCATTGTGATACTGCATCAACCTTTGAAGGATCCACTGCAATACCACTACCAGAAATAATATGACCGAGAAAACTCACTTCACTCAACCAGAACTCGCACTTTGACAATTTGGCATACAACTTCTTCTCTTTCAGTACTTGCAATACAATTCTCAGATGTTCTGCATGCTCTTCCTCAGTTCTCGAATAGATCAAAACGTCATCAATGAACACAACCACAAATTTATCCAGGTAAGCATGAAAAATCCTATTCATATACTCCATGAACACACCAGGCGCATTAGTAACACCGAAAGGCATCACCTTATATTCGTAATGACCATATCTTGTCCTAAAGGCAGTCTTCTGCATGTCTTCATCTTTCACCTTGATCTGATGGTAACCTGACCTCAAGTCAATTTTACTAAAAATCTTTGCACCAACCAACTGATCCATCAGGTCGTCAATCCTCGGAAGCGGATATCTATTCTTTATCGTAACTTTATTCAACTAACGGTAGTCAATGCATAACCTCATACTACCATCCTTCTTCTTTACCAACAACACAGGCGCTCCCCACGGCGAAACACTTGGTCTTACAAACTTCTTGTCGAGTAAATCCTCCAACTGTTTCTTCAACTCGGCAAGTTCGGATGCCGACATACGATAAGGTGCCATCGACACCGGCTTCGTTCCTGGTACTAGATCGATGGAGAACTCAACCTCCCTTTCTGGTGGTACATCTGGAATCTCATCTGGAAAAACTTCAGGAAACTCGTTCACCACTGACAACCCGTCAATCACAGCTTGGTTTTCTAACGACAAACATGCCATTAGAGAATACATCAGAATCCCATCACGCTCTAGTTGCTTCATCTCTTTCGTAGATAAAATCTCAACTCCACTCTCTTCTTCAGCAGAAGAAAAATGCACAGTCTTGTTAAAGCAGTTGATATGAACTCGGTTATATTCTAACCAATTCATCCCAAATATAACATCCATCCCCGTCAGTGGTAAGCAAACTAAGTCTACTTCAAAATCCCTACCAAACATAGATATAGGACATCTCAAACAAACAAGAGAAGTAGTCACTGAACCCTTAGCTGGAGTTTCAACGACCATTTCTCCTTTCATATCAGATACAATCAAACCCAGCTTATATGCACACTCTAAAGCAATGAAACAATGTGTAGCCCCAGTGTCTATAATAGCAATTAAAGGAATACTATTAAAGAAACAAGTACCTCTGATAAGTCTATCTTCATTCGCGGTTTGCGTACCAGCCAAGGCAAACACTTTCCCACCGGTCCTAACCTTCTTCGGTTGAGTGCACTGAGAACTGATATTACCCTCCCCATTCCAGTTGTAGCATACTATATCACCACGCTTGCAATCAGCTAGTACGTGACCCTTCTGTCCGCACCTAAAGCACTTCTTCTCATCTTTGGTACAAACATTACTTTTGTGGCCCTTCTCACCACACTTAAAGCAAACTATCTCAGCAGGAGTGTCTCTTCCCTTGGGTCTTCTCTCATCATTCAGTCGTTGCTTTCCCTTGCCAGCAGGGGCGCTGTACGGCTTAGGACGACTCTGTTGTCCCTTGCCCCTCCGTTCACTCATCACCTTGTAATGAGCCTTTGAATCTTCTTCATAGATTCTGCAGCTACTTATCAACTCAGAAAGAATCCTGATCTTCTGATAACCAATGGCCCTCTTGATATCAGCCCTCAACCCATTCTCGAACTTAATACATTTGGAGAATTCAGCCGTCTCCGCAGTATAGTGAGGATAAAACTTAGCCAGCTTCGTGAACCTTGCAGCGTATTCCGTGACAGACATGTCACCTTATTTCAACTCCAGGAATTCAATTTCTTTCTTGCCACGAACATCTTCCGGAAAATATCTATTCAGGAATTCCCTCCTGAACACAGCCCAGGTTACTACTGCACCATCCTGCTCAAGCACAGGTAACAGACTTACCCACCAATCATCAGCCTCCTCCGCTAGCATGTGCGTCCCGAACCGCACCTTTTGAATTTCAGAGCACTGCATGACCCTAAAGATCCTCTCCACCTCCTTCAGCCAAGTCTGAGCACCATCTGGATCATACCTCCCCTTAAATGCCGGTGGATGATTCCTCAAGAAGGTCTCCAGCATTCTCACCTCCTCGTTACCAGCAGCTGATTGCTGTCCTACAGCTTGAGCGACAGCCTCAAGTGCAGCAGCGATTGCAGCATCATTACGACCAGCCATTTTCAGAATTCTACATAAGAGATAACAGTTCAGAACACGACAAAACAACATTAGAGTTTGACACTCTATCCTAGGTGGCTCAATACGACTCTACTACACGGTCGGACGGACCAACCTGCTCTGATACCAATTGTAACACCCCATTCCCAAATATAATTTATTTAATAAAATAAACACACATCAGAGTAATAAATCGAATGGGCATGTCACACTACATTTTCAAATTTCTGAAATAGAATATATAAAAAAGGAAAAATCTATTTATTAAACATTCAATGAAATCATCATTTAATATGCAGCGGAATATTATCATCGAAACGTCAACAACTGTTTAAATCTCCAAATAATATCTTGGCATAAAAAGCCTCAACCAGAATAATTCATCAACCATAGGGCTACAACAACATTAACCAAAATTTGATACATAGAATGAAAGAAAACAATAAAATCCCATCCCACGTATCAGAGCCCTAGACACTTTGAGCCACCACCTACTACTCAGGATCACCTGCAAGTTACCCATAGGAAGGGCAACGTTTCCAAGCAGAAGGGGTGAGATTCTCAATCAATAAAAATAATATATAAAAACATCAATTGAAAATCTAACACCTTACAATATCAAAGATTATTCAATAAGTATAGTTATTTCATAATCAACAACAATCATCCATAATAGAATTCAAATCAACAAAATGCAACCCATGTTATGACACGACATCCCCATCTAATACTCCTCAATAAATGCAATTATGCATGTGGTACCATAATTCAGGGCCGTGACCCACACCGCTGTCGAATGGTTAAAGCATTCTCAACAGAACCTAAGTCCTCACCGCTCCACACCGTTTTGAACAACTAGTGTTCCACCGCTTTGAACGACAAGGCGTTCCAGAGCTGAAGCTCTCCCACTTTGATGTTTATGCAACTACCCCACCTGTGTATATCTACATACCACTCAAGTAATGCATATGTTTCATATGACTTACTACTCTGTAACTCAAACAATTCAGAACATTCACAATTATTTATAATTATGCGCTTACATCAATTTCATTCAATAGTTGTATATTCACTTAATTTTCCTACTCAATTATCTCCAACATTTACTAACACCAATCAATTCGATCGCCAGCTTGTTCTAGTAGGATTCTGATACCTATACTAGGATTATACAAGTTAAAGAGGAAGTTAAAGAACGCTCAAGAAGTCCCCTCATGCACTAAGCAACAATTTAGAAAAAGGCTGACTAAGGTTCACTTCGCTTAAGCGACGGCTAGTTCGCTTAAGCGACCAGCTTACAGTAGGTTCTGGGTTCAGTTCGCTTACGGGTCGCTCACGGTTGGACAAAATCAAAATTGGTTTTTCGCTCACGGGGTCGCTTACCATTCGCTTAAGCGAATTCTTGGCAGAACCAAACTTAATTTTCGCTTACCAGTTCGCTCACGGTTCGCTTAAGCGAACGGGTAAAATCGCATTATGGGCAACTTGCTTGAATGCTCGCTTAAGCGACGGATGCTTCGCTTAAGCGACCACTCATCTAGGCAGTGTAAAACCTACGGTTTCAGACCTCTTCTCACTCCAAAAACCCCATTTTGATCCCCTGATCACCCGAAATGTTTTCCAACAGATGTTTACAGATCCTATATACAACTAGACATTATAAAGAAACACAATTCAGCCATCAACAACAACAATTATAGAATCATTCCACCATCACACAATATTTCATCAATTCATACAATTCATCCAAAATTCAATTAATTCATGGATTACAGCAACCATATGGATTAAGATTTCATTCTTAACATTAAATTTCAAGAAAACTAACATCATCTTTACTCATTCCATCAGAATCATCATCAAACCCTAACTTTCATCCTATTTTCCAAAACTATTCAATTAGGTCAATTTCAGAAATTATAGATTATGATTATTGAGAGATAGTCTCACCCTTACCTTAGTTTTGCAGAAAATTAGACAACAAGGATCGATTTCTAAGCTCTCCTCTCTAGCTCTTGCTCTTCTTCTCCCTTTTCCCAAAACTTGTCTGTTGTACCTGAAACTGTTTTCTGACTATTCCTTTTCCTAACTCCCCAAAACTATAACTCCCCCTATTACATTAAACTCCCTTAATTTTTATTAAATTCTAATTAACTCCCTAATTTCTAAAATAATATTAATTTCCACTTATTTTAATTATTATTATAATAAACTATATAATAAAATGCACACACCACATAAATCACCAAAAATCATATAAAATCACATTTGAGACTCCACATAATTCAAAATAAAATAAAATAATAACTAGGGCGTTACAAAACGCACCCTATAACGCACGATTGCGTTAACACAACCGCCAAACCAAACACCAGCTTAGTCATATAGTAGTATATATATAGTTGTAACTACTTATTAGAAGGTATTTATTTTTTTTATCATTTGTAACCTTCACATTTATCATCAATAAAAAGATTTTTTTTAGTTTTCTCTCATTACTTCCAATTCTATGAATGACATGTTTGATAACAATAACCACCACTTGTGTTAACCCTACGATAGGAGAGACATTTTAGTAGGGTGATGTTTTATGATAGCTACCATATTATTTTCTGTTGGAATAATTAATAGAGATGCCAAATTTCATAAATACAGATTATAAGATATTATTTTCGGTTGGAATATTGAAATACATCTAAATTTATAAGTGGAATAAAATTTTCCCATGTGATTGTTGGACAAATTATCTCCAATTTTCAGCTTCCATCTAAATAATTTGTGTAGAAACTAGACACGAATTGATGATATGGATAACATGCTAACAGCCACAAATTTTTATTTTTTTTATTTTTTTTATTGCTGTCGTTATCGCAGACTAGTTTGATAATTGATAGAGGTTGTAACCACTATGCATGTAATTTACAAAAAAAAAGAAAAAAAAACTAGCAGCAAACTAGTTCTAAGCATGAGTTTGAGCGTCGAAGCATAGATTATGCGTCACAAAAAAACTAGCAGTAAACTAGTTCTAAGCATGAGTTTGCACGGGATCAAACCTGATATGACAATCTGAACCGAACAAATACCTGAACGAAATAAGAAAGACAAACAACGCCGCACAAAGACGACGAACAAACCAACGTCGCACTAAGACGACAAAATCACAAAATAAAAAACAAAATAGATGTGAAAATCACTTATTTCAATAAAAGAGAAAGAGAAAAACTAGTTAGAGGGTTATTTTGAATTAAAAATTGACCCTAAATCACCATAAACCACCCATCTTTAGTGGATGACGGAGAAGAAACTAAGTTTTGATTACGGTTCACAAGAGAGAAAGGAAAAAGAGAGAGGTAGTCTCGTGTTTTTATATATCGTCGAAAATATTTGTATGTTTATATAATTTTTTTTCATAATAAACATGTATCATGTGCATATTTTTTTATTTTATTTTGAATTGTAATTAATGTATTATGGTTGTTGTTGTTATTAAAGCACATATTTTTTTAGAGTTAAATAAGCTTTTAGTCCCTATAAATATAGCAAATTTTGTTTTTAGTCCTCATAAAATAGTTATAAGTTTTGGTCCTTATAAAACTTTTTAGCAAGTAGTTTTAGTCATTGTTAAATTAAAATTTGTTTAATTATATTTTTAAACTTTTTATTGATTTTTTACGGATATGTTAAGAACATTACAAGAAACTCTTTCATAAAACAATTAGAAATTTTTAACATGTAATTAATTAATGGGTTAAATATATTTTTAGTCCCTATAAAATTACAAGCTTTCAAGTTTAGTCCCTACAAAAGTTTTATTCACAATTAATCTCTATTTACATTTTACAGGGACTAATTTGGAGGACTAAAAGTATTCACTTTTTTGTAAAAAGTTATTAAAATAACGACTATTCTTACAAACTACAATATTATAGAGGACTAAAATTACCATTAAAATTTATAGGGCTAACTGTGTATTTTGTCCCTGCATTTAAGTAAAACCATTTATATCCTTCGAAATTTGCACTATTTTCTTTTAGCTGTGTTTACTACGTTATAAAAATCTCTCATGCAAAAGTTTAATTTTTTTTTTTTAACAAGAATTGAATTTAATATGGATTTTTAAGTTTTCGGTGTTTAAAAAAATTCATATCTTGTTAAAAATTAAATACATTTGATTTTGACATTCAATATCTTGTTTCTTAAAAAAGTTATAACAAACGGCCTAGTTGGTCCCATTTGTTAACAATTAAAATACATTTGATTTTGACATTCAATAATTTGAAGATTTTTTATAGTGATTTTATAAAAAATCAGAATCTATTTTGTGCTTGTTTATACTTTATCGTAGTAAAAATCATTTTTTTTTTTTAAATAATGTAGTTTATTTGGATACAACTATATAAAATGGATTTTTCGTTACAAAATCATCTCAACTTTTCGGCCAGCTGTTTCTCTCTCCTAGAAAATGGAATTTTGTCGGTATTTTTGCTGCCGATTAAGTTTCATAATTAGATAATAGATTATTAATCTTTATTGGAGAGAGAATGAGGTAAGATTGTATTTTTTGTATTCATTAAGTTTCATAATTAGAGAATGCTTTTGACTCTAGATATTTTTTTTAAGCAAGCAAATTTAAGGTGTTTCATTCATAATAATAGTAGCAATACAAAAAGGAATTACATCAAAAGTACTGCGTGAAACATGGGATAAGACTTCTCGTGCAAGAGCATGGGCGCTACCGTTTCCTTGACGCCTAGTAAAAACAACTACAAAGTCGTTATAGTGATCAAGTAAGGTTCTACAATTTTGGACAATCGAACCATACTCAGAGAGATTCATCTTACCGTTGTGCACATCATCCACAACCATTTTACAATCAAGCTTAAAAATCACATTGTGGTATCGTAATGAAGAAATCCATTGAATGCCTTCATACAAACCCCAAGCTTCACCCTCCGCTATTGTAATCACAACCTCACAATAAGTTGTCAAAGCTGCAACAAATGTGCCTTTCTCATCACGAAGGCACGCTCCCATGCTTACCTTTTTTTTCTGTTGTAAAAAATGATGCATCAATGTTACACTTGAAATAATTTGGAGGAGGAGGTTGCCAATACATAGGTTGCACATGATGTTGTTGGGTTCGATCATTAGTGTGAGTATGTCTTGCATGATGCCATGCATGGAGAGTTCCTTGCGCTCGACCTATGACGTGCTCCATAGTCTCGGTCTTGTCCTCGTATAACTTTAAGTTTCGTTTTCGCCAAAGACTCCATGTTGTCATTGCAAATGTGATTAGTTGAGATGTGTTAAGATGTTGCCACATACGAACAAATACATCCTAAAAACCTTCAACATCAACCATAAAACTTTTCAAAGTTGTCCACATGTTAAATTTCCTCCAAACAACAATACAATTTGCACAATCAAGAAATAAATGCTAGTTCTATTATGTGTACCTGTGATAAACAACACAATTTGATTCACAATTGACACCTTTTGTCATCAATCTTTGCTTGTTTGGTAAACAATGCCTCCCAAGCCTCCCTCCACATAAAATGCTTTACCTTGGGAGGAATGGCTAACGCCCATAGCTTATTTCAATCTCCTTCCACTTTCCATACATCTCTATTTATCATCACATCCACACAAACTCAGCATGCACTTTTAACCGAATACAAGCCATTTTTATTATATCTCCAAATGATTTCATCACTCTTACTAAGATTCACAAGTGGTATCTGTAGTATTTCATTAGCATCTCTATCACCGAAATTCTCTCACACATAAGTGATATTCCAACAACCCATATTTGTATCAATTAAAGAACTAACCTTTAAAGGAAGATTAGAAGCAGGAGTGTGAGTGAAAACATACGGGTTTGTATCATTACACAGCCATGGAGTATTCCAAATTGGTACCAAAGAGTCATCGCCAATTTTCCAATGGTAACCTGCCTTCAACAATGTTCGAGAGGACCAGATGCTACGCCAAACATAGCTAGGATTATGCCCCAAGGACGCTCCTAAAAAAATCCCCATTTGGGAAGTATTTAGCTTTGGAGATTCTAGACACCATAGCATCAGGGTTGGTCAAGAAATTCCAACCTTGTTTCCCTAACATTGCCAAGTTGAAACCATAGATATTGCGAAAGCCCATGCCACCCCATTCTTTCCTCATGGTCAATTTATCCCGACTCAGCCATCAAATACCATTTCTATTTTCACCTTTCGCACCCCACAAAAAAGAGTTAAGCATTCTCTCTATCTCATCACCGATGGAAATTGGTAAAAGAAAGACTCTCATACCATAAGATGGAATTGCTTGTGCCACCGATTTGATTAAAACCTCTTTACCAGCTTGAGACAACATTTTACTGCTCCAACAAGAGACTCTATTCCATATCCGATCCTTAATATAATTGAAAATAGATTTCTTACTCCTACCAATCATAGACGCTCACCAAGATATCTTCCGGTACCCAAACATTATGTTACCTGTAATATATTTGATAGGGTATGCCTCAAAGTGGTTGAAACATTTTTACTAAAGAATATTTCTGATTTCTGCATATTGATCATCTGACCAGAAACGTTAGCATAATCATCTAGAATTTTTTTCAAAGCATTTGTTTCAACCTCATTAGCTCAAAAAAAGAGAAAGATATCATCTGCAAAAAGGAGGTGGCTAATGGCCGAGGCTCTATGACAAACCTTTATTCCATGCAAAATGTTGTTCCTTTCAGCTTGTTTTAACAGAGATGTCATACCTTCAACACACAAGATAAAATGATAGGGTGATAATGGATCACCTTGTCTCAAGCCTCTTCCAGGAATAACCGGACCAACTCTTTCATCATTTACCAGGATATGATATTTGACATTAGTGGCACACATACACATCCAATTAATCCATACTGAATTAAAGCCCGTTTTTTTAGAATATGTTAAAGAGATAATTCCAATCTGCATGATTATATGCCTTACTGATGCCAATTTTTAAAGCAGCCTAACCTTTATTACCACGAGTCTTACATTTCAAGCGGTGAATGATTTCTGTTGCGACCAAAACATTGTCGGCAATAGACCTACCCACAACAAAACCTGATTGCTCCTCTAAAATACACTTGTCTAAGACACGCTATAAACGATTTGCTAATGATTTTGCCAATATTTTATACACCACATTACAAAGAGATATTGGACGGAGATCCTTCATAGTTCTTGGATACTCACATTTTCGAATTAGAACAATGTTGGTCTCACCAAGGGCACTCGGTAAATAACCTAAATTCAGCCATTGCTTGCACGCTTTTATCACCTCTCCACCACACAAAGCCCAAAACCTCTTATAGAAAGTTGGGTTTAAGCCATCAGGAACCAGAGCTTTATCTGAATGCATCTGAATCACAACATCTTTGAATTCATCGTCGCTAAAAGGAGCTGCTAACAAATGATTGTCTTCCGCATTGATGCATGGGGCCACCGCTTGCAGGACTGGATGCGTATTACAAGGAGTGGGTGTGAATAGGTTTGAGAAATACTGTAAAATTAGAGTGCAAATGTCTTCTTGTGTTGTCACTTCAGTATTGTCATCCTTTATCAATTTTGTGATTTTGTTCCGTTGCTTTCTGAATGTGGCTGCTGCATGAAAGAACTTGAATTCATATCGCCATCCCTAAACCAGAAAGATTTCTCTCTTCGTTTCCAAAAGGTTTCTTCTTGTATCAATAGAAGATCCAACCTTTCTTTTAGTGACACTACCTCAATATTTGCATCATTGTTGGAAAGTGTTTGTAACTCTGCAATCCTCTTTTTGTACTTCTCAATATCCTCTCTGTAACTCTTTCGAAGAGATCTTGCCCATTGATCTAATTCCTCCGTACATAAAGCTAATCTATCCAACAACGAATCAGCTTGTCCGCGCATCCAACCATCACTAACAACGTTGGGCAACTCTGTTTCTACAAGCCATGCGTTCTCAAATCAGAATTGACGCCTTTTATACTCATACACTTTGGGATCGGTGTTGAGAAGTATTGGGGGATTGATCAGAAGCTCTTGAGATTAAATTGTGAAGTATACAGTGTGGGAACATACTCATCCATTCTTGTGTAACTAAGGCTCGGTCAAGCCTTTCTTCAACAACATAACTTGTACCCATTCGACCTGACCATGTGTAAGCATGCCCTTGTAAAGGAATATCAATAAGACCACATTCAACAACTGCTTATCGAAAACCATTGAAGAGCCACGATGGATGAGGAACATTACCTCGTTTATCTTCATTAGTGAGAATATCATTGAAATCCCCATAATAAACCATGTAAGATTTGATTGGTGGGAAAACGTTGTAAGAATGTTCCAATATTCCCTTCTTTAACCTCTTTGAGGGATACCATAGAAACCTGTCAATCTCCAATCTTGAGTGCTATCATCTTCATTAATAATAATATTGATAAAATTCCGTGAATAGTTTTAAATTTCACAGAATCTACTATGCTTCCACAATATTTCCAGTCCCCCACTTATTCCTTCTCTATCAACAAAAAAACATGATTCATATCGTACCATACGTCGAACTTCTCCAATCTTGTTTGCATGACAAAGTGTTTCACTAAGGAAAATAATGTCTGGTTTACGTATCCGGATTTAAGTCACATAACACAGGAACTGTGCTCGGTTCACCCAAGCCACGATAATTCCAACTGAGAATAATCATTGATTAAATTTGATCCACATTACTCCCCGTAAAGAATGTTCCATCATGATACAAGTGTTGTTTGTTTGGTTGAGTTAAATCTACTAGAATACTACCTCACAAAGAATAGCGAAATCACTTTTCACAAAGGAGAGAAAATATAACTTCTCACAAAGGAGCGACAAACCTAACATCCCACAAAGGAGAGAACAGGATTAAAACTGTAACCTGCTTCAGTGCCACAACATAAAGATGCTATCGAAGGAATTTTTGACCAAACTAATAATAGAATGAAAGGAAGAACCTCTGAGTGCGGCGGCCGCCACCGGTTGGACAGGAGGAGTTATCGCTCACATGAAGGCTCACATATGTATTAGATATGGAAATCAATTCTGAATTCTGCGGAACCCAGACGAGCAAGGCAGCCTGCGGCGATTAGGATTTACTTCAGAAAGGGAAATTGATTCATTGTTGCCATTGTGAGGATCGTTGAAATTTGACTCTAGATATTTAGAAGTGGAAAGTGAGTTACTATGATAAAATTTGTTTGAAAAATGAGTGAGTTATTATATGAAAATTTGTTTTGAATGGGAGTAAGTTTGTTTTAATTACTGATTTTTTTTAAATGATAGTTTTTAAAGAGAGAAATAACAGGGGTAGGTTAAAACAAAAGACTCAAAAAAAATATAATTTTGATGACATATCAATTTTTTTATTTTTTTTGAAGAAAACATGCTTATAGCATTTCATTGATAATAATAGTTTCAATACAATTGGGTATCTCAAAATAAACAACAGGACTAGCTAGTAACGTGGATTCTCTTGCAAGAGCATGAGCAACCTCGTTGGCTTGTCGCCTAACAAACTACACCCGAGAGTTGGAAAATAAAGCAGTGAACAATGAAAGACAAGAAGAAATAATGCAGCCAAATCCGGATGTGTCGTTCCTGTCGGAGAGAAAAGCATCAGCAGACAATTTAGAATCTGTTTCGAAATCCACACTATCAAACTGCATGTCGCTCAACTATTGGAGAGCAGCGTGCAACCCAAACGCTTCACCTACATCAGTCGAAACAGTACACGGTAATGACACAGCTTTAGCCAAAATAAAGGTACCTCAAGAATTACGGACACAAATACCAATACCAGTGCGGTTGAGGGAGGAAGAGAACGCAACATCAATGTTGCATTTATATCGACCCGGAAGAGGAGGTTGCCAAGAATGTGTAATTTGGGACCTCGAAGTGGACGATCCCCCATCAAAGGGTATTGGCGACTGGTGTTGACTGTTAGATGCTAGGGCCGCTGGATTATTGCTAACTGCCAATCAACAACCATGCTTCGGGCTCGGTCAACCACCATAGCGCTTGTTTCTGAAACATCATCCCAGACGCGAAGATTGTGGTGTTTCCAAATGCTCCATATTACGGTTGTCAGTCGTTGTGAAAGTTCAATCGACAAGGTTTCAAGCAAAGAAAAAATTGTAGCTGTAGATGATGATGAAGTCGAAAGTGCATGTTGAATATAGCTCCAAAGACCAGTTCTCTGCCAAACTTGGATGGCAAAAGGACAAGAGAAAAAGACATGCGTGAAATCTTCATAATCAGATGCACAACTGGCACAATTAGTGGGACAGGTGACACCTTTGTCTAAAAGTCGAATCCGCGTAGGGAGGCATTCCCTACAGATACGCCAGATTAAATTCTTAACCTTTGGCGGGACTTTAAGGTTCCAAATACCAGTCCAGTACCCTGGCCGCCAAAGATAAGAAGAATCGACAAGTTCAGAAACACAAAGTTTGTAGGCACTACGAATAGAGTAACGTCCGTGACGTTCTGCTTTCCAAATAAGCCTATCTGTGTCAACCTGTGGGATGAGGGGTGTGTGTAAAATCTTGTCAGCGATATCACCGCTAAAAACCTGTCTAATCACCTGTTCATTCCAGCTTTTATCATATAAGTTCATTAAACTATTAATGGAGAAATTTTGTACAAAGTGAGCCCCAGGAATATCACTACGGATGCAATCTCCATCATGTAACCAAGGTTCATTGAGAATAGAAATAGACGCACCTGAACCTATACTCCACCTTGCGCCACCACGAACAAGAAATCTAGCGCGCATAATACTCCGCCAAACATAGCTCGGGTTGTGACCAATCTGAGCCGTGAGATAGGAACCCGAGGGTAAATAACGTGCTTTAAAGATACGGGTCACAAGAGACTCTGGTTCATTAATAAACTTCCAACCCTGTTTACCTAGCATAGCTAAATTAAAAGCGGAAAGATCTTTGAAGCCCATACCTCCATGTATCTTTGGTACAAATACCTTTTCCCAACTCAACCAGTTAATACCTCTCTGCATTGTTCGTCCATGACCCCACCAAAATGAATTCATCATCTTCTCGATTGAATTTATCAGAGTCGTTGGCAGTTGGAAAATACTCATAACATAAGAAGGAATTGCCTGCAAAACAGATTTTATCATAACCTCGCGACCTACTTTAGACAAGCACTTTCCACTCCAAGAATTAATTTTGTTCCACACACGGTCTTTGATATAAGCAAAAGTTGCGTTACGGTCTCGGCCAATCATAAAAGGTAATCCAAGATACTTACCTGTGCCCATCACCACTTGTACTCCAAGGAATAGACTAATAAAATACTAGTCACCCACACATGGGTTGCGTGTCGATGCGCTATAGGGTCAAGATCCCCATTTTATTAAAAATTAATATTTAAAAGCCTGACATGAAAATATTTATTTTATATTTATTCACGGGAATATTTATTAGTGATAAATATTTGTTACATATTTTTATGCATCTATTTTATGTATCTTTGATAAATATTTGTCATGTGTCCTCGTGAGCTTAACTCAGTTGGTAGGGCCAATGCATAGCATATATAAGGTCCGGGGTCTAGACCGCAGTCACAATAAAAAAAATTTTGTCATGTAGTCTTTATATATCAAATATAATTGTATCAAACTAAGTGATTAAACTCGAGTGGTTAATGGGTTCCTCCCAGGACGGATTGTTTAGAAGGATTTGAGTTCGATTTCTTGTTGGAATAATTCTTAGCTATACTTTACTTATGTATTTTGTTCAATGTTTTTTTCTTTCAACTATAACAAATATTTGGCCAATATTTTTATGCCTTTTTTAATAAATATTTTTCTCATGTTTTTTATTTATCAATGATAAATATTTGTTTTGTATTTTTCAGGTATCAGTAACAATATTTATCATTTGTATTACCGAAAATAAATATTTGATCATATTATATGTCAAAATTAATTTTTTTTATATACAATAAATGCAATGGATGGATAGATGATCACATTAGTGTCTATATCTCCGCTAATAATAATTATTTAAAAGAGGTGTGTTTGTAAAGAACTCTTTACAAATCAAAGAAGAAGGTGAAGAAACCTTATCTCCTTTGCTTGGTGGTGCTCCATTTCGACGGGGAAAGTTAGAAAGAGAAATGTGTGATAGTTGTTTTGAAGTTGATGCTTTGAATAAAAAAAACTTCATATATTATGACTAAAAGAAATGTTATTTGAACAACCATTTTATGGCACAACTTGTGTGACAATTAAAATATATAAAGAAATGTAGTTTTTGATACAAAAATAAAAATATGAGAGAGAGAGAGAGAGAATCTGCAAGACTTAATGTTGTGCAAGAAAATAAAAGTAGCGGTTAATGAGAGTTGATGACGATGATTAGAATTCTTCGAATCTCTTCTATCACTTTATTAGATAACAAATGTTCCTAATTCAATTGCTATTAGAGGTTTCTGCCAGAGTAATACCTCAAATTCATCCTTGAATTTTAAAAAATCAGCCAAATTCGTCCTCAAATTTAGCGAAATATATCTATTTCATCTCTGAATTTAACATACGTCCATCAAAATGGTCCCTCCGTCCAATCACTCCGTTAGTGAGGCTGACATGTCTGTTGGAACAAAATGTGTACATTACCCTTTGAATGTTTTGATGATAACAAGGTATTAAAAATTGTCAATTTGATATGCTAATATTGGTTCAAGTGTACATGACCATAGACAAAAATTTGATATCTTTATTAGGTTCGGGAAGAACAAAGAGAGCAATGGAATCAACAAGGATGAAGCTTCAAGCGTCTGAAGAAAAGTGCTCCTGAAGTTTAGTGCTCCTGAAGTGATGACGTCTTCAGAAGCACCTCATCAGAAGCAGAAGATCACCAGAAGCTGAAGTTCATATGAAGACGAGACTTAAAGCTTCAAAAGGCTGTTCAATGGATTTAATCACGCCCAGTATTGCAGAAGACTAGGAGAGTGAAGCAACGACTATTTTAAATGAAGTTGAAGGCATTGGATGCTGGATTTTTGAAGAGCGTTGACAAAGTACAATTGTACGAAGTGTACAACCACTATCTCCACTACTCAGTTTGTGTCTGTGCTACAGGACAAGAATAACAGCTACGACTGCAACAATTTTCCTTCATACTTGGAATGGATTTGAAATTGATCCTTCATAGGACAATAACCAAATCAAGCAAAAGATCATTGGTGATTGATCAAAGCTTCAAACGACTCTATTTTGATGTGCTGTCAATTTACAAAGTCTCTTTCACACCTCTATATAAAGGAGTGAAGATGTAACACCCCGTTACCCAAAAGTAATTAAATACAAAATATTCATCAGAGTAATTCACCAAACGGGCATGCTACACTACATTTCAAAATTTCTTAAATAGAAAATAAAACTATTTAATAAACCAACATCAATTTGCAGCGGAATATTCTCAACATTAAAAACCATCATCAACATAATAATTCTCCAATAGAAATCTTGGCATAAAAGCCTCAACATTAAATCCAACAATCAACCAAAGGGCTACATCCATATAATCTAAAAATGTGATACATAAGGAATGAAAACAACAAAGAAAACCCATCCCAAATGTATCAGAGCCCTAGACACGACAATTGAGCCACCACCGACTACTCAGGATCACCTGCAAGTTACCCATAGGAAGGGCAACATTTTCAAGCAGAAGGGGTGAGATTCACAACAATAAAATATAGATATTAAAATCATCAATTGAATCTAACACCCTATTAAACATCAATACATCATCTTGTAAATATAAATATATATTTCACAAAGCAACAACTTATCTTCAAATCATTTCATCATGATAGGTGTATAAATATACATACATCAACAACAACATCATCATCATCATTATGACAATTACCACCAACAACAAAGACTCATGCATGACATGACGACACCACTAAGACCCCTCAATAAATGCAATGATGCATGTGGTACCAAACAAGACCAAAGCCCTCACCGCTTTTGAATGGTTAAAGCATTCATCAGGACCGAAGCCCTCACCGCTGTGAACAACTACTGCTCCAGGACATGAGTCCTCCCGCTGTTTATGCATATGTTATGGACCCACTTGTGTATATCTACATACAACTTGACCATGCATACATTCTCATATGACTCTGAATTTATTCAACATGTATGATTTAATAAATATAACATACATTACAGCCATCAACAACATCAACAACCAGTAATCCAGCAATCCAGAAAGATGCACAATTAATCACAATTATGCTCAAACAACAACATCAATTATCACCATTCAAACAAGCACAATCAACATACAAAACTGGGCAACTCGCCTCGCGAGCACATCTGCTCGCTATGGCGAACTCACAAAACAGGTTGTTCGGCATGGCGAGTTCGAGGCGAGTAAGAATATGGTGTTCTCGGGAGTTTTGACATTTTTCTCACTAAATCTTCATTTTTAAGTTTCCTATTCATCTTTTTAATCTGAAAATTGTTCCAGACCTCTCTAAAATCATCTAGGCACATAAAACTATCCATATTACAGCTTATAACAACACTTCAAAAATCATGTTTTCAACTGGGTTACTCGCCACGGCGAGTTGGTCTGCTTGCGAGGCGAGCTATGAAGTTGCTCACTCGCCTTGGCGAGCACAAGCTACTTGCGAGGCGAGCGATGAACCTCTGTACGGGCAGAAAACAGGTTTTTCCCCAAAATCCCATTTTTCTCCAATTCACTCCCCAAATCAGTTTACAGATATGGATTAACTTGTTGTATACACTCAGAACCTATTTCTAACATCAGAACAACAATCCCTACCCCAAAATCATCATTTCATCACAAAAAACCATAATTCTCAATTCTCTCCAAAACCTGTTAAACTCAAAATCAGAAATTAATAACTACACTATTGAAGCAAACCTCACCCTTACCTTAGAAATTGCAGAAGAAATGCACAGCAAAATCACTCTTGGCTCTACTTGCTCTTCTCTACCTTTTCTCCCAAAACTGACAGTTTCACGTAAAAAAGTGTTTCTGACTCTTTTCTTTCTTTCTTAACTTCCTTCTCAACTTCCCATTATTTCACTTTACTCCCTCCTAATTCTATTAAATTCTATTAATTCCCCAAATTTCAAAATAATAATAATTATTTCTCACTTAATTAAATAAATATTAAAATCAACCATATAATAAAATATATCACACCACATATCACCACAATATCATTTAAAATCACATATAAGACTCTAAACAAATTAAAATAAATAAAACAACGCCTAGAGCGTTACAACTCTCCCCAAATCACATAATTTCGTCCTCGAAATATTACCTCAAGCAAACAACTCCGGGTACGACTCCCGCATCTTACTCTCCAGCTCCCAAGTCAAACTTTCACTAGTCGCTCCATCCCAAACGACTCTCACCAGGGGATATTTCCTTGCCCCTCAACACCTTCACTTTCCGATCGTCAATCCTCACCGGCAAAGTCTCAACTGTCAGGTTGTCTCTAACCTATACATCATCTCTTGGAATCACATGTGAAAGATCCGCTACATACTTCCGAAGCTGCGACACATGAAACACATCATGCAAGTTCGAAAGATGTGGTGGAAAACCAACTCTATAAGCCACTGTTCCAACCCTCTCTGAAATCTGATACGGACCAATAAACTTTGGAGTCCACTTCCTCGACTTCAATGCACGTTTTACGCCCGTCATAGGAGTGACCCTCAGAAAAACATGATCACCGTCTTGAAACTCTAGGGCCTTTTTCCGCTTGTCATGGTAACTCTTCTGTCGACTCTGCGAAGCTTTCATCTTTTCCCTTATCATCTTGACCTTCTCAGTAGTCTCATGAACCAAGTCCGGTCCTAACACCACACTCTTTCCTGACTCAAACCAACATAGAGGAGTCCTGCACCTCCGACCATACAAAGCCTCGAACGGTGCCATACCAATACTCGAATGATAGCTGTTGTTATAAGTGAACTCTATCAACAGTAGGTGATTATCCCAAGCTCCACCTTGCTCAAGCACACACACTCTCAACAAATCCTCCAATGATTGGATCGTCCTCTCCGACTGACCATCTGTCTGAGGATGATAAGCCGAACTCAACCTCAACTTCGATCCCAAAGCATCTTGCAAACTTTTCCAGAACCTAGAGGTGAACCTCGGATCCCTATCTGATACAATACTCGACGGTACACCGTGCAGCTTCACAATGCTATGAACATAAATCTCCGCCAACTGTGCTACCGGATAACTGATATTAATAGGAATGAAGTGTGCCGACTTCGTCAACCGGTCGACAACAACCCAAATGGCATCATGCCCCCTCGGAGTGTTTGGTTAACTCGTCACGAAATCCATAGAAATGCTATCCCATTTCCACTCCGGTACATCCAACGGTGTCAACAACCCTGCAGGCTTCTGATGCTCCACCTTAGACTTCTGACAAGTCAAGCAAGCATAAACAAACTGAGCAACATCACGCTTCAAACCGGACCACCAAAACAGTTTCTTCAAATCATGGTACATCTTTGTAGCCCCCGGGTGAATACTCAACCTACTCTTGTGACTCTCTTCAAGAATCAACTTCTTCAAATCATCATTGTCAGGAATACAAACTCTTCCTCTGAACCTCAGAACACCCTGATCATCAACCTTGAAGTCACTATCCTCTGTCTCATTACCCGCAACCATTAAATCAACAAACTTTACATCCACTTGTTGTGCTTCTCGGATACTATTCAAGAAATTACTATTAATCTTCAGCATCCCCAATTGTATACTCTGAGGTGACAATTCACAAACAAGGCTCAAGTCTCTAAACTGTTCTAGCAAATCAAATTCTCTTACCATCAAAGCAGACATATGTAATGTTTTCCTGCTCAACGCATCAGCAACCACATTGGCTTTACCAGGGTGGTAATTCAAGCCAAAATCATAATCCTTCAACAGCTCTAACCATCTCCTCTGCCTCATGTTCAATTCCTTCTGATCAAACAAATATTTCAAGCTTTTATGATCGCTGAACACTTCAAATCTGGAATCGTACAAATAATGCCTCCAAATTTTCAAAACAAACACCACCGTAGCCAACTTCAGATCATGTGTAAGATAATTCTTCTCATGTATCCTCAACTGCCTAGAAGCATATGCTACCACCTTACCATCTTGCATCAGAACACCACCTAAGCCCAGCTTAGATGCATCACAGTAAACAACAAACGGTACTTTTGGTTTAGGTAAAATTAAAATAGGAGCAGTCGTCAATCTTCGCTTCAACTCATTGAAACTACTCTCACATTGAGCATCCCACACAAAAGGCTTACCCTTACAGGTCAACTGAGTCAACGGAAGTGCCAACTTCGAAAAACCTTCTATGAACCTGCGGTAATAATCAGCCAAACCCAAAAAGCTTCTGATTTCAGTTACTGACTTCGGAGTCTCCCATTGTGATACTGCATCAACTTTCGATGGATCAATTGCAATACCACTACCAGAAATAATGTGACCCAGAAAACTCACTTCACTTAACCACAACTCACATTTTGACAACTTGGCATACAACTTCTTTTCTTTCAAAACTTGCAATACAATTCTCAGATGTTCTGCATGCTCCTCTTCAGTCTTAGAATAAATCAAATTATCATCAATAAACACCACCACAAATTTATCCAGAAAAGCATGGAAAATTCGGTTCATATATTCCATAAATACCCCAGGCGCATTAGTAACACCGAAAGGCATCACCTTGTATTCGTAATGACCATATCGTGTCCTAAAGGCCGTCTTCTGCATATCCTCATCTTTCACCTTTATCTGATGGTAACCAGACCTCAAGTCAATCTTGCTAAACACCTTCGCACCCACCAATTGATCCATCAAATCATCAATTCTCGGAAGTGGATATCTATTCTTTATCGTAACTTTGTTCAACTGACGGTAATCAATGCACAACCTCATACTACCATCCTTCTTCTTTACCAACAACACCGGCGCTCCCCAAGGTGAAACACTTGGTCTTACAAACTTCTTATCAAGCAAGTCCTCCAATTGTTTCTTCAATTCAGCTAACTCAGAAGCTGACATACGGTAAGGTGCCATCGACACCGGCTTCGTTCCTAGAACAAGGTCAATTGAAAATTCAACCTCCCTTTCTGGTGGCACATCAGAAAACACTTCTGGAAATTCATTCACAACCGGTAACCTGTCAATCACAGCTTGATTTTCTACGGAGAAATAAGCCATTAAAGAATACATCAGAATTCCATCCCGTTCTAGCTGTTTCATCTGTTTCGTAGACAAGAACTCAACTTCACCTTCTTCTTTAGCAGAAGAAAAATGCACCGTCTTACTAAAGCAGTTGATATGAACTCGATTATACTCTAACCAATTCATACCAAAAATAACATCCATACCCGTCAACGGTAGACACACTAAGTCGGCCATAAAATCCCTACCAAACATAGACAACGGACACCTCAAGCAAACTAGAGAAGTAGTTACTGAACCCTTAGCTGGAGTTTCAACAACCATTTCTCCTTTCATATCAGATACATCCAAACCCAACTTATAAGCACTTTCTAAAGCAATGAAACAATGAGTAGCACCAGTATCTATAATAGCAATTAAAGGAGTCTATTAAAGAAACAAGTACCTCTGATAAGTCGGTCCTCATTTGTAGTCTGCGTACCAGTCAATGCAAACACTTTCCCACCGGTCCTAGCCTTCTTCGGCTGAGTACACTGTGAACTGATATGACCTTCTTCGTTGCAGTTGTAGCAGACAATGTCTCCACGCTTACATTCAGCTAGGGTGTGTCCTTTCTAACCACACCTGAAACATTTCCTCTCATATCTACCATAAGCATTGCTTTTGTGGCCTTTTTCACCACACTTGTAACAAACAATTTCAGCAGGAGCATCTCTCCTCTTGGGCCTCCTATCATCATTCATCCTCTGCTTCCCTTTGTCAGCAGGAGCACTGTAAGGTTTAGGACGATTCTACTGTCCCTTACCCCTCCTCTCACTCATCACCTTGTAATGAGCTTTGGTGTCTTCCTCATATATCCTGCAGCTGCTTACCAACTCAGAGAAAACTCTAATCTTCTGATACCCAATAGCTCTTTTGATATCAGCCCTCAGCCCATTTTCAAACTTGATACACTTGGAGAACTCAGCTGTCTCCGCACTGTAATGGGGGTAGAACTTAGCAAGTTCCACGAACTTAGCAGCATACTCCGTAACGGACATATCACCCTGTTTCAATTCCAGAAATTCAATTTCCTTCTTACCTCGGACATCTTCCGGGAAATACCTACTCAGAAACTCTTTCCTAAACATAGCCCAAGTTACCACAATTCCATCCTGCTCCAGAACAGGCAACATACTAATCCACCAGTCATCAGCCTCTTCCGCTAGCATGTGCGTCCCAAACCGCACCTTCTGTACCTCTGAACACTGCATGACCCTGAAAATTCTTTCAACCTCCTTTAGCCACTTCTGAGCACCATCAGGATCATATCTACCTTTGAATGTTGGTGGATGATTCCTTAAGAAGGTCTCCAACATTCTAGTCCCATCATTACCAGCTTCAGCTTTTGGTTGCTGTTGGACAGCTTGAGCTACAGCCTCAAGCGCAGCAACAAGAGCAGCATCCGTACTTCCAGTCATAATGAAGTTCTACATAAGAAACAACAACTCAAAACAACAACAAAAGCAACATTAAAGTTGACACTCTATCCTAGGTGGCTCAACACGATTCTACTACTTGGCCGGACGGACCAACCTGCTCTGATACCAATTGTAACACCCCGTTACCCAAAAGTAATTAAATACAAAATATTCATTAGAGTAATTCACCAAACGGGCATGCTACACTACATTTCAAAATTTCTTAAATAGAAAATAAAACTATTTAATAAACCAACATCAATTTGCAGCGGAATATTCTCAACATTAAAAACCATCATCAACATAATAATTCTCCAATAGAAATCTTGGCATAAAAGCCTCAACATTAAATCCAACAATCAACCAAAGGGCTACATCCATATAATCCAAAAATGTGATACATAAGGAATGAAAACAACAAAGAAAACCCATCCCAAATGTATCAGAGCCCTAGACACGACAATTGATCCACCACCGACTACTCAGGATCACCTGCAAGTTACCCATAGGAAGGGCAACATTTTCAAGCAGAAGGGGTGAGATTCACAACAATAAAATATAAATATTAAAATCATCAATTGAATCTAACACCCTATTAAACATCAATACATCATCTTGTAAATATAAATATATATTTCACAAAGCAACAACTTATCTTCAAATCATTTCATCATGATAGGTGTATAAATATACATACATCAACAACAACATCATCATCATCATTATGACAATTACCACTAACAACAAAGACTCATGCATGACATGACGATACCACTAAGACCCCTCAATAAATGCAATTATGCATGTGGTACCAAACAGGACCGAAGCCCTCACCGCTGTGAACAACTACTGCTCCAGGACATGAGTCCTCCCGCTGTTTATGCATATGTTATGGACCCACTTGTGTATATCTACATACAACTTGACCATGCATACATTCTCATATGACTCCGAATTTATTCAACATGTATGATTTAATAAATATAACATACATTACAGCCATCAACAACATCAACAACCAGTAATCCAGCAATCCAGAAAGATGCACAATTAATCACAATTACGCTCAAACAACAACATCAATCATCACCATTCAAACAAGCACAATCAGCATACAAAACTAGGCAACTCGCCTCGCGAGCACATTTGCTCGCTATGGCGAACTCACAAAACAGGTTGCTCGCCATGGCGAGTTCGAGGCGAACTCGAGGCGAGTAAGAATATGGTGTTCTCGGGAGTTTTGACATTTTTCTCACTAAATCTTCATTTTTAAGTTTCCTATTCATCTTTTTAATCTGAAAATTGTTCCAAACCTCTCTAAAATCATCTAGGCACATAAAACTATCCATATTACAGCTTATAACAACACTTCAAAAATCATGTTTTCAACTAGGTTACTCGCCACGGCGAGTTGGTCTGCTCGCGAGGCGAGCTATGAAGTTGCTCACTCGCCTTGGCGAGCACAAGCTACTCGCGAGGCGAGCGATGAACCTCTGTACGGGCAGAAAACAGGTTTTTCCCCAAAATCCCATTTTTCTCCAATTCACTCCCCAAATCAGTTTACAGATATGGATTAACTTGCTGTATACACTCAGAACCTATTTCTAACATCAGAACAACAATCCCTACCCCAAAATCATCATTTCATCACAAAAAACCATAATTATCAATTCTCTCCAAAACCTGTTAAACTCAAAATCAGAAATTAATAACTACACTATTGAAGCAAACCTCACCCTTACCTTAGAAATTGCAGAAGAAATGCACAGCAAAATCACTCTTGGCCCTACTTGCTCTTCTCTACCTTTTCTCCCAAAACTGACAGTTTCACGTAAAAAAGTGTTTCTGACTCTTTTCTTTCTTTCTTTCTTAACTTCCTTCTCAACTTCCCATTATTTCACTTTACTCCCTCCTAATTCTATTAAATTCTATTAATTCCCCAAACTTCAAAATAATAATAATTATTTCTCACTTAATTAAATAAATATTAAAATCAACCATATAATAAAATATATCACACCACATATCACCACAATATCATTTAAAATCACATATAAGACTCTAAACAAATTAAAATAAATAAAACAATGACTAGAGTGTTACAAAAGACTTAGAGAATGACAAGACTCTACAACAATTTAAAAGAGGCAAAACTCTGCTGAAATTGTTCTGCAGGAAAAGTTCACTTAGAATTTCTTATCAAAGATATCTTAGAAATTCTGGAGTCTTAAGAGTCTGTATCTGATTTGTATTATGAACACCACTGATTGTATATCAAGTGTTCAACCTCAAACAATTTTCTTTGTAATTCTGTTTGAATAGAAGTCTCTTGCAGTTGTGCTTGAGCATAAGAAGTCTCTTGATTGTGTTCAAGAGCATAGGAAATCTCTTGTAGTTGTGCTTGAGTAGTTTGAAGTCTCTTGCTAGTTTTAGAAGTGAGCAGTAATCAGATATTAAAATTTAGTGAACTCTCCTTGAAAGTGCAAGGGGGACAGAACTGACTTCCGGTTTGTGAAAGGAACCTGTATACTTGCTTTGTGTCTTTCTTCTTTCTCTCTCTCTCTCTCTCTCTCTCTCTCTCTCTCTCTCTGTGTGTGTGTGTGTGTGTGTGTGTGTGTGTTTTATCCGCTGCAGTCCTGAACATCACTTTAGAAGTAGAACTCTATCTGCTTCTGATCAATGTTTTCGGCTTA
The DNA here is from genome assembly GCF_003473485.1 of Medicago truncatula. Taxonomy (NCBI): domain Eukaryota; kingdom Viridiplantae; phylum Streptophyta; class Magnoliopsida; order Fabales; family Fabaceae; genus Medicago; species Medicago truncatula. The sequence continues at coordinate 13,284,837 of NC_053048.1, forward strand.
GGAGAAAATGAAGAAAAAGCAAACACAATTCAACCTCCCTTCTTGTGTTTTTCTCACCTTCAATTGGTATCAGAGTCTTGTTCTATTGTCATAACACTTAACAGTGTCTGGTGATGAACCTAGTTCCAGTCAGAACAAAGACAACTGCACTGTTCCATATGATTATGGTAACAACAAGAAGTCTGACTCTGGAAAAGTTCCAAAGTTTAATGGAGATCCTAAAGAATTTTCCTAGTGGAAGACCAACTTCTATAGTCATGTCATGGGTTTAGATGAAGAACTATGGGACATACTAGTAGATGGTATTGGTGACTTGGTCGTTGATGAAGAAGGAGCTGTTGTTGATAGAAGAAAACATACTCCTGCTCAGAAGAAACTCTACAAGAAGCATCACACAATCAGAGGAGCACTTGTCAAAGCTATACCTAAAGCAGAGTATATGAAGATGAGTGACAAATCTACTGCTAAGGCAATGTTTGCTTCTCTCTGTGCAAACTATGAAGGTAGTAAGAAAATTAGAGAAGCAAAAGCTCTTATGCTTGTTCATCAGTATGGGTTGTTCAAAATGAAAGATGATGAAAGTATTGAGCAAATGTACTCAAGATTTCAGACTCTAGTTTCTGGACTTCAAATACTGAATAAGAGCTATGTAGCCTCTGATCATGTGAGCAGGATACTAAGAAGCTTACCTGCTAGATGGAGACCTAAGGTTACTGCTATCGAGGAAACTAAAGATTTAAACACTTTAAGTGTTGAAGATCTTGTCAGCTCTCTCAAAGTTCATGAGATAAGTCTCAATGAACATGAGCCTGCTAGGAAGAGTAAATCTATTGCACTACCATCTAAAGGGAAGTCATCAAAAGCTCTTAAAGTTGTTGAATCTGAAGAAGAATCACTTGATGGAGATTCCTGATGGAGATTCTGATGAAGATCCTATTGGGAAGATGGATATGCTTTCCAACAAGCTTGAGTATCTGGCAAGGAAAAACGGGAAGTTTCTGAGTAAGAGAGGTGGCAACAAGAGCTCTAAGAAAGAAAATCATAAGGGATGCTTCAAATGTAAGAAGCCTGAACATTTCATTGTTGATTGCCCTGATCTTCAGAAGGAGAAATCAAAGGACAAGTCAAAGAAGTCAAACTTCAATACAAGAAAATTCAGGAAGCATATCAAGAAGAGTTTAATGGCAACCTGGAAAAATTTAGACAGTGATTCAGATTCTGAAAAGGAAGAAGCTGAAGAAGATGCAAAAGTAGCTGTGGGGATAGTGGCTACTATGACTTCAGAAGCAGATCCTGACTCAGATTCTGAAGATGAAAATGAGGTATACTCTAAAATTTCCAGAGAAGAACTTATTGAGTCTCTTAAAGAACTTCTTACACAATTCGAATACAGAATCAATGAGTTAAAAGATTTAAAAGAAAGATATGTTCTTTTGATGAAACAACAAGAATCAACTCTATTAATCTGAAAGCTTATGAAGAAGGACTTAGAGGATTAGACTTTGTCTGTAGAACTTATGAAGAAAAACTCAAGCATCTTTGTCAGAAGCTACAAGAAAAGTGTAATGGAAAATCTTTAAGTAAACAAGAAATTGCTTTTGAGGAGTTTATTATGTCTGGCATTGATAAAAGCAAAGTTGCTTCTATGATTTATAGCATTTACAGAAACAATGGTAAATGGATTGGTTTTTCATAAGGGAAACCTAATGAAATCAGTCTTAAAGCATGTTGTGAATGCATCAAGGAAGGGTTGAAAACATTCTTTGTATCTGAAGGTGCTAAGATTGAAACTGTAGTTCAGTCAGAACCTGAAGCTTCTATTTATGAGGTTAAGATTATTTCAAAGCCAAATAATTTCAAGCCAAAGGCAATGATAGACTCTGATTCAAAAACTTCAAAGATCAAGATTCTGAAGAGATCAGAACCTATTCCTCAGAGTCTGTTGAAACAAGAATCTGGTATCATGAAGTCTAAGATTTAGAAGAATAGAGCAGTTACTGCTTCTGAGGAATCAAAACCAAAAGGTGTTAAACCTAAGGAAGTTGTTAATCAGAAGCTATCAAACTTACAACACAAGGTACAAGAAGTGAGAGTAAAACTTCTAGTACTAACCTCAAATGACCCATAAAATAATGGGTACATAAATATGAAAATTTCAATATTGCAGATATGTCTAAGAGCAAAAGTAAAGCAAAAATCAGGTATCTAGATAACAGTTGCTCAAGGAATATGACAGGAGAGAAATCTATGTTCCTCGCCCTCACAATGAAAGAAGGAGGAAATGTGAAGTTTGGAGGCAACCAATCTGACAAGATCATTGGTAGAGGAACTATTGTTAACTCCTCTATCTCAATTAATAATGTGTGGTTGGTCAATCACTACTCAGGTGAATTACCAGGTTGTGAGCCTTATCTAGAAAAAGCCTCTGAAGTAGCTTCTAGTGAAGTTACTTTAGAAAACCCCCAACAACAAGCACCAAACTTACAAATGGCCTCATCAACCTGTCCAGATATCCCTGTTCTTGAACACGCTGTTTCTGAACAAACTGTTTTTGAACAACCTGTTCTTGAACAAGTTTCAGAGACCAATACTATTACTGTTGAACCTAACATGTCTTTTGAAACCACTAAAAATGACCTACCCTCATCTTTTAGCCAAGCCATTCAAGCTTGTGCTCCTGCCAGATCCACAAATGTCCCTTCTCCACCCACCCTGTTTCTAGATTCTTCTATATTAACAGATGTGTGTGAGAATATTTTTAAGGAGCTGAACAAGCTAGTTCAAGCAAGGAACAACCTGACACATGAGGACAACTATGTAAAGCAGTGGAGAAGATTGAGACAGAGAGGACTTTTTTATCACTGAACTTCAGAGATCATGTGTTGATGCTCAAGACACCGCTAAGAACAATCTTCAAGACTGGCTAAGAGGGGTTTTGAGTAACTTGCAGGAGGTTGAAGTCAGAAGAAGAACTCTTGTAAGAGCCAGGGATACTACTGAATTTATCCCCTTGGTGTTCATCCCAAGGAGTTGGATTTAACTTAGTTGAACAAGATAAACTTCAAATCAGCTTCTACAGAACTGGAATTGGTGCAAAGGAACTCTCTACTGGAAAGAGAGAACAAGCAGTTAAAGAAAGAACTTCTAGATCAGAAACTACTACTACTTGAATACAAGTCCTCTACAGAAGCAAAACTGGAAGATGCAAGAATTAGAGAGAAGAATCTGCTCAAAAGCAATGAGGCATTCAAACAAGAAATGAAGCAACAACAAGAAGAGATGAACAAGATGCTCAAACAGATGATGGAAATGTTCCAAAAACAAGCCCAACCTTAGTTGCACACCCTTAGCTTGTTTATTTTCTTTGTTTGTACTTATGCATGTTTCTGCTTCTGAACTGATTTATGTGCTTCTGAATTACTTTTATACTTCTGAACCATGTTTTTGCTACTAAACTTGTTTATGCTTCTAACTAGTTTATGTTGTTAATTGTATTATCTTTATAGAATATCTCACTATGTTTTTCTCATCTATTTCTTTTTGTCTTTAGTTTTTATACTTTTTGTTGATGACAAAAGAGGGAGTAGATGTATAGTATTTATAGGCTCTGAGCCCCATTAATTTAATTCTAATCAAGTTGAATTAATAAGACCTTCTTCTTATCTCTTAGTCTATTAATGTGAGATTATTCTGAGTGTTATTTTGTTTTTTTAATGATGAATTTAATTATTATGGATAGAACTCAGGGGGAGCTTACAAACCTCACCTTAAAGTACTATTAGACTTTGGGGGAGCTTAAAAACCTCAAACCCTTATAGTCAACTTGTTAATTAGATTAACAACAATTGCACATTTTAAATACTAATGTTTGTCATCATCGAAAAGGGGGTGATTATTGGAACAAAATATGTTTAACATTACCCTTTGAATGTTTTGATGATAACAATGTATTAAAAATTGTCAATTGGATATGCTAATATTTGTTCAAGTGTACATAACCATAGACAAAAATTTGATATCTTTATTAGGTTCTGGAAGAACAAAGAGAGCAATGGAATCAACAAGGATGAAGCTTGAAGCGTCTGAAGAAAAGTGCTCCTGAAGTTTAGTGCTCCTGGATTAATGACGTCATCAGAAGCAAGTTCACTAGAAACACCTCATCAGAAGCAGAAGATCACCATAAGCTGAAGATGAGACTTAAAGCTTCAAATGGTTGTTCAATGGATTTAATCACGCCTAGTATTGCAGAAGACCAGGAGAGTGAAGCAACAACTATTTCAAATGAAGTTGAAGACATTAGATGCTGGCTTTTTGAAGAGCGTTGACAAAGTATAATTGTACGAAGTGTACAACCACTATCTATGTAACACCCCGTTTTCCCAACTTAAAAATTTCATAAGACTCAGTGAGGAAAGGCCACTCACGACAGCAAACACAACAACCTACTATAGATCACCTGCAAGTTACTCATACGAAGAGCAACATTTCCAAGCAGAAGGGGTGAGATTTCACAAAACAATAATATTAAGAATATAATTCAACAATTATATTTAACAACATAAAAACATCTTATTATTCATCATCGATAATAATAAATCATTCATCACTTCATTCATAATAATCACAACTTCGCAACTTATCATTTTCGACTCATCAATGCAACTATGCAACTTAGACCTCTTATATGCATGTGTTACCAATACAAGGCATCAAGCCCCCATCGCTATTTGAGTATTAATATACTTCCAGGGCATCAAGCCCCCATTGCTATTTTGAGCTAAAGCTCCAACGTGTTGAGTACAAAGCTCCAGGGCATCAAGCCCCCAACAATGAAATGCTAATGCATGGACTCGACCTCTTAAACATCTTAATTCGACAACCTCTTATATAATCAAATAATTTGGAACATCATCATCTTCATCAACTTAGACCGACTCATGCAGCTTAGTTAAATAACAACAGCAACATAGGCAGTATACAAAAATAGCATGACATAATAATATCAATTGCAATTCATCAACATCTTAAATATTCAAATATTCTTCAAGTAATGCACATAACATTATATCACATCATAATCAACATCAACACATCTTAAACAGCTTCACAGATTATAATTAACATCATCATTAAGTCTTAATGCTATCCCAAGGTTCAACTCTCGACAAGGCACTCTGTTTCTGGGTCACTCGCGAGGCGAGAGCCTCTGCTCGACGTGGCGAGTTCAGGTCAGAATCCCACAAGTTTCATTCTACAATCTTTCCAGGTTCAATCTTATCCTGCATTCTTTCCTAATCATTATTAGACATGTTCAGACACTCAAAAGCATCTAAGGATCAACTCAAAAGTCAAAATCACGAAATCTTGCATGCTCTCTAGTCAAGCTCGCTAGGCGAGTTCAGCTGCTCGCTATGGAGAGTTGCGCGAGGCGGGGAAAGGTTGTTCGCGAGGCGAGGGATGAACTTCATCACTCGCCGTGGCGAGGATCATAGCTCGGGAGGCGAGCGATGAATGTCGCTACGGGCAGAAATGCAGTTTTTATGAAAAATCACTAACTCTCATGGTTTTAAGCCTGATCTTGATTCCATAATTCATCATAAACATTATCTAAGGTCTAGGGACAATTTCTACACCATTCTAACAATTTTTCACCGTTTAATCATCAATTCTACCAATTTGACCTAAATTCCGATTCCTCTTAAACTCATCCTAATTCATGTTAAATGTAACCGTTGATTCATAGACTTAATAGAATTGCAAAGTTAGTCTCACCCTTACCTTATAGATGAAAATCGCAGCCTCTAGGTCTTCTCCATCTTCTCTTGGCTTTTTCTCCCTTTTCTCCAAAATTGATCGTACGTACGTTATGTTTTTCTAAACTAGTTTTCCCTATTTATATCTCCTCCAACTATCTTGTCTTATTTCTCTTTCTCCCCCAAAACTCTCTAAAATCTCAAAACAACCCCTAAGCTCAATATTTATTTTATTTTCAAATCTTATTTTATTAAACAATAAAATAAGTCACAACTCCTCATAAATCACATAAAATCACCTCAATCATATAAACCTCTTAAATCACACATATATCATATAAATATAATATAAACTCATCTAAATAACTTCTAGACTCAATTAAATAATTAAATAATTAAATAATTTGAAACGGACGTTACAATCTATACTACTCAGTTTGTGTCTCTGCTACATGACAAGAATAACAGCTACGCCTGCAACAAAGTTCCTTCATACTTGGAATGGATTTGAAATTGATCCTTCATAGGACAATAACCAAATCAGGCAAAAGATCATTGGTGATTGATCAAAGCTTCAAACGACTCTATTTTGATGTGTTGGCAATTTACATCTCTTTCACACCTCTATATAAAGGAGTGAAGACTTAGAGAATGACAAGACTCTACAACAATTTGAAAGAGTCAAAACTCTGCTGAAATTTTTCTGCATCAAAAGTTCACTTAGAATTTCTTATCAAAGTTCATATCTTAGAAATTATGGAGTCTTAAGAGTCTGTATCTGATTTGTATTGTGAACACCACTGATTGTATATCAAGTGTTCAACCTCAAACAATTTTCTTTGTAATTCTGTTTGAATAGAAGTCTCTTGCAGTTGTGCTTGAGCATAATAAGTCTCTTGATTCTGTTCAGGAGCATAGGAAATCTCTTGCAGTTGTGCTTGAGTAGTTTGAAGTCTCTTGCTAGTTTTAGCAGTGAGTAGTTGTAATCAGATATTACATTTTAGTGAACTCTCCTTGGAAGTGCAAGGGGGATAGGACTGACTTCCGGTTTGTGGAAGGAACCTGTATAATTTCTTTGTGTCTTTCTTCTTTCTCTCTCTCTCTCTCTCTCTCTCTGTTTTATCCGCTGCAACTTAGTCATGAACATCACTTCAGAAGTAGAACTGTATCTGCTTCTGATCAGTGTTTTCAGCTTAGGAGAAAATGAAGAAAAAAAATAACACAATTCAACCCCCCCTTCTTGTGTTTTTATCACCTTCAGTGTCGTCCTGCATGCTGTGTTGTCCTGTACACGTGTCATCTAGTCAGCCACGTGTACAAGGACCAATTTCATGGAAACGTTAAAAATTGCAGTTTTAACTTTTTTCACTTTCAATTTTTTCTATTTTTCCTCTTTTACCCCTCCTTTAAGGATCAATTTGATAGTAACTATAATAATTTAGGGACTCATTTGATTGAAAATTTGAGAAATCTAGGGACTGATTTGATCGATTTTATTGCAGGAAAAATGGGTACAAGGAGGTATGGTATTAGAGGACCAATTATTTCAGCTGAGAAGTCTACGCAAATACCAGTGAACGGTACTGCTCCACCACATCCAACTGCTTCTGAAGTAATTAAAATGTCATATCCAAGTTATGGGTCATCCGGTTCTAATCAACCATAATTCATGGAGTTTATCCCAACCCCAGGATTTCCAAAGAAGTGGCGCTTGATGTCTGCTTAAATTATGCTTTTTGAAAATATAATATTTAGACTTGTTTAAATTATGCCCCATAGTTCGGTTTCTTTTTGGATATGTAATATTTAAGAACACAAAATGTATGACTTATGACTTGAAAATGCCTCATGGTTGAGTTTCTTTTTGCCTATGTAATATTCCTGCACTTGTAGTGCAATGACTGAATGACGACTTATTTGATGGAATGTATGACTCATGGCTTGTTAATGTCTCATAGTTGGGTTGCTTTTTGCCTGTGTAATGTTCTTGAACTTGTAGTGCAATGGCTGAATTACGACTTAACTTCTTGTATAATCAAGGATCAAATTGTGTCTCTTTACTTTTTTACTTTGTTTTGCACATATATGCACCAAGGATCACATTGACATCTGTTTAAATAATTCAAGGACTTATTTGATGGTATTTTTATATAATGTAGGGATCGATTTGATACTTAAGCAAATAATTTAAGGATTAATTTGATTGAAATATTTCGAAAGAAAGGTTGCATTCCCCTTTAACCCCTTTTCATAATATTTCGACAGAAATATTTTGATAGAAATATCTTCAACCTCTTTTCATTACAACAATACACATACCTAGTATAATAGAGTAGCATGTTAAACAACTCAAACAAGAAAATCATGACTATCAAATACTTAATCAACCTAATCTCACTTCCTACATAGTCAACTTTCTCCATCAACCTTCCCCTTTAAACCTATTCATTGCTACTTTCCATAGGCTTAAACATGGACTGAAAATTCTCTATCAATATCTTGCCTTTCTTCCATGACCAGCACCAATTCTATTGTTTTTAAAGTAACCTAGTTCTCCAGCTTCACCAACATTAAAGTACTTTCACATCACCGTTCAAGTACTTCCTAAAAAAAAAAAATTAGATTTTTAAGTTTTTTGAATTGGGGAAGAACTTTGTCATCAATTAATGGAAGAAATTTTGGGGATTTTGAACTCTAGGTGACAAATTATAAAATAAGGATTCCAAATTTATATATTTGGGGAAGAAAGAGACGTTGAGAAGAAAGAGATGTTGGGGAAAAAGAGATGTTGGGAAATTTGCAATTTTCTGTAAATCAATCAATTTGGTCCTTGGTAATTTCATCATTTTCGGCCAAATTAGTCTCTGCTTGTGTAACAGCCTGATTTTTAGCTAGATTTATTTTAATTACTTTTATTATGTGTTTTATGTGTTTGTGTGTGATTATTCATCATTGGGTGCATTTTCATGGGTTTCCGTGTTAGAAGGGTATTTTAGTCATTTTGGACTTAGGGGTAATTTTGTCATTTTGTGAGAACGGGTGAAATTATAATTTTGATGGGAATTACTTTTAGTGATTAGTGAGAATAGTTGTTTCATTAAGTGACTAGAGTAAATTGAGATTTTACCGTTATTAGTTAAAATACCGTTTGGAGTGTAGAAATATTTTTGGTGTGAATAGAAATGGGTCAAGCCCATTAAGGGGTATGCCAAATGAGTTTGTCTTAGAAAAATATCACTTCATTCATTTCATAAGATATTTTCTAGAAAGAGAAAGTGGGGAAGAGAAGAAAAAGCGTTGAGAAGGAGAACTTGAAGAATCAAGGATTGGAGTAAGCTTAGGAGCTAAATTGAAGCCTAAGTTGGGATTAATCTTTATCTAAGGTAAGGGGGTTAGTCTTCACCATAATCATCATCATTTTGTAAATTTTCAAATGTTGTATGAATTTTTGCATAATGGATAATTGTTGCTAAATTCGTGCTCCAACTGTGATGATATGTTTGTATGCATGAATTGATGATAATTGTATGATTGTTGATGAAATTGCATGTTCAAATAGGAACAAATGATAAGTTGTGAAAATTGTGCTCAATTGGTGAATTTTGCTAAGTTGTTGTTAGATTGAGTTATGATTCTTGTTCAATTGATGTTATGGCTGTTAATTGATGTTGTGGTTGATGAATCATTGCTTGGGTATGCATATTCATGAATTGAGGATGAGAATTTGAATTGTTGTTGGTGTTTTGGTGAAATTTGTGAATTGATCCACTTGTCAAGTGTTTTCAAGTTTGATTGAGTCTTTGTGAGTCTTTTTAGTCATATTGACCTATAAACATGTTCTGGAAACACATTTGGGCGATGAGGGATCAAAATTGGGAATTTGGGGTAAAAAGGGGTCCAAACCTGCAACTTTTTCTGCAAACCTGTGAAGGTTTGCTTAAGCGACCTGATAAGCGAACATTCATACTTTTTCTGGGTTCAGTTCGCCTAAGCGAACTGGAAGCGAGCTAGTGAGCGAAGTTTTCTGGTAGCTACTGGAACTCGTTCGCTGAAGCGAACATGTGGTCGCTTGAGCGAACTAGTGAGCGACCAGTCAGCGACCAGAAAGCGAACAAAGTGGTTTGCTACTGTAACTTGTTCGCTTAAGCGAACCAGGTGGTCGCTTAAGTGAACATGTTCAGTTTCAGCCACTTTGATCTTTTGTTCCGGGTCTTTGGGGGCCAATCCGAGTTTTCTTAAATGATTCTTTAAGCATGTTTAACTACTGTTAATCCTCCAAAACCTATTTGAACAATGATTGCTTGCCTATACTTGAAATTCTTGAATTGAGTCTTAACTTGTGAAATTTTGAGAATTCCAAACTTTGTCGAAAACAAATTTTGTAAACTAATAAAGCTTGCAAGTTGAACCTACAGCTCATATAGACTTAGGTAATACTTGCAAGAGTGGCCAACCATCTTAATCAAGTAGAAAGTGATATTTCGGGTGGGAAAGTGAAAGGTTGTGAAAACGGGATTTTCATATGAACTTAAGTTGTGCTTGGGTTAATGTTGATGATCTGGAGGCGACTTAATTTCATGAATACATTGTCGATTAAGATTGTTTGAAGGTTTTCTACTTGTCTATGTCGTTTTGTCTTGGAGTTGTCAATGTTGGCCGGTGGTCACTTGGTATAGTTTTAGTTGGAAATATTTCTCGAACCAATTGTCTTAAGAAATGTGGTGGCTATGTTTGTATAACTAAGTGAAGTTGTATGAATGAATGATTATGTGGGATATGATGTTTATCATGAGTTGTGTAAGAAATGTTTGAATTGGTGAAACTATATGTGATAGTTGATGTTGAATGACATTGTTGATTATTGATAATCTTGTTGATGTGTGTTGATGAATACTATGATTTAATTGTGTGTGGGCATGTTTTCTTGATAATGCAATGTGTGGAGATAATCAATATAATCGGGTGTCGTCCTATATATTGAGGTTGAAATTGTGGATTGTTGTCGCATTATTGAGTCCCTATACATGTTCAAGCATCATAGTCGAGTTGAGATGATGATTAATTCATTATTGGGCTTCGGCCTAGCATAGATCTTTTGAGATCTAGTTTTAGGGCTTCGGTCTTGCAGAGATCTTTTGAGATCTAGTTATAGGGCTTCGGCCTAGCAGAGATCTTTTGAGATCTGGATACGATGTTTGATTTCGTTATAGGGCTTCGGCCTGGCAGAGATCTTTTGAGATCTGGATATGAGTGACGACCCTGAAATGATTTGGTACCACATGCATATATGTGTCAATAGGTGCATATCATGGCATGAGTTTTATTGATATATGTGATTGGTGATTGTTCATGAAATGTGATTAATGATTGTTCATGACAAATGTGATCGGTGATTGTGAATGAACATTTGTGAATTGATAATTGTTCATATGATTGATGATTATTGATGTGAGATATTGAGGTGTGATGTAAGTATTAATGTGTGATTATTATGGATCAAATGCATGATGTTAATTGAAATATTCATGATAACTGTTATTTGGATTATGTTGATGTAATACTTACCCCCAATGGTTTTAACCGCCTACCTGCCTGTATGGATGGGTAGACGTTGTGCAGGAGTAGTGCTTGGTGAGTTTGTGCTTGGTGATATCGGGAGCTTTCTCCGATATCGGTGTTGAGTCGGCTATGATCTAGGCTTGTTGTGTCGGTCTAGATTAGTTTTTTTTATTTTTTATTATGTTATGTTGGAGATTACCCGTTTGTTTGGGATTTTTGAGATGCATCTATGTGATGTAATTTATTGATTCATGACATGTATATATTTGGATTACCCTAGTTTATATTCCGCTGCAACTGTTGAGGTTTATATACATGTTTATTGGTTTTTGAATTTTGAATGTGGCGTAGCCTCTATTTCTTGAATAAATGTATTATTCGCATGTTTAATTGCTTTAGTAGAAATAGGAGCGTTACAGCTTGCGTGACATCTAACGTGGTAAGTCTTGTAAGCGGTTAACGGTAAACGTCACCTCTGTTAACAGGCCAACTTAACATATGGACTGATTTGATTGACATTTTGAAAATTCAGGGACTAAATAGTTATTTCGCAAAATTTAGGGACGAATTTGATTGATTTTTGAAAATTCAAGGACGAACTTGAGATTACTCGTTTATGCCCACAAGAGCTTACAAAGTTGAGTATGAATTCAGCTTATCAACCACACATAGATGGTTAGTCAAAAAGGACAATGCAGTCGTTATAAGATTTATTAAGGACATGTATCTTGAAAGAAAAAAAGTAGTTGGAAGAAGTTAATGTCTTTCATTGAATTCACATGCAACAACAATTTTCATTCAATTATTGGAAGAATTTATAATTTCTAAAAACTCCCCGTATTTTTTCAATTTTGCATTTTTTTAATGACAAATATTAATAGTTAATTGTTACATTAATTTTTCCTTCTTTATTCAAGTTTGAACTCAACACGTCAAACTCCTTATTCTTTTGCTCAAATTAGTATCCAACCCCAATTAAAACTCTTTGGATTAACTAATTCAGACAACATTTTTTTTCGGATTGGCCAATCCAAATATGTAAAAAATTCTGAAAAATTTGAATTGAAAATTTTACACATCTGAATTATGAAAATTTATGGATTAGAAGTTTTTATTTTCTTGATCAAGTATAATAACTAAAGAAAAATGCTAACTAGTATCCTAAAAACATTCTTTAAAGACTTTAAATAGTAAATTTTTATGAAAAATTGTGCACTCACATTTATAAAATTAATGAAATGAAAAATTAAAGGTTCAAATACCAATCATTGTATATCAATGACAGTAGTACAGGGGACTACGACTTCACTTAATGGGCAAAATGTATTCATAGTCGTTCCCTATTGAGACCCGGGATAGGAAGGGAACAAAAAACTTGTGGGCGAATCTCGACGGAAGGTCCGCACGTTCGCTGCAGCCAACAACTGCAATCTTTGTCCCGTGATATTTGTGGCACCTCGATCCCTTAATCGGTTTGGTTGCAATCGGTTAGGGGGTTGGCCACTTAGTAATTCGGAAGGGAAAAAAAGATTCCATAAAGAAACAGATCTTGGAAAATAGAAAGGAAGCTATATTCCCTTCGGTCTTAAATGTATACAACTTTTCATTTTATAAGTTCATTCAATAAACGATGTAACCACATACATTATTTACTGAATGAACTTAAAAAGTGAAAAGTTGCTTACATTTAAAACCAAAAGAATATAAAAACTTTCTATAATTAAAGGATATTATCATCAGCGTGTGGATTGTGGGACTTTGAGGCATAATTGACAGTTCTAAATGGGAACGGCTCCTTCGTCGTACATGGATTATTGCTATATAAAGCACCAATCAAAGCACACAATACTTCCTCGTATCTGGTTCTTTCCTTGCTTTGCAATATCACCCACATGCTCTTAAACGGGTGGGTGTTTCCTAAGAATTCAGTTCACGTAATAATTCAACATAGCATCGATCAATCCCTAAGTACACATCGGTAAATATTTCATCATTTATTCTTTTTAAAGTAGTTTCATGAGTAAATTTATCATAAATGAGGTAGCAAAAATTCAAACATATATATTATACAATATCTATACCAAAGAGAGAAAAGAAAGATGTGGAGGTTGAAGATAGCAGATGGTGGTAATGACCCATACATATTCAGCACAAACAACTTTGTAGGAAGACAAATATGGGAGTATGATCCAAAAGCAGGTACTTTGGAGGAGAGAGCACAAGTTGAAGAAGCTCGTCAGAATTTTTATAACAACCGCTTTAAAGTCAAGCTATGTAGTGACCTCCTTTGGCGTTTTCAGGTACATTAAATGTTAATAGGTTGCTTATATTAGATTAATTGAAGATAATTCTATTTCAAACGTGTCACGTAGACATCTATCTTAACTGGATTTCAACCTTTAGTCTCTTATGTTAAACGTCAAAAAGTTTAGAGACCTTATTGTCAAAATATATACTTCTTTTCACCATCTTTGAAATTATTATTATTATTATTATTATTATTCGATGTTTGTTTCAAGTTTATTAGATTTATTTCTTTATTTAAAATAACTTTCTTGAGAATATAAGGATGAGAGTTTATTTTTTTTTTTGGTAATAAGGATGAGAGTTTTATTCGCAATTAGTTTTAATTTTTTCTTTATTATTATTAAAATATTTTAAAGAACCTTTATAATAGGAAAATAAAAAGACAATTATACTTGAAATTATCTCCATCTTTATGGGAACTTTATTAACACCCTTTTATTTGAGAATGTTTTTTTATTCCTAAAAACATTTTCAACATCATTTCCCACCATATTTTCTCTTCTATATGGAGTAGTGTCAAATCCGAGTTCAATAGCATTAATGATAATTGTAATTGGATCATTGGTACCGGGGAAAATATTAATTTTTGGCTGGATACTTGGCTGGAGAAACTTATTGCCTCCATTCTCAATTTGCCAGAAAATGTTCATAGTATTCTAAAGGACAAGGTGTCCGATTTTATGCATAATTCCATCTGGCATCTACCACAGTCTTTGTTAAATTCCTTCCCTACTCTGCAACATCTTGTCATGCAAGTCACTCTTCCCAGTGAACCAAAGGAGGACATATTGGTTTGGAAACACTGCGCATCAGGGGTCCTATCTCTCAAAGAAGCCTTTTTGTTCAAATATGGCGCAGGCCAAAATATCTCTTGGGCAAAACAAATCTGGTCTGCAGACATCCCTCCTTCCAAGTCTTTGATGACTTGGAGACTCATGCATAATAAACTCCCAACAGATGATAACCTAATGCTTAGAGGTTGTAATTTACCTTCTATGTGCTCTTCCTGTCAGGTTGCTTCAGAAACTTCATTTCATCTCTTTTTTGAATGCCCCTTTGCTAGTAAAATGTGGTCTTGGTTAGCTTCTCTTCTCAATGTTCCTCTTCATTTCAGCACGTCTGCAGATATGTGGTCTCTTCTCCAGCATAATTGGACTCCCCAATGCAAAGTAGTGATTCTAGCTTGCATCATCAACTTGTTAAATGTTGTCTAGTTCAGAAGGAATAACATTCGATTTCAGGACAAAATAGTGGACTAGAAGACAACTATTAATATGATTATATCTAAAGTCTCATTGTCAGGAAACTTAACTACTAAGACTTCTGCTGCCAATATGTTGGAGTTCTCTATTTTAAAAGCTTGTAAGGTTAACATCAAGCCTCCTAGGGCTTCTTTGATCAAAAAAGTTATTTGGGCCCCTCCTTTAATCTCTTGGGTTAAAGTTAATACAGACGGTGCCTCAATCAAAAGCCCTTTAAGAGCAGCAGCAGGTGGGATTTTCAGGAACTCAGAGGGTGATTGTCTTGGTGGTTTTTCTTAGTTTCTTGGCAACGCTAACGCTTTGTATGCTGAATTGTTTGCGGCTATGAATGCAATAGAAATTGCTTCTTTAATGGGCTTCTCAAATGTCTGGTTAGAATCAGACTCTCAACTGGTGATTATGGCTTTCAATTCGATTTCTGTGGTTCCTTGGGGTTTAAGAAATAGGTGGGAAAATTGCTTAAAACTCACTTATAGTATGCGGTTCTGTGCTTCTCACATCTATAGGGAAGGGAACACTTGTGCAGACAAACTTGCTAATTTTGGTCTATCTTTGTCATCTTTGGATTTGTTTTGGTTTGATTCCATTCCTGACTTTGTGAGTAAGGAGTACAATAGGAATAGGTTGGGATTACCCAACTTTAGATATGTAACCTTTTGAAAAGGTTTGGTTTGGCCCCCCTTTTTGTAATATTTTTGCCTTAACCTTCCGGTTCCCAGGGACATTGGCCCGAATAATCTGGAGTTCGACTGAGAGATAATGACAGTCTGGCCAAAAATTGTTTCATCTAGGAATCAAACTCGGGTTTTGTCATACGATTCGTCCTTGATGAAACTCATTAACCACTTGAGCTCAATTGCTTGGTTATTACATACATTTTTTTAATGCATAATAAAAGTTTTTTTCTTAAAAAAAGCTAATGAAATATATATATATCTATAACAATATATAAAGAGATACATCCTTTTTTTGGGTTGAATTTTTCTAACATTTTTACCCTTCATTTAAATTAGTTTTTTTTAAGAAGTCAAAATGATAAACTAGGGTTAAATGCACCGTTACCCCTTACCATTTCAGAGAATTCTAGTTTAGCCCCCAATAATTCTTTTAGATCCCGACCTTGTAATTTAAAAATCTTTGCTTTTATACCTTCTTTGCATTTGACTGTACAAAAGAGAAGATATGGGTTAAGTCAAAATTTGCTCAAAAGATAGGGGACAAAAATACCTTTAATTTTAAAATTTGATCCTACAAAGGTCTAAAAGAGAAGAATCTTCAAATTACATGGTTGCAATCTCAAAATAAAATCTTAAAAAATGGTAAATTCTTAGATAACCTCATGTTTGGTTGAGTATAGCTACCCGTAAGTAAAATTCAATAAAAAATGTTTTTTTTTTTTTATAAATTAATTAATGCAAGAAATAGGACATAATATTAAATGAGGAGGGTTAACTTTTCTTCATAATACCAACCTTGCATATTTTATGCATTGTCCTTACCAACTGAGCTAAGCTCACGATTAGGGTTTATATGAATTCTTCAAATTTAATATATGTTGTTATATTATTTTTAAAATTAAAAATATAGTAATCATATGCATTAATTTATCATTCTCTAAAAAACTACTCTTTTAATTTTTTTTGAAGGATTTCTCCATTTTCTCTCATATTTTTCACCCCTCGAAGCCTTTCATTCCCTTCCAAACTCGCAAACAAAGTCTAAGGTACAAGAAGTGTTGAATACTTTTTTTTTAAATAATTTGATTTTCGTCCATATGTTTTTTATTATAATCTTTGCAAGTTTTTTTTTTATTTCAGTCCCTGCAAATTCAAAAACAGTTGTTTTTAGTTCCTATTGGGCCACGTTGTGTGATAATATTGGGTCGCATATGACATCAAGGACTAAAAACAATATTTTTTGAATTTGCAGGACTGAATCCAAACTAAAAAAACTTAGGCTCAAAGCGAAAAACACTATAATTATAGGGCTTTAATATGTGTCTCGTCCTTGCAATTAGGCGCCATTTAAAATTTCGTCCCAGTAATCGCTACTCCTGACAATTTACCATTGCATTGTTTAATCATTTAAAAATTCGTCCCTTAACAAACTTAATCACTGCCAAATCATCGGTTTACTGACGTGACGCTGTTAAACTGGTTATCACTTGAATAACTCAACTTTTGGGCATGGGAATGGACGAAAGTGCCCCTCTTCATCTGAGACCAATGCGGAATGACAAAAATACCCTTCGTTCATCTTCTTCATAAACCAACCTCTTCTCTTCTCTTTCACCGCGGTCCTCCTCTTCCATTCTTCTTCTGTAGATCGTCCCCTTCCTTTCTTTCTCCATTGAAAAAACCCAAAACCCCAATTGTTTCCTCTACATTGAAAATGTCTACTGACACTTCAACAAAGGACTCATATGAAACCTACTTCAATGGTGGCAAGTTTCCCCCTCCCTCATTGCCCACATCTCGAGGGATGCTTCCAATGTTCCGTTGTTTACCTATGAAGCCGATGATTGTTTACATAGCAACGACTTTGGAGAATCAAGGCATGAGGTTCTAGAGATGTCGCGATTGGCAAGTAAGTTTTATGAATTTTTCGTTTTCATCATATTGTAAACACAGTGAATAACATTGGAAAATGCTTTGGTATGTAGAAAAAAAAAACCTGTAATGAGTTGATTTGGGATGATGAACTTGGTCCAGCTACCAGACCAATGACTCGGTGTTATTCAGCTGTTTCAAAATCAAGGGAAGTAGAGTCTACACCTTTGAATGCTCCTGTGATTCGTGAAGTTGATTCTGCACCTGCGAATGGACCTATGATTCGTGAAGTTGAGTCTGCAAAGTCTGGAAAGTCTGAAAACCAACATTGCAATTATGGTGAAATCTGGGAGAAGAAGAAAGACAAGTGGAAAAAGAAGGTGTTGGCTGAGAAGAAGAAGGTTGAATGGCTTAAGTGGATAATCATATCTAGATGGTTGATCTTTGATGTTTTCTTTGTTAAGAAGTAATGTTATGTAGTTTCTAAAGTTGATGTTAATTGTGTTATGTTATGGTGTAATGTAATGTTCTGTTGTGTTATGGTGTTAGTGGAACCTATAATGTTGTGTTGTGTTGATGTTAAGTGGTTCCCTATTATGTAAACTGATGTTATGAATGAAAACATGCCTTGTTAGTTTGTGTCAATTTTTTTCTCAGATGCTTGTAATGATATTGAATACATAAGTTATAATACTTGAATACTTAAAACACATTCATTCATCCATAACAGATGTTTCATACAGAGTCTTACAAAAGTAGGACTTAGCCAAGCAATTCACAAAGGGATGTCAATTCAACAAGTGTTATTAGATAAGTTGGACTTAGCCAAGAAAATCACAAAATAAAACACACATCAATAAGTAGTCTTACACAAGTAACATAAGTTGGACTTAGCCAAACACAAAACACAATATAAGTTACATAATTAGCACTAAATATATTTCACATTCTCCACACTTTTTAACAAGGTGAAGCATCTTCCACCTTCATCTCTTAATTTCCTTGGGCAGCTTCAGCAGCATCTTTCCGTGATCCAGTTGCTTCTGCAACTTCTTCATCAACCACCTCAATTGGGTTGTCCATATCTTTCCCTGGACCATTTTTTATTGCAGGACTTTTCCAGACTGTTCTGCCACTCCTCCTAACAGGTGCTTTCACTTTCACTATTGGCTCCGCAATGGCCCTAACAACATCTAAGGTCCGAACAGAAGGTTTTCTTGGTGGCTTTTTGTGCATAGCAGATTTAACATAAGGTTTCTTCATGACAGTAGTTGGTGGCTTAACAACTGTGGTTACATTAGCTAAGGGCTTGATAACTGTGTGTGCATTTTTTTGAAGTGAGAACCATAGTGTTGACATTTGCAATTGGCTCTATTAATGTGTGTGATTTTTAGGTGGTGTGAACTGTAGCACTTGGCTTAATAGATGAAGACAAAAAGGCCATTGGATTTTTTTGAGGTTTCTTACTCTGTTTTGGATGAATGAATTTTGTATTGCTCCCAACCTTCTTTTTTTACTTGCACCCTGCACAGACTCACTTATGTTTGGTGTACTCAGTATAGACTCCCCAGTCCCTGATTGACTTGCACTTGCACTTGCTCCTTCAGCAGTTTCACTTGCACTTGATCCAGCAACAACTTCACTTGCACTAGCTCCATTGTCATCACCCCTTGCTTGTTTTGGTGGCTTTCTCTGTGTTCATTGATAATAAAATACACAAGTTAGCTTATTACAAATTGTCAAATATAAAAACAGTGAAAATGATTTGATGAAATACCTTTCTTTTTTTAGCATTAGGGTTGACAGTTAGACTTCTGCATCCTTTAGCATTATGGCCAAACTGATCACACCTTGTGCACCTGTAAGTAGTTCCAGATCATTTATACTTACCCTGTGATGATGGTGCTTCATCAGCTTCTCTTCTTCTAATCTTTTTTAGTCTTCCCGGTGCCTTCTTATAAGCAGGAGGCAACAATTCTTCACATTCTACCTCTGGCCACATGTATTGACCATTGATAGCACTCACATTGTGTGTATAACACTTTTCATACATTTCTCTGGTACACCATTCAAAAACATAATCTTCTGGGTCCTTTGATGTTTTAGACATTGCTGTATTGGCATGTCTGCAAGGAATCCCCACCAACTCCCAAAAATTACATGAACAAGTTTGCTTGGCCATATTAACAGTAAAGGCATGACTTCCTCCAACCTGATGAACTTCAAACTCTTCAGCAACACCCCATATGGCAACCCAACCACCAAACTTCTCAATTTCTCTGTTTAATCTCTTCCTAGGCATAGGCATTATTCTATACTTCCAACTTTCAAGCTTAACCCTATTGGTTGACATCCTATTCATTAAATATGTTCTAATCCATTCAGCCATGGTAAGTATTGGTTTGTCTCTAGCAACTAATATTGTTGAATTAAAGGATTCAGATATGTTGTTCATTAAGACATCACATTTAGGGTAATAAGAAAGAGGATGCTTACACCACATTTTAGGGTCATGTCCCATTAACCACTCCCATGCTTTCAAGTCAACCTTCTTCAGCTCATCCATCTTTGACTTTCATAGTTGATAGTAAGTTGCTTTGGCTGCACCCATCATCAAGTCCCTGATCAAAACACCACCTCCAAATCTATTTTTAAAATTTGCATAAAGATGCCTCAAACATAGTCTGTGTTCCACTATGTTAGACCACTTCTCTAGAACTGAAATGAGCCCCTGAAAATAAGAACAAGTTAAGGACCAGCTATACAATTTAATTAAAGGAAGTAACCAGATCTGTAAAACATCTAATCTTCTGTAGATCAGAGATAAACACCCATCTCCTGTTAGTTCCAATATCTTCAAGCAGTAAGGTAAGGAACCACCTCCAAGAATATGTTGTCTCAGTCTCTACAACTCCAAAAGCCAGAGGGAAGTATTGGTCATTTGCATCTCTACCCACTGCAACCAATAAAATACCTCCATATTGGGTTTTCAGATGACACCCATCCACCCCTATGAATGGCCTACAACTTGATAAAAAGGCCTGCTTGCAACCATCAAAGCAAAAATAAAATCTACTAAACCTTGGTTGAACACTCAAGGGCAGTCTTTCAACATTTATCTTACACCTATTTCCTTGGGACACCCTTTGAAGCTCAGCTGCATACCTCCACAGTAAGGTATATTGTTTCTTTGCATCCCCTTTTATGAGTTCCTTGGCCTTCTTTTTTGCCATCCAAGCTATGTAAAATGACACTTCAATTGACTGGTGTGTTCTCAGATCTGTCATTATATCACTAACCTTCATCTCAAAGGTCCTCATCTTATCAGGGGCATATTTGGTAACAAAGTTTGCATTAGCACTACGGTTTTGTAAAACCCAGCACATGTGTGGTCCTCATACCATGCCTTTAATTTAAATGAATGGTCGTAGGCCACCTTACTGCAAAGGGCTACAAAAAGACATTTGGTATCTTTGCACACTATCCTACACCTATCTTTATCATTTTTTAAGATTTTAATCTGGGTCCCATTTAATACACCCTTACACCATCCCTGAACTCTTTAAGAATCTTAAAATCCATGCCAACTGTGAACACATAATCCTTGGTTAGTTGGCTGGGCTTAAATACATCATTTGCAGGTGCTCTCTCGTCACCACTCAAATCAGGATCATCAGAATCTAACTCTTCACTCTAATACTACTCCCCCCCAATCAGTATCATCCACATCAGCTATATTATCCACTTGCACATCTTTTCCTTTCTCAGCCATCTTTACCCCACTGTCGTCATTCAAATTGTCATTATCCACTTCTTCAAACCGATCTTCAAATCCCAGTGCTCTCTCTTCTTCACTATCAATATACCCATCATTATTATCTTCATCTTGATCATCACCGCTAGTTATACCACCCACATCCCCTTCTTTATTATCACTGTACACCAATGGCCCTTTTCCTTTATCAATATTTACTGCCTGAGAACTCTCACCCTTCTCATTGTTAACTACCTGATAACTCTGACGCAATTCCTCACCAACAATATCATAATTAGGAATATCAACTACATCAATACTTTCATCCACATTATGTTCAACAAAAAGATTCACAACAGTTTTTTTAAGTGCATAAACTTTTACAACTTCAGCAGTGGCGTCATCTTTAATCACCCTAAAACTAACCTATTCATCTAACATCCACCACAACCGAAAAGGTTTTTTAACTAGCAAATCAGTTTCCAAAATTCTAGTTAGCTCAAAGAAACACCACTTATTAGGATCTAAACCTTCAATCAACGTTTCTTCTCCCCCGTTGTAACAAATAACCCAATCTCTAACAAACCTACCCCCGTAATGAAACTTAACAGCAATACCCATATCTGGAAAAAAAAAAAAAAAAAAACCCTAATTTAGAAATGATGGAAAACGATGACATTCACTAAAATAACAATTTTATTAAAAAACTGCAACTAATAACACATACATTCACTAAAAAACAACAACTAAAAACATAGTTCATTGTTTCAAATGAACATACACGTATTATGTCCTGACGATTCTCCAGACGCTGCGTTCTTCGAATTCGAGTTTGACACCTCCATTGGATTCACCATTGAAAATGAGTCAGACCACTTCATTTTGTTCGATCCATATTAGAGAGCAAGTTCATTCGCGTTTTCCCCTTTTGAAACCCTAATTTCGTCACCCAGAAAACTCAATTGATGCAAATGAAGATAATGTTGGATCGAAGGGTAGTTTCGTCATCTTTGGTTGCCCTCATCTGAAGAGAGCTGTCAAGTGATAACCAATTTAACAGTGCCACGTCAGTAAACCGATGACTTAGTAGTGATTAAGTGGTCAATGGACGGATTTTTAAATGATTAAACAATTGCAAGGGTAAATTACCAGGATTAACGATTACAGGGACGAAATTTAAAATTACGCCTAATTGCAAGGACGAAACACATATTAAAGCCTAATTATAGGGACTAAATTATATTCATATTTAAATAAGCAAATAAACTTGCAAATAATTATGCAATGAAACTAAAAACAAGCTCACACCATGATACAAAATAAGTCCACATGCAAACAAAAAAAACCAAACAATACTATTTAAAAAATGAGCAATGCTATATGGTACGGTTAATTTCACGTACGAAAACTGACGAATGCACACATGTCTAGTTTTAAAGGAATAAAAAACAGATTTAGTATGCTGGAACACAAATCATGGGGTAGTAGCAATTAAAGTTTGACAATCATCACTTGAATTAATACTAAAAATATTTACTTTACGGAATACATGGTGGTACGGCATTCAAAGTGTAAGCAATAAATATAATTCGTAGCTTTTTGTAGTTACCATCCCGTACTATCCATCATTACCCTTAAAAAAATCAATAGTTAAATGTTAACTAGTGCTCCAAGACAATTGTTAAAGAAACTAATATAAATTTTTTGTCCACCATTGGTGTAGGTCAATCTTAAAACCTTTAATATTTATTTTAACCCACCTTTAGAAAAATGATCTTCTTTGATTGAAAAAAACATAGAATTTTGAGATTTCCATATAACATACACTCAAGTCATCCAAACCACATATAAGTTTTCATAACCCACTTTACGGTTACAAAATTAAGATCCCCAAATAACTGGGTATGGAACCACTAATACCCGATTAATTCAACACAAAATTCTAAATACCCCCAAAAAACGAACCATCTACTAAAATATTCCCTTAATACCACTCCTCACCTAAGGGTCATGCCAAAGAGAAAAAATCTTTCCATCACCAATCACTTTTTCTATATTTTTTTTTTAAAACTAGTCAAACTGTTATATATATGTACAGTGAAATTTCATTATCAACTTCAATAACTATTATACTTTTTTTCATTTTTGCTTCTTGGCATTGCAGGTTCTTAGAGAAAATAAATTTAAGCAAGTGACTGGTGGTGTGAAGATAGAAGATGGAGAAGAGATAACATATGAGAAAGCTACAACGACATTAAGAAGGGGCGCGCATCACCTAGCAGCATTGCAAACCAGTGATGGTCATTGGCCTGCTCAAATTGCTGGTCCTTTGTTTTTCATTCCTCCTTTGGTAAATACTTTAATGGCGCGCGCGCACATGCACACACATACAACTACACAAGGGAGTGATAGTTTATGTCCTTACTTGCATTACAAGTAACATGCTAAGTAAGGATTAATTACACAATTAACAATAATATTCCTATAGCGGTCCTCTCTTAAACTAAACATGCTACTATAGAAAATAAATTTACAACATCGTTGTCCAGTGCATTCTTCTTCTTTGGTAACTTGGAAGTGTCAACGGTGAACCACTTGTTACTTACTTTTGACTATTTGATTAAGCTGGATGAAACACTAATTGCAGGTTTTTTGTGTTTACATTACGGGACATCTTGATTTGGTATTCCCACAAGAGCATTGCAAAGAGATTCTTCATTACATATATTGTCATCAGGTACATACACACCTACTTTATCATTCAATTTCAACAAAAATTTACAATACATATATGCTTCTTTTGCTTATTAAACATGAAATTTAAGATCAATTTCTTCATTTGGTGGTTTCATTTGAAGAATGAAGATGGAGGGTGGGGTCTACACATTGAGGGTCACAGCACCATGTTTTGTACTGCACTGAACTATATATGCCTGAGAATTCTTGGAGAAGGGCCGGATGGAGGTCAAGACAATGCTTGTGCAAGAGCAAGAAACTGGATTCGTGATCACGGTGGTGTAACGCATATACCTTCATGGGGAAAAACTTGGCTTTCGGTATAATTTTTTACATTTAGGGTTAGGATTCTATCTAATATAATTTTTTTTATGAAACATGAAATCCATGAAGAAATGAGAGAAAATCTTCAAATTTGTATCGATAAAATGAGTAAAAGCTATTCTTTATCTGTAGATACTTGGTGTATTTGATTGGTCTGGATGCAACCCGATGCCCCCTGAGTTTTGGATCCTACCTTCATTTCTTCCTATGCATCCAGGTTCAATTATTTTGATTATGTTTTGTTAATTTATATTATGTGTGTGTGAAATGAAGAAACAATGACTTGAGAGTTTATTCTATCTCCTTTTCAAATTAATTAATTGTAGGTAAAATGTGGTGTTATTGTCGATTGACATACATGCCTATGTCTTACTTGTACGGGAAGAGGTTTGTGGGTCGAATCACACCACTCATCTTACAGTTGAGAGAAGAAATTCATAATCAACCTTACGAAAAAGTTGATTGGTTCAAATCACGTCACCAATGTGCAAAGGTGAGAGTCGTAGTCGTGTTTGAATGATAACATACATAGGAGGGATAAATGATCCATTTTATGTCGTCTCATACAGGAAGATCTTTACTATCCTCATCCTTTGATACAAGATCTGATATGGGATAGCTTCTATATATTCACCGAGCCACTTCTCACTCGTTGGCCTTTCAACAAATTGATTAGAGAAAAAGCCCTTCAAGTAAGAATGAAGCATATCCACTACGAGGATGAGAATAGTCGATACATAACCATGGGGGCTGTAGAAAAGGTAAGCATCGTCATGGCAATTAAACATATTGATTATTTAGTTTTCCATTGAAAAATAAAATCATTTCAAATATTCCATTATTAACATGTATATAGTTATCAGGCTTTATGTATGCTTGCTTGTTGGGTGGAAGATCCAAATGGAGATGCTTTCAAGAAGCATCTTGCAAGGGTCCCAGATTACTTGTGGGTTTCAGAAGATGGAATGACCATGCAGGTGTGTATGTAGTAGAGCTTAGGACTAAATATTATACATGCAATATAGGATTAACTATTATTACTATTGTAACTAAAGTGATACATTCATTAAATTTTTTTCGTCAATCACAATACATACAATGTAGAGTTTTGGTAGTCAAGAATGGGATGCAGGTTTTGCTGTTCAAGCTTTGCTTGCCACAAACTTAATTGAAGAAATTGGTCCTGCACTTGCCAGAGGACATGACTTCATCAAGAAATCTCAGGTATACATGCTTAATATTGATGACATAACGATCGTTCTCCTTCCTTTAATTTGCGAAAATTAAATTCTCAATGAATCAAGTTTATCCAAATTTTAAGACAAACTAAATGATTACTAAATTGCTAATTACCAAGTTAGTAAACTTATATTGTTCTAATTATGGCATATTTGATTTACTATTAGCTACTTAGTTAGTGTTCATCATCAGGCATTTGAACAATATCTGTGCTAGTTTTAAAATCAAATGAAACTGATACTTTTATTTCACAGGTTAGAGACAACCCTTCAGGAGATTTTAAGAGTATGCATCGTCATATTTCTAAAGGTGCGTGGACTTTCTCCGATCAAGACCATGGATGGCAAGTTTCTGATTGCACCGCAGATGGTCTGAAGGTAAATAACAATATACGCTAGATATGTACAACTTAATTTGTTAAAAACATGCTTTTAAATCACAACAAATATAAACTCTCTGGTGTTTCAGTGTTGTCTACTTTTATCAATGTTGCCTCCTGAGATTGTGGGTGAAAATATGGAACCAGAGAGGTTATATGATTCAGTCAATCTTCTGTTGTCACTTCAGGTAAGTTCTACTATTCAATTTATAGCCATATAGTTTTAATTAATACATTGACGAATTATTGATCTTTTAACATGTTACTTCATCAACGGAAATGTGCGAATTGTGCACATGAGTTTGATCATTTACTTTTTTCTTTCATTCTTGCAGGGTAAAAAAGGTGGTATGCCATCATGGGAGCGGGCACGAGCTCAAGAATGGTTAGAAGTGAGGATTGTACTAATAAATATAGTCTTGTGTAGTCTCATTAGACACACAAAACACTCGAATTTAATATAAACTAATTACCTTTGTTATTTATTTGCAGGTACTGAATCCCACTGAATTTTTCGCAGACATTGTAATTGAATATGAGTATGTTGAGTGCACTGGACCGGCAATTCAAGCTTTAGTTATGTTCAATAAGCTATATCCAGAGCATAGGAAGAACGAGATAGAGAATTTCATTGACAATGCAGTTAGATTCATTGAAGATACACAAAAAGATGATGGTTCATGGTATGGAAGTTGGGGAATTTGCTTCATTTATGGTACTTATTTTGCTCTTGGAGGTTTAGCAGCTGCTGGAAAGACTTATAGCAATTCTGTTGTGATTCGTAAAGCTGTTCAATTTCTTCTCTCAACACAAAGAGAGGATGGTGGGTGGGGAGAGAGCTATCTTTCATGCCCAAAAAAGGTTCATAATTGAGTAATTATTACTAATCATTCTCCAACTTCAACTAGAGTAGACAATTGTGAGTCCCAGAACTGTGGCTCAATTGGTAGCTACCAGGGAAAATATGTGCAGGGGCCGGGGTTCGAACCCCAGATTTCCCACTTCTCCACACATAATGTGTGCGAATCTAGCACTAAGCTATTTGACCAAAAAAAGAGAGTAGACAATTGTGATTATGTCTTACTAAATACTAACAATAATGCAGAAATATATACCTCTTGAAGGAAGCCAGCAATCAAATGTTGTACAAACTGCATGGGGTCTCATGAGTTTAATTTATGCTGGCCAGGTATGTTCTTCATCATGAATTATAGGTCAAAATACTTTTTTTAGTGTGAACCGGATATCCTCTGCACACAACTGTAGAGATTAATTTCTCCGTTTAAGAAGGAGCGCAGTTATTACCATAAATGCAAATGTATCTTAACATAAGTTTTTTTCTCTTCTTTCCAATTCTTGTGTATAGGCAGAAAGAGACCTTACTCCTCTTCATCGTTCTGCAAAATTTCTCATCAATTCCCAGTTGAAAGAGGGTGATTGGCCCCAACAGGTTCATGTTAATTAATCCTTTGAAATTAAATAATAAGGCTCTTGTTTGAACTCTTTTTAATTTATTAAAACGACGTAAAATACCTATTATTAATTTTTCTCTTGTCTTATTTATTGTAGGGAATCACAGGAGTATTCTTCAAAAATTGTATGTTGCATTATACAATGTATAGAGATATTTTCCCATTGTGGGCTTTAGCTGAGTATCGTAGATATGTTCCATTGTCTTCCACTGGAGTTAAACTTGAAAAAAAGATGTGAGCATAAAAAGGACAAATGCATGCATATCAATAAAGAAAGATACAAGCAAATAAATCAATTAAGTCAAGATATTGATTAATTTTTTCTCTGTTCCAGTGTTGCTATTTGCACCTTGGTTCCTTCCCTCTTTTTGACTTGACATCGTATCATAAACCTTACTAGATAGCATACCCCCTAGCACTTGAAATTTTGCCCCATCACTTAATCGATCGACTTCACTTTGCTTCTTATTCCTCCTATAACAAGGATTTTACATAAGAAAATGCGAAATCCTGAAGTGGATGTGCTATCATTGATTGTATCTTGATAAGTCTCCACAATTAGGGATAGAAAAGCATGCTGGTCTTACCCTTTATCTTGATTAGTCCCACACCGCTTAAGCTCGCACAAAAATGGGACGAGATGGTCAGAGTTAGTTTAGGTGATTGAGTCCAAAATCTCACTCGTTTAGTGGCAAACTAATGAGTTTGCGGTCCAACTGGTCAAACAATTTTTTTAATACTTTTTTGACAATTTTGTTGTTATTAAAAACTATGTTGATGTTATTTTAAAAAAAAAAAAAAAAAAAAGATTGGTATCAAATAAATTTGTGGTAGATACAAGCTTAGGAGACAAATCCAACACCATCAACATAATTAACAAAATCAAAATCATAATCAATAGCAACAATGCCACAATTATCCGTCCATTATATGTAATGGGAAGATAGTTATGGACACATAATCTCCAATCTCCATCTTTTGCCATGTCATTCTAATTTTGCCCTCCATTTTTTGTCACCTCATCACAATTTTTCCCTCCCACTCTCACTACAAGAAATTCTACAATTTCACAGGGATATTTGACAGGGCCATTAACACCTGGCAAATTTCCCAGGGGTAAAGTCAGGGAAACCTCTGGAAAAACGCATTTGTAGAGTTTAACATAAACCAGAGGCATACCCCTCACAAATGGGAAAAAAACCTTGCCTTTGAAATGGGCGGGAAAAAGAAATTCAAATGGGGAACATGTGCAGCATGTGTCAGGCCATATGACAGGGAATTTGCCACGGCCAGCCCCTGGCGAATGGAGGAATCTTGCTTTTTGCAGTTGACAAGACAAAGTTATGACACAATGTCTGAAAAGCTAATTTTCCAGGGGTTAACCCTTTGCAGATGAGCTTAAACCCTTGACTTTTTTCCCAAGGGCAGCTCCTCGTTTATCCACCGGCTCTTCTTCCCTCTATATAACATATGCAACACCACACTCAGCTTGCACTCTTCTCACCATACACTTAGAAAAAATTGCAAACTCTTCTCCACCTTCATTAAACTTCTCTAATTTGCTAAAACTCTTCTCCACCTTCTTCACTTGGTATAATTTTCTGTTTATATTTTTTGAGTACTTATTTACACATATATTTTCTATTTCATTTGCATTAGGCTTTAATAATAATTATGTATGTTGATTTTGTAAAACTACTTATTTTGTAAAACTATTTATTTTATAAATTGTTTTAGAACTGTTGTATTTTTTTTAATTTAGGGAAAACCGTTTTTTAAATTAGCGTAGTCTAAAGTCATTTTTGTTTTAATTTAAAACTGTTTGTTAAATTAAATCAGTTTTTTTATAATTAAATCTAATTTTTTAATTAAAACACTTTAAAACAAACAATATACTAATATAAAGTGTAGTCAAAATCAGTTTTTTTTTTAAATTAAATATGTTTTTTAAATTAAAACACTTCATAAAAAAATAATATCCTAATAAGTCTTATTAATTAAATTGATTTTTAAGATAATTAATTATATTTAAAAAACAATTTTGAAAAAAACAATTTTTAAAAAAAATATATTTTTTTATTATTTTAAATACATTTATTAATTAAAATGATTTTTAAAACATTTAATTATTTATTAAAAAATCGGTTTCATAAAGAAAAACCTTATTTAAAAAATAAAAATAAAAAAATTACCATTTCACAGGGGTCAAACCCCTCGCAATGTCCGTCACAAAGTGAACCTGCTGAACAGCAGTGAGTTAGAACAGATGCATAGTAGATAGAAAGAATACAATGAAATTTGTGAGGGTTTATGACCGAAAAAAAGTCAGACCGTTTGACGGGGGTATAACCCCTCATTTTTTATAACCTCTCATTTATGGTTTGCGATGAGAGGATTTCACATGGATTCCGCCCCTCGCAAATGCCTTTTTCACAAGGGTTTCTGCCATTTTCCCATAGAATCTGTCACTTTTCTTGTAGTGTCTTACAGCCTCCATTTTCCATTACATATTTATTCCATTTTTTTCGTTAACATGGATTTCACATTTTTAATAGGAGAGTCTTAACATTTTAATAGAAGAGTCTTAACATTTCACAGGTTACACAATTTGTTCATAGCATTTTTAATAGAAGAGTCTTAACATTTTAAGACCTAGTACCAATTAGGTATTTTTATTGAGGAAAACTTTTTCGGAGTCTTCAATCTTACGTGGGACCCATAATTTTTTTAATATTAAAAAATTTGAAATGTTATGATATAAAGTTATTGATAGTTGATTAGTAAGTCACATTTAAGAAATTTGTGTGAGATGTTGGATGAAAAAATTATAAATGAGCGAGGTGTAATCATGAGATTCATTTAAGTATCCAAAAATAAGTGTCTTCATCCTATAACATTGGCAAAAAGTAAATATTATATGCGTATTAACATATTTTTTTTTCAACTAAAATCGTTAAAAACGCGATGAGAGACAGAGGGAGAGCGAGAGGCGAAACCTCTAGGGCAACCGCGCTGGAGCCTTTCACCGGCAGTGAGATCATATGGGGGGATCGGGGTCCAGCCGGGGTAGCAGAAATTGGGGGGATAGGGGAAATTGGTTTGCAGTGCGGTCTCGGAAGAGGAAAGCGACGGAAACGGCGTACAGAGGATGGGACAGCGTAAGAGGGTCAGATGGGCAAAGAGGAGCGGCGACAGGTATTGGGCACGTTCGATTTCAGGTTTCTGATAGGGTTTCCAAGGGGAATTTTCGCGATAGGCAAGCTACAGAGGCACGGAAAGACGGTGGTTTCTCCAACAATGTGGGAGGACGCATGGGTTCATCTGAATGGCATGCTTCTGATGTATCAATGGCTAGGAGTATTCAAGGGCTCAAGGTGTCTTTCTATATTACAAATTTTCCAAACAATCTCCTGTTGTTTCGTTTACGTCAATCTTTCGAAGTCTGTGGCATTCTATCAGACGTGTATGTGGCTTGACATCGGAACGCACGTGGTCAGGAATATGGCTTTGTAAGGTATGTTAATGTGAAGAACAAATTTAAATTGTCACAGGCTTTGAATAGTGTTTGGTTTGGGGACTGTCGTGTGTGAGCTCGTGAGGCAAGGTTTGATACGTTCGCGCATAACAACATTATTGTTTCTGAGGATGTAATAGTTAGGAGGAAAGAGGTTGTGGTGAATAGGAAGGTGGAGTTGCAGAGAAACAAGGGAGGTAAAATAGAGAGGGTGAATGGTGCTGGTTTGGAGAAACGCGAGGTGGGTGGTTCGGTTTTGAAGGTTGGGAGAGTGGATGTTCCAATCGGGGTAGCAGGTATAAAAACGAAGGTTAGGAGGGTGAATGAGACTGTGGGTGGTGCTGTCCGGTTGGGGAGGGAAGAGATGAAAGTGTTGACCGAGAGGAAGGAGGGGACGGTGGGTGATGGAAGGAAGGAGCAGGACCGTAAGGAAGAAAGGAAAACATTGGGAAAACAGGTTCTTTCTATACAGCAACATAATGTCATAATTAAAGAGAAGAACGCGGGAATACATGAACCTGTTAAGTTACAACAACTCGTTGATGTGTTTCACTTTACTCCAATGTATTCTTCCTGTGTGGAGGATCGTAAATGGGCAAGTTCAAGTATGGTAGCATCTGTAATTGCGGGAGACTCGGCGGTGACTTTGCAGCAACGTGTTGAAGATGCTGGATTTCCGAATTTAGTTGTAACTCCTTTGGGAAGTGACTGTGTTTTCTTGTATTGTATTGGAGGGGAGGACGTTTGGAAGGTGTACAAGGGAGCTTTTGAATTTTTTAATGTGATACTCTCTAACATTCAAAAGTGGTCGGCTTCAGAGGTTCGTTATGAACGAGGGGCATGGGTGCGGGTTTACGGTGTTCCTGTGCATGCTTGGAACGAGGTGTTTTTTAGATTATGTGTTTCAGGAGCAGGAAGATATATTCATGCTGATGAGTGTTAGGTCGACAAGGCTCGGTTGGATTTTGTTAGAATTCTCATCTCCACACCGCATATTGAAATTATCAACACAACTTCGGAGATCTTAATAGATGGAAGTAAGTATGTTCTTAAATTGGTGGAGGAATGGGGGTGCAATTTGGGGGAGGATGTGTTTATGACGGAGGTTGAAGATGTTTCTACGCCAAATATTATGTCGCAACCTTTAAATGATGTAGGTATCGATGAGGTTCAAGGGGAATGGGAATTGGATGACCTTGTTCATGATTTGCAAAATGAATGGAGTCAACATGAAGGGAAGAAAGTGGCGGCTCAGAATTCCGGTGATTTAAATTCGAATAATATTGCGAGCAAGGTCTATGGGGAAGATTTCTTTACGGTACAACTTTCTCCGATTTTACAACCTGTTGTGAATCCCTTAGGTGGTGCGGCTGAGAATTTAGTAGAGGGTAGCCCGTTGAAGCACGCAGATGGGGCGAAGGAGTGTAAGAATCCGGGTCCTTGGAGCATTGATTTTATTGACATTCAGCAGCCTATAGCGGAAGGGGGAATAGTTTTCAATTCTTCTCATAACAATGATAAGAGTGGTGAAGTATTAGCTGAAGCAGGACATATTCATTCTTCTCAATCAGGCGTCCTACAAAAAAAAAAAAGGTGGTGTTGGTAATCACTTTGTTGGCTTTATGAAAAGAATAGCTCGGATGTCTGCTACGGAGCGCAAACAAATTTTACGTGTTTTAAAGAAACAGAAGCGGAAAAGAAAGGGAGGGGAAGGTAATCAAGTATCAAAGGCTGTAACCGTAGATAAATCACATTCATCCAATCTTTCTACTTCATCCGTCAACAACGATTGGGAGAATTGGGTGCATTTACATGGTAAAGGAGATAAGGTGGCAGACGATGTTATGTCTTTAGGGAAGGTTGTCGGGGTGAGATATCAATGTGAAACTGTGAATTCCTTTAACTTGTTGTCGAAGGAGGGGAGGCGAGAGTGGAGGGCAGCGAGTGCATGCAATAGGGTGGATGGAGAAGTGTCGGGTAAGGGCGTGGATGGTGGGTAAGGGTGGAGGGTGGTAGTTATGAAGATTCTTTCTTATAATGTAAGGGGGTTAGGAGGCGGGGAGAAGAGGGTGGAAGTTCGGAGGTTAGTTCATGAGAAGCATCCGATGATTTTGTGTATTCAAGAGTCTAAGCTGACTATGGTTAATGATTTGGTGGTGAAATCTTTTTGGGGTGATACTCTGTTTGGTTATTCTTATCAACAATCGATTAGGGCCTCTGGTGGTTTGGTTACTGTGTGGGATGAGTCTCGCATTGTGGTTTTCTCTTCTATGAGACTTGATCATGTGTTAATAATTAAAGGTAAGGTTCTTTCGACAGATGAAGATTTTGTTGTCTGTAACGTGTATGCGCCTTTCGATTTGGTAGCTAAGAAAGTTTTATGGGATCGGTTGCACCTTCTGGTCACCAATTATAGCGACTTCTGTTTGTGTGTGTGTGTGGAGATTTTAACTCTGTTCGAAGTGTTGATGAGAGGAAAGGTAGAGGTGATGTTTTTAGGCAGGGTGATGCTGACATTTTTAATATGTTTATTCATGATAGTTTACTGATTGACTTACCTATCTGTGGCCGGTTGTTCACGTGGTACCGTGGTGATGGTGTATCCATGAGTAGATTGGATAGGTTTCTGTTGTCTAACAAGTGGTGTGAGAAATGGCCAAATTGTGTTCAGGTTGCTTATCAGCGTGGCCTTTCTGATCATGTTCCTGTTTTGCTTTATACTGATGATACTAATTGGGGACCTCGTCCGCTCCAGATGCTTAAATGTTGGACATAATACCCTGGTTATGCAGATTTTGTTCGCGATAAATGGGGATCCTTTTCGTGTCATGGTTGGGGCGGCTTTGTTTTAAAACAGAAGCTGAAGATGATGAAAGCAAGCCTGATGGTCTGGCATCAGCAACGCTGTCAGAATTTGGAAGGTAGGATGACGGAGGTTAAAAATAAAATAGCGGTCTTGGATGAAAAGGGGGAGGTGGCTACGTTGTTAGAAGAAGAGGTTCAGGAGTTGCATGATTTAAATTTTAATTTGCATTCTATGGCCCAAACCCAGAATAGTATCAATTGGCAAAAATCTTGTATGCATTGGTTACAGGAAGGGGATGCAAACTCCAAAAAATTTCATGGGTGTATGTCTAGGCGGAGATGTAAAAATGCTATCAATTTTTTGTATGTTGAAGGTGTTAGTGTGGATGGGGTGCATAACATTCGTGCGGCGGTCTTCAATCATTTTGCTTCGCATTTTAAGGTTGTTGAAGCAAATCGACCAGCAATTGGTTGTCTTCCTTTTCGTAGGTTATCATATGGCGAGGCAGGTATGTTAACAAAACCTTTTTCTCCTGAGGAAGTCAAGCAGGCTGTATGGGACTGTGACAGCTTCAAGAGCCCGGGACCTGATGGTGTCAATTTTGGCTTTAACAAAGAATTTTGGGACATATTAAAGGATGACTTTTTGAGATTTATGGTGGAGTTTCATCGAAATGGAAAGTTGACAAAAGGTTTAAATTCTACTTTTATTCATTTAATTCCTAAGGTGAATAGTCCGCAACGGCTTAATGATTTTCGGCCTATCTCCTTGGTTGGTTGTCTGTATAAGGTGTTAGCTAAAGTTCTGGCTAATAGGCTTAAATCAGTTTTGGGTAGTGTGGTTTCTGAGTCTCAATCTGCTTTTATTAAAGGGAAACAAATTTTAGATGGAATTTTAATAGCGAATGAGGCGGTTGTTGAAGCTAAACGGTTGAATAAGGAGTTGCTCTTGTTCAAAGTTGATTTCAAAAAAGCGTATGATTCCGTGGATTTAAGGTATCTGGATTCTGTTATGGCTAGTATGAATTTTCCAACTATTTGGAGAAAATGGATTTCGAAATGTGTTGGCACGGCAACAACGTCAGTGTTAGTGAATGGTTGTCCAACGGAGGAGTTTCCTATTGAGCGGGGTCTTCGTCAAGGTGACCCTTTATCGCCATTTCTTTTCTTATTGGCTGCTGAAGGATTTAATGTGATTATGAATGCGGCTGTGGGGCACAAAAATTTAGCGGGTGTGCAGTAGGGCATGTGGGTGAGCTTCGTTTGACACATTTGCAGTTCGCAGATGACACACTCATTATTGGTGATAAAAGTTGGCAGAATGTGCGCACTATGCGAGCAGTGTTGCTATTGTTTGAGAATATTTCGGGTCTCAAGGTTAACTTCAACAAAAGTATGCTGACGGGGGTTAATATTCCTGATTCTTGGTTGTCAGAAGCGGCGTTGGTGATGAACTGTCGTAGGGGAACCATCCCTTTCGTGTATTTGGGCTTTCCTATTGGCGGTGACTCTCGGAAATTTGCTTTTTGGAAACCTGTTGTTGATCGCATTGTCTCTCGTCTGTCGTTGTGGAATCATCGATTTTTGTCTTTCGGCGGCCGTCTGGTTCTTCTTAAAGCTGTCCTATCCTCCTTGCCGGTTTACTTTCTTTCCTTTTTCAAAGCCCCTGCAGGTATAATTTCTTCTATTGAATCTTTATTTTTAAAAAAAAAAAAAAAAAAAATTTGGGGGTTGTGAGGATAATAGAAAAATCGCGTGGATCAAATGGGAGTCAATTTGTACTCCAAAGGAGGATGGAGGTTTGAGGGTTAGGAGGGTAGGAGTCTTTAATTTATCATTGTTAGGTAAGTGGTGTTGGAGGATGTTGATTGATAAGGAGGGCCTGTGGTATCGAGTATTGAAAGCCCGTTATGGTGAGGAGGGGGCGGTTGAAAGAGGGTGGTAGGCATAGTTCTGCCTAGTGGCGGTCTTTGTGTAGGGTTAGAGAAGGGATAGGTGAGGGTGTGGGAAGCTGGTTTGATAGTAACATTCGGAGGGTGGTTGGGGATGGAAAAAATACTTTATTTTGTCATGATATTTGGACGGGGGAAATTCCGTTAAAAGTGAAATTTCCTCGCCTTTTTGAGTTGTCTGTGTTTAAAGAGTGTTCGTTGGAGGAGATGTTGAGGGTCATGGGGGCAGATGGTGGGTGGGAGAGGTTGTGGCGCCGTCGTTTAATGGCGTGGGAGGAGGAGAGTGTGATGGAGTGTTCTGTGTTATTACATAACATTGTTTTGCAGGAAAATATCAGTGATGATTGGCGTTGGTTGCTTGATCCTGCTCATGGGTATTCGGTGCGGGGAGCTTACCGCTTTCTCACTAATTCAGGTGAGTTGGTGGATCGGACATTAGTTGAAGACATTTGGCATAAGCAAATTCCCGCAAAGGTGTCTCTGATGGTTTGGCGACTTCTTCGTGACAGACTTCCCACTAAAGACAACTTGGTGAGGCGACGTGTTCTTCCTATTGGTGGTGTGGCTTGTGTATCAGGTTGTGGGCAATTGGAAACAACATCTCATTTGTTTGTATCTTGTAACATTTTTGGTTCTCTTTGGTTTCATGTATGGTCTTGGCTGGGTATTGATTTTGTTCCTTCAGGTGATCTTTGTCAACATTTTATTCAGTTTACTAAGATGGCGGGGTTGCCTAGATCAACTCATTTGTATGTCAGGATTATTTGGTTTGCCTCTGTTTGGGTTCTTTGGAAGAAAAGGAATGATCGTGTATTCCAAAATACAGATTCTGATCTTTCAACCCTTTTGGCAAAGGTTAAACTAAACTCTTTCTTATGGTTGAAGTCAAAACAGGGACTTTTTAGCTACAGTTACTATGACTGGTGGAACCATCCTCTCCTTTGTATGGGTGTCCACTTGTATTAGTGTTTCTCTGGTTTGTCTTTTTTTGGTGGTGTTGCCTAGTTAGGCACCTTGTTCTTGTAAATACTCTTGAGTGGGAGCCTTTTGCACGCCTTGTGCGAGGTAAACTACGTTATTATTATATTATTCCATTTTAGTTTGTTAGAATATATATATATATATATATATATATATATATATATATATATATATATATATATATGCGTATTAACATTCAACACAATTTGTTCATATTAGATATTCACATTACTGCATATATCTTGAAAGGTTTAATTATTATGCAAGTCGCTAAACTAATTTGAGAATTTTAAACGGGTCCTTTAACTATAAAAATGTTGAATTGGACTTTTTCCTACTCATGTGACATTTATTCATAAGTATATTTATTCATTAAAAAGCTGTGAAACTTGTGTGCAGCAGTAGGAAAAAAAAAGATAAATCAATGAAAATAGCAAGTGTTGGCCAGTTAAATGCCTGACCTAGTTTTGCAAAATAATAAGGGTTCTGCTAACCGGTGCCCCTAGAGCACTGGTTAAGCATACCATAAAAGGGAATTATTACCATAAAAGGAAACTGTTTTTTGACTTTATTATAAATTAATTACACAAATTCAATACATTAAATATTATATAATTTCCTTTTTCATATCCTTAACCAATACCGTGGGCACCGGTTAGCATTTCCCAAATAAAAAATCACAATTTTCAACAGTTCCACCTCTTATCGAACCAAGTTTGTAGAGAGAGGAAGAAAAATCAAACACCATAGACCACGATGGTGAGAAAGCTTGTGATGTAGCAAGGAAGTTCCATATCTTCTCATTTTTGAGACTTGCCTAAGTGTTAGAGCAAAAGGAATAGATGTGTGGATCAAAAGAAAGTAATAACCAATAATCAAAATAACTTCAAGCAACAATAACTACAACATACATAGATTTAATTTAGTAACCTAGTGTAAAGCAGAAACCACAAGTAAAACCAAAACATAAAGATAAAAAGAGAAGAGAAACAAACACACCGAGATTTGTTCACCCAATTCGACATAACAATAACCTACGTATAGAGGAGAGAGATATCTCTACTTTATTATAAGAGTTTCTTTACTAAGATACAAAACGGTTACAATAAATTAGTTTCAACAAACTCTCAAAGTGCAATCCTAATTTCTACCATTTTTCCCGAATCTCTTCTTGTGATCAAGAAATTCAATGATCTTTACGCATCCAGGATGTTTACAGTTGTTTTTCAACCCAAGATTCTTACCCAAAGATACAAAACTCTTAACCTCTAAATTCACTCCTTTAGTTACATGAGATTTCCCAACAAAATGATGAATGAAAGCTTATATAGAGCTCATATCCGGGAAAAATAGTGTCGCATTTTCCCCAGATCACACCAAAGTTCATGGGTGTCGAATTAATCTTCAAAGCAACCCGGAACTCGGTTTTGCACAACTGTTTTGAATCATGATTTCATTGATTCAAATCAAATGTCTATTTTTGGTTTTATATTGAGCAAAACTTGTTCCTTTCCCTCTCACCTATATATACTTAGTTCTAATTATTCTCGCACTATTAAATCAATTTTGCAAACACTTTCTCAATCTATCTCTCTAGAAACTCTTTTGATTAAACACTTTTTCAAAGGATATTGTATGAATCGGTTACCCTCAAGGATATTGTGAGAGCCTCATGGATCTAAAGTAAAAGTAAGTGCTTTTCACCTCAAAAGGAAATTGTGGGGGTTGGTTCTCAAGGCATCAAGGTTGAAGAGGATTGAAGCTAATATCAAAAAAGAAAGTTTCTTGGACAAGAAGATTGAAGAATTTCATGCTAGCTTGAGATTTTACGAGCTTAAAAGATCCAATTTCAAAGAGGCTTAAAGATTAGAGGTTTTGGAGTGATTACTTAGCATAGAAGATATTTGATTGGTTGGATTCATAAATTGAATGAATCATTATAATTGACTTCGTAAATTTCATCATACTAGTGGAAAGCCGTATAGATTTCTCTACGAAGAGTGGACTTACTCCACAGCGAGGATGTTTGAGGGAACCAATATGAATCCTGGTGCTTGCTTTCTTCTCCTTTTTCTTTATTTCTTGAAGGAAAATGCTAAAATACACGACAAAATTTGTCGACAGATTTACACGACAAGTTTGTAATTACCACTTCCTATTTTTTTCCTAATTTTGATTTGACACAAATGACAAATTTTTCCTCCACTGTATATTTCTTATGAGAAAACACTTCATTCAAGGTCCAAATCAACTTCTGTACGTGTCATACCCACCATTTCTTTGGTAGCATTGTTTTTTAATATATACTATTTCTTTTGTATATATAGTTCATTGGAACGTCGGTTCTATATGTTATTGCTTTGATAACATTGTTTTTTAATATATACTATAAACAAAAGCATCAATAAACTGAAAGAAACTAATAATACAACAAATTGTATGTTCGTGTGGCTCTCGTGTGCTGACTTTGTCATGCTGTATAGCAGTGCTCTTTCTTAAAATTATAATATGATATGTGTTAATTTTTTTTCTTAGGTTAATTGATATATATATATATATATTTTTTGGGTATTATGTTTTCAATTGATTCATCGTATATCAAATCCTTTTATTTACTTAGTTTTCCATTGATATAATTGTATCATTTCCGATAGTCACTTGAATACGCAAAAGATTTTATAAAACCTCGTTCTCGAATAAAATTTTAAGAGGGAATCTATTCATCCTCTCTAGATTCATATTATACTCATCATATCGACTAACATTTACCAAGCGCTGACTCAACTATACGTCATTGATGTATGCAACAACTCATTGCTAAGAAAGGAAACTTTGTTATGACTTATGCAATTGAGTAAAATTCATCAAGACCATCATTGATAGAAATGAATGATTGATTCTTTGAGTACAATTAATCAAGAATATCTCAATATTCAATTAGGAATTCAAAGGTAAGGTTTCTCTTCAGTTACAATCATTAAGCTTCATATCTATATAAAAGAGCAACTTTTGAGTGAAGAAGGATACACAAATGCACACACATAGACACACACATATACATATGAAATATACATTTTTTGTTCATATTTTTTTATATTACAAGTCTTGTCTAGAAACAGTCATAGAAATTCATTAGAGATACACTTTTAAGTGTACCGTGCTTAAATATGTTTACTATTTCTAGAGTTATGTAAACACATCTTTTGTGATCTCTTGTTATAAATCTAGGACTTAGTTGTCTTAGTGGTATTTTTTTAATATGTTGATTATAATGAAATCTCTTGAGAGTGTACGGGGATTACACTCTATTACACTCTAGATTAGAGTGAACATTCTTCTCATCATTCTTCCATTATCTCCTTACTTTCGGTATTTTGTTTAGAAAAAGAGTAAATTACACTTCTTTCCTCTCAAAGATGTTTGAATTACACTCCCCTCCCCTATTATTCAAAACATATTAGAAAATATGTCACTCCCTCACTTGAGAGAAACTTCAATTACATTCCACTTCCCTCTTAAGTTAAAATCTACGCTTTAGTCCCTCAATAAAAAATTTTCTTCTAATAATCTAGCACACTTTAAAGAAAAATAATATTGTGGATTCATTTTAATATAATCAAATTTTGAATACATATCTTTCTCTATTTTTTATTCACAATTTCATTAACATATAGTTTTAAACCCTATTATAAAATATGAAACAACCCAAAATAAAATTAAAATATGTGAAAAATTACTAAAGTCGATTAAGTATGGTTATTTAAAAGTGAATTTTGTACTCTATATTATAAAATTAATTACAAAATATTTAAATTTAATTTTCATTGATATTTAGTTTATAAAGAAACGAATTTATATTTTTTAAATGGTGATTCAAAATTAATATATATTAAAAAAATATTTATTCATATTAAAATAGATTAAAGTGGTGTTCATATTTAATTATTAAGGGAGGGGGTTGTAATTCAAACATCTTATAGGGGAGGAGAAGTATAAATCTTATTTTGAAGGGAGGGGAGTGTATATTTTAACATAAGAAAGGAGGGAAGTGTAATTTAAGGATCTTTGAGGGGATGAGAGTGTAATTTACTCTTAGAAAAATGTTATATAGCACGATAGCATTTTCTTGCAAAACACACGAATGCGGTATTTTTTACTTGGTTGACCCCTGTCAAATACGTTATAAAACCAAACTTAATTGTAATTGAAAGACAAATTAAACTGACGTTCAGTTATAAAATAAATAAATAAATTCAGCTTTCAATTAAAATAAATAAAAAATTGCCATTATAAGAAAGTCACTACTTGAATTACAATTTGGTAGTTAAATTGGTTGTTTAACAGCTAAACAACTGCACATAACTTATATAAAATTATTTAAATAAATTAAATTGAATGTCGTTATTCTGATAAACTGAAGTTAACAATGTGTGGGTTTTATTTATAAAATGGTCAATTAATATATGTTTATTACTTACAAAAGAGAAAAAATATGGCTAAAATTCTTAAATTTATTCATGCTTTGATCATCTTTCTTTTTCTAATTGTTTTTGTGTCAAGCTACGAGTACAATGGTAAGTTCTTTTCACACCCATTTTAAATTTTATTCTTTTTTTGATATACATTATATAATCATTTATCTCTTTTTTGTTATACTCCTTAATTCTTATTTGACATCACAGATAGTGGGTGGTGCTTAACTAAAAAAGATTGTAAAAGACCATGTGACCCGATTTGTTTTCTGTTTATGTGTATGTGCTCGTAAGAAAGATTTATATAAAATCATTGTTCTTGCAATATACAGTACAAAGTTTATTAAAAAAAATTATATTTCTTGCTTACTACATGTTTTTGTCAAAAAAATTCTAACAAAATTAAAAGTGCAAATGCATGATGTATTTGTATCTTTATGTTGACACCCAAATAGAAAACATATACAAAAATTTGAGGAGCCATGAAACAAATGCATGCCAAAAAAGATAAATTACATGAAACAAAAAATATATCTTCAAGAGTGGTTTCCTCACTATTTTCTCTTGTGAAATAGACGTATTTATGTTTCTCAAACTTTGAAATCAAGTATTGCATCTCCGTCTTGTCACCTCTTATCCCTCCTTTGTGCCATCTAGTTTGGCATTGTTCACTTGTTTGATGGTCGTCACACTTTCTTTGTTTTTTTCCTTCAAATCTGTGAGAATATTACTGAGCACCGCCAAGCTCTTTGTCATGTCGATAACTCTTTTCTTCTCCTCCTCTTTTATTCTACCCGCAAGAAGATGGTCGGCTAACTTTGGCGCCAACTCATGGCTGTGAATTCCACAGAGCATTGTAATCCACCAATCATTTATATCCTTTTCAAAGAAACCACGCAACCTAAACGGACATTCACATTTCATTGTTCACGTGCCTTCAAGGTTCGGTTTCTTCCTCATCTTAGGTGGTTTGTATTCACCACTCCTTTCACATTGCATCGCCAAGTATGGCTTTATTAAACAAGATTTATCTATATATATATAGTAAATCCAACCCTTGTCGCTTGTCGACGAACACAACCAAGTAATTATTCTCGCTCTCCCCATCTTTCATTTGTTAAAAAACATTAGGCGGTGTCTACTTCAATACCGCAAACCTTGGCACCGGTGGTAGGTACCGGTTTAGGTTTTTCTTCAATGTGGGCAATGCGAGCTTGAAAGGGAATTTTGACTTTCAACTTCACATTTACGGTTGGTTTGACATCGCCGGAAGCTTCAATTATGGCCGGTTTCGGTTCAACGTCATCATCCGCCACATTTTCAACCCTACCACTATGTCTATTGAATAACAAAATAACAAGGAAAAAATAAATAAATTACATGTGCAACAAGCTAAAAATAAAAAATTAACATTACTCATGCGTGACTTAATCCATGCTGGCCATTACTCCTGCGTGACTTAAGCCACGTCAACTTAAGCCCTGTGTGAATTAACTCACGTCAACCCTTGCGTGAGTTAACATGTGCGCAACCTTCTTCCCAAAACTGACGAACCAATCAAAAAAACTAGCAAAAACGAATGAGTTTAGATGATACATTGTCTGATATTTGATGCTTGATGGGTGTAGAAACTTGCTTCATGATGATTTGGAATGAAGATTTTGACCCAAAAAATCACACTTTTTGGGTTTTTGGAGGTGGAGGGAAAGAAAATGGTGCTTGGAATATGGACTGCTGGGTTTTATACAAAAATAGTAATCTGTATGAGTTAACTCACTCAACGTGATTTAACTCATGCAAGGACACTTTATTAAATATAGTTGGGAGTGTGTGTTTTTTATTAGGAGAAGAGCATAATTCAAAAGTTACTACACACTCAACTCTCTAAAACATCTCCTAATTACCATCTTAAAATAATTACCACAAGTTAATACTAACTTAGTAAAAATAACTATTCCCACTAAAAATACTCTTCTTTCTAAAATTACAAAATTACCCTTTCTAGTAAAATGATTAAATACCCTTAATCTTATAAATGATTAAAATACCCTTATAGGCTAAAAATCCACTAATCCCAAATCAAATACACAAACAAGCAATTAAACACATATAAATAATAAATAAAATAATCTTTGCTAAAAACGGGTTTTTACACCAGGCGCTTTTGAATGCGCCAAGTGCTTTTCTGGCCGCCTTAATGTGCCTAGTCGCTTTGCCGAAACGCCCAAGCGCTTATTGGGCCGGTTACATAAACCCACTAATTTTCGGGTTGGGTAGTGGGTTACCCGAATTAATTTTTGCTTCTTTTTTTTGCAGTATTAAACCAAATTACAAGTCATCA
Source organism: Medicago truncatula (assembly GCF_003473485.1). Classification (NCBI taxonomy): domain Eukaryota; kingdom Viridiplantae; phylum Streptophyta; class Magnoliopsida; order Fabales; family Fabaceae; genus Medicago; species Medicago truncatula. The sequence continues at coordinate 13,328,236 of NC_053048.1, forward strand.
TAATTTTTTCATAAAAATAACTCAAAAATTTAAAGACATTGCACAACATAAAATTGCATTAGAATAAAAATACTCAAAAAGCGCAACATCTTAAATTAGCTAAAGTCTTGGCAAAAGAAAATAGCAAATGTTTAAGAGACAAATTGCAACAACCAAGTCAAAATACACCAAAATCATGTCTCATCAAATACAAAAAAGAGCCCAAAACATAACACAGAAAGAGCCCAAAACATAACAAGAAAAGAAAAATTAAATGTGTATCGGTGGAACACCGTTTGGAAACTGAACTTATTTATGACAAATTGGAATGTGTATAAGTATCAATGTGCCTTGAAAAGAAGAAAAAATTTCAGTATCAACGTTTGAAAAATTGGAATATTGATCTAATTACTCATCTACCGGGTTAAAATGGGTTTTTGGGTTTGGATCCGGTTTTACCCAGAACCCATTTTATTTTATGGGTATATCGATTTTTAAAACCACATTCACCCATTTACCCGGTCCAACCCGTTTTTTTGGTTTTTTTTTTTGTGGGTTTGATGGGGTTTTTCGGATTGACCCAACCCATGTACACCCCTAAATGGAGCAAAGATGGACACGAAGTTTCCACCACCGCTTAACAATGATTAATCTCGTGTGGGGTTCAAAAGATGACTTCTTTCCTTTCAACTGATTTTTTCCATACACATGAGAAAAAAATCGAATTTTTAACCATATGTTTAAGAGGTTCAAGTCTCTTACTATTTTTATTAATAAATTGTCGAGCGAAAAACAAATGATTTTATCAAGAAAAAAAGAAAGAAAAAGAAAAACAAATCAGTTTTTTTTTTTTGAGTTAATTATTGAAATTGACCCTGTAATATATGCGAAGTCTGAAAAATGACCCCGTAAAATAAAAAACACATATTCTAACCCCCGCGATCTGAGATTCTTATTATTTTTAACCCTCTAATATAGTTGAAGTCCGAAAAAACTACTTAAGGGTTGATTTTTTTCATACCCGTTTAAGACATTAAAATAGGACTTTACACAAAAAATTAGAATTTTTAAACTAAGGAAGAATTAATTACGAATTTTTAAAGCACCAAAAATTTTGAGTTGATTTTTTGCAGAGAGAGACATCTATAGAAATACATGAAAATGATATGCAAAATTTCGTAGCATTTTAAAAATGTTTCGATTTTTTTTATTTTTCAACCAAAACATGCAAAATTATAATTTTGTTCAGAGTAAGCGTATACTCACGGGTCAAATTTTGTTCTCTAATTTTGGAGGTATGTTTAGAATATCATAAGAACCTTCACCATGAAATTTTGGAGATTTTAAACGAGATACTAATTAATTATGAATTGTTTAAGAAATTCATAATTATGGAGAACCAAAATTCATAATAAATCCATCCTTAGTTGAAAAAAAATATAATTTTTATGTAAAAGCATGTTTTAACATCCTAGAGATGTCTGAAAAAATATCGTGAAAAAAGTCAATCTTTGGATCATTTTTTTTGAACCAAGTGTATATTATAGGGTCAAAAATAAAAAAACATCAAATTACACGATTAGAATATCTATTTTTTCATGATGACTTTACCATTTTTTCTATACACAAAAAAAAAAAATTTATTTTTTTTATTTTACAGAGTCATTTTCGAACATCGTGTATTTTTTACGATGTCAATTTAAATAATTAACCTATTTTTTTCTTTTTTTTTTCTTTATTCCTTTCTTTGGAAATTTTACCCTATAATACCCTTTCTTGTTGGGCGCAAATCGAAACCCGTGAATGAAGTGAAGTGAGCCCTGAAATTGTGAACGCGGGAAAATCAAAGCATCAAAATTTCGTCACTTCTCATTTCAAATATTCACAATTCACAATCAAAATCTGAACCGAAACACAAAACCCTAAAATGCCTCCAAAGAAGAAACCTAACAATTCATCATCATCATTTTCATCTTCAAAGAAACCCAATCCACAACCATCCAAATACGGTATTCAACACTTCTTCGATCGCCACACAACTCAACAACAAAACTCTCAGAAACTTCAATCCAACAATTCAAATGCAACATCTCAAGTTGCTGATGCTGCTTCCGATTCTCGACCACCGCCGGAAAAATCTACCGATGCTGTTAATGAGGCTGATACGTTATCTGAGGTGTCTCCAGAGATGTCGAAGACTATGTCGCGGAAACGGTTTAAATTCTCGCCTGGAATGGTAACATAGCTTTCTTTTGTTTCTTTTGATTTTGATTTTCTGTTTTTTTTGATTTTGTTGTATTGTTTTTGCTATTGAAGTTATGTTGATTAGATTTTGGATGAGTGTTCACTACATAGATTTAGGTTAATAACATTTACTAGTTAATGGGCATCTTCTATTTTCTCTAATAAGAGTTTAATGAGCATGCACTGACAGTGTAAAATAGTTTTACACTGTCATCCAACGAGCATCTTGTATTCCGCCAAATCACAGATATTTTGAGATTAATTTTATGACATCCCAAATAGATGGTTTCTTATTATATGAAAGTGTAAAACTATTTTACACTGTTAGTGCATGATACACTGTCGTGTATCGAGATAGAAGCACTCTTCAAGTGAGTGTATACTCCTTGAGAAATTAGGAAGAAGAAAGAAGAAATTTGAGAGAGAAATAGAATTTTTCTTATCATTCATCATATTAAAATTGGTTCAGTGTTACATCTTATATAGCCAATATTGGCATAACAACTTGCACAAACTTAGGAATGGGAAATAGCAGAATCGTAAATTTAGGAAAGGAAATAAACATAACCATAAAATTAGAAAAGGAGAAAACCGATTGTAATCAAGTGCACTCTACTTGCTCACAAAATCCTTCATCTAAGGAGGTCGTATCAGTGCATGCCCATAAACTCTTATTATTATAACATAATTGGAAGAAATTAAAAGAAATGCACTGTCAGTGTAAAATAGTTTACACTATTTTGCCACATCACCCCACTCTTGTATGGTTATTTTGAAATTGATTGTGTGACATGGATGTTCAATAAACTCTAATTGTAACCAGTTTATTTTTTCATGCATGCTCTTAAACTACATGATTTACTAAAATTATTGTTTTTGGGTATGTTTTGATTAGTAGTGTTGGGTCGAAATGATGTAAAATGGAATGGAATTAGCTAGTTAGATTTAAAAAATGGAATGTTTTCCCATTCTATTCCATTTCACTTAATTCTATCCTTTACCACTGATTCAAACATAACCTTAGGTATAACTTGTTAATAACATTATGGTAATGGTAAGTTCGAATCCCAGGTTAGAGAGGTTCCCACACTTAATGCCGACAGCATCTCAAATAGGATTACCTCCTGTGATCGGAACCAATGGGCAACCAAAAAATAATTATGGTAGTGGTTTTCTAAAGTAATTTATTTATCTGGAAAATCCAAATATCAGGCTCTACTTTGGGAAGTTCCTTGGATGTGTTTGGTGTCTACATTTTTATGCTAGTGATTGAGTATGTGTGGTTCTTTTGTGCATTATGTTATATTATTTAATATTTCTCTCTGCCATGTTTCTGAAATGATTACCAATATATGGACATATATTTTGTGGATAGTTCATCAAGCAGAGTCAGGATGATGGGGCCGATGAGGTTACATGGAAGATATCTCCAGTGAATGAAAGGCTTCAAGCAGTTTCAAAACGCATGCCTAAGATAATTCAAGCATTGGCTGAATCTTCGAGGGCCAACATGTTGCAAATTCGCCGCTGCTCAGAAGATAAGGCAAGATTTTAAGGATCATTTTCTTTTACTTTGATACTAGTCAGTGTCGGATAATGAGATTGTGGTATATTGATGTGTGATACAGACTTCTCTGGATAAAGGTGATAAGGCTGACGAGTTGCTTATTACATCAACTCCCAATGCATCTACAAAAGCTCCGTTGTCATTGAGTAAATTAGGCCTGAAAAAATTGAACCCTGACCGAGGTGTGGACTGTAATGGCAATCCAACTACTCTGAGCAACTCTTCAGTGGCTGTTGGAAGAAATCCCTTCAGAACACCACCATCTTTGTCTTGTCGCGAGGTGATCTATCTTATAGTTTATTGGTCCTTACAACCTTTCTATTCGAATATACTATTTGTTTGCTAAAAAGTTGTAACTCAAATGCTCCTTTTACTTGGTTGAATTGTTTTCCTAATTGTTTTCCTGTTCTTGAGAATTTGTTTTACCCTTCCAATATATCTTATAGCGAGTTTGAGTTTCTTCATTTTTATGTTTCATTTGTTGCCACAGCTTGCCAAGGATGATGAGCACAACGGACCATCTGACCAGCCTTTTTTGAGGCAGCACAAAAAGGTTAGGTCTCCCATTGATTTACGTGAGAATAATTCATTCCGATTCAGCTGAACTACTTAGAGATCCACTATATGCAATACTACATCTAATTGCAGTTACCTAGACGTTTGGGGTACAAGGACTTAAACATATTCTTTATCATATATATTACTTGATAAAGTAGAGACAGTTGGCTTTAAAGAGAGAAGAAAATTTTAGAATTAAAATTATTTAATACGAGTGAAACATAGGTCGTAGGATGGCATCCCAGGGCATAAGGTATTATCTCCTTGCTTAGGAACCTGGAAGTATGGAAAAACACTGTGATATACAAAATTGGAATGAGTTACTTTAGACTCTAGTTATTAGCGACTGTAGCAGCCACAACAGCACAATTGTGTGGTGTAGTTGCTACTTGGCTCGATGAGATCTGCCACTTTGTTGCAGTTTCAGGTAGCAGCCATAGCGTCATATATTGGCAATATAATGGTCATGTATCATGTGCACGTTTTTTTTGTATGATGTATGTGTGTCTCAGAGAATATTTTATTTTTATAGGCATTGCTTGAACTTTTAGATCAAGTCGAAGATGCAATTGGTGTTGATAATGATACAGTTTGTGATAAAACCACTCATTCCTGTAATTCACAAGATGGAATTGCTGACGGGCTACCTGTCAGAGCCAACCATCTAGTTGAAAGGACTAAATCACATATACCTAAAGAGGTTGTTAGTGTTTTCTCCGATTCTAGTTATTTGGTTTTGGAGGTATGCTTTTGGAATCAAGCTCTGTATCACTGGTTCTTTGGTGCACAAAAGAAAAATTCCGTACGCTTATTGTTATTTACATTTTTACTCCAGGTATCTGAAAAATCGCAACCTGCTGCTAAAGGCCCATACAAGGTGTAGTAATGCTCAATGTTAAAACTATTCACTGCTAATAGTATGATGAATGACATAGTTTTGATCAACTTCTTATAGGTGCTTCGTTTACTAAATGAACAAAGTGGAGAAGAGCGAGCTGTAAACTTGTGGGATGAATGGTAAGCTGGTGTGCTCTAGTATACTTGAGCTTTTATGTCTATCCTTTCCTTAATGCATTTCAATAATATGTATTGGGAAAAGAGAAATGTTTTATTATTGTCTAGTTTCTTTTGCATCTTTTTATTTGAGGCCATTCGCTAGTATCATCTATGCCAAGTCTTGCACTCAGTTCCAAGTTGTTCGTTGATCATTTGTCCAAGTCACTCTTGTCACACACAATATGCTGTCTTTTCTCAATTTCGTCTCTAATTGAAGGCTTTTAGTCATTGGTCTTAGTACACTATCAATAGTTTCTAGTAGTCCCTTCGTTCAACTTATGTCAAGGTTGAGTCAGCGGCACTGATTTCAAATTTTTTTTTTACCCGTCACACACTTAAGTTTGTTGTTTAAAGTGAATGACAACATCTGGCCTAATATTATTGCAATTTTGTTTGGATATATTTTGTGGGCATTTATTGCAGCTCTGATACTAGTTGGTTTGGTTTTCTCTTTTGACGGGTATATTAGCAACAAGCTTAAAGCTTATTCAAATTTGGTTTGAAGGGGAGTGTTCAAATCTTTTAAAATATCTTATAATATCTTCGATATTATATTAGAACATATTAAGTTATTTCCGAGGATCAGTTTATAATTTTATAGTACCTTAGAGTATCTCTTAGGATTATATCTAGCGATGACGTATTTCACATGAAATTCGCTGAGTCATTAATGCATGTTGTATTGGAATTTTTAGGTTCAGTCTAAAGGGTTTGAGACTTTGAGATCCCTGTAGCGGTTAAGTAGATGAGTTTCCAATGAGTTGATGCACTGGAGAGTGTTGGATATCTTATTAGAATTGTGTCAGTTTTATTATAATTATAGTAGTTAATTATGCAGTTATGGTTTATTATTATATTATGATTAATAATTAATTAAGTCAGTAGTGGGAGGTTAAGTTTTAAGAATAAATAGGGGAGGGATGGGAAGATTGAGGGGCATCTGAGGATTTGACCGGGAAGGGGCCATTTTGGCAATAGGGAGGTGCAGACCTTCGAAGTTCTGCAATATTATTCTGTAATCAAAGGGATTTTCCCTATTTTATTCTTCTATATCAGTTGATTTCTATTAACTGGTATCAGAGCATCGATCTTGGAACCGTTGTACCGTTATGGAAGAAATGGAGTTTCGAGTGTTTGATGGCAAAGAAGATGCATACTGGTGGCTGCTATGCATTGAGGAACATTTCAAAAAGAGAGATACACCAGATGAGGAGAAACTGACAGATGCGTTGATGTTACTCAGAGGTCGTGCTCGCCAATGGTCACACTGGTGGAATCGACGCCATCAACAGGTTAGTTGGCATATGTTCTCACTTGCATTTATTTGGCGTTTTAAACCGGAATATCGGGATATCATGCCTATGTCTGATGAAGAAGAGGAACCTGAAACTGAATTGGAGTGGTTGACGACTCAAGGTTCATTCAATATTCAACCACAAGATATTAACCAGGGCAATCCAAATCCCACCGCGATAGGAGAAGAGAAAGGTTGGGAAGATGTAGAAATGGGGAAAATAGAGAGAGATGTAGAAAATGTCCATATGCATGTCATGATTGTGGAAATGGGACAGGAGAGCAAAACAGATTTGTGCAAACTTCTTTGCAATAAAGAAATGAGTATGGGGTCAGAGATAAGGGGAACTACTGTGGGCACCACGACATCAATCATCCTGTATTTTTTGCTAAAAAATATCACCACAAACAGGGTATATGATCAAGGCATAAGTTTGCATGATTCACACAGTGCTCTGTCATTATACTTCAAGTTATGGGACCCAGGTGGACACTTATGATATCCTTCACCTTGAGGACAAGGTGAATATTTAGGGGGGGAGTATTGTTGGATATCTTATTAGAATTGTGTCAGTTTTATTATAATTATAGTAGTTAATTATGCAGTTATGGTTTATTATTATATTATGATTAATAATCAATTAAGTCAGTAGTGGGAGGTTAAGTTTTAAGAATAAATTGGGGAGGGATGGGAAGATTGAGGGGCATCTGAGGATTTGACTGGGAAGGGGCCATTTTGGCAATAGGGAGGTGCAGACCCTCGAAGTTCTGCAATATTATTCCGTAATCAAAGGGATTTTCCCTATTTTATTCTTCTATATCAGTTGATTTCTATCAGAGAGCCCGTAATATGACCATGTGGTTGTCCATGCCAAGTGTTGGAATTATAATCACATGCTATGCAACCAACTTTAGAGTGTCCTGATCGACGTAGAGGTTGTATAAAAAACCTGTAAGTGACTAATTATAGCTTGTTAATAACCTGAAAACTGAAATTTAATAACCTTAACATCCAAAACAAGCTATAATTAGTCACAAACATGAGGTATCCTAATTAATACTTCAAACTTAACGCAGCCAGAATTACACTACCACAGGCCCCTGCCCACTACCTCTAGAACCACTATCACCTCGCACAGAAGCCTTTTTTCAACAAATATTGACCATCGACAGCATGGAAACTGATTTCCAATCACACCAGAGTTTGACCCACAACTTGAAAACACTCAACCACTATCCAATTTTAATTCAAACAAAAACTGAACCTCAACCACAACAAAGAGGGTTGAGAGATGGAGTGATGCAGCCAGACAAATGAGAATAGAGGGTTGAGATAGTTGAGGAAATATGCGAAGAGGTGAACAGATAGACTCGAAAGAGATTGGTTTCTATTGTCGGAAAAGCAAAATGGCATTTTAGGGCTCAAGCAAGGTTAAAAACCTGGGTTTAGGGGAACCAAGTTGCACAAGCTGACTCATTAACTCTCTTTGAGATCTCATATTCTCATGATCTCAACAATCTTGCATGTGATCTCACATCGAACAGAAATTTTGCATTTGTTCCAACTCATATAGAGGTGCCAAGATTGTAAGATTGTGTGATGTTATGATTTAGATCGTGATCTTGACAACACTGATCAAAATTATTTTTGTTATTTTCTGTAGGTAGGTATACCACAGTAGTACTGGTCTATACTGGCTAAGGGGCTTTATAGTGGGTTGGTTTTTTCGTTTAGTACCAATACCATGGAATTAAGACACTCGACAGTGTGGTTCCAATTCACAATAATTTGTTTTTCTCTACAAGTCCTTTGCTTCTCTGGTTTTTTAGTTATTTACTTAACTTGTTATAATCATGAACACTTAACTGAATTCTTTACAATACTGTTTGGAAGATTGAGTTCTCAGTTTTGTATAGTCCGGCCCACCCCCTTTGCAATTATCTTATTTCTAGCATATCTAATTCCTTCATTTAATTATTCCAGGTCTTACAGTGTAGTCGCACCTGGAAATACTGTGAACATAATTGGTGAATTTGACGAAGGGGGCAGTTGTGATATTAATCATGATAATAATTTTTTGATTGTACACCCGGATATTCTTGTGTCTGGAACACGGGTAGTTATCTTGTACTCTCTCATCCAAATTACGTACTTCCAGATGTTACTTCAGTCTTGTCAACATATTTTTGTATTAAGAGTGATTTCTTACAGTTTCAGATTATGAAACTCTATCTTGTCAAATATTTCCTTTATAATAAGTGTTATTTATTCTAAAGTGGACATACTGCAGATTGTGTTAAACTTTATTTTTTTTCTTCACATCTACATGCTTTAAAAGTGGTGGTTTTAGCAGACATGTCAGGTGCAATTCGTATAGTCCTAGATTTGCATCTATTTATTTTCTAGTCCAACTTAGGGAACTTTGATCCTTTAGTTGATTTTAATTAGAAATGGTTATTGTGCTTCATGTTTCTGGATTTTAAGGAATTATCGAAGCAGGCTCGTGTCGGTTGGATTGTCCATGCTGAATATCGAAGTAGGCTCATTTCGGCTTGATTGTCCATGCTGAATGTCTTTGTGTGCATATCGATTTATTTTAGGTGATATATAATTAGGCATGTGTATATTCCTAATATAAAAGTATATTCCAGGTCGCTTCCAGTTTTACTTGCCCAAGGAGAACTGTCTTAGATGAAAGGCTAAAATGCAATGAGTACTCAACTGCAGCTTTATGTGGAACCTTGCTTCACCAAATTTTTCAGGTCTCTAAAATACATCATGTAACCTGTACGACAGTATATATATTTACATGTTCTCCCATTTCAATGAATCGGCATTAAACATATACTTCTTTATACACATGTGTATTTATGTATGTGTATATTATAATTATATTTGGGCTTGGTTTCTTCGTGTAGGCTGGGCTTACAAATGACAATCCTACAATAGACTTCTTGGAGTCTTACACAGAAGTGGTTTTACAAAGAAATGTTGAAAGTTTATTTGCATGTGGAGGTGTGGCATTGTGTCTTTCTCTTTATATTATCACGTATTTATATGTACACACATCTCATTGGAGTTCGGAATTTAATCAACAGTCATTCTTGGATAAAACATATTTAGTGACTGTGGACCATTTTATTGGGGAGCACTAATTTATTCTTCACGTGAACATTGCAGTAAATGAAAAGGATGTTCACAAAACCATGATTGATGCTATCCCTAGAATATACAATTGGATCATGCTGTTCAGAAATATGGAGGTGGGTCAAAATCGTTCATGCTCTGTTCTCAAACACTAATTGTTGTTATAGTTTAGAATGGCCATATTTCCTTTGTTATTGCCAAATGTAACTTTCTAGGTTAAAAGGTCATATGTTCTTTTTCACCTTTTTCTAAAATCTATATCATTTTATTAGGAAAATGCTTAAATCCCATTTTTTATTTTGAAATATTTTGACTGATGACTTGGGGTATTTTGTCAGGAAAGAGAAGATCCTAACGTTAATTTTGGAAGTGTTAATGGAATGAAGAATATTGGCATATCTGAGGCAAGCTCTAATTTGCTTTCTTGTGTATAACTGAATGATCATTCATGCATATTGTGTAAACAGAAATATAAATCTAGCAGAAGTACATTTATGACTAAGCAAGCTGCGAGTTACTTTAGATTCTAATACGTTTGAGGCTTATTTGTCCTACAAATACGCAATCTATATGCTTTTTCAGTCCGATCATTTTTTAAGATATGTTATCCTTGCAATAGTTGTGTATTTTCTCTCTTCTACTTGATATAATTTTATCTATTGTCAAATTAAAGGTTTAAGTGATTGTATTTTAGCAGAACAGTCTTTGATAGGTAAAAGCGTGAATGTAGGTATTCGATGTGTATCACTTATTTCCAGGATATGCTCATAAATGCATGTCAGATTGCCCTTGATAATAAATGTTTTGCATAAAATGCACATATATGCACTTTTAGAATCTTATGTTATTAGTAGGTAATTGATATTGAAGAAATGGCATGGGCACCAAAATATGGTTTAAAAGGGATGATTGATGCTTCGGTTAGAGTGAAGGTTCATTCTAGAAAAGATCGACCAGAGGGGAAGATCATGCCAGTAGAGTTCAAAACTGGAAAATCACCTAGTGGCCAGGCAAGATTCCGGTCCTCATTTCTAATCAACCCATAAAAATTCAGATAAGATAAATACACCAGTTTTAACATGTTTTGCTTGTTATATCTGCAGACATCAGTAGAACATAATGCCCAAGTAATTCTGTACACTCTCCTGATGTCTGAAAGGTTCAAACTATTTATTTCTTACAGAACATGTATATATACATATGCATTGAAGGATTAGTCTAAAAGATTTCTTTTATTTATGTTGTCTTGCTTATGTTAATAGGTACAAGAAGACCATTGATTCTGGTCTTCTGTATTATCTCCAAACAGATCAGACACAGGTAAGGTTTTGTTGCTTTAAATCAGTTTCTTCCTGTTAATGAAGGTAACATTGTTGAATTTTTTATGTACAAAAGGGAATTACGGTTCAAAGATCTGACTTAGTTGGGTTAATAATACGGCGTAATGAGCTTGCAAGTGAGATTCTCAAAGCATTAGTCTTGCAACAACTTCCACCAGTGTTACAGGTATGTGGTTTCCCATAATGTTAAATAATGTGCTTTTAATGACTTCATCAGAATGTCATTACAAGTCTTCATTTTCTGATTGTAGAGTACTAGCATGTGCAGAGGTTGTCGACATCTTAATGTCTGTAGCATTTATCATAAGGTACTTCTTTACCTTGTAGATAATAATTCTATTGACTGCTTTGAAAGACCACCGGTGATTGGGAATTTTTTTATTTTTTTTATTGTGGATTATCTATATATATATATATAATTTATATTTAGTAATTGCATTTATACTTCCAAAGTTAAGAATAAGATACCATGCCCTAAAAGTGTACAATTTTAATGAATTTAACCATTGTCCAGTATCTCTTATTGCACTCTGTTCCTTCCCATTATGATTATTGGAAGTAATATCTGTGTAATCCTTTGTAATCTAGCACTGGCTGGTCTTGATCACACATATGCCTAGCACTATTTGGAATATGTATTAGAGTAGTGAAGATGTTAAAAGACGTGAAACTATATTGTCATATGGAGCATGTCATAATGTTATTACTTAATTTAAGTAAGAATGTTGTCTAGGTAATATGTTTTCTCATATGTTCATGGTACCTTAACAATAAAATGCATAGGCACATGGTGGAAGCGTCGAGAACAATGGATTGGGAGATATTTTTGATTCCAATACTAATCACTTAAGATCATCTCATTCTAAGTTCCTCTGCCATTGGGATCATTTGATTGACTTGGAAGCGAAAGGGACTGAGGTGAAAATTTTAAAATCTTTTGTTTGCCTTTTGTCCTCTAAGATTTATTCTTATTTGTCATATTATAAAAATTCCTTCTTTTTCCAATTTCTTATTTCCTTGAATATTTCAGTTCATAAAGAAAGACGTGTGGCGTTCATATAATTTGAGGAGTCGCAGCGCCGGTGGTGTTTCTTCTATTGTTATTGATGCTTCACAAGGAATACCTTATTCAACATCTCACGAAGATAATCGTTTCATTTATCGTTTTGTACCACAAGATAATTCTTATCCCTCTATAGTTTCTGATGATGATCCTTCTAGTGCCTCTTTGAAAAATGATTTGGATCTCACACTGAGAAGTGGTGACTATGTGGTATGAGTAATGGTTGTCTTTTGCATTATTTAATCATCGATTATTTAACTTCTTAATTAGTAACTTATGTTTATTTACTTTTTAGATATTGAGTAATGAATCGAGCCATCAAACTATTGCAAAAGGGGTGATTTCAGATATTAGTCACAATCATATATCTGTGAGTCTTATAATTATTTCTTTTTTGTTTGTTTTCTGCTTTTTACCTAAAATTACCATTTTACTTCTTATTATCTTGACAAGCACATGTAGCCAAAGACAACGTAGCATAATCCTTGGTTCAACAATTTTTTCTTCCTGAGTTGATCAGTTCTTGTTATCACTTTTTAAAATTCTCGTAGGTTTCCTTTTCCAAGCTCTTGAGAATTCCTGGGAGGTCTTCCACGGAACATGATCTCCTTCAGCAGGTTTGGAGAATCGACAAGGATGAAGCTGTGACTTCATTTGCAATTATGAGGTGCTTTTTGGTCTACTGCTTTTTACAAACTTTGATTTGCTAGGTGTGACAAATTAGATGTTATAATTATTTGTTTGTCATTTTATTTGAAGGTTTAATCTTGTACAACTTTTTCTACAAGATGATCAAAGTGGTCATCTCCGGAGGATGATTGTTGACCTTGAGGTAAATAACTTGCTATTTATGAATGCATTCCCCTCTCCCAAGATCACCATGTTTACTAAATTCTGATTTCTCCTTTTCTCTGTCCTCCTGATGGCATGCTTCCTATAGGCTCCTAGATTTGACGGTAGCTCTATAGTTAGCCATGATCCAGCAATATCTTACGTTTGGTCTGAGCAGAGTTTGAATGATGATCAACGTAGAGCAATTCTCAAGGTTTCTGATGAAGTTGAAATTTCAGGAATTCATTTCATTAATTTATTCAAGTTGCTTTAGTTTGTCATCAATAAAATAATATCTCTTGGTGTTCCGCTTTGTTGCTGATTGTCAGATACTTGTGGCAAAAGATTATGCACTTATATTAGGGATGCCTGGAACGGGAAAGACATCCACCATGGTCCATGCTGTGAAAGCCTTATTGATTAGAGGGACATCCATTTTACTAACAGCCTATACAAATTCTGCTGTTGATAATTTACTAATCAAGTTAAAAGCACAGGTATCCATGCATGCGTATTATAACATCTTCATTTATTGCATCTTATCATTAAATATGCCTGCTTGTTGCATGTAAAGCATGCAGGGTATTTTCTTAAATTGATCATTGTCTATCTATGAAGCACAGACTCAGACACTGACAACTTACAACACACAAACACATTGACATTGCTAATGTCAAAAGCATAGGACACTAAAACAGATAGATAAATATATATTAATTTATTTATTGTAATTATTTTAATTAATAAAATATGAACATTATTTATAAAAATTTAAATTGTGAACTGAAATCAAGCAATCTGCTTCATTACAAAATTCTAAAACAAGGTATGATAGTTTTTAACTTCATTCTTCTATCTACCACCGAAAAGCTAAAAATGATGTAATCAAATTTAATGTCTTACACATTCATTGCTAATCACTTAATCAACACATCTAAAACAATAGAGAGTTGTCACAAGAAACATTGTTCTTTGTCCTTTATTATAGTTTCCATAAAGCATCTTTTTCTTTTCTATTTCATCTTCTGAGATTGTTCTGCTGGTGTTCCCAAGAAACTAAGTTGACCTAAGTCTTTGGTTTGGAATTGCATCTATAAGTGTTGCGTAAGGTTCTTAATGTTCTTTTTTTTGGATTAATGTTTTCTTGATCATCACCTTTAATGATAATATCATCAACATGCACCACACGCTAAATATGTTGATTTTGGTGAGCATCCTCTTTCTCAGACGCAGAAATACCAGTAGCCTTAGTGAGGTGTTCAGGAAGCTTGGCCGTCAAATACCATAAATCCATGCATTACGATAATCCAAAAAATTCTTTCCATTTAATTTCTTGGAGGTAATGGTGTGGGAACTAAAAAACACAAAGGGGATTCAGCTCTTTTTCTTACTGTGTTTCTGTTGATATTTGTCAGAAAATATCAGAGTACTTAATTTTCTTTTCTGTTGTATGGCCTTCTATAGTCCAATGACTATAATATAACGTGGTTTTATATTTCTTAAATTATAACTTTACACTTCATTAAATGTTATTGCAATATAAATGGATCCAGGGCATTGATTTTGTACGTGTTGGAAGACATGAAGCAGTACATGAAGAGGTTAGAGGGCACTGCCTCTCAGGTTTGCCAATTTTTAACTAGTACTCTTCCTTTTAATTCGTCATAATTTTTGAATAAAAATCTTTTGACAGAAGTATCTATCACAGAAACAAACGTAAAGAGTGTTGAAGATATCAAAATAAGGTTAGAACAAGTCAAAGTTGTTGCAGTTACTTGTTTGGGCATTTCCAGTCCCCTGCTTGCCAATAGGAGATTTGATGTATGCATTATGGATGAAGCTGGGCAGACCACTCTGCCGGTATGTTTCTTTTTTAGCTCATAAATTTTCAAGGCATATGTGACATCAATGACATGTATATGTACCGATAGGAAGGTTGTAATTTGTAGCAGCGTTGAAAAATTGATTGTATTAGTGGCAAAATTATCTCTTTGCTGCTGAAATAAACTGACACAAAATGAAAGCATGTATTTGGAATGAAAAGAGACGAATGGCAATGCAGCCTCTATGATGGCTTGCCACCTTTTATCCAAAGACCCTTAATTGAACTTGGTGTTAGCCATGGTGAATGACAGATTATGGCAGCCAGCCAGAAACCCGCCATATAAACATAGTGTTGCACCCTATAGATGAAACATGGCGGATATAATAGGTGTGCAGCCTATGGAGATGGCGGATATAATCTAGAAACAAACATGCAGGGTCTGGTGTGAGTTTTATTTTTTTGAAAGCGGATCTTGTGTGAGTTGAATAGTTTAGAATGGTCAACTTATATTTTGCAATGAGGTTGTGCAAATATATATATACAAAAGAGGAACTGACAATAAAGAGGAACTGAAATTCTAAGGGGATGCAAAGAAGCCAGCAAAGAAACCACAATGAAGGCGGAAAGAACAAAAAGAAACCGCAAAGACGGTGGCTAGGGTTTATGCCGAAGTAAGGCCCTCAAAATCGGGAGCTCTGATACCATCATAGAATATAGGTTGGGCCTAACTCAACCCTTACTAAACCGGCTTGTTAGGTGAGGACTACCCCCACTTATAAAGTCGTATTCAGGCCTTATCTCATCTAATGGGGGGCTCTTGATACAACCCCTTATGCCCAGGAATGACATCTGGAGCGTGACCCATGTGACCTGATATCAGATGGTCCAACAAATATTGGACAGACTGATACCTGGTGGAAAATACTATCTGATATATTTCAAATTCTTGAATAAACTACATGCACTAATTTGTTTAAATGCTCTATTCTAAATTCAATGGGCTGGATTAATGAGCTGAACATAATTATTATTAATAACTGCAAATATACATTATTGATGACAACTTATAATGCAAATTTTTCCACTGTAGGTGTCCTTGGGCCCTCTAAGATTTGCTTCAACGTTTGTTCTTGTGGGGGATCATTATCAACTGCCACCACTTGTCCATGTATGCGCCCTTAGTCTTGCAGTATCAACACTTTCGTGTACAAAATTCATTGATAACACTGAATTGTGAAATTTTTTATCTGAACATTCTTAGAGTACAGAGGCCCGAGAGAATGGCATGGGGATGAGTTTATTTTGTAGGCTTTCAGAAGCTCATCCACAGGCAATTTCAGCTTTACAGAGTCAGGTCTGTTGTAGCTACTACATATTTGCATTACAAGCTATGGTTTTGTCATTTTTCCTTCCTTTTCTCTCTACATCAGTTACTAAGTAAAATGTATACAGTACCGTATGTGTCAGGGTATTATGGACTTGTCAAATGCCTTGATATATGGTGACAGACTGAGGTGTGGTACATCTGAGATAGCTAATGCCAAACTTGAGTTTTCTGGCTTAAACTGCAGTTTGCCTTGGCTAGAAAATGTAAGGATATTATCTTCCATATTTGCATTATCTTATTTGTGTGGAATTTGTATTTATTGCGTAATTTGTTTCGTTTAGTGGAGCTTCTACCCAATTTCGATGCAATCAATTTTGATTTGTTTTTTCTGTATAACTTTTTATGTCTATGTATAGCTTAATATCTTAATGTCATTCTTTTGTTAGTTCTATTCCCTCGTTTTATTTTACTTAATAATGGATGTGTACTTGTTACAGTGTTTGACTCCGATGACCAATGAGAAATTAAGAGAACAGTTTACATTACAACTTTTGAGAAGTTAGATAAAGTGATCATTCTGAAACTGAAACTGTTTTCTGAATTTTAAAGCGATCTGAATTTGTTACACTTAAATTTTTAGAAAATGGCTGAAATTGGTTCTAAATATCTTGAGTTACTCTCAATATGTTCATTTATACTACTAATATGTATCTAACCAAAGATAAGGATACAAACAATCTCTAATCTAATATAATCTATCATATTATGTTAGAACAAAATATCTACAATGATAGTATCATCACATGATATTTCAAATTTAAATATCTCAACTCTGTCTCTCAATGGCGTATGCATCTTACTTGTCACATAGATAAGATATTCTTGGTCCTATAAGCAATTTGGTGAAGATATCTTGCAACAGGTCATTGGCATTCACAAACAATGTATTTATGATCTCCCTAGGTTGAACTTCATGAATAAACTAACAATTAGTCCCCGCTCACAAAGTCTTTATTTTTCCTTTTCATTATAACAATTATCAAGGATATACAAACCACACAAGGTTAACTTTCCATCAAAACTCCAACTACATCAAGGGAAATCATTAAGAAAAGTGACAGTATCTATATACTCATTTTAGATCACAAATCAACTTGAAATGTGGACATAAAATTCGCCAATATTAATTCTAAACATAAACATTGGATAGTTTTGGTCAATATTAATGTAAAATCATATGTTCCTAGAGTTTAATCTTATTCCTCATTGTTCACAAATGCAGGTTTTGAATCCCAGAAGGCCAGTGATATTTATAGATACTGGTTTGTATATCATCCTATTTTCATCATTTATCCTAAAGGACATTGAAAATGGGATCACTAATATGAATATTTCTTTGCCACTCAGATATGCTGCCTGCCTTAGAGGAAAGGGATCACAAAATTGTAAATAACCCTATTGAAGCTCACATAATCGCTGAGGTATGTCATTTGTATTTGCAATACAACACATTTTCTTGTTGGAAGAATATCAAACCTTGGACCATGGATATTGATTCTCAACATATTTCCGTTGAGATTGTTGGATACTGCGAAGGATTATTGTCTTCTGTAAACATCCAACCCTTAGGATTGAATTGATGATTCTGACTAGCCAAAATTTCAATACTATAGAGTATTAACCATGGTTATCAATATATTTTATAATACAGACGAGTCGTTCTAATGAATCATAACTTGAACTTAGTGGAGCCAGCCACATTTTTGTCCAATTTTGTATAGCCAACCAATTTTTTGTCTAACTTTGTATAGCCAGACATGTCTCTTTGGTTATTTTATTTATGACTTCAATCTTGAACTGAGGTTCAAATATGATATATTTTTGTTATTTCACATGTTTTTACAAAACAATGCCATTTCATTCCTGGATCATTGTCTATCAGAGAGATTCTGAACAATCATTACATTTATTGATGATGAAAATGAATTCTTGATGCAAGACAAAGTCTTTATATCTATATTTACAGACTGAGCCAACACTAACAAAATTAAAACAGAATGGATCTACTAGCCATTGTGATGCTGAATCATTTTGATAAATCATTGTAATACATAATAATAAATCATTGTGATACTTACAATTTTAAGGATGGGGTTGTATGCAAAAACATGTAATAGCTGATATATTAGTATTAGTGTCTCTTCGTCAATGGCCTAATGTTTTTTGTTTTTATCAAATGCTTTCTTAATTCTTCCATGTTTGGTTATTATACCTTGAGATGAGATAATATTGGTCGATATAAAACTTGTTTCATTACTTTTTTGATCTTAATTCATCAATGCACCTGATTATTTTGGGACCAAAGTCATCCCATGTAATTATGTTGCTGCCATCTGTTACTAGAAACAGTCCCAATCCCAAAGGGGAACAGTTCTCATTCATTTTATAATGCAGGTTGCAAAGGAATTGGTAAAAAATGGAATTGGAGGAGAGAACATTGGCATTATTACTCCCTATAATTCACAGGCAAACCTCATACGACATGCTACTTGCATAACATCCTTAGAGATACATACCATTGACAAATACCAGGTAAGGCTGGAGCAAAAATTAGAAGGGTTTAGTATCTTTCTAATCCTTAGAACTATGCTTTTTTTAATTCCTGTTTAAAAAAATTTCATTTCAAGAGACTAATTGATTAAAAATGTCATAAATTGTCGAGTGTTTAGCATTTCACTAATATTGAAGGCATGCCTTAGTTTTTATGCCTTGTTGTTTTACCTCATTTACAATTTGTTATTTAGAGAACATGATACAACGAGAAAGATCCTCATAAATTTGTCATCTGTTTGTCCAGGGTAGAGATAAAGACTGCATATTAGTATCTTTTGTACGTTCTTGTGAGAACCCAACAAGCTGTGTCGCTTCTCTGCTGGGAGACTGGCACAGGATAAATGTGGCTCTTACTCGTGCTAAGGTAATTTTGTTATGCTCAAACTCTTCCTACTTTTCACTCATATAACTTTCACATAAGTAATTGGTATGCATGCTTCGTGATTACAGAGAAAGTTGATAATGGTGGGGTCTCGTAAAACTCTATTGAAGGTTCCATTACTGAAGCTTCTGATAAAGAAAGTTGAGGAGCAATCTGGAATTTTAAATGTATCTAAGAAGGATATCTATAGTAAAGGAGAGCTGATTAGATGCTCTCAAATTTCATGTTCAGAACAAACATTAGATGTTCCTAAATGATGAGTCAAAATTCTTTTCCCCATTTTGAGAGGGGCTTGCGCAATATTATATACCAGATGTAAATATGTAATGTATGAGTGTGTGTTTTGGGACTAATTTAGAAATGAAATTCTGTATAGTGTTTTAGTACACTCCAAAAGAAAGCTATTTTCGGTTATTTAATTAAGAAAAATGACCTGGAGTCAAATACACATGTCTAAAAGTCTATCTTTAGTCAATACATATGTATAATTCTCTCATACAAATTTCCTTTTAAGGTAGCAAATTTGAGCATGAACCTATGGAAGCTGCAATTTCTTTTGAATGAAATCCTATATCATTTATCTCTCCTCGAGAAGACTCCATTTTCTTTTGTAAAAATTTCATTATTAATATTAAAAAAAATATAAAAGAATGAAAAATTTCTCCCAACAA
Source organism: Medicago truncatula (assembly GCF_003473485.1). Classification (NCBI taxonomy): domain Eukaryota; kingdom Viridiplantae; phylum Streptophyta; class Magnoliopsida; order Fabales; family Fabaceae; genus Medicago; species Medicago truncatula. The sequence continues at coordinate 13,348,133 of NC_053048.1, forward strand.
ATTCCACTATGTATGTTTTTTCCCATTTATTAATTAAAACAATAATAATATAAGTGTTATATGCTTTCGAATTTTTTTTAAAAAAACACTAATTCGTTCAATCGTTCATGCTCTGCGTTGTGAAAATGAATTAGCTTCACTCAAATTTATTATCAAATAAATTAGAGAAAGTTTTTGACAAAAAAATATATAAAGCATAAGAGAAGCAAACATATTAAATTTGAAATCCAAATATTTTACTTGTAAATAAGACATTGAAAAATGAAAATGCAACATATCCTGTTATATCAATACATGACATAAAAATGACAAATGTGTCAAATATGCTAGTAACTAAATCCCAATACAAGATTACAAAATTCTATACTAATGTCATAATCTAGGACTTCAAGATCCTCATTAGAGACCAAAACAATATGTAGAGATTACCTGCAAAACAAAAAACATGAAAAGAATTAGAATGGATGATAAAAAGTTATAATTATCAATCAAACTATAAAGTTATCAAGTTTAACATGAAAACAATTAGAATGATCATAGGTGGGTTCTAATCTGGCATATATGTGATAGACAAACACTACCAATCAAAGTATAAATTGAACAAAATTTGGTATCAATTTAACTATCCATTGCATTATGCCTACAACTAAACTGACCTGCTGATATTATACCATCACAGACACAAACTATACTCATGAAAATTCATTTCAAACTCAGAAAAGATTAGTAAACTGGCCTACTACTTCATATGATTTTACATTTGACATTCTTTTAGGCTACTTTTACTATAACCTTTGTGCATTATTAACTAGACAAGTGTATACCGGGGATACCTCAAGGATGAATCTGCACCAATACATATGTAGAAAACACTACCTTCTACCGTATGATTGTCTTCCATGGAAAGAACACATTCTGATATCTTGATATCCTCCAAACGGCAAACCACGGCTTGCATCCTATGTGAACATTGTTGTAAGGGTTAGTCAATCAACCGATGATGATATGCCATCATGAGATGGCATCTATCTTTATTTCCTGTTACTGTCACGCATAAGAATGAAGATGGACTACACTTTCAATTTAGTTTTTTATTAAAGTCAGACGTTGTTAACTTCATATTGTTGTTGAAGCTACAGTCTTCTGTTTTTTCTAGTCCGACATATTACATATTCAGTCCGTTAATATGAGCCCTGTTAGCGTTTTGTAAGTCTGTTAATATTCAGTTAATTAGACTGGTCAAAAATAGAATAATAATCATAATAATACCATGGTCGACCCTTAAGGAAGTTAGTTGGTAAAGGCCCAATTTAGTCTGTAGCAAGTTAGTTTTGGTAGTTGGATGTCTAAAGCAAATTAGTGCTTATTAGAGGTCAAATTCTGCAACTTTATAAATATTTTTTTGTATGAAGTTCTATTTAACGACTCTTGTCTACTGATCTGTTTTATTGCGAACGCAGCCAAGGAATTCAGTATAGAAAGCTATACGATTGTTTTAGCTTCTGAATTAAATGGTCAGTAAAGTATGATCATATCAGTCAGTCGCTTAATCATGTGCTCATCCTGTACTGTTTTACATCTCCGTCTCTTTTCTTACCCGTTTTAGCTGCAGCTCTCAGCTTCTTTTCCTACAATGTTTAAGTATATAATCAAACAAGTGCTCAGGAAGTGCGTATAAAGAACAGCTGAACCTATATGTTTACTTATATAATGAGAGACTAGTCAGACAGAAGCGCAATAGTTTCGTACAAAAAAGGAGAACACTACCTTCTAGATTGCGGCACTAATGGTGTTTGTTGAAATATGATCATAAAGTAGACTAAAAATTTGGCATATATAATGTTCACTGTAAATTGTTGATACAGTTTTTTATGGTTTAAAAACTGAACCTTTTCCAAATAGTTTCTGTATTAGTACATAATCATTTTCCCTCCTTAATCCTTAGTGTCATGTTATCAGAAAAATATTCCTTTATTTCTTAAAAGATTTTGTCGAAAACTTTCTGTTGAAATAGTCAGCTTTCTGTTGAAAACTTTAATAAAACACTAAATTGAAAGTGTAGTCCGTCGTTCTTGTCATTTTTGAACAAAACACAACACAAAGAGTTTCATATGTTACATGTTACATCGTTAGGGGTGCAATCGTTGGTCTTCAAATTTTTCAAGTAGAGACAATGCTTCATTAAACAAAAACTAAAACAAAAAAACCTTTTTACAAAGCCTATCAATCATCATAGTATACATCCTTACATCAAAATGATAATTGTTGATTAGAAGTATCATAGTATACATGTCTCGCTGAGTTCTCTAGTCTTTGATCTTTCTCAATTATGCAACCGCCTTTGTCCACATGATCGCTTTTGCACAAAGCATCTAACAAAAGAACCGTAAGTGATAACGTCATCTGGTTGATCTCTATCGTGCATCTCATCCATAGATCACAAACATCATAGAATCTCTCTGATTTGCAAAGTCCATCAATAAGTGAATTGTATGTTACAATATTAGGAGTTGGATTTCATTTATTTGCAGAGAATCACATATTTACCCACCAATTTATTCTTACACAATCCATTAATTATGATATTGTAGCTTTGAACATCAGGAGGCACTCCCCACCGGGCAATAGAGTTGAATACATATGTGGCCTTAATCACGTCTTCAACCAAAGAATTATAAATCACCAACATCTGGTTCCACACTTTGTCATATCATAACAGCTAAAACATACTTAGGTCCTTTCATATCTCTTTCCTTACATAAACCATTGATTAATTCATTGAAGGTATAAACATCAGGGTTGATGTTTTTCAAAACCATTTCGGTGAACAAACTAATGGCTTGTTTCAATTGACCCGCAATACAAAAGCCATATATTAGTGTAGTATGAGTGACAACATTATGTAAAATATTCTTGACAACCATTTCAGAATATAAATGGTTCAAACAATTAAAAAAATTTAAATGTAGGAAATAAAAATATAATATATGTCAGATTCCTGAGAGGTCATTTGGTTGAAAGATAAATATTTTAACCTTGAGAAACTCAGTTCGAGACTTGGCAGTGTGATAAAACTTTGATTAAAAATCCAAAAAAATATAATAATATATATTTTTGAAAACAATTTTAAAATTCCAAAAACCCAAATTAAATTATTTTTATTGGGCCCAGCTCAACGTTGCCTTGGTTATTCTCATTCTCTCCCTTGCGCCCAAAAATCAATTCCTCATGCTTCAATTTGTTTGCATCTTCTCTCCTGTTCAGTAACTCTCTCTTCCACTCTCAGCTGCATCATCTTCTTCAAAGTTCAAACCCACTCTAAGCAAAGGTAAGCCAATTCCTTCTCTAATTTCTCCAATTCCTTCTATAAGCATTTCAGAATTCCAAATTTTGTTAGGGTTTAAAAATTGGGGATAGTGAATTAACTTTCAATTTTTAATTTAATTTCTGCATTCTCACTTTACATTTTAAAATACTAATTGATTACAAGTTTTTCAATATTTTTACTATATTTGTTTTTTAACCATTTTAATTGTAATTGTGTTGCATCTAACAATGTTATTTCTTATTTTTAGTTTAATTTGCATCGTACTTTCTTTCAAATGTCGGACACCGACACTAGTGATTACATTGAATTATATAGTTTTCTCAAAATTTTATCGGTTACGAAGGTGTCAGTGTTGTGTACGTTGTCTGTGTCTATGTCAGTGCTTCATAGGTATTGTTTGTTGAATTTTGCAGAAACTCATTTATTTAACTGCATTCTGTTGTTTACTTATTTTGTTTTGTTGCAGGACAGGCTTTATTTGTTGCTCGAGATGAAAATGTATGTCACTGCCATTCTTGTCAAATTTGTTGCACAAATGTTTCATATTTATCTGTCTGTCTCTCTTTCATGAGTTATTATTGATGTTTAATGTTCTTTTTCATAGCTTGGAGGAAAATGCCGGTGCACTAACAAATTTTGAGGTCCTCGATTTCTTACGAGCTAAAGGAGCTTCGAGAGATCCATCAAGGGTTCTTGCCAAAGTAGCAATGTCTGAGTACAAGGTTTGTTATTCTGATGAGACAACAAATCTCTCTTCGATTCGTGATTTTAGTTTTTTGCCAATAGATAGTAATAATTTTTGTGTTTTATTGGTGGATTACTGTGTTGCATCTTTTACAGGTTTACGATTACTTGGTTAAAACTCCCGCTGGTTCTCAAACAAGGGAAAGCGTCAAGGAGTATTTCACAGTTATTAAACAGCATGATCTGTCAGAGGCGGAGGTTTTGAACGTGTTAAACATCAGACCAGCTTCTGAAGTTGAAATATATCACGTAAGTATCACAACTATGTTCTTCTCATTTATTTTATGTCTGAGTAATCTGTTAGATGCTGCACTAGCTCTGCATTTTCTTAGTCTGTGTCCACATTTTTTGCAATATGTTTTTTCTGTTATCTGTGTTTAGCTCTAAATGTCGGGTTCAAATCTTTTTTGTTAACTGGTTACTAGCAACTCAAGTTTTTTTCTCTCAAAAAAAAAAAAGTAACTCAAGTTTTTTGAATTTTGACATGAATAAGTATCAGGTTATAATGTAATTTATATTTTTAGTTAAACGTCAACACCAATGAAAGCCTTTTCCTATTAGATAGGAAAATGCTCACCAATCAAACTCTAGAGTATTCATGTTTCCTTATTATCTAAAAAATATCGTCTAAACCAAGTTGCTTGGGCTCCCGTGGCAAGGAGCTCCTTTCAAGGACGTACCCGGGGAATACCGGGTTCTATTCCCAGGGGGAACAACACTTGGCCAGTGCGCATGCCTCTACGCATGAGCCGGATTAGTCGCTCACCTTTGGTGGGTCGGAAACCGGTGCAAAAGCCAAAAAAAAAAAATATATATCGTGTAGCAGTGAACTAATACATAATAATTAGTAATATATAAGAAACTGTTATAATCTGCAAGGACGTAGCGGCCGCGCCACCCGCTATAGCGGAAAAAATCAGCCCACCGCTACTAGCCGCGACGGAGCGTGTCGTATGTGAATAGCGGTCAAAGCGGCCCGCTATTCGGCAGTGAGGGGCGGATTCAATGCTGCCAAAGCGGCCACTACACACACACCATGCAAAAAGATGGTTTTGCCCATTACTTTAAACCATTTTAAGGGTGGTTTTGTAATTTTTGAAACGTTAACTTCATGAATTATGAATACTTCATGAATTTTAAGTATTGTTTAAGGTATTTTAGTATTTCTTTTTGAACAATATGGTATTTTAGTATTAAATATATTAGTGTCCACGCCACAAATATATTATGATCTTCATTGTACATTTTTTGTATCTTTTCTTTCAATCGATCTCATTCTACACCAATAATGATATTATGCAGTATTTTTTGCCCAATTAATATTGGTATCTTACAACCTTTGAGCGATTCGACCTTCTTATTTTCATTGTAGAATGACATAGGCTCATTATCATACTTGTTATATGTTTTTGTAAAATGCACATTTGGGGTAATTGCTGGCTTGTTGTTTTGTCTTGGAAATGCGTATGGATTTCAGGACCATCAAGTTTGCGTGTGTCATGTTAAATACTGATTATGAAAAAAACGTTGTGCATGACTTGTTAAGCCTAGAAGTTAGTGTGTTGTGCTGTGTTTGATTCTGGACACCAATTTCTCCCATTCTAGTTAAGGGTAAAGTATTGATTTGTCGGACTAACTATATGCATTTGAATGTCATGTATGTACCCTTGTATAATTATGATAAGTTTGTTAACTTTTAATTATTACGCAGATCATAGAAGATTGTGAGGAGCGTTTTCCAGATGAAGAGGTAACTGAAATAGTAGAGAAGGTGGAAAACACATTGCCAGCACCGCCAGACAAAGCGACACCAGAAGAAATCACCAAGGGCGATGAAGAAACAGAAACACAGAAACATGATGAGATTAGTCAAGACCAAACTGAAGATGGAGAACAAATGGACACAAGTTGAGAACTGATTGTAACCTCGATAAGTTATGAGTAGCACTAAAGGATGTCACGAAGTTTATTAGGCAAAATTTTGAGTCTGTGAAAATGATTTTTATGTGAATCTAGGGTAAGTCTGGTGGCTGTGTTAGACTTTGCTTCTACAGGAAACTTTTGGCATGCAAATGATGGCTTTGCTTACTCTATAAACAAAGCTTGTTAGATTTTCTTAAAAAATTTTAACCATTGTATTTTTTCTTGTCCAAAATTATATTTCATACCTTATGTTCTGGTGATGGTTGTTTTGAGTTTTCTTTGTTGCGATGATAAAGAATACCGACATTGTCGCAATTGTGCTGTGAAGTGTACGAGTTTCTGTGATAGAACACGAGAAAATTCAAATGGAAATAAGTGATTCTGTTACTTAGACAACAAAAATAATCAGGAGATAAATCACAATTGAGGTCTTTTCTAAACAAACATAATGTCTCACTCCAGTAACTCTCCCTCTATAACTAATAGTCTTCCCCCCTCCTAAGAATCTTCTTATCTCAATATATATTTCTTAGATAGAGTACGGTTCAGTCGCCTTTTTTGTTCGAAAAAAGACTTCAAACATTACTTTTTAATTTATATTTTTTTCACGAAAACTAAAATACATCTAATTACCTTTATGTGACTTTTGAAATCATGTTTTCACATTTCTTTTTTATTTTAAGGTGAATCTGTTTAAAATTGGGTTTTATTTATTTTTTTCTTCAGAAAATTCAAAATAAATATTTTAACATGATTTCAATTGCCCAAAAAGGTTGGTAGATGTGTTTTAATATTTCCTTAAAAAATACTTAAGTGTTTTTTGAAGGATAACATGACCGAGCTTAATCTCCAAAAAAAAAAAAAAGACCGAGCTGAATCGTAAGCGTCTTAACCTTAGCCACTCCTTTTTTAAAATAGCAATATTACAACAATTTTAATACACTAGAGTACTCTAATTATTACAAAAGTTAATGATTAAGAAAATATTTCTCTTTTGTTGAATCTCACATTCCACAAAAAAGTAAGAAAAATGATGTTTCTCTGTCATATAATGAAGAGTATAGAGCATTGGTTCAAGTCACCTGTGAACCCCAATGCCAGTATTCATACTCCTTTTGTGATAACTAATCAGCTCAATGCATAGTTGCCAATCTATTTTTCACGAAAGGACTAAACATATATAGATGAATTATCATATCATTAGAGAAAATATTTAAGCTCACATTTCTGAAAATTAGGCAGCATGCATTTATACCAAGCCTCTTCGTTTAGCTCATTTTCAACGACTACATTTCAAGCTCTCAAAAGGGAAAAGTTATTGAAGGCAAAGAAATAGTCAGAAATAAGAATTCATGTTGAAGATCTTGTAGAACAGAACACATACTGAAGGCATATCTGAAAATGTTCAATCAGAGACAATTTTGACAAAATAAAAATGAAACAGCAAATTTTATTTAATTGCAAAAAGAATTCAGATATCCCTATGAAGTATAGGGTATCTGGTCAACAACAAAAGTGTACAAGTCAACTATATCAACATTTACAACAGTATGCTTTTATTTACATAAAGTTTTCCACCTTGAGTCCTATAATGTCAGTAACTGGTCTTGGATGCTGAATCTTCATTCAAAAGGGTGATTAACATTCAAATGGCAGCAGGGATTAGATCCTCTTCACCATCAGTTTGCTGATTATCTTCCAATACCATCCAGTCTGAAATTGGACCCTGAAATCATATGATTCTAAGTAACTTTTCTGAGTTCACTGCAACGGGCATGAATTATATTTGAATATAGGATATTGCATACTACCACTACTAACCATCATAAGGAAAATTTTCACTTTGAATAGAAATGCTACTAAACGTAACAAAAATTATATTCTTGTTGCTTATACTCTCACAAAACATTGCAACATTATGGAAATCAATTGTGGGAAATGTGCTGCCACCGCTCGATGGCGGAGTGTGGGGAGACACCATGTAAGATGGGGCATTTCAAAGAAAGTGGTGTGAACTTGACCTCACATGGGTTATAACAAACTCATGTTAGCTCGTGGGTTTAGTAGTATGGCCCAAATATCTCGTTGTATAAGTTACCTAATTTTTTTTGCAATCCAACCCACCTGTGAGCCGGATTAGCTAATAGGTCAAAACCCATTTGGACAGCTCTTATTGAATTGCACACAGTAAGTAAGTGGCATCACTCTCTACATATGCTAATTGTTGTGAATTCGATGAAAAATCACACCAATAACAAACTTGATGTGTGGAGCAAGGGATCGTCAAACAACCAAAACAAAGTGTATGGAACAATTATAAACACAAGCCAAAAGTAGAAAACAACAGCGAGAGAAAAGGAAGAGAGAACACAAAAGAATTTGTTGACCCAGTTCGGTCCAAATTGACCTAGTCTGGGGGAGAGAGCAGCCCTCCGTTTCACTATAATGATGAGTAACTTTACAAAAAGAGATATCAATGGGTTACAAGAATAAATCTCCCGCCTAATTCTACCCAAAGCCCCAATCTCTTCCCGTAACCAAGAGACTCAATCTTAATAGTGTTTCCCAAGGTGAATCAACCCTCAAACTCTAGTGTTTGTTCCAAAGAGACAAACTCTATACAAACCCTAGTTTTGTTGTTGCCATTCTAAACCCTTGTTTCAACCCCCTCTATCTCAAGGTTTACTTTGATTCAAGGTCTATATTTATAGTAAAAGTATAACTCATAAATTTGGAACGAATACCACACTGAAGATACGTTTTTTTTTTCTCCTTCAGTGAAAGAATATTTGCATCAAAAATATAATATTCCCTTTCAAAATATATTTGTATCAAATCGTTCTTCATACGGTACGAAAATATATTTATTGTCCATAAATATATTTTCAGCACAAAATATATTCTACAACACTAATAATAAAGTATTTATCACATCAATCCAACACTTAGAGCATCTCCAATGCTAAAACCATTTTGATGATAGAACTCTTAAGAACTTAAAATTTATGAATGGGTTTTTATATATATCAGTTTTCACCATCCATATTAGCGGTCTCCAATGGCACAATGGGTAAAAAATGGTTAAAAAATGGTTCTTGCATATAAAAACCAACGTAAGAATCTGTAAACTTCAAATTGATAGATAACTACCTTTCCTTCCCGTAGGACTCTGGGAGGCAATTTGGTCATATCAACCACAGTGGACGACTGAGCCACTCTTACACCACCATCAACAACAAAATCAAGACCCTGAAAAACCGAAGTGATGGTTTTAATATCTTTTGTAAAACCTATAATAAATCAGAAAACTTTTTTGGTTTGGTAGAGCCAAGCATACCAAGTAGATTTGTTATAAATAGTCTAAAAATCATGTATTCAATTTTAAGCACATTCTTCATGTGTAAAATGTAAATGGAAAATTCTTATCTGTAAAGAAAAATGACTACGTAAATAGAATGTGCAGTAAACTGACAAAAATAATTTACTAAACTTAAAACTTTCTCTCTCTAAAAATATCTCTGCCTTCTCTCTAACTTTCTTTCCTCACCGTTAGTTTTTTTTTCCTTCCAATCCAAAAGCCTACTTTCACCATGTAAGTCTAGTTGACGGTGGTGTGATGAGTTTCTGCTTCCATGTAGATTCTCCACATCCCCGATGCAGCTCAGAAAGCTTTCGTCGTTTCTTTGTCGGAGGCTTTGTCGGTTGCATTTTGTACCCGTAACAGGGAATGGTTGTTAAGATCTACTTGTTTTAAGTTTGTTCTGAGCACCATGGGGTTCATTCAGGTCTCATATCAACCATAACCGACCTTGGCAACTTGGCAACACCACCATCATGTACTGTTGGGTCGTTTCAACCGGCGTTCCTGATCTTCTCTTCTTCGGCGAATCTCACACCTCTTTGGCGGCGTAGTGATGTAGTGATGGTGGTGGTGATGCGCGGTGGTGATGCAGTGGTGCTGGTGGTGAAGTGTGGTGGTGGTTGGTGTTTTAAGTGAGGAGGTGGGTGTTTGTTGGGGTGATTTCCTTTGGAGGCAACCTCTGTTACACGGGTCCATGTTCGTCGTCACTAGCTCTTGTTTCTGCTTTTCGGGTGGTTTAGGTGTTTATGGAGTTTGGAGGGTGCGTGTCCCGTAGCTGCAATCTTTGTTTGACTTGATATGGTTTTTCTCTTGTGTACCGGGGGCAAGGGGTGCCCTGCTAATTTGGTTCTAAAGTCTGGTGGGCCAATCAGTTTTGATTCGAGATCGAGAGTCAGTTCTTTTACTCAAGTTGGTTTTAGGTCACTTTTGTTTTGTACATTTCCTATTTCTTGTTTTTTTTACAGCCTATTTCTAACAAATATATAAAAATAATAAAATGCAACTCATATTTTCCCTTTTGTTTGGGAAGGGGCTAAAATCATTATATTTTACAATTATTTACACTGGAAAAATAATCATGCAATAGAAACGGTGATACCTCTGGTCCATATGTATCAGCTATCATAACTGGATCAATCAACCATTCGTCTTCGTTCAGGAACTTGATGCTAACATAGAGAAGAAAAATTCTAGGGTAAGAATTAGGTACAAGCATCAACTTATATGCTCCATACTCTTGTGCACCAATTATGGAAAATAAGGGTCCAATGCCCTAATGACATTAAAGGTTATAGGCAGGCATACTGAAAAGAAATTGGATAGATAATTCTTACAATTTTGGTTGGATCTAACTCAACCTTACGAAACCGGCTTGTATGTTGAGAACCGCTAAAACTTTATAAGCACTACTTAAGCCATGTCTTTAGGCAATGTGGGACTAAATCCACCCGTTCACATCCATCACAAATGAAGGCGTTGAAAGCTGCAATGAAGGCAACCCAAATGCCGCAATAAGGCAGCTAGGGCTGACCACAACCAAGGTTGAATTTCCAACAATAATAATAAATCCACGTTGTCAAAACTGGCTGATGTGGCTGCCGAGGCACTGAGGTGGGGGTGGAAAACAGCCTCACGGCCTGAGATAGGCTGATGTAAAAATGGTTAGATGATGTAGCCACATCAAGACCAAGTGTTTGCTTCTGCATCATGCATGTTCCGCCAACTTATTTACCCTCATTTAGAACTTTGCTCTGAAGCTAATGCGAATGGGTATATACTCTTGGGCTTTGTTTGCTTTGAAAGAACAGCATAATAGATGATCATATAATACTTCAATCACACTTGATTTATTTTTAAAAACATTTTATAGTGTCTTTAATTCAAAAAAGAAAAGTAAGCCCTCTCGTCCCCCTCCCCTTCGAAACCCAACTCGTCGCAACGAAACCTTAAAGGGGTATAATAGTACATCAGCTTAACTTAATATTATCTTGGTCCAATTTGTCATCATATCATATTAACCATTTCCGTTTTAAATATCTGCATCACTTCATTGGTGTGACAGTGCCATCTTATCTTGCCATTTCAAAGTGATGTGTTTTTCAGGGTGGTCTCCTCAACCTACTTTTGGCCTAATGTTACAGAGTAAAATATCATTTTTCCAAGAAAAAAAAGGATCCAACAAATTAAACATACCTTGTGCATATTAATGGTGTACTCATCTCCTTTAGTATTGCTTGACAAATGGCATCATCAGGCATACGGACACCCACATTTTTTCGTGCTGCATATTTGGCAGCAGTAGTCCCAAACCTTATACACTGTTTTGGTAATGCTTTGCTAGCCATTAAGATGAACGTGTACTGTCACTCAAACATGACTAGTGTAAGCAAGTCACTGTAATTGTCAATATCTATACAGCATAAACAATAGGATTCACCCAAATAACGACACGATATTGTAAATTGTAGTAAATATAGGGAGAATAACATGTTTAAATGAGAAAAACCAACTGCTGAATAAGAATGACTGAATAACATAACAAATATGTTATTAATCTCGGAAAGGGGCTAGAAGTTCCCAAATAGCAGTTAATGGGATGACCGCTATTGTGAAGACTAGAGAAAAGTATACCACTAAACATAAATTCTAAATCTGCGCAGAAACAGAGATGAAAAATAAAAGAAAACAGAGGCAAGAAGCAGGAGATTGTCATCGCCGCCATAGCCAGAAAATAGAGGTGAGCAGAACAGATGAGAATCCTCCTACAGGGTTATTCAGAGAACCTGAACATCAGTCACTGTCTTTGTAAATAGCCGGCTGCTACAGGGCTATTCAGCCTCTATGCCACTGCTATTTGCGGCCACAAAATCCGTTCGCACAAAACATACTGCACCTGCGTTTAGCTCTGCACTAAACCCAAATTCTACTCAGCTATCGCCCACTAACAACATAATAATTATTCGGACGTAGTCTTAATGGCTTAGATACACATCTACAACAACTAAATATAAATGAACTGACATCCTTTCATCTAACACCTACAATGTAAAGGTCCTATGTCTTGATATTTCGCATGATACCCATAGTATTTTTTAATTTTTTCTTTGGATAGACAAATATTAGTAAGTTAGAAATTATGTTAGTTTTCAGGGATTGAACTCTTGAAATTCTTGGTTAAATCACTAGTGCTTAGTGATTTTTGGCAAACAGGCATGTTGAAATTTTAGCTATTATTTTGTTTTTTCTATACACACACACATCATTCTTAGCAGCGTTATTCCACTTGGCAAAAATCACCATGAAATAGATGTCAAGCTACTTGATAGTTCATGGTCTGTATAAAAAATAGCTCAGCTTCTCGCACATATGTAATTCCCCCCCCCCCCCCACCAAAAATCATTAATATGCTCACAAATTCATTAATTAACTTTCAAGAGAATACTTACAGGACCAGGTAAGCATTGCTTAACAGCTTTGAATAAATTTGCATGGCCTTGACCATCACCACACGGAAACCCAGATGTGTACTTATCTATGTCGCTAAATGAGTGGCATAAGATGCTAAGCGGCTACAAGTAACAGAGGTACCATAATCATCAATGACTTCAACAAGTAGCATTACTGAATACAAACATACATGAAGAAAATTTTGATGATGTGATCAACACATTAAATCTAAATAAGATGTAAAGTAATTGGACACGTGTGACAAACACCACTACATAGAAATCCAATTGGTAGCGCAAGAACAGCTGAGTAAAGACAAGATAGCTGTGTTCCTCACCTTTGAACCGTCTATATTCTTGATTCTGCAACACAACACAAATATACTCCTGTTTAATGCAGTGATTTAGGGGGGGTAAAACATGGTTCAATTGAGATTAACAAACTTATATTATACCTACGTAGCCGTTCAATGGCTGAGTTGTTTGTTAGGTCACATGCTATTGCATATCTATGTGTAGAAAAGAAAAAAAACAATGACATCAATGAATTTGTTAACATATAGAGATTAGAAGAAAACTAATCCTCTCCTACTTACTCTTAAATAAATGGATAATATATAGTTAACGGTCATTTTAGTCTCTGAATGTATCAAGTGTTATCACTATAGGCCCTGCATTAGTCGAAGTTAAAAAAATATTCTTAAATGTGTCTCTTCATAAGTTAATTTTGCCCTCGAATATGTTTTTCGCTAGTTACTTTGGTCATTGAATGGGTCTTGCATTAGTTCAGTTTGTTAATCAAATTGCTACTAGAAGATTGTTAGAACGACAACCCGGTACAAAAGACTAAAGAAACGATAAATTTAAACAACAAACTCACAGTTTTTTATTTTTTGAAAACTTGGTATCCGACCCAAGGAGTGACTAATCTGAGGGACCAATTGAAACAAGCAAAACCATGTATGGACTGGCCCAACACAGTAAGTAAACACAGAATGTTTGTTAATGAAGTTCAGCTAATTGTGCCTAATTCTCAAACAGCAGAGTAGTTGCGTTCCTTTTTATTAATATCAGTGAATGATTATGATTTACATTGTACAACTTCTATTTAAATATTACAGTCCGGATTGTAACATAACCCCCTGGGTCTGTTTGTTCAAGTTCAACCCTGCCCGCTTCTTAGGTACCTATGAGCCATACTCAACAAAGATGCATTTAGTTTTATTTTTGATACATTTACAGACTATATGACCTGACCACCAAATTTCTCATTGAATGCATGTCTGGTGTCCGACTCTGACACATTTTATTTATTACATTGATTATTTTTTCTTCATTTTCTCAACTTATTATCGGTTTCGGTGTCCGTCTCTGTGATTCATTACAATCCATACCTCTGATAAAAAAAATTGTGTCTGATGTCCGATACTGACAAATGTGATTACGTTCAAATAGTTTATTTTCTCAAATTATTATTACGGGTTTTGACTTGTCAAGTTGTGTTCGGTGTTCGTGTCTATGACACAATTAGAGACTAAAATGACAACAAATAATAACAAATGAAAAAGAAACATATTGAAGTTAAAGCAAAGATAATAATAATAGTATAATACAGACGTAAAAGCATAGCAAAATAGATAGATAGATAGATAGCACTGACAGTGTATCAGTAGGAATGACTCCAACAGCACCTTGTTTCAAAAGATTAACAACAGGTTCCAATTTCCACGAGTCAGAACCAAAAGGGTCAGCTTCAATGTAAATCAAACCTCCATCCTGTAATATAAATATTGCAGTATTGAATTGAGTTGAAAGTTGAAAGTGTAAAGGGAAGAAGAGGAAAAAGAGTAATGAATAAATGACCTTGTTGAAGCGAGTATTATCTGTGTATTTAAGACGCTTTGGGCTTCGTTTAAAAGCCATTGATACTCCTCCTCGGGATTTGTGGTGGCTGTGGCTTTGTGGTTTCCAATGAGAGAAAGCGTCGAAAAGCCATGGAGGTTTATGGCCACAAATACAAGCTGCCATTTCCATTTCTATGGATGATAATGGATGATGATGATGATGATGATTTTCGTGCGTGCCTTCTAGCACCGAACAATGCAGAAGAGAATTTAGTGGTAAAGGATTCTCTAGTTGGAAGGAAAAAGGTCCCATCAAATCAAATACTAATAATATATCCAATTTTCAAAATCATTTTTTAATTTATTTATAAAATAATAATTATACATATATCTCTTTATTTATCACTGTAAAGACTAATAATAATATTTTTATTTTTTTTTAGGAAAACTAATAATAATAACTTAGTTATTTGTTTCGAGCTTAATTCAGTTGGTCATACAATACATAATGGGTCATGCTAACCGGTGTCCCGGGGCACTGGTTAAGTTAAAAAAAAAAAGGAAATTCTTACCATAAAAGGAAGTTTTGTTGACTTATTTATGGATTAATTAAACAATTTTCAATGCAATAATTAACAAATAATTTCCCTTTTTATTATTCTTTAACCAGTGCCCGAGGGCACCGGTTAGCATTTCCCATACATAATATATGCAAGATTTAAGTTCAAACCCCGACTACCACAAAATAACTTAATAGTTTGTTTAAAAAAAAAGTTAATAATGTATATTACATACTAAGAAATTCTTATGGGCTAAACTTAACATGTAAGAGGCAACAAAGGGTGTTAAGCTTCAAAGAAGGTATTTATCTATTTTAAAAGAATGGTTTTGTTAAAGAGTGTCATAAAAACATTGTTTAAAGAACCTATAAAATTTGTTTAAAAAGCTAAATTAGCCCGCTCAAATTAGCATCAGAGAGAATCGAACCTGAGACCTTGAGGAGGAGTACACTCCAGATCCCAAATCAATACTACTAGATCAACCCAACTGGGTTTATTACTACACAATTTTAAATGTAAAAGGTATCGAATTTAAATAATTAAACAATGTCTTAAGAGTACTTATTAGCATTTTTCATAAAAAAAAAAAAAAATTTGGGAAGGTTTATGTCTACTATAAGATTAGATGAGATGTGTGTCAATTGAAGAGACCTTTAGAAATGTTAATTTGATTCTTTATTGTATCTGCAAAAATATCATTTCTTTGTATGAAAAAGGGAAACCACCTTCTTCTATTTCTACATCCCAGGATCCGACTTCTATCATTGATACTAATAGGAATGACCATCATGGCAAAAAAAAAGTTTGATTGAGAGGGAGAAGAAGAGGCAAAAATTGGAACAAAAATATCATTTGATTCGAAGATCTCCAAAAAAAAGAAATAAGCAAAAATCAGTCCTTAAGTGAGAAATGGGAAATTCAGGAAAAATTAGAAGCACTGAATAATTTTCCTTTTTTAATCACTCAATATTTTAAGTACAATCTTAGCAAAATTCTCACTATACCATTAATTTCTGCAAGAGAGTATGAAAACATACTCGAACCCACGGTGCGGATTTTCTTAATGTTCTTGATATTTTTATGGAAATTTTTTGCCTCTCTGCATTTTCTTGTATCCCATGATGATGAAAATGTTTTTCTTTTATGAGAAAGCGAATGTTCATTTCGTTAAAAAATAATGTCACTTATCTTCATGCTTTCATTGTCTTTTATAGTTGTAACCATCACATTACATCATCTTTTATTTAAAGTCAATTCATTAGTTACATGAACCACATTTATAGATTATTACTAATGTTTTATATGCTTTCTATATTGATCAATTAACATAAGCCAATAAATCTGCAGGTTAACAATATCCATTATTCAAATTACATCAATCTACTTCAATAAACATTGGTTTAAGCAATGATTCAAAAGGATAAAATTACACTAAAAGAAGATTAAAAAAAACAAAAAACAAGATCTTTATATGGAATTAAATTAAGAGATCATGAGTGCAATTTTGCCTCTAAGATATATAGAACGATGCACAAAAAAAGAGGTAATGATACCTCGTTTTTTAAATTAAGGGATCGCGGGTGAAGCTTAAAAATTCATCAAATGAATAAAAAAAACAAAACTATAATAAAAAAAAAAAAATCGTTATCTGAAATTAAATTAAGGGATAACGAGTGTAATTTTACCCTTACGATATATAGAACAATGCGAAAAAAAGAAGAGATAAAGATATAATGTTCTTAAAAAAGAAAGTAATGTTATCAACACACCCATTTTTTATTATGAGCTGTTATACATAAACCACCTTAGGCGGCATACACCCTTTTACACCCACACACATTTGTGACATGTGGCAAAAACGTTGAAAGAAGAGATGAAAGGGGTGAGGATGTGATGTGAAATTACTAAAATACCCCTAACACATGAGGTGTACATGAAAGGTGTATAAAAAAGGGTGTCTACCTATCTTTTTCCTTTTATTATACCTACAACATTTGGTCAACTATGTTAAAAAATGTGATTATATGAGTTAAATAGAAGATTATTTAGATTCATCCTTAAAATTGTAGTTAATTCGTTTATATGATTAACAACGAAAAGGTTAAAAGCCACTCGTATTTAAAGTGCGTTATGTATTGTTTGATTTTGATTACCTTACTTAAAGTTTGGATCTTTTGATTACCTTACTTTGACTTTTTGTTTCTCTGGCACGTCTTGTGCTAGAGGGACATTTTTCGTTCGTTTAATATATTCTCTAGCTTTTTCAAAAAAACAATTAATTGTAGAAAAAAGGACCTAAAGGTGAAAATGGTGGAGAAGAAAGAAGAAAATCCAGAAAATTAGAGAAGACAACAATGTTTTGTGAACAAAGTAAAAAAGCTAAGATACTTTGATACATTAAACTGAAGCATACACTACAAATATATGGAGTCAAGCCATAAGTTTGCTTGTAAGACTGAATATAAAATATGTTCTAAATCTACTCTTAAGCACTAGTCATCATTACCCAAGAACAATATGTATCATTACCTAGGGACTGTTTTACTTACTAAATAAGCAACAATCTAATTATGACACTTATAAATAAACAAGCAACACTTTAATTATGACAGAAAACAACAATGGAAAATAATTAACAAAACAAAAAAAATATCAATCTCCAACACTCCTCCTTGATATTTCTCTTGAAAAAACTTCAAGCATTGACCTCATCTCTTCAACCTCCATCTGATAAAACTTCATTGGTCAAGTTTTTGGATTTGTTGCAGCGGTAACACACTCAACTTTAGTTGATAATTGGGTGATCCGTTCTTGCTTCTTTGAATTCCAACCGGACACAACACACCCAAATGAAAAAACACAATCAAATGTAGTCTTGACATCGTCGCTTTTTGCATAATCTAGGAGGTCTCCACTTTCATTTTGAAAAACACACAAGTCATAAACAGAGGCATCAACAACATTACAATTAACATCCTTTTCTATAATCTTTTTCTCCTCATGCATGGTAATTTTACAACCCTCAAAATTAGCAGCTTCAATATACCTTGCAGTCTCTAACATAGCGATATTGCATCTAGCATAGCGATATTGCATCTAGCATAATTGCCATCCAAAGTTTCCTTTTTTTGAGCTGAAAAATTTGTTTCAACTCTACTAACACGCAAGGATGTTTGCTTCCACTCTATTGGAAAGCTTTTGCCTCTCATTTCAACAATCATTAATTTAGATCCAAAAGGATAAAAAATAGTGCATTTCATATCCTTAAAATGCAAAGAATATTTTTTCTCCATCATTTGCTCAACACTCAAAAGACTTTGATTTATCTCAGGCACAAATAAAACATTTGAAATATATTTTATACCTGAGTGAGTTTCAACAGTCACAACTCCTTTGCCTTTGACCTCAACATGTTGTCTGTTACCAATGACAACTTTGGAGTAAAAAGATTCATCAAGCTCTTTAAAAAAACTAACATTGTTAGTCGTATGATCGGTGCATCCACTATCAATTAGCCATGTTTCTTTGCTACTACATGCTAAATAGCAAGAAACCTTAAACAATTGCTCCTCATCTTCTTGGTGGTGCTCAACAACTCGGGCTTGTTGTTCCTGCTGGTTTGTTTTGTTTTTGCAAACCTTCTCCACATGACTAAGTTGATTACAAACTCTACATTTAACTCCTGGCATGTACCAACAAAACTTATCTAAATGAATATCTTTTTTACAATGTGGACAGGGTGAAAACTTCATTTTCCCAAAACATTTAAAGCTTTGATTTTTGCCTTTGTTGCTTGCCAAAAAGGCACCTTCAACATTTTCTTCCATCCTTAAAGATCTTCTTTGTTCAGAAGCTTGCAAAGCATTAACAAGCTCTGCAACTGTGATTTCAGAAAAATTCTTATTTTCTTCAAGAGATGAAATTTTTGCTTCAAACATCTCTGGAAGACACACCAGTATTTTTTCCACAACTCTTTGATCACTGAGATCTTCTCCCAACAATCTGATTTGTGTAACAACTTTAGAAATTCTGTTAGAAAACTCCCTTAACAGTTTCAGTTTCAGTTTCTTTCATTTTTAGTGCTTCAAACTCTCTTCTCAAGTTCAACACTTTCATTTTCTTTGTTCTTTCACGTCCTTGGTACTCCTTCTTCAGCTTGTTCCAAGCTTCTTTTGCAATTTAAAGATTCAAAATCTTAATAAAAATATCATCTGCATGTATTATGGCAAGAGCTCTACCTTCTTTTGCCACATCATCACTATGATTTCTTATTTGAGCTAATGTTGGGTTGTTTGGGAGAGGTGGTGGGTTGTTGCCCTTTTCAACCACATCCCATGAACTTTAAGCTCTCAAATAAGTCTTCATTTTTACAGCCCACAAATCATAGTTTTCTCCTGAAAACACAAGATGTGGAGGTAAAGAACCACTATTGGAAGCCATTTTTGGTGTTTAAAAGTTTTTTTAAAAGGTTATTGTGAAGGTTTTCTTGCTGGTTTTCTCTCACCCTAAAATTTTTTACACTAGTTTTCTAATCTCACAGATCAGTTAAGATCAATAGGACTCTTGATACCATGTAGAAAAAAGGACCTAAAGGTGAAAATGATGGAGAAGAAAGAAGAAAAACCAGAAAATTAGAGAAGACAACAATATTTTGTGAACAAAGTAATAAAAACTAAAATATTTTGATACATTAAACTGAAGCATAAAATACAAATATATTGAGCCAAGCCATAAGCTTGCTTGTAAGAGTGAGCATAAAATTTGCACTAAATCTACTCTTAAGCACTAGTCATCATTACCTAAGAACAATAGACATTATTACCTAGGGACTATTTTACTTACTAAATAAGCAACAATCTAATTATGGCACTTCTACATAAACAAGCAACACTTTAATTATGACAGAAAACAGCAGTAAAAAGTAATTAACAAAACAGAAAAATATCAATCTCCAACATTAACGACTCTCAATTTTCAACATATTCTAAATTAACCATATATATTATCAAATTAACCAACATTTTCCATGTGATTAATCAGGTGTCGCAAACGTAAAAAAATTGGATTTCCATGAAATATTTTTGGAAAAAAAGTTATGATTATTTTTTTTGTGCGTGGTGTAAACAGGTATTTTTCACGCATAATTGTAGAGACTAATCTATCAAATTTTGTAGAACTCAAATGAGCGGTAAACTCTACATACATTGCTGCATGCCCAATCTAGAGTTCAAACCGGAACCTTGGTCAAGTTAAAAGAGATTTATATCATCTCATCTAAACATTCTTGTATCTAAAATTTGGAAGAACCAACATTTGAAAAAGGAACGAACGTGTATGCGTTTTACGAAGGATTTGGTAATGAAACAAATAGTCCAAGTGCGATTCCAAACATTACAAAATGCATGAAATTTAATTAAAGTTTAAATTAAATTCCTTTAAGGCAAGAATTAATAATACTAATCTATATTTTTTTTTTGAATAATACTAATCTATATTAATACAGTACCATTTACATCCAACTCAAAACAAATCCTATTGAATTAGTGTTAAACTCATTTGAATTTCACCTTGTTATTTACTCACTAAACATGATCATCAGAGAAATTAGGTTCATGAGGTTTAAACAACTGTGGCACAGGGTCACTTTCTTGAATCTTATCATTCCCTTTCTTTGTATTTGCAGCAAATCTTGAAGCCAAAACAGTAGCACCAAAATTATTAAAACTTTTACCACTCCTTGATGTTTCTTCAATCTCAGGATCAACCATGTAATAAAGTCCTTCTTTAATTGACAACTCTCTTGTTGCCTTTCTTTTCTGATGCTTTCTCCATGCTGCTTGTATGAAACAAGAACTCCATGTTCTCCATTGATGTGAATAATATCTAAAAGCATGCTGAAGTTTCTTGCTGTGAAGACGCTTGAACTGACTCGCCACAAATTTTAGATCCTCCGCTTGTAGCGCAAAAGCTTCTACTTCAGTAAGAGCTTTTACGGTACGAGTAGAGGAAGGTAAATTGAGAGTTGAGTTTGGTAATAATGCCCATGTTAACAATTCTTCTCCACAAAAGTCTCCTGGCCTTAGTGTGATTGAATTGAAGAATCCATACCTTCCTCCATTTGTTGTAGAACTCTCCAATGTTCCTCTAATGATAAACAACATTTCATCTACCGGATCGTCCTCTTGAAATATATATGTGCCTTGTGTGCTTAGTGATGATACAAGGCGTTCACATATTGCATCAAGTAGTTGATCATCCATTTGTGAGAAGAAAGGCACCTATATAATATGATAATTTATATAAACAAATTAACAAGTAAGGTACTCAATACTCAAGTTCGATCTCTGAGTAGAACAATTTGTTTTTTCCAGATTTTATTTAGCTCAGGATCGAACACCAAATTAAGTGAGGGTTATTTCTTGATGAACTGGAAGATTAAGAAGAAGAAAAAGGATAGAGACATACACGTCGCACTAGAGAGAGACACAAGTGATGCTGAATTTCACGGCGAAGATCCAAAGGTAAGGAAAGCATTATGCCCTCCTCATCTACTCCTCTTGTTGCTAGCCATTTATATTGAACAAAGCGACGGACACGCTCCTGCAAATCTGGAGGTAACTGTCGATGCCTCATCCACTCTTCTGTATCTCTTTTCCGAATCCTCCATTCATCTAGTCTAACCGTCATCGATTGCAAGTATGTCTTCCACAAGGGAAATGTAGTAAAAATAAATTCAAAATAATAGACAAAACCAATTTTGTATTATTACTTATATAGGATGATGTAAAATTCTGATCCAATATTCTTACCTGCATGTTTCCAATCAAAAGTGAAAAGAGAACTAATCCAGCAATGCATAAGACGATGCAAAAAAGTGTCTCCCAAAGGTATGTGGTGGTGTCCAAATTTTGTCCATAAGAACTGCAAAAAGAAATAACGACCAAGATAAATATGTAAATCATCGCATTTACCGGACAGATTTAAAATTGAAAAATGAACAATATTCACATCAATATCTAATGTAGCACAACTCAAACAGAATAGAACAGAACTAAAATGTAATTTTAGTAGAAATGAATTGTAGGAATGGAATACACATGACAGAACAGAAGAAAATAAAAATAAAAATAAAAATCTACCTTAAATTTCTTAAACCCCACCAAAGACAATAGAAATATCTTTCCTTAAAACTAGTAGTGACAACATCATTGAGAAAAGCATCTGCAAACATCCCAAACTTGTATTTGATGTTGACCTTGCTCTTTGCATCACACTTGCTAGTAATATTTGTGAGGTTTATCCAGTATTGTCTATCAGGGCTATCCATACTATTACAGTCAAGAAAACTAGGCAAGCAAGAGAGGGTATGCGATTTATTTTCCTGTTCGCATTGCGTTTTCCAGCAATTGAATTGTCTTCCTATTGATGATAGGTACCAAGTTGCTCCTGTAACCTGTTCTAGTTTCCAGTTTCAAACATTAATTAATTACCAAAATAATAAGACTAAAAAACCACGGTCTTAAATTGTGGTTGCGGTTACGGCTACACAGTGAACCTTTATATTGCAGTAAAATGCAGACAAATGTGATTTGACCACAATTGCAACGATGTTACGGAGGCTTCTAAAACTGTTATACTGCATTCACAATTACAATTGCTAACCGTAATCTAGAATCATGAAGACAATTCAATAAAATTAGTGCAAGGTTATAGTCACATTACATGGCTAGCTAGCATGTAGAGAACAAGATTGTATGCAGCACCAATCCAGGGAGTCTTTGCTATAACACCAGTTGTTTTTTGAATACGAGCATTCAAAGGAAAGATGAGAAAGAGCCTAGGAACATACTGAATAAGAACAAAAAGTGCAAGATTGTTGTTGGCATGATCACTTTTTGTGCCTCTACTCGCTGGAATTACTAACCAAACAACAATCTGCAATTCGAACAAACTCATCAATCAATATCTTTTTTAAACAGGCTATCCTCAAAAGGGAGTCTTTCCAAAAATTCTCAAGGGTCTAACCGAAACTTAGACCTAAGCGGAGGTTTCGAAATAGTTTTCAAACAACAATAACATGCATTGGTTAGAATCTCACTCGCTCTGTCATTGCCCCCAAATGCCAAAAATGATACTCATTCAATCAATATTATACTTTATAATAAACAATACCTAACTATATATCATTACATAACCATCAACAACATATATTCAATTACTTATGAATTATATTTAACATTTACTTTCTAAGATTTACCCTTCATTCTTAAATTGAACTTTTCGTGTTTAGGTTAAACCAATAACAACATTTTTCTCTGTAATGTTTCCTAGTTATTGTTATTCACCTAGCCAAGTTTGCGTCGTAATGTCAGCCTATTCAGCTAGGTTCTTTGGTGAGGAATTTTTGGGCCCAGCCCCATTTTTATCCAGATCCTTCTCGACCCATATCATATGACTCCACGCCATATACTTGTCAACTGCGCCGAGTAAAATGGACCATAGGTCGAGTAATCTTCAAAAGGTTATAATGCAGCCAATTCTAAACCTAAGCCCTTTGAATCTAATCTGATATACAATGAATATTATATGACGGTGAAGTATACATTTTGTTATACTGACTCATATCATTTCCCTAATGGATTACCCAACATGTTACATTTTGTTATACTATTAATCGATTATCTATCTCAAAATCGATTAAATAATCAAATAACAACCAACATTTGTCATTTCAAAAAAGCATCAAAGGTGTATGGTACATACCTGGGGCAATGGAATGGTAGCAGCAAGATCAATAACAAAATCAGACTTCAAATACCGCATAGCAATCTGATAAGGATCCATAACAAGGTCACCGCGACCAATAATCCTCGAATTAGGAGCAACAAAAGCCGTCCGAAACTTCATAACCATATGAAGAACATAAAACAAATCCGCAAACGTTCTAAGAAAGGTTATGACGATGCTTAGTTTAGGATCCACCGACAAGCAAGCGGGTCCGCCAACCGTCGGTAGGAAGAAATAAAGAGGATCTATGAACAATGCGAGGAGACTCGTAACAAGGAAGACTTTGTTCCAATATGCAACCAACTCGCTGTCCGGGTCCAGGATCTGGTACCGCCATAGTAGAATATGTGAAGCTTGTTCTTCTTCTTCAGTGGAGGAGGTGATGGTTGGTTTAGAACCGAGTCGCCGGAATTGGCGGAACTTGGATGCCGGCGTGGATATTATTCTATACATCTTCCATTGCGGATTCCGGGGTTAAACGGATTCCGCGGCAGATTGGTTGAGAAAGGAAAAGGAAAGAGGCAAGAAGAGGAATGCAGAGGAAGAAGGAAGAGATGAGGTTGTTGCAAAGAGGAAGGAGAATGGTGAGAGACATTTTTTTAAAGCTTGAGAAATTCGCGGGTATCTTAAGGAAATGCGCAAACGTAGGAGGGAAACATAATAAAACACTACGTATACATCACAATATATAAAACTAATTTAAAATATAAAATATTTAAGTATTTAAAGAGAAATGACATTGGAACACAATTATGAATATTCGTTCGAAGGGCATTATCGTCATTTCAAAATTAAACGAGGCCAATTTTGTTTTATTATATTATATTTAATCAACTATGAAAGAATGAGGATATATATTATCCCATCCCTACAAATCCCCATCAATTTATATTGTTTTTAATCAATTAGTTGGCAAAGAAAAGTTCAAATTAAGCCATACAACAAATATAATATTAAGACATTACATCACATATAAAAGAAAAAAAATATTCACATGTGTTTTTTTTGTGAAAAGATAAATAAATATAACATAAATATTTGTATATACACACCAAAAAAAAAAAAAAATTGTATATACAAATATAAAAATGTATTTTAGTAAATTTCTCCGAGATAGGATTTTCGCGGAATGGGGGATATGATCTCCATTCCCATCCCTACAATACCCTCGGACGACCTTTCTTCTCCATCACCGTCTCCACAGGGAAAATTTCCCACCAACATATCCCCAAATGGGATGGTTCCCACTGGGATCCCCCATTTATGGATGTAAGTTGACCTCCCTTACCATGCACATGTCGTTTAGATTATACACAACACCAATATTTTTGCACCGTTGAAATATGAGGTCTCACTAGATCTACTGTGGACATGTTCCACCAGATTTTTCTCTTTATACAGTATACACTTGCCAAGAAAACATATATTTTGAATCCACCACCTTCACTGTATGAGTCATTCAGAGACTCCTCCAATATTTAGAAGAGTTCTTTGGCAGCAAACATATACTCTTTCCAAAATTCAACCAATGAATTTCTTAAAATTGGAGACAATGTTCTGTTGAAAATTGAAATACTGTTAAGACAAAGTATTTTGTTGTTCAAGGTAAAGGAAGGTGAAAAGGACCCATTTGTGTTAAAACATGTTGATGTTTTAACACAAATGATAATGATAACAAAACTGATGATGAGAAAGACTGTTTTAAATAGAAGAGTGTGGTTTATTATTTTTTCTTTATGTTTTTGTTGACTATTGGTATGTTTGTAAAAAACTTAAACTTTGATATGTGAAAGCTCTTTATTTTTCAATGGTTTTCTTTTTCTAAATTTAGTGTTTCAATCAATTTCTGTTATAAATAGATTATGTTTGATTTGATATTGGTTTTCTGCAGATTGTACCTAAAATGGGTCTCTTGATTTTAATTTTAATTTTTAATTTTATTTTCAGTTTTTGAGGTTTTCTGGGCCAATTTTAATTTTGTATAGTATAGTTTTTAATTAAAACAAGCTTATTTGTGTTAATTACTTTTTAGTAGGAATTTTTTCATGAGATTCTGTAACTTGTAGTATTGAGTTTTTTTTCTTCTTCTTATGAGTACATCTCAGAGATTTTCTTTGCTGATTTTGATTTTGCAGCTTGTTAATAATTTATTGGTGGAGTCACCTTTTGATGGAGTTGGTTCTTTACTAGAGGTTCAGAAATCAGTTTCCGGCGTTAGATCACAATCCGCCTTCAACATCTTGGCCACCTTTAGGGGCATCTAGAAATCAAGGGCCATCTTCCAATCATCACAGTCAAGGAAAGATGAAAGATGCCTATGAGGAAGCTAAAAATGTGGAGCATGAAGGAACAGCTAAAATGGAGAAGCAATATCACAACCCTAATAGTAAATCTGACTATGCAAGCCAAACCGAAACTTTTGAAAGTTGTTTGGTAAAGAACATTTCCACAATCGAAACAAAATTGTGCATCAGCGACGATTCCACTGATCACAATTCCGTTGACATATAGAATCTGACAATGGCATATTGGGTTCATCGAAACGAGTTAACGATCAGAAAAACTCAGCGATTACGTTTTGCTCAGGCCCACAGAATAGTTATATTCTACCACTGACTTTTTAGAAGCCAAAGAAAGTTTCACCAACACTGGAATCAATGAATGTGTTAGTGTCGATAAGTCAGTTGAAAGTGGAGAGGTTACTAATTCAGGTGAGAGCAGGAAGACGAGCATTGGTAGAGGGAGTACTGGAAGTGCTGTTAGTGATGAACAAGACTGAACTGTCGAGTTGCAAGAAGCTTCCGAGGGCGCAGACCGAGAGAGAGAGATACTGCAGTCTCTTGATCATCCATTTTTACCTTCATTGTACACACACTTTGAGACAGAATCATTCTCTTGCTTGGTTATGGAGTTTTGTCCTGTTGGGGGATCTTCATGCACTCAGGCAAAGACAGCTGGGAAATATTTTTCAGAACATGCTGCAAGGTTAGCATTTCCTTTTTCTTCCTTATAGCCAAGCTACAACTGATGGTTTCCCATTGGATGTTTCAGTTTCAGCATTTCCCATATGCACTATATCCTCTAACTCTGATTGTTCAGAAATATCAATCATATTTCCGTTTGCAAGGTCTAGTAAAAACTATGCTGTGTTCATGGTAATGGAGGATTACAATGAATAAATTTGAAATAGTTCATTGCTTATGATGCATTGCTAATTGTACGGTAAATGAAAATTATCATGAATGGATGAGACAAATAAGTGTGAAGACTTCAAAATCAAAGAATCTAAATCCATACACTTAGCTCATACAACAATCCAACTTGAAGATTTGGGCTCTTCCCAGAACAATATAAACAGAAAGATAAATAATCAAAGTGAAAATAAAAAATCAAATCATCTTCATTAATTCAAAGTTATGTATATAATGTATGTATCTTTCCGTGGAAAAAAAAAAAAATACATCTGTGTACTACCTACAAAAACTAGAACGGGTGATACCATAAAAAAAAAAAAAAACAATCATTTTTTAGTGCAAACTAAAAGTATAGGACTGTCATTAAGATAGTGCAACCTCCTCAAAAGAAATTAAGATATTTCAACTCAGGTTCGCATGAGTAACACAAGTCTTCCTCTTCAACAGATACGGTTGAATTAGCAAAGGGCTCATTTATCTGTCTCTGCTGCAGCTGCTTTGCATGCTGATGTTGGACTTCGAAAGACATTCCAAAATCTCAGAGTCTCGTCAGCGGATGCAGATGCCACTGTACACCCATCTGGACTCTGCGCCATGCACAGCACCCTCGAAGTGTGACCTCTGAGCTCCGCCATCCTCACCATCGAAGGATAGCTCCAAAGGGTAAGCTGGTTCTCCGTGAAACCGTGTGAGCTAAGAAGCTCACGCTCGTTCTGGTTCCACAGCAGACCAGATACCTGTGATCCAGTGTCAACAGAATCCAAGCGTGCACCCGTGTGTGTGTTCCACAGCTTAATGCAACGATCACCTCCACCTCCACCAGAAGCCAATAGATTAGCCTGAAAAGGACACCAAGCCAGTGCCTTCACAGCAGCTTTGTGTTCATTAAACCTGTGAAGCCAACCGGTACGTGAATTCGACGAAACCACTGAACTATCCCATATGTGAACAACAGAATCGCTTCCACCACTCGCCAATTGCTTTCCTGAGGGTGACCATTTGAGCCCACAAACCTCACCTTTATGTGCCCTGAAACTTTCAACAATGTGAGATCTCACTCTAACATCATTATTAACAATCTTACCATCCATTCCTCCAGTTGTTAGAATATGATTGTTCCATGCCAGTGAACCTACTCTTGCTCTGTGACTGTGACCAGCCTTCAATGTCCTTAACTGCAGTCACCAAAGTCAAACCATAAAAAAATGAATTCAGAACAATTTCACATTTGAATTATGAAACAATAGAAAGAATGGTTAAACTAATTAGTACAGTATCGGTTTACTTTTCTTATCATGCTATTTGTACTGTTCTCCTATGTTTATTGCCCATGTACATAAATACTTTTTGATAAATATAAACACAAACAGCACCATAACAACAAGGCCTATATTTTTGTATGATATTTACCTGTTTCTTAGCAGTTGTATCCCAGATTTGAACAAGGGAATTGTTCAACCCAACGGCTAAATGGCATCCATCTTGAGCCCAGTTAATGCTTGTGACAGGACCATGTTGATCATCCACCGTGACAAGCTCTGAACTGGAAGTGTCAGAAGCATTCCACAGATAAACGGAGTTTTCAATGGCGATACCAACAACATTGCGGCTACTCCAGTCCAACAAGTTCAAGTAAAAGTCGTCTAAGATATAAGGGGCGTCCAAGATCCTTTCATAAGTCTGCAAAATCATTTTAACAAACACATTCGTCAAAATATGCAAATTGAAATTGAAAGAATATAAAGAATTTCATCATTGATTATACAAAACACAATTAGAAAAACCCTAAATTGAGAATAACCCTAAATCGAACAATTCAAGAAAACGGTAAATTTAAAAAAACCCTAGAATGAGCAATTCAAGAAAACTCTAAATCAAGCAATTCAAGAAAACGGTAAATTGAGAAAAACCCTAGAACCAACAATTCAAGAAAACCTTAAAATAGACTTACAATATCCTGAGAAGAATTGTTTGTGGATTTGGCCATTGGTGAAAGAAACCTGAAAGCAAGAAAGAGAGAAAGCAAGAAGAATCAGAGAAGAATTAAACGGAAAAAGTGAAGAAAAACAAATACAGAAATAATAATGTTGATGATAATAATAAATTGAAGCGTGTTGTTTTGTGTAGCGGCGATTGATTAGTTTCAGAGCGATGAAACCAAAGATTGAAGAAGATTGATTGATCAGAGAGAAAGAAAGACGAAAGAGTAAATGAATGAGAATCAGAAGAATGAGTGAATAGCAACACTATACGGTGTAACTATATATAGGTTTCGAAGTAGCCGTTAAAGACCTAAGTGTTCTCTATTTGTGGGCTTGGGCCCAAAAATAATTATATAATTTAAGAATATTACTTTTCCCACCCTATGCCATACTCACCGCCTTGCAAAAATGACCAACATGCCCTTCGGATTACGTAATCCGGAAAAATACGAAATACATTCCGGCTTATGTAATCTGGACAACTTCGATATATAAAAGAAAGTTCATCCCTCCCATTTTACAGTTTCAGAGTTTTACTTTTAACTTTCTATCTCTCTCCCTCCCTTAACTAAA
Source organism: Medicago truncatula (assembly GCF_003473485.1). Taxonomy (NCBI): domain Eukaryota; kingdom Viridiplantae; phylum Streptophyta; class Magnoliopsida; order Fabales; family Fabaceae; genus Medicago; species Medicago truncatula. The sequence goes on from NC_053048.1 coordinate 13,377,875, forward strand.
AATCCGAAGAGCACAAATCGGTCTAAATTTGGAATTTTTTTTTGCTCAAAATCACTGCATTTGAAGCTTTATCAAACATCAAATTGAAGGTTAGTTCAAATTCCTTATGCATGCAAGTAATTTTGGCTGTTTTTTTTTTCTTGTTCACTGAAGCTGTTTGGATTTCGTTTTCCGAACAAGATTGTTGCAGTTCGGATAATGAAATCTGAAATACACCTTTGTAATTTTTTCCCCCTTTGTTGTGTTGTGTTGTGTTGTGCCCTAATATGCATGTTACAGGTATGAATCATGTTGATCGCAGAAGGGGTGATAATGAGGCTATGCATGCATCCGTTAGGAGAGAGAGAGTCGAGCACGTCGAAAGGCGGCGGAGGCAGATGGTGTAGTTCATGCTCCCATGCGTAGGGCTGGCAGGCCACACCGTGTTGTTGCTGACATGAGCCTTAGCCTCAGGTTAACCTATAATACGAGCAGATCGACGCGGAGCATCAGGTGGAGGATGATGTTGAGGCAATGAAGGAGGATGTGAATGTTGTCCAACAGCAGCAGCGGCGGAGGGGGAAGCATGTGGTGGAGCCGGACCCTGAGCCTCTTGATGACTATCCAAGTGCCCCACACGACACTACTATGCTGACGAGGTACCATGTGCACGTATCCATGAAGGTGTCTGAGGGAGTGGTAAGTTTAAAAACAAAAGACATTGTCTCAACCTCCAGACCCTTAGAATTACTTCATATTGATTTATTTGGACCAGTCAACACTGCATCCTTATATGGGAGTAAATATGGATTAGCCATTGTTGATGATTATAGCAGATGGACTTGGGTAAAATTCCTGAGAAGTAAGGATAATGCATATGATGTATTCAGTAGCTTCTCACTCAAATACAGTCTGAAAAAGAAATGAATATTTTAAAAGTCAGAAGTGATCATGGTGGTGAATTTGAAAATGAGCCATTTGAACATTTTTGTGAAAAACATGGAATTGTCCATGAATTCTCTTCTCCTAGAACTCCACAACAAAATGGGGTTGTAGAGAGAAAGAATATAACTTTACAAGAAATGGCTAGAACCATGATTCATGAAAACAATTTGGCTAAACATTTCTGGGCAGAAGCAGTGAATACAACATGTTATGTCCAAAATAGAATCTATATCAGACCTATTTTGAAGAAAACAGCATATGAACTCTTTAAAGGAAGAAGACCCAATATCTTTTACTTTCATCAATTTGGATGTACTTGTTACATTCTAAATAACAAGCTCTACCTAAAGAAATTTGATGCCAAGGACCAAAGAGGAATCTTTTTAGGTTACTCTGAAAGGTCAAAGGAATACAAAGTGTATAATTCAGAGACACTCTGTGTTGAAGAATCAATGCACGTTAATTTGATGAGAAAGAGCCTGGAAGTGAAACTCCATAGCAAGATGAAAGTTTTGCAAATATACAGTTTGTAACACCCCCAGACTGCTTTCAGGATTGCCGATTGACCCCACAAACCAACACGAGTCTTTTCAGCGTGTTTTTGTCCTCACTCGCACGCTTACCGGGAAACTTCCCGGTAGGTCACCCATCCCAAAATTGCTCCAAATCAAGCACGCTTAACTGTGGAGTTCTTATGGAATGAGCTACCGAAAAGAAGATGCATCTTGTTAATATATGTAGTGTAACGCCCTAGTCATTATTTTGATTTGTTTAGAGTCTCGTATGTGATTTTATATGATTTTTGGTGATTTAATTGATGTGTGCATTTTATCATATAGTTTATTATAATAATAATTTAAGATAAGTGGAAATTAATATAATTTTAGAAAATAGGGAGTTAATTAGAATTTATTAAAATTAAGGGGAATTAATAGAATTGAAGGGAGTTAAGAAAGAGGTTAAGAGAGAAAGAAAAACAGTCAGAATGTTTTAACGTAAGAAACTAGCTTTTGGGAGAAAAGGGAGAAGAAGAGCAAGAACAAGAGAGTGAGCCTAGAACCGATCCTTGCTGTCTAATTTCTGCAAAACTAAGGTAAGGGTGAGACTATCTCTCAATAATCATAATTTATAATTCCTGAAATTGACCTAATTGCATAGTTTTGGAAAATAAATTGAGGGTTAGGGTTTGATGATGATTATGAAGAGAAATGGGTAATGATTATGTTAATTCTAATTGTAATATAATGTTCAGAATATAAACTTAATCTTGTTGTTGCTGTGATCGTAAACTGATTTGGAATTTATGAGTGATTGGATGAATTGATGAATTTGTGTATGATGGTGGAATGATCTGTGATTGTTGCTGTTAATGGCTGTTTTGGTGTTTCCTTAGATGCTTAGTTGTATATAGGACCTGTGAACATCTGCTGGAAAACATTTTGGGTGATTGAGGGATTAAAATTGGGTTTTTGGAGTGAGAAGAGGTCTGAAACCGTAGGTTTTGCACTGCCCAGATGATTGGTCGCTTAAGCGAAGCACCCGTCGCTTAAGCGAACCGTGAGCGAACTGGTAAGCGAAAATTAAGTTTGGTTCTACCAAGAATTCGCTTAAGCGAATGGTAAGCGACCCCGTGAGCGAAAAACCATTTTGATTCTGTCCAAAGTTCGCTCAAGCGAACCGTGAGCGACCCGTAAGCGAACTGAACCCAGACCTACTGTAAGTTGGTCGCTTAAGCGAGCTAGCCGTCGCTTAAGCGAAGTGAGTCTTAATCAGCCTTTTCTGAACTATTACTTAGTGCATGAGGGGACTTCTTGAGCATTCTATAACTTCCTCTTTAACTAGTATAACCTTGGTGTAGGTAGCAGAAGCCTATTAGAACAAGCCGGTGATTGGATTGATTGGTATTAGGAAATGTTGGTGTTGATTGTGTATGTAAATAAGTGAATACGTGTATATGTATAACATGAGGAATGTGATTGATGTATGTGCATAATTATAAATAATTGTGTATGTTCTGAATTGTCGAGTATTAAGTCATATGAAATATATGTAGTAGTTGAGTTGTATGTAGATATACACAGGTTGGGTAGTTGCATAAACATCAAGTGGGAGAGCTTCGGCTCTGGAACGCCTTGTCGTTCAAAGCGGTGGAACACTAGTTGTTCAAAGCGGTGTGGAGCGGTGAGGACTTAGGTCCTGTTGAGAATGCTTTAACCATTCGACAGCGGTGTGGGTCACGACCCTGGATTATGGTACCACATGCATATTTGCATTTATTGAGGAGTATTAGGGGGGATGTCGTGTCATAAGATGAACTGCATTGTTGATTGAATTCTATTATGGATGATTGTTGTTGATTTATGAAATACTTATGCTTATTGAATAATCATTGATATTGTAAGGTGTTAGATTTTCAATTAATGTTATTATATGTTATTTTTATTGATTGAGAATCTCACTCCTTCTGCTTGGAAATGTTGTCCTTCCTATGGGTAACTTGCAGGTGATCCCGAGTAATAGGTGGTGGCTCAAAGTGTCTAGGGCTCTGATACGTGAGATGGGATTTTATTGTTTTCTTTCATTCCTATGTATCAAATTTTGGATAATGCTGTTGTAGCCCTTTAATTGTTGGATTATTCTGGTTGAGGCTTTTTATGCCAAGATGTTTTTGGAAGTTTAAAACAGTTGATGTTGTTGCTTAAATTCAATTATTCCGCTGCAGATTAATGATATTATTGATGAAGGTTATTTTAAATAGTTTTATATTTCTATTTAAGAAAATTTGAAAACGAAGTGTGACATGCCCATTAGAATTATTACTCTGATGTGCGTTTATTTTATTAAATAAATTATATTTGGGAATGGGGTGTTACAGGTAGTACCACACAATTCTTATAAGCCTTCCTTCAACCATGCAGTCCCATACCTGCACGGCCTCAAGATCCCTCTCATTCCAATATGATTCAGTTTTGCCTAGAAGCATGCCAGGAGCCAGACCACTCCCCGCCCTCATCAGCCTCGGGCGTTACATGCCCACCAACTTCCGCTTGGTTCATCCTCGAACCACATCGTACTGGGAGAGGTCTGCTCTGATACCATTTGTAACACCCCCCAGACTGCTTTCAGGATTGCCGACTGACCCCACAAACCAACACGAGTCCTTTCAGCGTGTTTTTGTCCTCACTCGCACGCTTACTGGGAAACTTCCCGGTAGGTCACCCATCCCAAAATTGCTCCAAGTCAAGCACGCTTAACTGTGGAGTTCTTATGGAATGAGCTACCGAAAAGAAGATGCATCTTGTTAATATAGGTAGTACCAAACAATTCTTATAAGCCTTCCTTCAACCATGCAGTCCCATACCTGCAGGGCCTCAAGATCCCTCTCATTCCGATATGATTCAGTTTTGCCTAGAAGCATGCCAGGAGCCAGACCACTCCCCGCCCTCATCCGCCTCGGGCGTTACATGCCCACCAAGCGGAGGCGTTACACAGTTCACTGAAGACATTTTAGAACCTGATCAGATAGTTGAATATGAAGATAGTCCAGAAGCTCAACCCACTCCAGAAGCTGAACCAACCTCAGAAGCACAAGATGAAAATTCTTTTGATGAAACTCAAGATGGCTCTTAACAAGCAAATCCAAGAATACATTCAAATACAAGTCTTCACATCTTGAAGATCAAATCATTGGAAACAAAGATAGTCCTAGAAGAACAAGATCATACTTCAGACATGAAGAGTCTATGATATTATTATTATCAGTGATTGAACCTGCCACAGTTGATGAAGCACTTTCAGATGATGGATGGATATTGGCTATGCAAGAAGAGCTCAATCAGTTTCAAAGAAATGATGTGTGGGATCTAGTACCCAAACCTCAGCAGAAGAACATTGTTGGAACAAAATGGGTATTCAGAAACAAGTTGAATGAACAAGGTGAAGTAATCAGAAACAAAGCTAGACTTGTTGCACAAGGTTACAGTCAACAAGAAGGCATTGACTACACTGAAATATTTGCTCCAGTTTCAAGATTGGAAGCAATCAGGTTACTTCTATCCTATGCAGTTAATCATGGCATAATATTATATCAAATGGATGTCAAGAGTGCATTTCTTAATGGAGTTATTGAAGAAGAAGTGTTTGTCAAGCAACCTCTTGGTTTTGAGGATATTAAGCATCCTGACCATGTTTATAAACTAAAGAAATCACTATATGGCTTGAAACAAGCTCCCAGAGTTTGGTATGATAGACTAAGTAATTTCTTGATTAAAAATGATTTTAAAAGAGGTCAAGTTGACACAACACTCTTCAGAAGGACTGTTGAGAAAGACATTCTTGTTGTGCAGATATATGTTGATGATATAATATTTGAATCTACTAATGCATCTCTCTTTGCAAGGAATTTTCTAAGTTAATGCATGATGAATTTGAAATGAGCATGATGGGAGAGTTGAAGTTCTTCCTTGGAATTCAAATTAATCAAAGCAAAGATGGAGTATATGTTCATCAAACAAAATATACCAAGGAGCTTCTGAAGAAGTTCAAGCTGGAAGATTGTAAAGTAATGAACACTCCAATGCATCCAACCTGTGTAACACCCTATTTTATTATTTATTTATTTTATTGAGTTTAGATGTCTTTTATAATTTAGTCGATTTGTTTTGATGAGTGATATTTTGTTATGTTATATGTTGATTTTATTAGTATAATATATATGTTATTTGGTGTAGAAATATATGTTATTTTGTGTAGAAATATTATGTTATTTGGTGTAGAAATATTATGTTATTTTGTTTAGAAATATTATGTTATTTGGTGTAGAAATATATATGTTATAGAAATATAATTGTTATAGAGATATATTGTCATTCGTTACAAAAATATTTTATATTATATATATATATATATATATATATATATATATATATATATATATATATATATATATTAGAATAGAATATTGAGACTGGGAGGGCAGATTTGGAAATAAGAGAAAATAAGTAGGTTAAGGATTTATATAAAAGGGGAGAGTTAGAATTAAAAAAGAAGGATTACGCGAAACCTGTTTTTGGAGAAAACGGGAGAAAACCAAGAGAAGTGAGAAGCCAATTCTACACTGCTGCTATTTGTTTGTCAAAGAATCCAATTCTACACTCAAGAGCCAAGCATTTTGAAATCAAACACCACTTTATTAGAGACTATGTTCAAAAAGGAATTTTAGATATACAATTCATTGATACTGAACATCAATGGGTTGATATATTTACTAAGCCTTTAACTGCGGAAAGATTTGATTTTATAAAGAAAAGTTTGAACATGCACTTTATGTCTGATTAAATCTGCTTGCTCCTGGACAGGAATTTAGGTTCTTAAGTCGTTCAGAAGCTATAGTCCATCAGAAGCTCTTTATTGAGGTTCTAAGGAAAATGTGCTTCTGAAGATGACATCAGCATCTGAACTCCAGAAGCTGAGTTTTATACTCCTGAATAGTAGAGTTAGTGGAAACGTTGGAAGTTACTTTTTAGTGACACCAGTCCCACTAACTTGGCAGTTACTCTGAGAAACTCTGATGTGGCTTATGTGTATTGGTGTATGACTTAAGAGGGAAATGATGATTTAAAGCTTTGAATACACTATCACGCGCCCCCTTTGTCATTAATGCTGTGTTTGTTTGCCCCCTTCTGAATTGCAAACATTTTACTACTCAAAACACTTAGACAAATCACACATTACTCACTTCACTGTTGAGGCAAAATCCCTAATTAATTTTAAAGATAATAAACTTTAAATGATTAAGGATTAAATGGACTTTGATTAATTCCTTGGTATTTAACTTGTGCTCTTGAGTGTTTTTACTAAGACAGGAACAAGGTTTGAATCATACCAAGATGCATAAAATCAAAGGACATTGAATCCATGAACTAATTCTGAAGTTCAGAAAGTTAGTTCAGAATGTTGATCAGAGAGTTGATCAGAACGTTCTGATGATAGTTCAGAAGGTTGTTCATAAGCAACCTAGATTCATCAAGAACATGAAGAACATGCAAGTACACTTGACATGAATAAAAGGTCCAGAAAAGTACATCTGCATGGATCTATCAACAAATAAAGGCATGGACAAGGAACTATGTCAAAAGGATCTTTAATGTTCATCCAAGACTATGAACATTAAAGTACTAGGAATATTCCAATGAGAATATTGTCCTAGATGATGCATTCACTGCACTTCAGTTGTATCTTACTATTAGGTTTGATTACATTAAAAGTTAAGTCTTACAAATCAACCTAAAGTAAGAATAAATGGAACATTCTGAGATCAGAATGTTCACTTCTGCACATGCTTCCAGCCATGAACAATGTAGTTGGTGGAAAGATGGAAAAGCTAGCAAAAGGAGATCTTGCAACAGAGATAACATGTACTCTGATATGAATCAAGCAAATCTCCTTGAAGCATGAGCCTGAAGATTGCAGATCCACTATCCTCTCTCTCCTGCACCAAATCCAAGACAGATTTGATTCAACTTTATCCTACTTTTTCAAGCAACTTTTGATGCATATGGAGAAGTAACTTTTGAAGGATAAAACTTGAACAAATCTCATGTCACGTATTGGATGGTCCCAGAAACTCATCAGACATTCATCCTTGATGAACCCAGATGAAGAACATCATGAATATCAAACATTCTAATGAAGAACACAACAACATTCTGATGTTCATCCTGGGAACACAACAACATTCTGATGTTCAGAATGTTCACCTAGATTTTCAAGTAAAAGCTTGTGGGGCCCAGTACACGTGGCATAACACCATTGGTGATGAGTCATTTATTGCTTACTTTTATATGCTTTTTAGTTTAGTTTTAATTAGATTTTATTTTATTTTATATTAGCATTATTTCCTTTTTAGGATAGTTTACTTTAAATTGCATTTTATTTTATTTCAGGAATGAATATTGGATGGATTGAGTCTTGGAGCAAAAGAAAGGGACTTGGAGCCAATTGGATGCGAAAATATGAAGATTGAGAGACAAAAATATGTCTCCCCAAAGTCAGAAGCTTGGCACGGCCCGTGCTAGCATTGGCACGGTCGTGCCACCCTCCAGAGTGCCTTTTGCTGCTTTTTGCTTAGATTTTAAGCTACTCTATTTTTAGCCCAAATGTAATTGCTTAGATTTTAAGTCAAATGTATGCTATAAATAGAGTAGTCATCCATCACAAATATTCATCTTTACTTGGAATACAATAAGTGACAATTGCTTTTCTAATTAAAGTTCTTTTCTTTTCCTTTATTTTCTTGTCATTTACCTTTATGCTTTCTCTCTTCTCCCCCATGTCTACGATGAACATGAGTGAGTAGACTTCTCCTTGTCTTGGGATTGTTGGATAAGTCTAAATGACATAATCCTAATCAAACCAAGCTCTAAGCCTTAATCTTATGTAACCCTAATTTCTTATCTAAATTCACCGCTTTAACATGGATCAACCATTATCAAACTGTGGAAACGAAAGTGGAGGGTTTGATAATTGTTTATCCATTATTTCAAATATCAATTCATAAAACGAAAGTGGAGTTTTGATATTCGAACAAGTGAATTTAGACAAGGATTGCGAAGTCAGCGAAATAGGCTTTGCAATCTTTGAGACATATAGTTTCGATCTTCAAGGGAACTAATAACAATCAAGTCAGCGAAATAGGCTTGGTTGTTAGAGGAACCAAAATCTAATAGTAATCAAGTCAGCGAAATAGGCTTGGTTGCTAGAGGAACATAAGAGAAACTGTCTTAAGAAATTAGGTCTAACATAACATTATAAGCTTATAGTTTTGGTTTGAGAAGGACTTGTTATTTAGATGAAACCAACGATCCCAAGGCTCTTTTTATTATATTAATTTTCAACCGTTTGAAAACCCCAACTTACAATTCTTTTCTCCTCTAATCATTTCCAAAGGTTAATTAAATTGAACTACTCCCTGTCGGAACGATACTCTTTTCATACTACTTCGGTAAGACCGTGCACTTGCGGTTTTATCCCATCAATTGGTCACCTTACAACGGCTATATGAGCCCAAAGACTCTATAAATAGAGATCAAAGGCTCAGCATTACTTGCACCATTGCAAAGCATACAAGAAAACAACTTGATTTTGTTTGAAGCTCTTGCAAACTGAAATTGATCAATCTCTAAGGCTTTCATTTACTTAGTGCAAATCAATACTCTCTGTTATCTTAAAGATAACTTTTTCTTCTTCCTCCTTTGTTTGATTAACAAACATTCAACCTCCATACAAATTGTAACAAAGTCTCATCTAGCTTTAGGGGTACTAAAGTGTTAGTTTGAGCAAAGGTTGTAAAAGTCTAAGTGGGTAACTTAGCAACAAGGTGCAAGCCTGCTGAGGCTTAGAGAATACAGAATTGTAATTGTTCAAGTGAACAAAGATTGTAAGGTGCAGGATTTGAGAGGTTATCTCAAGCATCATAGTGCAAACTCTCACAAGATTGTGAGGAGTGGACTAGCCCACGTTGGGTGAACCACTATAATTCTCTGTGTGTTCTTTCCTTCTTCTCTATACTCTTTAATTACAGTATACACAACACACACTTACACATTTACTTTATTAAACTGTTTTTGTGTATGAACTTCAGAACGTTCTGAAGTCAGAAAGTTAACTTAACTATTCCAAGTAAACTACTTGAGAATCACTTTTAAGTTTCAGGATAATTTTTAAAGGGTCACAATTCAAATCCCCCCTTCCTTGTGACTATTTTATCTACTTCATTCACAACATACACTTTCATCCTTTCTCTCTGTTCTCTGCGAAGCAAGTTCATTCTCTTCAATCAAAACCTAGAACCCGAAATCTGCATACTCATCAATGGCGTCCTCAAGTTCAGTTCAAGAAACGTCAACAAGCTTGCAATAAGTTCCAGCTTTTGAAATCAAAGGGAGAACTATGTCCCTAGAAGAATGAGATCTAAAGATTCAAACTAAGAATCTGGTGGACTTCACTTCTTTAACATTTCATGGTTGCGACCTCAGAAGATATTACGAAGCACAAGGTCTAATGGAATACTTCAAGATGTTGAATGGCCCAACATATCAAACACTTGTGAGACACTTCTGGGTAAGAGAACATGTGTATGACAAAAATACTACTAAGCTGGAGGAAACAGAGAAAATTCTGATTGATCCTACTTTGGAAGGAAAATCAAGAGAAGAAATGGGTTTAGAACCTTTTGTATGCACTGAAGTTCAGAAGACTCTATTGCCTGTGTTATCAAAAGAGCTTCTAAAGGAAGTTACAAAGGAGGACTAGGTAACAGCAAGACCAGCTATTGGAATGAAGTGGTCAATCAATCCATGTTCAACAGAAACAAGAAGGGGGTCTATGCTGACTTGAGCATGGAGAAGAAGATTCTCCTGAAGATTCAAAATGAGAATCTTCTACCAAAAGGTGGTGGTAGTGATCAACCATCTCAGGAGCACAGAATCTTCCTTCATTTCTTCATCACGAAGGAAAGAGCAAATGTGCCTAGAGACATTTTCAGGCACATGATTCAACAGCTTAGGAAAATCCAAGAGAAGAAGAGATGTTGGGTTCCCTATGGAAGGCTGATTTCAGAAATTCTTCATCAGGGAGGAATTCTGAAAAGCTCTTAGCAACATCAATTTCTTCACCGATGAACCGCTAGGCACAGAAACTGGCAAAGTCATCAATGGGAAGACTCCCAGGCATATGAATCTCATTCCAAAGGATGCTTATAAGAAGCTGATCACAGACTTGAAAGAGTCTTTTGCAGTGTCAAACTTGATGGAAGACTTTCTGTAACGCCTTATTTTATTATTTATTTATTTTAATTGAGTTTAGATGTCTTTTTATAATTTAGTCGATTTATTTTGAGGAGTGATATTTTGTTATGTTATATGTTGGTATATATTAGTATAATATATATTGTTATTTGATGTTGAAATATTATGTTATTTTGTGTGGAAATATATATGTTATGTGATGTAGAAATATATTTGTTATTTGGTGTAGAAATATATTTGTTATTTGGTGTAGAAATATATATTGTTATTTGGTGTAGAAATATATATGTTATCTGGTGTATAAGAGAAGAGAAGAGTCAGAGGAGAGAAAGCGGTAGAGTCCTTCGTCGATCAATCTAAGGTAAGGGTGGAACTAATTTTCTCTAATTCTGAAATTGAATTTAACAAGTTGTAGGTCGTAGTTTTGGGAATTTGGGAATTAGGTTTAGAAGTTGTAATCGGTTGATTTAAGAGTAGAAATCTGTTGAATTGATGTAGAAACAGTGTCCATACCGTAGATTATTCATTGAACAATGATTAGAATCAGTTTTAAGGTTAGAGTTGTAGAATTAGGTGAGTTTTTGTGAAAACTGCATTCTGCCCGTAGAGCTGACATTCGTCGCTCGCCATAGCGAGTAACTGTTCTCGCCTCGCGAGTAAACCCAGTTGTCGCTCGCCATTGCGAGTAAATCGCTCGCCATAGTGAGTTACCCACTGAGAAAATATTCTTTTGTGAATTAACGTTTTGGGTCAAGTTTTAGATGGTTTTGAGTGCCTTAACATGTTTTTTGGATTAAGATTGGGCATAGGGAAGTTAAAAATGGGATTTTTGAGTGAAAAATGTCAAACTTCCGAGAGCCATCAGTTTTACCTCGCCACGGCGAGTACCTTGCTCGCCATAGCGAATAGCCTTTTTGTTGTACTCACCATAGTGAGTAGAGTGGCTCGCCTCGCGAGTTACTCAGTGGCAGTCAACCTTTTTTAGTGTTCTTGCGATCTTTTTCGCACGTGACGTTCTGAGTTGATCCTTGGGGTAGGAATGGAAGTTGTTCATAATTATATTGTTGTGTAGTGAGTCTGAATTAATATGAATATCGTTGTTGAATAATTTGAGATACATATATTATGTGAATATTGTATGGTATATAAATATTGTTGTTCATATCATTCAAGTTGTTGTTGTTAATGTTGTTATGATGCAAGTTGTTATTGTTGCCGTCATTGCCGTTGTTGATTGTGTTTATAATTGTATTGTCTTTCAGTGAGTCTGAATTAATATGAATATTGTTGCTGAATAATTTGAGATACATATATTATGTGAATATTGTATGATATAGAAATATTGTTGTTCATATCATTCAAGTTGTTGCTGTTAATGTTGTTATGATGCAAGTTGTTATTGTTGTTGTCATTGCTGTTGTTGATTGTTAATATTGTTAAGTTGCAAGTTATTGTCAAAGTCGCTAAGTTGTAAGTTGTTGTTCTAAGTTGTTGAAGTTGTCTAAGTTGTTGGTTGCTGAGTCCATGCATACTCATTAAAGTTGAGGGCTTGATGCCCTGTGAGCCTATTTGCTCTATACGTTGGGGGCTTGATGCCCTGATTGGTACCACATGCATGATTAAGTTGTTGTAGTTGCATTGTCGAGATGATGTCGTTGTTGTTGCATTGTCGAGTGGATGTCGTTGTTGTCACATTGTCGTTGTTGTTAAGTTGTCATTTATCAATGAGTTGTTAATGAAGAAATATGTGAAGTATTAATATTATTAATCGTTGTTGTTTATGTTGTTATATGATGATGTTTATTATTGATGAATTATTGTATGAATGTATATGATGTGATGAATATGATGTTGTTCATTATTGATGGATTATTGTATGAATATATATGATGTGATGAATATGGTGTTATATGATGTTGTTTATGATTGATGAATATGATGATTATATGATGTTGTTCATTATTGATGAATTATTATATGAATGTATATGATGTGATGAATATGATATTATATGAATGTATATGTTGATGAATATGATGTTATATGAAGTTGAATTCTTATATGAATGTACATGTTGATAACTATGATGTTATGTGATGTTATTAATGATTAATGTATTACTATATGAATATATAAAGTTGATAAGAATGATATTATGATGCAAAGTCGTTGTTGTTGTCGTTGTCGGTGTTGTCATCGTGTTGTCAAGTTGTCGAAATAATTAATGAGATGTTATTGAGAAATAATGTGAACCATTGTTAATGATGATTTGAAGTTAATTGATGATGTATAGTTGGAATTATGTGAAGCATTAACATTGTTTTATTGATTGTTGTTTATGTTGATAAGTTCTCTTACTTAAATTACTGTTTATTAGTAATGCTAATGATGAACAGATGTTGCCATGTATTGTTAAATTCTTTTAAGAATTATATGCTTATTATTATTGAATGTGAAATTTCACCCCTTCTGTTTGAATGTTGCCTCTACGTGGGTAACGTGCAGATAACCAGGATTAGCTATTGAAGTGAGTTGACTCTCTCACGCGTCGTCTTAGGGTCGCTCTGATACATAACGGGATGAGAATATTTGTGTTGTTTTCCATTTGTTACGTATTATTATGAATTATGTTGATGAACCACGTAGAATGGAATTTTAATAAGTTGTTTATGTTGAGACTGTAGTGCCATTACGTTGAATAACTAATGTTTTCCGCTGCAATGTATTTTGAATTGTTGACATGAGATGTTTGGAATCAATAGTAATTCTACTCTATTTATCTTTTAAAGTAGTGTGACATCCTGTTTAAGTTGATTACTCTGATTATTATGTAAAAATTTTCAAGTTGGGAAAACGGGGTGTTACACTTTCCTCCAATATGCAAGCAAGACCCCCTGGAAGTTCAAATAAACTTTATCAAGCAACACTTTGTAATGACTGGTACAAGGATAAGACTGGAAGATGTTCCCGAGACCATGTATGGTGGAGCCTTGCCAGTAGCAAAGAGCAGGAAATCAAAGAGGAAAGCACTTACAAAAGACGACTATCTAGATGATGCTTCTGAACAACCCTCCAAGAAAGCTAAGAATGCTAAGAAGGAGAAGACTTCTTCTGAAGTGAATGAAGTTGGTCCTGATGTACCAACCATTCAAAAGGAAGTTCAGGACCTTGATGCTGATAAGGTTCTGAACAAAAGAACAAGAATTGGCAAAGCTGTCAGCACCTCTCAAGTTCAACCTCCTCAATCTTCTATTCCAAAAAAGAAAAGGAAGACTGCTATCAGGAAGCTGAAGATAGCACAACATGCTTCTAAAGATAAAGAGCAGATTGTAGCTGCTACTGAATTGGTCACAAGAGAGCTCAAAAAGAAGAAAGCATCAGAAGAATCTACATTTCAGAAGGATGTTGAAATTGCTGCTAATCATTAAATGGCATTGGAGATTGTAAGGAAAATTGAAGTTCCTGCATCCAGCATAGCAAGGGAAGATGTTGGTGCAGATACTCAGAAGGTTATCAGGGCTGCTGAAGGTGTACAAGAATTGGTGACTTCAGAAGCTGGAAGTTTGCTGATGATGACTGGTGAGAAGTCTATTGATGATGTTCAGAAGGATGATGCTGGTGGTTCAGAAGATGCTGCTCCTGAAGTTGCTAGAGGTAATCCTGATTCTCCACACAATGATAATGTTATTATAGTAGAATCTAGTTCAACCTCTATCTCTAATTCATCATCCTCAACCTCTTCAGATTTAGATGATGTACTCATAGGCAGAATATATTCAACCATTCATACAGGTCTTTCACCATCTACCAGAATCCACACAAAGCTTGCTACTGAGGAATTTGTCTATGTGTATCCTCGGATTCTAGAGAGCACATGTGAGATGTTTGAGATGAGGAACAAAGTCTGTGAAAGACTACCTGCAAACCATCCCTTTCAACCACCAATAATAGAACCTCTTAGGTATGTTCCTGCTGATGTAGAATTGGTAAATGAGAATGTAGGTCCTGAATCTTCAATTCCAAATGAACCCTTATCATCTCATCAAATTACAACCAATCAAACTGCAGAAACCTCAATATTAGATAATCTGGCTAGTCACTACTCAAGTGAACTACCAGGTGTTGAGCCATATCTAGAAAGAGCCTCTGAAGTAGCTTCTGATTAAGTTACTTTAGAAAGCCCCCAACAACAAGCACCAAACTTACAGATGGCCTCATCAACCTACCTAGATATCCCTGTTCCTAAACACTTTGTTCCTGAACAAACTGTTCCTGAACAAGTTTCGGAGACCAATACTATTTATGCTGAATTTAACATGTCTCCTGAAACCATTGTAATTGATCAACCCTCATCTTCCTGCCAAGCCATTCAAGCTTGTGTTCCTGCCAAAACAAATGTTCCTTCTCCACCCACATTGTTTCTAGATTCTACTATATTAGCAGATGTGTGTGAGAACATATTTCAGGAGCTCAACAAGCTGATTCAAGCCAGGAATGATCTTTTTCATAAAGACAGCTATGAGAAGCAATGGAAGAGATAAAATTAGAGAGTATACTATGTCTTGAATGAGCTTAAAAGAACATGTCTAGATGCTCGGGACTCTGCTCAAAGTAAGCTTCAAGACTAGCTAAAAGTGGTTGACAACAATTTGCAAGAAGTAAAAGTTCTGAGACCTTGGGTGTTAACACCTCTTTGCTTAAGAGAAAGGAATGCTTATGATTTTATTCCAACAGGTGTAAACCCAAGAGAGCTGAATTTTAACTGGTTATCAAAGATAAATGTCAGTCCCGTTTCTACAGAACTAGCCCTGCTGCAAAGGAATGCTGAGTTGGAAACTGAAAATAAGCAGCTAAGGAAAGAACTTCGTGATCAGAAGCTAAGCTAGAAGAAGTCAGAGAGGAGAATTTGCTCAAAAGCAATGAAGAATTCAAAAGAGATATGAAGCAACAAGCAGAAGAGACAAAGATGATGATGAAACAGATGATGGAGATGTTCCAAAGACAAGCCCAACCTTAGTTGCACACCTTTAGCTTGCTACATTTCTGTTATTTTGTATCTTTACATGTTTCCTACTTATATTGTTGTGCTTCTGAATTACTGCTTCTGACCAAAAAAATTTGTCCTTCTGACCAATGTTTATGCTTCTGAACTAATTTTGATGCTCTCACATATGACTTGTGTTTTATAGAATTTCTCACTATGTTTTTCTCATCTCTTTTGTTTTGTTTTTTTACTTTTTATTGATGACAAAAGGGGGAGTAGATGTATAGTATTTATAGGCTCTGAGCCCTATTAATTTAATTCTAAAGAAGTTAAATTAATAGGACATTCTTATCACTTAGTCTATTTAATGTGAGATTATTCTGAGTGTATTTCGTTTTTAAATGAAGAATTTAATTAACTTGGATAGAACTCATGGGAGCTTATAAACCTCACCTAAGAGTACTATCAGACTTAGGGGGAGCTGATAAACCGCATACCCTTAAAGTCAACTTGTTAATTGGATTAATAACAATTACACATTTTAAATACTAATGTTTGTCATCATCAAAAAGGGTGAGATTGTTGGAACAAAATGTGTTTAACATTACCCTTTGAGAGTTTTGATGATAACAAGGTATTAAAAATTGTCTATTGGATATACTAATATTTGTTCAAGTGTACATGACCATAGACAAAAATTTGATCTCTTTATTAGGTTCTGGAAGAACAAAAGAGAGGTAAGGAATCAACAAAAAGGAAGCTTGAAGCATCTGAAGAGAAGTGCTCCTGAAGTCAAAGTGCTCCTGAAGTGATGACGTCTTCAAAAGCTGAAGATCACCAGAAGCTCTAGTTCATAAGGAGATGCAAGACTTAAAGCTTCAAAGGTTAATCAATGGATTTAATCTCGTCTAAGCATTGCAGAAGACTGAAAGAGTGAAGCAACAACTATTTTGAAAAGATTTGAAGGCATTGGATGCTTGTTCTTTGAAGAGCGTTGACAAAGTACAATTGTACGAAGTGTACAACCACTATCTCCATTACTCAGTTTATGTCTCTGCTACAAGACAAGGATAACAGCTCTGCCTGCAACAATGTTCCTACATACTGGGAATGGATTTGAAATTGATCCTACATAGGACAATAACCATATCAGGCAAAAGATCATTGGTGATTGATCAAAGCTTCAAACGACTCTATTTTGATGTGCTGGCAATATGACAACATCTCTTTTCTACACCTATATATAAAGAAGTGAAGACTTAAAGAATAACAAGACTCAACAACAATTTGAAAGCGCCTAAACTCTGTCAAAATTGTTCTGCATCAAAAGTTCACTTAGAATTTCTTATCAAAGTTCATATCTTAGAAATTCTAGAGTCTTAAGAGTCTATATCTGATTTGTATTGTGAACACCACTGATTGTATATCATGTGTTCAACCTCAAACATTTTTCATTGTGATTTTGTTTGAATTTGGAAGCCTCTTGCAGTTGTGCTTGAGCATTAGAAGTCTCTTGATTGTGTTCAGGAGCATAGGAAGACTCTTGCAGTTGTGCTTGAGCATTTGAAGTCTCTTGCTAAGTTTTAGCAGTGAGCAATTGTAATAAGATATTACATAGTGAACTCTCGTTGGAAGTGCAAGGGGGACATGACTGACTTCCGATTTGTGGAAGGAACCTGTATAATTGCTTTGTGTCTTTCCTCTCTCTCTCTCTGTGTGTGTGTGTGTGTGTGTGTGTGTGTGTGTTTTTATCCGCTGCATCTAGTCCTGAACATCACTTCAGAAGTAGAACTCTATCTGCTTCTGATCAATGTTTTCAGCATAAGAGAAAAAGAAGAAAAAGCCAACACAATTCAACCCCCTCTTCTTGTGTTTTTCTCACCTTCACTATGTTAAAACTGTTTGGTCTTGGTTTACATCTATTTTGAACACAACACTGCACTTCTCCTCTATGGAAGACATTTGGAGACTTTATCACAGGTGTTGGTCAGCTCAGTGCAAGGTAAGTATCACTTATGCTTTGGTCAATATTTTCAGCACAATCTGGTATAGCAGGAATCAATATAGATTCAAAGACAAAATCATTTCTTGGAGAACGGTTGTCTCAATCATCATTTATAATGTTTCCTTATCAGGGAACAACTCCTATAAAATTGCAAATTATTATGTTTATGAATTTTCTATCTTGAAGGGTTTTAAAGTGATTATCAAACCTCCTAGAGCTCCAACCATCAAGAAACTTTTTTGGTCTCCTCCATTACCTCATTGGGTGAAATGTAATACTGATGGTGCAACTATTGGCAAACCAGGTATCTCCTATTGTGGAGGAACTTTCAAGGATTCTGATACTAATTTCCTTGGTTGTTTTGCTGAGAAATTACCTTTAGGCAATGCCTTCCAAGGAGAGATTTCTGAAGCTATTAGAGCTATTGATAAGAATTGGAATAGTTTGGGGGTTAGAAACGGATTCTCAGCTTCTTTTGTTAGCTTTTAAGAACAAAAATCTTATTCCTTGCAACCTAAGGAACAAATGGGATAATGTTATCTCCAAAACTAGAATTTTTCAGTTCCTAGTATCTCATGTTTATTGGGAAAGGTAATCATTGCGCTGATGATTTAGCTAAATTTGGTCTATCTCTAACTGGTTTTTCTTTTTGGGATGTTATTCCTTTAGAAGTTCAAGCTAGTTTTAGCAGGAACAAAATTGGTTTACCTTGTAATAGGTTTGTAAATTTCTGAGAGGGTTTTGGTCTAGTCCTCCTCTTTCTTTTTGTATCTATATATCAATACATTTTGATGGTGCAACATCTTAGCTGCCCCATCTTTTTGGTAAAAAAATAAAAAAAAAAATTATACGGTTAAGAGTAACGTTGATTGTTCAAAAAAAAAGAGTAACGTTGATCTCTTATTTTAAATCAGTTGATTTTTAAAAAAGAACGGCAGAAAGATCAAAGGTGATCATAAAATTGTCAGAGATGGGCATCCAATGGGACAGGGGCATGGTCCACGTCCCTGTTCTCAATATCTCATAAGTGGATTTTCTTCCACGCCCCGTTCTTATGGAAACAAATTTCCAACTTACGGAGACCAAATGAAGCAATATCTACATATATATATCCATTTGTAGGGACAAATAGAAATCTCGATTTAAGGTTTGTTTTTATATTCATTACAATAATTGGAAATTACTTTTAAAATTAATGTGTTTAGTTTACCAAAGAATTAATGTGATTAGATGCCATTTTTTGATGTTAGAAAAAAATGACATTTTTTCAATTTCTTTATGGATTGATTATAACTCATTGTTGTTCTTATTATTATTATTATTATTATTATTATTATTATTATTATTATTATTATTATTCTTGTATTATTATTATTATCATTATTATTATTATTATTGTATTATTATTATTGTTGTTGTTGTTGTTATTGTTAATTATTATTATTGCTACTACTTAAACTCAATTATTTGGTGAAGCTCATTAACCACTTAAACTCAATTGTTTTTTTTTTTTTTTAACTTGTGCTCTTTAGTATTTATATACTAAAAAGGAATTTAATAATGTTGGGAGTAATGAATGTGATTAATCTATAAAATTAATTTTAAATGGTATATATTTAATTATTTATTTAGATATTTTTAATTATATAATTATTTCTCTAAATATAATATTTAAAATTTTAATTATTTTTTAGTCATAAAATTAAATATTCTTAAAATTGGCGACTGTGTTACAATGTTAGCATCTAAATATGATTTGAGTTTTTTTATTACCATTTAAATAATTATTTAAGAGTTTAGTATATATATAACATCAAGGTAAAAAAGTTTACCGCGATCCCTTAAAAAAGTTTAACGGATGGGTATTGTTTCGGTTATTTGAAAGGAAAGAAACAACATGATTTTAACTAGAAGATTGACAATCTGGATCATTTAGCAGACAACGTCAAATTTATGTCTTTTTCTTGGCTAAAAGCAAATATGCCTACTTTCTCCTTCAATTACAACGAATGGTGGCGACACCCTTTACCTTGTATGAGTGTTATTATGTAACTTTATTTTCTGTCATTCTTCCAGTGTGTTATTTTTTGGTATCAGACTCATAACTTTGTTTTTTGGTGGGTGGTTCTCTTTTGCAAATCTTGTGCGAGATGACTCACCTTTTGTGATCTAATATATTCCATTTTGACTTGTTAAAATAAAAAGGTAAAAAAGTTGTACATATATCTAATAATGTGTTGTCACATCATTTTACGAGTTAACTAAAGAAATTCATAAATACAATAATAATAATAATAATAATAATAATAATAATAATAATACTCCCCCGTCCCTTTTTATAAGAATAGTTTAAAAAAAATTACAGGTATTAAGAAAAATGTTTAAAGTAATAAATTTTTCATAAATGTGTGTTACTATTACCAAATTACCCTTTATCTATAGAGATATTTAATGTTAACTTTTCATATTTCAAGGTATATTGATAATATTAAAGAGGTGTGTATTTGAAAAAAGAGTAATAAATGCATTTAAAAATTTATCGATAATTTATATTTAAGGACAAATATTTTTTTAAAAGTAGTCTTATAAGGGACGGGGGGAGTAGTACCAAGAAATGTTTTAATATAGTACCAAATCTAAATAATACGTTTTTATTCACCAATATTATAGATACTAACGTTTAGACAGACACTCCGTGTTCGTTTACCTACTCTTTTTATTGAACATTAGTTATTATGAAATTATGATTTTGATGAAAATTATAAGTATATGTAAATATTTAGCACTTTCATATTGTAACAAAATATATTTATTATTTCAATGACACCAACAATATAACAAATATAATATGAATAATTTTTATAAACGACACTAAAATATATCATTCATTCTTAAGGCAAATTGGAAGTGAAAAAGTCATCTCAAAATCATGTATTCACTTTATAAATACTAGTGTATTTAATAATGCTCTTTTTATCGCACTATTATGTATAAATTACGAACAAACTATACTTATATTTTTTTAATGACACCAACAATATAACAAATATAACATAATTTCTTATAATATATATTCCCTTTATATATAATATATATTATAGATATAGATATTGAAGAAAATAAAATAATCAAATTTTTTTTTTCTGCAAAAATATTTTTGACACTAGTTGATAAAAAAAACATCATACTATAAATAAATCAAATTTAATAATAGATTTACATAATTGATTGATAGAGTTTTAATGCACCTTCACAATAAAGGCAATTTTTTTTTTAAATATTTTTTTTAACCATATATGCCGTAGTGTACCTTATTAAGATACTTTCTTATATGAGAGTATCATAACATAATGAAGTGTTTTTCCTAGCAAACTTATCTCTTCGGTTTTTGTTGACGATGATGAGGAATTTGTTGATAATGATGAGAAAATCTTTGGCACAACCAAGCCATGATGATGACTATGTATTCGATCCACAAAAGGAGTTTTATCTGGTACTAGTTTTATTTTCTTCCCAATTGTTAGTCCTCAACACATTTATTAGTATATGTTTAGATTCACGGAGAATTTGATATAATAAAACAATTTTTTGATAAATATTGCACTTTAGAGATTTACAAAGTAATACCGTGATTTTGTCATACACATCGTGAGTTTAAATGTTGTTAGTTCCATATTGAGTGATCGTAGTTCCATATTGATATTTTGTAGAACTTGAAGAAAGAATGGTGGTAACACCATATTTAAGTGGTCTCAGCACCATAACAAAGTGGTAACAATACCATATTAAAGTGGTTTCAATATTAAAGAGTGATCTTAGTACCATATTTAACGGTGTAAATCTCGAACAGTTTTCTATAGTGCAATAGTTAGCCTTACAGTTGTAGCTGAACTTGTTTTATCCTGGTGGCGGCGTTGTTGAAAGTCTGTCATGCACAACTTTGACTAGTGCCACGAAACGTCTTAACATGCTTTAAAAGTAATACTTTTCCTCAAGATTAAGCCATGTTAATCCACTCAAATAGGCCTAATTAAACTCTATTCAAGTAGGTTTAGGTGTTAGGTGTAACACCCCGTTTTTCCAATATACAAATTTCTTAAATCATTTATTAGAGTAAGCATCATAAACAACGGGATATCACATATAACATAATCCAAAACAGTTAAATAATAATTTAACCAAATATCTTAATCATTGCAGCAGAAATTATATCATAGTCATAAAACGTTTTGGCACGCAGGCCCCATCAGAATAATCTCAAAGGAGTTAGTTCAATATCACATTAGCATATTATTCACGTAATAGAACGAAGCATGAATAACATATAGCCCCATCCCGTTACGTATCATAGCGACCTAGACGACACAGTGAAGGCAAGGCCACTCACGACGGAAACTGCACACTAAGCACGATCACCTGCAAGTTACACATACGAAGGGCAACATTTTCAAGCAGAAGGGGTGAGATTTCATAACAAAATAATGTTAATCAAAGTAATTCGAATCATAATTAACATTAACATCATAATCAATCTTAAGTAACTTTGCATATTTGATAAACAAGTATCACGTATTCACATATTCAATCGTCATCAACAACATAGCATTATAGACATGACAATGTGACAATGCTCTTAGACTCCTTATATGCATGTGGTACCAATCATCATCATAAGTATTAAAATACTTTAAACGTGCGGAGAACAAAGCTCCTAATAAATCGTGCGGAGGACAAAGCTCCTAATAAATCGTGGTGAGGACTAAGCTCAATGAATGCTAATGCATGGACTCTTATGAACAAATCACCGTAATCAACATATCAACATGCATCCAATAATTTGGAGCTAGACGTCATCATTTCATCATATATATATAGACATTATGCACTTAGTTAAATAACAGCAGTAGCACAGTCGAGTCACACAACAACAGGGAGATATCAATATATCAATTGCATTTCAATAGCATCATAACATTTCATTATATCTTACATAATGTTTAATACATTAACTCATGCTCAATTAATATCAACATATCTTAAACAGCTTTACAGACTGCATTAAACGTCACCATTGGTCTCAATTACCATAAGGGGGTTCACTCTTGATCCAAACGTGCGACACAGATCGCACAAACACTCAAGACACTCCAACCTATAAGTGCTCACGAGGCGAGAATTCTTACTCGCCATGGCGAGTACAAGACAAGTTCCAAACTAATGCTGTTATGGGTTTGATCTTGTCCTACATTCCTCCCTATTCATTACTAGGTATGTTCAGGCACCCAAGGTCCAACTAAAAAGTCGAAATTACAAAATCCAACATGCTCTCTGCCTTAGCTCGCTATGGCGAGTAAGGTTGCTCGCTATGGCGAGCAATACCAAAAGAACTCGCGAGGCGAAGGGGAAGGCTCGCGTGGCGATGGATGAATGTCGCTACAGCCAAGCTTCCTATTTTCACAAAAATCCGACGATTCACAAGGTTCTAAGCCTAGTATTGATTCCAAAGTTTGTCCTAAACATTATCTAAGGTCCAGGAACACTTTCTACACCAATTTAATCAATTCTACCGTTTAATAATCAATTTTAGGGATTTGACCTAGTTTTCGTTTTCTCCAATTCAACCCTAATTCTTGCTAACTAATCATCAGAATTACATTCAATTAACAATACAGAGTTATTAGTCTCACCCTTACCTTAATTTGCAGAAAATCGCAGCTCTCCCTCTTGGTTTCTCTTCTTTTGGCTTTTTCTCCCTTTTTCTCCAAAAACGTACGTACAACAATGTCTTTCTAAAACTAGGTCTAACTCTTTTATATCTCCTCTTATTTACTTATCTTATCTCACTTTCTCCCCCAAAACTATCTAAAATATCAAAACAGCCCTCAACTAAATATTTTATATTATTTTCAAATCTTTATTTTATTTAACAATAAAATAAATTCCTTAATCTTATCAAATCTTCCAAAACTCATAACTTATCACAATATCAATCAAACCATCAATATAGTCGTAAATCATTCAAATGATGCCAAAATCATGCATATATTATATAAATATAATATAATCGCCTAAACTCGATTAAATAAACAATTAACAAAAGTGGGCGTTACATTAGGAACTCACAAGGATGCACACAGAACCAAAAAATTACGAAAAAACGATGTTTTCTGACCTTCCAAAAAGTGCACGACCGTGCACTTTTGCATATGGCAAAACGCACGGTCTAGGAACTTAGGCATGAGTCGTGCTATACCTGAAGCAGACCATGCTCTTTGCTCTGATAGCAAAGTTGTACGTTATCGTGTTTTCGCACACGGGAAAAAGTCTAATTTTTTATCCATTTTCGATCCCGTTTCCACCGATTCGTCCATAAATCTTAAACCATTAATACACACTCCAAAAACATTGTTTTCCAACCCAAAATAACTTAATTCAAACCAACAAAAATGACTTATTTTTAAAAGTGCTTAAAAACGGCTTTTAGCTTAAAAACCAATTTCTCCCAAACGATTTCACATCCAAACATAACAATCAAAAGTAGATTTTCGAATCCATCTAACTCATCAAAACCATTCATTGAATTCACTTAAAATCAACTTCAAATCATCAACATCAAAATTCATTCATTTTATGCATTTTTACAAAAACCACACAACCACAACAACTTAACCACAAAAACACATTTATCAACACTCAAGGCATGAATTAGCATCAACAACACAACCCAACGACAATCTTAGCATAAATTCATGAGTTCATCATCAACAACAACATCACTTTTCATCATTTTAAGCTAAAAGTTCAACATAATCACTTTAACACATAATCACCATGAAGTTTAAGCATAACCAACAAGTTTATGACCAAATTCACATACCCAAATTTATCACACAAACATGAACACGAAAATCAACATTTAAAATCACAAAAATCATAAGTTCTACAAAAGTACTTATGACCCAAAAGTGAAAATTGAAAATTCTAGCTTAATTGATGGAAATGATCTATCCCCCTTACCTATAACTTCAATTTCTTATAACTTGGGCTTCAATCTCCCTCTAGCTCAAGCTTTTCTCCTTGTTCAAGCTCTACCCTCTTCTTTCTCTATTCTTCTCTTCTTTCCTCTTGTGATATACTTTCTCTCTCTACCTCTTATGTTTGTGAAATGAAAAATGAATGGGAAAATCTAATTTTCTCTTAAAACTTATGCTTATATAGTCACCTCTTAATTGGGTTTGATTTCTAATTATCATAACGAGCTTAACATTCTTAGTAACTAATTCTCAAAAGTTACTACTCACTTAAACCGTTAAAACACTGAATAATTACCATCTCTAAATAATTACTCAAAATCACTAGTAACTTAGTAAAAATAATCACTCACTAAAATGAAAAAAATAACCTTCTTAATAAAAAATGACTAATTTACCCTTACTCGTCAAATGACCAAAATACCTCTTAGTCTAAAAATGACTAAAATACCCTTCTAGGCAAAAACAAGATTCACTAATCCCAATAAAATACACACAAGAACAATTTAATCACACATAAACACATATAATAAATAATTAAAATAATTCTATCAAAAAACGGACTGTTACAAGTAACCCTCAGGTTGCTGAGGAGCTCTCGGTCTGTACTGGCGTGAGTAACTCCCGAACTAATGTGAGGAACTCTCTACCCATGTCGTAACCCAGTAGGTTTTAAGACGCATCCATCATATGATGGCGCCTGTGTAACGCCCTATTTTAATATTTATTTATTTTATTGAGTTTAGAGTCTATTTTTATAACTTATGTGATTTATATGATTTTTGTGATGTGTTGTTGATTTATTAAGTGGTTTATTTTATTATTTAATAGAATAAGATTTGAAAATAAAATAAGATTAAGTTGTGGGGGCTGTTTTGGAAATTAGAAGAGTTTAGTGGAATAAGTGGAAATATTATGTTATTTGGTGTGGAAATATTATGTTATCTGGTGTAGAAATATATATGTTATTTGATGTAGAAATATATATGTTATCTGATGTAGAAATATATTTCTTATTTGGTGTAGAAATATATATGTTATAGAAATATATTTGTTATAGAGATATATTTGTTATAGAAATATTTTATATATATATTAGAATTGAATATTGAGACTTGGAGGGCAGATTTGGAAATAGGAGAAAATAAGTAAGTTAAGGATTTATATAAAAGGGGAGAGTTAGAATTAGAAAACAAGGATTACGTGAAACATGTTTTTGGAGAAAAAGGGAGAAAACCAAGAGAAGAGAGAAGTCAGAGAAGAGGAGCAATCTTGTAGAGTCCGATCATCTAAATTAAGGTAAGGGTGGGACTAACTTTCTCTAATTCTAAGTTATATAATTCTGAAATTGAGTTTAGCATGTTGTAGGTTGTAGTTATGGGAATTTGGGAATTAGGTTTTGAAGTTGTAATTGGTTGTTAATACAGTAGAAAATCCGTTGAATTTGTGTAGAAGTGATGTTCAGATCATGGGTTATTTTTAGTGCAATGTTTTATATGGTTTTGAGTGCCTTAACATGTATAGAAATGGTTAGACAAGTTTTTGGATCAAATTTGGGCATAGGGAAGTTAAAATTGGGATTTTGGAGTGAAAAGTGGGTTTTTCCCGAGTTGCTCTGTGATAGCACGTCCTGTTTCATGTTCTTGCGTCTTTTTCACACGTTTCTATTTTGAATTGGCCTTTGGTGTAAACATGAAAGTTGTAGATAATTGAGTTAGCTTTCCATTGGATTTGGTTTGACGTGAAAATCATTTTTTGTTCTTGAGATATGATGAAAATACTCCAAGGAGGTCTTAGTGAAATCTTATGAAAATTCAGCATAACCGTTTCTAAGTTAATCCAAAACTTAAGGAATAATTCCAAACCTCAAAACTACAAGTATTATGAGATCAACTAGGGTGTTTAAGAGTATTTAACCTATGTTGTGATGGATCTAATTTGGTTTGACGTGAATATCTTTGTTGGATAATTTGAAATACATATATTATGTGAATGTTGTTGTTGAATAATTTGAGTTACATATATTTATGCGGAAAAGGTATGATATAGAAAATAATATTTTTATACCATTCAAGTTGTTATTATTAATGATGCTATGTTGTGAAAGATGTTGATATGAAGTTGTAATGGTTATATTAGATGATTATTGTTGATGTTGACTTGCTGCATATTATTTAATGGTGCTGCCTTGCTGTCGTGATTAGGATGCTAATTGTAACACCCCGTAATATGAAAATTTCTAAACATTTATTAGAGAAAACAGCATAAACGGGATATCACATACAAACTTAATACAAAATCAGTTAAATAACAATTTAACTTTCAACGAATTACTTAAACAATGCAGCGGAAATTATTTCATAATCCATAAATCATTTTGACACGTAGGCCCCATCAAAATATTTCAATAGTTAATCAACATTATAAAAATAACATAAATGTTCACGTAAGAGAATGAAGCATGCATAACAAACACCCTATCCCGTTACGTATCAGAGCGACCTAGACGACTCAGGGAGGAAGGGCCACTCACGACAGCAACTGCAAACTTAAGCACGATCACCTGCAAGTTACTCATACGAAGAGCAACATTTTCAAGCAGAAGGGGTGAGATTTCATAACACAATAACATTAATCAATGTAATTCGAAATCATAATTAACATCATAATCAGTCTTAAACAACATAGCATCTTTGATAAACAATTATCAAGTAAACACAGCTTCAATCATAATCAATAACATATACATCCTTAAACTCGACAAATGCGACAATGCAACTTAGACACTTATATGCATGTGGTACCAATCGTCATCATAAGTATTAATATACTTTCATCGTGCGGAGGAAAAAGCTCCTAAACGTGCGGAGGACAAAGCTCCTATCATGGTGAGGACAAAGCTCAATGAATGCTAATGCATGGACTCTAACAACAAAAACATCTTAATCAACTTATCACTTATACATCCAATAATTTGGAGTTCATCATCAGCTTATTCATACACATGCAACTTAGTTAAATAACATTTGCAGCATAATCAAATCACATCAGGTTTAATAACAAATCATTCTCAACAATTTCTTGATCATTCAACAATAATTCAAGTAAAGGCAATCAATCTATAATTCATTTTCATAATCTCTTAACAATTCATAAAAACTTCACAGTTCACAGTCATTATCTTTAATAGGTCACATTAGTACCTAAAGTTCCTTTCCTAACCAATCCAAACCACTCAGGTCTCACAATCCTCTAAAACACTCAATTCTGGAAGTGCTCGCGAGGCGAGAGCATCTGCTCGCCATGGCGAGTACAAGCTAGATTCCCAACTAAGGTTGTTCCAGGTTCAATCTCATTCTAAATTATTCTCTAATCAATAGTAGGCACCTAAAGGTACTCAAAGGCATCTAAGGTTCAACTCAAAAGTCAAAAACTCAGAATTCGACATGCTCTCTGGTCAAGCTCGCTATGGCGAGTAGGGTTGTTCGCCGTGGCGAGCTACACCAAGTAACTCGCGAGGCGAAGGGTTATGGCTCGCATGGCGAGCGATGAAATTCATCACTCGTGAGGCGAGGATCATCGTTCGCCAGGGCGAGCGATGAACTTTGGCTCGGGCAGAAAACGGTTTTTCTCAAAAATCCATCAACTAACATGGTTCTAAATCCAATATCAATTCTAGAATTCATCCTAAACATATTCTAAGGTTATAGGACGGTTTCTACATCAATCTAACCAAGTTTTACCGTTTGATCATCAATTTTAGGGATTTGACCTAATTTCAAACTTTTTCTAAATCAATCCTAACTTTGTCAATTAATCATCAGAATTACAACAATCAATATTACCGAATTATTAGTCTCACCCTTACCTTGTATGAAGAAAATTGCAGCACTCCTAGGTGATTCTCTCTTCTCTTGGCTTTTTCTTCCTTTTCTCCAAAAACAGTCGTACGTACAATGTTTTCTAAAACTAGGTCTATCTCTTTTATATCTCTTCTTAATATCTTATCTTATCTCATTTTCTCCCCTAAAACTCTCTAAAATCTCAAAACAGCCCTCAACTAAATATTTTTTATATTTTTATTTTCTTATCAAATCTTATTTTATTGAACAATAAAATAAGTCTCATAATCTTATCAAATCATCAAAACACATCAAATCATTCAAATCGACTTAATCATCTTAAATCAACAAAACTCAACAAAACTCACGCATATATTATATAAATATAATATAATTGACTAAACTCGATTAAATAAATAATTAAACAAAAGTGGGCGTTACACTAATGTTGGTCTAAGTTGTTTAAGTTGTAAGATGTTGATCTAAATTATTTGAGTCATATGAGATTTCTAAGTTGTAAGACGTTGAGTCCATGCATACTCATTTAAGTTGAGGGCTTGATGCCCTGTAATGTATATTTATACATATTATGTTGAGGGCTTGATGCCATGTAAGTTGAGGGCTTGATGCCATGTGAGCCTATTTACGCTCAATACGTTGAGGGCTTGATGCCCTGTGAGCCTATTTACGCTCAATACGTTGGAGGCTTGATGCTCTGGTTGGTACCACATGCATGATTAAGAAGTTGAAGTTGCATTTGTCGAGTTTAAGTTGTTGAAGTCGCATTGTCATTGTCGTTAAGTTGTAATTTATCAATGAGTTGTTAATGAAGAACTATGTGAAGTATTAATATTTATTAATCACTGTTGTTTATGTTGTTATATGATGATGTTTATGATGTGAAGTATATGATGTTATAAGATGATGTTTATGATGTGATGTTTATGATGTGATGATTATGCTGTTACATGATGATGTTATGATGTGATGATTACGTTGTTATATGATGAATGTATATGAGGTAATGAATATGATATTAATGATGACTAGAAGTTGATCGATGATTTAATGAAGTATCATATGAAGAGTTAATGTTATTAATTGATGAAGCTTAAGTTGTTAAATGCATTTGATGAATTATGTGCTTATTATTATTGAATGTGAAATATCACCCCTTCTGCTTGGAAATATTGCCTTTACAATTGGGTAACTTGCAGGAAATCAAGAATAACTGTTGAAGTGAGATGACTCTCTCACGTGTCGTCGTCTTAGGGTCGCTCTAATACGTAACGGGATGGGGATTTGCTTGTTTTCCATGTGTTACGTATTTATCATGATTTTATGTTGAAGTTTTGTTTAAACTGGATTTTAATTAAGTTGTTTAAGTTGAGGCCGTTGTGCCAACATGATGTTGAACTTAGTTGTTTTCCGCTGCAATGAGATTTAATTTGATGACATATGATGATTGAAATAAATAGTAATTTTACTATATTCATATTTGAAATAAGTGTAGCATCCTGTTTAGTTGTTTTACTCTGATTTATGCAAAAAATTTTAAGTTGGGAAAACGGGGTGTTACAGCCTGCTTAGTAGATTCATGGTCGGACTCAAGTGTAGTCGGATTGGACATCCGGCCAATCCAAAAAGTATAAAATGTTATTTAAATACAAATTTTACCTGTTTTTGTTCATTTAAAAAATTCATAAAATTTACTTTTGATATAGGGACCTGAACAAAATACATTTTATTTTAGACCATTACCAAAATAAAATAATTAAACATCTAAAAATCACATTTTATATACTTTTTATTTTAAATCTCGTATCCTTTACCAACTACAAATGACAAAACTCTCCACAAATTCTTTAAATCTGGTATCCTCATTGAATCCAAATTTAAGAGTTTATTTATCATCTTATTCAAGTAGTTTTGAATGATTTTTACGACAAGTAAATCTTAATAAAATGCTACCATGGGACCCATGCATAACAGATTAGTCTCACCACGTGGTACACATCCAATGGGATAAACTAAACCCAGACACAGATAATCTCATCCGAAGGGTATAAAAGTAAATACATCTATTATTACCGCCGTCTTCGTCATTCACATCACAGCAATGGGCCCATTCCGTGATCTTCAAATTTTTTGGATTTTCCTTCCTTATACGAAACCACTCGCTCCCAAAAAATTCAGCACCCTTAATTTCGAATTCACGATAATAGATAGATAAATAAATAAGATAAGGCTTTTTGTTTTGTTTTGTTATGTGTATGTGAAGGAATAACGAACGAAGAAAATGGGAAGAGCGTTCGTTTACGTGATTCTTGGTGGTGGTGTATCAGCTGGTTATGCTGCTCTTGAATTTGTTAAACGTGGTGTTTCCAATGGTGAACTTTGTATCATTTCTGATGAATCAGTAAGTTTTTTTTTTTCTTTTTTTTATGTTGTGTATTGGGAACTGTTAATTTCTGTTTTAGTTTGATTGATGCTCTTAAGTCAGAGCTGGTATAAGCTGTGGATAACATACACAGACATCGGATACTACACTGATACGTGGATACCGATAATACCTTAGAGAAATGATATTTGAACAACCATTTTTGACAACTTTTGTGACAACTTTCTCTCTCATACTCACATTATCCTTTTACTTTCTCTCTCTATTGCTTTTGATTTTTGTGCCACTACCTAAATTTCTTTGTATAATTTAGTTGTCCAAAAGGTTGTCATAAGAAATGGTTGTTCAAATATCATTGCTCAATACTTTAAGAGGATAAATTAATTGTGTGCAGTCATATGTGTTGTCAGACACCGGATATGCCTTCGATGAGAAGTGACCGCGTTTTAGAGACTAGGGAGAATAAGGCATCAATCACAAACTTAGACTCTAGACAAAACACTGATACCAACACCGAAAGACGTAATTAGCTATGAAGCACAAACTAAGACATGGACATAGACAAGTACACTTGACACGATACAAACACGACAACACCGATAATTTGAGATGTTGGACACAATACGTATTGACACTTGTACATGCCTAGTCCGAGGACTATCCGTGTTTCATAGGTAGTTAGATATCGATAGTAATTGATGAAAATAAGAATCCAATACACTTCCTCACGCCAACACTATTGGGTCTGGTGCGTGTATGTATTGGCGGGTGGCTTGATCAATAGCCTCTGATTCCATAATAGGTTTGTATATTGGGTCTGCCGCATCTTTACAAAACCGACTTGTAAGGTTAGAGCCAGAGGTGTCATTCTTTACAAAAACTTTTATCAAAAGTCCTATATTTTCTATGTAACACTTGGTTTTTTTCCCAATAATCACATGTCTCAACAGACACAAGTCGGACATTGGACACACATTTGATATGAAATATCAAGGCTATATATAGACATTTTATTTCCTTTGTTTTTTAATCATAAATATATAAAGATTCACCAATGTTTATCCCAGGTAGCTCCTTTCTGTTTTAGTGTTATTGTCGCTTTTACTCTTAAGCCCAAACATAACTCTGAACACAACACTGATATTGACACATAAATATTGATATTAAAATTTAAGAAAATAAAAGTGATTGAATACAGGGTCTGAGGGACATGAGGGGCAGGCAGGTGTTATGGTTCCCCTGAAGTTTTATAACTTATTTTTAGAGATATATAGTCAATTACTTTATGGCCCTGTGATTGGTTAATTACTAATCAATTTTTGTATAAAAAAGTATTTAGGGAAGGTCTGATGCGCAATTGTGATGTGTGAAAGAAGCTGTGGATTCGTGTTGACGACTAGCTAGTTAGGCTAATGAGAGATGAAATTTGAGATTTGGAGTGGTAGAATATGACTTTTGAGTCTTTTTTGTACTGAACATAGAAAGGGCCTGTAAAAACCACCAAACTACTATGGAAAATTGTTGTGTTATTCTGCAGGATACAAAATATATGATATAGATATTAGATTTTTGTTTATGGTCCCCTTGAATTTTGATTCCTGACTACAACACTGATTGGATGTACCCACTTGTCAGACACCGGATACACCTTTGATCTGAAGTGTTGATGCTGTATAGACATTTTATCTCCTTTGTTTCGTAATGGTAAATATATAAATGTTGATAAATGTTTATCTCAGGTAGCTCCTTATGAAAGACCTGCATTAAGCAAAGGATATTTGCTTCCAGAAGGTATGAACTATTTCACAACTGGTTATTTTGAGTGGTTGGTTGATAAAACTACTCTCTTTGACCAAACCAATTATTTTATGTTATTTATTCTGTACAATGAACAGTCCAATCCTTTAATTTGGATTTGGGTCAATTGAATTTTGCTCTCTCGTTATCATATGGCCATCTTAACTTCATTGACTTATAACATTTGAATATAATGACAAGCTATATTACTTAGTTGCGGGGGTAATTTTGTATGTTACTGGGGAGACTAATATATAAACTTCAATGTGGTGCTCTTGATATTTTGTAATTTTGGCTCTTTGCGCGGAGTGTTATTTATTGATGAAGAAGTAAACCAGGGTGATTAATTGATTATAGATTTAACTGGGAGCTTAGGATTGTAGTTGAATTAGGACGATTTATTGCTTTATTTCCTTGTTGTTTAAATAGACTTTTCACCTTTCCATTCATTCCTCCTTATTGTCTCTAAAATATAAAGTTTATAGAATTTCTGGTTGCTGAAATATACCTGTAACCTACAGCTGCTGCTCGGCTTCCATCCTTTCATACATGTGTTGGCGCAAATGAGGAAAGGCTAACTCCCAAATGGTATAGAGAACATGGTAATTATACTATTTTGCGTCACAAGTTAATATTTCCATGAATTAATTTAGTTAGCCTACTCTATTTTCCCCCTTTGGTTAAAACATTTTAATTGCTTTTGTTGGCTGTTTTATTTGTTGTCTGCCTTAGATCTGGTTCAATACTTGATACATGATCCTATTTAGATTCTGTGGTCCACCTAAATTAATTATTTCTGATTGAAAAATCATTGGAAAATTGTTTTACTGATTTTCAGGTTAAACTGTTGTACTAAGTACCTAAAAATGTGTTTAACTAATTTTTTTTGATGCTTAATCCCCTAGATAACTATGGTCGTTGGTGAAAATTAATGAATAAAGGCATACGATTTAGCCGCCAACACGTTTAAAATTTATTATCTTGTTTGATCATCTCTAGTTGCATTCAGTGAGGTGGTTTAGCCTAGGAGTAATTCAGTGTTAGACAGTATATATATCCGACATTTAATGGCAGAAGCTGTAGTTTACTTCTGAACATCATATACAGCCATGTTTTATAAGTTATTTTCTGTTATCTTTTTCTTGCATAGTTTGTTTCAGGTGGCAGCTTTATCTATGTAAAACTGCGTTGATGACTTTCTACAATAAATCTTTGTATTTTTCTTTCTTCAATAATTAGGCGAAGCTTGAAAGTCAAATGTAAAGAGATAAATTAAATGCATTGGCTGATGATTTTTGTTCATTCCAATTGTTAATAATATTATTGTAGGCTCCCATGAAGTAATTTTGCTTTAATTACGTAAATGTTTTTGATAGGTAAATAGGTAAATATAGGCAATCCTCTTGGTTAGTTAGTAGTTAGTTGGGGGTTGGGATAATTGGAGAAATGTAGATAAGAAGAGGTGTTGAGAGGGAGGATAGCAAGTTATTGAGAAGAGTTTGGGGCCTGGTCACATGGAGGTTGCAGACCCTCAAAATTCTCCGAGTTTAAGCTGTATTCTAGGGAGATTTTCCTTATTATTTTTTATGAAATACCGGGTTTGTAGTAATTTTCATCAGTCAACGATACTCATTTATATAAAAAAATTATCATTCGTCTTTGTTAAATGTTTTTATATTGTTATTCAAAGGAGGGTCATATGCTGAATATCTAATTCTTGCAATTGTTATTTCCTTTTCAGGAGTTGAGTTAGTTCTGGGAACTGGAGTTAAGTCTGCCGATGTGAAACGTAAAACACTATTAACAACAACCGGGGAAACCATAAGTTACAAAGTTCTCATTGTTGCCACTGGTGCTCGGGTATTAAAACTAATATTTCAGTTTGAGTTTTCCTGCTTTCAAGAATCAGTTTATCTTGTTATATTTATTGCATGCATGTCATGATTTAAAAATAATAAAAAAATGAAAGAACCTTTGGTAGTTTCCATGATATATCATGTAACGTTCTTTTTTATTGGTTTTTAATTTTTGTAATTTAATATCATTTCCCCTAAAATACATGAAACTATTGGGCCCTAGGAACATCATATTGACACTGAAAAATCTATCCGTCTTTATTAACATAATATGTGGGAATGATTGAAGACGAATTCACCAATGCACCTACTTAGTAGACTCTTAACTTTCTTTACAGAAGTATATTAAACTTGTGTGCAATGTCAAGTGTAGGCTTTGAAGCTTGAAGAATTTGGGGTGAATGGATCAGATGCAGAAAATGTATGTTACTTACGGGATATAGCAGATGCAAATAGACTTGTGAGTGCTATTCAATCTTCTCCTGGAGGGAATGCCGTTGTCATTGGTGGTGGATACATAGGCATGGAGTGTGCGGCATCGTTAGTGATCAATAAAATCAGTGTAACAATGGTCTTCCCAGAAGAACATTGCAGTAAGTATTCAATTTTAATTTTATTCGTGTGTTGATATAAATAAAAAACAGCTTGAAGCTCTTATGGATAACAAACGACCTCAAAGACTGATGGGTATTTTCGATATTGGATTTATTTTACAGTGGCTCGATTGCTTACCCCAAAGATTGCAAGCTACTATGAAGAATATTATAAATCAAGAGGAGTAAATTTCGTTAAGGGAACTGTTTTATCATCATTTGATTTTGACGACAACGGAAAGGTACATTAATTTTTTTTGTTGGAAATTTATCCTCTAGGAATATTTGGTCGTATAAGGAGAAGACCAGTAGAGGCTGTACCATAATAATAAGCATTGGTAACTTTGAGTATAGCTTGATAACTAGACAAAGGAAAACTCTAAGACTTTGTTAAAGGAGTTTGGAGGGGAACGGAGAAGAGGGTTTTGAGGATAAAGGAAGGAGGAAAGGGAAGGGAATAAATAAGAGAGTAATCTCCCACCTTGTATGGAGGTTTTTTTTTCTTTCTCTTCATTGGATGAAAACCCTGGTAGAACTTAAATATGCATTGAAGGAGGACTTTGTAATGTTTTGAATAAATATTCAAATCATTCCCGTATCGCTTTAATACTCTTAAATCAAATACAGTATTAGATATTTTTCTCTCAGCTTCTCCAAAAAAACTCTTCTAAATAAGGTCAAGAATTTTCTCCAGTTTTCTTCCTTCCCTCTCCGTCCTTTCCAGCCTAACTCCTAAACAAAGTCTAGGAGAAACAATTGAAAAGTCCTTCACCTTAATGGCATTTCAAAAAAATTTGGTCTGTCATAGAACGTAGTAGTAGTATTACATGATAGGTATTGGTGACCCCACCTAGAATAAAAGCCTTTTTTTTTTTGTGATCAGAACTTTTCAGTGGTATTGGAGGTTGAAATTTCAAAACCTTTTTATATTCAAAATGAGATAATTAGAGGAATCTCCTGTAATGATTTTGTAATTTCTAAACCAGTGGATAATGGTTTCTTACATATCCCTTGGAAGTGAAAATTTCCTGGTTCATTATAATCAATCTTATGGATATCCTCAGCATCATTCCTTTGATCAAATCAACCTATAACTTTAGTTAACTGATCTGTTTTGCAGGTTACAGCTGTTAATCTTAAAACCGGAACGAAGATATCTGTCGACATGGTTGTAGTGGGAATTGGAATACGACCAAATACAGGTCTGTTTGAAGGTCAACTTACTTTGGAGAAAGGTGGAATCAAAGTAAATGGAATGTTTCAATCAAGCAACAGCTCAGTCTATGCTATTGGAGATGTTGCAGCATTTCCAGTCAAAGCATTTGGTGAAATGCGCAGGCTCGAGCATGTTGATTCAGCAAGGAAATCTGCAAAACATGCTGTTTCTGCCATAATGGAACCGGGAAAAACAGGCGAATTTGATTACATTCCTTTTTTCTACTCCAGAGTCTTCACTTTGTCATGGCAGTTTTTTGGTGATAATGTTGGGGAAGTTGTTTATTATGGAGAGATCTCAGCCGCAGGTAGCACATTTGGAGCATATTGGGTAAACAAGGGTCATGTTGTTGGAGCTTTCCTTGAAGGTGGAACTAAAGAAGAGTACGAAGCCATAGCCAAGGTCACTAGGTTAAGGCCAGCAATTGAAGACTTGGCTGAGTTGGAGAGGCAAGGTTTGGCATTTGCAGTTACAGTCAGTCAGAAACCAGTGGCATCACCACCACCAATTGAGGTTAGCAGCAGCACTTCCGTTTTACTTTTGGAAAGACCATTATATGCTTGGCATGCTACAGCTGGGGTCGTTCTTGCTGCATCAATAGCCGCATTTGCATATTATTATGGAAAAAGGCGCCGCAGATGGTGAAACTTCTGAGAAGGTTACCGATTTGTGGTTAAGGGCTTTAACAGACTTTAGACAGATTTACATGCTGCAATATTGTATCCTATCCAATTCACTGGATTACAATTCTTCAGTTGCATTGTTCATATACAAGATTGTTGTACTAAAATCAAAAGAAAAATACAAATTACCATCATTCAGAAGCTATTCCCACAAGAGTTCATAGCAAAACAAGTCATGTTTTCAGTCCATATTATAATCTCTTTTACATCTCATATGATGTTTCATTCTAACATGACTTGTCTCATGCGAGAAGATGTCAGCTGTTTTTATCTTTAATTTTTAAAATTAATTAATGGTCTTGAACCAAAATGACAAATAACTAGATTTAGTTTCATTTTAACATGACCGTTTCATATGAAATCATCTTAACTCGTTTTTAAAGATAAATGATGGTGTTGAATAATGACTTTATTTTCATTCATATATAGAGTACCCTTTGTTCTTCTTGCTTTATTTTAGGATATCACGTTCTCCCTGCAAGAAGTCGTCCTTCACCAATGATATCTCCACCAGTAACAACATTTACTATTACATATTAAGAAACTTTGGGATATACTTTCAGGCTGGATTGTACGTACAAAGCAAGCACACTACCAGAGTCAATCAAAATGATTTCAATGTTTGATTTCTACTCCTTGCAGTCAAGGAATCAAGTAGTTGGCACGTTAGGAGTTGTTTGGATCAAGATCAAACGGCCTAGATTATAAGTTTGGTAACTTATTTGTCCGATGAGGATGGATGAGAGGCAACGGTGGGAGAAGATGCTCCAGTACGGCGGCGTTGAGTCTTTGCGGCGGGACAAAATGTGCCTGCAGGCACGTTAACACTCCAATGCTCAAATCAGTATTGGAACTAAGAGAAGAGTGTGTAAAAAGTGAATCACCTTGAGGGTGAAGCTAAATCACCCTTATATAGGCGCATGTGAGGTAAATGCCTTCGGGTTTTGCCGCGTGTGATTAGGGAGCGGTTAAAAACACGTGTATGGTGATTGTCACGCGGAGGCATGTTTTAATGTGACGGGGTGCACTGATGTTGGCGTGTTCCTTCAGGCGTCGAGCCTTAAGGCGGTGTATGTTTAGTCCACGTGTCATCGTTGGATTGACCTTCTGGCCGGTCCAGAACAGTTGCCCCCAAGTTATTGATGCCTTTATGGCGCAATGGCTTAACAATGTGAGGCGTTTTCATTAAGGCGCTCTCGGATAGCTAGATGTCCTTTGGAGTCTGGGGAATATTTCTTGGACCCGTGCGTGAAACGACGGCGCCCTGGGTCAGCGAGTGGGAGTAGTTGCATTTAATGCTTTGAACTGAAACGTTTTGGATGCGATGGTTGTTCAGTTTTGCTTTCCACGTGTTAGGTTAGTGGATCATACGCGCATTGTGGGAACTGTTCCACGTGCGCTCTACTTGAGTGCAATTTGCTGTTCGAGGTTACTTCCTGACCGTTAGATCGTGACTTTTGGATTTCCTTCCATCTGGATCGTTGATTCGAATGGTTCTGAGTCTATTTAAAGAGGGAAACTTCTCCCTTTCTTCTACCATGTCTCATAATCTCGATGTCTTTAATGGATTCTTTTCCTCCATTTTTTGAGCTTTCACCACCTGTTTTTTCGTTGTCCTCTTTTCTTTTTCGTGTCTTTCTCTTAACCTTTCTTGATTTGAGGGGAAAAATGGGTGTTTGTTCTGTGAATTCTAAGAATCAAGAGGTTTTCCACTTCTTAGTGGTTGTCAGAGCGCTGATTCAGCTTGGTCTTATGCTTACGACGGGGAGATATGATATAGAGCAAGACATTAATATGGCATAGACTTTGCAGCCACCACCCTACCATGCTAGCTTTCCAATTCCACCACCCTACTATTGAAAATAAGGCCAACAAGCCTCCATGTTTGACATTTACTAGATTGTGTTTCCATTGATGTATTAATTATTAGTACTATTTCAGCTACCATATGGCCTCTAGGATTGCTATAAATAAGGCTACTTCCTTCATGTATTATCACCAATTTGAAATATATAAAAACTTGAGTTTCTCATATGAGAGTTAGAGAGTGGATTCTCTCTTCGTTTCTGAGCCATATTGGCATCAAAGCAAGGTTCCAAATTCGGAGTTGAGTTTGAGTGGAAAAATCAATGGAAAGTTTCAGTTTTCTAAAGGTGTTCTTAAAGAAAAAGAGTTGTCACCTTCGAAACTCTACATTGCGGCCATTTTTACGCCAAACTAACGCCACCATTGCGTTTAGAAGGCCGAAAAACCTTGGCTTGGAGGTTTTTGTCACCAACGGAGGAGCCTCCACGAGCCGCCAAACGACTCGCCAGAGTTCTGGCCGGACCACCAACATGCTGCCACAAACCACCGCTGGATGTTTAGAGGTTGAAGACGACAAGTCAACAGCCACATCAGCTGCCAGATGTCACTTCCAACCAATGACTTGTTGCCACGTGTCATCCTGACACATCACCCATGACCAGTCCAGTCATCGACAAGTCAGCCACCACAGCCGCGCCACATGTCACCCAAGTGCCTCATCATCAACCAGTCACTTAAACTCTCAAAAATTACAAATCTGCCCCAAAACTTTTCGAAATTACATATTTGCCCAAAACTTTTTGAAATTACAAAGTTGCCCCTCAGCTTTCAAAATTTGCAGATTTACCCCTATATTTTTTGAAATTGCAAATTTTCCCATGTTCTTTCTAAAATTACATTTTATACCCCGGTTGAAAATTGTGATTTTTCAAGAAATCATTTCTTTTAGTGCTATTATCATAGAAAATTCCTATTATAGTACTTATACTCATTTCACCCTTTAAAAAAAATAAAATAAAATAATGCCTCCAAGAAAAAACGACCAAACACTTAGGGATATTCAAATGGAAGAAATGAGAAGACAAATCCAACAGTTACAAGAAACTATAAATGCACAACAAGAACAATTGGAAGCCCAACACATGCAATCGGACGTTGATGAATCAAGTAGCAAATCATCATCATTAAGAAGTCGTCGTCCACAAAGACAATCATTCAGAGACAACGACATCAAGGTAGATATTCCTGATTTTGAAGGAAAGCTACATCCAGATGAGTTCGTTGATTGGCTCCAAACTGTTGAATGAGTCTTCGAGTATAAAGAGATACTTGAAGAAAAGAAAGTCAAGATCATTGCTGTCAAATTAAAAAAGCATGCTTCCATTTGGTGGGAAAATCTAAAAACGAAGCAAGCACCACGTGAAGGAAAAAGCTAGATCAAGACTTGGAAGAAGATGCGTCGAGAACTAAGCAAAAATTTCTTGCCTTCTCACTATTATAACGATAGTTTTATTCAACTACAAAACCTTCGTCAAAAAAACTTGTCTGTAGAAAAATACACAAGAGAATTTGAGAAGTTAATGATGAAGTGCGACATTCATGAAAGGGAGGAGCAAACAATAGCTCGTTACCTTGGTGGATTAAACACTGACGTTGCTCATCCAGTTCAACTCCAACAATACTGGTCATTAGACGATGTTGTTCGTTTGGCCATGCGAGTGGAGAAACATTTACCCAAGAAGCATTCTTATAGGAATTTTTCCTCCACTAAGAATTCTTCTTATCCCCGCAAAACAGACAATGATCAGCCCAATACTTCTACAAAACCTTCTTCTAAACCCACCACAGAAAATAAACCCAAAGCTACAAAGTGTTTCAAATGTCAAAGGTTTTGGACATATAGCTTCAAATTGTCCAACCCGAAGAACCATCACCATCATCAAAGGAGAAGCTTATGAAGAAGATGAAGAGAAAACAAATCGGGATGAACATGAAAAAGATGTAGAGTTAGAGCCAATTTATGATGAAGAGCTCATTGTTGCTGATCATGGCGAGTCTCTGGTGTTCAGACGAAGCCTACACGCGATGTCAGCCCAAGAAGAGCATTGGTTGACGAAAAACATCATCCATACTCGTTGCACCACTGCTGGAAAAGTTTGTGATATTATAATAGATAGTGGTAGTTGTGAAAATGTGGTGTCAAACTACATGGTAGAGAAGTTAGAGATGCCAACACAAAGTCATCTTCATCCTTACAAACTACAATGGCTCAACAAAGTTAGTGAAGTGAAGGTTACAAATCATTGCCTTGTGAATTTTTCCATTGGTCAGAAGTATCAAGATCAAGTTTGGTGTGATGTCGTTCCAATGGATGCATGTCATCTTCTCATTGGAAGACCCTAGAAATACGATCGTCGTGCCCATCATGATTGTTATGTCAACACCTACTCCTTTGTCAAAGATGGAGTAAAAATTAAGTTAACTCCATAAGAGTCACCCTTTTTTTTTATAAGAAAAAAAAACTAGCTACTAAAGTCAATCATTTTGGGAAGAGAAATGATATTTGAACATCTATTTAGTGACAACTTTTGCAACAACTTTCTCTCTCATACTCATATTACTTTTTACTTTATCTCTCTATTGCTATGGTTTCCGTGCCAATACCACTTTTTTCTTTGTAAAATATGGTTGTCAAATAAGTTGTCACCAAATTGATTGTTCAAATAACACTCATCTTTTAAGAACACGATACATGTATGTACATTCACAGACATCTTATGTATCTATTTACAAATGTATTCTCACATACATGGAAATGCAAAACCATAAGCACCGTGTTTATCACAAAACCAATATCAAATCATAAATTAAAGAATAGCAACAAAGAAAACAAACCACAAATAAAACATATTATATAAAGCAAAGATAACCAAGCCAACAAAAAAGAAAATCAACAATTATACATCATCCAAACAACATGCGTCGTCCCAACCCAAAAATATTTGTCCGATTGCTCTGATATCATGATGTAACGCTCCGGATTTTGATCCAAGACATTACGTCTAAATTATTTTTTTTTTTCCTGAAAAAAACACTACTATTTATTTATTTCATCAATAATAAATTCTTAGCAAAACCTATACAAAATTCTTGACATAATTTAATTAAAACTCTTAAACTAATATCCTTCAAAAATTTCTATTAAAGTTACAATTCAATCAAAAACCCAATTTTGTCCCTCGTACGCACTTCAAACAAAAACTTCAAAGCATAGACCATCTATTCTTTGGTATCTAAAATATTAGTGTAAGGGTCAATTTCCTTAACCAAATTGGTTCATACTCAAAGCACCAGAAACAATGTCATAAATTAGATAATATCAAAACTTATCAATAAAAAAGAATTAAGAAAATTACTTTCAAGTCACATGCTTCAAAGTAAGGTTCACACACACATCTTGTTTGCAATAAAATAGTTTTAAGTCAATCATCAATCACATGTATACAACAGATTCAAAGCAATTATGCATAAGATGCATGCTCTTATAACAAAGGAAGAGGAGCACAAGCTTCAAAGAAAATAATGCTAGACTTAGAAATTGGAATATGAAAACAATTAAGCAAAAGAATGGGACAATGGAGTACCTTAGAACTTGCACAAAGGAAAGGGTGATGATCATGACGTCTGGTGTGGGTGTGGCAACTCATTTTCATTATCTTTTAATAGGTTTTTGTATAAAGAAATTTGAGGATTTAGGGGGTGTTTCATGAGAGATTAGAGTAAGAGGGGAAACTTGATTTCCTACTACTGGGATCATTAATACAAATAAATTGTCATTGATGGTTTTTATGGTAAAAGGGAAGGAAGAATGAATGAGAATAATTTGGACCCAATATGAACCAAATGGAATATTATATGACATAAAGGCATGAATTGCTTGTACGTGAAACTATGAGGAAAATGTGAGGGCTGATTTTTGGATTGTGTACATGGAATGGAATTATTACTATTATTTTCTTTATTTTGAAAGTGAATATAGTAGGGAAT
Organism: Medicago truncatula; assembly: GCF_003473485.1. NCBI lineage: Eukaryota > Viridiplantae > Streptophyta > Magnoliopsida > Fabales > Fabaceae > Medicago > Medicago truncatula. The sequence continues at coordinate 13,420,866 of NC_053048.1, forward strand.
TAAAATAGACAGAGAGAGATTAACGTGAGTGAGAGAGGAGGACTATGAAACTATGAGTGTCAAAGAATGAGGATAAAAAAAAGAGTAAGTTCTTCCACTTATGTTGGGTGCCGATTATATTGGAGAGTAAGGGAAGAAATGACTCATCAAGACTAAGTCCTTATGGAATGGTAACGTGCAGCAAAAATTAGGGGATAAACATAGATATTAAATTAAAAGGACAATAGAAAAACACATTTCACATACTGCCCATCCTATACACCTCCTTACGTAGTTCTATTTATTCTCTCAAATAAAGCCATTAAAGTCAAGTAATTAGGAGTAATATGCAACCTACTTGACTGAGCAATTGGGTACAAGAAAAAAACGTGTTGTTATTACTACTATATATGACCATTTCCAAGTAAACAACTAATTAATATAATACATAATTAATTTTAGAATAAATCACAAATAAAAATACCACAATGAAGGAGTAGACTAAAAATAAATCCTATAGGAAATAATTATCCCTTTTTTTTCTTCACACCAAGTTGATTTATAAAAAAAATGAAATGGTTTGAATAATAGATGGAATCAAATTCTAAGTAAATAGGCAAAGTAGAAAATGTCAAGGTTTTTCTTAAATTTTCCACATATAAAATAAATTGTTCAACAACCAAGTGACAAATTGAGAAAATTATTCAAAAAAAAAAAAAATTATAAAATATTGGATGTTACAACTAGCCCTTCCCAACCTTGACCAGGTGTTCGAAGTAAGTTGTGACGCTTCCCATTAAGGAATTGGTGCGGTTCTATGTCAAGAAGGTCATCCTATATCCTTCTTTAGTGAAAAGCTCAACAATGGTAAACTTAGATACTCAACATATGATAAAAAATTTTATGCCATTGTCCGAGGCTTGCAACATTGGAGTCATTACATGTTGAATAAAGAATTTATTCTTTATTCTGATCATGAAGCCCTCAAGCATTTGAATTCTCAACAAAAGATCAATCGCAGACATGCCGCTTGGAGTGAGCTTTTACAAGCTTATCCGTTCTTACTTAAACATAAGGCGGGAGTTCAAAATGTTGTTGCAGATGCTCTTAGCAGGCGTCATACCCTACTTACCACTATGCAAATGAAAGTAATTGGATTTGAGACAATCAAGAAGTTATACAAAGATGATCCAGATTTTCAAAAGTTTTGGAATGCTACTGATTCACAATCCTCTCTGGACTACTACAGACATGAGGGATTTTTGTTCAAAAAAAACCTTACTTATTCCTCAGTGCTCTCTACGTGAAGCCATTATTTGGGAAGCCTATGATGGAGGATTAACATGTCATTTTGGACGATATAAAACTGTTGCTTTAGTGAAAGAAAATTTCTATTTACCAAGACTTGAAAGAGATGTCTACAAACATATTCAAAGATGTCGAGTCTACCATTTGGCCAAGGCCAAAAGCCAAAACACTGGTTTTTATATGCCACTCCCTGTTCCAGACGCACCTTGGGAAGATGTTAGCATGGACTTTGTCCTTGGATTGCCTCGGACTCAATGCCAGAAGGATTCTGTGATGGTAGTGGTGGATAGATTTTCAAAGATGGCTCATTTCATCCTATGCCAAAAGACTAATGATGCCGTTCAAGTTGCTGACTTATACTTCAAGGAAATTGTTCGTCTTTATGGAATTCCAAAAACCATCACTTCTGATTGGGATGTTAAATTCTTAAATCATTTTTGGAGAACCTTATGGAGGAAGATGGGTACTAAACTTCAGTTCAATAGTGCTAGTCACCCCCAAACAGATGGACAAACTAAAGCTGTTAATAGGATTTTGGGAAACCTACTCCGGAGCTTTGTCGGTAAAAATCTAAAACAGCGGGATCTTATATTGGCACAAGTTGAATTTGCTTACAATAATTCAACTAATCAAGCTACCGGAAAATGTCCTTTTGAGGTAGCATACGGAACTCAGCCACACAGTCTATTAGACTTGACTCCATCATTAGATAAACATCAGTTTAGTGCAAATGCAGAAAGTAGAGCAAAAGAGATCAAGAAACTGCATGAACAGGTTCGACAACAGACAAATAAGCAAAATTCATGATACAAAACTAATCGTGACAAGCACAAAAGACAAAAAATCTTTAAAGTTGGAGATTTGGTATGGATACATTTGCGCAAAGAACGATTTCCCAAACAACCAAATGGCAAGTTGTCACCAAGAGCTGATGGTCCCTTCATAATAGTACAAAAAATCAATGACAATGCTTACAAGGTAGAATTTTCAAGAACCTATATGGTGTCTTAGCAACCTTCAATGTTTCCAATCTTTCACCATATCTGGATGACGAACCAGATATAAACTCGAGGGCAAGTTCTGTTCAACCCGGGAAGGATGATACAGAGCAAGACATTAATATGGCATAGAATTTGCAGCCACCACGCTACCATGCTACCTTTCCAATTCCACCACCCTACTATTGACAATAAGGCCAACATTGACATTTACTAGATTGTGTTTCCATTTATGTATTAATTATTAATACTATTTCAGCTACCTTATGGCCTCTAGGATTGCTATAAATAAGGTCACTTCCTTCATGTATTATCACCAATTTGAAATATATAAAAACTTGAGTTTCTCATTTGAGAGTTAGAGAGTGAATTCTCTCTTGATTTCTGAGCCAAGATACGTGTTGAGGTAAAAAAAATACAATGTAATTGTAGTTTGGGAAAATTAGAAACGTGTATGATGCATGCTATAGTTGTTATGTTATACTAGTTGATAGCTCCTAATATTTAGGAATAGTTAGTGGGACTTACAGTTTTCTCCACAACCCACGTCTAGAATTGATTGAGTGGGTATTATCTGAATTAGTTTATTTAGTCTAATTTACATTGCAAAATGACCTTAATCGTTTCTCTATCTCTCAAAATCGTGCTCCTTGTCAGTCTCCTACCATCAAAATATTAGACCCCTTGCACGTCTCTCTCCTTTGAAAATTGTATGTTCTCAAACTAAAACACTCACATGGTCAAATAGTTAACCATCATGGCAATTTCTATCACATGTTCTCATCCACCTTATGAGTAAATTGTTGTTCGCTCTCACTATTAATTGCCTACCTAATGTCTTGATATTCATGTCTACAAAACTTAGCTTGAAATCCATTGTTTCTATACTTTGGTTCCCCATCCTATTCTATTTTAATAAACGAGTAACTTGCTACTCTATTCCAGTTCTACAAAACTATCCATATCTATCATTTCTTATGGTTTGGCCTAGCTACACTCTTCGTGTAAGCTCTAAAGGTATAGTATTTTAAATAGTTCCTTCTCTATCAACCCCGTTTCCTTTTATTCTAGTTCTGATTCTGATTACTCATTCATTGAAGCTTCAAATATAAATCCTTCTGCAACCTGCAGTGCGAGCCTTTAGAGTTTCTTGCGAGAGTTTGGTCCAAAAACAAAATGTTTAAGGTAAGGGCTCTAGTCTTGACCATGATTTAAGTGAAAATGATAGATTATGATGTTGAATTTGATATGCTTCTTGATTTAATGGATGAGGGAAAAGATTTATTGTGTTTTATTATTTTGCTTGTATGTGATTTGTTAGAGTATGTGATTTGATGAATATGATTTCTTATTTGTGAAATGAGAAATGTTGTTGAATTAAAGTGATTTTTAATGTTTGTGTTAAAGTTTACTGATTATGAAGGTTTAGTGATAATGTGAAATTGAATTTTAAAAAATCGGCCAAATTCGTCCTTGAATTTTGCGAAATATCTATTTAGTCCCTCCTGAATTTTACAGACGTCCATCAAAATGGTCCATCCGTCCAAAAGCTCCGTTAGTGGTGATGACGTGTCATCTTGCATGCTGTGTTGTCATGTACACGTGTCAACAAGACAGACACGTGTACAAGGACTAATTTGATGGAAATGGTAAAAATTCGAGATTTGAATTTTCAATGTAATTTTTTCTGTGTTCCAATTATACCCCTCTATTACATAAGGATCGATTTGAGACTTACTGGCATAATTTGAGGACTAATTTGATGGATTTTGTTATAATTTAAGGGCTGATATGATTGATTTTATTTGCAGAAAATGAGTACAAGGAGATATGACATGCATAAACAAACATCACTGAGGGTCCTGCTCCACAAAATTCAACTGCTTCTAGAGTTATTAGATTTCCAAATCCAAATTACGGGCCATCCGCTTCTACTCAACCCCAATACATGAAGTTTATCCCAACTCCAGGATTTCCAAAGAATTTATGCTTGTTTAAATTATGCTTTTTGAACTTGTTTAGTTTATGCTTTTTTGGATATGTAATCACTTAAGAACATCAAATGATTTGATGACTTGATGGCTATGTAATGTTATTTTTTTGGCTATGTAATGACTTATGAACATCAAATATATGATTTATAATGATATGCAAATGTCTGTATTTTTATAATCAAAGTGTCTGTCTTTTAGTTTTTATTTTGTTCAGCGAATGTATGCACCAAGGATCACATTGATATCTGTTGTGAAAATTCAAGGACCTATTTGATGGTATGTTCACTAATTTGAGGATCGATATGATGGATATGCATATAATTCAAGGACCAATTTGATTGAAATTTTTTGACAGAATGGTTTGATTCATTCATTGACAACCTCTTTTCATTACAACATTACATGGACTTGGCACAATCAATAGCATTTACAAAATATTCCTATCAATATCTTAATCAACCTAAGCTCATCATTGTACATAGAGCTTGAAGATGAAGACCGACTGTTGTAGTTGTTTTTGCCCATACGCCCACCACTCATCATTTCTGAACACCGAATATTCAACAATGACCACTAGTTTTTGAATTTCGAATTGAATCAAAAAAAAAATTAGGGTTTTAAGTTTTTTGAATTGGGGAAGAACATTGACATCAATTCATGTAAGAAATTTGGGGGATTTTGAACTCTAGGTAACAAATTATAACATTAGGGTCCAAATTTATATATTTGGGGAAGAAAGAGCTGTTAATGAGGAAGAGGAGAAAGAGCCGTTGGCAATTTTCTGAAAATCCATCAATTTAGTCCTTGGCAACGTTGGCAATTTTCTGAAAATCCACCAATTTGGTCATTGGCAATTTTATGTAAATCAATCAATTTGGTCCCTGCTTGCGTGACATCTAACGTGGTAAGCCATGTAAGAGGTTAACGTTACACGTCACCTCCGTTAACAGACCAACTTAACGGAGGGACTGATTTGATTGACATTTTGTAAATTCAGGGACTAAATAGATATTTCGCAAAATTCAGGGACAAATTTGGCCGATTTTTGAAAATTCAAGGACGAATTTGAGGTATTAGTCATGTGAAATTCATTAATTATGTGGTTCAAGAGTCATAAAAGTTTGTAATTTATAGAAAAGTGCATAGCATGCATATCATTGCATTTGATGGATCTTTAAGTGCAAAATGGGGCTATTATTATTATTATTTCAATGGATTATAAGTGCCAAATGGGGCGATTATGATTATATGCCAAATGGGGTGATTCAATGGATTTTTAAGTGCCAAATGGGGCGATTATTATTATATGCCAAATGGGGCGATTCTTTATTATATGCCAAATGGGGCGATATCCGGATCACAGTCTATTAGCATTTCATGCATCTGCATCATCAACATTGAGTATTGAGTCTTGTGTTTGTTCTTGTAGTATATTTTAGAGTGATGAATTTTTTAAATTAAAAAGAAATGTTTTAGCACAATTCCTTGACGATGGTTGTATATTCTTATTTGATGTTGTAATTTATTATTGATTTTATTTCATGGGTGTTGAAGACTCACCCTTACAACCAACATTTTAGGTACCAAAGGAGATAACGACGTATGCTTGATATTTTGCTTGAAATGTGTACGCGGGGAAACAAATTTTGGTTTTTCTGAATTGTAATTTAAAATAGTTTTTGAAGTTTATTACTTTCGTAGTGAACTCGACTTGGAATGTTAGGGTTGTAATTAAATTAGTTTAACTACTTTTGTTAATTTCAAGTTAGAAATTTATTATGCTTGACTGTTGTTAAAAAGAAAAAAAAATGGTCTTATTTTTCAAAAAGAAAGAAATAAACGTAGTGTCTTGGATCAAAATCTGGGCGTTACAGCTAAGGCTGCTGATTTGATGCTTGTTGTGGTGGAAACTATGAATGTGGTGACAAAGACTCGGATTTTACGACGTCTTTACCCAGGATCCTGGATCCTTCAGTTTGATGACACTAGGCTTCCTCCTGGCGAGTTTTGTTTTGTTCAACGAGTTTCCTCCCAATTGTTTGAAGGACTTGAATTTTCTCCTGGCCGAGGGTGTGCTGCATGGCTTGCTCTTAATCTTAGAAATTATGCATGATTTACAGTCAGACATAGCTTTCGCTCACGTGGCAACTAGGATTGATTTGTTAGAGTAAGCGTGTTCGCTTGTATTATTGCTTTATTTGTTTATGTAACCTCTGTTGCGGCAACCCCTCTTGTAATGATTTGCATGTTTTAATGAAAAGAGGCCTCCATGTTCCCTTACTTGTTCTCTTGTTATCTTGTTGTTCATTTCCGTTTCGTTCGCCTTTTGTTTCATGCAGAGTTCGATTTTTGTTGGGCGTCGCGCTTGCATTTTGTTTCGTGCCGCGTGGCGTGGTTGCATGCCGTCACGTTTGCACTTTGTTTCATGCCGCATTACGTGGCTGCTTGTCGTTGCATTTGCATTTTGTTTCATGCCACGTCGTGCCTCTATTTTCCATGAGCTTTCTTTGGACGCCCGAAGAGACATGATCGGACAAGGTTTAGTTCCCCCCTTCCGGGTGTTTAGCGGCGAGACACTCTACCCTTGGGTGGCTAGCCGTTTAGGCGGTTCTGCAACTGATGTTTAGGCTTTCGTTCCACTTAAAAGAAGAGCCATGCCGACCGTTCTCTTTTGAAGGTGCTTTTCCATAGGCTTTGCAATTTATGTCCTGTTAAAAAAAACTTAACAAACATATTCCTTTTTAGAGAAAAGACACTCATTTTATTAATATCACGAAGGTGGATTTACAACAGATCCTATATATGTGACATTTTGAAATTGAAATTCAAACGTAAAGCCTAAACTGAAAACTATGGATACTTAGCTATTGTAGCACATGAGCTTGTCTGTGTTCTATGTCCTCGGGATTGGGGCATCTTCCAAAGTTTCCAGAGTGTAGGCGCATCCTTCCCAGTTTGCTACCAGCTTACCTTCTCGGGCCTTTTGCCACCCACGTCTGCGCGCCTTCGGATGAGATCTCATGTGTTGAAATCTCTTGGCCTCACTTTCCGATTGTACCTGATTGCCATGACTTGCTTGACGGTGGCCTCAATCTGGGCGGCGAAGTTCCTAGATTCGTCGATGAAATCCAATTCTTCCAGCATTACTTCGGTATTGGGAGTTTGGTTGAGTGAGTGTGCTTAACTTCATGTGAGATTATTCTGAGTGTTATTAATTGAACTTAGGGGGAGCTTACAAACCTCACCTTAAGAGCTATTGGACTTAGGGGGAGCTTACAAACCTCATACCCTAAAAGTCAACTTGTTAATTAGATTAACAACAATTGAACTTTTTAATACAAGTGTTTGTGATCATCAAAAAGGGGGAAATTGTTGGAACAAAATGTGTTTGACAATACCACTTTGAGTTTTGATGATAACAAGGTATTAAAAAATGTCAATTGGATATGCTAATATTTGTTCAAGTGTGGATTTAAATGTGTTTATATCAAGCTTAGGTTCTGGAAGAACAAATGAGAGCAATAGAGTTAACAAAAAGGAAGCTTGTGTTGCAAGAAAGAGCATTTGAAGAGAAGAGGTTATGAAGATCATCAAAAGCAGTTTCATTAGAAGATGAAGATCATCAGAAGCTGAAGACTGAAAGCTGAAGTTAGTTAAATGTTGTTATTTTTAATGCACATCATTGTAAAAGGAGTAGAAGCCTGGAGCAACGACTATTTCAGAGTAATTAGAAGGCATTGGATGCTTATCCACTTGAGATCGCATGAAATGGACATAGTACAATTGTACAACCACTACCTCCACTACTCCACTCCTCATATCTGCAATAGTACAAGACAACAATTGTGACTACACTGGTATTTCTCTATACAAGGAATGGATTTGAAATTGTTCCCTCCTAGGACAATAACCAAATCAAACAACATATCATTGGTGATTTGATCAAGCTTCAACAACGACTCTTTTGTGATGTGCTGGCAATTTCCAACGTATCTCTCACACCTCTATATAAAGGAGTGAAGACCTGAAGATTGGCAAGACTCTTACAACAATTTTACTTGTGCCAAACCTCTGCTGAAGTTATTTCACATCAAAAGTTCACTTAGAATTTCTTAACAACTTTCATATCTTAGAAATTCTAGAGTATTAAGAGTCCTATCTGATTTGTATTTTGAACACCACTGATTGTATATCAAGTGTTCAACCACAAACATTTTCTTTGTAATTCTGTTTGAATAGAAGTCTCTTGCTTTTGTGCTTGAGTATAGGAAGTCTCTTGCAGTTGTGCTTGAGCATCGGAAACCTCTTGCTTTTGTGCTTGAGTAGTTTTAAGTCTCTTGGTTTTGTGCTTGAGCAATTGTAATCAGATATTGATTTTAGTGAACTATCCTTGGAAGTGCAAGGGGGAGTGGACTTCTTCCAGATTGTGGAATGAACCACTATAAATTGCTTTGTGTCTGTATTCTTTCTTTCTCTCTCTCTCTCTCTCTCTCTCTCTCTCTCTCTGTCTCCCTCTCTCTCTCCCTCTCTCTCAATTGGTATATAGAGCTTTGGTCTGTTGTCATAACACTTAAAAGTGTAACAGAAAAAGATCCGAGAAAAACATGTCTGGTGTGGAACCTGAATCCAGTACTAGTACTGCTATTCCATATGATTATGGTACCAACAAGAAATCTGACTCTGGAAAAGTTCCAAAGTTTAATCGAGATCCTGAAGAATTTTCCTGGTGGAAGACCAACTTCTATAGTCATGTCATGGGTTTAGATGAAGAACTATATGACATACTAGAAGATGGTATTGGTGACTTGGTCGTTGATGAAGAAGGAGCTGTTGTTGATAGAAGAAAACATACTCCTGCTCAGAAGAAATTCTACAAGAAGAGTATATGAAGATGAGTGACAAATCTACTGTTAAGGCAATGTTTGCTTCTCTCTGTGTAAACTATGAAGGTAGTAAGAAAGTCATAGAAGCAGAAGCTCTTAAGCTTGTTCATCTGTATGAGTTTTTCAAAATGAAAGATGATGAAAGTATTGAGAAAATGTACTCAAGATTTCAGACTCTAGTTTCTGGACTTCAAATACTGAAGAAAAGCTATGTAGCTTCTGATCATGTGAGCAAGATACTAAGAAGCTTACCTGCAAGATGGAGACCTAAGGTTACTGTTATTGAGGAAGCTAAAGATTTAAACACTTTAAGTGTTGAAGATCTTGTCAGCTCTCTCAAAGTTCATGAGATAAGTCTTAATGAACATGAGCCTGCTAAGAAGAGTAACTCTATTGCTCTACAATCTAAAGGGAAGTCATCAAAAGCTCTTAAAGTTGTTGAATTTGAAGAAGAATCACCTGATGGAGATTCTGATGAAGATCCTACTGAGAAGATGGCTATGCTTTCTGTAACACTCCTATTTCTATTAAAGCAATTAAACATGCGAATAATACATTTATTCAAGAAATAGAGGCTACGCCACATTCAAAATCCAAAAACCAATAAATATGTGTATATAAACCTCAACAGTGTTGGAACAAAATGTGTTTTACAATAAACCTTAATGAGTTTTGATGATAACAAGGTATTAAAAATTGTCAATTGGATATTGCTAATATTTGTTCAAAGTGTACAGGACCATAGACAAAGTTAATCAATTTAATAGGTCTTGGAAGAACAAAAGAGAGCTAAGGAATCATCAAGAAGAGAAACCTACAAGCATCTGAAGAAATCTGCCTCTGAAGTTGAAAGTGCTTCTGAAGCCAAAATGCATCTAATGACGTCATCAGAAGCAAATCTATCAGAAGCAAGACCTTCAGAAGCTAATTGTTCAGAAGCTGTATATCATCAGAAACTGAAGTTGATCAGAAGATTCAACCTGAAGTCTCAAATAGCTGTCTATTGGATTCAACCTCGTCTAAGAAAGAGAAAGACTAAAGGGAAGGTGCCAACGTTCGTTTGAAAAGCATTGGGTGCTTCTCCTTCATTGAGAGTTGACAAAGTACAAAGTGTACAACCACTACCTCCACGACTCTGATTGTCTCTACACTACAAGACAAGAAAAACAGCTTTGCATGCAGAAATGTTACTTCAAGATAGGAATGGATTTGAACGTGATCCTTCATAGGACAACTTCCAAATCAGGCAAAAGATCATTGGTATTTGATCAAGGTTTCTCAACGACTCTATTGACGTGCTTAAAGATCTCAACGACTCTCTCACACCTCTATATAAAGGAGAGAAGACTTGAAGATCAGTAGAGACAAGAAAATAAGTTAAAAGCGCCCAAACTCTGCCAAATTTGTTTCACACAAAGCATTTTGAATTTTTGTGTTCATTTGATATATCTTAGAAATTGTTAAGTCTAGAGAGTCTTTCAATTGCATTGTATTGTGAACACCACTGATTGTATATCAAGTGTTCAAACTCAAACAATTTTCTGTGTAATTCTGTTTGAATAGCAGTCTCTTACTTTAGTGCTTGAGCATAGGAAGTCTCTTGCTTTAGTGCTTGAGCAAAGGAAGTCTATGGCCTGCGTGCTTGAGCATTTGTGAAGTCTCAGACTAGGTGTAGTACTGAGCAGTTGTAATCTGTGTGATTAAACTTAGTGGAAATCTCCTTGGAAGTGCAAGGGGGACTGGACTACTTCCGGTTTGTGGAAGGAACCAGTATAATTGCTTGTGTTTCTCTTTCTTCTCCCTAATCTGTTGTTAATCTGCTGCGTATCCGATTCTGAACTTGACGTCAGAAGCAATTTAATTGCATCTAAGTATTATCACATCAGAAGCACTCTTAAACAGCTTCTGAAGTGATATCAGAAGAAGATTTTTTTTTGGGAAAAAGAAAAGACAATTCAACCCCCCCTTCTTGTGTTTTTCTCACCTTCACCGAGAAAAACATGTCTGCTGAACCTGAATCCAGTACATCTACAAGATACACTAATGTTGGACATGATTATGGTACTGCTGACAAGAAAACAGATTCTGGAAAAGCTCCAAAGTTTAATGGAGATCCAGAAGAGTTTTCTTGGTGGAAAACCAACATGTATAACTACATCATGGGATTAGATGAGGAGCTGTGGGATATTCTTGAAGATGGAGTTGATGATCTGGACTTGGATGAAGAAGGAGCTGCTATTGACAGAAAGATACACACTCCAGCTCAGAAGAAGCCATACAAAAAGCATCACAAGATCAGAGGGATCATTGTTGCTTCTATACCACGCACTGAATATATGAAAATGAGTGATAAATCCACTGCTAAGGCAATGTTTGCTTCACTCTGTGCTAACTACGAAGGTAGCAAGAAGGTTAAAGAAGCAAAGACACTTATGCTAGTTCATCAGTATGAGCTGTTCAAGATGAAGGATGATGAGAAGCTTTCCTTCTAGATGAAGACCTAAAGTGACTGCCATTGAGGAAGCTAAGGATCTAAACACTTAAGTGTTGAAGATCTTGTCAGTTCCCTCAAAGTTCATGAAATGAGTTTGAATGAGCATGAATCCTCAAAGAAGAGTAGATCTATTGCTCTACAATCTAAAGGAAAGTCATCCAAAGCTTACAAGGCCAGTGAATCTGAAGAAGAGTCACCAGATGGAGATTCTGATGAAGATCAATCTGTGAAGATGGCCATGCTGTCTAACAAGCTTGAATATCTGACAAAGAAGCAGAAGAAGTTTTTGAGTAGGAAAGGTAGCTATAAGAACTTCAAGAAGGAAGATCAAAAGGGATGCTTCAATTGCAAGAATTTCATTGCTGAATGCCCTGATCTTCAGAAGGAAAAGTCAAAGAGCAGAACAAAGAAACCAAGTTTCAGCTCAAGCAAAGTCAGAAAGCAGATCAAGAAGAGTTTGATGGCAACCTGGGAAGATCTGGATAGTGAGTCTGGTTCTGAGAAAGAAGAAGCAGATGATGATGCAAAAGCAGCCATGGGGTTAGTGGCAACTGTGTCATCAGAAGCTGTATCAGAATCTGAATCAGATTCAGAAGATGAAAATGAGGTATATTCCAAAATTCCCAGACAAGAACTTGTTGAGTCTCTCAAATAACTTTATTGGAAACTGAAAGCTTCTGAAGAAGAACTCAGAGGGTTTAACTTTATATATACTACATATGAAGACAGACTCAAGATTCTTTGTCAGAAGCTGCAGGAAAAGTGTGATAAAGGTTCTGATAACAAACATGAAATTGGTTTAGAAGATTTCATAATGACTGGTATTGATAGAAGCAAGGTAGCCTCTATGATTTACAGCATCTACAAGAATAATGGTAAAGGGATTGGATACTCTGAAGAGAAATCTAAAGAGTATAGTCTCAAAAACTATTGTGATTGTATCAAGGATGGATTGAAATCAACCTTTGTGCCTGAAGGTGCTGAAGCTAAAACTGTTGTTCAGTCGGAACCTGAAGCTTTTGTTTCTAAGGCTAACATTACATCAAAGCCAGAAAACCTGAAGACTAAGGTTATGGCAAAATTTGATCCTAAGACTACAAAGATCAAAATTCTGAAAAGGTCAGAACTTGTTCCTCAGAGTCTGATCAAACCAGAACCTAGTATCCTAAAGTCAAAGGGTCAGAAGAACAAAACAGTTGTTGCTTATGAGAAAACAATACCTAAAGGTGTTAAACCTAAAGTATTGAATGATCAGAAGCTACTCAGCATTCAGCCCAAGGTACAAGGGAGGAAAAATAAAACCTCCAGAACTAACCCTAAAGGACCCATGAAGATATGGGTACCTAAGTCTGAATTAATCAATACTGCAGGTGTGCCTAAGGGCAAAAGAGAAACAAAGGTCCTGGTACCTGGACAGCGGGTGTTCAAGGCATATGACAGGAGAGAAAGCTTTGTTTTGAGAATGTCTATAAGATTAATTTCTCTGATCTAGCTGATCAGAAGGTAGTTTGCCTTCTGTCAATGAATGATAAAAAATGGGTATGACATAGAAGGTTGGGACATGCTAACTGGAGATTAATCTCTAAACTTAGCAAGTTACAACTTGTCAAAGGCTTGCCTAACATTGATTATCATTCAGATGCACTATGTGGTGCATGTCAGAAAGGGAAAATTGTTAAAACTTCTTTCAAATCCAAAGACATTGTATCAACCTCCAGACCCTTAGAGTTACTTCATATTGATCTGTTTGGACCAGTTAACACTGCATCCTTATATGGAAGTAAATATGGATTAGTCATTGTTGATGATTACAACAGATAGACTTGGGTAAAATTCCTAAGAAGTAAAGATTATGCATGTGAAGTGTTTAGCAGCTTCTGCACTCAAATATAGTCTGAAAAAGAACTGAAAATTTTGAAAGTCAGAAGTGATCATGGTGGAGAATTTGAAAACGAGCCATTTGAATCTTTTTGTGAAAAACATGGAATTGTCCATGAATTCTCTTCTCCTAGAACTCCACAACAAAATGGGGTTGTAGAGAGAAAGAACAGAACTTTACAAGAAATGGCCAGAACTATGATCCATGAAAATAATTTAGCTAAACATTTCTGGGCAGAAGCAGTTAATACTTCATGTTATGTCCAAAATAGGATCTACATCAGACCTATGCTGGAGAAAACTGCATATGAACTCTTCAAAGGAAGAAGACCTAATATCTCTTACTTTCATCAATTTGGATGTACATGTTACATTCTAAATACCAAAGACTATCTGAAGAAATTTGATGCCAAGGCTCAAAGAGGAATCTTTTTAGGTTACTATGAAAGGTCAAAGGCATACAGAGTGTATAATTCAGATACACATTGTGTTGAAGAATCTATGCACGTAAAATTTGATGATAGGGAGCCTGGAAGTAAAACTCCAGAGAAAGTTGAAAGTACTGCAGGAACACATGGTTCTGAAGATGCATCAGAATCTGATCAAACTTCTGATAATGAAAAGAATCCAGAAGCTGAGTCAAGTCCAGAAGCTGAATCAAATCCAGAAGCTGAATCAAGTTCAGAAGCTGAGCTAATTCCAGAATCACAAGATGAAAATGCTTCTGAAGATATTCAAGATAACACTCAGCATGTAGTTCAATCCAAATTCAAGCACAAATCTTCACATCCTGAAGAGCTAATCATTGGAAACAAAGACAGTCTTAGAAGAACAAAATCTCATTTCAGACAAGAAGAATCTATGATAGGATTACTGTCAATAATTGAACCTAAGACAGTTGATGAAGCTCTCTCAGATGATGGATGGATACTAGCTATGCAAGAAGAGCTAAATCAGTTTCAAAGAAATGATGTGTGGGATCTGGTACCCAAACCTAATTAGAAGAACATTATTGGAACAAAATGGGTATTCAGAAACAAGTTGAATGAACAAGGTGAAGTAACTAGAAACAAAGCCAGACTTGTTGCACAAGGTTACAGTCAACAAGAAGGCATTGATTACACTGTAACATTTGCTCCAGTTGCAAGATTGGAAGCAATCAGGTTACTTCTTTCTTATGCAGTTAATCATGGCATAATATTATATGAAATGGATGTCAAGAGTGCATTTCTTAATGGTGTCATTGAAGAAGAAGTGTATGTCAAACAACCTCCTGGTTTTGAGGATCTTAAGCATCCTGACCATGTTTACAAACTTAAGAAATCACTATATGGCTTGAAACAAGCTCCCAGAGCTTGGTATGATAGACTAAGTAATTTCTTAATCAAAAATGATTTTAAGAGAGGCCAAGTTGACACAACACTCTTCAAGAGGACTCTTAAGAAAGACATTATGATTGTGCAGATATATGTTGATGATATAATATTTGGTTCTACTAATGCATCTCTTTGCAAGGAATTCTCAAAGTTAATGCAGGATGAATTTGAAATGAGCATGATGGGAGAATTAAAGTTCGTTCTTGGAATTCAAATCAATCTAAGCAAAGAAGGAGTATATGTTCATCAAACAAAATATACAAAGGAGCTTCTGAAGAAGTTCAAGCTAGAAGATTGTAAAGTGATGAACACTCTAATGCATCCAACCTGCACCTTATGCAAAGAAGATACTAGAACAAAAGTAGACCAGAAGCTGTACAGAGGTATGATTGGTTCTCTGTTATACCTCACTGCATCTAGACCAGATATTTTATTCAGTGTATGATTGTGTGCAAGATTTCAGTTAGATCCTAGAGAATCTCATCTAACTGCTGTTAAGAGAATCTTCAGGTATCTGAAGGGAACAACTAATCTTGGACTCCTTTATAGGAAATCCCTAGATTATCAGTTGGTTGGATTCTGTGATGCTGATTATGCTGGTGACAGGATTGAAAGAAAATAAACAAGTGGAAATTGTCAGTTCTTGGGAGAGAATCTGATATCCTGGGCAAGCAAAAGACAAGCAACAATTGCTATGTCTACAGCAGAAGCAGAATACATTTCAGCTGCAAGTTGTTGTACACAACTACTTTGGATGAAACATCAGTTGGAAGACTATCAGATTAATGCTAACAGTATTCCCATCTTTTGTGATAATACTGCTGCTATTTGTTTATCAAAGAATCCAATTCTACATTCAAGAGCCAAGCATATTGAAATCAAAGACCATTTTATCAGAGATTATGTTCAAAAAGGAGTTTTAGATATACAATTCATTGATACAGAGCATCAATGGACTAATATATTTACAAAGCCTTTAACTGTTGAAAGATTTGATTTTATTAAGAAAAATTTGAACATGGACTTTGTGTCTGATTAAGATTTGCTTGCCTCTGAATAAGAAGTTTGGTTCTGAAGTCTGTTCAGAAGCTTTGGTCCATCAGAAGCTCTTAACTGAGGTTTTAAGGAAAATGTGCTTCTGAAGATGACGTCAGCACTAAAACTTAGAAGCTGTATTCTTTGCTTCTGAATAGCAGAGTTAGTGGGAACGTTGACAGTTACTTTTTAGTAACACCTGTCCCACTAACCAATGCATTGTGTCTGAAAAACCTCTGACATGGTCTATTTGTATTGGTGTATAACTTAAAAGGGCAATGATGACTTTATAAGCTTTTAAATGTACTTTCACGCGCCCCCAATTTGTCATTAATGCTGTGTTTGTTTGTCTCCTCTGAATTGCAATCTTTTTTGTTTTAATCAAAACACTATATAAACCAAACACACATAACTCACTCACTTTTCCTACACTTTCAAGTTTTTAAGACCATTCGCTGAAAAACTAAGTTCATCAAAACCTAGAATCCCAATATTCCTTCAAAATCAAATGGCTTCTTCAAGTTCTCTTTCATCCATCAAGATCAACACCAACAAATCATACGTTCTCAAGGAAAGAACGATGACCGTTCCACTGGACAGACTGGATGTTCAAGTCGAAGCAGCAGTAGATTTTGGTTCCTTGGAAAGGAATGGAATGGACATCAAGGGTTACTTTGCTGCTCAACACATGATGGACTATTTTAATATGTTGAACAGACCTTCGTATGAGAATCTTGTCAAAGATTTCTGGGTTAGGGCAGAAGTGTTCGATAGGAAAGACGCTGAAGAGGAAGAGGCTAGGTTAGTAAAGGAAAATCCTAGACTCAAAGGGAAATCAAGAACGGAAATGGGTTTAAAACCATTCAAAGGAACAGAAATCAGGTCTGCTGTGATGGGTATGGAGATTACCATCACAGTAGAAATAATTGCTAAAGCATGCAGATGCTCAAATGATGGCTTGTTTCAAGTGGATGCTATTAAAAGCTAGTGGGAGAAAAAGATTAATGGAGTCCTATTCAAAGGAAATGTCAAAGCAAAATCTTCAGACTTGTCTCCAATTCACAGGATGCTCAAGAAGATTTTATCAGAATGCATCTTTCAGAAGGGAGGAGGTACTGATTCTCCTTCTTTGGATCACAAGTTGGTTTTGTACTTCCTTGCTACCTTTGATAGGATAAATCTACCAAAGTACATATTGCATCATATGCGCTGGGCATTACGGGAAAGCTAGAATAATGGAAGAAGATAGATCCCTTTTGGAAGGCTTTTGTCTAAAATTTTCGTTCAAGGACAATTGCTAAAGCATCTGAAGAACTGTGGAGTCTCCTCAGATGAAGAGCTGGGAACTGTTGTGGGCAAGATCATCAATGGAAAAACTCTTAAGTCTATGTGTTATCACGATTTTGGGGTATCAAGTCATTAATTAGGTTTGAACCTTTCAATCTTTGATATTCTCTATTTTTTCTTGGGAAGGGTAAAATTGAGAAAACCCTTAGAAACTCTAAGTTCGGGGGTCGTTTTCGTTACGGGAAGGTGTTAGGCACCCGTAACGACTATAGTATTCTATAGGAACCGCTTTCCTAGCTTTATGTCTACGCTTTATTTTTATGCTTATTTATTGAAAAGAAAGTTTATTTAGTTTAAGAATGGAGGGAGGAAATGTTTGAGATTTTATTTTATTGGACTTGGAGAGGTTTTGACCTCTTGCCTACATACCCTTTTAAGGGATCAAAATTCCATGTAGTTCTCTTTCAAAAATGGTTTTTGTGTGTTTCAATTGATTTTAGTTTTTGAAAATGGTTTTGAAGAAGAGAAAGAGGCCGTAAAGGCATGAGAGGAAAAGATAGTGAATGGTTGGTTCGATTATTAAAGAAAGAGTGGCTAAGTAGAAATTAAGATTCATTGAAGTTTTGATTAAGAAGGTAAATGGAAAATACAATGGAGTGTTGACTCCAAGGTTTATTAGAGAAAAAATTTGAGTTATGGAGTTATTTTTTGGAAAAAATGATATTTTTCTAAGTATTGCGTTTCCTAAGCATGCATCTAAGCGGTAAACATACAACGTGTGCTTGTGTCGGTGTACATCATTATAGAGAGTCCATTGTCCTTTACACTTTGCCCTAATTTACATGCTATGGTCTTGCAAGAAATTAAAAGGAAATTAAACTACCTAGAATTATTACATGTCCACTTAACATAAAAAAAATGAATAGGAATGAAATGATGAAATGCTATAAAATGGATGAGACATAGAACAAAAAAAAGGTTAGTAAAATAAGGCATGAAAATATGGCGAAGAGGGCAAACAAAGGAATATATGGTAAACGGTAAAGAATGACGACAATAACCACAATACAAAGAGGAAAGTAATACTTGCAAGGCAAGAAATTAACAAATCATGTTGAGAACAGCAAAACACACACACAAACAGTGGCATTTATCATGAAATTGCACATTGAACGTTCATATCATAGATCAAGATATCACGAACGGAAAAAAACGAGAAATTGCATGAAATTCAACTAAAGAAAAGAAAATAATCAAGAAAGCAATACATATATTTTTATCAATTTTATAACATGTAAAAAAAAATCACAAAAAAGTAAAAAATGTATCAAGAAACACATAGAAATTTTTTAGGAATTTTTACGAGAAAATTAGAACGAACAGGGGTTCAAATAGCAGGAAAGCATGGTGTGAATAGCAAGAAAATAGCAAAAACGCAGCAAAACCAAAAGGAAAAAGCCCAAGCCCAAGCCTAAGATGTCCGGACGAACAGGAACCACAGGATTGATCCAAGGGATCAAACCCTAGATCAAACGGCCAGGAATGAAGGGAATTGGACCGGTCTTGGACCGGTCCGGTTCACTGGCCTATAAAAGGAGGGGAGCGCCGGTTTTTTTCATTTGCTTATGTTCTTTCTCTCTCTAACTTCTCACTTCTCTCATCTCTCTCTAACTTCCTCCGCCGGATTCATGGATGAACGGCCGGGGAAGATGAAGATCTGGCCGGAACCTTCATAGGTCCGCCGGAATCTTCATCTTCTCCGGTGAGATCTCCAGTTTCCGGCGACCTCTAATCTCACCAGAAAACCATGAATCCTACATCAATCTACTCGTTTCTTCACCCTAAACATGAATCTAATGCCAGAAATCACATGCAAGGCTTGAATCTTTGTAGATCTACATTTTTGTTACGGTTTTGAAAATATTTTTTAGGTTTTCAAATTCTTTGAAAGAAACTGTTTGAAACCTTGAGGATCTACATGGATTCGTCCTTATTAATGCTTTTTAAGAAAGAACGGTGGAGTTATATGTTTACCTGTGATTTAATCGGAGATTTCGAACAAGATTTTTTTAGAAATCTTCGATTTGATTCTGTTTGTTGATTTTTGACTTGAAACCGAAAATAAATCGGTGTTTCTGGCTGGTTTGATTCCTTCTTCTTCTTCACCGGTTCATATTCTTCATCTTCTTTCTTTCTTCTTCTTCTTCAAAAAAAACTCTGTGATCGTGCTTGAGTTTGTCACCACTTGGTTATGAATTCGCACTTGAATTGCAGAGAAAAACGATTCAATGATGAAGATTCACCATGAATCACTGAGAATCAACGAGAATTTGATGAATTTGTTTATGAATTTTGGTTCTGGAGAATTAGGGTTCTTGCTTGTTCTTGATGGTTTCTGAATTTTGATCTAACTGAATGGAGAGAGAAAAGTGGAGTTCTGTTTGTGATGTGGCATGAATTGAATGGGTCTCCCTGGATTTCTCTGACACTGTGCACTATTTATAAGCTGCCACTTGTACTTGAGATCCAATGGAATGGTGACACCTGGACTTGTATGGCTCGGCCTTGGACTTGTTGTGACCTAGGGACCTTTCTGCAAAAAAGTAAAATTGAGGACTAAACTGCAATTAATAATAATGGACTAAAATGCAATTTAAAAAAGTTTTGGACTAAAGTGCAATTCTAGAAACTTGTTTGAGGGACCAGAATGCAATTAAAAATAAAATTGAATTAAAATTGGTAAGTTGGAAAAAAAAGTAAAGTGAAACCTAAAATAAAATCAACAAAAGGACTAAAATGAACCAATTACAAAAATGAGGTATTTTAAAATACCTCTCTGTCGAAATTTTGATGGGAAAAGACCAAAATGCCCCTAGGGACTAAACTGACTCAAACTGACTCAGATGCAATTTTTGAAATGATTTTTTTGACAAAGACTCAACAATGATTTGTAAAACAAATTGAAAATACTCAGAGACAAACACAGGGACTAAAATGGGTTCCACTGCAGGAAATGACCAAAATACCCTTCTTGTACGATTTTTGCAAATATTTGAATTAAAATGCAAGAAAAGCAATGCAATGATTCAGAGAGTTTTCAAATGACTTGCAATGTAAGAAAGACACTTTGGATGATCTTATGCAAGAAAAACACAGGCAAAATCATGATTTGCAAATACCTTGAGACAGAGACAGTAAAATATACAGATGAAAATAAAGTGAAGATTCAAAGTAAAACAATAGTAAATTGACAATTATCAATGGTAGAAAAGAAATTTGAACAAGTATTTTTAGGTCCAAAATCAGGGTATAACAGCTGCCCCTATTTAAGTTTCTTTGTCCGGAGGGTCAAGAGACGGAGTCCTTGGCTTGACGGGACGAAGATACTTAAATATTAACATTTGCACTGTGTTTGGACGTAAAAATACGCTTGTACGTTTTCAAATATCATGAATGCCATGCAACATTTGGATTATGAATGCAAGACAAACGAGAATCAGATTTAACAAAGTATGTCGTATCCATTGCGGGATTGGTAGACATTGGCAGAATAGCAGACGACAGGGTAGACGGGTCACAAAAACAAATTGACAGGTACAAGCTGCTCTTGGATTGAGCTGGGCACTTGACCGGGAATAAAGGCAAACAGACAGGTGCGAGTCGTTCTTTGATGCGAGCTGGTTACTCGACTGGGGACATGGAAAAGTAGACAGGTACGAGTTGTCCTTAGATTCGAACTGGTCACTCGACCGAAAACAAAGGCAAATAGACAGGTGTGAGCTTATTCTTGGATGCGAACTGGTTACTCCACCAGAGACATAAACAAACAGACAGGTGCAAGCTGCTCTTGGATTTGAACTAGCCACTTGACCGAACAGAAACAAATAGACAGGTACAAGCTATTCTTGGACTTGAACTAGCCACTTGATCAAACAGAAACACATTCACTAGGGATTAATTTTTTTGACAAAATATAGATTGAAATTGACTTGACATTGACATGTCCTAGAGATGGGCCAATGGCACTGGCTCCCCAGGTCTTGACAGAGAATTTGACATAAGTATTGAATTGAGACTGATGTTGACATTGGAAATGCAATATGCATGGATGATATAACAGTTTTATCAGATGTATGGGCACGTAGTATGCATGATTATGCATGTATGAATGCTTGTAACGCATGACTGTTGGCAGTTTGTAGACACAGTTTCGCAGAGACAGACAAGACATTGGAGTATTGGGCACGTAGTGGCTCGCGCTACATCACACACTCTTGGAAATCCTCTTTGGAGATAACGTCGTTGGGAGACGTATCAGAACCATGGCTGAGGGCAGGTAGCTACGCGACTTGCTGGGGACAGAATCTCGGAAGACTTTGCTGGAGATAATGCCGTCATCGCTGGACATTTCAGTGTTGGGTGTACTGTGGATGTCGCATCTGTGGTCAATGCTTTTTGCATGTCATTTTCTCAATTTTTTTCATTTTTTTTTTGTTGCATCCCATTTTTGCCTGGATCGCCCTTTCGGATTTTCGATCCACCGGGGAAATAAATTATTTTCATTGCCCCATTTTTGCCTGAACCGCCCTTTCGGGTTGTCAATCCAGCGGGGTGCTCATTTTTGCCTAAGTCGCCCTTTCGGGTTTTCAACTTAGCGAGCTTATTCATTTTCATGCATTTTCATTCTGTTTTTTCATTCTTGCCATTGACCACAGACTATCCTGGGGAAGAGCCTGCTGGTAACACATATTGAAATAGACATCGACATACGCTCACTCATGCACGTTTCGTTTGAACGTACCTTGTTGCTCAGGTTTGCTTTAAAAATAGACAGGAAAACTTTTCAATTTTCAAGATGTTTGTTTCAAGCATTGTCATTATCAAGATAGAAAGAAAATGTTTTTTGTACATAGCTTTGAAAGTAGAGAGAAAATAGAATTTCAAACAAAAGCACAGGCTCGAATTGATGTATAAGAGTGGTGGTCAGCAGAAGGCGTGACTCCACGGATTTACAAAGCTTGGAAAATGGCAATTTTATTGGTTGGTGGTACATTGAACACGGTAACCACTACATTTCCTAGAAACTTTGAATTCGCAAGCACAGAAGCTTCTGATGAAGATGGTCATTAGCCAGATATAGTTACTTGCCTTTTGTTTCAATCTCATTTTTGCATGAACCGCCCTTTCGGGTTTTCGGCCCATCGAGACGCTCATTTTTGCCTGAGTTGCGTACAATCTCAGCGAGCTTTTTCATATTTGTTTTTGTCCCTTATTTTGCCTGGACCGCCCTTTCGGGTTTTCGACCTACCAGGCTGTTCTTTTCATATATCTAGGCAAAATATTTCTTGACTATATCAGCATTCACAGGACTTGGAAGTTCTATACCATCCATGTGTGTAAGAATTAAAGCACCACCGGAGAAGGCCTTCTTGACAACATAAGGACCTTCATAGTTAGGCGTCCACTTGCCTCTTCGGTCGGGTTGTTGGCTTATCCTCCTTTTCAATACAAGTTCACCTTCCTTGAATTCTCGAGGACGGACTTTCTTGTCAAAGGCAGTCTTCATTCTTGCTTGATATGACTGTCCACGAGCCATGGCATCCATACGTTTTTCCTCAAGCAGGTTCAACTGATCATACCGGCTTTGGCACCATTCAGCCTCAGATAACTTTGCTTCCATGATCACACGGAGAGATGGGATCTCCACTTCCAAAGGAAGAACTGCTTCCATAACATATACAAGAGAGAAAGGGGTTGCCCCGGTTGAACTACGCACTATAGTACGGTAGCCATGCAGAGCATAGGGCAACATCTCATGCCAATCCTTGTAGGTAGTTACCATTTTCTGGACAATCTTCTTGATGTTCTTATTGGCTGCCTCTACTGCACCATTCATCTGAGGCCTATAAGGAGAAGAATTATGATGTTCGATCTTGAATTCTTTACAAAGAGCTTGCACCACATTGTTGTTCAGGTTGGTACCATTGTCGGTAATGATCTTGCTGGGAACACCATATCGACAGATGATGTTGTTCCTGATGAACTTGGCTACCACTTGCTTGGTTACATTGGTATAAGATGCCGCTTCAACCCATTTGGTGAAGTAGTCAATTGCCACTAAAATGAAACGATGACCATTTGATGCTTGCGGTTCAATTCTTCCAATCATGTCGATGCCCCACATGAGAACGGCCATGGGGAGGAGATAACATTGAGGGCATGCGGAGGCACATGAATCTTATCAGCATAGATTTGACATTTATTGCACTTTCTGGCGTGTTGGTAGCAATCATGCTCCATGGTCATCCAGTAGTAACCTGCTCGTAACAACTTTCTTGACATAGTGTGCCCCGTAGCGTGGGTCCCAAAGGTACCGTCGTGTACATCATGCATTAACTGCTCTGCTTCGTGTTCATCAACACATCTTAACAATACCATGTCGTAGTTTCTCTTGTACAAAATGTCCCCATCTAATAAGAACCTACTAGCCAATCTTCTCAGGGTCTTCTTATCTTTGTTGGAAGCACCCGGCGGATACCCACGGCTTAGCAAGAACTGCTTGATGTCGTAATACTAGGGTTTATTGTCAACCACATTTTCACCAGTCTGATCGATCACATCCCTAATAGCGAACACATGCGAAGGTCTTTCAAGGCGTTGCACTTTGATTATTGGCACATCATTCCAATGGTTTACTCGAAACATGGAGGATAGAGTAGCAAGAGCATCAGCCATTTGGTTCTCATCCCGAGGGATATGGTGCAATTCGACCTTTGTAAAATATGTCAGCAAACGTCTCGCGTAATCACGGTAAGGAATCAACTTGGCATGGTGGGTCACCCATTCACCCTTTATCTGATTAATAACAAGTGTAGAATCTCCATAGATGTCGAGGTGTTTGATTCTCATGTCAATTGCTTCCTCGATCCCAAAGATACATGCTTCGTATTCAGCCATGTTGTTTGTACAGTCGAATAGAATCCGGGCGGTAAAAGGGATGTGATGCCCCTGCGGGGTAACAATGATTGCCCCGATTCCTTTACCATAAGCATTGACGGCACCATCGAAGACTAATCCCCACTTGCTATTGGGATCTGGACCTTCACCAATCAACGGTTCTTCGCAGCCTTTTGATTTCAAATACATGATCTCTTCATCGGGGAAATCGAACTTAATTGGTTGGTAATGATCAAGAGGTTGGTAGGCAAGATGATCGGCAAGAATGCTACCTTTGATAGCTTTTTGAGCCTTGAACACAATGTCATATTCAGACAAGAGCATTTGCCAGCGTGCAATCTTCCTAGTAACAGCAGGTTTCTCGAAGATATACTTTACCGGATCCATTCTGGATATCAACCAGGTTGTATGATTCACCAAATAATGACCCAGGCGTTTGGCGGCCCAGGCCAGAGCACAACAAGTCTTTTCAAGCATCGTATACCGAGTTTCACAGTCGGTGAACTTCTTGCTCAGATAGTAGATAGCATGTTCTTTCTTTCCAGTCTCATCTTGTTGACCAAGTACGCATCCCACGGATTCATCAAACACTGACAAATACATAATCAAAGGCCTTCCTTCCACGGGTGGGACAAGGATAGGTGGTTCCAGCAGGTAATTCTTGATGCTATCAAAAGCTCCTTGGCATTCATCGTTCCATACAATAGGCTGATTCTTCCTGAGTAGCTTGAAGATCGGCCCGCAGGTTGCGGTCATGTGAGATATGAATCGGGAGATGTAATTCAATCGCCCGAGGAAACCTCTGACTTGTTTCTCGGTCTGCGGGGCTGGCATTTCTCGGATGGCACGGACTTTATCAGGGTCGACTTCAATGCCCTTTTGGCTGACAATGAAGCCTAGTAACTTTCC
This sequence comes from Medicago truncatula, assembly GCF_003473485.1. Lineage (NCBI taxonomy): Eukaryota > Viridiplantae > Streptophyta > Magnoliopsida > Fabales > Fabaceae > Medicago > Medicago truncatula. The sequence continues at coordinate 13,445,964 of NC_053048.1, forward strand.
AGATCTGACGCCGAACGTACATTTGTTAGGGTTCAATCGAAGCTTGTACTTTCTCAACCTTTTGAACATTTTTGTCAAGTATTCGACATGTTGCTCCTCATCTTTTGACTTCACAATCATATCGTCCACATATATTTCGACTTCTTTGTGAATCATGTCATGAAACAGAGTAGTCATTCCTCTTTGGTAGGTAGCACCAGCATTTATTAGGCCGAACGGCATCACTTTGTAGTAGAAAGTACCCCATGGGGTGATAAAAGACGTCTTTTCTCTATCTTCAGGGGACATTTTGATCTGATTGTAACCGGAGAAACCATCCATGAAGGAGAACACCTTGGACTAAGCAGTATTGTCAACAAGCACATCAAGATGGGGTAATGGGAAATTGTCTTTTGGACTGGCTTTGTTCAGGTCTCTGAAGTCAACACACATCCGGACTTTTCCATCCTTCTTTGGCACAGGTACAATATTGGAAACCCATTCAGGATACTCGACTGTCATGAGAAAACCTGCATCAATCTGCTTTTGAACCTCACTCTTAATCTTGAGAGCCATATCTGGATGAGTCCTTCTCAATTTCTGCCTGACGGGAGGACATTCAGGCTTTGTTGGGATCCGATGTTCCACAATCTTAGGATCTAGACCTGGCATATCTTCATACGACCATGCAAAAATATCCGGGTATTCTCGGAGGAGCTGGAAGATCTTCCTTTTAACCCCTTCCTCTAGAGTAGCACCGACCTTGATCTCTCGCTTGTTCTCCTCGGTACCTAGGTTGATAAGCTCAATCTCTTCCTGGTGAGGCTGAATGGCTTTCCTTTCTTGCTCGAGCAGTCGAGTGATCTCATATGGTATATCATCACCTTCCTCATCTTCGGCTTCAAACACCGGGAATTCAAAATTCAGAGGAAACGTAGGGTTACTGTGCCCAACGGGTTTACTATGGCTCAATCTGCGTAAAATGGTTGGATGATTTTAGAAAGAGGTTTTTATGCAGATTTTTTGAAATTAATAAGAAAATACAGATGTTTTGGTTTTTTCTGGCATTACCATTATTTCCAAGGAAAAAAGCGCTAAAAAATAAAAGCCGTGAAAGAAACGACAATTTTTTATTAATAACGGCGATGCCGAAACAAACATGCCCTTATAGAAAATATCACTTTCGCTTCGGGCAGAGCGAGAGGATTGTTATGAAGGTGAAAAACACAAGAAGGGGGGGGGTTGAATTGTGTTTTCTTTTTCTCTTAAAAAATACTTCTTCTGATAAAACTTCAGAAGCAGTTTGAGAGTGCTTCTGATGAAATGATCAGAATCAGATATGCAGCGGAAAGAACAGAGCAGAGAAAAGAAAGACAAAGACACAAGCAGTTATCCTGGTTCCTTCCACAACACGGAAGTAGTCCAGTCCCCCTTGCACTTCCAAGGAGATTTCACTATAATCACAAGATTACAACTGCTCAATACTTTCTAAGTATGAGACTTCACAAAACTATGCTCAAGCACACACGCAAGAGTCTTCCAATGCTCAAGCACTAAGCAAGAGACTTCTAATGCTCAAGCACGCAGGCAAGAGACTTCTAATCAAACAAAAATACAGAGAATTGAGTTTGAATTGAACACTTGATATACAATCAGTGGTGTTCACAATACAATACAGAAAAGACTCTAGACTTTGAATTTCTAAGATGTATCAAATCAGTGCAGAAATTCAGTGTGCTTTGTAGTATCAAATTGACAGAGTTTTGGCGCTTTTGAACTTATGTATATCTCTATCTTATCTTCAAGTCTTCACTCCTTTATATAGAGGCGTGAAAGAGACGTTGAGATAATCAGCACGTCTAAAGAGTCGTTTGAAATCCTTTGATTATCCACCAGTGATCCTTTGCCTGATTTGGGTGTAGTCCTTTGAAGAATAAACTTCAAATTCATTCCCATCTTGAGTTGTACAAATTCTGCAGGCATGGCTGTTGTTTTGTCTTGTAGCGTAGACAGAAAACAGAGTAGTGGAGGTAGTGGTTGTACACTTGTACTTTGTCAACTCTATTAACGAGAGACAAGAGCTCAGTGCTATCCATATATCCGTTGATACCTCCCTTTCAATTCTTCGTTCTTCTTTGATAAGACTGAATTGAGAATCAGCTACTTTGAATCTTCAGTTTGATTAAAGGATCAAATGTAGCTTCTGGTGAAGATATTGCTTCTGATGAAAACTTTTGCTTCTGATGACTTTCTGCTTCTGATGACGTCATCTCTTCAGGAGCAGTTTAGCTTCAGGAGCAGTTTTCTTCAGATGCTCAGAATTTCTTTTTCTTTCCATTGTTCTTCCAAGACCTATTGAAATAACTTGAGTAGCCTTTGGTCCTGTACACTTGAACAATTATTAGTAATAACCAATTGACAATTTTTAATACCTTGTTATCATCAAAACTTAATAAGGTTCTTTGTGAAACACATTTTGTTCCAACAATCTCCCCCTTTTTGATGATGACAAACAATAGTATTTAAAATGTTCAATTGTTGTTGATCTAATTAATAAGTTGACTACTGGGACAGAGGTTTGTAAGCTCCCCCTGAGTCTAATAGATCTTTAAGGTGAGGTTTGTAAGCTCCCCCTAAGTTCTATTCTTATTAATTAAATTTCAATAAAATACTTATAAAATCAAATCAGAAGTATTTAAAAGAAATGTAGAAGTTGTTATAGTAGGGCTCAGTGCCTTAAAAATACTATACATTTACTCCCCCTTTTGTCATCAACAAAAAGAATAGAAACAAAAGACAGAGTAGCAGAGCATATAACCAAATAAAAACATAATAAGTATCAGAGCAAGAAGTATCAGAGCATATGACATTAAAAACAATAAATATCATTAGAGTTAAAAAAATAGAACATAATATTTCAGAAACAATGATAATATTTATAAATGAAGGTTAAGGTACAAAGATAAGACTACACAGAACAAAAGTAAAAACAAGCTAGAGTTGGGTGTGCAACTAAGGTTGGGCTTGCTTATACAGCTGTTCTAAGAGATACTTGATCTGTTCATCTTTCTTTTTAAGTAGCTCATCCTTTTCCCTCATTCTTCTTACATGCCCAGCATGAATCCTTGCAGCTCTTGTGATATACTCTTCTTCAGGATAGAAAGGAGTGATGTCCAGAAGAGGTACATAATTCAGCTCTTTGTCCTTAGCTGCTTCATGCATATCATCCAAAAGCTTCTTCAGCATTGCAGAGTGAGATGACACACATTTGGTTCTGAGTTGATCCAGCAACTCATCAAAGCTCTTCTGAAGATCTATCCACTGATCATAATAGTGAATAGGAGGTGCAGGAACTGTTCTGCGAAGAATCAGTGCCTGAATCTCATCACTAAGTCTGATCAGCTGTTCCTCTATATACTCAGACTCTAGGATATGGTCAGGGATGGGTGAAGGTTCAGTTTGAGTTGTATTTGATGTGGTTGGTTGGTCAGAGGTTAAGTCTATTATAGTGGGTGAGTCTGGTTGTTGTTGTTCTGTTGTTTGATGGTCAGGAGCTGTTTGGTCAGAAGCAACTTGTTCAGAGGCAGTTTGCTCCTGAACAGTTTGCTCAGGGATGGTTTGGGTTTCTGTTTGGGTTTCCAAAACAGTCTTTTCAGGAACTGTCTTAGAGGCCTTAGTGGGTGTTGGTTGCATTTCACCACCTAGATGTTTTTCTAAGTTGTGAAGGGTTGAGGATTCTTGGTGTTGGGGGGTTTCTGAAGTAGTTGCATCTGAAACTACTTCAGAGGCTTTTTGTGTGGTTGAGTTATGTGGTGAGTTTGTTGTAGGTTCTGGGTTGGGTTGAGGTTGTTGTACACTAACAGGTTCAGGATTATCTGGAAAGAGTGGATGAGTAGGAGGCAAATTGAATTTCTCACAAAGTTTAATTCTATTCTTAGAAAATTCTATTTGAGTTTGCTCCCAGTCAAGTGTTCCTAAATCTGTTAGTTTGGTAGGTTTGGTTTTTAGAAGCTTGTCTATATGTTGGCTAAGGGGTTGGTCATCTGATTCTGTGGATGATGAAGAGGGTGAAGAGGGTAGAGATGGAATCTGAGTATTAGTTGGAGCATTAGATGGATTACCTGAAGACTGAGCTTCTGGATGAACTGCTTCTGGAGCATCTGAAGCTGGTTCTGATGAAGTTGCTCCTGAAGCTTGCTTATTCTTCAAGGCTTGAGAAAGCAGAGTTGCTCCATACTTAACAGTTTCTAACTCCGATGCTAAAGCAGCAATGTCAGGAGTAGGCACATACCCTGCAGCCTTGAGACGTTCATCCCTTTCTTCTTCATACAAAATCTTCATCCTTTTCTTCTCTGCTATCTTGGATGCAGCAACCTCCCTAGTATACTGCTTCATTTCTTCAGTCATTTCGAAGCTGGGCATGACTATGGGCTCAGAAGTTGCAGTCCTTTTTGCTTTCTTAGGGCTTGAGTCTTCATCCCAGTTCTCTTCCAGTTCTTCCAACATTTGTGCCCTTCTTCCTTCAGCTGTCTTCAGATTTCTTGTTAAATTAGACCTTTTCCTTTTGATGGTCTGAAGAGCAGCTTCTCTTTTATTTTTGGGACTTGGAGGCTTTTCAGAAGCAGCTTGATCAGAAGCAGCTTGTTCAGAACCAGTTTGTTCAGAAGCAGGCTGTTCTGCTGTTTCTTGAGTACTCCTTGTCCTTTTTCTGATAAGAGGGACATCATCCAAATCCTCCACTTCCTCAAGAATGGTGGACATAGCAGATTTTTCCTTCTTAGCTTTCTTATGCTTCTGAGCACCCACCTCAGTAGCATCTTCAGCAAGGTATTCTTCCTTGGTGATCTGCTTCTTTTTAGATTTTCTGCCTTTGGCCACAGGCAGATCACCACCATACATTTCTTCTGGAATATCTTTCAGGCTGATTTTCTTGTTGTAGCTCTTGTAGTAGTCCAAGATGTAGGCCCTCTGCACATCCAGGGGATCTTTCTTGCAGATAGGGATGTGATGAGTGACTAGATCAGATATGACATCAGATTCATGCATATCTGTATCTAGTTTGCTGCATGTTGAAATCAGCCTCATCTTGACTAAGGTTGCCCCATTGATTATTTTCCCTGTGACTGCTCCCAGCTTCTGATTATCATAAATACCCACATCTTTCAGGGCACTTAGGAGTCCTCCTTCTTGAAAGATGATGGAGAGCAGCCTTCCATAGGGAACAAACTTCCTGTTCTCCATCTGGCTCTTCTTGAGTTCCTTGATCATGTATTTAAACATATACTTGGGAACGTTCATTGTTGTTTCCTGAGAGATGGTGTGATGCAGAAAGACTTTGTGACCAAGTGAAGGTTGATCATTTCCTCCACCTTTGGGAAAAATGTTTTCATTTTGGATCTTCAGCAGCATTTTCTTTTCCATGCTTAAGGTGCTGTAAGGCTTAGCATCCTTTGATCCATAGATAGTGTTGTTTACTATCTCCTTCCATGGGCTGGTTCTGGGGTTAGGAATTTCTTCTCCATCGTATGTCCCAGAAGCATCCCTTCTCATGGCTTGAGCAATCACATGCTCATTGATTGTTACAGGAATCCCCATGACGTTTGATCTAATCTCAGTCCCAGTGAAGGCGAGTAGACCCATTTCTTCTCTGGTTTTTCCCTCCAAAGTAGGATCAACCAGAATCATCTGAGCTTCTTCCTGTTTAGCAGCAACTTTGTCAAACACTGAAGCTCTTACCCAGAATTGTCTGACAAGCACTTCATAAGTAGGACCGTTGAGAAGACTGAAGTAACTCATCAGCTTCTGCTTTTTGTAGAATCTTACCAAGTCGCATCCATGATGAGTTAGAGAAGTGAAATCCACTGGATTTTCCGCTTGAATGATTAGATCTCATTCCTCAATCGACATAGTTCTTCCTTTGATTTCATAAGCAGGAGTATCTATATCCATATTTGATGAAGAACCACCGGCAGAACTTGAAGATGCCATTGATATGAAGTGGTTTTAGGGTTCTAAAGTGTTTTGAGAGGATGAGAGAATGCGCTTACGTTCGCAGAGGGTTGAGAAGAAAATAGAAAGTGTTTGTTGTGAAGTGAGAAGTGTGTGAAATGACTTAGTGTTTTTATTAAAACGTTTGTAATTCAGAGGGGACAAACAAACACAGCATTAATGACAAATTGGGGGCGCGTGTAAGTACGTTAAAAAGCGAATAAAAACATCATTGCCCTTTTTGTTATACTCCAATACAAATAGACCACGTCAGAGACTCTTCAGAAAACTACCTTTTGGGTAATGGGACAGCTGTTACATAAAGTAACTGCCAACGTTCCCACTAGCCAAGCTATTCAGAAGCAAAGAATAACACTTCTGAAGTTTTAGTGCTGACGTCATCTTCAGAAGCACATTTTCCTCAGAACCTCAGTTAAGAGCTTCTGATGAACCAAAATGCTTCTGAATAAACTTCAGAACCAAACTTCTTATTCAGAGGCAAGCAATTTTTCAATCAGACACAAAATGCATGTTCAAATTTTTCTTAATAAAATCAAATCTTTCAACAGACAAAGGTTTTGTAAATATGTCAGCCCATTGATGTTCAGTATCAATGAATTGTATATCTAAAATTCCTTTTTGAACATAGTCTCTGATAAAATGGTGTTTGATTTCAATATGCTTGGCTCTTGAATGTAGAATTGGATTCTTTGACAAACAAATAGCAGCAGTATTATCACAATAAATGGGAATACTGTTAGCATTGATCTGATAGTCTTCCAACTGATGTTTCATCCAAAGTAGTTGTGTGCAACAACTTGCAGCTGAAATGTACTCTGCTTCTGCTGTAGACATAGCAATAGTTGCTTGTCTTTTGCTTGCCCAGGATATCAGATTCTCTCCCAGGAATTGACAATTTCCACTGGTTGATTTTCTTTCAATCCTATCACCAGCATAATCAGCATCACAGAATCCAATCAACTTATAATCTAGGGATTTCCTATACAGGAGTCCAAGATTAGTTGTTCCTTTCAGATACCTGAAGATTCTCTTAACTGCAGTTAAATGAGATTCTCTAGGATCTGATTGAAATCTTGCACACAAGCATACACTGAATAAAATATCAGGTCTAGATGCAGTGAGGTATAACAGAGAACCAATCATACCTCTGTAAAGCTTCTGGTCTACTACTGTTCCAGTATCTTCTTTGCTTAAGGTGCAGGTTGGATGCATTGGAGTGTTCATCATTTTACAGTCTTCTAGCTTGAACTTCTTCAGAAGCTCCTTTGTATATTTTGTTTGATGAACATATACTCCTTCTTTACTTTGGTTGATTTGAATTCCCAGAAAGAATTTCAATTCTCCCATCATACTCATTTCAAATTCATCCTGCATTAACTTAGAAAATTCTTTGCAAAGAGATGCATTAGTAGAACCAAATATTATATCATCAACATATATTTGCACAATCAAAATATCTTTCTTAAGAGTCTTTCTGAAGAGTGTTGTGTCAACTTGTCCTCTTTCAAAATCATTTTTAATTAAGAAATTACTTAGTCTATCATACCAAGCTCTGGGAGCTTGTTTCAAGCCATATAGTGATTTCTTAAGTTTATAAACATGGTCAGGATGCTTAAGATCCTCAAACCCAGGAGGTTGTTTAACATACACTTCTTCTTCAATGACTCCATTAAGAAAGGCACTTTTGACATCCATTTGATATAATATTATGCCATGATTAATTGCGTAGGATAGAAGTAACCTGATTGCTTCCAATCTTGCAACTGGAGCAAATGTTTCAGTGTAATCAATGCCTTCTTGTTGACTGTAGCCTTGAGCAACAAGTCTGGCTTTGTTTCTGGTTACTTCTCCTTGTTCATTCAGCTTGTTTCTGAATACCCATTTTGTTCCAATAATGTTCTTCTGAAAAGGTTTGGGTACCAGATCCCACACGTCATTCCTTTGGAATTGATTTAGCTCTTCTTGCATAGCTAATATCCATCCATCATCTGAGAGAGCTTCTTCAACAGTTTTAGGCTCAATTATTGAAAGCAGTCCTATCAATGACTCTTCTTGTCTAAAATGTGATCTTGTTCTTCTAGGACTTTCTTTGCTTCCAATGATTAGCTCCTCAGGATGTGAAGATTTGTGCTTGAATTTAGGTTGAATAACCTGCTGAGTGTTATCTTGAAAGTCCTCAGAAGCAATTTCATTCTGTGCTTTTGGGCTAGGTTCTGCTTCTGAATTAGACTCAGCTTCTGGAGTGATTTCAGCTTCTGGACTAGATTCAACTTCTGTATACTTTTCAGAATCAGAAGGTTGATCAGATTCTGATGCATCTTCAGAATCAGTTGTACCTGCATTACTTTCACTTTGCTCTGAAGTTTTACTTCCAGGCTCTCTATCATCAAATTTTACATGCATAGATTCTTCAACACATTGTGTTTCTGAATTATACACTCTGTATGCCTTTGACCTTTCAGAGTAACCTAAAAAGATTCCTCTTTGAGCCTTGGCATCAAATTTCTTCAGATAGTCTTTAGTGTTTAAGATGTAACAAGTACATCCAAACTGATGAAAGTAAGAGATATTGGGTCTTCTTCCTTTAAAGAGTTCATATGCTGTTTTCTCCAACATAGGTCTGATATAGATCCTATTTTGAATATAACATGAAGTATTGACTGCTTCTGCCCAAAAATGTTTAGCTAAGTTGTTTTCATGGATCATGGTTCTGGCCATTTCTTGTAAGGTTCTGTTCTTTCTCTCTACAACCCCATTTTGTTGTGGAGTTCTAGGAGAAGAAAACTCATGGAGAATCCCATGTTTTTCACAAAAAAGTTCAAATGGCTCATTTTCAAATTCTCCACCATGATCACTTCTGACTTTCAAAATTTTCAATTCTTTTTCAGATTGTATTTGAGTGCAGAAGCTGCTAAACACTTCACATGCATAGTCTTTACTTTTAATGAATTTTACCCAAGTCCATCTGCTGTAATCATCAACAATGACTAATCCATATTTACTTCCATATAAGGATGCAGTGTTAACTGGACCAAAAAGATCAATATGGAGTAATTCTAAGGGTCTGGAGGTTGATATAATGTCTTTAGATTTGAACGAACTTTTCACAATTTTCCCTTTCTGACATGCACCACAAAGTGCATCTGAATGATAATCAATGTTAGGCAATCCTTTGACCAGTTGTAACTTGCTAATTTTAGAAATTAATCTCCAATTAGCATGTCCCAACCTTTTATGCCATACCCATTTTTTATCATTCATTGACAGAAGGCAAACTACCTTCTGATCAGCCAGATCAGAGAAATTTATTTTATAGACATTCTCAACTCTCTTTCCCTTGAATGTAATGGATTTGTCATCCTTGTTAACTAGTGTGCAGTTGGTCTTACTGAATGTTACATCATACCCATTGTCACAAAATTGACTTATGCTCAATAGGTTATGCTTCAGACCATCTACTAGCCACACATTATTAATTGAGATGGAGGAATTACCAATAGTACCTGTACCAATGATCTTTCCAGTTTGGTTGCCACCAAACTTCACTTCTCCTCCATCTTTCATTGTAAGGGTAAGGAACAAAGCTTTCTCTCCAGTCATGTGCCTTGAACATCCGCTGTCTAGGTACCATGACCTTTGTTTCTCTCTTGCCCTTAAGCACACCTGCATTTTTGGCCAATTCAGATTTAGGTACCCATATCTTCATGGGTCCTTTTGGGTTAGCTTTGGAGGTTTTACTTTTCCTCCCTTGTACCTTAGGGTGAATGCTGAGTGGCTTCTGATCATTCAATACTTTAGGTTTGACACCTTTTGGTATTGTTTTCTCAGAAGCAGTAGCTGCTTTGTTCTTCTGATCCTTTTGTTTTGGAATTTTAGATTCTGGTTTAATCAGATTCTGATGAACAGGTTCTGATCTTTTCAGAATTTTAATCTTTTGACTCTTAGGATCAGATTTTGTCATTACCTTGATCTTAAGATTCTCTGGCTTTGATGTGATCTCAGCCTGTGAACCTGAAGCTTCAGGTTTTGACTGAACAGCAGTTTTAGCATTTGTACCTTCAGGCACAAAGGTGGATTTCAATCCATCCTTGATACAATCACAGTAGCTCTTGAGACTGTATTCTTTGGATTTCTCCTCAGAATATCCAATCCCTTTGCCTTTGTTCTTGTATGTGCTGTAGATCATAGAAGCAACTTTGCTTCTGTCTATTCCAGCCATAATAAAATCATCCAAGGCAATCTCATGTTTATTGCCTGAACCTTTATCACATTTTTCTTGTAGCTTCTGACAAAGACTCTTGAGTCTATCTTCATATGTTGCTGATATGAGGTTAAACCCTTTGAGTTCTTCTTCAGAAGCTTTCAGTTCCAATAGAGTTGACTTTTGTTGTTTCATCAAATCAACATATTTTTCTTTTAAATCTGTCAACTCATTGGTTCTGTGTTCAAACAGTGATAAAAGTTCTTTTAGAGAATCAACAAGTTCTTGTCTAGGGATTTTGGAATATACCTCATTTTCATCTTCTGAATCTGATTCAGCTTCTGATACTGCTTCTGATGATACTGTTGCTACCAACCCAACGGCTGCCTTAGCATCATCATCAGCTTCTTCTTTATCAGAACCAGATTCACTATCCAAATCTTCCCAGGTTGCCATCAAACTCTTTTTGATTTGCTTTCTGAATTTACTGGAGTTGAAGCTTGATTTCTTGGATTTGCCTTTAAACTTCTCCTTCTGAAGATCAGGGCAATCAGCAATGAAATGACCAGGCTTCTTACAATTGAAGCATCCCTTCTGATCTTCTTTCTTGAAGTTCTTGTAGCTACCTTTCTTGCTCAAAAATTTCTTATGCTTCCTTGCCAGATACTCAAGCTTGTTGGACAGCATAGCCATCTTTACAGATTGATCTTCATCAGAATCTCCATCAGGTGATTCTTCTTCAGATTCACTGGCTTTGTAGGCTTTGGAAGATTTTGAGGTCTTTCCTTTAGATGGTAAAGCAATGGATTTACTCTTCTTAGAGGTTTCATGCTCATTTAGACTCATTTCATGCACTTTGAGTGAGCTAACAAGATCTTCAACACTTAAAGTATTTAGATCCTTAGCTTCCTCAATAGCAGTTACTTTGGGTCTCCATCTTGAAGGTAGGCTTCTCAAAATCTTACTAACATGATCAGAAGAAACATAGCTTTTCTTCAGTATTTGCAATCCAGAAACTAAAGTTTGAAATCTTGAGTACATTTCTTCTATACTCTCATCATCCTTCATTCTGAAAAGTTCATACTGATGAACTAGCATCAAAGCTTTAGCCTCTTTTACTTTCTTGCTGCCTTCAAAGTTTGCACATAGAGAAGCAAACATAGCCTTCGCAGTAGATTTGTCACTCATTTTCATGTATTCGGTGCGAGGTATAGAAGCCACAATAATCCCTCTGATTTTGTGGTGCTTCTTGTAAAGCTTCTTCTGAGCAGGAGTATGTATTTTTCTATCTATAGCAGCTCCTTCTTCATCTAAATCCAGGTCATCAACTCCATCTTCCAGTATATCCCATAGCTCTTCATCCAATCCCATGATAAAGCTGTACATATTAGTTTTCCACCATGAAAACTCTTCTGGATCTCCATTAAACTTTGGAGCTTTTCCAGAGTCTGTTTTCTTGTCAGCAGTATCATAGTCATGCTTGACACTTGTGTATTTTGGAGTAACTGATTCCTCATCTCCAGACATGTTTTTCTAAAAGATCTTGAACTGTAACACGGTTAAGTGCTGTGATAACAGAGCATGCTCTGATACCAATTGAAGGTGAAAAACACAAGAAGGGGGGGGTTGAATTGTGTTTTCTTTTTCTCTTAAAAAATACTTCTTCTGATAAAACTTCAGAAGCAGTTTGAGAGTGCTTCTGATGAAATGATCAGAATCAGATATGCAGCGGAAAGAACAGAGCAGAGAAAAGAAAGACAAAGACACAAGCAGTTATCCTGGTTCCTTCCACAACACGGAAGTAGTCCAGTCCCCCTTGCACTTCCAAGGAGATTTCACTATAATCACAAGATTACAACTGCTCAATACTTTCTAAGTATGAGACTTCACAAAACTATGCTCAAGCACACACGCAAGAGTCTTCCAATGCTCAAGCACTAAGCAAGAGACTTCTAATGCTCAAGCACGCAGGCAAGAGACTTCTAATCAAACAAAAATACAGAGAATTGAGTTTGAATTGAACACTTGATATACAATCAGTGGTGTTCACAATACAATACAGAAAAGACTCTAGACTTTGAATTTCTAAGATGTATCAAATCAGTGCAGAAATTCAGTGTGCTTTGTAGTATCAAATTGACAGAGTTTTGGCGCTTTTGAACTTATGTATATCTCTATCTTATCTTCAAGTCTTCACTCCTTTATATAGAGGCGTGAAAGAGACGTTGAGATAATCAGCACGTCTAAAGAGTCGTTTGAAATCCTTTGATTATCCACCAGTGATCCTTTGCCTGATTTGGGTGTAGTCCTTTGAAGAATAAACTTCAAATTCATTCCCATCTTGAGTTGTACAAATTCTGCAGGCATGGCTGTTGTTTTGTCTTGTAGCGTAGACAGAAAACAGAGTAGTGGAGGTAGTGGTTGTACACTTGTACTTTGTCAACTCTATTAACGAGAGACAAGAGCTCAGTGCTATCCATATATCCGTTGATACCTCCCTTTCAATTCTTCGTTCTTCTTTGATAAGACTGAATTGAGAATCAGCTACTTTGAATCTTCAGTTTGATTAAAGGATCAAATGTAGCTTCTGGTGAAGATATTGCTTCTGATGAAAACTTTTGCTTCTGATGACTTTCTGCTTCTGATGACGTCATCTCTTCAGGAGCAGTTTAGCTTCAGGAGCAGTTTTCTTCAGATGCTCAGAATTTCTTTTTCTTTCCATTGTTCTTCCAAGACCTATTGAAATAACTTGAGTAGCCTTTGGTCCTGTACACTTGAACAATTATTAGTAATAACCAATTGACAATTTTTAATACCTTGTTATCATCAAAACTTAATAAGGTTCTTTGTGAAACACATTTTGTTCCAACATGTTATTTTGAAAAACAAAACACTTAAGCAACAAGACACATTACTCGGAAACATGCATGATTGAAGGAATGTCGATGGCATCCCAATCTCTCGCAATGCCTCCTGGTATAACAAACACAGGCCTAGGTCCAAATCCAGTCGCCTCTTCAGTAATTGCATTGACAAACCCAGCACTATGGAAAGTTCCTGTGGAGACACTTGATGTTGGGGAAAACCCGAGACCTTCTTTGTACTTATTCTCGCGGAGTTGTATTAACTTGCCCCAGCCGGCAGCCTGTCCTTCTTGGACAGCCTTCTGAGCGTCTTTTAAAGAAGCCATAGCAGCCCCAGCCTTCTTAGGCTCCGTACCTTCAATAGTCAAACCTTGAAAGGCAGTTCCTTCAGCAAATCCAGCTTCAATGCAAGAGAAAGATGACAGCTGGCTAACCAAATATGTCTCTTCTCCATGGACTGTAACAAGCTTCCCATTCTTTACAAACTTCAATTTCTGGTGCAGGGTAGAGGTTACTGCGCCAGCATCATGTATCCATGGTCTTCCCAAGAGACAGCTATAAGAAGCATTGATGTCCATGACCTGGAATGTGATCAGAAAATTTTCAGGACCGATAGTCATTGGCAGATCTATCTCCCCAAGAACATTCTTACGGGATCCGTCAAAGGCTTTTACCAGAAAAGTACTTCTTCTCAGAGGAATCGCTCGATAGCTTAACTGATCCAGAGTCGATTTAGGCATCACATTCAGGGATGAGCCAGTGTCCACCAGCACGTTTGATAGCATGTCAGACTTGCAATTCACAGAGATATGTAAAGCCAGATTGTGATATTTTCCTGCTTCAGGCATCTCATCCTCACTGAACCACCGGTTATTGCAAGCAGTAATGTTCCCTACTATGTCGCCAAATCGATCCACGGTGACCTCATGATCAACATAAGCTTGTTCCAACACTTTTAACAGAGTATTCCTATGGGCTTCGGAACTTAGGAGTAGTGACAGGACGGATATCTTTGACGGGGTTTGCAGCAGCTGATCTACAATCTTGTAGTCACTTCTCTTAATTATCCTCAAGATCTCATCTAGATTGGAATCCTCTATAGATTGGCTTGGTCGGCTCACATCCTTAGTAACAGGAGAAACATCGGTCATAGTTGCTTTGTCAATGGGTGGGGTGGTAGGTGTAGCTGCTTTCTTTTGGAACAACGGTGGACGGACCCTTCCGCTTCTCAGCGCTGCTGTAGTTCCTTCGGCGATGTTGCTCACCATGGCCAAGGATGCCAGAGGCACCTCTACTCCGTTCTAAATCATGGTAGCATTATACTTGTAAGGGATAGCCTTTTCTGAAGTATAAGGTACTGGTCCGGGCAGCCTTATCACTAGAGGCTCAACGTTCTCTTTCGAAGGCATGCTCTTAACGGGCGAATCATGAAAGACTGGCACAATCACACAGACATCGCTGACAGTCAAATAATTGTCGTTCATCAAACTCTGGATGTCATTTTGAACAACGTAGCAACCCAAAGGATTACGGAAGCATTCCGGGCAACTGGCATGATCATGGTCAAACAAAGAGGCTTGGCATAGCTTGATGCGTAGTGGCACCAGAGGAGTTGCAATGTTACGAACGTCAAGTCTGGGAGCTTTCTCATATACCTCAATCATGTTCACAGCAGCGTGATTCGGAAGAGGATTGTCGAGGACATGAGGGACGTTATTCTCAAAGGTCAATTTTCCTTGGTCTATGAGCTTTTTTACAATGTACTTCAAAGCGTAGCATCCTTCAACATCATGACCCAGAGCACCTTGATGGAAATCACACTTGAGGTCATAACGGAACCTGGGAGGCAACGGATCAGGTGGAGGCTTGCCCTGTCTGGTTGTGCAGTGCCCTCTGAGAAGTAGAGTCGGGAGTAACTCGACATATAGCATTGGTATCGGAGGAAAGGTAGGTCTAGCTTGTTGCTGCTGTTGTTGTTGAGCTGGTGGCTGTTGTTGCATTTGCTGAACGATGGCATTAACGGGCACCTGAGGTTGACCTAATGGTAGAGGATACTTATGATAGAATGGTGGAAAGAAAGGATGCTGAGAGTATTGCGCATATGGGTACGACGGAGGTAACTGGGCAGCATTAATAGGGGCAACAGTAGCCATGGATTGACCAGCTCCGGTAGATACCATCCCTACTTCTGTTTCTTTCTTCTTATGATGACCGTTACCGTATCTCTTTGATGCATTTGCGGAGGATTCAACTTTCTCGAATACAATAATGCCTTCTCTGACAGCTTCTTCTAGGCGAGTCCCCATGGTGACCATCTCAGAGAAGTTATTTGGAGCAGCAATGATCATTCTTTCGACATAATCCTTTTTCAGAGTTTTCAGGAATGTCTGAGTCATCTCCTCTTCGTCAAGAGCGGGAGTGATGCGGGCAGCTGCCCCCCTCCATCTCTGCGCATACTCGCGGAAACTTTCATCTTTCTTTTGGGAGAGGGATCTGAGAAATTCCCTGTTTGGTTTCAACCTGGTATTAAACCCATAGTGGTTTTTGAAAACAGCAGCCAATTCATCAAAAGTGTGAACGTCATCTTTGCTCAAGCTGGTGTACCATTCTGCAGCGTCTTCCATTAAGCTATCTTGGAAGCAGTGAATCATGAGCGAATCATTGTCTAAGTAGTTACCCATCTTTCGGACATACTTGATAATGTGGTTATGGGGACAATTCAGCCCATTGTATCGGTCGAACTCTGGGACTTTGAACTTCTTGGGGATGTTCACCTTTGGTACTAAGCAAAGATCATGAGTCTTAACAGTATCACTACTTCCCCGGTTAGCTTTGATTTCACGACGGAGTTCTTTAGCAAGTTCCTCCATCCTTTCTTCCATGGTTCCAGTTATGGGAGTGCTCCCGCGGTGTGCACCGGCGTGGGTGCCCTGAGGTACAATATTCATTATGGGCTCAGTGACAGTTGTCGTTGCTTGAGTCAGAGTAGTACTGATAGAGGCCAAGTTCGCCCCAGGAATCGGGCCACCGTTAGCAGTACCAGAAGTGCCTGCTGCAGTATTAGGAGTGAAAAACGGTGGAAGTCCATAAGGAAACCTAGTTGGCATAGCGAAGCGAGCATCAGTAGATGCAGTTGGGATCACACTTGTAGTTACAGGGATAACTGTGGCTGATTGTTCCTGGGCAGCCAACAGAGCAGTCATGGTGTCGTTGGCCTTAGCCAATTCTTCCCTCAGAGAAGCTAACTCGGTACGGAGCTGAGCATTTTCTTCTTCCATAGCTACCTTATTCTTCTTTCTGTATGATCTAGTCTAATGGATTCTGTCAGGTTCGTAGACTTTTCGAGCACGAGCCACCTTTCAAACTGTGGCAGAAGAACCAAGAGGCAATGAGCGCTTGGAAACCTTTTGTGACTTGATGAATGATGCATGATATGTACAAATGTAGATGCAAAAAAAAAAAAAAAAACTTTTTGTCATCGAAGGGTTTTTTAGGCAAATTAGGAACTTTGTAAACAATCAAAACTTAAACGGAATTTTTATAAGGTGAATCCCTTTGAAGTACTAAGCCAAGGGAAGACTTTGAAATTTTAATAGAACAGACAAATGAAATCCTCAAGCATAGAAAGAGGTGGGATGGTCCTCGGACTCGGACTCTGAATCTGAACCGCAGTATCTAGCGTAGAAATCATGTCGTCCTCTAGCTCTCTTGGAGTCCCGCATAAGCAACTCATCTTTCTCCTCAAGTTCCTTCCGGACTTTAGCTAACTCTCTTTTCAACGTCAAGTTTTCATGAGTTTTTTGCTCATCCTTACCATCCAAAGTCATGATTAGATTCTCAGCTTCATTGTATCGGGCTTTCCACATCTGCTTCTCACGACTCTCCATGGCTAGATGCTCCTGATACATCCCCTGAGTAGTGAGAGGTAGAGCTAAAGGTATAGATGGAGCAGATGCTGACACATATCTCATAGCAGGGTAGGGCATACCAATCTCTTCAGCTCGATCTATTACCCACCGAGTATAGGCCTCATGAGCAATACCGGATCTCACACCCAAATGTTTCACATTCTTCCTACGAACTTTGGACCAAGCGTCTATGAAGGCCTCCCTTTGTCCGGTGGGGGCATTCGAATAGTAGAAGAATTCTGGAGATGTAGCAAGATTAATGGGCTTTGCCTTCATTGGGAACCCAAACTGTCTCATAGCAAGTTCAGGATTGTAGTTGATTCCCCCACGGGTACCAAGAAGAGGTACATTGAGAAAATCCCCACAACCGGTAATGATTTCCTTAACCTGAGCGGCGGGAGTGAGCCAGACCACCTCATTAGGAGTAACGGCCATAATCCGCTGTGAGTAAGACCAATTCTCCGAGTTGTCATGGAAAGAACTCGGAAGGTGAGAAATAAACCACCTATATAGGAGAGGTACGCAGCAAAGGATGTACCCGCGACCTTTGAGAGTTCGGTCATGGATAGCATGGTATGTGTCAGCTAGCAAAGTAGGAACCGGATTCTTGGAATGGAAGATCTCAATAGCATTCATATCCACAAAGTTGTCGAGATTCGGAAAGAGAATGAGCCCATAGATAAGTAATGCAAGAATAGCCTCGAGTGTGTCTTGACAAGTGGTTTTGAGATTAGCCCGCTCAAGTAGATACTTTGAAGTGAACCCTCGGATGTGAGACTTGGTAGTAAGATGATTGGAGACATCGGAAGTCTTGAAATAGAGGTCTTTAGCAATAACCAAAGGAGTAAGAGAAGTCCCAAGACCAGTGAAAGGCGTCTTCTCAGCTATAGGTGAATCTAACAAGCAGGAATAAGCCTCAAGAGTAGGGACTAACTGGAAATCCGGGAAAGTGAAGCAACGGAAACTCGGGTCATAGAATTGCACTAGAGTGTGCACTAGCTTCTCTTCAACATTGGTCCGGAGAATAGTAAGCAAACCACCATATCGGAGTCGGAAACCTGTTTGATTCTTAACCTTGAGGGCCAATTCTCTCAAACTAACCAAATCAACCTCCTTGAACTTGTAGGATTTAGTCTTCTTCATACCTGTAATGTTTACAAAGTTTTGTAATTTGCCTAGTCCTTCGATGAATGCATGAAGAAAAAAAATTATGCATGAATGCATATGCATGATTGTTTTTCAATTATGGGGAAAACAAGGTGGGTTGAGACTCAAAATCACGGGGCCACGGGTGAACACGGTGTCCGGTAAAACTAAGGCTTAGGATAGTAGTAACCAAGGTTCTAATGAAGTTCCCAAACTGCAACCTCTCTTACGTATATCATGGTACCACGGGACAACGTCCGTTCCATGTTTATTCGCAAGAAGGTCTAGTTTGAGTGTAGTATCGCGTGACGACTAAAACTTGAGACAACACTCAATTTATCCACCGCACTACGTCCTAAAAAGGGCCAAGGATGGGTTTGGTAACTACGGTCCATAGCATCGTCGAACAATTGAAAGCAAAGTGCCTAAGCATGACAACACACGCCGACAACATTACTTCCAAAATGCCTCAGCTATGTGAGATTGATCGCATAACCCAATACACGAGGCAACCCTCGGATCGAATTGTCGATTATATCTCTACCTATTCATAAGTTCACTCAGCCCGGGTATAGGACTTTTGATATTCTCATCCCACACGTTACACGAAAATAAGCAAATATTCACATATGTAAAAAATAAAGCGTGAACATAAACTACGGAAAACTAGGTGTGACCCGCTTAAAACATCCCCAATGAAGTCGCCATTTCTGTTATCACGATTTTGGGGTATCAAGTCATTAATTAGGCTTGAACCTTTCAATCTTTGATATTCTCTATTTTTTCTTGGGAAGGGTAAAATTGAGAAAACCCTTAGAAACTCTAAGTTCGGGGGTCGTTTTCGTTACGGGAAGGTGTTAGGCACCCGTAACGACTATAGTATTCTATAGGAACCGCTTTCCTAGCTTTATGTCTACGCTTTATTTTTATGCTTTTATTGAAAAGAAAGTTTATTTAGTTTAAGAATGGAGGGAGGAAATGTTTGAGATTTTATTTAATTGGACTTGGAGAGGTTTTGACCTCTTGCCTACATACCCTTTTAAGGGATCAAAATTTCATGTAGTTCTCTTTCAAAAATGGTTTTTGTGTGTTTCGATTGATTTTAGTTTTTGAAAATGGTTTTGAAGAAGAGAAAGAGGCCGTAAAGGCATGAGAGGAAAAGATAGTGAATGGTTGGTTCGATTATTAAAGAAAGAGTGTCTAAGTAGAAATTAAGATTCATTGAAGTTTTGATTAAGAAAGTAAATGGAAAATACAATGGAGTGTTGACTCCAAGGTTTATTAGAGAAAAAATTTGAGTTATGGAGTTATTTTTTTGGAAAAAATGATATTTTTCTAAGTATTGCGTTTCCTAAGCATGCATCTAAGCGGTAAACATACAACGTGTGTGCGTGTCGGTGTACATCATTATAGAGAGTCCATTGTCCTTTACACTTTGCCCTAATTTACATGCTATGGTCTTGCAAGAAATTAAAAGGAAATTAAACTACCTAGAATTATTACATGTCCACTTAACATAAAAAAAATGAATAGGAATGAAATGATGAAATGCTATAAAATGGATGAGACATAGAACAAAAAAAAGGTTAGTAAAATAAGGCATGAAAATATGGCGAAGAGGGCAAACAAAGGAATATATGGTAAACGGTAAAGAATGACGACAATAACCACAATACAAAGAGGAAAGTAATACTTGCAAGGCAAGAAATTAACAAATCATGTTGAGAACAGCAAAACACACACACAAACAGTGGCATTTATCATGAAATTGCACATTGAACGTTCATATCATAGATCAAGATATCACGAACGGAAAAAAACGAGAAATTGCATGAAATTCAACTAAAGAAAAGAAAATAATCAAGAAAGCAATACATATATTTTTATCAATTTTATAACATGTAAAAAAAAATCACAAAAAAGTAAAAAATGTATCAAGAAACACATAGAAATTTTTTAGGAATTTTTACGAGAAAATTAGAACGAACAGGGGTTCAAATAGCAGGAAAGCATGGTGTGAATAGCAAGAAAATAGCAAAAACGCAGCAAAACCAAAAGGAAAAAGCCCAAGCCCAAGCCTAAGAGGTCCGGACGAACAGGAACCACAGGATTGATCCAAGGGATCAAACCCTAGATCAAACGGCCAGGAATGAAGGGAATTGGACCGGTCTTGGACCGGTCCGGTTCACTGGCCTATAAAAGGAGGGGAGCGCCGGTTTTTTTCATTTGCTTATGTTCTTTCTCTCTCTAACTTCTCACTTCTCTCATCTCTCTCTAACTTCCTCCGCCGGATTCATGGATGAACGGCCGGGGAAGATGAAGATCTGGTCGGAACCTTCATAGGTCCGCCGGAATCTTCATCTTCTCCGGTGAGATCTCCAGTTTCCGGCGACCTCTAATCTCACCAGAAAACCATGAATCGTACATCAATCTACTCGTTTCTTCACCCTAAACATGAATCTAATGCCAGAAATCACATGCAAGGCTTGAATCTTTGTAGATCTACATTTTTGTTACGGTTTTGAAAATATTTTTTAGGTTTTCAAATTCTTTGAAAGAAACTGTTTGAAACCTTGAGGATCTACATGGATTCGTCCTTATTAATGCTTTTTAAGAAAGAACGGTGGAGTTATATGTTTACCTGTGATTTAATCGGAGATTTCGAACAAGATTTTTTTAGAAATCTTCGATTAGATTCTATTTGTTGATTTTTGACTTGAAACCGAAAATAAATCGGTGTTTCTGGCTGGTTTGATTCCTTCTTCTTCTTCACCGGTTCATATTCTTCATCTTCTTTCTTTCTTCTTCTTAAAAAAAAAAACTCTGTGATCGTGCTTGAGTTTGTCACCACTTGGTGATGAATTCGCACTTGAATTGCAGAGAAAAACGATTCAATGATGAAGATTCACCATGAATCACTGAGAATCAACGAGAATTTGATGAATTTGTTTATGAATTTTGGTTCTGGAGAATTAGGGTTCTTGCTTGTTCTTGATGGTTTTTGAATTTTGATCTAACTGAATGGAGAGAGAAAAATGGAGTTCTGTTTGTGATGTGGCGTGAATTGAATGGGTCTCCCTGGATTTCTCTGACACTGTGCACTATTTATAAGCTGCCACTTGTACTTGAGATCCAATGGAATGGTGACACCTGGACTTGTATGGCTCGGCCTTGGACTTGTTGTGACCTAGGGACCTTTCTGCAAAAAAGTAAAATTGAGACTAAACTGCAATTAATAATAATGGACTAAAATGCAATTTAAAAAAGTTTTGGACTAAAGTGCAATTCTGGAAACTTGTTTGAGGGACCAGAATGCAATTAAAAATAAAATTGAATTAAAATTGGTAAGTTGGAAAAAAAAAAGTAAAGTGAAACCTAAAATAAAATCAACAAAAGGACTAAAATGAACCAATTACAAAAATGAGGTATTTTAAAATACCTCTCTGTCGAAATTTTGATGGGAAAAGACCAAAATGCCCCTACGGACTAAACTGACTCAGATGCAATTTTTGAAATGATTTTTTTGACAAAGACTCAACAATGATTTGTAAAACAAATTGAAAAGACTCAGAGACAAACACAGGGACTAAAATGGGTTCCACTGCAGGAAATAACCAAAATACCCTTCTTGTACGATTTTTGCAAATATTTGAATTAAAATGCAAGAAAAGCAATGCAATGATTCAGAGAGTTTTCAAATGACTTGCAATGTAAGAAAGACACTTTGGATGATCTTATGCAAGAAAAACACAGGCAAAATCATGATTTGCAAATACCTTGAGACAGAGACAGTAAAATATACAGATGAAAATAAAGTGAAGATTCAAAGTAAAACAATAGTAAATTGACAATTATCAATGGTAGAAAAGAAATTTGAACGAGTATTTTTAGGTCCAAAATCAGGGTATAACACTATGTACTTAATTGAGAAGGTGAATTTAGATGAAGAGGATCTGTAGACAGATATTGTTCAATCAGATCTTATAACAGATTTTCCTCTCATCTCAAACGAGGATAATCCTGAGTTTATGTATCAGTTCATCAAAGCTCACTTCAAGGAGACTGGTGAAATAATCAGCTATGCTTCCATTCCTGACAAAAATGGGAGGAGCCTAGTCGCGTATTCATATTAAAAAGATGAATAGGGAGCTTAAAAATGAAGATTTAGTGAGAAAAATGTCAAAACTCCCGAGAGCACCCTTTTTCTCATTCGCCTTGCGTTCGCCACGGCGAGCAACCCAATCCTTGAGTTCGCCATAGCGAGTAGATGTAGTCGCGAGGCGAGTTGCCCAGATTTTGAGTTGTTTATTCTATTTTGAATGTTATTGAATGATCTTGATGTTTAAGCATAATTATGATTAATTGTGCATTTTTCTGGAATTGTTGGATTGAATTATACTGATCTGTTGTTGACTGTGATGTATGCTTTTATTTAATTAAATCATACATGTTGTTGAATTGTGGGTTGTGAGTCATATACATATATATGCATTTGTCGAGTTGTATGTAGATATACACAAGTGGAGTTAGTCGCATAAGCATATAAAGCGGGAGGGCTCTTGCCATGGAACGCCTTGTCGTACAAAGCGGGAGGACTCATGTCCTGGAACACTTATTGTTCAAAGCGGTGATGGCTTATGCCCTGATGAATGCTTTAACCATTCAACATCCGGTGAGGGCTACTGCCCTGTAAATTGGTACCACATGCATGTACATTGTCGAGGAGTCTTAGTGGTGTTGTCGAGTAGTTGCATGAGTCGTGTTAATGGTTGTGATTACCATTGTTATTGATGTTGCTATTTATGAAGTATATGTTCATAATGAATAACTATTATTTATGTTAGCGTGTTAGATTCAATTGATGAATTTTGTATCTATATTTATTGTTGTAAATCTCACCCCTTCTACTTGAAAATGTTGTCCTTCCTATGGGTAACTTGCAGGTGATCCTGAGTAGTAGGTGGTGGCTCAATGTCTAGGGCTCTGATACGTACGGGATGGGATTTATTTTCTTATTTTCATTCCTATGTATCAATTTTTGGAACATGTTGATGTAGCCCTTTATTTGGTTGTTGAAGTAATTGATGAGGCTTTTATGCCAAGAATTATTTGTTGGAGAATTAATATGTTGGAAGTTGTTGTTATTTAAATGTTGAAAATATTCCGCTGCAAGGTTTTGGTGAAACTATTAAGTTGTTGTTTTATTAAATAGTTTTATATTCTATTTAAGAAATTTTGAAAAGTAGTGTGACATGCCCGTTTGAGATATACTATGATGTATGTTTATTATTATTTAATTGCTTTGGGATAACGGGGTGTTACAATTGCTATCAGAGCAGGTTGGTCCGTCCGGCCAAGTAGTAGAGTTGTGTTGAGCCACCTAGGATAGAGTGTCAACTCTAATGTTGTCTTTGTTGTTGTTCTGAATTGTTGTTTCTTATGTAGATATTTGAGGTGGCTGGTAGAAATGACGCTGCTATTGCTGCTGCACTTGAGGCTGTTGCTCAAGCTGTAGGACAACAACCGAATGCTGGTGCTGGTAACGATGGAGTGAGGATGTTGGAGACCTTTTTGAGGAATCATCCACCAACATTCAAAGGAAGGTATGACCCCGATGGAGCTCAGAAGTGGCTTAAGGAAGTTGAAAGAATTTTCAGGGTTATGTAATGCACTGAAGTGCAGAAGGTGCGGTTTGGGACGCACATGTTAGCTGAGGAAGCTGATGACTGGTGGGTAAGTCTGTTACTTGTGCTTGAACAGGACGGTGCGGTGGTGACTTGGGCTGTGTTCAGGAGAGAATTCCTGAATAGGTACTTTCCGGAGGATGTCCGAGGTAAGAAAGAAATTGAATTTCTGGAGCTGAAACAGGGGGATATGTCAGTTACAGAATATGCTGCTAAGTTTGTGGAACTTGCAAAGTTCTAGCCTCACTATACTGCGGAGACAGCTGAGTTCTCCAAATGTATCAAGTTCGAGAATGGTTTGAGAGCTGACATCAAGAGAGCCATTGGTTATCAGAAAATAAGAAACTTCTCTGATTTGGTAAGTAGCTGCAGGATTTCTGAGGAAGATACCAAAGCTCATTACAAGGTGATGAGTGAACATAGAGGCAAGGGACAGCAAAGTCGTCCGAAGCCGTATAGTGCTCCTGCCGACAAGGGGAAGCAGAGGTTAAATGATGAGAGGAGGCCCAAGAGGAGAGATGCTCCTACGGACATTGATTGCTTCAAGTGTGGTGAAAAAGGCCACAAGAGTAATGTTTGTGATAGAGATGAGAAGAAGTGCTTCAGGTGTGGTCAGAAGGGACACACACTAGCTGATTGTAAGCGTGGGGACATTGTTTGTTATAACTGCAACGAGGAAGGACATATCAGTTCGCAGTGTACGCAGCCAAAGAAGGTTAGGACTGGTGGTAAGGTGTTTGCTTTGACCGGTACGCAAACAACTAATGAGGACAGACTTATCAAAGGTACTTGTTTCTTTAATAGTACTCCCTTAATTGCTATTATAGACACTAGTGCTACTCATTGTTTTATTGCTATTGATTGTGCATATAAGTTGGGTCTGGCTGTATCTGATATGAAAGGAGAAATGGTTGTTGAAACTCCAGCTAAGGGTTCAGTAACTACTTCTCTTGTTTTTCTAAGATGTCCGTTGTCTATGTTTGGTAGAGACTTTGAAGTCGACTTAGTTTGTTTACCGTTGACGGGTATGGATGTTATTTTTTGGATGAACTGGTTAGAGTATAACCGAGTTCATATCAATTGCTTTAGCAAGACGGTGCATTTTTCTTCTACGGAAGAAGAGAGTGGAGCAGAGTTCCTATCTACTAAACAGTTGAAGCAGTTGGAGCATGATGGAATTTTAATGTTTTCTTTGATGGCATATTTGTCGTTAGAGAATCAAGTTGTGATTGACAGGTTGCCAGTTGTGAATGAGTTTCCTGAGGTTTTTCCTGATGAGATTTTAGATGTGCCACCAGAGAGGGAGGTTGAATTTTCAATTGACCTTGTTCCAGGAACGAAACCGGTGTCGATGGCACCTTACCGTATGTCAGCTTCTGAGTTAGCTGAATTGAAGAAACAGTTGGAGGACTTGCTTGATAAGAAGTTTGTAAGACCAAGTGTTTCACCGTGGGGAGCGCCGGTGTTGTTGGTTAAGAAGAAGGACGGTAGCATGAGGTTATGCATTGATTACCGACAGTTGAACAAAGTTACGATAAAGAACAGGTATCCACTTCCGAGGATTGATGACTTAATGGATCAGTTAGTGGGTGCACGTATATTTAGTAAGATTGACTTGAGATCAGGTTACCATCAGATTAAGGTGAAGGATGAGGATATGCAGAAGACGGCCTTTAGGACACGATATGGACATTACGAATATAAGGTGATGCCTTTCGGTGTTACTAATGCGCCTGGTGTGTTCATGGAGTATATGAACCGAATTTTCCATGCTTACCTGGATAAATTTGTGGTTGTGTTTATTGATGATATTCTGATTTATTCTAAGACTGAAGAAGAGCATGCAGAACATCTGAAGATTGTATTGCAAGTATTGAAAGAGAAGAAGTTGTATGCCAAATTGTCAAAATGTGAGTTCTGGTTAAGTGAAGTAAGTTTTCTTGGCCACATTATTTCTGGTAGTGGTATTGCAGTTGATCCATCAAAAGTTGATGCAGTATCACAATGGGAGACTCTGAAGTCAGTGACTGAGATTAGAAGTTTCTTGGGTTTGACTGGTTATTACCGCAGGTTTATTGAAAGATTTTAAAAGTTAGCACTTCCGTTGACTCAGTTGACCTGTAAGGGTAAGTCTTTTGTGTGGGATGCTCAGTGTGAGAGTAGTTTCAATGAGTTGAAGTGAAGATTGACGACTGCTCCTATTTTGATTTTACCGAACCCGGAAGAACCTTTTGTTGTTTATTGTGATGCGTCTAAGTTGGGCTTAGGTGGTATTATGATGCAAGATGGAAAAGTGGTAGCGTATGCTTCTAGGGAGTTGAGGATTCATGAAAAGAATTATCCTACACATGATTTGGAGTTCGCTGCGGTGGTTTTTGTTTTGAAAATTTGGAGGCATTATTTGTACGGTTCCAGATTTGAAGTATTTAGTGATCACAAAAGTCTAAAATATTTATTTGATCAGAAAGAATTGAACATGAGGCAGAGAAGATGGTTAGAGCTGTTAAAGGATTATGATTTTGGTTTGAATTACCATCCGGATAAAGCTAATGTGGTTGTAGATGCCTTCAGCAGTAAGACGTTGCATATGTCTGCTATGATGGTAAAAGAATTGGATTTGCTAGAGCAGTTTAGAGACTTGAGTCTTGTCTGTGAGTTGACACCTCGGAGTGTTCAGTTAGGGATGATGAAGATTAATAGTGATTTCTTGAATAGTATCCGAGAAACACAACAAGTGGATGTCAAGTTTGTTGATTTGATGGTTGCTGGTAATGAAACTAAGGATAGTGACTTTAAGGTTGATGAGTAGGTTGTGTTGAGGTTCAGAGGAAGAATTTGCATTCCTGATAATGATGATTTGAAAAAGTTGATTTTAGAGGAAAGTCACAAGAGTAGCTTAAGTATTCATCTGGGAGCTACGAAAATGTACCATGATTTGAAGAAGCTGTTTTGGTGGTCTGGGTTGAAACGTGATGTAGTTTGTCTATGCATGTTTGACTTGTCAGAAGTCTAAGGTTGAGCATCAGAAGCCTGCAGGGTTGTTGACACCGTTGGATGTGCCGGAGTGGAAGTAGGACAGCATTTCTATGGATTTTGTAACGAGTTTACCGAACACTCCGAGAGGGCATGATGTCAGTTGGGTTGTTGTCGACAGGTTGACGAAGTCGGCGCACTTTATTCCGATCAATATCAATTATCCGGTAGCTCAGTTGGTGGAGATTTATATTCATAATATTGTGAAGTTACATGGTGTACCGTCAAGTATTGTGTCGGATAGAGATCCGAGGTTCACTTCTAGATTTAGGAAGAGTTTGCAAGACGCATTGGGTTCGAAGTTGAGGTTGAGTTCGGCTTATCATCCGCAGACAGATGGTCAGTCGGAGAGGACGATCCAATCATTAGAGGATTTGCTGAGAGTGTTTGTACTTGAGCAAGGTGGAGCTTGGGATAGTCACTTACCGTTGATAGAGTTCACGTACAACAACAGTTACCATTCGAGTATTGGTATGGCACCGTTTGAAGCTTTGTATGGTCGGAGGTGCAGGACTCCTTTATGTTGGTTTGAGTCAGGAGAAAGCGTTATGTTGGGACCGAATTTGGTTCATCAGACTACAGAGAAAGTCAAGATGATAAGGGAAAAGATGAAAGCGTCGCAGAGTCGACAGAAGAGTTACCATGACAAGCGTAGGAAGGCCCTTGAGTTTCAAGAGGGAGATCATATGTTTCTGAGAGTTACTCATTTGACGGGTGTAGGACGTGCATTGAAGTCTAAGAAGTTGACTCCAAAGTTCATTGGTCCGTATCAGATATCGGAGAGGGTTGGAACAGTGGCATACAGAGTGGGTTTTACACCACATCTTTCGAATTTGCATGATGTGTTTCATGTGTCGCAACTTCGGAAGTATGTAGCGGACCTTCGCATGTTATTCCAAGAGATGATGTGCAAGTTAGAGACAACCTTACAGTTGAGACCTTACGGTTGAGAATTGAAGACCGTGAGGTGAAGAAGTTGAGAGGCAAGGATATACCTCTAGTGAAGGTTGTTTGGGGTGGAGTAACCGGTGAAAGTTTGACTTGGGAGCTGGAGAGTAAGATGCAGGAGTCTTATCCTGAGTTGTTTGCTTGAGGTAATATTTCGAGGACGAAATTCTCTAAGTTGGGGAGAGTTGTAACGCCCTAGTCGTTATTTTATTTATTTTTAATTTATTTAGAGTCTTTTATACGATTTTAAATAATATTTGTTGATTATGTGGTGTGTAGTATTTTATTATAAAGTTTATTTTAATATTAATTAGAAATTATGTGAGAACTAATATTATTTTGGATGTTGGGGAGTTAATTAGGAAGTAATAGAATTAAGGGGGAGTAAATGAAATAAAGGGGAGTTATATTTTGGGGAGTTAGGAAAAGAAAAGGTCAGAAACGTTTTTACGTGAAAGCAGAACTTTTGGGAGAAAGGGAGAGAAGAGCAAGTAGAGCCAAGGAACCCGAATTGCTGTGCATTTTTCTTCTAAATTAAAGAAAGGGTGAGGTTTGCTTCAGTAGCATAGATGTCTGATTTTGATTTTGAGTTTAACAAGTTTTGGTAGGAATTGGGGATTTTAGGTTTATGATGAATTATTGGGTTTTGGGTGTAGAGATTGTTGTTCTGATGTTAGAATTAGGTTGTGGTTGCATACAGTACTTAGTTTTGCACCTGTAAACTAATTTGGGTAGTGAATTGGAGGAAAATGGGATTTTTGGGAAAAACCTGCATTCTGCCCGTGCTGACATTCATCGCTCGCCTCGGTGAGTAGCTCGTCTCGCCTCGCGAGTGAGCAATCTTCATAGCCCGCCTCGCGAGCAGAACCACTCGCCATGGCGAGCAAGTGCAAGAGAGATCATGATTTTTGAATTGTGGTTATAAGCTGTAATATGGATAGTTTTAAGTGCCTAGATGATTTTAGAGAGGACTGGGACAATTTTCAGATTAAAAAGATGAATAGGGAGCTTAAAAATGAAGATTTAGTGAGAAAAATGTCAAAACTCCTGAGAGCACCCTTTTTCTCATTCGCCTTGCGTTCGCCACGGCGAGCAACCCAATCCTTGAGTTCGCCATAGCGAGTAGATGTACTCGCGAGGCGAGTTGCCCAGATTTTGAGTTGTTTATTCTATTTTGAATGTTATTGAATGATCTTGATGTTTAAGCATAATTATGATTAATTGTGCATTTTTCTGGAATTGTTGGATTGAATTATACTGATCTGTTGTTGACTGTTGTTATCGCGATTTTCGGGTGTCAAGTCATAAATTAGGCTTGAACCTTTCAATCTTTGATATTCTCTATTTTTCTTGGGAAGGGCAAAATTGAGAAAAAACCCTTAGATTCGAAGTTCGGGGGTCGCTTTCGCTACGGGAAGGTGTTAGGCACCCGGAACGATTATGGTATTCCATAAGAACCGTTCTCCTAAGTTTATTTCTACGCTTTATTTTTATTGCCTACTTATTAAAAAGGAAATTTACTTATGTTAAGAATGGGGGGGAGAAAGTGTTTGAGGTTTTATTTTAGTGGACTTGGAGAGGTTTTGACCTCATGCCTACATACCCATTTAAGGGATCAAACTCCATGTAGTTCTCTCTCAAAAAATGTTTTTTTGTGTGTTTGGTTGATTTTAGTTTTTGTTGGAAAATGGTTTTGAAGAAGAGGAAGAGGCCTTAAAGGCATAAGAGAGAAAAATGGTGAATGGTTGGTTCAATTGTTATTAAAAAAGTCTAAGTAGGGATTAGGATTCATTTGGATTTGTTTAAGAAAATAAAGGAAAAAATTCAATGGAGTTTTGACTCCAAGGTTTGTTTGGAAAAATTTGAGTGATGGAATTAGTTTATTATTTTTTGAAGATTGGCATTTGTCTAAAAATCGCATTTCCTAAGCATACATCTAAACGGTAATCATGCAACGTGTGTGCGTGTCGGTGCTTGTGTCGGTGTACATCACTTATAGTGTCCATAGTCCTTTACATTGAGTCCTAAATACATGCTATGGTCTTGCAAGGAATTAAAAAAGAACTAATCTATCTAAAATTATTACAAACCCAATTGATATAGAAATGAATAAAAATAAAAAAAAATGATGCTAAAACTATGGGATGAATGAAATGTGAGATGAAATGGTTAGTATCATAAGGCATAAAAATAGTAGAAAGGTAAACAAAATTGAATAGAATAGCAAGAGAGAAAAAAAAGTAATGAAATGAAATAAAGTGGCAAAATATACATAAAATTGGTTATGATACTTAAACATGCATATGACCTATAATTCCCTCATTATAGTCATTTTTTGAAAGGTTTGAATTTAAGCTACAATGTGAGGATCATAAGAGTACACACAAGCAAAGCATTATATCATATTCCTAGAGATATTTTCACACATTATTTCACATGCAAAAATATCATAATATGTAAAAAATGCATCAAGAACATATATGGAATTTAATGAGCAAGAATTAAAAGAACAAAGTAAAGAAAATAAATGCAAAAATAAGCAAATAAATTCTAACACTTGGAGGAAAAATTAAAATGATAGGGAAATATTTTTAGAAAATTTTTTAGGAGCATAAAATGCCAAGAAAGTGTAAAAAAGTATTTAAAACACAATTAAAAAGCAATTAAAAAAAGGCTCAGCAGGATTTAATCTGGTCCGCTGGATGAATCCAGAGGTCCAGATCTAACTCCCAAGATCACATCACAGCCACTGGATCAAAGATCCAAGGGTCCAAAAAAAAGCACAAAAGATAGTGTAAAAATGCAGGAAGCACAGTGACCGTTAGATCAAAGATCTAACGGTTCAAACAGAGAACGCACCATATTTCGCACAGGAGAAAATACACATGATTCAGGATCACAACGCGTTGTAGCCATTAGATCAAGGAAAGATCCAGATCGGATGGCTATTAACGCGATGAAGCGCTGAATTAATGTACACGCGCGCGTACAAGAACGGACAAAAAAAGGAGCATTATAAAAGGAGTTTTCAACAAAAAAACAACACAAAACACAACTGCTTCTCTCTCTAAGGTTTCCTAGAGAGAGAAGCTCTGAAATATGCTTCGTCTTCTCCGGTGAGCAACGGTTTTCCGGCGCGGTGGCCGGTGGTGGCGCCGCCGCGCCGGAGCTTTAAAACTCCTCCGTTTCAAATTTTTTTTACGTTTTCTTACATCCTTTTTCTTCTACTTCTCGAATCCGAGCTTAGATTTTTCAAAAAAAGTTTCAATCGGAGTAGATCTGAGTTTGAACCTTGAGGAAAACTTTTGAAAATGAAGAAAAAGGAAGAGGAAAGTGAAGAAGGTTACCTTTCCGCTGTGCTTTGCGATTCTGGCTTTGCGGTTCTGGCTTTGCGGTTCTGTCTTTCGCTTCTTCGCGTTCTTCCTCTTTCCTCTTCTCTGTGTTTTGCGATTCGGTTCTGGCTTTAAGCTTCTTCGCGTTTTTCCTCTTTCCTCTTCTCTGTGATCGGTGCTGGAGTTCCTCGCCTCCGGTGAGGAATTCGTACCTTGAATTGCAGGGGAATCAATTCAATGATGAAGATTCATCAATGAATCTCTGAGAATTGATGAATTTGTTGATGAATCTGGTTCTGGAAACAGTTAGGGTTTGTTGTTGTTCTTGATTGTTCTTGGAGAACTTTCTGTTTTGATCTGTAACTGAATGGAGAGAGAAAAAAAATCTGTTTGTGATGATTTCAATGATTGTGTATCTGATCCTGAAAATCTGACACTGTGTTGTTTTTATAGCTGACATGTGTACTTTGAGACCCAATGGGGTGATGACACCTGGACTGGACTTTTCTGCAAAATAGAAAAATTGAAGGACTGGATTGTAATAAAAAAAGGACTAAAATGCAATTTTTAAACTGTTTGGGACTGAAATGCAATTTTAGAAACTGTTTGGGGACTAAAATGCAATTAAAAATAAAATTGGACTAAAATTGGTAATTTGGAAAAAAACGTAAAGTGAAACCAAAAATAAAATCAACAAAAGGACTAAAATGAACCAGCTACAAAAATGAGGTATTTTAAAATACCTCTCTGCCGAAATTTTGACAGGAAAAGACCAAAATGCCCCTAGGGACTAAACTGACTCAAATTGACTCAGGTGCAATTTTTGAAATGATTTTTAAACAAAGACTCAACAATGATTCGTACAGACAAGTTGAAAAGACTCAGAGGCAAACACAGGGACTAAAATGGGTTCCACTGCAGGAAATGACCAAAATACCCTTTTGTATGATTTTTGAAATAAAATGTGAGAAAAGTAATGCGACGTTTCAGAGAGTTCTTAAATGACTTGTAATACAAGAAAAGACAGACAGAGGCAGTAAAATATGTTTTTAAAAAGAGAGTAAAGATTCAGAGTAAAATAACAGAGAATTGACAAATATCAGTGTTAAAATGAAATTTGAACGAGTATTTTTAGGTCCAAAATCAGGGTATAACAGCTGCCCCTATTTAAGTTTCTTTGTCTGGAGGGTCAAGAGACGGAGTCTTTGGCTTGACGGGACGAAGATACTTAAATATTAACATTTGCACTGTGTTTGGACGTAAAAATACGCTTGTACATTTTCAAATATCATGAATGCCATGCAACATTTGGATTATGAGTGCGAGACAAACGAAAGCTGGAATTAACAAAAGATGTCGTATCCATTGCGGGATTGGTAGACATTGACAAGATAACAGATAACAGGGTAGATAGGAGACTAGGAACAAATTGACGGGTACAAGCTGCTCTTGGATTGAGCTGGGCACTTGACTGGGAATAAAAGCAGACAAACAGGTACGAGTTGTTCTTGGATTTGAAGTGGTTACTCGACCGGGGACATAGAAGAGGTAGACGGGCACGAGTGGTTCTTGATTCGAACTAGTCACTCGACTGAAAGCAAGGCAAATAGACAGGTGCGAGCTTGTTCTTGGATGCGAACTGGTTACTCCACCGGAGACGAAGACAAAATAGATAGGTGCAAGCTGCTCTTGGATTGAGCTAGCCACTTGACCAAAATCATAAACACATAGACAGGTACGAGCTGTTCTTGATTCGAACTGGTAACTCGACCGGGGTCATGGAAAAGTAGATAGGTACGAGTTGTTCTTGGATTCGAACTGGTCACTCGACCGAAAGCAAAGGCAAATAGACAGGTGCGAGCTTGTTCTTGGATGAGAACTGGTTACTCCACCGGACAGAAACATATAGACAGGTACAAGCTGCTCTTGGATTGAGCTAGCCACTTGACCAAACGGAAACATATTGATAGGTACAAGCTGCTCTTGGATTGAGCTGGGCACTCGACCGATAACATAAGCAAATTGATAGGTACAAGCTGTTCTTGGACTTGAACAAGCCACTTGACCAAACGGAAACATATTGATAGGTACAAGCTGCTCTTGGATTGAGCTGGGCACTCGACCGATAACATAAGCAAATTGATAGGTACAAGCTGTTCTTGGACTTGAACTAGCCACTTGACCAAACGGAAACATATTGATAGGTACAAGCTGCTCTTGGATTGAGCTAGCCACTCGACCAAAATCATAAACACATAGACAGGTGCGAGCTGTTCTTGGATTCGAACTGGTAACTCGACCGATAACATTGAAAAGTAGACGGGTGCAAGCTGTTCTTGGATTCGAACTGGTAACTTGACCAAACAGAAACATATTGACAGGTACAAGCTGCTCTTGGATTGAGCTGGGCACTCGACCGATAACATAAGCAAATTGATAGGTACAAGCTGTTCTTGGACTTGAACTAGCCACTTGACCAAACAGAAACATATTGATAGGTACAAGCTGCTCTTGGATTGAGCTGGGCACTTGACCAAAATCATAGACACATAGACAGGTACGAGCTGTTCTTGGATTCGAACTGGTAACTCGACCGATAACATTGAAAAGTAAACGGGTACAAGTCGTTCTTGGATGCGAACTGGTAACTTGACCAAACAGAAACATATTGACAGGTACAAGCTGCTCTTGGATTGAGCTGGGCACTCGACCGATAACATAAGCAAATTGATAGGTACAAGCTGTTCTTGGACTTGAACTAGCCACTTGACCGAATAGAAACAAATTCACAGGGGATTAGTTTTTTGACAAAATATAGGTTGAAATTGACTTGGCGTCGATTTGATTTGAAAGGTAGGAATTGACCAATATTATAGGCTCACAAGGTTTTGACAGAGAACCCGACATGAGTATTGAGTTGAGACTGATATTGACATTGGAAATGCAATATGCATGAATGATATAACAGTTTTATTAAATGCATGGGCACGTAATATGCATGATTATGCATGTATGAATGCTTGTAATGCATGACTGCTGGCGATTTGTAGACACAGTTCCGCGGAGACAGACAAGACACTGGAGTATTGGGCACGTAACGGCTCGTGCTATATTACACATTCCTGGAAATCCTCTTTGGAGATGACGTCGTTGAGAGACGTATTGGAACCATGGCTGAGGGCAGGTAGCTATGCAACTTGCTGGGGATAGAATCTTGGGAGACTCTACTGGGAATAATGCCGGATGTATCGTGGACGTCGCATCTGTGGTCAATGCTTTTTGCATGTTATTTTTTCAATTTTCATTCATTCATTTTTGCATCCCATTTTTGCCTGGATCGCCCTTTCGGGTTTTCGATCCACCGGGGAAATAAATTCTTTTCAATGCCCCATTTTTGCCTGAACTGCCCTTTCGGGTTGTCAATCCAGCGGGGTGCTCATTCTTGCCTAAGCCGCCCTTCCGGGTTTTCAACTTAGCGAGCCTATTCATTTTCATGCATTTTCATTCTGTTTTTTCATTCTTGCCATTGACCACAGACTATCCTGGAGGAGAACCTGCTTGTAACATATATTGAAATAGACATCAACATACTCTCGCTCATGCATGTTTCATTTGAATGTACCCTGTTGCTCAGGTTTGCTTTTCAAAAAAACTTTTTCAATTTTCAAGATGTTTGTTTCGAGCATTATCATTATCAAAATAGAAAGAAAATGTTTTGTATATAGCTTTGAAGGTAGAAGAAAAATAGAGTTTCAAACAAAAGCACAAGCTCAAATTGATGCATAAGAGTGGTGGTCAGCCGAAGGCGTGACTCCACGGATTCACAAAGCTTGGAAAATGGTAATTTTATTGGTTGGTGGTACATTGAACATAGTAATCATGACATTTCCTAGAAACTTTGAATTCGCAAGCATAAGAGCTTTTGATGAAGATGGTCATTAACAGCTGCAGATGCCCCAAGGGGGACGGTGGTTGGCCAGATATAGTTACTTGCCTTTTGTTTCAATCTCATTTTTGCATGAACCGCCCTTCCGGGTTTTCGGCTCATCGAGACGCTCATTCTTGCCTGAGTTGCGTACAATCTCAGCGAGCTTTTCCATATATATTTTTTTGTCCCTTATTTTGCCTGGACCGCCCTTTCGGGTTTTCGATCCACCGGGAAGCGCATTTTTGCCTAGGCCGCCCTTTCGGGTTTTCGACCTACCACGCTGTTCTTTTCATATTTCTAGGCAAAGTATTTCTTGACTATATCGGCATTCACTGGATTTGGAAGTTCTACACCATCCATGTGTGTAAGGATTAAAGCACCACCGGAGAAGGCCTTCTTGACAACATAAGGACCTTCATAGTTAGGCGTCCACTTGCCCCTTGGGTCGGGTTGCTGGCTTACCCTACTTTTCAATACAAGTTCCCCTACCTTGAATTCTCGAGGATGGACTTTCTTGTCAAAAGCAGTCTTCATTCTTGCTTGATATGACTGTCCACGAGCCATGGCATCCATACGTTCTTCCTCAATCAAATTCAACTGATCATACCGGCTTTGGCACCATTCAGCCTCGGATAACTTTGCTTCCATGATCACACGGAGAGATGGGATCTCCACTTCCAAAGGAAGAACTGCTTCCATACCATATACAAGAGAGAAAGGGGTTGCCCCGGTTGAACTGCGCACGGTAGCCATGCAGAGCATAAGGTAACATCTCATGCCAGTCCTTGTAAGTGGTTACCATCTTCTGGACAATTCTCTTGATATTCTTGTTGGCGGCCTCAACTGCACCATTCATCTGAGGTCTATAGGGAGAAGAGTTATGATGCTCAATTTTGAATTCTTCACAAAGAGCTTGCACCACATTGTTATTCAAGTTGGTACCATTGTCGGTAATAATCTTGCTGGGAACACCATATCGACAGATGATGTTATTCTTGATGAACTTAGCTACCACTTGCTTGGTCACATTGGTATAAGATGCTGCTTCAACCCACTTGGTGAAGTAGTCAATTGCCACTAAGATGAAACGATGACCATTTGAAGCCTTTGGTTCAATTCTTCCAATCATGTCGATGCCCCACATTGAAAACGGCCATGGGGATGAAATAACATTGAGAGCGTGCGGAGGCACATGAATCTTATCAGCATAGATTTGACATTTGTGGCACTTTCTAGCGTGCTGGTAGCAATCATGCTCCATGGTCACCCAGTAGTAACCTGCCCGTAACAACTTCCTTGACATAGTATGCCCTGTAGCATGGGTCCCGAAGGTACCGTCATGTACATCATGCATTAACTGCTCTACTTCGAGTTCATCAACACATCTTAACAATACCATGTCATAGTTTCTCTTGTACAGAATATCTCCATCTAACAGGAATCTACTGGCCAATCTTCTCAGGGTCTTTTTATCTTGTTTGGAAGCACCCGGCGGATACTCACGGCTCAGCAAGAACTGTTTGATGTCGTAGTACCAGGGTTTATAGTCAACCACATTTTCGCCAGCCTGATCGATCACATCCCCAATAGCAAACACATGTGAAGGTCTTTCAAGGCGTTGCACTTTGATTATTGGCACATCATTCCAATGGTTTACTCGAAACATGGAGGATAGAGTAGCAAGAGCATCAGCCATTTGGTTCTCATCACGAGGAATATGGTGCAGCTCAACCTTTGTAAAATATGTCAGCAGATGTCTCGCATAATCCCGATAAGGAATCAACTTGGCATGGTGGGTCTCCCATTCACCCTTTATCTGATTGATGACGAGCGCAGAATCTCCATAGATGTCGAGGTGTTTGATTCTCATGTCAATTGCTTCCTCGATCCCAAAGATATATGCTTCATACTCAGCCATATTGTTTGTACATTCGAACAGAATTCTGGCGGTAAAAGGGATGTGATGTCCCTGCGGGGATACAATGACTGCCCCAATTCCTTTACCATAAGCATTGACAGCACCATCAAAGACTAAACCCCACTTGCTATTGGGATCTGGACCTTCATCAATCAACGGTTCTTCGCAGTCTTTTGATTTCAAGTACATGATCTCTTCATCGGGGAAATCGAACTCAATTGGTTGATAATCATCAAGAGGTTGGTAAGCAAGATGATCGACAAGAATGCTACCTTTGATTGCCTTTTGAGTTTTGAACACAATATCATATTCAGACAAAAGCATCTGCCAGCGTGCAATCTTCCCAGTAACAGCAGCTTTCTCAAAGATATACTTTATCGGATCCATTCTGGATATCAACCAAGTCGTATGATTCACCAAATAATGACGCAGGCGTTTAGCGGCCCAGGCCAAAGCACAACAAGTCTTCTCAAGCATTGTATACCGAGTTTTCACAATCGGTGAACTTCTTGCTTAGATAGTAGATAGCATGTTCTTTCTTTCCAGTCTCATCTTGTTGACCAAGTACGCATCCCATGGATTCATCAAATACTGCCAAATACATAATCAAAAGCCTTCCTTCCACGGGTGGGACAAGGATAGGTGGTTCCAGCAGGTAATTCTTGATGCTATCAAAAGCTTCTTGACATTCATCATTCCATACAATAGGCTGATTCTTTCTGAGTAGCTTGAAGATCGGCCCGCAGGTTGCGGTCATGTGAGATATGAATCGGGAGATGTAATTCAAACGTCCGAGGAAACCTCTGACTTGCTTCTCTGTCTGTGGAGCTGGCATTTCTCGGATGGCCCAGACTTTATCAGGATCGACTTCAATGCCCTTTTGGCTGACAATGAAGCCTAATAACTTCCCGGATCTGACGCCGAATGTACATTTGTTGGGATTCAATCGAAGCTTGTATTTTCTCAACCTTTCAAACATCTTTGTCAAATATTCAACATGTTGCTCCTCATCTGTTGACTTCACAATCATATCATCCACATATACTTCGACTTCTTTGTGAATCATGTCATGAAACAGAGTAGTCATCCCTCTTTGGTAGGTAGCACCAACATTTATTAGGCCGAACGACATCACTTTGTAGCAGAAAGTACCCCATGGAGTGATAAAAGACGTCTTTTCTCTATCTTCCGGAGACATTTTGATCTGATTGTAACCGGAGAAACCATCCATGAAGGAGAACACCTTAGACTGAGCAGTATTATCAACAAGCACATCAATATGAGGTAATGGAAAGTTGTCTTTTGGACTAGCTTTGTTCAGGTCTCTGAAGTCAACACACATCCGGACTTTACCATCCTTCTTTGGCACAGGTACAATATTGGCAACCCATTCAGGGTACTCAACTATTATGAGGAAACCCGCATCAATCTGTTTTTGAACCTCGCTCTTAATCTTGAGAGCCATATCTGGATGAGTCCTTCTCAATTTCTGCCTGACGGGAGGACATTCAGGCTTGGTGGGGATCCGATGCTCCACAATCATAGGATCTAGACCTGGCATATCTTCATACGACCATGCAAAAATATCCGGATATTCCCGGAGGAGTTGGATGATCTTCTTTTTAACCCCTTCCTCTAGAGCAGCACCGATCTTGATTTCTCGCTTGTTCTCCTCGGTACCTATGTTGATAAGTTCAATCTCTTCCTGGTGAGGCTGAATGGCTTTCCTTTCTTGCTCAAGTAACCGAGTGATCTCATATGGTATATCATCACCTTCCTCATCTTCGGCCTCATACACTGGGAACTCAAAATTCGGAGGGAATGCAGGGTTACTGTGCCCAACGGGTTTATTATAGTTCAATCTGCGTAAAATGGTTGGATGATTTTAGAAAGAGGTTTTTTATGCAGATTTTTGAAATTAATAAGAAAATACAGATGTTTTGGTTTTTTCTGGCATTACCATTATTTCCAAGGAAAAAAGCACTAAAAAAAAGCAGTCGTGAAAGAAACGACAAATTTTTTTATTAATCAACGGCAATGCCGAAACAAACATGCCCTTACAGAAAATATCACTCTCGCTTTGGGCAGAGCGAGACGATTGTTATTTTGAAAAAACAAGATACTTAAGCAACAAGGTATATTACTCAGAAACATGCATGATTGAGGGAATGTCAATGGCATCCCAATCTCTCGCAATGCCTCCTGGTATAACAAATACAGGCCTCGGGCCAAATCCAGTTGCTTCTTCTGTGATTGCGTTGACAAACCCAGCACTATAGAATGCCCCGGTGGAAACTCCTGAAGTTGGGGAGAAGCCAAGACCTTCCTTATGCTTGTTCTCATGAAGCTGTATTAACCTGCCCCAGCCGGCAGCTTGACCCTCTTGGACGGCTCTCTGTGCATCCTTCAAAGAAGCCATTGCAGTTCCATCCCTCTTGGGCTCCGTACCTTCGACAGTTAATCCTTGAAAAGCGGTCCCCTCTGCGGACCCTGCCTCTATGCAAGAGAAAGATGATAGCTGGCTAACCAGGTATGCCTCCTCTCCATGAATGGTAACAAGCTTTCCACTTTTTGCAAATTTCAACTTTTGGTGCAAAGTAGAGGTCACCGCCCCCGCGTCATGTATCCAAGGTCTCCCCAAGAGACAGCTGTAAGAGGGGTTAATATCCTTGACTTGAAAGGTGATTAGAAAGGTTTCGGGACCGATAGTTATTGGCAAGTCTATCTCCCCGAGAACACTCTTGCGGGTTCCATCAAAGGCTTTGACCAGAAAAGTGCTCCTTCCCAAGGGAGTTCCCCGATAGCTCAATTGATCCAGAGTGGCCGTTGTCTGAGGCAAGCTGGTATTGACAGAGACAGGGTTCGTCCCAGGAATCTGGCCATTATTGACAATACCAGAAACGCCAGCTGCAGTACTAGGAGTGAAAAACGGTGGAAGTCCATAAGGGAACCCAGTTGGCATAACGAAGCGGGCATCAGTAGATGCAGTTGGGATCACACTTGTAGCTATAGGGATAGCCGTGGCTGATTGTTCCTGGGCGGCTAGCAGAGCAGTCATGGTATTATTGGCCTTAGCCAATTCTTCCCTCAGAGAAGCTAATTCGGTACGGAGCTGAGCATTTTCCTCTTCCATAGCTACCAAATTCTTCTTTCTGTATAGTCTAGTCTGATGTATTCTGTCAGGTTCGTAGACTTTTCGAGCACGAGCCACTTTTCAAACTGTGGCAGAAGAACCAGGAGGCAATGAGCACTTGGAAGCCTTTTGTGACTGATGAATGATGCATATGATGCATGATATGTACATATGCAGATGCAAAAATGACTCTTTTTTGTCATCGAAGGGTTTTAGACAAATTAGAAATTTTGTAAACATTATATGTCAGCTAGCAAAGTAGGAACCAGATTCTTGGAATGGAAGATCTCAATAGCATTCATTTCCACAAAGTTGTCGAGATTCGGGAAGAGAATGAGCCCATAGATAAGCAATGCAAGAATAGCCTCGAGCGTGTCCTGACAAGTAGTTTTGAGATTAGCCTGTTCAAGTAGATACTTCGAAGTGAACCCTCGGATGTGAGACTTGGTAGTAAGATGATTGGAGACATCGGAAGTCTTGAGATAGAGATCCTTAGCAATAACCAAAGGAGTAAGAGAAGTCCCGAGACCGGCGAAAGGTGTCTTCCCAGCTATAGGTGAATCCAATAAGTGGGAATAAGCCTCAAGAGTAGGGACTAACTGGAAATCTGGGAAAGTGAAGCAGCGGAAACTCGGGTCGTAGAATTGCACTAGAGTGTGCACGAGCTTCTCTTCAACATTAGTCCGGAGAATAGTAAGCAAACCACCATACCGGAGTCGGAAACCTGTTTGATTCTTAACCTTGAGTGCCAACTCTCTCAAACTAACCAAATCAACCTCCTTGAACTTGTAGGATTTAGTCTTCTTCATACCTGTAATGTTTACAAAACTTTTTAATTTGTCCAATCCTTCGATGAATGCATGAGAAAAAATTTATGCATGAATGTATGTATGCATGATTGTTTTTTTAATTACAGAGAAGACATGGAGGGTTTGAGATTAAAGTCGAGGAGCCACGGGCGGACACGGTGCCCGGTAAACTAGGGCTTAGGATAATAGTAACCAAGGTTCTAATCAAGTTCCCAAACTGCAACCTCTCTTACGTATATCATGGTAGCACGGGACAACATCCGTTCCATGTTTATTCGTAAGAAGGTCTAGTTTGAGTGTAGTATCGCGTGACGACTAAAACTCGAGACAACACTCGGTTTAGCCACCGCACTACGTCCTAAAAAAGGCCAGGGATGGGTTTGGTAACTACGGTCCATAGCATCGTCGAACAATTGAAAGCAAAGTGCCTAAGCATGACAACACACGCCGACAATATTACTTCCAAAATGCCTTAGCTATGTGAGATTGATCGCATAACCCAATACACGAGGCAACCCTCGGATCGAATTGTCGATTATATCTCTACCTAATCATAAGTTCACTCAGCCCAGGTATAGGACTTTTGATATTCTCACCCCACACGTCAAATGAAAATAAACAAGTATTCACATATGTAAGCAATAAAACAAAGTGTAAATATAAACTAAGGAAAACTAGGCGTGACCCGCTAAAAATATCCCCAGTGAAGTCGCCATTTCTGTTATCGCGATTTTCGGGTGTCAAGTCATAAATTAGGCTTGAACCTTTCAATCTTTGATATTCTCTATTTTTCTTGGGAAGGGCAAAATTGAGAAAAAACCCTTAGATTCGAAGTTCGGGGGTCGCTTTCGCTACGGGAAGGTGTTAGGCACCCGGAACGATTATGGTATTCCATAAGAACCGTTCTCCTAAGTTTATTTCTACGCTTTATTTTTATTGCCTACTTATTAAAAAGGAAATTTACTTATGTTAAGAATGGGGGGGAGAAAGTGTTTGAGGTTTAATTTTAGTGGACTTGGAGAGGTTTTGACCTCATGCCTACATACCCATTTAAGGGATCAAACTCCATGTAGTTCTCTCTCAAAAAATGTTTTTTTGTGTGTTTGGTTGATTTTAGTTTTTGTTGGAAAATGGTTTTGAAGAAGAGGAAGAGGCCTTAAAGGCATAAGAGAGAAAAATGGTGAATGGTTGGTTCAATTGTTATTAAAAAAGTCTAAGTAGGGATTAGGATTCATTTGGATTTGTTTAAGAAAATAAAGGAAAAAATTCAATGGAGTTTTGACTCCAAGGTTTGTTTGGAAAAATTTGAGTGATGGAATTAGTTTATTATTTTTTGAAGATTGGCATTTGTCTAAAAATCGCATTTCCTAAGCATACATCTAAACGGTAATCATGCAACGTGTGTGCGTGTCGGTGCTTGTGTCGGTGTACATCACTTATAGTGTCCATAGTCCTTTACATTGAGTCCGAAATACATGCTATGGTCTTGCAAGGAATTAAAAAAGAACTAATCTATCTAAAATTATTACAAACCCAATTGATATAGAAATGAATAAAAATAAAAATAAATGATGCTAAAACTATGGGATGAATGAAATGTGAGATGAAATGGTTAGTATCATAAGGCATAAAAATAGTAGAAAGGTAAACAAAATTGAATAGAATAGCAAGAGAGAAAAAAAAGTAATGAAATGAAATAAAGTGGCAAAATATACCTAAAATTGGTTATGATACTTAGACATGCATATGACCTATAATTCCCTCATTATAGCCATTTTTTGAAAGGTTTGAATTTAAGCTACAATGTGAGGATCATAAGAGTACACACAAGCAAAGCATTATATCATATTCCTAGAGATATTTT
Organism: Medicago truncatula; assembly: GCF_003473485.1. NCBI lineage: Eukaryota > Viridiplantae > Streptophyta > Magnoliopsida > Fabales > Fabaceae > Medicago > Medicago truncatula. The sequence goes on from NC_053048.1 coordinate 13,488,720, forward strand.
CACACATTATTTCACATGCAAAAATATCATAATATGTAAAAAATGCATCAAGAACATATATGGAATTTAATGAGCAAGAATTAAAAGAACAAAGTAAAGAAAATAAATGCAAAAATAAGCAAATAAATTCTAACACTTGGAGGAAAAATTAAAATGATAGGGAAATATTTTTAGAAAATTTTTTAGGAGCATAAAATGCCAAGAAAGTGTAAAAAAGTATTTAAAACACAATTAAAAAGCAATTAAAAAAAGGCTCAGCAGGATTTAATCTGGTCCGCTGGATGAATCCAGAGGTCCAGATCTAACTCCCAAGATCACATCACAGCCACTGGATCAAAGATCCAAGGGTCCAAAAAAAGCACAAAAGATAGTGTAAAAATGCAGGAAGCACAGTGACCGTTAGATCAAAGATCTAACGGTTCAAACAGAGAACGCACCATATTTCGCACAGGAGAAAATACACATGATTCAGGATCACAACGCGTTGTAGCCATTAGATCAAGGAAAGATCCAGATCGGATGGCTATTAACGCGATGAAGCGCTGAATTAATGTACACGCGCGCGTACAAGAACGGACAAAAAAAGGAGCATTATAAAAGGAGTTTTCAACAAAAAAACAACACAAAACACAACTGCTTCTCTCTCTAAGGTTTCCTAGAGAGAGAAGCTCTGAAATATGCTTCGTCTTCTCCGGTGAGCAACGGTTTTCCGGCGCGGTGGCCGGTGGTGGCGCCGCCGCGCCGGAGCTTTAAAACTCCTCCGTTTCAAAATTTTTTTACGTTTTCTTACATCCTTTTTCTTCTACTTCTCGAATTCGAGCTTAGATTTTTCAAAAAAAGTTTCAATCGGAGTAGATCTGAGTTTGAACCTTGAGGAAAACTTTTTGAAAATGAAGAAAAAGGAAGAGGAAAGTGAAGAAGGTTACCTTTCCGCTGTGCTTTGCGATTCTGGCTTTGCGGTTCTGGCTTTGCGGTTCTGGCTTTAGCTTCTTCGCGTTCTTCCTCTTTCCTCTTCTCTGTGTTTTGCGATTCGGTTCTGGCTTTAAGCTTCTTCGCGTTTTTCCTCTTTCCTCTTCTCTGTGATCGGTGCTGGAGTTCCTCGCCTCCGGTGAGGAATTCGTACCTTGAATTGCAGGGGAATCAATTCAATGATGAAGATTCATCAATGAATCTCTGAGAAATGATGAATTTGTTGATGAATCTGGTTCTGGAAACAGTTAGGGTTTGTTGTTGTTCTTGATTGTTCTTGGAGAACTTTCTGTTTTGATCTGTAACTGAATGGAGAGAGAAAAAAAATCTGTTTGTGATGATTTCAATGATTGTGTATCTGATCCTGAAAATCTGACACTGTGTTGTTTTTATAGCTGACATGTGTACTTTGAGACCCAATGGGGTGATGACACCTGGACTGGACTTTTCTGCAAAATAGAAAAATTGAAGGACTGGACTGTAATAAAAAAAGGACTAAAATGCAATTTTTAAACTGTTTGGGACTGAAATGCAATTTTAGAAACTGTTTGGGGACTAAAATGCAATTAAAAATAAAATTGGACTAAAATTGGTAATTTGGAAAAAAACGTAAAGTGAAACCAAAAATAAAATCAACAAAAGGACTAAAATGAACCAGCTACAAAAATGAGGTATTTTAAAATACCTCTCTGCCGAAATTTTGACAGGAAAAGACCAAAATGCCCCTAGGAACTAAACTGACTCAAATTGACTCAGGTGCAATTTTTGAAATGATTTTTAAACAAAGACTCAACAATGATTCGTACAGACAAGTTGAAAAGACTCAGAGGCAAACACAGGGACTAAAATGGGTTCCACTGCAGGAAATGACCAAAATACCCTTTTGTATGATTTTTGAAATAAAATGTGAGAAAAGTAATGCGACGTTTCAGAGAGTTCTTAAATGACTTGTAATACAAGAAAAGACAGACAGAGGCAGTAAAATATGTTTTTAAAAAGAGAGTAAAGATTCAGAGTAAAATGAGGGTATAACAACTGTGATGTATGCTTTTATTTAATTAAATCATACATGTTGTTGAATTGTGGGTTGTGAGTCATATACATATATATGCATTTGTCGAGTTGTATGTAGATATACACAAGTGGAGTCAGTCGCATAAGCATATAAAGCGGGAGGGCTCTTGCCATGGAACGCCTTGTCGTACAAAGCGGGAGGACTCATGTCCTGGAACACTTATTGTTTAAAGCGGTGATGGCTTATGCCTTGATGAATGCTTTAACCATTCAACATCCGGTGAGGGCTACTGCCCTGTAAATTGGTACCACATGCATGTACATTGTCGAGGAGTCTTAGTGGTGTTGTCGAGTAGTTGCATGAGTCGTGTTAATGGTTGTGATTACCATTGTTGTTGATGTTGCTGTTTATGAAGTATATGTTCATAATGAATAACTATTATTTATGTTAGGGTGTTAGATTCAATTGATGAATTTTGTATCTATATTTATTGTTGTGAATCTCACCCCTTCTACTTGAAAATGTTGTCCTTCCTATGGGTAACTTGCAAGTGATCCTAAGTAGTAGGTGGTGGCTCAATGTCTAGGGCTCTGATACGTACGGGATGGGATTTATTTTCTTATTTTCATTCCTATGTATCAATTTTTGGAACATGTTGATGTAGCCCTTTATTTGGTTGTTGAAGTAATTGATGAGGCTTTTATGCCAAGAATTATTTGTTGGAGAATTAATATGTTGGAAGTTGTTGTTATTTAAATGTTGAAAATATTCCGCTGCAAGGTTTTGGTGAAACTATTAAGTTTTTGTTTTATTAAATAGTTTTATATTCTATTTAAGAAATTTGGAAAAGTAGTGTGACATGCCCATTTGGGATATACTCTGATGTATGTTTATTATTATTTAATTGCTTTGGGATAACTAGGTGTTACAAAGACTCAATTCAAAAATTTCAAGTATAGGCAAGCAATCATTGTTCCCGTAGGTTTTTGGGGATTATTAGTAGTTAAACATGCTTAAAGAATCATTTAAGAAAACTCGGATTGGCCCCCAAAGACCCGGAACAAAAGATCAAAGTGGCTGAAACTGAAGATGTTCGCTTAAGCGACCACCTGGTTCGCTTAAGCGAACAAGTTACAGTAGCAAATCACTTTGTTCGCTTTCTGGTCGCTGACTGGTCGCTCACCAGTTCGCTCAAGCGACCACATGTTCGCTTCAGCGAACGAGTTCCAGTAGCTACCAGAAAACTTTGCTCACTAGCTCGCTCACAGTTCGCTTAGGCGAACTGAACCCAGAAAAGTATGAATGTTTGCTTACAAGGTCGCTTAAGCGAACCTCTAAGCGAACCTTCGCAAGTTTGCAGAAAAAGTTACGGGTTTGGACCCCTTTTTATCCCAAATTCCCAATTTTGATCCCTCATTACCCAAATGTGTTTCCAGAACATGTTTATAGGTCAATATGACAAAAAAGACTCACTAAGACACAATCAAACTTGAAAACACTTGACAATTGGACCAATTCATCATTATCACCAAAACACCAACAACCATTCAAATTCTCATCCTCAATTCCTGAATATGCATACCCAAGCAATGATTCATCAACCACAACATCAATTAGCAGCCATAACATCAATTAAACAAGAATCATAACTTAATCTAACAGTAACTTAGCAAAATTCACCAATTGAGTACAATTTTCACAACTCATCATTTGTTCCTATTTGAACATGTAATTTCACCAACAATCATACAATTATCATCAATTCATGCATACAAACATATCATCACAGTTGGAGCACGAATTTAGCAACAATTATCCATTATGCAAAAATTCATGAGGATATGGAACGCGCAAGCAAGCAGATTGATGAAACCTGTATCCACATCATAGAGTCCTTTAGGCTTAGAAATCAGCAAAACACTTTATTAAGTGTCAAGACTAATAGACTTAATGATAGCGAGCTAACAATCTCTCAAACTACACACTCGGTCCCTCTACCTCATATTCATCTTTCTAGTTTACCCACTAATGACACCACCTCTTGGACAATAGGACATGAGCAGGATAAAAAGGAAAATACCCCAAACAAATCCTCCCATGAAACTGTAGTACAAGAGGTTGTGGGATACATTCACATTGAAGTTAAGAAGGGCGAACAATGTGACTGATACAGCCCGATTTTTAGCTAGATTTATTTTAATTACTTTTAATTGTGTTTGTGTGTGATTAATTGTGCTTGTGTGTATTTAATTGTCGTCGGGTGCATTTACGTGGATTACCGTATTAGAAGGGTATTTTAGTCATTTGACGGGTAAGGGTAAAATGGTAATTTTGGTGAGAATCATTTTAATATTTAGTGAGAACCCTTATTTTACTAAGTTACTAGTGTAGTGATTAGTTTTTACCGTTAGTGACCGTTCATTATATTTTACCGTTGTTAGTAATTACCGTTGAGTGTATAGAAACTTTTTGGAATTATGTTAGAATGAGTTAGGCCCATTAGAATTTGGAATTGAGCCCATTAAGGGAGATAACATTAGGGTTGTCATAAGAAAATATCTTTCATTCACTTCACAAAACATTTTCCTAGAGAGAGAGGGAGGTAGAGAGAGAAAGAGGTGAAGAGAAGGACAAGAGTGTTGAAGGGAAAGCTTGGGGAATCAATTTAGGTGACCTAGGAGCTGAATTGAAGCAAGGGTTAGAGATAATCAACTTCAAAGGTAAGGGGGTTAGTTATTATCATAATCATGTACAATCTTTGCATTTTCTCATGTTGTATGAAAATGGGTTGGTGAACAATTGTTGTTAAATTCGTGCTCTTGCTGTGATGTTATTTTCTTGTGCTTGAATTGATGATTATGGTATGTTTATGGGTGAAATTACATGTTTCAAAGTATATATAAATGTTAAGTTATGAAATTATGCTTAATTGATGAAATTTGATATGTTTTGATTGAAAAGAGATGTGATTCATATTCCATTAATGTGGTTATTGTTAACTGATGCTATTGTAAGTGAATTATGATTTGGGTATACTTAATTGTGGATTGATGATGAGAAATAAATTGTTGTTGGTGGTTTTGTGAAATTGGTGAAGTTGAGTTAAGTGTTCATGTGAAGGACCAAAATGAACTTTTTGATATATATATGGTTGTTGACTGAAATTTTGTTATTGTTGGATGAATTGAACCTATGAGAATTTCTGTTTTCATGTTGTGGTTATGTTAGTTGAGTCGTTTGGGAGAAAACGAGTTTTTCGTGGGAAATGTCGATGTTTAAGCGTTTTCGCCAATAAGTGATTATGTGAGGTTTTGGAAAATGACTTTTGGGATGGTTGAAACATGAAATTTTTATAGATTATGTTAGAGGCAAGTGTCAGGATCGTGTAGGTGAAAACGGCATCAAAATCCGATTAACGGTTTGCATTTTACGCGCGAAATGGTGAAAAACGCACTTTTTGGAAAAGCTGTAAGCGAACAGGCCAGAAGCATACTTCAGAAGCACACTTCAGAAGCATGCCAGAAGCTTCTCAAGAAGCGAAATTGCCAGTTCCAGCATCCCCTGTTTCACGTTCTTGCATCTTTTTCACCTATTTATGTTTCGAATTGGCCTTTGGTGTAAACATGAAAGTTTTAGATAATTATGTTAGCTTTCTAATGGCTCTGGTTTGACGTCCAAATGATTTTTAGAACTTGAGTTATGATCAAATTACTACATATGGGTCATGTGAATTTTTGTGAAAACTTATCATAACTTTTTCTTTGAGCCGTGGAACTTTTCCAAACTTGAATTTGGGTTTAATGAGGTACTTAGAGTGAATAATTGAGTATGCATGTATATGTTTGAAGTATGATGATTATCGTGAGAAACGTATGCTAATTGCTTGGAATATGAGAATTCTTGAATTGGTAAAATCATACGTGATAAGTGATCTTTGTTGATTACTGGAAATCATGTAATTGATGTTGGATGACATTGTTGATTATTGATAAATATGTTGATGTGTGACGATGAATACTATGATTTATTTGTGTGGGCATGTTTTCTTGATAATGCAATGTTGTGGAGATAATCAATATAATTGGGTGTTGTCCTATATATTGAGTTGAGATTGTGAATTGTTGTCGCATTATCGAGTCCTTATACATGTCCATGCATCATAGTAGTTGTTGCTGTAAAAGAGTTGAACTCTTTTACTTCGAGATTATTGTAAGGCAGGTGTGAGCCCTTACATTCGATGTGCAAGTGGCATCGAAAGGTGACGACCTTGTTGAGATTTGGTACCGCATGCATTTATGTGTCCATAAGTGCATATCATAGCATGAGTCCTATGTGAATTGTGTGATTGGTGATGATTTGAGATGAATGAATGTTGATAATGATTGTCTATGATTGATGTTGTGAACGAATATTTATGATTGGATAATTATTCATGTGATTGATATATGTGGATACGAACTATCAAGTTGTGGTATAAGTATTTATGCATGACTAATATTATTCAAGTACATGATATTATTTGATTTGATTATTATCTGGATTATGATAATGTAATGCTTACCCCCAGTGGTTTTAACCGCCTACTTGCCTGTATGGGTGAGTAGACGTTGTGCAGGAGTAGTCTCGGTGAGTCTTTGCGTGGGATATCGGGAGCTTCCTCCGATATCGGTGTTGTGTCGGCTCTGATCTAGGCTTGTCGTGTCGATCTAGATTAGGTTGTTATATTTTTCCTTTGAATTATTATTTTGTTGATGACTACCCGTATGTTTGGGTTTTGAGATTTATCTTTGGGATATGATTTATTTTCTCATGGCATGTATATATTTGATCACTCTAATTTGTATTCCGCTGTAACTGTTGAGGTTTACATACATGTCTATCGGTTTTTGAATTTTGAATAAGACATAATCTCTATTTCTTGAATAAATGTATTATTCGCATGTTTAATTGCTTTAATAGAAATAGGAGCGTTACAAGTTGGTATCAGAGCCATGGTCAGTCGTGTTTAGATTAATCTTTGTTGTGTTGTTTCTTATCGGTTAGATGGTTGTGTAGTGCGAACATGGCAGGAGGTCGTGATGATGCGGCGATTGCACAAGCCTTGGCAGCGATGGCTCAGGTGTTGGCTCAATCGAATGAGCAAGCGGCGATTGGTCGTCGGAATGAGGGAGAAGCTGAGGAGCGGAGGCTTGATCGTTTCTTGCGAAACAATCCACCTACGTTCAAGGGAAGGTTCGACCCGGATAGAGCTCAGACATGGTTGCAAGGCATGGAGAGGATCTTTCGTGCTATGGTGACTAGTGATGATTAGAAGGTGAGGTTGGCTACTCACATGCTTGCTGAGGAGGCTGAGTATTAGTGGACCAATGCTAAGGGAAGACTTGAGATTGATGGAGGGGTTGTGACTTGGACAAGGTTCAAGACTGAGTTTTTGAGGAAGTACTTTCCAGAGGATTTGAGGACTAGGAAGGAAGTGGAGTTCCTGAATTTGAAGCAAGGGAGTATGTCCGTGGCCGAGTATGCGGCGAAGTTTGAGGAGCTTGCAAGGTTTTGTCCCTACATCAATGCTGAGGATGCTATGGTTTCGAAGTGTGTGAAGTTTGAGAGTGGGCTTAGGCCGGATATCTATCAGTACATGTGTGTTCAGGAGATCCGAGACTTTGATACTTTGGTGCATAAGTGTCGTATGTTTGATGATGCTGGGAAGGTTAAGTCTAATTACTACAAGGCTCAGAATGAGAAGAAAGGGAAGGGCTATGGAGTTGGGAAACCTTACAGCAAGGATAAAGGAAAGAAGAGAGAATCTGGTGGGGGCTCTAAGCCAAGTTTGGTGGAAGTCAAGTGCTTAAAAGTGTGGAGCTATGGGTCATTATGCTAGTGATTGCAAGAATGATTTTACTTGTCACAAGTGTGGGAAAGCGGGTCACAAGGCGGCCGATTGCAGAGGTGTTGCAAGAGAGATTACTTGTTACAATTGTGGAGAGAAGGGTCATATTAGTACCAAGTGTACCAAGCCGAAGAAGGCGGCGGGAAAGGTGTTTGCTTTGAATGCGGAGGAGGTGGAGCAGCCGGATAATCTTATCCGAGGTATGTGTTTTATCAATAGTACTCCTTTGATTGCAATTATTGATACTGGTGCTACCCATTCTTTTATCTCTGCTATAACACCCCGTTTTCCCAATATTTAAAATTTCTTTAAAAAAAACATAACATTTATCAGAGTAAACATCAAACAACGGGATATCACATATAACGTAATCCAACAGTTAAATAATAATTTAACCAATATCTTAAACATTTGCAGCGGAAAATCTTAACCATAATTCATGAAACGTTTTGGCACGCAGGCCCAACAAGTATCTCAAAAGAGTTAATCAAAACAGTAAATATTCATGGCAGTTCACGTAAGAGAATGAAACATGTTATAGCATAAAACCCCATCCCGTTACGTATCAGAGCGACCTAGACGACACAGTGAAGGCAAGGCCACTCACGACGGCAACTGCACACTAAGCACGATCACCTGCAAGTTACCCATACGAAGGGCAACATTTTCAAGCAGAAGGGGTGAGATTTCATAATAAAATAACATTAATCAATGTAATTGCGAATCATAAATTAACATCATAATCATTCCATTATTAACTTTGCATAAATGCTAAACAGTTATCACGTAATCATATATCCAATTCATTATGAACAACGTAACATAATCAATAAACACTTATCACGTAATCACATATTCATTCATTATCAACAAGGCATCTTAATCATGACAATGTGACAATGCTCCTAGACTCCTTATATGCATGTGGTACCAATCGTCATCATAAGTATTAATATACTTTAATCGTGCGGAGGACAAAGCTCCTATAAAACGTGCGGAGGACAAAGCTCCTAATATTCGTGGTGAGGACTAAGCTCAATGATATGCTATGCATGGACACATATGAACAAAACATCGTAATCAACTTATCAACATGCATCCAATAATTTGGAGCTAAACTTCATCATATAATTATGCACTTAGTTAAATAACGGAAGCAGCATAAACAGGTCACATAACAAGATGATATCATTATATCAAAGCACATAATTTGTATCATTATCACATCTTCTTATCTTGCATGAATATACAATATAATAGTTCATATTCAATTAATATTAATATAACTTAAACAACTCTACGGTCTGCATTAAACGACATCACTAGGTCTCATTACCAGTTAGGGGTTCACTCTTGATCAACAAGTGCGACACAGATCGCATAAACACATAAACAAGTTCATCCTGGTTGTACTCGCGAGGCGAGAGTACTTACTCGCCATGGCGAGTACCACTCAACTCCCAAACTAAGGTTGTTCTGGGTTCCCTCTGATCCTACATTCATTCCTAATCAATACTAGGTATGTTCAGGTACTCAAAGGCATACAAGATTCAACTAAAAAGGTCGAAACACGAAATATGACATGCACTCTGCCTAAGCTCGCGAGGCGAGGAAGGGTTGCTCGCCATGGCGAGTTGCACCAAACAACTCGCGAGGCGAAGGGAAGGGGCTCGCGTGGCGAGCGATGAAGTTCATCACTCGCGAGGCGAGGATCATCACTCGCCGTGGCGAGCGATGAACAGAAGCACGGGCAGACTAGAGTTTTTCTCAAAAATCCATCACACAACATGGTTCAAAGCGTGGTTTTGATTCCAGAATTCATCCTAAACATATTCTAAGGTTAAAGGACGGTTCTTTCATCAATCTAACAAGTTTTACCGTTTGATCATCAATTTTTTTAGGGTTTTGACCTAATTCCAAAACTTCTCTAAATCAATCCTAACTTTGTCAATTAATCATCAGAATTACAACGATCAATGCTATTGAATCATTAGTCTCACCCTTACCTTGTTTGAAGAAAATCGCAGCACTCTTGGTCTCTTGCTCCTCTCTAAGCTTTTCTCCCTTTTTCCAAAAGTTTTCACGTACAATAGTTTTCTAAAGATATTAGGTCTTCCCTATTTATACCTCTTTCTAATAACTTATCTTATCTCACTTTCTCCCCCAACACTATCTAAAATATCAAAACAGCCCCTCAACTAAATATTTTATATTATTTTCAAATCTTTATTCTATTTAACAATAAAATAAATCTCATATCATAATCAAATCCTCCAAAACTCATAACTTATCACGTCATCAATCAAATCATCATAAATCATCAAAACATACCAAAATCATGCATATATTATATAATTATAATATAATCACCTAAACTCGATTAAATAAACGATTAAACGAAAGTGGGCGTTACATCGGCTAGTTGTGTCGAACGTTTGGATTTGGTTGTAACTCCTTTGTTGCGTGGAATGGTTATTGACACCCCGGCTAGCGGTTCGGTGACTACTTCTTTTATGTGTGCTAAGTGTCCTGTTAATTTTGGTGATGTTGATTTTGAGTTGGATCTTGTTTGTCTTCCGTTGAAGAATATGGATGTGATTTTTGGTATGGATTGGTTGTTAGCTTTTGGGGTTAGCATTAATTGTTTGACTAGGAGTGTGACTTTTTCTAAACCGGTAGAAGAGTTAGATAGGAAGTTTTTGACCGCGGGGCAAGTGAAGAAGTCTTTAGAAGGTGAGGCTTGTGTGTTTATGATGTTTGCATCCTTGAAGGTTAGTGGTGAGAAAGGAGTTAGTGATTTGCCGGTAGTGCAAGAGTTTCCTGAGGTTTTTCCAGAGGATATTACCGAGTTACCGCCGTAGAGGGAAGTAGAGTTTGCAATTGATTTGGTGCCAGGCATGAGTCCTATTTCGATTGCGCCGTATCGGATGTCTGCATCGGAGTTGGGTGAATTGAAGAATCAGTTGGAAGAGTTGCTTGAGAAGCAGTTTATTAGACCGAGTGTTTCACCGTGGGGTGCTCCAGTGTTGCTGGTTAAGAAGAAAGATGGAAGCATGAGGTTGTGTGTGGATTATCGGTAGTTGAACAAGGTGACGATTAAGAATCGGTATCCACTTCCAAGGATTGATGATTTGATGGATCAGCTAGTGGGTGCAGAGGTGTTTAGTAAGATTGATTTGAGATCAGGATATCATCAGATTAGAGTAAAGGCAGAAGATATATCCAAGACTGCGTTCCGAACGAGGTATGGACACTATGAGTATTCTGTGATGCCATTTGGAGTATCTAATGCGCCAGGTGTCTTTATGGAATACATGAATGGAATATTTCATCCTTATCTGGACCGTTTTTTGGTGGTGTTCATAGATGATATTTTGGTGTATTCAAAGTCTGAGGAAGAGCATGCTGAGCATTTGAGGATTGTGTTGCAAGTCTTGAAAGAGAACCAGTTGTGTGCCAAGTTGTCTAAGTGTGAGTTTTGGTTGAAGGAAGTGAGTTTCCTTGGTCATGTGATTTCTAAGGGTGGTATTTCTGTGGATCCTTCCAAGGTTGATGCAGTGTTGCAGTGGGAGTCTCCTAAGTCTGTTTTTGAGATTAGAAGCTTTCTTGGTTTGGCCGGTTATTATCGGAGGTTCATTGAGGGATTCTCTAAGTTGGCGTTGCCATTGACGCAGTTGACTCGGAAAGGACAAGCTTATGTTTGGGATGCCAAGTGCGAGAAGATTTTCCAAGAGTTGAAGAAGAGGTTGACTTCAACTCCGGTGTTGATTTTGCCGAATCCGAAGGAATCGTTTGTGGTGTATTGTGATGCTTCTAAGATGGGTCTTGGTGGTGTGCTTATGCAGAATCGTCAGGTTGTAGCTTATGCTTTGAGGCAATTGAAAGTGCATGAGAAGAATTATCCGACTCATGATTTGGAATTGGCGGCTGTTGTGCATACATTGAAGATTTGGAGGCACTATCTATATGGTTCTAAATTTGAGGTGTTCAGTGACCACAAGAGTTTGAAGTATTTGTTTGATCAGAAAGAGTTGAATATGAGGCAGAGAAGATGGTTGGAATATCTTAAGGATTTTGATTTTCAGTTGAGTTATCATCCCGGAAAGGCTAATGTTGTTGCGGATGCTTTGAGTAGAAAGACTTTGCATATGTCTGCTTTGATGGTTAAAGAGTTGGAATTGATTGAGCAGTTTCGAGATTTGAGTTTGGTTAGTGAGTTGACACCTGATGGTGTGAGGTTGGGTATGTTGAAGTTGACAAGCAATATTTTGGAAGAGATCAAGAATGGTCAGAAGGAGGATTTGGAACTTGTGGACCGAGTGACGTTGGTTAATCAAGGTAAAGGTGGAGACTTTAGATTGGATGAGAATGGCGTTTTGATGTTTCGTGATCGGGTTTGTGTGCCGAATGTGTTTGAGCTCAAGAGGCAAATTTTGGATGAAGGTCATATAAGTAGTTTGAGTATTTATCCAGGAGCAACTAAGATGTATCAGGATTTGAAAAGGTTGTTTTGGTGGCCTAGAATGAAGAAGGAGATTGCTGAGTTTGTTTATGCTTGTTTGGTTTGTCAGAAATCAAAGATTGAACATCAGAGACCGTCGGGTTTGACGCAACCTTGTTTGTGCCAGAGTGGAAGTGGGATAGCATTTCTATGGATTTCGTTGGAGCGTTGCCTAAGACTAGTAAGGGTTTCGATTCGATTTGGGTGATTGTTGATCGGTTGACAAAGTCAGCGCATTTTGTTCCTATCAAGACTGGTATGTCGGTAGCGAAGTTGGCTGAGATCTACATTGAGCAGATTGTTAGATTGCATGGTATTCCTTCTAGTATTGTGTCGGATCGGGATCCGAGGTTTACTTCTAAGTTTTGGGAAGGTTTGCAAGCTGCTTTGGGAACTAAGTTGAGATTGAGTTCTGCTTACCATCCTCAGACCGATGGGCAGACAGAGAGGACTATTCAGAGTTTGGAGGATTTGTTGAGAGCTTGTGTTTTGGAGCAAGGTGTCAGTTGGGACGAATGTTTACCGTTGATTGAGTTTACTTACAACAACAGTTTTCATGCTAGTATCGGAATGGCACCGTTTGAGGCTTTGTATGGTCGGAGGTGTAGGACACCGTTGTGTTGGTTTGAGTCCGGAGAGAATGCTTTGTTAGGACCGGAAGTTGTGCAAGAAACTACGGAAAAGGTTAAGATGATTTAGGAGAAGATGAAGGCGTCTCAGAGTAGACAAAAGAGTTATCATGATAAGAGGAGAAAGGATATTGAGTTTCAAGTTGGTGATCACGTGTTTTTAAGGGTGAATCCTATGACCGGAGTTGGTCGTGCTTTGAAGTGTAGGAAGTTGACTCCTCGTTTTGTTGGGCCGTTTGATGTCATTGAGAAGGTTGGGGTTGTAGCGTATCGGATTACGTTACCACCGTCTTTGTCGAATCTTCATAATGTGTTTCATGTGTCTCAGTTGAGGAAGTATGTGCATGATGCGTCTCATGTGATTCAAGTGGATGAGTTGGAAGTAAGAGATAATTTGACGGTTGAGACTTTGCCGGTTAGGATTGAGGATCGTGAGTCGAAGCGTTTGCGTGGCAAAGAGATTGTTTTAGTCAAAGTGATTTGGGTTGGACCAACTGGTGAGAGTGCCACTTGGGAGCCGGAGAGTAGGATGAGGGTGTCGTATCCGGAGTTGTTTCCTTCAGGTAAATTTTCGAGGGCGAAAATTCTTTTAGGGGGGGAGAGTTGTAACAGCCCGATTTGTAGCTAGATTTATTTTAATTACTTTTAATTGTGTTTGTGTGTGATTAATTGTGCTTGTGTGTATTTAATTGTCGTCGGGTGCATTTACGTGGATTACCGTATTAGAAGGGTATTTTAGTCATTTGACGGGTAAGGGTAAAATGGTAATTTTGGTGAGAATCATTTTAATATTTAGTGAGAACCCTTATTTTACTAAGTTACTAGTGTAGTGATTAGTTTTTACCGTTAGTGACCGTTCGTTATATTTTACCGTTGTTAGTAATTACCGTTGAGTGTATAGAAACTTTTTGGAATTATGTTAGAATGAGTTAGGCCCATTAGAATTTGGAATTGAGCCCATTAAGGGAGATAACATTAGGGTTGTCATAGGAAAATATCTTTCATTCACTTCACAAAACATTTTCCTAGAGAGAGAGGGAGGTAGAGAGAGAAAGAAGTGAAGAGAAGGACAAGAGTGTTGAAGGGAAAGCTTGGGGAATCAATTTGGGTGACCTAGGAGCTGAATTGAAGCAAGGGTTAGAGATAATCAACTTCAAAGGTAAGGGGGTTAGTTATTATCATAATCATGTACAATCTTTGCATTTTCTCATGGTGTATGAAAATGGGTTGGTGAACAATTGTTGTTAAATTCGTGCTCTTGCTGTGATGCTATTTTCTTGTGCTTGAATTGATGATTATGGTATGTTTATGGGTGAAATTACATGTTTCAAAGTATATATAAATGTTAAGTTATGAAATTATGCTTAACTGATGAAATTTGATATGTTTTGATTGAAAAGAGATGTGATTCATATTCCATTAATGTGGTTATTGTTAACTGATGCTATTGTAAGTGAATTATGATTTGGGTATACTTAATTGTGGATTGATGATGAGAAATAAATTGTTGTTGGTGGTTTTGTGAAATTGGTGAAGTTGAGTTAAGTGTTCATGTGAAGGACCAAAATGAACTTTTTGATATATATATGGTTGTTGACTGAAATTTTGTTATTGTTGGATGAATTGAACCTATGAGAATTTCTGTTTTCATGTTGTGGTTATGTTAGTTGAGTCGTTTGGGAGAAAACGGGTTTTTCGTGGGAAATGTCGATGTTTAAGCGTTTTCGCCAATAAGTGATTATGTGAGGTTTTGGAAAATGACTTTTGGGATGGTTGAAACATGAAATTTTTATAGATTATGTTAGAGGCAAGTGTCAGGATCGTGTAGGTGAAAACGGCATCAAAATCCGATTAACGGTTTGCATTTTACGCGCGAAATGGTGAAAAACGCACTTTTTGGAAAAGCTGTAAGCGAACAGGCCAGAAGCATACTTCAGAAGCACACTTCAGAAGCACACTTCAGAAGCATGCCAGAAGCTTCTCAAGAAGCGAAATTGCCAGTTCCAGCATCCCCTGTTTCACGTTCTTGCATCTTTTTCACCTATTTATGTTTCGAATTGGCCTTTGGTGTAAACATGAAAGTTTTAGATAATTATGTTAGCTTTCTAATGGCTCTGGTTTGACGTCCAAATGATTTTTAGAACTTGAGTTATGATCAAATTACTACATATGGGTCATGTGAATTTTTGTGAAAACTTATCATAACTTTTTCTTTGAGCCGTGGAACTTTTCCAAACTTGAATTTGGGTTTAATGAGGTACTTAGAGTGAATAATTGAGTATGCATGTATATGTTTGAAGTATGATGATTATCGTGAGAAACGTATGCTAATTGCTTGGAATATGAGAATTCTTGAATTGGTAAAATCATACGTGATAAGTGATCTTTGTTGATTACTGGAAATCATGTAATTGATGTTGGATGACATTGTTGATTATTGATAAATATGTTGATGTGTGACGATGAATACTATGATTTATTTGTGTGGGCATGTTTTCTTGATAATGCAATGTTGTGGAGATAATCAATATAATTGGGTGTTGTCCTATATATTGAGTTGAGATTGTGAATTGTTGTCGCATTATCGAGTCCTTATACATGTCCATGCATCATAGTAGTTGTTGCTGTAAAAGAGTTGAACTCTTTTACTTCGAGATTATTGTAAGGCAGGTGTGAGCCCTTACATTCGATGTGCAAGTGGCATCGAAAGGTGACGACCTTGTTGAGATTTGGTACCGCATGCATTTATGTGTCCATAAGTGCATATCATAGCATGAGTCCTATGTGAATTGTGTGATTGGTGATGATTTGAGATGAATGAATGTTGATAATGATTGTCTATGATTGATGTTGTGAACGAATATTTATGATTGGATAATTATTCATGTGATTGATATATGTGGATACGAACTATCAAGTTGTGGTATAAGTATTTATGCATGACTAATATTATTCAAGTACATGATATTATTTGATTTGATTATTATCTGGATTATGATAATGTAATGCTTACCCCAAGTGGTTTTAACCGCCTACTTGCCTGTATGGGTGAGTAGACGTTGTGCAGGAGTAGTCTCGGTGAGTCTTTGTGTGGGATATCGGGAGCTTCCTCCGATATCGGTGTTGTGTCGGCTCTGATCTAGGCTTGTCGTGTCGGTCTAGATTAGGTTGTTATATTTTTCCTTTGAATTATTATTTTGTTGATGACTACCCGTATGTTTGGGTTTTGAGATTTATCTTTGGGATATGATTTATTTGCTCATGGCATGTATATATTTGATCACTTTGATTTGTATTCCGCTATAACTGTTGAGGTTTACATACATGTCTATCGGTTTTTGAATTTTGAATAAGACATAATCTCTATTTCTTGAATAAATGTATTATTCGCATGTTTAATTGCTTTAATAGAAATAGGAGCGTTACAGTGACCACTTGTCAGAAACTCATCTTAAGATGGAATAAGCGCTAGGAGTGCAAACAACACTACAATCCCAGTTCAAAGAGGAGCAGAATTCCCCAATGTTCGGGCCTTTTGTCGACAAAGATTCTATTTTAAGAACAAGTAAACATCAAATTCTTGATGAAAGTGAGAACCCCTGCAGAATCCCTGAGTTTATCAAGTTGTTGTATCCCCACAAGTTGAAGAGAAAAGATCCGATTGCATTTGCCGGGAGTTGTAAAGCAATATTTCAAGGACAATTACCCCTAAAGAAGAAGGACCCTGGAAGTTTCAATTCTATTGGAAAGCTATTCGTGAAAGAAGCTCCCTGTGGTCTGGGTGAAGGCAAAAACTTGACTCCAACATGGCTCATAGGAAAGATCGAAAGTATTCTGGCACAACTATCAACTTTCAATCTAACTCTTCTAGAAGGATCAATCAAAAATTCATATGAAGTGGTGAACGACGTAGTGGTGCAAAAAGAAAAGCCTTCAACAAACTTTGTGATACCGATTCAAAACAAGATTCACTTGCTGCAAGAGTCTCAATGTCACTTGAAGAGGACGAGCACATATTTCCGTAAAGCAGAGATTGGAGCACAATAACACTTAATTCTCCTTGCAAAATTCATGGAGTTCCTTCCAAACAAGAGAAAGAGGAAGGATGATGTGTTCTTTATTTCATATAAGCCACCGTAATAGGATCGAGGTGTCGAGCTAATAGACGTTAAATGAAGCGCTGCATGGGAGGCAACCCATTGTAAGTCAAGCTAATGACTCAAAAGAAGTGCTGAATCGTAGGCAACCTATTGAGCGTCATAACTCAAACATTAAACAAGCGCTGAATGGGAGGAAACCCATTATTTTTATTTTTCTACATTTATTTTTGCTAAGCTGAGATGACCTGACTTATCAATTTCTTTTCTTTTCCTGTTGCTTTTCTTTCAAGTTTATCTAATAAAGATTTATTTCTCTTGCATTACATTTACAAGTTTTCCTCTTATGCTTAAATTTGTTTTAGTCTTAGGTATTCATTCAAACCATTTAAGGCAGAGGATAGTTTATCCATACATTAAAAAAGAATAATTTCCTTTGTCTGCGGCAAAAGGTAAATTTCTAGGGCTTGCTAGTGAAGCTACTTATAGAATCACCTACTCTTTTTCGAATAGCATAACCTGTGAGATTTAGAGCCAAATATTTCCATATTCATTATAGGTTGTTAGATACTTAAATATTTCCAATTTATATTATGAGTGTTCCATATGAATGCTATTTTTGCTTGAATTTGCGGTCGTTCTTTACGGACGATTGATTAGGTTATATTACACACGAGACAATTTTTCTTTGGCACCTTGAGCCTTTTAATCCACCCTTTATTATATTCTTATTATCCTTTGTGAAACCACTTGAGCCTCCAGACGAAATTTTCTTTTCTTTATTAGTGATGTATCATGTCACAGTCCTGCACGTACATGAACCCTATTTGATTTCACTTGGAGTTAGATAGGTATATTTTTTATGACTGCACTTGCCTTGAAAAAGAAAAAATGAAAAATTGTAGATGACCATGGATCTACACAAAATTATAGAAAAAGAAAAGAAAAATATCAAGAGCAAAAAATGGTCTCTTAAAAAAAAAGTATATTTCTGTCAAAAGAAAAAGACAAATAGTTCTACTGTTTTACCAATCTTGTTTGAACCAAGGAGGGAAAGATGGCAGTGCATTAATGTTTTTTAGGAAACCCTAGGTTAGTGAACTAACTCCAAGTTCTTTTGGTAGCCTACATTCAAAAATATATCCAGCCTTAACCTATGCCAAGTTATAACCCTCAAAGTCCTCCAAATGTGTGAATAACTTTAACTTGATTGTCTGTTTAGAATTGTTTCAAATTTATAGCAAGGTACATTCATGTGACGATTGGAGTGGAAAATATGTCGTGACCAGCCTTACTGACTTTAGGAGATACATAACTATATAATAGAAAAGAGTATGGCTGATAATATAAGTTACTATCACCAAGCCAGACCCGCTTGAATGTATAGTGGTAAGTTAGTTGTTGCTCTGCTATAAAGGTGAGGAATGATTGTTAAGCACAACTCTCGGAAAGCTATGTTTTTACTCAAAAAAATGCAAAGAATAAATTATGTTTTTCTTTCGTTATTTGAGGAAAAGCAACTGTCTAAGTTTGGGGTTGTGATGGCAGGTCATCTTACGTTATTCTTAGCATGTTTTTCAGTTTATATTAGTAGAACTTTTGTAATGTTTTCTATTTTTGAGTCTGTAATTCTAGTTTTCCCAAAACATAACAATTTTAGGGGGGTTTTGAAGTAATTCACGAAGAAATCATGCAAATCGACAAATCAAGAACATCCGAAGAATTATGAAGATTCAAGAAACAAGAATGAAGATTCAAGAGGCCTTAGAAGACTTACAAATGGGAGGAAGTTTGTTCCCAAAGTACCGAGGCAAGTTATTTGAAGACGAAGACCTAAAAACGATGGAAAATCGGAGATTGGGCCCGGAAGAAAGACACCATGCGCCTAGGGCATGAAATTCACATTTCATGCACCTAGGGCATTTCCCATGCACCTAGGGCATGCATTGGGGTGCTAACTATGCGCTCCGTGCATGTAAAAAGTCGGGGCGCAACTATCTTTTCCTGCTTCCATTTTGGGTAAAGCCCACACTTTTAGCTCAAACCCAGGTAGAAACATTCACTATAAATATCAGCATTCCTCATTCTGAATTCCTCGTTTAGAACTATAGCAATTCAAGAGGAAGGTGACTTTGGAGCTTCGGGAGAGTTTCTATCTTCTCCTTGATTTTCTAGGGTATGTTTTTATCTAGAGTAATAAGATGAACCTCTATATATTTTTGTTGGATATTTATTTATTTTAATATGTTGTTTATTATTTTATTTAGGGTTGATAGTGTTTTACCCCTGTAAATTATGAATTTTGACTGTACAAAATCGAAGATATGTCAGGGGGTAAATCAAAATTTGCTCAAATTAACAGGGGGGTAAACCAAAATTTGCTCAAATTATAAGGGAGGTAAACCTAAATTTGCTCAAATTACAGAGAGTGAAATTTTCCACGAACGTCCAAAACCAAAAAATCTTCAATTTATAAGGATGAAATTCAAAAAAAAAATTATTTTACAGGGGGGAAAACTAGAAATGACCTATATTACAAGGGGTAAATCATTATTGAACCTTTTATTTATTTCTTTCGTTCACTATTAAGTTTTATTAGTATTTAGTTTTATTTCTGTGAGAGGTGCAACCCTAAATTAGGTACTTAAGAATACCTTTAAGGATAACCTAATCACCGTTAATAATTTAAATCAAATAATTCCATCTCGCATTGCGCAGGACAATTAAAAACTTGCAAATCCATTAATTTCTTTTTGTGCTTTTACTCAAATAAATTCTGTTTATTGTTAAGTTGAATGACAATTCTTCTGAAGACGATAACTTACTACTTTATTACTTGTTTTAAATTAGTGCACTTGTCAATTCGTCCATCAAATGTTTACCTCCATATAAATTTTCCAATACGAAGTTTTAGTGTTGTTAATTAATTTCAATTTTTTTTTTTTGGTGTAATCCCTCGAGCATTGTGGGACCTAAATGGGCGGCAGGCTCTCCCTAAGAGTTTCAACGCTGCTGCATGCCTAAGGCTGGATTCGAACTCAGGACCTTGGTTAAGCTAGAAGAGACCCGTTCCATCTCATCTAAGCGCTCTTGGGTAAATTTATTTAATCATGCTTAATGTAACACCCCGTTTTCCCAACTTGAAATTTTTTAGCATAAATCAGAGTAAAACACCTTAAACGGAATGCTACACTTCTTCAAACGTAAATATAGCAAAATTACTATTATTTCAATCATTTCATAATATTAAAATTAAATCTCAATGCAGCGGAAAATATCTTAATAAAACATCATGTTGGCACGACGGCCTCAACTTAAACAACTTAATAAAAATCCAGTCTAAACAGTCTTCAACATAAAAGTCATAATAAATCACGTAACATATGGAAAACAATAAAGATCCCCATCCCGTTTTGTATCAGAGCACCTAAAGACACACGTGAGAGATAGTCCACTCACGACAGCAATCTAACAGCAACTTAAACTCGATGACCTGCAAGTTACTCATACGAAGAGCAATATTTCCAAGCAGAAGGGGTGAGATTTCACAAACAATAATATTAAGCATATAATTCATCAATTACATTTAACAACTTAAACTTCATCAATTTATAATAATAATTCTTCGTATAGTACTTCATTAAATCATCAATCAACTTATAGTCATCATGAATATCATATTCATCACATCATATACACTCATCATATAACAACATAATCATCACATCATAAACATCATCATATAACAACATAATTCATCATATCATAAACATCTTCTCATAATAATATAAACAACACCACATAATCATCACCTCATAATAACATAGACAACACAACATAATCATCACCTCATAATAACATAGACAACACAACATAATCATCATCTTATAATCATATAAACAACATCATATTCATCATCTTATAATAATGTAAACAGCAACAAATCATCATCTCATAATAATATAAACAACAACATAATCATCATCTTATAATAATATAAACACAAACATATCATCATCTCATAATAATATAAACAACAACATATATTCAACAATAATGTTCTTACTTCTTTAACTTTAGTAACACTTACTAATTCAACCAACAACGACGACAACAACAAGATTCAACAACAACGACAACAACTTAATCAACAACAACAACTCAATCCAAAACAACAACAACAACTTAATCAACAACAACGACAACAACTCTCTCAAGAACAACGACAACTACAATATGCATGTGACACCATTTTCAACGTGTTGAATGACTAAGCATTCCGGGGCATAAGCCCTCAACAATTTGAAAGATAAACATTCCAGGGCATAAGCCTTCAACAGTTGAATGACAAAGCATTCCAGGGCATGAGCCCTCCCGGATTTGAATGGTTAAAGCATTCACAGGGCATAAGCCCTCACCAATTGAACGACAAGGCGTTCCAGGTCATGAGCCCTCACCGCTTTGAACGACAAGGCGTTCCCGGGCATGAGCCCTCACCAATTGAATGATAAACATTCCAGGGCATAAGCCCTCAACAGTTGAATGCCAAAGCATTCCAGGGCATAAGCCCTCAACAATTGAATGATAAACATTCCAGGGCATAAGCCCTCAACAGTTGAATGACAAAGCATTCCAGGGCATAAGCACTCAACAATTGATAAGTATGCAATGGACTCAACTTTGTGTATATCTACATACAACTCAACAACATCAATTATATTAATTAGCTTAGATTCACTGAAAGGCTATACCTTTATAAACAACTTCCATTCTTACCCCAAGAACCAACTCAATAACTCATTAGTCCCTTTATACAAGGTTATTTCTTTCCTAAAAACATCTCTAGACAGTTAGGATAAAGTCCTTACACTTAGGAAGAAGTTTGGAAGCAATTGGAGTGAAGAAAAATGCATTTTAAAAAGTTTCTGGTCAGGAAAAATCGTAGCCCGATTTTTCCCCATCGTAGTACGATTTTTTTTCGTGCTGAAACACCCCAAAACTTGGTCAAAATCGTAGCCCGATTTCTGCTCGACAGACAACATCAGATTTTCTAATTTTCACGTTTTCGCGCGTAAAATCTAAACCGTTAACCCGTTTTCGATGTTGTTTTCGCCTACACGCTCCTGACACTTAGCTCTATCATAATCTACAGAAAAATTCAAGTTTCAACCACCAAAAAATCGATTTCCAGAACCTCACATAATCACTTATTTGCAAAACGTTTAGACACCGAGTTTTCAAGCGAAAATCCCAATTTTCATCAACCCAAATCCCAAATTTGATAGGAAACTTATCCTATGATTATCCTACAACTTGAACATCAATTCTTAACACAATTTCGATGATTTCTACACTTTTCAATTCAAAAATTAATAATCAAAACCTAATCCCAATTCCCAAATTTAACTACAACCCTTTGCTAAATCAAAATCAGAATCACACAAACTATAATCATTGAGAGTTAGCCTCACCCTTACCTTAGATTGATGAATAAAACTCTACCAAAAATCTGATTCTCCCCACTTGGCTCTTCTCCTAGCTTTCTCTTGGTTTTCTCCCAAAACCTCTGTTTGTACGTGAAACTGGTTCTGACTCTTAGTTTCTATTTTTCCAACCTATTGTAACCTCTCAAATATTCTTAACTCCTCTTAATTCTAATTTAAATCCACAAACTCCAAAATAATTCTATTTCTCCGCTTATTCTATTAAATAATGAAAATAGCCAATAATAAAATACACCACACCACAAAATCAACATAAATCATATAAAAGACTTTAAATCAACTAAAATAATTAAATAAAAATTAGGGCGTTACACTTAAACTATTAAATTTTAAAATTATAAAATATTCAAATATTTAAAATTTTAAGGATAATTAAATAAACTTGAATTTAGAAAATATCAAAACTGCATATTTGTCTTCAGTTAAACGTATTTAGACGAAAGTAGTTCGAGAATGGGACTTCCTAAAAAGTCCTTGTATTGCACCTTAAAAAATTTGTGTATTTGGAAAATATATGGGGATGCAAACACAACACATTTTTGTTGTATTATAAGGACAGAAAATTTATTTATCTCATATATGTATGTGTTTACACGCATTTTATATATGAACAAATTTAATTATTGTCAAAAAAAAAACAATTCTAGTCAAATTTCTAATCAATTTTTCCATATAATTCTAGTCAAAAGTTGATATTAATGAAACCTTATTAATTTGTTTAATAAACTTCTGGTCAAAATACATTTTTGTTTGATATAATCTTAGTCATAATACCTTTCTTTTTTTAAATAAAAAACTACATTTTTTTTAAAGGTTCTAGTCAAAGTTGATTTATATACATATACTTTTAATGAAAATAAAAACATTGTACTTGTTTCATTGGATTATAAATATGTGAGTGTACATTACCATTCTATAGTTCTCTCAAAAAAAAAAAAATTAACATTATATAGTGTATATTTGAATCAACTTTACAAAACTTGAAAATGTCACCCTATGTTGCCTTTTTCCTTGCTCTTGTATTTGTTCTCTTTAATGCTTCAACTGCCGAAGAACGCTTGCCTTATAAAATGATAATTTACTTCAAAAGTTCAATGCCTACTACCACTCCAATTTTAAAATTCTATTGTACACCGGAAGCCTTTACATTACCGCCACAACAAACTATTTATATAGCTTCTGACGTTGCGAAGGTTGCTTCATGTCATGCTGTATGGAATGAAACTTTAAAGGCCGATTTCACTGCATTTAATCCCAAAACTGACTTATTGAATACTAAACTTTATTGGATCGTAAAGCCAGATGGATTTTTCATGAGTTTGAACAATATCCAATTCGAGAAAAAGGCTTCTTGGGGACCATGATGTTGCTTCTATTGATATATATGCAATAATTGCATTTTCAAGTTTGAATAATACAATTGATTCTCTTAATCTACATTTTTGTTTGATCATTTCTCCATTTCATCTTTTAGAGTCTACATATTTTACTTTTTATATATTGCAAAAAAAAAAAAACTCAACATTCATATTTGTCATAAAAAAATGTAGATTTCTCCCAAAAAAACTCAATAATTTAAAAAATAATTTGATTGAAATAAAAAAAAACGAGTTTAGTAGAGTAAAAATACTATAATTATGTCACTAGAGCATCTCAAAAAAGAGCAATTAACTCATTAAATTTACGTTAATATTTTCAAAGTAGTTAGTCATGAGTTTTTAAAATTTGATGAGGTTGAATTGTGTTGGCTTTTTCAAAAAAAAAAAATTCTTCCTGTTTAAACAAAATAGAACAAACAAGATAATAAGAGAGAAGACAACACAAGTAATTACCCTGGTTCACCTCACAATACGAGATATGTCCACTCTCCTTGCACTTCTAAGGGATTTTCCACTATAATCCCATAAAATTATAATTATTTAGACACACAAGTTTAAGATTTCATTGCCTCACACTTGAAGAATTCTACAAAGTTTACAAATAAATTTGATTGTGTTTACACTTTGATACTCGGAGAGTGGTAAACTAACATGTAAGAATTTTTCTAAGTGTGTGTACACCATTAAATTTGATAAAGTTTTGGCACTTGTGAAATTATGTGAAGTCTCTTATGTTCTTCAATCACTCATGTCCTTAAATATGAGATGATAATAGAGCCGTAGTTTAAATAGCTGCCAACACACTAATCGTCCTTGAGAAGCTTTGATTACGTTTGAAATTTTTTGTCTCTATTGGATAATTTTGTTCAATAGTACTAGAGCGATACATTGCTTCTTTGGCAAAGATCAGTTGTGCTTGAGTAATTTGAAGTCTCTTGCTAAGTTTAACAGTGAGCAGTTGTAATCAGATATTACATTTTAGTGAACTCTCCTTGGAAGTGCAAGGGGGACAGGACTACTTCCGATTTGTGGAAGGAACCTGTATAATTGCTTTATGTCCTTCTTCCTCTCTCTCTCTCTCTCTCTCTCTCTCTCTCTCTCTCTCTCTCTCTCTCTCTGTTTTATCCGCTGCATTTAGTCCGGAACATCACTTTAGAAGCAGAACTCTATTTATTTCTGATCAGTGTTGTCAGCTTAGGAGAAAACGAAGAAAAAGAAAACACAATTCAACCCCCCCTCCCCCCCCCCCCCCCCATTCTTGTATTTTTCTCACCTTCATATTAGACTTCTTTTATGCATTGTGCCTGAAGGTATAATGCTTAGGTTCATTCAAGACTTTAGGTTTAAAACCGTTTGTCTTGAAATCCACTTAGCTTCAAATCTTGACTTCCTCTGAACCTTAGCATTCAAGACTTTAGATTATGTTTTTTTTAGAACCTGAGACTTAGAAGTCATTGGTTCTAGTCTTTTTAGAATCTTTATCTTTGAAATTTTAGGTCCAGTAATGTTCAAAACCTTGGACTTAGGAATCTTTGATTCTGATTTGTTCAGAGTTTGAGATTTAGAAGCTTCAAGTTCAGATTGGTTGAGACTTTAAATTTTATCAGCTTTTGGCACAAAAATAAGCATTTAAACCTTTCTTAATATAGTCAGAACAAGGTGGTTGAATGATTTTGGGTTTACCTAATTCTTCATTAATTAAAACCAATTCCTTCTCCCTTGTTCCTTTCTAAAATTATAAATCATATAAGCAACTTGCTTCTGTTAATACCAGTCACAACAAACTCTTAAAGTGCAATATCTTGCTCACTTAAGTGTTTATTCTTTTTGTTGATGACAAAAGGGGGAGTAGATGTATAGTATTTATAGACTCTGAGCCCCAGTAATTTAATTCTAAACAAGTTAAATTAAGACCTTCTTCTTATCTCTTAATTTGTTAATGTGACATTATTCTGAGTGTTATTTCGTTTTTAAATGATGAATTTAATTAACTTGGATAGAACTCAAGGGGAGCTTAAAAACCTCACCTTAAAGTACTATTCGACTTAGGGGGAGCTTACAAACCTCATACCCTTATAGTCAACTTGTTAATTAGATTAACAACAATTGCACATTTTAAATACTAATGTTTGTCATCATCAAAAAGGGGGAGATTGTTGGAACAAAATATGTTTAACATTACCCTTTGAGAGTTTTGATGATAACATGGTATTAAAAATTATCAATTGGATATGCTAATATTTTTTCAAGTGTACATGACCATAGGTAAAAATTTGATATCATTATTAGGTTATTGAAGAACAAAAGAGAGATAAGGAATTAACATAAAGGAAGCTTGAAGCATTTAAAGAGAAGTGCTCATGAAGTCAAAAGTGCTCCTGAAGTGATGATGTCATCAGAAGCAAGTTCATCATAAGCATCTCATTAGAAGCAAGATCACCAGAAGCTAAAGTTCATCAGGAGATGCAAGACTTAAAGCTCCAAAGACTGTTAATGGATTTAATCTCGTCCAAGCATTGCGGAAGACCAGAGGAGTAAAGCAACAACTATTCTTATGAAAGCATTGGATGCTTGTTCTTGGAAGAGCATTGAGATAGTACAATTGTACGAAGTGTACAACCACTATCTCCACTACCCAGTTTGTGTCTCTGCTACAAGACAAGAATAATGCCTCTGCCTGCAACAATGTTCCTTCATACTTGGAATGGATTTGAAATTGATCCTTCATAGGACAATAACCATATCAGGAAAAAGATCATTGGTGAGTGATCAAAGCTTCAAATGCGTCTATTTTGATGTGCTGGCAATTCACAACGTCTCTTTCACACCTCTATATAAAGGAGTGAAGACTTAGAGAATGGCAAGACTCTACAACAATTTGAAAGCGCCAAAACTCTGATGAAATTGTTCTGCATAAAAAGTTCACTTAGAATTTCTTATCAAAGTTCATATCTTAGAAATTCTAGAGTCTTAAGAGTCTGTATTCGATTTGTATTGTGAACACCACTGATTGTATATCAAGTGTTCAACCCGCAAACAATTTTCTGTGTAATTTTGTTTGAATTAGAAGTCTCTTGCAGTTGTGCTTGAGCATTAAGAGTCTTTTGATTCTGTCCAGGAGCATAGGAAATCTCTTGCAGTTGTGCTTGAGTAATTTGAAGTCTCTTGCTAAGTTTAACAGTAAGCAGTTGTAATCAGATATTACATTTTAGTGAACTCTCCTTGGAAGTGCAAGGGGGACAGGACTACTTCCAGTTTGTGGAAGGAACATGTATAATTGCTTTATGTCCTTCTTCTTCTTCTTCTTCTTCTTCTCTCTCTCTCTCTCTCTCTCTCTCTCTCTCTCTCTCTCTCTCTGTGTGTGTGTGTGTTTTATCCGCTGCATTTAGTCCGGAACATCACTTCAGAAGCAGAACTCTATTTGCTTCTGATCAATGTGTTCAGCTTAGGAGAAAACGAAGAAAAAGAAAACACAATTCAACCCCCCTTCTTGTGTTTTTCTCACCTTTATATTAGACTTCTTTTATTTATTGTGCCTGAAGGTATAATGCTTAGGTTCATTCAAGACTTTAGGTTTAAAATTGTTTGTCTTGAAATCCACTTAGCTTCAAATCTTGACTTCCTCTGAACCTTAGCATTCAAGACTTTAGATTATGTTTTTTTTAGAACCTGAGACTTAGAAGTCATTGGTTCTATTCTTTTTAGAATCTTTATCTTTGAAGTTTTAGGTCCAGTAATGTTCAAAACCTTGGACTTAGGAATCTTTGATTCTGATTTGTTCAGAGTTTGAGATTTAGAAGCTCCAGGTTCACACTGGTTGAGACTTTAAATTTTATCAGCATCAATAAGTTCAGATCTAGCGAACAGGTTTCTTGCAGTTGAAACAACCTTTCCGGTCTTCTTTCTCTGAGCTCGACTCCTTGAAACCACTGCTTCTGTTTGAGAACCTCTTGCTTTTTCTTGTTAGATACTAAAGTCTCATGGAAATCATAGCCATCTCCTCATCTTTTGGGTCTTCTTCAGAACACCCATCAGGATACTCTTCATCTAACTCTTCAGCTTTGAGAGCTTTAGAATATTTTTCCCTTAGACTTCAGAGAAATACACTTCGATTTCTTAGCAGGTTCATCTTCATTGCACCCTAACTCATGACACTTAAGAGAGCTTACAAGATATTCAACACTGAGAGTGTTCAAATAGCTAGCTTCCTCTATAGAAGTTACCTTAGGTCTCCACTTAGTAGGCAAGCTTCTCAAGATCTTCTTCATATGATCAACATGAGTGTAAGTTTTCTTCTTAATCTGGAGTCCATACACCAGAGTCTGAAACCTTGAAAACATAGTCTCAATGTTTTCACCTTATTTCATTTTGAACATCTCATATTGTTGAACCATAAGATTAGCTTTAGCATCTATAACCTTCTTGTTACCTTAATAAGTTGAGCACAAATAATTGAACATAGCTTTAGCAGTTGTTTTGTCACTCAACTTCAGGTACTCAACATGAGGTAAAACATCAACAATCATGCTACTCACTTTGTCACGTTTTCTATAATTCTTCTTCCGAGCATCAATAAGTTTCATTCTATCAATAACTCTTCCTTCTTCATCTAGAGGAATGTCAAAACCATCTTCTAAAATATCCCAAAGTTCATCATCAATACCCATGATATGACTGTACATCTTACTTTTCCACCAAGAGAACTTTTCAGCCTCTCCAGAAAACATAGGAGGTTTATAGGCATTGGATTTCTTATCATCCTTACCACCAATACCATAGTCATATTGAACAGCAGCTCCACTTCTGGCATCAGACATTTCAGGAGATTCAAACATGTTTTCCTCAGGATCTTTTCTGTGACACTGTAAGTGTTAAGAAATACAACCAGGCTCTGATACCAACTGAAGGTGAGAAACACACAATAAGGATGGTTCAATTGTGTTAGTTTTTCCTTCTTTTTAACTAAGTCCAAAGTTTAGACTTTAAAACAACGTTCTAAGTTAACAAGCATCAGATATGAAAGTAAAGAGTGAGAGAAGCGAAAGACACAAGCAAATTATCCTGGTTCCTTCCATAATACGGATGTAGTCTAGTCCGCTTGTTACTTACAAGAGATTTTTCATTATAATCACTCAAGATTACAAATGCTCAAGCACACAAGCAAAAGACTTCAAATTCTCAAGTACACTAGCAAGAGACTTCCTATGCTCAAGCACAAAAGCAAGAGACTTCTATCAAACAGATTACAAAGAATAAGTTTGAGATGAACACTTGATATACAATCAGAGGTGTTTACAAAATACAACACAATTCAGACTCCTAAGACTTCACATTTCATGCGCCTAGGGCATTTTCCATGCACCTAGGGCATGCATTGGGGTGCTAACTATGCGCCCCGTGCATGCAAAAAGTCGGGGCGCAACTATCTTTTCCTGCTTCCATTTTGGGTAAAGCCCACACTTTTAGCCCAAACCCAGGTAGAAACTTTCACCATAAATATCAGTCTTCCTCATTCAGAATATCTCGTTTAGAACTATAGCAGTTCAAGAGGAAGGTGACTTTGGAGCTTCGGGAGAGTTTCTATCTTCTCCTTGATTTTCAAGGGTATGTTTTTATCTTTAGTAATTTGTTTTTAGTTACCATGTGTAACTAAATCTTTTTAGATTAGAGTTCTAAGATGAACCTCTTTATATTTTTGTTGGATATTTATTTATTTTAATGTTGTTTATTATTTTATTTAGGGTTAATAGTGTTTTACCCCCCTGTAATATAGGTCATTTCCGGTTTTACCCCTGTAAATTATTTTTTTTGGATTTCGTCTTTGTAATTTGAAGATTTTTGGTTTTGGACCTTCATGAATTTTGACTGTACAAAATCGAAGATATGTCAGGGGGTAAATCTAAATTTGCTCAAATTAACAGGGGGTAAACCAAATTTTTCTCAAATTATTAGGGGGGTAAACCTAAATTATAGTATGTAGTTTTATTTCTGTGAGAGGTGCAACCCTAAATTAGGTACTTAAGCATACCTTTAAGGATACCGTAATCACCGTTAATAATTTAAATCAAATAATTCCATCTCGCATTACGCAAGACAATTACAAACTTGCAAACCCATTAATTTCTTTTAGTGCTTTTACTCAAATAAATTCTGTTTATTGTTAAGTTGAATGACAATCCTTCTGAAGACCATAACTTACTATTTGATTACTTGTTATGAATTAGTGAACTTGTCAATTCGTCCATCACATGTTTGCCTCCATGTTAATTTTCCAATACGAAGTTTTAGTCTTGTTAATTAATTTCAAATTTATTTAATCATGCTTAAACTATTAAATTTTTAAAATTAAAAAATATTCAAATATTTAAAATTTTAAGGATAATTAAATAAACTTGAATTTAGCAAATATCAAAACTGCATATTTGACTTCAGTTAAACGTATTTAGACGAAAGTAGTATTAAAATGGGACTTCCTAAAAAGTCCTTGTATTGCACCTAAAAAAATTTGTGTATTTGGAAAATTTATGGGGATGCAAACACAACACATTTTTGTTGTATTACAAGGACGGAAAATTTATTTATCCCATATATGTATGTGTTTACACGCATTTTATATATGAACAAATTTAATTATTTTGTCAAAAAAAAACAAATTTAATTGTTAAATAAAAAATAAACAATTCAATTCTAGTCAAAAGTTGATATTAATGAAACCTTATTAATTTGTTTAATAAACTTCTGGTCAAAATACATTTTTGTTTGATATAATCTTAGTCATAATACCTTTCTTTTAAAGGTTCCAGTCAAAGTTGATTTATATACATTTTAATGAAAATAAAAACATTGTACTTGTTTCAATGGATTATAAATATGTGCGTGTAGATTAACATTATATAGTGTATATTTGAATCAACTATACAAAACTTCAAAATGTCACCTATGTTGCCTTTTTCGTTGCTCTTGTACTTGTTCTCTTTAATGCTTCAACTATCGATGAGATAGCTTAACAAAGGTAAGAATGAGAGAAAAACCATCGTCTAACTATCGTTGAAATGATAGCTCAACAAAGACAAATGATACTTTTACCTAACTATCGATGAGATAGCTTAACAAAGGTAAGAATGAAAGAAAAACCATCGTCTAACTACCGTTGAAATGATAGCTTAACAAAGACAAATGATACTTTTACCTAACCATCGATGAGATAGCTTAACAAAGGTAAGAATGAGAGAAAAACCACCGTCTAACTACCGTTGAAATGATAGCTTAACAAAGACAAATGATACTTTTACCTAACTATCGATGAGATAGCTTAACAAAGGTAAGAATGAAAGAAAAACCATCGTCTAACTATCGTTGCAATAATAGCTTAACAAAGACAAATGATACTTTTACCTAACTATCGATGAGATAGCTTAACAAAGGTAAGAATGAAAGGACAACTTGGTCAGTCACACTGGGGATGACACTATTGAGAGTTGAAATTGAAGTTTGATTAGTGTCATGACTAGCACGGCTTCACACCGGGGATGACACTTTGACAATAAGAAGGTAAATGGAAGAGGCTTATTTGTAGAAACTTGCGGCTTGACACAATGGTAAGTTAAGACTGAACTGGAGAGACACGACCGAATCGAGATTCTAGACGACTGATGCAATTATGTGTGAATTGATGTTGTGCATATGATGTGTACGTATAAACGTACGAATATGTGAAAATATTGATGAATGCATGATTGTATGAATGTATGGATGTGTGAATGTATGAATATACAAATATGCAACTGCATGAATGTATAGACTGTATATGACAGGTGACTCGATGAAACGAGACAAGACAGGCAAGATGGGAGGTGGACTGACATCGCAGTACAAACACTCGGCAAACTTCCTTGGAGATGATACTATTGTGAACAAATCGAGCCATTGACGATGTAAGAAACTAGCACAAGGTAACAATTGATGCCTCCTGTGGGTAAGCCCATTGTTGATAAAAAGTTTGGAAGAAAGTCGCCATTTGTAAACCGGCAGAGAGTATTCTTCCATTGGTATGCTTCAGCAGTCGTTTTTTTTTTTTTTTTTTTTTTTAAAATCCCTAACTTTTGCCTGGACCGTCCTTTCAGATTTTCAGTCCACCGGGATTATATTCCTTTTTTGTGCCCCTAATTTTTGCCTGGACCGCCCTTTCGGGTTTTTCAGTCCACCGGGACGCTCTCTATTGCTTAAGCCGCCTTTTCAGGTTTTCAACTTAGCGAGCTTTGATTTTTTTGCATTTCTTTTTTTTTTGTATTTTTCGACTGTGACAGCATCTTGCTCAAAGTAGAGGTCCTTTCGGTAGTGCCTAGCCATGTTTCTCTTCCGGAGTGCAACCGTTCTCGAGGCGAATGTTGATGTACGCTTCACCTACTAACGAGTTCAAAGAGAGTGTGTTTGTTGTGCACACTTTTCAAAAGATGTAAAACAAGTTTTGTATTTTTGAAAATTTTTGCTTTAAGTACTGCCATCAAAAATAGAAGGAATCATGCAAATAGAATAAATGAGAGTTCCAAATAAATGGGCAGAGGCTCAAATTTTGATGAATTGAGTGGTGACCTGCCAAGGGCATGGACCCACAGATTTTTTGAAATTTTTTGGAAAAATGGTAAATGTAATGGGAAGGGTACATTGAACACAAATAACCGCTATTCTCCCTAACAACTTTGAATGCCCCTGTTTCGAATCTTTGATCTGCAGATGCTTCGAATCGGAGGTCTTTTGACAACCGGATGCCCCAAGTGGACTGTGCCCGGCCGGATGCAGTTAATTTGTCTTTTGATCCTTAACTTTTGCATAGATCGCCCTTTTGGGTTTTCAATCTATCAGGATAATTATTTTTGTTCATGTCTCAAATTTTTTGCCTAGACCGCTTTTTCAGGTTTGTGACTTATCGAGCTTTTATTTTTTGACAGAATATTTCTTGACTGCACCGGCATTCATAGGAAGTGCAAATTTGTCACCATCCATAGTTGTAAAAGTCATTGCACATGAACCTTCATAGTTAGGCGTCCAGAGTCTCTTTCTTGAATTTTGCGGGGACGAACATTCTTGTTGGAATTTTATTTCAACCTCTTTTGACATGGTTGTACAAGGTCGTCATGCATTTTAAGTTCAATCAAGCTTGGACTTCGGCAAAACTCCTATTGTCGGGACTTCGACCTCCATAGGAAGCACGACCTTTAAGTTATATACTTGAGGGAAGGAGGGGGTTGCCCCTGTTGAAGTGTGTACTACCAGACAATACTCATGAAGTGCAAGTGGTAGCATCTCGTGCCAGTCTTTGTAAATGAAAGCAATTTTTTGGAAAATCTTCTTTGATATTTTGTTTGCAGCTTTGACGGCTAAGATGCCTCAGTGGGCGAGAGATCTTGCTGGGAGCCTCTTCATTCTCCTCTTCCTTATCTTCGGTCACAGAGAACTCAAAGTTGGGAGAGAGTACATGGTTATTATGTTCAACGGGTTTATTAATGCATGATTTGATTATTGATTTTGACAAGTAAGTACAAGCTATGATTATGCAGATATATGAGAATGATTAAAGAAATTCTTTTTGGTTTTTTGTATTACCATTTTTCAGAAAAAGCACAAAATAAAATAAAGTCGGGATCAAAACGACCTTTTTATTAAAGATGACCAATACTTAAAGCAAAAAGCCCTACACAAGATCAATTTCATCTCGGGCGGGACGAAAGGATGTTTTTTTTTTAAAAGCGAAAATCAACAAACAAATATTAATTGAACAAAAAGTAGCGGAAGGAACGTCAATAGTGTTGTTACCTCTTCACGAATGCTCGTGGATTTCTTGTTCAAACTGATACGTTCTCTTTTTTTGTTTGCCCGAGTGTTGTAGGTGCGAGTTGACTTTGGACGAGGATAGTTGGGACACCTTTGAGATGGATTGACTTTTAGTAGAAAAGACACAGTGTAAGACTCAGACTTGAAATTATGTATGCATGCTATGCTTATGCAAAAATAGACACATTTTTTTTTTTTTTAAAGAACTTGGCAAAGTAATTGTAAACTTGATAAGGAACATTGTTTTATTTGAAAATTGTGAAGATGTTGCAATTGGTTCCCTTTTCAAAAGTAAGAACGAAACCAAGAAAAAAATTCTTAACAAAAGCTAAAGCTTAGTTAAGGTTTTTGAAGTTGTAGGTGTTCCTTCTTACAAGGTCCATATCATTGATGTTTACAAGAACTTATCTAAGTCCTTCCATATTAGTGAGAAAAAAAAAGTTTTTATGAATGAATGCTTGTATGCATGATTATGCTAAGGAACATGGAATGCATGGTGAGGTTAAGTCCATAATGTTTAAGGACAACAACGCCATTTGGTAGGGACTATGGTTTCAAATGTACCTGTATCACGGGTTCTACCAAGTTCCCAAAGTCCTTGACCACATCCAAATTTTATTGGATACCGAGAAAACACCCGGTCCAACAACATTCGTAGGAAAGTCTCGTTTGAGTGTAGTATCGCGTGTCGACTAATTCCAAGAAAACACACGGTTAGCCACCGCACTACGTCCTAACAGCCAAGATGGGTTAAGGGTTACTAAAGGTCCTTAGCTTCAATGGAAACTTAAGAGTAATAAAGTCTAAACGTGAAAACACACGCCGACATATATCACTTCAAGCTCCTCCGCTAAGTGTGGTTATCTCACGTGTGACAAGACACGAGTATACTCTCGGTATGCCACTATGAGTCTACCACTCCTATCTTATATTTCTCTCAAGTCCGGGTGTAGGACTTATCTCACCACTCACGTTTAAGAAAGAAGAAAGAAGAAGAGAGAACATATATACACGTATTTCCATCTTTTATTTTTTTATTTTTTTTAGCAAGTTATAGCACAAAGAATTAAATAAAGTCAAGTTAGGCTCAACCCTCTTAGGGGGGTCCCCAGTGAAGTCGCCATTTCTGTCGCGTCATTTTTCGGAGATCAAGGCTATTTGATTAGCTTTTGACTCACTAATTTATTTCACGACTAAACATTTAATTTTATTAAGAAAAGAGGAAAAAAGTTCAAACTACCCCATTTTGAAAAGATTTTGGGTTCGGGGGTTGGTTATATTTAGGGAAGGTGTCAGCACCCTAAATATTCGTAGTACTCTACGAGAACCTCTTGATTTTATTTAATTAATGTGCTATAACTTGCTTGCTTTTGAAAAAAAAAGTTAATGTGATGATTAAAAGAAAAGAAGAAAGTGAGACCTAATTTATCTACATTTTTATTGATTTGGAAGGACATGGTCCTCTGCCTACGTACCCGTGAGGGATCAAAACCTCGTAGTTCGGGGTAGAAATTGACGTTTGATTTGTTGAGTTTTTTTTATTAGTTTTGAAAAAGGTTTTAAAATGAAAAGCCAAGTGGCAAATGAGTATTTGTTTGTGTTTTTTAATATTGAAAAAAGAGACTTAAAGTAAAGTTAAATTGATTGAAGTTTGATTGAGAAAAGAAAATAAAAATGCGGTCACTTGATTTGGATCAAGGTTTATTATGAAAATATTTTTGTGATTTTGATTATTTGCATGTTTTTTGTTGTTTTTTTGGAATATTAAATAAAAATTAAACTAACGGAGCAATAAAAATAAAAGCGCGTGGATTTTTGTAGTGACGTTGGATCACCACAAAATCCCTAATCTAATTTTTTTTTTTTTTGCATTTTTGGATATATATAAGGCGGTAAAGAAATAAAAGGACACACACACCACACACTTTTCTCATTTATATTTACATTGGACCTAAATACATTCTAATTGCTGGAAAAAAAATAACAATAATTAAAATGCTAAATAGAAATAAAAAAAAATGCAAAAATACTAAAAAGAAATAAAATTCAAGAAAATAAAAGAAATTGACAACCGAAGGGACAAAAATTACCGAAGGGACTTATTCCGAAGGGACAGAAAAAAGAGGGAGAAGAAAAGAATAGCTCGTCAACACAAGCTAAAGAGGGAGAAGAGAGAAAAGTTCTTTGACAACTCAAGAGAACTTTTGATGTGTGAAATTGTGTGGAATGAGGGCTCTATTTATAGGTGAGGAGTTTGATGAAAAAAGGAAAATTGGTTTAATGGAAATGATGGACAATTATGTGAATTTTGAAAAAGGAATGTTAAAGTTGACACTTTGATTTGAAATTTTTTTTTAGACCTTGGGCATTTTATTTTTGGACCTATTGACACTTTGTTTTTTTGGACACTAATTAATTAAAAAGAAATAAAATAAAAATAAAATAAATCTAATACGAAATAAAAATAAAAACAAATTAAACTAAATTATGTAAAGAAAAATAAAATTAAAAGATGGAAAATAAAAATTATTAAATATAAAAAAAAGTAACTTATCTTAAAATTAAAATTAATAAAAGATGGAAAGAAAATAAAAAAGAGAAAAGAGGGTCCGACTCGAAATCAAAAAAATGAGGTATTTTAAAATACCTCCCTGCCGAATTTTTTTACTGAAAAATCAGAGATCGATCAGACTCGAGTGACATGTGTCAGTGGGGCCTTAGGTCAAAAATTGGAATATGACAGTCTTCAATGGTTGTATCCATATTTCAATATTGTTTTCTGGCCCATTAGTTGGGTTTTAATTTAATGAAAATGCCAAGTTTCCATTTCAGACGCTAAGTCATCATGCTTTCCTTGTAATACTCGAAAATATCTAAGATTTTAGATTTGCCTCTTGGAATTTTATTGTAATTTAATCATAATCCTAAGTTTACTGTTTCTCGTCGGAACTACTCTTGTATTATTTTGACTTCCTGCAAAATAGGTCAGTATTTTTGCAAGTATTTACCATTCATTCTGAATATTCTTTTATAGGAAGCCAATTCTTCGATTTCGTAAGCACCATTTGAAAATACTTTTATAACTTCAAATGGTCCTTCCCAATTCGGCGACCACTTACCTAAGACTTTGTCTCTTTTGTCCATATGCAAAAGTATTTTACAAACCAAATCTCCAATATTGAAAGATTTTGATTTTCCCTTTTTATTATAGGCTTTTGCAACGCGCTCTTCATCTAAATCAACCAATTCATCAAACATCATGTTCCAATGCTGATTTGTTGGAATTTCCAATTGTCCTTGTACTTTGGCTGATTGTACATAGATTTCAACTGGTAAAACTGCGTCGTGAGCAAAAGTCAAACGAAATGGTGTAGAGTTGTTAACTCTTTTGGGGATGTTCGACCAGCCCAAAGTATTTGGTTTAGAGTTTTAAGCCAATTTTTCGGTTGAGCATGAGTATGCTTCTTTTCAGCTTGATGAGAACCACAAACTCCTACATGTACCCCAGAAACAACTAGATAAGCCTCATTTTCATTGATGCATTTAAGTAATATGCCTTCAACAGTTTTCTTAAATAATTCATTACTAACGATCACATACCTTAAGACTCTATATCTAGTCTTTCGACCAACTGTGCCTGATGGATTCTCAAGGTACTCTACGATTGGTTTTCTCCAATTGTTATCTGACAAATTGTCAATGGCAAAAATTTAAAAATTTCAGGGTAAGAAAATTTAAAGACTGATTCACCTTCTTCTCCCACAGGTTTTGGCATTGACAATTTTGTCGAAGGGCATTCAGTGGGAACCAATTTATCATTGATTTCTATCAACTCATGTAATTTATGTTTAGAAATTTTATATCCTGAAGCTACTTGTGCTAAATCATTTGCAACTTGATTCACAATTCTTGGCACATATTGCATATCGAAAAATTCAAAATTATTTAACAAAGAATTAGCAGATACAATAAGAAAATAAATTCTCACTTATGCATTTGTATTCCTTTGTTAGCCACTTTACGACCAATTTTGAATCTCCATTTATCCAAGTAGTATTTCTAAACCCATTTTTAAGGCTTCATATTCTGCCAAATTGTTGGAGTAAGTGCCATTAATTATATATTTGAACTTAGTTGGTACATTCAAAGCAGATATTATGAAAATACCAACTCTGGTACCATTTTTATTGCTAGAGCCATCAAAATACAAAGTCCAAGGCTGATTTTCCACATAACTTTGTGTTTCTTCGATCAAATAATGATAAACTATGAAGTCGGCAACAATTTTCCCTTTGATAGCTTTCAAAGGCTGATAAGTTAGTGAATATTCAGATAAAGCTAAAGCCCGTTTTTCAACTCTACTATGTAAAGTTGGCTACGACAGCATATGTTTAATAACATCGAAATGCGAATAACCATAAACAACCACATGCTATATATATTTCTTAAGTTTAGAACATGAAAAATATAGACATAGACACAATTTTTCAGCATGACTATATCTAGTCTCAGCATCATTCAAAACTCTACTAAGGTAATATATGTCTCTTTCGACACCATTTTCATCCTCTTGGGCTAACATGCTCCCTGTAACACCCTATTTCTATTAAAGCAATAAAACATGTGAATAATACATTTATTCAAGAAATAGATGCTACGTCGTCATCCAAAATACAAATTCAACATGCATACATATAAATCTTAACAGTCGCAGCGGATATAAACCAGAATACTTCAAGCATACATGTCATAAAAATCAAATAATACATCATCATAATTCACATAACAGTTGACAAGAATAATTCAATTCAAATATCATGTACTTAATCAAATAATAATATCCACATATACATTCATACCATAATCCCGATATCTTACATCAATTAATCACCAATCACATGTGTCTGGAACAATCATCAAATCACATTTATCCATGCACAATCATCATTCACATTTCACCAATAAGACTCATGTCATGATGTGCACCTAGTTCGACACATATATGCATGTGGTACCATTTCACTTCAAGGTCGTCATCTATATCTAGACTACCAAAGGTCTCTGCAAGGCCGAGGCCCACAATCTAGATCACTAATGGATCTCTGCAAGACTGAAGTCCACAAAACTAGATCACTAAATGATCTCTGCTATGCCAAAGCCCAATGATGCAACAAAAACATTATATAATATTTCAACACGACTATGATGCATGGACATATAACAAAGACTCGATAATGCGACATTACTTCACAACTTTCACCACAATATAGAGGACAACTTCCAAATATATTGATCATCTCCACAACAATTGCATTATCAAGAAATCATGTCCATACACAATCAATTCATAATTCAAACAAGATTCATTATCACAACAGCAACATGATCATCAATAATCAACAATGTTATTCAACATCAACTATCTCATATAGTTTTACCATTTCAAGCATTTCTTACATTCTAAGTAAGAGAACATACAACATCCCATGATAAACATCATATCCAACATATAATCATTCATTCATACAACTTTACTTAGTCATATAAGAATAGTCACGATAATTCATAAGCAGATTGACACAAAGGAACATTTTCGACAATACCGTATCAAGTGGCAAACGGCCAACATTGATAATTCCCAATGTAAAATAACATAGACAAGTTGAAAGCTCTCAAACAATCTTAATCAATCATGTAGTCATGAACTTAAGTCACTTACGGACTATTAGACATTAGTCTAAAGAATAGCTTAAGTTCGTATGAAAAACCCAATTTCACAATCTATCACATTCCCACCCGAAATATCACTTTTAACATGATTAAGATGTTTGACCAATCTCACAAGCCTTACCTAAGTCTATATGAGTTGTAGGTTCAACTTGCAAGCTTCATTAGTTTGCAAAAGTTTGTTTCGACAAAAGTCTAAAATTCCCAAAAACTTCCAAGTTATGACTCAGCGGAAAATTTCAAGTTTAGGTAAGCTAAGCATGTTCCAGTAGGTTTAGGGGTTCAAAAAGTAGTTAAACATGTTGAAAGAATCATTTTACAAAGATCGGATTGGCCCCCCTAAGACCCGGAACAAAAGATTAAAGTGGCTGAAACTGGGCTTGCTCGCTTAAGCGACCACCTAGTTCGCTTAAGCGATTGAGTTCCAGTAGCCACCCGAAGTGTACGCTTGCTGGTCGCTTGCAGGACGCTCATCAATTCGCTTAAGCGACTAGATGGTTCGCTTAAGCGAACGAGTTCGAGTGCTACCAGAAAGTACGCTTACCGGTTCGCTTGCAGGGTGCTTAAGCGACCTGAACCCAGAACACTCTATGAATGCTCGCTTACCGATTCGCTTAAGCGACTCCTTAACCGAACGTTCATAGTTCTGTAGAAAATGTTACGGGTTTCAACCCCCTTTCACCCAAAATCCCCAATTTTGATCCCTCAATGCCCAAATGTGTTTCCAGAGATTGTTTATAGGTCAATATAGCTAAAATGATTCAAAAAGACTCAACAAACATGAAAACAATTGACATTTGGACCAATTCACCAATTTTTACCAAACTACCAACAACATCTCATTTCTCAACAACAAAACATGAATCATGCATACCAAAGCCATGAATCATCATCAACAACATCACTTAGCAACAACAACATCAATTGATCATGAATCTTATCACAATTCAACAACAACATAGCATAATTCAACCAATTGAGCATATACCACTTTCTCATACTTTGAACATGAAATTTTACTAACAACAATTCAATTACCAACAACTTCTTGCATTCAAACATATCATCATAATTGGAGCACGAATTCTAACAATTATGAACAATTAATCAATTACTCAATTAAGCACTTATTCATACAACAATTGAAAAATGGCAATAAATGATTATGATGAATTCTAACCCCCTTACCTTAGTTAGATTAATTCCCTAGCTCAAGTTTCACTTTAGCTCCTAGCTCTCTTCCAATCCTTGAATCTTCAAGTTCCTCTTCTCTCGAACCCTTTTCCTCTTTTCTCCCACTTTCTCTCTCTAACTCTCTCAAAATATCTTGTAAATGAAAGTGTGTGGAAATTTCCTATAAGACAAGGTTTATATAGGATGTCTCCTCACTGGGCCTAACCCTAAAGCGTAGTGGACTTAACCCACTCCAACTCAATTCTAAAATGTTTCTACACTCTAAACAGTAAAACACTACAACGGTCACTTAACGGTCAAATTCTAATAATTAATCACTACAATAGTAACTTAGCAAAAATAACGGTTCTCACTAAAACACTAAAAATAATTCTCACCAAAATTTACTAATTGACTCTTATACCCAAAATGACCAAAATACCCCTAAGTCCAAAATGACTAAATTACCCTTCTAACACGGAAACCCATGAAAATGCACCCAATGATGAATGATCACACACAAGCACATATAAACACATAAATAAACAATTAAAAATAAATCTAGCGAAAATCGAGCTGTTACACTCCCTATTGTTGAGTCAGATGCTAAAATGTATAACTTCATTCTTTTATTCCAGATCGGATGCAATAAAATTGGAGGCTTTGCCAAGTAATCCTTGATCGCATCAAAAGCTTTTTGATGTTCTTGCCCCAGTTAAAATGCTTGTGTTTTTCCACTTAAGTTAGAAATAAATCTTCTCAAGAAGGTGATTTTTCCCAACAAAGAATGAAGTTCTTTCTTCGTTGAAGGAGGCTTAGTTTCCAAAGTAGCCTTCGTTTAATTTTGATTAATTTCAATACCTTTTTTTGTGCACAACAAAACCTAAGAAGTCCTTGCACACACGCTAAAGGCACATTTCAATGGATTCATTTTCAATCCATACTTTCTCATCCTCTTGAATGATAATCGAAGGTGTTTCAAATGATCGTCTTCCGACGAAGATTTTACCACAATATCATCAATGTAGATTTGCATAAATTTGCCAATGAAATCATTAAACATTGAATTCATTGCTATTTGGTATGTAGCACCAACATTCTCTAGGCCAAAAGGCATTATTACCCATTCATAAGTACCTAAAGCTCCTGGGCATCAAAATGTTGTTTTTGACACATCTTATTCAGTAATGAAAATTTGATTATAACCGGAATAGCCATCAAGCATACTCAAGTATTCAAATCCTGTTGCAGAACGAACTAGCATCTCTTCTACCGGCATGAGATGTTTATCTGTTGGTGTAGCATTGTTTAAGTCTCCAAAGTCTATACAAACTCTAAGAGATCCAATTTTCTTAATTACAGGAACAATATTTGCTAACAATTCAACATACCTTGCAGTTCTGATGAATTTGCTTTTGATGAGTCTTTCGATTTCCTCTTTAATCTTAGACATGATGTGAGGTGCAAACCTTCTTGCAAATTTTCACTGGTTTCGTCTCTGGTCGAATCGGTAACTTCAATTCTACCACGTTTATGCTCAATCGAGACATTTCGTTGTAATCCCAAGCAAAAAAGTATGTGTACTTCTTTAGAAGTGCAACTATTCGAACCTTGAACTCCTGGGCCAATTTTGGAACTTATGTAAGTTGGCCATTTTATCGATCCATCCCCCAAATCAATTTCCTCTAAAGGATTTTGAGCTTGGATCTTTGTGGTTTCAAGAGAAGGGTCTTTCTCAAAACCTAAAGGTTCATCATCAAAAACACAATCGAGCCTTTGGCCTTCGTAAATTATTTCTTTTGGTTCGTCACCAATTGTTTCTATCGCATCTTTTTCAATAGTTCCTATAACCATCTTTTGTTATAATTTAGCCTTTAAGGGCTTGTTGATCTTATTTTCGGCCAAGTAAGCCATAAT
This sequence comes from Medicago truncatula, assembly GCF_003473485.1. Lineage (NCBI taxonomy): Eukaryota > Viridiplantae > Streptophyta > Magnoliopsida > Fabales > Fabaceae > Medicago > Medicago truncatula. The sequence continues at coordinate 13,531,349 of NC_053048.1, forward strand.
CCTGTTCCAAGCATCTTGCTCAGACATGATGATCATTTAAATGATTCCTCCCAAATGCGGGAATTGAATCTTTTTTCAATGATTATGTGTTAGGCGTCTCATTTTTCCACATGAAGCCATGGGTTGGGTCGAGCCTTACAGAACTCACATTTGTTTGGTCATTACAACCATCTTCAGCAAAAGAGCATGGTGCTATCTTTTCTAGGATATTCTCAAAGGTTTTCCTTGTGACGTGATTAACTTTAGCAAAAAAGTAGCTTTGATCTGACTTGATAATTTCAACTTCGCCATCATATTTCCAAATTACAACTCTCTGGTGCATAGATGAAGGAACAGCCCCTATTCCATGTATGCATTCTCTTCCCAAGAGCAAGTTAAAGTTATCTTTTGATGGTACCACCATGAACAATGTCGGTCTGGTAACATATCCTTGATGTGTGATATTAATCTTTCGATTAGCGTAATTGCAAAATGGCAAGTGTACCAGTCGTTTTCATCAAGTAATACAGTGATAAATAGAGTATCGTATCCACATGGATTGTCCTTTCGTCCGAACAATTCTTGTTAATTATTTTTGTAAGTTTAACGGTATAAAAGTTAGGTTGCAATTTTTATCTGTTTGCTATAGAGCGAATTGACCTGTTTTGGTTGTAGAAAAGTAAGTAGCGATTAGGATTCTTTGAATCCCCTCTGTATATACGTTGTTGGATAATAATTAATTTAAATGTCACATTTATTTATCTTAGGTAGACTATACAAGTGGTGAGATCGTTGGGAGTTTCCTAAATAGGTAGGGCACCACCTGACCCAATAGGCATCATCCACTGGGTAACTAATTAGGCATTTCTCTTTGATGGTTAACTGCACCTACTGATCACACGGTGATCCTTACGTGCGGGGTCTTGCTAATTCAAAGGTAATTGAGACATAAACTTTATAATGGCTTTCCAGTGTTTCCCATCTTTGAATCTTAGGACACTCATAGCACACTCTCTCTACGCTTACTTAGTAGTTCTACAAACGGGCAGCCCTAATCTACGTCTACCTTACTAAGGGTTTCAACAGAATGGTCTTATTAGGATATATCTTTAAGTCGGACAACTAGGTGCCTGTTTTCCTAATTACTAACCAGTTAATTCCTAGCTTCAGTAAGGCACCACACTACCCAACGTGCATCATCCACTGGGTAACTACGTCTAGGGTCAACAATTTCTATGGTATCTTTGGCTAATTAATAATCACTTACTTTCTAGACAGATAAGTATCAGTAAAAGGATATAAATATCAAGATATAAGCATCCTGTTAATGATAGCAATATTAGGTCCTGCACAATCTAAATACCTAATCTAGGGTTGCACCTCTCATAGAAATAACACTAAATCCTAATAAAACTTAATAGCAAACAAAAGAATAAATAAAATAAAATAAACGACATATTATATTAAATAATCCAACAAAAATATACAGAGGTTCATCTTTGAATTATAACCTAAAAAGATTTAGTTACACATGGTAACTAAAAACAAATTACTAAAGATAAAAACATACCCTAGAAAATCAAGGAGAATATAGATTCTCTCCCGAAGCTCCAATGTCGCCTTCCTCTTGGTTTTATGGCTAAGGAAGGATGACATGCAAGGTGCTCTGCTCACTGGAACCGCCCTCCGCCTGTCATGGAATCTCTCATCCTGAGAGATAACCTTGGAACTTAATTTCGTCTCCCTCTCTTTTTTCTTTTTCTTTTTCTTTTTACCTCGTTACATTGTAACACTACCAAAAATAAATTCTGAATTTTTGAATAATTTTAACAAATATATTTAGAACATTATAAGAAGTTCTTTTATATTTGTTAATAAAAATAAAGTTCTTTTATAAAAAAAAAAAATCTTTTAACATGAAATGAATAAAATATAAAGTTTTTAAACGGCAAAAGATCAAGTTAAATATAATGACAATGTTTAAAAAATTTACTTATCATAATAAAAAATTAATATGATTCTAGTCAAATTTCTTATCAATTTTTTAATAAAATTCCAGTCAAAATATCATATTACTAAAAACCTTATTCATTTGTTTAATATAATTTTAGTCAAAATTTATGTATATATATACAGATACGTTTAATGAAAACAAAAACATAAAAAAAAAAAAAAATAGGGTTAATACGTCTTTACCCCTTATAATATAGGTCATTTCTGGTTTTCCCTCTTGTAAAATTTTTATTTTGATTCACCCCCCTGTAAAATATTTTTGTTTTGATTTACCCCCTTAATAGGCCAAACAAAAACCAATTCTATTTTTCTTCAAGAAATTTTCGTGTTTGTTTGGCCTATTAGGGCGGTAAATCAAAACAAAAATATTTTACAGGGGGTGAATTAAAATAAAAATTTTACAGGGGGAAAAACCGAAAATGACCTATATTACAGGGGGTAAAGACCTATTAACCCAAAAAAATATACTTGTTTCATTTGGATTATAAATATGGCTTGTACAATTTCCACATAGTGTATATTTGAAGATAAAATATGACAATATGTAAAAAAAAATTACTTATTATAATAAAAAATTAATATGATTCTAGTCAAATTTCTTATCAATTTTGTAATAAAATTGTAGTCAAAATATCATATTACGAAATAACTTATTAATTTGTTTAATATAATGCTAGTCAAAATACATGTATATACGGATACTTTGAATGAAAAGAAAAACATAAAAAAAGATTATAACTTGTTCCATTGGGATTATAAATATGGCTTGTACATTTTCCACATAGTGTATATTTGAATCAACTTTAGAAAACTTCAAAATGTCACCCTATGTTCCCTTTTTGCTTGCTCTTGTATTTGTTCTCTTTAATTCTTCAACTGATGCCAATCATCTAGAAAACCAAACAACAAATGTTGTTGCCATTTCCTTCAAAAGTTTAATGCCTACTACCACTCCAATGTTAAAATTCAATTGTACAACGGCATCCTTTTTTTTACGGCCACAAGAAACTCACTTCTTGGATGTTTCCATTGACCAGGGTGTGTCATGCCATGCTGAATGGAATGACCATTTAGAGGCTGATATCATTGCATTTGATCCCAAAACTGACTTATTATTAGGTCGTGGGGTTTATTGGATGATAAGGACAGATGGACTTCTAAAGAGTTTGAACAATTTCAATTTCGAGAAAAAGGCTGCATGGGGACCATGATATTGTTGCTTCTACTGATATAATAAAATATTTCACATACTTTAAGTCCTAATAGTCATACTAAAAATTATATACCATACTTGCATTTTGAAGTTGAAATAATACAATTGATTATCTTAATCTAGCTACCTGCATTTTTGTTTGGTCATTTCTCCATTTAATATGTTTTACTTTTTATATATTGCAAAAAAAATTCAAAATTCATATTTGTCATAATATATATAATTATCTCCACTCTCAAACACTAATTGAATTACATATTTTTCTCCAATTCAGGATCGTATTTGAGGCGGCGCGAAAAAATAAGGGGGTTTATTGGGCCTTAAAAAAATTACTTAAGTTATAATGAGACGTGTAGTTGTTAGTAATGGACTTAGTTCTTTGTTGACCAATTTATAATTTATTGTGATGTTAAAGGGAGTTCAAATCCCTACCCTTCCACCATCCCAAACCCTTTCGTTAAAATCAAAAGAAGTTTTTCGTTAAATTACAGACTCAAATAAAGAAAACATTACAAAAGTCCCGAAATCATAGGCAATCATTCTAATACTCGTTCTTTTTGCTGCTAAAACCTACTGAAATTAATTGAAAAACATGCTAAGAATAACGTAAGATGACATGTCATCATTTTACACAAAAAAAAATAGAAAAAGGAAAAAAGAATCTAGAGACAACAACGTCAAAAATTTTGGTCTCTTCAAAAAAATGTATCTATTTTGAAAAAGGAATAATAAATAGGGTTTATAGTGCTTTACAACCTTGTAATATAGGTAGTTTCTGGGTTTACCCCCTCTTAAATTTTTGTTTTTGTTTTCGTCCTTTTAAAATTTTTTTTTTTCAATATACCCCCTTAATAGGCCATTTAAAAACCAAAATTTTTGAAAAAATATATTCTGAAAATGGCCTATTAGGGGGATATATTGGAAAAAAAATTATAAGTACGAAAATCAAAATAAATTTTTTACAGGGGGTAAATCTGGAAATGGCCTATATTAGGGGGTTAAAGCACTATTAACCATAATAAACTGATTTAAGGAATGAAGGTCGGTAATATTTCAATGTTTATTAGGAATCTGAAGGTTGAAAATCTAACTAGTTTTTTTGTTAGCCTACTTTCTCAAATATATCCCACCTTAACTTAAGCCACGTTATAACCCTAGAAGATTTAAAAATGTGTATATAGTATGATCTTGAATGTCTGTTTAGAATTGTCTCAAATTCAGAGTAAAGTGCATTCATGTGACGACTGAAGTGGGGAAATGTTTTGACTAACCCTACCAGCTTTAGGTGATACATACGTCTATCTTGGAAAAGAGTGTGACTGAGAGTATAAGTTATCTTCTCTAAGATTGTCCCACTTGCATGGAAGGTGTAATTTAGTCGAGCCTGTAAATGGGACGAGATGATGATCTAAGCAACCTCTTCAAAAAGGTATATTTTTCCTGTAAGTTATTATCTTTCAATACTTGAGGACAATCAACAGTTTAAGTTTTGGGTTGTGATGACAGTTCATCTTATGTTACTCTTAGCATATTTTTTAGTCACTTCATTTAGTTTTAATCCAAAATAGAGGAGTATTAGAACAATTGTCTATGGTTTTTGGGATAACTTTTAATATTTACTATTCGATTCATGTAATTTTAGTTTCCTATAAACATAGCAATTCTACGGTGTTCTCACGTAATTCAAGAAGATATCATGCAAATCAGCAAAGCAAAACATCTTGAATACTTGTGAAGATCTTGGGAAAACCATGAATGAAGATTCAAGAGGCCTCAAAAGATATTACAAAGGGAGGAATTTTGTTCCCAAGTCCCAAGACATCTTATCTGGAAGGAAACACCCATAAGACGAAGAAACATTAGTTTACACATACGAAAACAACACCCATGCACCGAGGGACTGATCCATGCGCTTACGACATGCAACATGTTCCCTGGGCATGATCCATGCACCAAGGGCTTGAAATTTTACACCTATGTGCTCATCCATGCGCCTACGAGATGTTGGGAGCAGGCCAAAACTGCTTTTTGCTACTTTTAAGTGAAAAAGCCTAGTTTTCAAGCCCAAACTCAGCTGAAAACCAAATGAGTCAGGACTATCAGAAGGTATATGTTCGACTTCTCCTCCCAAAATTATCAACAAATTTCTAGGAATCAATGAACCAGATGTTGCAGAGCCAAAGGCAATTAAAGATCAGGTCTGCAAGGAAATCACTTCAAACCAAGTAAAAGGTTGGCCCAAAAAGAGTAAGATTTCTTCTGGAAAACTCTCAGTTAAATATGCTAGTCTCAACCGGATAGGTGTTGTAAACTGGGTCCCAACCACACACTCCTCATACATTGCTACAGGTTTGGGAAAGTTTATCTAGTCGGCACTAAGACTAAAATGAACCTTGGATAGTATGTCTTTGAACAGACTGTCAAGCATGCTAAAACTGATGATGTGAAGCGTCCCATAGTGTTCCCCACCCTGATATGTAGGATTATGCTGGAATAACACCCCATTCTTATAATTGTTGTTAATATTCCAGAGAAAAGGGAGTCCCTTCTCACCTTGCATCCCAAATTGTTTAGTGTTGATCATGTTCCTAACATTGTTGGAACATCTGGAACTGCTCCTGCAAAAGGAATGATGTCAAAATAGGAGATTGTGGCTGCCCTCAAGGATACCTGTGCATTTTTGGATGAAAGGAAAGCTCAACTTGAGCTGATGATTCATTATTTGGAGGGTAACAATGCAGGTGCAAATGAACAAGTGGAAAGTGAGAAAGAAGAAGCAACTAATGATACTAAGTAGATTCTGTTTTAAACCTTCTACATACTGAAAATTTTCTATCTTAGCAGAGTTAAATTTACCTATAGTACCTTTACCTCTGATTTTACCTTTGTCATTGTTTTCAAATGTCACAAGTCCTCCATCCATCTTTTCAAAGGTTAGAGAACAATTCTGTAGACTTTATGAAGCATGTGAGATCATTTTTTAGTTCCTTAACTTCCTTTTTCAAAAGAATGTTTTCCTTTTGTACCTCAGAAGGTTTGGAATAAATGTTCTTTTGCTTTTTGTTTAACTCTCTTTGTTGTTCAGACATATTAAAATGAGAGTCCTGCAAAGTCTGTATGGTTTTTCTAGATTCATCATATTTGTTTTGAAGTTCTTCCTTTTCTATTTTTAGTTCAGAAAGTTCCTTTATTAATGACTGACATTTATTAGTTAAGAAGTTTGAATCATATAAAAGACTATCAAGTTTACTTTCAAGATCTTTATATAAAGGATGAGTTTTGTAGACAATTACCTCTTCCTAATCATCTGTTTGAGCCATAAAACTTAAGTTGGCTTCCTCATCTTCTTGTGATTATGTTTCTTCCATGTCATCCCAAGTGATCATAGCTTTCTTCTTGAAAGGTGGTTTTCTTTGCACCTTTTTAATGTCAGGACATTCACTTTTCTATTGTCCAGTTTTGTTGCATCCAAAACAAGTGACCTGACTCTTGTCAGCTTCAGTTCTGGTGTTGTTGCTTGTGTTGGGAAAGTTCTTCCTGATTTGATTTCTTCTCATCATCATTCTTTGTATTCTTTTGGAGATTAGTGCTAGTTCATCTTCAGCTTCTTCTTCTTGAACTTCTTCTATTTCTTGTGTTTCTTGCACATCATCGTCAGTTACTGATGATGTTTTCTGAGAGGCTTTCAAGGCAAGTGACTTTACCTTCTTTACTTGTTTGTCTCCTTGAAGTACAACTTCATGAGCTCTTAGTGAACCAATGAGATCTTCCAGGTTCATAGACTTCAAATCTTTGGCCTGAGTGATTGAAGTGACCATAGGTCTCCACATACTTGGAAGGCATCTTAATATTTTTCTGATTCTCTCATGAGTGGAGTATGCCTTCCCAAGAGATCTCATTTCATTTACTATTGCAGTAAATCTGGCATACATCTCATCAATGGTTTCATTTTCACTCATTTCAAAGATTCAAACTTTTTGACTCCAATGTCAATTCTAGTTTCTTTGACATGAGATGTACCTTCATGATGTACTCTCAAAGTATCCCATACCTCTTTAGCATTCTTGCATTCATCAACTCTTTCACTTTCTTCCATGGTTAGTGCACATCATAGAAAGAGTCTAGCTTTAGAATTTAACAATACTTGAGATTTTTCATCTGTTGACACATGCACTCTTTTCTTTGATGGTTCCTTCTTTGGAACAATGTCTCCATCTGTGATTACTGTCCACATGTCATTGTCTTGAGATCTGAGAAAGAGTTCCATCTTGCCTTTCCAGAAGTAGTAGTTTGAGCCATCAAAAAGTGGTGGCATGTTTGATGATCCTCCTTCAGCTATGTATTTGACTTTAGACATACTTCATGAATCTTTTCTCTAACACTTGTTTAAGTGTTCAAACCCTTAGAGCCGTGCTCTGATGCCAATTGAAGTAGATAAAATAGTCACAAGGAAGGGGGGTTTGAATTGTGACCCTTTAAAAATTAAACCTGTCACTTAAAAGTTATTCTCAAGTTGATAACTTGCAATGGTTAAGGTAACAGATAGACTTCAGAACGTTCTGAAGTCTTAGTATAAAAACAATTTAAATAATTAAATGTGTTTGTGTGTGTTGTATTTACTGTAAGTAAATAGTAAAGAGAAGAGAAGAAGAACACACAGAAATTTATAGTGGTTCCCCCAATGTGGGTTAGTCCACTCCTCACAGTTTTGTGAGATTTTCCACTATGATGCTTGAGATAACTTCTCAAATCCTGCACCTTACAACCTTGTTCACCTGAACAATTACAACAATTGTATTCTCTTAGCCTCAGCAGGCTTACACCTTTCTTGATCAGTTACCCACTTAGACTTTACACCTTTATGCTCAAGGTAACACTTTAGTACCCCTAAAGCTAGATAAGACTTTGTTTACATTTGTATGGAGTTTGAATGATATAGATCAGACAAGAGAAGAATGGAGGTTGAGATTTATCTTTGAAAAGATAAGAGAGATATTGATTTACACTTTTGAAGACTTCTTGGAATCTTTGTGATGATCAATATTTTTGCTAAAGCTTCAAACACTCTTATGTTGTTTTCTTGTATGCTTTGCAAAGGTGTGTGTTATGCTGAGGTCTTGATCTCTATTTATAGAGTTCTTGCCTTTGTAGCCGTTGAAGAGTGACCACCGGTCTTATGCCACGTGTCCTGGGACCCACCAACTTTCACTTGAAATTCTGGGCAAACTGAAATACTTCAGAATGTTGTTGTGTTCTTGAGAATACTTCAGAATGTTGTTGTGTTCTTGAGAATACTTCAGAATGTTGTTGTGTTCTTCATGATCTTCATGTGGGTTCATGTGGATGAACGGTCAGATATGCATCTGGGCTTTTGCAGATGAATGTCACATGAATTTCTGGGTTGTACTTTGAAGATTTGCTTTGTACGACTTCATAATGTTATTAGATCAGATCTTCTTTGAAATCTGTCTAGGAACACGTGCAGGATCTCATAAAGTGGTGTTGTCACTTCACTTCCATGCTTTAGGGGATTTGGTTTGCTTTGTACAGTACCAACTCCCTTATGTGTCGAAATCTTGTTGAATCAGATTAGATCTTTCTTTTGACTTTGCCTTTTACTTTCCAACCATTGTCTTGTTCATGTCAGAAAAAAGTATGGAACAGGATCAAACTTTCTGAACTCAGGGGACTTCAGAATGTTTCTTTTGTTTCACTTAGGATGATTTGTAAGACTCTTATTTGATGTAATCAAATCCTAATAGTGAAACATTTATGAAGTGCAGCATGGAAAACATCTAGGATGATATTCTTAATGGAATATTCCTAATGTTTTGTACTTCAAATGTTCATAGTATTGAATGAACATTGAAGATGCCCCTTTTGACTTTAATCAAATAAATGCCTTTATTCCTTGATTGATCTTAGTCATGTACTTTTCTGGGCTTTTATTTAAGCCACGTGAACCTTGCATGTTCTTCAATTGTTCATGAATTTCTGGGCTTGGTTCTTGATGTTCATCATGAACAACCTTCTGAACTCTGTCCAACCTTCTGAACTTTTTTAACTTTCTGACCTCTGACTGAGTTCTTAAGTCTTTATGTCCTTTGATTCTTTGTATCTTGGTATGAATTGAAACTTGTTCCTGTCTTAGTTAACCACTCAAGAGCACAAGTTAAATACCAAGAAATTAATCAAAGTTCATTAATTCCTTAATCATCAAGGTTTGTTATCTTTAAAATTAGGGATTTTGCCTCAATAATATTATTAACATGTACTCAGACCCATGATATGTTGTTAAATATAACATACAATATATTTGAATGATTTAACGGACATCTTTTTAAAAGAAAGATCAAATGGTTAAAATTCATAAATAGGTCTTTACCCCCATGTAATATAGGTCATTTTCGGTTTTCCCCCTGTAAAATTTTTAATTTGATTTACTCCCTGTAAAATATTTTTCTTTTGATTTACCCCCATAATAGGCCAAACAAAAACAAAAATTTCTTGAAAAAGAAAATAAAATTGGTTTTTGTTTAGCCTATTAGGGGGGTAAATCAAAACAAAAATATTTTACAGGGGGTTAAATCGAAATAAAAATTTTACAGGGGGGAAAACCAGAAATGACCTATATTACAAGGGGGTAAAGACCTATTAACCCTAAAAATAATAATGTCTATGGTGGAATACTTTTAATGTTGTTTCATCTTAGACATTTAAGGTTAAAAACTAACGAAGAGGACCAAAATAGTAAACAGCATAAGACATAAGGGACCAAATTGAAACACTTAATAGTTAAGGGATCAAATAGAGAAATTAAAATAAACTAAGGGATCGGGGGATGTATTAAGCCAAAAAAAATCAAGAGCCAAAAATGTTCTCTTCAAAAAAAAGTATGTTTCTATCAAATAAAAAGACAAATAGTTATACTATTTTACCCATCTTGTTTGAATCAAGGAAGGAAGGATGGTAGTGCATTTATGTTTTATTAGGAATCCCAATGTTAGTGAACTAACTCCAAGTTCTTTTGTAAGCCTACTTTCCCAAATTATATCCACCCTTAACCTAAGTTAAGTTATAACCCTCAAAGTCCTCCAAGTGTTAATAACTTTAACTTGACTGTATGTTTATAATTGTTTCAAATTTATAGCAAGGTACATTCATGTGACGACTGAAGTGGGAAAATGTTGTGACCAGCCGTACTGGTTTTAGGAGATACATACGTTTATCATAGAAATGAGTAAGATTGATAATATAGGTTACTTTCACCAACCCATGCCCTCTTGAATGTATAGTGGTAAGTTTAGTTGCTGCTCTGCTATAAATGTGATGAATGATTCTTAAGCACAACTCCCGGAAAGGTATGTTTTTCCTAAAAAAATGCAAAGAATACATTATGTTTTTCTTTCGTTACTTGAGGACAAGAAACAGTCTAAGTTTGGGGTTGTGATGACAAGTCATCTTACGTTATTCTTAACATGTTTTTCAGTTTATTTTAGTAGGAAATAACATCAAAAAGGATGAGTATTAGAACGATTGCCTATGATTTCAGGACTTTTGTAATATTTTCTATATTTGAGTTTGTAATTCTAGTTTTCCCGAAACATAGCAATTTGAGGGGTTTTTTTAAGTAATTGACGAAGAAGTCATTCAAATCGGCAAATCAAGAACAACTGAAGAATTGTAAAGATTCAAGAGACAAGAATAAAGATTCAAGAGGCCTCAGAAGACTTACAAGTGGGAGGAATTCTATTCCCAAAGTACCGAGGCAAGTTATTTGAAGACGAAGACCTAAAACAAACAGAAAATCGGAGATTGGGCCCAGAAGAGAGACAGAATGCGCCTAGGGCATTTGAAATGTGCCTAGGGCATAATTTTCCAATCCATGCTCCTAGGGCATGCAAGGAAATTGCACTATGCGCCCCGTGCATGCAAAAAGTCGGGGTGCAACTATCTTTTCCTGCTTCCAAAATGGGTAAAGCCAGCACTTTTATCCCAAACCCAGGTAGAAACTCTCACTATAAATACCAACCTTCCTCATTGAGAATTTCTCGTTCAGAACTGGAGCAGTTCAAGAGGAAGGCAACTTTGGAGCTTCATGAGAGTTTTTTTTTATCTTCTCCTTGATTTTTTAGGGTATGCTTTGATCTTTAGTAATTTGTTTTTAATTACCATGTATATAAACTAAATCTTTTAGGTTAGACTTCTACGATGAACCTCTGTATATTTTTGTTGGATATTTATTTAATTTAATTTTTCATTTATTTATTTTATTTATGCTTTTGTCCACTATAGATTTTTATTAGATTATAGTCTTTATTTATGTGAGAGGTGCAACCTTAGATTAGGTACTTAGGTTGTGACAGGACCTAACATTGATATCACTAACTGGATGCTTATATCTTGATATTTATATCCCATTACTGATTACTATATGTCTAGGAAGTAAGTGATTATTAATTAACTGAAGATACCATATGAATTGTTGACCCTAGACGTAGGTACCCAGTGGCTAGAACCCATTGGGTCGTCTGGTGCATTACCGAAGCTAGGAATTAACTCGTTAGTAATTAGGGAAACAAGCACCTAGCTGTCCGACTTAAAGCTATAACCTGGTAAGACCATTCTCTTGAAACCCTTAGTAAGGTAGACGTAGATTAAGGTTGCCCGTTTGTAGAACTACCGAGTAAGCTTAGAGAGAGTGTGCTACGAGTGTCCTAAGATTTGTAGATGGTAGACCTAAGGGAACCTTGGACTTCATTGCCTTGGGAAACACTGGAAAGCCAATTTAAGTTTATGTTTCAATTACCTTTAAATTAGCAAGACCCCGCACGTAAGGATCATCGTGCGATCAACATGTGCAGTTAACCATCGGAGTGAAAGGCCTAATTAGGTATCCAGTAGCTAAAACCCATTTGGTCAGGTGGTGCCCTACCTATTTAGGAAACTCCCAACGACCTTATCACTTCTATAGTCACCAAGAGATAAACGACATTTAGATTAGGTATTATCCAACAATAAATATACAGATGGGATTCGAAGAATTCTAACCGCTTATTAATTTTCTGCAACCAAAAACAGGTAAATTCGCACTATTGCAAACAGAAAAAAATTGCAACTTTCTTTTATACCGTCAAACTTACAAAAATAATTAATTAGAATTGTTCGGAGGAAAGGACAATCCATGTGGATACAATATTATACTTACTAACTTTATTACTTGATGAAAACGACTGGTACACTTGTCATTTTGCAATTACGCTAATCCGTACATCACATCCTCAAAACCCTCAAAGACAATTTGCGCGGAGTTACCATTGTTCTCCGGACAATCCTTCTTGAAGTGAACATCTTGTGACAGTTAAAGAACTTAAACTTTTACTTGTTACCACTCTTTCCCCGGTTACCTCTCCACCATTCCCTCTTGAAACACATGGGCCTTCAAAGTTTTCATCATCTCTCAAGTCCTTGGACTTGGTCAACTCCTTGGTTCTCAAAGTTGTTTGAACTTCTTCCAATGTGACAGTGCCTTCTTTGCCATAGAACATGGTATCCATGAAAGATTAAAAAGATCTCGGTATAGCACACAACAAGAGTATAGCTTTATCTTCATCGTCAAGATGCACCTCCATATTCTCCAAGTCATCAAGGAATTTGTTGAACTCCATAAGTTGCTCCATGATGGCCTTTAACTCCACCATCTTGAATGAGTAGAGTTGTTGCTTTAGGAATTACCGATGAGCCAAAGACTTTGTCATATACAATGACTCCAACTTTGACCACATCAATGTCCCGGTTGGTTCCTTTGCTACATCTCTCAAAACTTTATCCCTGAGGCACAAGACAATGACACTTCTGGCCTTGTCCACCATCTCGGTCTTCTCCGCTTGTGACATGGTGACTGGTAACTCACCTTCACCCTTCAAATCTTTCTCACACTTTTGTTGTATTAATATCGTTTCTATCTTTACCTTCCATAACCCAAAATCATTATATCCGTTAAGCTTCTCAATATCCCACTTCAAACCCATGGTATTTGATTATCGTTTGATCTCCTTGTCACACAGTGGGAGCCAATTGTTGTGATTTCGTTAAAAATCACACCAATAAATACTTGATGTGTGGAGTAAACAAAACAACGTGGGTGACAGTTATAGACATAAGCAAAAGAATAAAACATCCAGAGAAGGAAAGAGAGAACACACGAAATTTGTTTACCCAGTTCGGTCCAATACTGACCAAGTCTGAGGGAGAGTGTAGCTCTCTGTTCCGCTATAATGATGAGTAACTTTACAAAGAGATATCAAAAGGTTACAAGAATTATTCTTCAAACCTAATTCTACCCAGAGTTCTAATATCTTCCTGTGACCAAGAGACTAAATTCTAATAGTGTTTCTCGAAGGTGAATCACTCCCAAGCCTAGTGTTTGTTGCCAAGAGAAAACTCTACAAACCCTAGTTTGTTGTTTGTTATAACCCCTGTTTTTCTACTCTCTGTCTCTCTCCCTCTCAAGGTTTACATTTGATAGAAGGTTTATGTTTATAGTAAAACCATCCCTCCAATAATTGGAACAAATCTCAGCCCAAAAATATGTTTCTGTTTAATTTGTTGCTCCCGATTTTAGCAAATCGGGCACCAAAAATTGTCGTATGAAAAAGCTAAAAATGACTGCAAAAATCGGCCACCATTTTGTCCAAATCGGGCCCCGATTTTTCACCCTTCAGAATCCAAATTTTGAGTCACTCTGCAACATTTCATATGGTGTTTATGAGCTTCCAAATACCCTTTCAATTATTGTTTTGTGATTAAAGCAAGATCCTTTGATTCTTCAATAAATCACCACAATGTCAAAGTCTTGGTGACAAAGATCAAATAATCTTTTCAACTAAAGATTGAGTTGACACATTCTTTCCACATGCTTTCATTTGATTCACCAATTTTCCAATTCTAACGGAGAAATCAATGATACTACTTCTCTTCCATTGGTGGAAGTTCATAATGTCTTTTGAGGATTTGCAATCCACCTTTTTTATCTTCTCTGCACCACCATACAGTTTCTACAATGTATCCAAGGCATCATGATTAATGAAAATATCACATACTTGCTGTTTATTATTCACTTCATGTGTTTATATACGATTTGATCACTCACACAATGAGAAGCTAACAGTCATAACAAAACAACCTCAAGAGAGTTATAATAGAAAAACAGAAATTTTAAACCCTAATAAACAATTACTTGCACAACATGGAAGCTAGCAAACATCACTAAAATTGAATTAACTCGACAATTTGAGACGGAAAAGGACATAATGCGTCTCTAATTTTGTGGCCAAGTGTTAAAGGTGAAATATTTGGTGACATTTTTTTCATATCTAATTTATGTCGTTATTTTAACATTTCCAGTTCTATATTTGATTAATGAAAACACAGTCAATTTTTCAAAAAAAAAATTCATATTTAATTTATGTCTATTTTAACTTTTTCCGGTTCTATATTTGATTAATGAGATTGATTAATGAAAACACAATCAATTTTTTTAAAAAATTCATATCTAATTTATGTTGTTATTTTAACTTTTTCCGGTTCTATATTTGATTAATGAGATTGATTAATGAAAACACAATTGTTCTGGACCGGTCAAAAGCCAACCACACGCCAACACATGGCCGAACTTGCACCGCCTCAAGGCTCCGCATCTAAGGAAGCACGCCAGCTTGCGTGAACCGTGCCACACAGGAGCGCGCCTTCGCGCAAGGATCACCCTACACGTGTCATGCTCCGTCCCTAACCACACGCCGCATAACCCGGAGACGGTTATGGCCAACGCGCGCCTATATAATGGTGAACTTGCTTCACCCTCAAGGTACACATCACTTTTCACAACACTTCTTACACACTCTTTTTCAGTTTCATTACTGACTTGAGCGTTAGAGTGCTAACGTACCTGCAGACACCTTTCCTTCCACCACGAAGACTCATCGCCGCCGTGCCGGAAACTGTTACCGTCACATCGGAGCATTCTCTGCCGCCGTTGTCACTCGACCGTTCTCGCCAGACAGATCAACAATCAATTTTTAAAAGGGTCACAATTCAAACATATTTCTTGTGATGTTCCACTTCAACACGTTCCAAAAGGTCTAAATCAATTCTTCTTTACCCCCACCGTTATTATAAGCACTTTAAATATTCTTCTTTTATCTAATGTACAACTTTATACTCAATAGATTTTAACTTAACACAACTTCATTAATATTTATCATTTGTATTTCATTGCTTAAACTAGGATAAATATTGCGTACCAGTGAGTGTTGTTAAATTTTTTTTCTCTCTTCTAGGCAAGAAAATGTGTTACCGATCCCAGTATTATTCGTAATGCATGTGCACAACAATATTGAGAGAACGTAAAGATAAAATATATATAGCCTCTAACATGCATAGTCATGCATGCATGTTGATATTAGAAACATAGTTAGGTACGTAAAAAAGTGGAATTTACAATTAACAAATGATGTTAGTGTTCCCTCTATTTAAACGCTCCAACCCCCATTATTATGATATGTCATGAGCATATGTCTTCCTTCATGTACACTACTTCTCTCACTCTCTCTCTTTTTCTCTCTCTTCAAAAAATATAATGGACAAAAAAGAGTGCAGTTCTTCACAAGATCCTGATGTACGAAAGGGACCATGGACAATGGAAGAAGACTTGATCTTGATCAACTATATTGCCAATCATGGTGAAGGTGTTTGGAACTCCTTGGCTAAATCTGCTGGTAATTAACTAAACACACATATAATATTATGATATATAATAATAACATGCTTAAGATCTCGTGCATAAGTGCTTTGTATGATGATACCTAAAATCTAATGAGTTTATAATAATTGTTAAAAAAAAAATGACCTAGCTTGGTAGGGTATCTTATTCAATGATTCATAAATCATCATAATAATATGGTTTCAAACATTTTAGGTCTTAAACGTACCGGAAAGAGTTGCAGGCTTCGGTGGCTAAACTATCTTCGACCGGATGTTAGACGAGGGAATATTACACCTGAGGAACAACTCTTGATCATTGAACTTCATGCTAAGTGGGGAAACAGGTCAATCTATAAAACATATATTTTTAATATATATCAAAGTCAATTATTTAGGTATTCAAAAAGTGCATATTTTGCATGCACTCTACAAAATCAAGATCTAATTATTTTTATAAAGAAATAAGAAAAGTTTTATATTTTTTTTCTATATTTCAAAAGATGAAGTTCTTTGCTTTATTTTTACTTTTGGTAAATATGAGCTTGTAGTATACTCTTGGAATAGTGTTTATAAAGTGGGAGGGAATTCTATGCATGAGAATAGTTGCAATACTTCGGGGTTTGTATTATGTTTACAAGGGGTTTGTAGATTTTTTTTCTTTCTTTTATGTGTACAAATATTAATTCCATGTACAAAATCATCTATAAGATTTTAGAATCTAAAAAAAAATTGTTTTTCATTTCTAATTTGATACTAGATCTGTAGTTTTCTCTTTTAAAAGTTAGAGTTACATACAAACCTCTCCTTTTATTTATCAAAAAAACAATTACCTCTACTTTCTAGTTATAAATTATTATGAATGTTATAAGATTAGTAATGGTAATTTTCACACATTTTATCGTATGAATTTTTGGAGAAATAATTAAATACCGTATATTTCATTCAAATTGGTGGTAATTGTTTGCGAAAAAGTTTCAGGATTTACCATACCCTAGATCTAGTTTATGAATGTTTGTGAGGTTTGTTGGGCCAATAAAAATAAGAAATTTAAGAATCATAAGTTATTTTCTTAGACGGCAAAATACCGGACAAATAATGGATGAAAAATCAAATCCAATTTTAGAGAAGATTTAAAAACACCCCCACCCTATGAATAACATATTTGGCCTAGTAAAAAACCATATTTGGTGGACACCTTATCTCCAAAAACAATTGAAAATAAGTTACAATAATCTGTAATTCATTATTTGATTTTGATTTGAAAAGAAAACAAATCACTCCAATGAAATATGAATCTACACGAGGCGAATGAAACTGCCGATCATATCGAACGGAAAAAAATCTATAACCACCGCACGACGCATCTGGCGTAGAGGATCACTGGACGTTATTACATACCCACTTTATTAAAAATGGATTCATTCCTTCATGTCGCTTCTAAAGCCAAAATATAGGGTTGGGAGGAGAAAAAACATGATATATTGAGAAGTATAGAGAAAAATGAAGAGGAAGATTGATGGAGAAGTCTAAATTGCCTTACTTTTGTATTTGGTTTCTCTCTTGCCTTCCTACCTCTAAAAAAACAAGACAAAATAAGTGTTAGTTAGAATGGATAAACAAAAGGGAAGATCATGTAAAGAAAGAGAAAAATTAGGGCAAAAAGGGATATTTACCACTTTATTTTGAAAGGAAAAAAAATCATGTTGTTTTGACTTCTTAATTAAAAAAAAATACCATTTTGTATGACTTTTACATCTTCAACATAAAAAAACTAGAAAAGGCTTCACAAAGAAGATGGAGAGAAATCGAACATATACAACTGCAATATGGTGTTGCAATTATAGATACTTATAGATTTAGAGAGAAACCGTTAGAGTTCTCACCACCCCCAAACAACATATAATACTACGTTTTTGTTGAAAATTTTTAATACGAGTTATTTTGTTTTTACTTTTTGGAGTTGTTTTATCCTTATCAAAGTTGTTTCTCGTGTTTCCTAAAAGTACATTCAAAATATAAAAAAAAAAAAAAAAAAAAAAAAAAAAAGTTAAAAGTGAAACATAGACGACTATTTTGAAATAAATTGTAAATAGAAAAACCAAATCAAGCATTTTCAAAATTTACCTTTCCTAAATAATAAAAAAAGTTGCTTCTCAATATTTTCTTTTACTTATATATAATTCATTTAATTTTACCTAACCCTATTTGTTTATAATTTGATATATGTCTATAAGTCTTGATCTAAGATGTCTCATGTAGATTGGATGACCCAACAAACCAACTTAACTTTGACAAATTAAAAAATTAGAATCCAAACCATTTTTTTTTTGTCAAGTAGCCTAGCGGCTGGAGAAATTCACCTTAAAGGTGAAATAATGAGATATCCGAGGTTCGAACCCCGACCCCTACATACATAATACATTATCTCTTACCAAATAAGTTAAGCTCGTGGAGAAATTCAATCATTATCATTGACTGCATGTACCACTAACCTCATCAACTCTATTTTAGACTAAAATTTTGTAAGTCTTTATTTCTTTATATATATCTTCTACTTCGAATGAGTTAATGACAAGCTGAGGTGCTATATAGGTTTAGGATCCTTATAGGACGTACTTGTTCCTTTCCTATAGATAGCCAGCTAGCTCCACCCTGACAACCTTTCTCAAATATCATTTACCATATTGCCGTTCAAAAAAAATAATATTTACCATATTAATAGTAACTATTTTTTATGACTATGTATTTACATAGAACAAGGCCAATAAGTTA
Source organism: Medicago truncatula (assembly GCF_003473485.1). Lineage (NCBI taxonomy): Eukaryota > Viridiplantae > Streptophyta > Magnoliopsida > Fabales > Fabaceae > Medicago > Medicago truncatula. The sequence continues at coordinate 13,550,088 of NC_053048.1, forward strand.
TGTATTTGTTCAAAAAAAATTATGTATTTGTTCCCTCAAAAAAAATAAATTATGTATTTGTAGCACGTGCCTATATAACGCACACTATGATCTTTTAAAAACAATGTTTGAGTAAAAGAGATGGAAAAAAGAACAAAATGAAGTTTTTTTTTCTTTTTTTCTGCAAGAGAACAAAATTAATTTAAATCATAAAAAAGTTGAAAATAAAATTATGTAATTCGACCCTCTATTTTGCAACTATGTACACGTTGTGTATAGGTTTGTTTATAATAAAAACTTTTCTTATTTAAAAAATAAAATAGAGTTAAAAATATTCTACAAATTCCGTAATTAAATAAACAGAAAACGGAGCTTTATTTGTATTTGTTTGTGTCAAATACAACATTAATTAATTTTTCTCAGAGGACAACATTAATTATTAGATATAGATGCTTAATAAAATAAAAAGGGGATATAAGGAATATTCACCCAAAAAACAAAAAAAGAGAGAATAGGAGATGTTTGAAGTGAACCAAATACTTTCTACCTGAGGCATATGCATGGAGAAATCTGAATATTTTTGAACTTGAAGAGGTCCTTCTTCAAAGCAAAGTCATTTTTTATCTCTCCATATAGCAAAGGAAAACAAGCATCTTATGTGTATATTTCAACAAAGATTGGATTTATATATGAGTGAGTCTAATATATAACCTTGCTTTTATTCTTAGCCGTTGAACATGGCCTCAAACCTCTCAATCAATACACTGCCATTGGCAGCTTTAAATACTAGAGTTTCCAACCTTATACCAAAGTTTTAAAAATTGGACCGAGATCGAACCGATACGACCTCCACATCAGTTTAATTGGCTCAATCGGTTAAATTACGATTGGACAGGATGAAAAAAAAATAGTATTATAGCTAACTAAGTGATTGATTTCAAGTGGTTAATAAGTTGTTTCCTATAAAACGAATCGTTTGGGAGAATTTATGGGAATATTCTTAAACATACTTTGTTTTCCCTTGCAGTAGAACAACAGATTACTAGGATTTTTTTCGTAAGAATCGGAAGGTTAAAAAAAACGTTATAGATTAAGTTTTGGTAAAAAAGAGTTATTAAGTTGAACCAACCTATTGCAATCTGGTTCAATTGTCATTAAACCAACCGATTCACTTGCCGGTTCCCGGTTCAACTTGAACCAGATAGTTGAACCAAATCCGGTTTTGATAACACTACACTATTAGTTTCTTTTTCTAAGGTTACATAGATTTTTACTTTGATATTGTAGAAAACTAAATAAATCTCAATTACATTGCATTTCCTAACCTCAATTTATAACCATGCCACCCCCTACAATTTTTTTTTTTTTTTTTTTTTTTTATCAATACCTACTACAAAAAGTTGGTTTATCGCTAGAAATAAATTCAAGTTTTTTTCATATAAAAACTTTTTTTACTTTTTCTGAAAGTGTTTTAACTAGTATAAGAAAAAAGTCTTTTAACTTTTACTTTACTTTTCTCACTGCACACACGTGTGCATTTTCTTCCATCTCAAATCCTGCCACATTCATAACTTTTACCTCACTTTTTTTACCAGCTTTTTGTAGAAACTTTTACATATGCCCTAACGGTACAAGTTGGCATAACCCATATTTATAATAATTAAATTATTTCATTTAATAATACAAATTCATCATTTGTCTTCTTAATTATCATGAACAGACTTCAAAGATTTTGATTTAATACATTATGAATAGAAGTTTATGTTGCAAATTAAACATATTTATAGCTTCTTTAGTTAGTATTGAATCGATTGAGGCATGCTTGTCCGATATATGGATGAAACAACCCTTGATCAGTTTTTACTTATCTCTCAACAAAATTTACCGCTTAAAAACCAGATGGTTAATACGAAAAAAAAGGAATACATACATCCAAACCAGACAATTAAAACTAGTAATCAATTATATATCTCCAACATTCTTTTGCAAATTAATCATTCACCAATGCAGGTGGTCGAAAATTGCGAAACATCTACCGGGAAGAACCGATAATGAGATAAAGAACTACTGGAGGACAAGGATCCAAAAGCATATCAAGCAAGCTGAGAACTCTCAATCTCAAGAACAAGGTTCTGATATTCAAATAAATGATGATAATAATAATAATCAACTTATAGGAAGCACAAGCCAAATTTCCAACATTGCTGAACCTATGGACACAAATATTATATCACCACCCTCTTACCAAGGAATTTTGGAACCATTTCCACCTCATCATCAGTTCCCTACAATCTCTGATCAATCAGGTTGTTCTAACTACTGGAGCATGGAAGATCTCTTGTCACTTCAACTACTAAATGGTGATTAATTAAGCCAATAAATATATATTATTTCCTCTTATTATAATATATAAACCTAAGTGCTTAATTAATTTTCATGAAGCAGAAGTTTATATCTCTGCCTTGAAACATAATATTAAGCTTGTTTATATAAGTAGCTTCATGTTTGGTGACAAGTACTTTGAACAGGTTATGTTCTGTAATATAGGAGCATAATTAAACACTTTATATATATATATATATCTCCATGCTCTCTCTTATTGTGGTTTATGTAAGATATATGATTGAGAACCACAAACCTTAGATCTTGAAATATTTGCTTACTTATTACTTATTTCCATAGTAGGAGAAAAAATTGTCTCTAAATATAAACGCTCTTTTAAATTACTGGATGTATTTATTGTTTTCTTTTTCAAATATATTTTAAATTAATACTACTTATTTATCTTAGAGGTTAAAAATTAATTACATTATATATCAACCTTTTTTTTTTAATATATATAAATTTTGATTGAGGAACCTATTAAAATGAGTTATGTGATTCTTGTTTTAGGAGTTTTAGAAGATTTCATAAATTGTACTTTTCATTGGTTAGGAACAGTGTTGGTTATGCCTAATAATTTTTCTCTTCTTTACCTTATGTTTTGTGTTTTCGCAACACAGAGTATTAGAATATAAAATATTCATTGTATAAATTATTAGTATATTGTAATACAGAGTAAGGGTAAAAGTGGTTTTTGACTTTGACTGCTTTAGAATTTGGTATTTTGGGTACTGGTAGAAAATAGTGACACTTGGTGTATCTTTTGCAATTGGCACAATACTTTTGTTTTCTATTTTTCTTTTTATATCTATTTGCATCTGATTTAAAATATTCCTTTTATTAACTTCTAAATACAAATATTTTGTTTCTTAAAAAAAGGCTAAACTTTCTATCTAAAAAAGGCTTAACCTAATTAAAAAGTTCTCAATTTCTTTTGTTCTCTTTTAGTTAGCTATTGCAATTGTCAAACTCATATTCATATATTGCACATGCATGGATATTGAACTTAATTGCATTTACAAAAATCAACAAAGATGGCCAAACTAAAGCCACAAGAAATTGACACGTGTCCTCTCATTACTTCTATGTTTGTTAACAATTGAAACCACCTTTCTCATTAGCCCAATGTGATCCACGTACTGCCATGCAACTTCCAGAACAGACGAGAACCTAACTCTTTGTCTATTGATCCATCTTACACTATGCCATCACATGTGCCTCTTAAATAAATCCACCCATATCATCACCCATCATTTTTGTATCAAAATTCCTTTCTGTTACAAAGTTTATTTAGTTGATTGCTAGCTCTAGAGGGTTTAAAATACCGATTATTTTATCGTATGGTTTTAAATTGCAGTCTGCAATCACAATTGTGTCTGTTACATAAAGAATTTTGAAGTCTCTGCAACAGCGTAACGGCCACAACTTCAGTTGTAGCAGTCCCATTCCATTTTCCTATGATTTGCAACGTAACCAGAACCACAATTTAAAATCAGGGTTGCGGTCACATTGCAAATCTTGATATATCATGCATAATTTCTGTCAAATTTAACAGATTTTGCAATCTCAACGTGGTCGCGGAAACATCAAAAACTCTATGTCAGGATCGATAACAATTGCGGCCAGCCGGCCACGGATAGTGTTCCTAAACAAAATTAGTTTTGATGATGGCATTGTTGAAGTTACATAAACAATAAGGTACTTGTTTGTGATTCCAACTGATAAACTTTGTCGTTAGTGAGAACATGAAGTTAGGCCAATGACAGCACAGTATAGAGCAAAAGCATTCATGGTGTACCAAACTTGAACTTTAGTTAAAAAATCTCTAACACTTATTCAAACAAAGGGTATAGAAGGTGACTCAATAGACTTGTCCTTGGATTCTGCTATACCTTATTAAGGAAACAAAGGACTTTGATATCTCATCTTAAAATAAAAGTAACTTTGTGAATTGTGTGAACCGTTCATTCTATTTACTCACGTTTTTTATGTGCGAAAAGTAAATCTAACACGTGACTGGAATAAGTATTGTTCACGTGGTTGGTCGGATACTTGAAGAAAACATGATCTAATTGAATACTGGAGCTTCTGTTCTGTATGCTATGCCAGTACGTTACTTATTACTTTCACCTGCTTCAATATGGGGCTAGCTAGTTGCATGGGATATATAGATATCATATTCTTTCTATATAATCCTTATTCTAGACCTATGAAGCAGGGATATGAACACGGACACCGAACACGACACGGATACTGACATAACTAATAATTTGAAAAAATCATATAATTCAGTGTAATTACCAGTCTCGGTGTCATGTCGGTGTCGAACACGAGGAGTGTCCGTGCTTCATAGTTTTAGACAAATACTTGAACTAACTATGTCTGGTTAATCAACTTCTTAACTATGTCTGGTTATTTCATTTTGGTACTTGTTCAACAAGGTAATATCTACCGACATGACACGTCCAATAATGTGAAAATAATATATGTTTGGACCGGATGGGATATACTATACTCCCTTTGTACTAAATATAAAAGAAAGTTGGATTAAGTGATATATTTGATCTATGTTTTGGATCAGATATGTTAACTTTTATGGATCAAACTATATCTTATATTTAAGATTGGAGGAAGTATTGGTTTTTTGTCTTTACTAAATGATTCTAAAAAAGTGGGTCTGATAATCTAAAGTCCGACTAAAATATGCAAATGATGTTTTTGTCTAGGATCAAACTTGGATACTTCAATCATCTCAACTTTTATTGAAACTCATAAGTCATTTATGTCTTGGTTTGGTTATGAATCTGAAGATAAAACAAATACATTGAGATGATACATTCATATAGGCCTAATTTAAAGGAAAATAAAAATATACTAAGTTTTAGATAAACTATGAATAATGTACTGCCAAGACTTTATGCGAGCAAGAACACACTGATTTGAACACCGCATCTTCAATTAAAATCTTAATTAAGGCGTTATATATATGAGACATCTCATTTATATGTTGCTCAACATCAACTTTTTCATCTTTGATATACCCAACACCAGGATTCGCTCTTACTCCCACACCAAAACAAAACAAAACAAACTCTGATACCTAAATTGAAACTTTTGAGGAGCCTAAAAATTCATAGGGTCATCATGGATGATGAGAGTCTCACATTTGAGCGAGAGAATGATGTATCAAATGTGAGTTAAAAATCTCATATATATATATATATATATATATATATATATATATTGAGCAACATATAAGGGGAATCCATATACCTAATACTTTACACTACAAGAAATGTTGCATTTTGCTAAGGGTAGAAGACGTGACAAAATGCTAAAAGCCTTGGCAATTGGATGTTTATTGAATTTTTCTTGATTATACAATTTTTCTTCATCGCCTTGATTATACAATTTTTCTTGACAAAATGTGACACCCTATAAATTTGGTTATGAGTTTATTGAATTGCGTAAAAAACTTTATCTCTATTTCTTTGTTCTGGTTTTAGACTACACCTAAAGTCCAATCCTATGGATCATAGTCCACTCACCGTAGACTCCAATAAGGTGTCAGACCCATAATATTCTTATGTTTGTGTAAGGATCACATCATCACCTCACAAGTTATGCTTCATGTTAACCATAGCCATCAACATCAATCATATACTGACTTGAGCATCAGAGTGTCTTTTGTGGGTACACCGCTTCCTCGGAGCCGAATACATTCTGGCCGTTCAAGGGACCTTCTTCTAGTGGTCAGTCATCTATCCAAGACCATATCATTCTTCAAAATATATATATATATATATATATATATCAAGTTCACGTTTTATGGATACAACGCTGACAAACATAAAAACTTTTGTTGTACACAATCGTTTAGAAAAACGGTAGGTTGATGGTGAGAAAAACACAAGAAGGGGGGGCGGGGTTGAATTGTGTTAGTTTTTTCTTCGTTTTCTCCTAAGCTGAAAACACTTATCAGAAGCAAATAGAGTTCTGCTTCTGAAGTGATTTCTAGCACTAAGTAGCAGCGGATAAAATAAAGAGAGAAAGAAGAAAGACACAAAGCAATTATACAGGTTCCTTCCACAAACCGGAAGTAGTCATGTCCCCCTTGCACTTCCAAGGATAGTTCACTAAAATGTAATATCTTATTACAACTGCTGACTGCTAAAACTAGCAAGAGGCTTCAAATGCTCAAGCACAACTGCAAGAGACTTCCTTTGCTCCTGAACACAATCAAGAGACTTCTAATGCTCAAGCACAACTGCAAGAGACTTCTAAATTCAAACAGAATTACAAAGAAAAATGTTTGAGGTTGAACACTTGATATACAATCAGTGGTGTTCACAATACAAATCAGATACAGACTCTTAAGACTCTAGAATTTCTAAGATATGAAAGTTGTTAAGAAATTATAAGTGAACTTTTGATGCAGAACAATTTTGACAGAGTTTAGGCACTTTCAAATTGTTGAAAGAGACGTTGTGAATTGTCAGCACATCAAAATAGAGTCGTTTGAAGCTTTGATCAATCACCAATGATCTTTTGCCTGATATGGTTATTGTCCTATGAAGGATCAATTTCAAATCCATTCCAGTATGTAGGAACATTGTTGCAGGCAAAGCTGTTATCCTTGTCTTGTAGCAGAGACACAAACTGAGTAGTGGTGATAGTGGTTGTACACTTTGTACAATTGTACTTTGTCAACGCTCTTCAAAGAACAAGCATCTAATGCCTTCAAATCCTTTCAAAATAGTCGTTGCTTCACTCTTCTAGTCTTCTACAATGCTTAGACGATATTAAATCCATTGAACAACCTTTGAAGCTTTAAGTCTTGCATCTCCTAATGAACTACAGCTTCTGGTGATCTTCAGGTGATCTTCAGCTTCTGATGATCTTCAGCTTCTGATGAGATGCTTCTGATGAAGTTGCTTCTAATGACGTCATCACTTCAGGAGCACTTCTCTTCAGACGCTTTAAACTTCTTTTTTGTTGATTTCTTTGCTCTCTTTTGTTCTTCCATAACCTAATAATGATTTCAAATTTTTGTCTATGGTCTTGTACACTTGAACAAATATTAGCATATCCAATTGACAATTTTAATACCTTATTATCATCAAAACTTTCAAAGGGTAATGTTAAACACATTTTGTTCCAACATAGGTTTCTTTGGAATTTTTTTTTTTGTCGAAATAACTAGCCTTACACTTCTGCATATGGATTTCTTAGGCTACTAGAGGCTCCTAATTAGGGGTTCCATGCATATGGATTTGAAAATTGCTATTCTCCCATACACTTCTGTTCATTCCCACATCAAACTATCTAAAATAACTTCAACGTGAGTTAACCCACGTGAGTTAACTTGTGTTGGAAGTCAACATGGATTTATTTGTGTTGATTTTAGGTAAACTAACAAACCATTAATTTTTGACAGAGTTTTTTTTTTTTTAAAGCATGTCTTAGCTTAAAAAGAACATTTCATTCACTAATGCGCTATACACGAAATCTAAACAAAGAGTACGATAAATTTATTTAGTTTTAATTTCATCTTCGTTCAAATCGGGCAATAAACGAAACGTTGTGTTACATTAAATTACATTTTCCCTAAATATGTGGTATCTTCATGATGTTTGATTTAAATTATATTCTTGAAAGTTTTCCGAAAATGTCAGCATTGAAGTGTATTATACTTAGCGTAAAAATTTGATAGTCTCTTTAAAAATCAAAAGAATAAAGAGAACATATCACATGTATTCCCTCATATAAGATGAGTAGTGACAAAAAAGTAGCACATTTCAATATATTCTATATTGAGCTTAATCCTACTACCCTACTAGCTGACAAGTTTCAATTGACAAAGGGGCATGATCAAACTATGCATTCATGTTCGTCACACTCATCTTATTCGAATGAATTGATTGGAAAACCTATATAGTTGATACGGTAGAATACAAAATATCTTTTCTTCATTCTTTTGACTTTTCAAAGAGACTACCAAACCTTTACGCTAAGTATAAGACATTTCAATACCAACATCTTCTAACAAGAACTAAAATCCAACAAAATAATGATACAACATAATACTACCTAAACATCTTCATCTGGCCGAATCAAACTCTTGATAATATCTTCAGGCGATCTCATCAACGAAGCATCCATTTCGATCGTCGGGAACATTCTGTGCTGACCAAATATCGAGAACATGTTCCCCACATCGTCATTTTATCTCAGTGGACAAGTGTCATTGAGATACAGAGATGTCTCAACTTTCTCTAAGTAAACTATTTTCTAAAAGACTATTTTTTTTCATTTCTTTTTTCACCGTACATGAGTAATTTTAACCATGAAATCTCTTGTTAAAAATATTATCTCAATGGACACAAGTGACATCGAACATGTACACACTTATGCTATCTGGTAGCAGACCAGATTTCGACAATTAAACAGTTGCGAGAGTGAATCGTTTTTGCGCAGGCCAACCTGCATTTGACTCTAAAAAGATCAAATCTGACTTCGATACCACTCGATCTTTAGCACTGACAAGAGGATGGGAACCACTTTGATAAGAAATAGTGTTTCAATTCTAGAATCAGCATAAAGAAGCCATAACATGGAATATGCATTAATGCCATCACCAAGTACCTACAGTTCAACACAAAAAGAAAAATTGGATTTACCCTATATTAATCAGAATATTCAATAGTGAGAACAGAATGGAGACTAGAATGTTGAGTTGTCCTGCTAGGTTAAGCACTTTGAGATATCTTATGGACACAGCTTATGACTGTTTTAAGCCTATGAAAAAAGCTTATAGTTTATACGAAAACAGTTTGACAACTTAAACATAAGACTTACATGATAAATGCTTCTGTTATAAGCATTCAATTAAGTTTTTTATGCAAACAGGACCATAATCCAAGATTCCTCAATACAAAACCCATGTTTTGCTAGCTAAGGTAATACCCCCAAAATCGATTCTAAACAATGTTCTTATTCTGTTTCATGATTCTTAACTTCAGTATTTTACTTAAAAATCACTAGAATAAAACCTTACATGAAAAGGAAAATGTAGAGCCTCGTGCAATGAGAACCCAGGATGATTCAGTAATATCATTTCCGCGTCACCATTTAATTTGAAAAATTATTTAGTATTAAAGAATGAAATACCGTACCACAATGGTGCAGAAGGTGATGACAAATCAAGAAATGGGTAAGGCCACCTGTAAGAATGAGAACAGTGGCTGTAGTTAGTTAACCAATTGTGTCTCTAAAATTTGACATGCAAAAATATAGCATAAATTACCAAATCGAAACGCATGCATGAATTATCCACTGAAAAATGACGTAAACACCTGTCCATAACACAAAGAAAGACATCCCAGACCAGGGTATTCGCTGAAACATGTAGGTTAAACTAGTTTAACGTCAGTTTTTGCAATTATTCTGAATGAGGATTTTAGGTCATCAAAATATTTACCAAGCAATTTAAAGCTGCATCGCCGAAGAGCAAAACTAAATTTAGTGTATGCATGTTCACTGTCATCTACACAAGGTAGAGAAAAATTATCAGACTAAATCTAAATCATTAGGACATGTAATAGAAGAAATGAGGAGGAAATATAGAAGAGACTGTCATAGAAATCAAAATATTATAAGTTGTTGATAAATTTAAAATCTAGAATACATAGACAGAAGGTCATGTTGGGCAACACGTCGAATATTCCTGAGGTGATATGCCACCGATATCAAATGTTACGAGTATACTAATATTGATTATTCTTATGATTCGGGCACACATCATAACTCATCCATGAAAAATTGGTGAAGGTGAGAACTGCCTAAGCCTTCTAAGCACTTCAAAGACCATATCTATACGCGATATTGGACTGAACCTTACCTACCTATTCAGCCAGCACACTAAAGGTGTTGTACCACGGGAATGAATGAAAATTAACTATCTCAATAACAGATGGCAGGGTTGCCACATGAAGGATAATTTTCCAACAGTTTCTCACGCATAGACCCAATGAGCCTAGAGCGTGGACGGTGAGGGAAGCCAACAAGGAGACTCTGGTACCATCTTAGAATTTGAATCTGTACCTAACTTGATGACAAAAGTTAGCTCAATGAGTTAGGGTCATCCACACTTTAAGATATATGACCTGCAATCTTCCCTTTCAAATTATCGATCTTCATGGAAGATTTTTTTTTATCTATATGTAAAGATTCTAATGCAATGTCAGATCATGTATATTGATCCAAAGACCTCATTTTAATGCCTCCAGTCAAAACAGATCATATTGATTTCAGTTGCAGAGTAGATATCCCTTAGAGTGCAATAATAAATGTACATCGCAAATAAAATGCTTTAGTTAATAAACATGAAATACACAGTATCCTAAATCATAATCCAATTAAACATGAACTCTTGGATTCTTACAACCACAACACCCACTATCGTACTAACTCTCAATACAAAAGCGAACTTCGACAAGTTCTTCCTTTAAAATTTACTAACCTTGACCTAATTTTATTGGACATATCGACTAGAGGATATGAATTTGGTAAAGTCACAAATTCACGCAGTCATCACATCCATTGATCGATATCTAGCAGCAGTAGATTTTGATTTTTCTCTTCTACATTGTATAATACCAAGCTTGAAATCATGATCATCTGATCTTGATCCAAAGGTCACCGATGTACTGAATGCGTGAATGCGTGGAATTTGTGATGGCAACAAGTCCAAATTCATCAATTGTCTCACCATTAGCCCCAAGTTCAAGGCTTCATGACAGTCTAAGTATATGTCACCCATTAGATTAGCTACTGGTAGAAACTTAAGAAACATTTAATATGCAGCACGTAGCAAGAGAGTATAAGTATGAAAATATTTAAAATTGCTACTCACAAAGTTTAAATCATAATCTCTCAGGGTAAGAAATGGAAAAATAATGAGCCAATAAATGCAATCCGTAAGCATGACTGCTCCTGCACTAATCTGTTTAAATACATAGTGAAACATATTAAATTCAAGGAACAGTAATGAAATATTGTAATCAGTGCAGACCGATGTTAAACTCTAGAAATTATCCAAAAAGGATGTAAAGTTCAAGTATTCAGATGAACTTCATTAACATGCAAAATTATCCGATTTTTCATTCAAATGGTCCAAAACACAGTCTTCATGCACCACAGCTTAACAAATTATTCCCTCCATATATGCTCTTTGATCCTTAAAGAAATAATAAATTTATACAAATATACACTCATTTACCTTTAATTCATTTAATGCATGATAATGATTTTTCTAAGAGTACCAAAAAAAATATATTCAATTGTATCTTGGTTTCATAAAAAAAAAATTGGGACAGAAATAAAAAGCTTAAAAGACTAAAGATTAGGGACGGAAGGAGTAGCAATTATGCACATGGAATTAACATAAGTGAAAAAGCACAACAAAACCATGATTTGAAGAAGAAAAGAAAAATAGAAGATAGAAGACGGATAGAACACTCACAAACTTTGAAAGAAACAAACAAATATAAGGGAAAGCAAAGGACCAAATTTCCCCACATGCAATAAGCCCAGGAATGTGTTTTTCTATTGAATTGTTGTTAATACCTGGAATAAAATTTGAAAAATGTAACTCCAAACAGGTGCAATTTGATTCTTCTGTATGTTTGTGGCATCCTGGTGTAAGAGAGGTACATTTGGACCTTGCTCTGCATCTATTCTAGCAATATTATCATTTAAGGTGGTGGATGTGGATTTTCTATACATGTAACACCCATACACTGATAGCACAGATGCACACTACAACAAGAAAGTTCAAATTGTGAGACATAAATGCGAGAACATCACAAAGTCACAAAAGAAGATATATGAATAGCATTGGTTCGATCCAAGGCAAGGTTTCCAAGGAGAATTAAGAGCCATACCCCAAAATAAATTGTAACCAGAGTGAAGGTCCACCTAGAAGAAATCCAAAATAAGAGAGTTCACAATCAAAATTTATCAATCAAATGGCAAAAAAATTGAAACCAAAAGTTTGAAACAAATGTCAGAGAAATGGAAGTCATTGAAACGAAACTGAGAAAAACTAAGACAGCTTAAAAATTCTAAATAGATTTGGATTCAATTATAATGCTTAAAGGAGAAGAATTTATTTTTGTTGGTAACCATATCACTGTTTAAAGTATCCACCGGCTTCGCCGATTACTAATCTCGGTCAGAGAACGAGACTGGCCACCTTTAGTGAGGCCTCCCTTGCCAACCATGTATTTTCCATCTACAAGAATTGAACCCGAGACTATGCTTAAGGGATCCAAATTCAGTTCCACTATGACCAAGGTAATGGTGGTTCACTAGTAAATCTTTAAATCACCAACTAAGAAAAATAACGATTAGCTCACCAAATCTATGGCACCGCACTAAGCATGACAAGACCCATAAATAAATCAAGTACATGAGGATAACAAAAGAGAAATACTCACTGAGTGTAATAGTAAAATGTTGTGCCATGACTGACATGGATTTTGGCAATTAGTGATGCCAAAAGAGAAGAGAATGAGATAACTCGAAAAACTAGCAAACAAACAGGGTGAATGTCCTTAAGGCATGGCTTCCACGCTTCATCGCCACACAAAGTACTCTGGTTTTCTCCGTTGTCAAATGTGAGATTCCTTGAACTTTCACGCTTCCATATTGTTAGACATGCAAGGATCATAGACAGCAAAACAGAAACTACGCAAATATAGACCCTCCAATTTAACCAATAACTGAGGGTGGTTGAATCAGTTGCATCGTCCAGTTGCATCCTCCTGATAAAGAAAACAACATTGCTACATGAAAAACATCATGAAAGAAAACCAATTTTACTAAATTACGCAATTTTCTCGAAATTCTTCGTTTACTCCAACTAAGAAAGTGGCCACCACAGTAGGCTTTATAGTTCATATTTACTAATATGTAGAAATGTCAACTCAATATTCATAATTTGGATGATGTTTAGTTTTCTTGGGTTGATACTAGCAGGGTTTTTGAGGTTTCTGATGATTTTTAGATGTCATAATCACAATTTTCAGCAATTATCCGAAGTTTCTGTAGTTGCAAATAATATTACCATAAAAAAATTACTATGATTATGCTAGAAGACGTGTGCATATCTTTTACGGATTAAGTTGATATGCATCGACAATGTAAATATTTTTCACATGTCAAGTAATCATAACTATTTGATCATTACAGATATTTGAATTTAAACACATCTACCTTAAAAATCATACTAATGATGGATCATGATTGGTTGACAGCATAAAAGAATTAATCTCATCCTTCATTTCTCTCTTTCTATACATTCTCCCCTCTCCCTCTCTGATAAGACGAACCAAAGACAAACATTGTTCACTCCTGGGTTTGAACTTGAACGTCCCAAGTCGCTCTCCGAAGTGTCTGAAACATCTTAACTACCTTACACTACAACCTTCTGTATCGTGCAGTGGTCGTAGGGACCGTTGGATCTAGAGGAAAAAAATTCTCTCTAAATTAAACGGTCCCTACATCTGCTACACGGTACAACAACAACTATAGGTATAGAAATTCCGACTCCCACCTCTATTTATTCATGTTGGATACATCTTTCTCTCGTGAAAATTTCAGTAAAATATACCCTCATTTTGCCACTTCTCTTGCCCAGAGCCTCATATCATAACAATTAATAGTGCACGTCAAAATGTAAATTCTAAATTAACTACACTCGATGATTTAATTTCAAATAAACCATAATCATCCCATGATTATATATGACACAAAACAAGGCAAATCTAGCTAGAGTATCACCGGGTGAAATAAAAAAGTGCAAGTGTTTTCCTAAATTTTAAACTGTTTTTTTTTTAAACCAACAATAAACATAATTTAAAAGGAAGGAAAAAAATACTATAACACAAGGAAACATGGGGAAAAAACGAAATAACAATGCAAATTTGAATGTGGCAATGTTTGGAAAAAGTCAAGAGTATGCAAAATTAAAGTTATAGCCATTTTGATGCAGCAAAGAAGCATAAATAAGTATTACTAATGTTGAAATTGGAGGTGAGGATTGCCTCCTCTATATAATAAACTCTTATCAAGAGTCTTATCTATCCGATGGGGACTTGCATTTTAACCAATACACCCCCTCACGCCCAGTACTCTTTGGGCTTGGTGCGTAAACAGGTTTAGGCGGCCCTTGAATTCGACAAGCTCTGATACCATGTTGAAATTTGGGGCCTAACTCATCCTTACAAAACCGGTTTGTGAAGTGAGGAGTGTCTCCTCTTTATAAACTCTCGTCAAGAGTCTCATCTATCTGACGTGGGACTTGGGTTTTTCTCAATAACTAAGAGGTGCTTGCACCACCCACGCTTATGATAAAAGAGGTGTCTCAGTGTCCGACATGCGTCAGCGTTTGCCATATCTGTGTTCGTGCTTTGTTAATGGAAAATAAAGCAGAAAAGATGATTAAAAATTGGAAACATACGCGAAAGAGAAGAGAAATGTGAGGCGATGAAGAAACTGGAAAAGCCGTGTTGCACTGATCTTGGACTATTGGTGAAGGAAGGAATTTCCTTTTGCAAAATTGAAAAATAAAAAACAAGTGAACATAGTGGTTTTTTTTTTCTTTTTTTTCAATGAGGCGGTTACCGATTGGTCATTTTTATTTATTTTTTTTGTTTATTAGGATCGGATATGAAAACGAAAATGATTGATCGAAGTTTACGTTGACGGGTTGCCTCGTTAATTTACACGTAATGTCTTGGTTGGAATATGGTAGTGGCACGTGGACTGTGGAAATTTATTAAACTCTATCTGCATGCAATGCAATACCTTCTCTCCATTACTTCAAACATGGGCGAGTAAATATTCCTTTTACATAGATTAATTTTTAAGTTTTGTGAGAATTAAATGAAGAACATTTTTTTATTAGATTTTAGGCTTAGTCCCTGTTTTGCCCTTTCAAAATTTAATAATTTAAAATTTCGTCACCCTCCCTACAATCACTGTCACATATGAAATTTCAATTTTGTCCTTAAGAAGGGGAAAGAAGATGGAAGAAAGAATTGGAAATTCATGGGTAAAATTGGAATTTCATGTGTGGCAGTGATTGTCACGTCATCAAATTAATGTGGCAGTGATTAAGTCGGGAGAGGGACGAAATTTTAAATTATTAAATTTTGGAAGGGCAAATTGTTAAGATTAACGAATACATGAACCATTGTTTAAATGACCCCTATTTGTAGGACTAAACATGTATAAAAGCCTAGATTTTAATATTGTTTCATGTTTAAGTTGGAATTGAAGTGGGGAATTGGAGTAAATAATTTAGAACCTATTCTGTGCCAATCAATTATAGTTGTTTTTCGGAGCCATTTATGTTTGTCGCTATCTCTTTGAGTTTTTGGGTTGCTTACGTGTGCAAGGTGTTTTGAGGGTGTGTGTCCTTAGAGCTGATCATTTTTTCTTTTTGATTGATGTTTGCACCACCGCTTATCAGTTCGTCTGTCTTACATTTTGTGTGCTGGATTCTGGTGGGCCGAGTACTTTTCCTTCGAGATCGGGAGTTGGTGTCTAACTGCATTCTTATTTTGACTGACTTCGTTGTTTCTCTGGTGGACCGGGGATAAGGGGTGCCCGTCTGGTTTGGTCATGTAGTCTGGTGGGCCGATCACTTTTGATTCGAGATCGGGAGTCAGTTCTTTGGTTCAAGTTAGGTGTTGGGCTGTTTTGGCGTTCTTTCGATGGACTAGAGGTTGAGAGGTGGTGGGAGCTGATTGATATTTAGAATAGTGTCTCAGCTTAGGTGACGAGGACGAAGTGTTTCATTTAGAGGTGTTTATTTTGGGGTGTGTAGTGGCGATGGATGGATATGAAATATCCTTTTTCAGTGATCGTTCCTTGATGGAGTTTGTTTTAGGTGGTGAGGTTTTCTTGGTGGGTGTTGAAGGTGGCTAGGTGTTGTGTGTAGGGGCGTCTTTTTGGCGTTTATTTTCGGGTGTTCCGCCTATATACAAAGCCTTTAGTTTGTATTATCTGAATCATTGATCTCAGTTCGTCTTAAGCTGAGATCGAGTTATTAAATAAAATTTGCTGTTTCAAAGAAAAAAAATTATTACTTATTAAAAATGTTTTTTTTAACAAACTATGTCAAAATTACGGTACTTTTTTTCAAAAAAAATAAATTACGATGGATTACTTTAATTATAATATATTACCGTGATATCAAACATAGACAAAGAATATAATTCATTTTTCAATTGTGCTTATGTCTTGTGGTGATTTAGTGTCACATCATTTTCTACATTAACTTGTAATATTTGGATACTTTGCGTTGAGAAAGCAAAATTGAAGAAATTTCTATCCATACATTGTAGGAAAAGTTGCCTTATCACAAACACATAGATTTCAGGTCCAAAATGTACATGGTTGACTCAATTTATTAAGTGGATGACGTGTTATCAATGTTTTTGCAAGAATTAAATTTTATAATAACTAAAATTACGTAGTACAAATAATTGGTTAATTTCCTAGCCAATAAGACAAAGCATATGTTCTTTGGAAATTTGATTTGTTTAGGGTTTACATTTTTATTAGTATTTAAACAATACTGTAATGATACAGAAAATATAACAAGATTTGATACACATAAAAATTGCCACGTCACTTTACAACTTGTTAAATCTTTATTCAATTTGTATTAAGAGAAAAAAAATAGAAATTTTATGAATAGTGGGTTTTATTTTTAAATTTAGAAATTAAGACTAAAATTGTAAATAAAAAAAACTAGATAAAAAATGCATTTTCCCTCTAGTTATCATTGGTTCTGGCTTTGATATTCTTCCTGAACCTGCTAAAGGTTTGTACAATAATTGAACCTTTTTGAAACAGTTTAGATGTACAATAATTGGATCATTTTGAACAAATTTAGATCAGACAAGCAGTTTCTCACCTGTCTCAAACTAATTCAGAACTAAAACACATGTTTTTGTATCAAGACCACATTTTGAACTGTTTAAAACAGGTCAGAAACATGAACAAGTTTTAAAATTGGTTTTAAAAACAGGTTCTATTGGAACATTGATGTGAAGATGGAAAGAAACTGGAAGGTTTGAAGATTAAACATTAAGTTACTAAACTTTGATTTAGTATTGTGTGAATTGAAAAAATAGAGTGTGGATGTCCCACATAAAATAGAACACACACATTAGTAGTGTTTAAATAGTGGTATTTAATTTTAAATACTTGATAATGATGAAAATAATAACAATTATTTTTTTTTTATTCATGGATATCACTTCACATAATTTTAGTTTATGTTGGTTGTGATAAGATCGAGAATCCAACAGAATTTCATATCTTTCCTTCATTAGTGAATTTGTTTCTTTTTGAACTTATCCGATTAATTAGTTTGTTAATTGAGTTGATACGTGGGTTGCTTAATTTTTAAGTTTACTTAATTCTTAAGTTTCTCCAAATTAGTTACAAACTCTTCCTATAAAATGAGAGTTCACCTAGTTCAAAAATTACACCAAAGAGTTTTATTGAGTTGTAGGGAACTCTTTCTCTCTTCTCCCTTGACTTGTGTTGACGAGTCTTTCTTCTCTTCATCTCCTTTTTTCTGTCCCTTCGGAATTAAGAGTGTTCTTAAGACCATATTCATTTTTTGGTTTAATGTCCCTTTGGAATAAAGAGTACTTTTAAGATCATAGACCCTATTTGGAATAACAATGTCCCGTCGAAATTAAGAATGATCTTAACGGTATATAAAAAAATTATTTTAATATTTTTCTATTTGAGGAGAAATGGTGTGGTGTCACCATATTTGAGTGGTCGTAGTGCCATATTGATGTTTTGGAGAAATTAAAGTTAGAATAGTGGTAACACAATATTTGAGTGGTCTCAACACCATAACAGAGTGGTAACAATACCATATTAAAGTGGTTTCAGTATTAAGAGTGGTCTTAGTACCATATTTGGAGGTGTAATTCTCGAACGGTTTTCTACAGTGCAGTAGTTAATTGAACAGTTGTAGCTGAGCTTGTTTTATCCTGGAGGCGACGTGGCTGATAGTCTACCTTGCACAATTTTGGGCAGTACCACGAAACGTCTTAAAGAGAGCGATCTGGTCGTGACTCAACCTAGTAACAACTACGGTAGATAGTAGAATTTGGAAATCCAAATACAACAGTTTGGAAACCCAAAAACAATAATTTTAAGACGTTTTAATCTGCTATGTCTATCATATAAGTTACTTATTAAGGTTAAATTGTCCTTAAGCAATTAAGGATAAATCAAACTATAAACGTACATCTTTCAACTGAAACGATAAGGTGATTGTTGTTTCAAGCAACAACACAAAAAATTGAAATACCCTAAATCCGTTTGAATTTTGGAATGTGAGCTGTCAAGTACTCTTGTTACAAAATAGTAACAAGAAAATAAATTGGTTTTGTCTTTTACCAAACAGTAACAAGAATTGATAGAGATAATGTTCTTTTTGATAAAACATTAATGTCTCTTTCATGACGTCGTAACGCCCTATTTTATTATTTATTTATTTTATTGAGTTTAGAGTCTTTTTATAATTTAATCAATTTCTTTTGATGAGTGATATTTTTGTTGTGTAATGATATTTATTAGTAGCCCTTATTTTATTATTTAGTGGAGGAATATAATTAAAATAGAATTATGAGGTTTGAGGGGCAAAATTGAAAATAAGGGAAAATATGTAGGTTAAGGAAATAGAAAAGGTTAGAGTTAGAAAAGGGAGAAAAGGGGCAGAATTGAGAATACGTGAAAACTGTCTTTTTGGGAGAAAAGGGAGAAAATGAGAAGTCAGAGAAAGAGAATAGGAGCAAGCTTGTAGAGTCTGAAATAATCTAATCTAAGGTAAGGGTGAGACTATCTTTCTCTAATAATGGGTTGTATGATTCTGAAAAGGGGTTTAACATGTTGTTTTGTTAATTTTGATTGTTGAGAAATTAGGTTTTGAAATTAAAATTGATTGTTGAAAGAGTAGGTAACCCAATGAATTAAGGAAATAATTGGTGTTCAGGTTGTAGAATAATCATAGGTAGAGTTTTCTATCAAATTTGGGATTTGGGTTGATGAAATTGGGGTTTTTGGAGTGAAAACTGGTCTGTTCTCGTAGAGATGTCTGTCACAATTCGCCACGGCGATTAGCCCAGTTCATCGCTCGCCACGGCGAGTGATTGCTCGCCATAGCGAGTTGTTCAGTGGTGAAAAATTATGATTTTCTAAAATAATGTTTTGGGTCATGTTTTGTATGGTTTTGAGTGCCTTTTCATGTTTAGAAATGTTTAGACAAGTTTTGGAATCAAATTTGGGCATAGGGAAGTTAAAAATGGGATTTTTGGATAAAAAAATGTCAAGTTCCCGAGAGCTATCAGTTTTAACTCGCCACGGCGAGTACCTTGGTCGCAGGCACGGATGCACGTGTATCACATTGGGGTCACTTGACCCCACTCCTTACTTTCTATTTTAACCAATTATAGCACGATTTTGCATTTTAACCCCACTTTGAATTGTATGTTGACCCCACATAACCAAACTAACACATTGAAGGTAAAGCAATGTCATGTTTGTAAATTAATTTTAAACTATATTTGTTAAAATAGTAGTATAACTCTCATACTTTCTACTGCATTTATAAAAAGTGAATTAGTGAATTGAGAAAACATTGGCATTTAAGTTTTAACTTTCAAAAATGGATTTTTCATTAAAACAAAAAGAAAATGCTCCCAAAAGGTTAAAAGAAAATTCAGGTTTCACGTGGATTTATTTTTAAACTGAATTTACAAATGAAAGTCTAAAATTGAATTTATTTTTAAATTGCTTATGATGAAATATACTAGAAATTACTAGAGAAAAACATGGAAATTTGATCTTTTTAAACACTTTTCTAATTTAGATGAAAGGACTAATCTTTCAAGCAAGGTTCTCGAAACTATAAAACATCTTTTATCCAACATTGTATTTACTTTTGAAGTTAGCATTACTAAAAACGAGCACAAAAAATACTCAAACATTACAATTGCATGTGACGACGAGAATTGTTGAAAGGAGTTTCTTTGCTATGAATTTTGTGAAAAAAAATCGAATGCCTAATTGTATGGATATGAAATTTTGAATTATTGTTTTGTAACATTCATAGACATCGATATATCTGGTAATCTCTGATTTATGGTAACATTTATATAGACTAATATATGATGAAATATTTTTTGTAATATCTAATTTTTCTTAATGATAATGATGTCATTATTTTATTAGTTTTTTTTTTCTAAAGAAAGAAATTATTTTATTAGTTATAAATTTGTATATTTTGTATAAATATTTAAGATAAACAATATTGACCCCACTTATTGAAATTTCTGGATCCGTCACTGCTTGGTCGCCATAGCGAGTAGTCCATATGTTGACCTCGCCATAACGAGTAGATTGGCTCGCCTCGCGAGTTGTTCATTGGCAGCCTGCCCTGTTTCGCGTACTTGTGTCTGTTTCACACGTTTCTGTTTTGAGTTGGTCTTCGGTGTAAACGTGAAAGTTGTTGATAATTGTGTTATCTTTCTAGTAGCCTTGGTTTGATGTGAAAACCTTTTGTGGATAATTTTATATGTTTTTACGAAGATGTATGATGAATTGTGGTTGTTTAATATGATGCCTATATGATGCTATTCCTAGTAATGAATTGTGAGACTATGAAGTTGTTGTTGTTGTTTCTGTTGTTGTTGTTGTTGTTGCAGCATTGGTGGTGTCAATGCATGATCATTTTAAGCGAAGGGGGCTGTAGCCTGACATGTCGAATTATGACATTAGCGAAGGGAGCTTTATGCTCTGTTAATGTTGTCGTTGCATTGTTGTTAATGTTGTTGTTGCATTGTCGAGTCGTCGTTGTTGCATTGTCAAGTCAATGTTGTCGCGTTGTTGAGCGAAGTTTTGTTGATGAATTGTTATTGAAGTTATGTGAAGTAATGTTGTTGATGTACTGTTGGTGATTTATGTGGTTAAATTCTTTTAATGAATTATATGCTTATTATTATTGAATGTGAAATCTCACCCCTTCTGTTTGAATGTTGCCTCTACGTGGGTAATGTGCAGATAATCAGGAGTAACTGCTGATGTGAGTTGATTCTTCGTGTCATCTTAGGAGTCGCTCTGATATGTAACGGGATGGGGACTTTGATGTTTATTTTCATTGTTACGTATTTTTCCTTATGAACTTATTGTTGGACCAATTTTGTTGGATTTTAATGACGTTGTTTATGTTGAGGCCTTAGTGTCAATTTTGTTGAAAGAATAAATATTTTCCGCTGCGACGTTGTTGAAAATTATTGGAAACAGATGATTTAAATAAAGAGTGGATTTTAACTCTATTTGTGTTAAATAATATTTTGAAGAACGAAATGCGACATCCTATTTACGATGAACTCTGATTTGTTTTATATTATTTATATGTTGGGAAACGGGGTGTTACAGATGTAGTTTTCAAGCAATAACAAGAATTGTCATAAACTTATGCAACTATTTACACAAATGGTCTAGGTGGTTTTATGGCATAATGGGTATACAGAGTCGCAAGTCAGCATATTAAAATGCAAGAATTTAGAATACCAATTTTCCCTTGATCCTAATGCTAAGGTTTGAACTTGTTGCATGTTATAAAAATAAGAAAGAATCTAAATTTCAGATTTCTATTGAATAAGATTGAGTTGACTCATACTTAAAAGAGACTTGTGTACCATGCATTCTTGTGAGAAAGACTGCGTCTTTGATGGTATAATCAATCCAACAATCCAGAAATTACACAATTAATCATAATTATGCGCATACATTCAAGTTCTCCCATTTCTATTCAATTATATAACAATCAGCTTCTGAACTAGGCAACTCGCCTCACGAGTACATCTACTCGCTATGGCGAACTCAAGGATTGGATTACTCGCCGTGGCAAACTCAAGGCGAATGAGAAAAAGGGTGCTCTCGGGAGTTTTGACATTTTTCTCACTAAAACTTCATTTTTAAGCTCCCTATTCATCATTTTAATCTAAAAATTGTCCCAGTCCTCTCTAAAATCATCTAGGCACTCAAAACTATCCATCTTACACCTTATAACAACAATTTGAAAATCATGATTCTCACTCACTAACTCGCCATGGCGAGTGGTTCTGCTCGCGAGGCAGGCTATGAAGATTGCTCACTTGCGAGGCGAGACAAGCTACTCGTCGGGGCGAGCGATGAACATCAGCACGGACAGAATGCAGGTTTTTCCCCAAAATCCCAATTTTCTCAATTTCACTCCCCAAATTAGTTTACAAATGTAAAACTAAGTGTTGTATGCAACCAGAACCTATTTCTAACATCAAAACAACAATCTCTACACTCAATTCACTCAAAAACCCAATAATCCAACATAAACCCAAAATCCCCAATTTCTACCATGTTAAATCAAAATCAGAATTCAATATCTATTCTACTGAAGCAAACTTCACCCTTACCTTAATTCAGAAGGACAAATGCACAGAAATTGGATTCTCTTGGCTCTACTTGGCTCTTCTCCCTTTTCTCCCAAAACTTGTCTGTTTGCACGTAAAAGCAGTTCTGACTATTTCTTTCCTAACTCCCCTATACTTAACTCCCCTTTATTTCATTTAACTTCCCCTTAATTCTATTAGTTCCTAATTAACTCCCCAACCTCCAAAATAATAATAATTCTCACATTATTCTAATTAATATTAAAATAAACTATATAATAAAATAATACACACCACATAATCAACAAATATTATTTAAAATCATATGAAAGACTCTAAATAAATCAAAAATAAATAAAACAACGACTAGGGCGTTACACCTCATGCCCAACTGATGACTCTATGCGAGAGGTGGCATCCCGAGACCAGCACCTTTCACATGCCCTTGGGGGAGATGACTGTTGTAACGCCCTATTTCTATTAAAACAATTAAACATGCGAATAATTCATATATTCAAGAAATAGACGCTACTTTCACCAAAATTCAGAACCAAAGATCGGAAACTAACATGCATGCATACATAATCTCATCAGTCGCAGCGGATACAAAATTCATATACGACGAGCATACATGTCACGTGATCTCAAAAATGCATAAGCATAAAACTCTCCAAGTCCGACACATGGACAAAATCTCAAAATATAAAATAATCCAACAAGATCTAGAGCTGTCATACAAAATCCCTAGATCAGAGCCGACTCTATTCTAAGACCCGATAGTGGAGAAAACTCCCACTATCCACCAACATCAGGAACTCACCAAGCTACTACTCCTGCACAACGTCTACTCACCCATACATGCAAGTAGGCGGTTAAAAATCACTGGGGGTGAGTATTACATCAACATAATCAATAACACAGAAAAGCAGGAATAGCATAATCCAATATCGTGCAATGAATCAAATAGATAAATTCCATACATACATTATCACCACAATCCAAGTCTCACCGACATATATTCAACGAACACATCATCATCAATAATCATCATTCACAATTCCACCACTTTCATGAGTTTATCAATTCACATAGTTAATCATGACATGACACGACAATCCATCAAATACAAATATCACCATTAATCACTTACAACCACAAGTACATCAAGTAATTTCACAACTAGGACTCATGTCACCTCATGATATGATCCTAGACACAACATATATATGCATGTGGTACCGATCATCACCAATATTTAGGCTGTCACCCATCATCACCAAAATCATCACCAATTGGATATATAAAAATATCCGTCATCACCAAAATATGTATGCATGAACATATGACTCAATAATAATGCATATGTCCACACAACAACTCACCATATCATCACCAATATTTATTTGCATTTATGCAATCACACCAATGATTCATCACCTCATGCATAATTAATACCATATCATAGTAAACAATGTATATGGACTCACCAATATCATCTCATTCACATAATTCATATCAAATACATGATTTGCTCACATTCCAAGTAAAGAGAAAAATACGTCACCTTAAGATAAACATCACATTCGACACTCGACTATCAATCAAATACTTCCATATAGTCATACAAAACTAATTATGAAAGATTTATAAGGTGATTGGCTTTAAAGGATATTTTCATCAATGTTCGTCTCTCTTTGACATTTCACAAGAATATTCCATTTTCGAAACCAAAATCAATTAAAGCTCAAGGAAACCAATCTCAATTATTTTCAGTAATCATATAATCTCTATTCTATCTTAATCCCATTCCATTTCCTTGAAGATCCCATTTTCCGAAAAAGTCAACGTTCTTGAGCAATTTTCAAAGTTAAGTTTTGATTTCACAAACCAAGTCCAAATTTCATTGAAGGAGATGTTCCAGTAGGATTAAGTATGAGACTAATGATTATACAAGTTAAAAGAAGTGTTTTAAGAAGTTCGGATTGGCCCTAGGAAGTTCGGAACAAAAGTCAAAAGGTGCTGAAACTGGGCACGTTCGCTTACCCGTTTGCTTAAGCGAACAGTCATCAGACAACAACTTTGCAGCGTCGCTTAAGCGACCATTCAAAATTCTACAGCAAAATGTTACGGGTTCTACCCCTTTTTCACCCAAAACTCCCAATTTTGATTTCCCGATACCCAAACATGCTTCCAAAGATTGTTGATAGGTCATATAACTCACAAGGATACTCAAAAACACATTGAACATAAAAATCAATCTCACTTTTAGCCAATTCACCAAATTATCCATTTACACAAAAACACCAACAACAATCCAAATTCTCATCATCAATTCATGAATGTGCAAACCCAAGTCATGATTCATCAACAACAACATCAATTAACAACAATAACATCAATTGAACATGAATCATATCTCAATTCAACAATCAACTTAGCAAAATTCACCAATTGAGCACAATTTCATAACTTGACATTTATACATACTTTGAAACATGTAATTTCACCAACAATCATACAATTATCATCAATTCATGCATACAAACATAACATCACAGTTAGAGCACGAATTTAGCAACAATTATCCACTTATTCAATTCAACCCATATTCATACAACAAATGAGAAATTGCAATAAATGAACATGATTATGATGAAGACTAACCCCCTTACCTTAGATAATGATTAATCCAAACCTAGGCTTCACTTTAGCTCCTAAGCTTACCCCAATTTGATTCTTCAAGCTCTTCTCTCCAAACCCTTATCTTCTCTTCACCCTTTCTCTCTCTTTCTCTCTCTAAAAATATCTTATGAAATGAAATGAATGATATTTTCCAATACAACTCATATGGTATCTCCCTTAATGGGCTTAACTTAGTTTCTAGTGGGCTTAACCCATTTCTATTCAACTTGCAAAGTTTCTTCATATACAATGGTATAACATAAATAACGGTAAAACATCACCAACGGTCACTAACGGTAAAATCTCAATTTACTTTAGCAACTTAATGAAATAACTATTCTCACTAATCACTAAAAGTAATTCCCACCAAAATTATAATTTTTCCCGTTCTCACAAAATGACCAAAATACCCTTCTAACACAGAAACCCAAGAAAATGCACCCAATGATGAATAATCACACACAAACACACATAAAACACATAATAAAAGTAATTAAAATAAATCTAGCTAAAAATCGGGCTGTTACAACTGTGACCTTGGATGATGTCGCATGTCTGAAGCATCTTCAGATTGAGGGGCAGATGTTGAGCCATGGGAAGAAGATGCCGAGACATGAGGGAGCGGCACTACTTATGAGGCACTTGGGTGTGTCGCAGCATGAGGCAAAACAAATTTGTGGGCAGGAGTACGGTGGGTACATTAGCTACCCGAGGCTGAGGGACTTATATACGAGGTACCTTGGTAGGGCCAACATATTGGCTGATACGGAGGATCTAGAGGAGCTGGAGGAGCGGGAGAGGGTTAGGACTTATTGTGTGAGGTGTTACCTTCTCTACTTGGTTGGATGCTTATTGTTTGGCGATAGAAGCAACAAACGCATCGAGTTGGTCTATCCAACGACCATGGAGGACGGCTACGCAGGGATGCGTAATTATTCCTCGGGAGGGATAACACACACATACCTATACGACAAGTTAGCTGAGGCGTGTAGGCCTGGAGACAGAGCTCTTGGGGGGAGCGTGAGACTGCTCACTGTAAGAAACTTATAAATGTGAAACTTAACTTTTATTTTTTTGTTATATTTTTTCGTGTGTAATAATTTATAAATGTGATTTGTTTAGTTTGTGCAGGCATGGTTTTTGGCGCATTTTCCTGGCTTTTACAGTGTTGATCCCAACACTAACTACATGGAAAACTATCCGGTTGCAGCGAGGTGGAAGCTTCAGAAAGGGGTCACGGAGATGGGGTCACGTATTGGTCACTACTTGATCGTATACAGTTTGATGACGTATCATAGGGGCTATACGAGGAGAATAGAGAGATCCAGGATTTTGAGGAGGTTTTATGGTATTCTGGCTGGATAATGTGTGGTGTTCGTAAGGTGTACCGTCACTTGCCCGAGAGGGTTTTGAGGCAGTACGGATACGTCCAGACCGTCCCCAGACATCCGAAAGATGTTGTAGAGCTGCCACCACCTCACATTGTGCAGGCGTTCATCGACTTTAGCACTCACACGCTTAAGGGGGCCGATTGGGGTGAGCAGGCAGGAGAGCAGACATGGCGGATGGCGGATGGCGATGTTCTATGGTACACTATGGTGTCTCACCCTCAGATATTGCCACCTCTTCCAGGAGATCTTCCGAGGCCAGCAAATGAAGAGCAGATCATTGCACAACAGTGGGAGCGGTATGAGGCGAGAAGCTCACTTGACACCTATGACATGGTTTTTGGCGCTGTTACCTACGCTGATGCGCAGTTGACCAGGAGGAGGTCATGAGCATGACCCCTCAGTAGTGGTTTCAGGCCATGAGCCATATGAGGGAGCAGATCGCGCCAATTATGACCAGGAGGCGAGGATAGAGACCGAGGAGGAGGCACCAGGACCAGGACCAGGACCAGTAGTAGTATTTTGTTTTTTAGGACTTGTTTTTTAGTTTTGGTGTTTTCATGACATTGATTCGTATCTTTGTACTTTGATGACATTACTTCTAATTCCATGAGATTTTTTACTTTGTTTAATGTATAAAAATGTTGGTTTAATTAAGTTGTGCATTTGCGCCAATTTTTTTGTGATTTGAACCGTTATGATGAATTTCAAACGTTTGTGTAATTTGAACGAAATGCCGGTTTAATTTAATTATGGAAAATTGTAAAAAATATTGTATTTTTCTTGTTAATGTCTCAGTTTCAACGTTGTATGAATTATTTTACCTTTCGAAATGCTCTGCTTTAATTACAGGTAAAAACTGCCCGAAAAATGGCTTGGAAATGTTTTAGAATTATGAAGAGCTCATTATCTGCATAATTTGTTTTGCTCAGCAGTTAACTCCCGAGGTTTTCCTCGATAGTTAAGTGCCGAGGGGGCAAAAAAGTAAATTACTCACGTGCCACAGCTTTATCATTGAGAACAAACCCTAGGGGGTGTTTGTTTGAGGGTTACAAAATTTATTCCCAGGAATTAACTTACCCAGGAATGTAAAGGGGAAATTTTTATTCCTAGGAAAATACAGAAAAAAGTGTTTGGTTAATTGTTTAATTCCTGGGAACTTCTTTTAAAATAATTCCAAGGAATAGAAAAAATATGTTTGGCTGCAAGGTAGAAAACCTGGGAATAAACATTATAATTACACAAATGCCCTTATTATATAAACCATAAATCCAACGTGTGTACCATGCTCTCCTTCACTTCTAAACCATTATTTTTTAATAAATTGATTATTGTTCATGTGTAGACACAAAAAATGTTCAAAATTTTAAATAGAAAAGTAAGTAAATTAAAATTTGAATTTGAATCAAAATTAAGTGAAGATAAGAAAATACAAATTTGTGGGATCAAGTATAGAGTTGCTTATTGTTAATCACCATTGAAGTAAAATTGATTGAGGTTGTTTAGAAATTGCTTAAATAGAATCCCGCAAGTGGATGGTTGGATTGAACATCTCATATTAGTCGTCCATCCTAGACCGAACATCGAGGTTTCAAAACAAAAAAATATTGGATCTTCAAGTTCAATGCCAGTGGAACTTATTTATACATAGTAAAATAAAAAAGAGTGGTAAGGAAAAAAAAACTATTGGAAACAACAAAAATGACTCAATTATTATATATGCAATTACTTTTGCAATGACTCAATAAAGATAGTGTTCATCCCTCATCCATCCACTACTAAGACATCGAGTACTATTTAGGGAGTTGTAACTTTTAAAGCTCCAATCCAACTTATACATATAAATCACAAATTAACAAGCAGATCAACTTTTTCAAAGATAGAAAAAACTTGCAGCAATATTAAAATCAAAGCTTGCTATGTGTTTTTAGAATCCAAGGCTAAAACAGTGCTGAGATTCATTGGATACATATAATCTATTGTGCCTGATAAAATCTGTTGAACAATCAAGCTGTTAGCCTTTTCAGATGGATGAAATGCATCCCAAAATGCATATTCGTCACGGTTAGGGCATAAATTAGACAGTGGTGTGCATAGCCCAAGTCCATTGTAGGGTCCTTGACCACAACATGCTATCTGTGATGTAACAAATCCTGCATATATAACCAATACTTTTTTTTATAAGAAGGTAATATTACCATAAATTTAATAGTTATGCTACCATTATATTGTATATTAAATTACTCTATATCATATGAATATGATTAGTATAGTTACCATATGCTTGAGGATTATTGACGAAGTCAAGGGCCATTTGCCTTGTGTTGGCTCCCATGAATACATTTGAACCAATTTCATTGTTGAGTTCTTGAATTATTTGAATAAGTTGTGGATTGAACAAAGCTGCTGCACGTTGTAGTTATGCTAGCAAAACTTGATACAATGTTCTAGTTCATGTCAATAAAAGAGAAATGACTAACTTGTTTTTTATGACTTTTATTGTTAGGATCTTTATCTTCTTCTCGTGCACAGCTCGATCTTTTGGAGCAATTTACATCTACAAGCTCATCAGTCACTGGTATGCAATCTTTAAATCAGAATCAATGAAAATGTTTAGTAGAGAAAAACAAATTGTTCAATGGTTTTGCAAATCTCCAAAGTGATGCAAAGTGATTCATATCATTGAAAATTTAAGTGATATAAGAAACATGGTATGATAATATATATATACCAGAGAATGAATCCCTGGTTTCAAAACTTTACATTACCTTCACATGAAACTGGCATGTGTTATAGCCCAAAATTAATGCCTATGAAGAGAAATATAGACACGTTCGTATCAAATAGTTAATTTCCTATTTCTTCCATACCCTGATCTCTATGTTCATGTGTCACTACTGATATGATATCGCACAGACTGATATGGGAGCATTTCTGGTTTCTAGGTTATGAAAGTGATGGCAGCTCTCAGCGATTTAGAATTCAGGAACAGCTTGAACAGTTGGTTGGAGAAAGGGATGATGATTTTAGCCTTCCCATAGGTAAAAACTTTAAAGAAAGTGAGTGCAACGTTCTTAACAACTTCACAAAGGAGAAATATCAAGAGACAGAGTTATCTAAATGAAGTGTCTCAAAGGAATGATTCAACTTTTTTTGCAACTATAGGAGCATTTGTGCTTCTTCCAGCTCGTAACAGGAAATCAGTTAGACTGAAAAAGCAGATAACAGAAAAAGCAGCTACTAGAAATCCAATATACTTAAGATATTGAGGAAGGACAATATGCATCTAACAAAAAAAGCAGTTACCAGAAAAAATATCAGAGATTACCAAGGATATTGAGGAAGGACAATATGCATCTTAGGATCTCACTCTAAGTCACTAACGAGCAACCGGCCACGATTAGAAAAAAGCAAAATCAAACATCTTCTAAAAGTCTGGCGACAATTAGATAAGGATTTTGAGATACAACAAAAATAGCACACAATGAACTTATCCTCAAATGGCTTGCTGCACTTGAATTACTCCTAGGCGAAACGAAAACAAACAAGACAAGCCCTCCACCTCAATTTAGAAACCACCAAAATATCGACCACAAATCTGAGCTACATAATATCAAAAATCTAGCGAATTCTATCAGCAGAAGCTGCTAATAATTGCCACTGTCCAGAAGTAAAAAATACTAGAAATATAAATGGCATCAATTAGATAGTGTGAACCAAGACACCTGCACACTGCAAAATCATCGAAAGTCTGACATTTAAGCCGTAATAAAAAAAACACTTTGCAGCAAACAAACATCAGAATAACACAAGGCGTCAACAGACACTAGCACATCAGAAAACTCTCTGCAGCAAACAAACATCAACAAAAACCACAACACAACAATGTTAAAGACAAAAAGTGAGAACAAAAATCATAAACAAGAAATTAAAGACAATGTCTTTAAATAAATTAAAGAAATTACGCTTTCTTATAAATAAATTCAAAGGATAATTAAGGTCATTACACAACTACTAAAGACCATAATACGAATACAACTAAATAATAAAAGGAATTAAAGACAGTGGCTACTGAGTTTTTTTTTACCAAATTCAAAAAGCGTAGAACATTCTAAATTCTACCTAGAACCATTGTTACTCAAAACAATGTCCACAAACCGCTTCCTTAATCCAGGAGTATCCATTGTGAAAAAATAGTCGCAAAGATTATTGTCTTTGGTGATAAACATACCAGCCATTACCACTTCTGCATCAGACAATCCTTCAATTTCTTTTAAAATAGAGACAATTTGGTTCCTCCTATCAGCTGTGTGTTTTTCGTGCACAAAACAAGAAGTAAAGACTTGTTTCATATTCTCAACACCATTAGCATAAATCTCACCCAATTTGTTCAATGAATTTGACATGCTATCAGAAGCATCATCATTATACTTCACCCTTTTTCCCCCACACTTTCCGGTCCTATGATTAGTAGAATCACGTGGAGGTTGGTTTGTTAGATTTGATCCCGGAGCAGTAATGTTAGTTGCGGGTGTTTCTGGCACCTGCGACTCAAAATTCTCATCATCATCATTCAAATTAATTCTTGATCCGCCCTCTTGTGTTGATTGAACATTTTCCTTCTCCATCTCAATGGTCATATCAATGATATCTTCTGTTACACTACCATCTGCTTTATCTTTTCCAAATACAGTATCCAAGCTATCATAGTGTGGAAATGGTTTTTTATACAAGCCAACTGCGGTAGGGTGAGACTGCGTTAAAGGAAAAAGTGTTTAGAAATATAAATTTAATGCAATAAAAATTATCATGAATTTATCAATTGTGGAATAGTATATCTTATATTACCTTGCACCATTGACGATAAATCTCCTTCTCTACTATAATCATCTTTTCAGCATCATTCCACCCAAAACCACTTGCACCTGGACCCAACATATCTTTGATTGCAGAATATTGTCTTTTAAGCAGTTTCACTCTTGATTCAATATGCGGGGTAGCTTTTAGTGTGCAACCTGGGAACTTGTTTTGAATATATTTCTCCAACGCTTTAGTATACCCAGGTTTAAATGAGTTTGCATCAGCCTTCCAACCCTCGTCCACTAATTTCAACAAACCTTCCACTAATACTCCATCTTCTTCAGGGGTCCATTGTCGCTTTGTGATTCTAACATTTTGATTTTCAGCCGACCCTTCCATCTATTCAACAACTTAACAAGTGCGTGCATGTCAAAATATATAAGAAGAAACAATAAATAAAACCATATTACAATTACATATTTTACAAATAAAAGATCATAAAAAGAAACAGATTTGATTAATAAAACTTTTAAATCAAAGTCAACAGTACACTGAAAATAAAAATTGCAATCAAATTGAAATGTCAAATAAAAAAAACATGAAAATTTTCAATGATTTTCACCTCTCCACCTATTAAATATATCTAATGAAAAACTATCTCTCCATTGACTCCATGTCGTACTTGGCTCCACAATAGTTATCATGTCACCGGACATGACTTCATTAGAGAACTCATCATCTCCTAAATTCAATTCCAAAGGATCCAATGTCATTTCTTTGCGAATATGATTATGTAAAAGACAACAAGCTGCTATTATTCTTCCTTGAGTTTTTACAGGATAAAATGACTTCTCTCTAAATATAGCCCAACGTCCATTCAAAAGTCCAAAACATCTTTCTATTACATTCCTAGCTGAAGAATGTTTCATATTGAAAAATTCTTTAGGGGTAGATGGTTGTAATCCATTCCTCCACTCACTAAGATGATACCTTTGACCTCTATAAGGAGTAAGAAATCCTTCTCCATTCATGTATCC
The DNA here is from genome assembly GCF_003473485.1 of Medicago truncatula. Classification (NCBI taxonomy): domain Eukaryota; kingdom Viridiplantae; phylum Streptophyta; class Magnoliopsida; order Fabales; family Fabaceae; genus Medicago; species Medicago truncatula. Next base: position 13,582,890 of record NC_053048.1, read on the forward strand.
AGCATCACATAAATAATAATACCCTATCATAAATAAAACAATAGTTAAAATCTATAAACTATGCAAGACATGTTTTATTTTAATATTAATCTATGCTATTGTACCTTGAGGAACCTTTAAACCATTTGGTCGAGAAATAGCATCTCTAAGGACTCTAGAGTCAGCAGCTGATCCCTCCCAACCAGGCAAAACATATATGAATTGTAAATCTGGCGAGCATACACCTAACACATTTGTAGCTATCTCACCCTTCCTTGTCCTATATCTACTTTTGTCAGCTTCAGGCACATTGACCTTGATGTAGGTGCCATCAAGAGCTCCTAAACAATTTTTAAAGTATTTCCATCGTTCGTCTGTGTTGCCCTCCAAAATTGGTTTAGGTTGTTTTAACAATTCTTTATGACACTTCAAAACTGCCAATAATACATTACTGAAATGCCTACTAATTGTTTCACCAGACCTAACAAATTGTCTTCTAATCATTCTATTCTTAACATGGTGTGCCAATATATGTAAAAACATAGCCACCAACTCCTCCACACACATGTGTCGAGTAGGAAGCAAACCACCAATAACTTGCAACATGTCACATAGTTTGTGGAAAGCAGCTCTATCCATCCTTGTATTTTCAAGGCAAGCCAAATCACTCATGTAAATAATTCTACGAAAATGGACTTCTCTAACTAAACTTCTTTCATAAAAATTCCATGACCTTTTTCGCTTTTTCAAACGCTTACTTAACTCAAGGTAGCATAACACAATTGTCATCAACATAAAGTAATTCAACATCTCCATATATATCATAAACATTGCTATAATTTTTTTCTTCCTGTCACGCATTTCCATCAAATGTGTCATGATAAAAAGAAAAATTGCTGCAGGTCATAATACTTTATTAGAAAACAACTCATTTTCCATTAAATGTGTCATGATATAAGATGATTCAAATATAAAGATATAAAAAAACAACTCATTTTCCATAAACAAGAACAAGACAGTTCTAAGATTAGATAAGGTAGAAGGTTTTGTAACTATTTAACATGTCAAATTAACATAGTATGATATAGGAAATGCTTATCTTCTATTTCAATTTGTTATTTTAAATGGAAAAAAATTGCAGGGTTGCAGGAAAGATCTATAAATCCTACTCATAGGCCAAAGATATTTTGTTTAACAGTACTCGTTACTTACTCACATAAATCGTATAACCAGGGAAAAATGACTCATGAAAGTCTTCAGAAAATAAAATAGGGGCTAAAAAAACACACAAGACTAGAAAAGCATGCCTCTACAGTATCCACAGTTTCATACATAGTTACAATTTCATACACAATTACACACACCAAACATTAAAATATAAAAACCATAGAACAATAACCTAGTAGATTGATGCATTTGAAGACAATTCCAAGAAATAAAAAAAATAAAAAAAAACAGAATTGTTTGTCATGTATTATGCTTTTGGATTTAGCTTTAGCCAAAAAACCTAATCATCATTGCACTTAATGTTGAATTATTATTACAAAACTACAAATATAGGAAAATCACAAACACAATAACCATGATAATAATGACACCCACATTTCTTCCACAGGATCAAAATCATCAACAAGGTCAAACAAACCATTTTTGCTAAAAATTATTCAGGCATCTAAGCAATAAGCAGAAGAAGCAATAAGCTCAATCAGCAGAAAAAATTAGAGAAATTAGAGAAAAAGCAATAAGCAACAACAGCAGAAAAAAAGAAGAGAAATTTTATCCAATCACCAAATCTATGTTGAGTAATGGAAGAATTGAGATAAAATTAGATGGTACCTTGAAGAGAAGAGTGAAATCAAAAACTCAATCAGCAAGCAGTTGATGAACACACAAAGATCATGGGTTATCTTTTATATAGAAAAACATGGGTGAAAATGTTTAGCGGGAATCAGAGAAAGAATAGCGGGAATGGCAAGGGCAAAAATGGTTTTTTATTGAAGATCATGGGTTTCAATTCCTGGGAATGAAACTTTCCCAAGCTATTTCATGGGAATAGAATGGATGGAAAAAGGGTTGAACGTGGGGGGAAAATGGGGGAGAACGTGAGTTTACTACTTTCCTGAAAAAAATGTATTCCTGGGCATTTTTGTGTGGTTCCCATCTACCAAATAAAGAAATATTCAATTCCAGCCTTAGATTCCTAGGAATACATTTTCATTCCATGAAACAAACACACCCTAGTATTACTTTCATAAACAAAACAAAAAGTTCTTCTTTTCGTGTCATGGATTCCATCAAAAAAAGAAAAATCATGACAAAAGAATACGAAGGACGTGCAGTGGGAATCGACCTTGGAACAACCTACTCATGTGTTGCTGTGTGGCTTGATGAACACCAAAGAGTTGAGATTATTCACAATGATCAAGGAAATAGAACTACACCTTCTTTTGTTGCTTTCAACAATGATCAAAGATTGATTGGTGATGCTGCCAAGAATCAATCTGCCACTAACCCTGAAAACACTATCTTTGGTACGTAAATTTCTGTTTCTATTCTTTGTTACTTCATGTATTTAGGGTTTGTTTTATTAACGATTTGAAAAAAATTGATTTTAAAGTTAAATAATTTAGAGATTTCTTTTTATAAGAAGTTTTTGTGTTTGTTCATGATTTTTTTTTTTTTTGAAAACTCGGTATCTGATCCAAGAATCGACTAATCCGAGTGGACCGGCCACTTGCGGGGCCTGTTTAAAGCCAGAGTAAGCTCTGTATGGACTTAGCCCACCGAAATTGGCTCCAGAGGGAATCGTACCTGAGACCTCAGGAGGAGCAAACTCCAAGATCCCAAGCCAACCACTAGGCCAACCCCAAATGAGTTTTGTTTATCATATTGAAAAAAGCAATGCTATTATTAACCACGAATTAAAATAAACGAAAACCACAAATTGTACTAAAGTGATTTTCACAAACATTATTTTAATATAAAAATAAAAAACAAAAAAAGTAGCATTTGGTGGAATACAAGCCATCGTATAGTGTAATTCGTATTTTCCGTGGATTCAGTTTCGTGGGAAATGGCATTTCCCTATTGAAAATCATGTATCGAAAATGATTTTTAAAGAAGCTACTCAAATGCAGTTCTGTAGGAATCATCAATACGATGTGATTACAAATTTACGACGCCAAGATGTCACAGTTGAAAACATTATTTTAAAACCCTTATTAGTATGCAATTGCTATTTTATTTGGACAAATGAATGATGTGAGTTTACTATTTTTTTCAGATGCTAAGAGGTTAATTGGTAGGAAGTTTAGTGATCCGGTTGTTCAAAATGATATAATGTTGTGGCCATTCAAGGTTACTTCTGGTGTCAACGACAAGCCTATGATTACCGCTAAGTGCAAGGGTCAAGAGAAGCACTTTTGTGCCGAGGAAATATCATCTATGGTCCTTACAAAGATGCGAGAGGTTGCAGAGGCATATATGGGGTCACCAGTCAAGAATGCCGTTGTTACTGTGCCGGCTTACTTCAATGATTCTCAGCGAAAGGCCACCATAGATGCTGGTGCTATTGCTGGCCTTAATATCATTCGAATAATCAATGAACCTACTGCTGCAGCTATTGCATATGGCCTTGACAAGAGACGTGATTGTGATGGTAAGCGAAATATTTTTGTCTTTGATCTGGGTGGTGGTACTTTTGATGTGTCTATCCTTACAATTATGGGTGATGTCTTTGAAGTAAAAGCCACCGCAGGAAACACTCACCTTGGGGGAGAAGACTTCGATAACAGAATGGTGAACTATTTTGTTGAGGAGTTCAAAAAGAAGAATAACGTCGATATCAGTGGGAACCCAAAATCCTTAAGGAGGTTGAGAACTGCCTGTGAGAGGGAAAAAAGGATACTCTCCTTTTCTTTTGTCACCACTGTTGAAGTAGATGCTTTATTTATGGGAATCGACTTTTCTTCATCAATCACTCGTGCCAAATTTGAGGAAATTAATATAGACTTTTTCATCGAGTGTATGAATATTGTTGACAGTTGTCTCAGGGATTCAAAGATATACAAGAGTGATTTATGCGTATCAACCCAGATGAGGCTGTTGCTTATGGTGCAGCTGTTCAGGCTGCTATTTTGAGTGAAGGCTTTAAGACTGTCCCGAACTTGGTGCTACGAGATGTTATCCCATTATCACTTGGTATTTCAGTATATGAACATATCATGAATGTTGTGATTCCTAGGAACACTTCCATCCCTGTCAAGAAGACTAAAGGAGGATATTATACAGCTGAAGATAATTGTTGTGTCTCTATTGATGTATATGAGGGTGAGAGAGCAAGAGCTAGTGACAATAATCTACTTGGTTCATTTTTGCTTGATTATGTTCCAGGTCCGCGTGGTCAGCCCTTGGAGGTATGCTTTTCCATTGATGAAAATGGCATCCTGACGGTTACTGCTAAGGATATATCTACAGGCAATATGAACGCGATCACCATTACTAATGACAAAGAAAGGTTATCAATGTTAGAAATTGAAAAAATGATTAAAGAAGCTAAGGAATACCATGTCGAAGATAAGAAATTCTTAAGGAAGGCCAAGGTAATGAATGCATTAGATTCTTGTGTTTACAATATGAAGAACACTTTAAAGAAGAAAGACGTTAATCTCATCCTCTCCCCTCAAGAAATTAAGAAGATCAGCAATGCAATTACTTTTGCTATGAATTTGCTTGATAAGAATAATAAAGAGAAAGAAATAGATGTTCTTGAGGGTCATCTCGAGGAGCTGGAGAGCATGTCGAAACACCTGATATCAAAGACTAATAATTTTATTTTTCTGTGATAAGATTTGAAGTGATGTCTTGCTTTTGAAAGTGCTGAATGCAAACTTTTAGTTTTATTATCATTATCTAATAGCATTGAAGTTTATGATAATGTTTCTGTTTAACATTTACTCAATTTTTTTTTGTTCTGTTTTCTGTATTGTAAACCATGCTAACTCTATTCTAGTTTTCTGTTTCCTTCAAAGCTTGTTTTAGGATCTGCATAAAGTAAGGTCACATCAACATGAGTCGGTAATCCATGATTAGGTGTTTATTTCATTGGTTTGGACATGTGCAGATTTTGAATCACTTTAAACAAAATGTATACTGTCCCACTTGCTTTAAATATGATTCAGAATTGTGGGCTGCCTTAGATATCTATGAAGATTATATAAAGCAGTGTCCCCTTGCAAATACTATGATAATCTAAATCTGTTTTTAGCATTGACATGCATTGCATCATTATCACCATCAATGTTTTCACTCACCGCTCGATCGCTGAATTTATACCCTTGCATCCTAAATAGTAAACACCGAAACCAAAAATCACAGCTAAATGAAATTGAGATTTCGCTCCGCTTTCTATTGATGAACCATACTGTCAAACGCCAAACCACCTATCAAAAGCTTCACTGTGCAATCCTAACTCCCATGCATTCCATTGGATTTAATAACCATTGATTGCAAGTGTAAATGAATCCATGTAATCTGCTATTTAACCATCTCCAAGATAGCAATTTTATTTCTTCTAGCCATGATTCCACCGATCCATTTTTGTCTCTAAATGTTTTCTCCATATTACCCAAATGCAAGCAAACCAGATGACGCTGAACTTTTCTGTCAACACCCTTCCGCTATCGATCAGCCCCTTGAATTGAATGAAGTTCTGCTTCACTGTGTTGTGTAAAACAGCAGATACATTCAAACCTCTGAAGCTAATTTGCATTCAAAAAATAAGTGAGAAACATTTTCATCCATTCTACAAACAAACGGAAAAAACTTTTGAGATTCGTTCAAGACACCTCTTTTAATTAAGTTGTCTCTCAAAGGTATCCTATTTTGCAATAACCTCCACACAAAAACTGAAACTTTCAATGGAATTAAACCATTCCTCACCGCAGCAAGATCCCTTGAATCTTCAGCTACATACTCTCCTATAATCGTAGAATACGCTTCTTTTACCGAATATCCATCTCTCGACCAAATCCACTTGTCTTTCTCATATTCATTAATCTGTATCAGCTGCACCTCATCTTTTAACTTTGACTCTAATCTATTTTCCACTTCCGATAAACTTCTGCACCAGCGAAATACCCCTTGACGACTCTCTACCTGATGGAGCCTTGAAGAAAGAAAGAAGGTAGACAGGTAAAGCATACAAAACAGAATTCAAGAGGACAATTATACCACCAATAGATAAGCGTCTATTATTCCATTTGGACAGACGATTCCTCACTGCATCCACAACCGGTTTCCACAATCCCTCTCTACGACGATTACCAGCTCTCTCTAGCAGATGAGCTGATCTTAGTACTATCTTAGCTGCTTCTTCTTTAATCTCAGAAGGAAGTTCATTGCTTTCCTTAGTATTCCAAAAAGCAGTTTCAATGGATATACTGAAAAGCAAGCAGGAGGATATTGTGCATACTGTGCTGCTTGATATTTTTGAATAAAGATACCTTTCATGAAGGATAGTTGGTAACTTTGTAATATAACGAATACTATGTGTGCAAACATTATTAGGACCAAATATAACTGTGGCCATGACCTCCTTCCTAAATAGAAATGATGACCAATTCACAAATAGCTTACACATTGTTTGTGGAGTACCCGAGATGATCAAATTTTCAACAATAGTATTAGCATTGTGGGGACTATGGTTCAGCTAGTGACAAGTCCGATAAAATTAGCTACTCCCTCTTGTCACGTTTATAAGTCACTTTTGCTTTTTTAAATTTATTAATTTAAAGAATTTGAAAAAGCAAAAGTGTGGCTTATAAACGTGTGATCAATTATTTAATGAGTCTGTAAAAGCAAAATGGCTTATAAACGTGACAAGAGGGAGTAGCTAATTTTGACTGTATGGATTCCGAAAAGAGTACAAACAATAAACATGAGATTTAGTTTAGACGAGCCCCACCAATGGTTAGAGTGAAGAAGATGTTTGAGGACATATTCAGTCTAAACTATCTGGGACTCCTAAATTCCTTCTATGTTAGCTTTCTGATCGAAAAAACACTTGAATGAATATGTTTTGATACTATTGTTTATTTCAATTGCTTTTTTGCTGATATAAGGATGTTTTATATATTTTATCGGTCTATTCTCCTAGGTAGGTTGAACTCCTTGCTAGATGTTGAAATTTCTCCATCTCTTCCCATTCTTTCAAATACACCTACCCTCATTGTAGAATGATATTGTGACCACTCAAATATACCACCATTCTAACATCTAACTTCTACAAGAATTGAAGAAGAATACATTCTTAAGATCATTCTTAATTTTCGAAAGGACATTATACCTCAAAAGAGACTACGATCTTAAAAATTCTATTTATATCGAAAGGACATAAATTATCACATAGATTATGCTCTTAAGACCATTCCGAATGAACATTATATGTGGAAATGTTTATGGTCTTACGAACACTCCTAATTCTGAAGGGACAAAAAATAAAGAATACGAGAAGAAAGACTCGTCAACACAAGTCGGAGAGAGAGAGAGAAGAAAATGATTTGAAGTTTCGAAATACTTTTCGGTGTATAGAATGTACTATGTCAGCTCTATTAATAGAAAAAATTTACAACTAGATAGAGAAAATTTACAACTAATATGTGAGAAACTTTTAGAACTAGTAATTATATTAATTTGGGAACAAGTAATTCACATATTAAATCAAATTAAGAAATATCTTAAATTGAGTATCAAAATATATTATATTATATTGAGTGCGAAAAATTTATATTATATTATGTATCAAAATATATTTCATATCATGCACAAAACTACATTGATTGCATGCCATAATATTTTAGATTGCATACCGAAATATTTTAGCAAAACTCGGAGATTAAGAAAACACTTTTTAATAATCTTTAAATTAGTTATTTAATTAAACATTTCCAAATAATAAAATATATAAATATATATTTTTCGCTAATATTTACTTTATTCACATAATTATGTATCCCCTTAGAGGGACACTCCCACTATATAAACACTACTAAGTGTGATCAATCTAAATGGTGTCATTAAAAAAAAAATTATCATAAAATAGAATAGAAAAACTCGTCAACAGAAGTCGGAGGGGAGACAGAGAGAAGAAAATGATTTGAAGTTTCGAAATACTTTTCAGTGTATAGAATGTACTATGTGAGTTCTATTAATAGAAAAAATTCACAACTAAATAGAGAAAATTTACAACTAATATGTGAGAAACTTTGAGAACTAGTAATTATATTAATTTGGGAACAAGTAATTCACATATTAGATCAAATTAAGAAATATATTATATTGAGTATCAAAATATACTATATTGAGCGCGAAAAATATATATTATATTATGTATCAAAATATATTTCATATCATGCACAAAACTACATTGATTGCATGCCAAAATATTTTAGATTGCATAACAAAATATTTTAGCAAAACTCGGAGAGTAAGAAAACACTTTTTAATAATGTTTAAATTAATTATTTAATTAAACATTTCGAAATAATAAAATATATAAATATATATTTTTCGCTACTTTATTCACATAATTATGTATCCCCTTAGAGGGACACTCGCATTATATAAACACTACTAAATGTGATCAATCTAAATGGTGTCATTAAAAAAAAGTTTATCATAAATGGTGATTTGATTATGATCGTTAGTTAACTTTGCATTGCCATTTGCCATATGTAATTTTTATCTTATATTTGATCTTGATAAGCCATGTGAATTGTTTCATTTTGTTTATTCTCAAATGTATAGAGGATGATACTCACATTACTCGTTGAACAAAATCCTATCAACAAACACAATTTTTATGTAACGTGCACAACTCCAAAACATGATCTTCCCTAGAGAAATCAAGATCTGCTTGAGCGAAACTATATTTTAATTGTTTCATTGTGATAGCTTGGCCATCTTTGAGTAATTCCTTTCTGAACCACAACAGATCTAGCTTCAGCAAAAAAAATACAAATGTGAAAACATGTTAGTTGCTCTTCTTCGATCTCTTAGTAAAAAAATCGTCTAGAAAGCTTTCCAAATTATATAGGGGCTATATCCTGACACACGTTCACATATGCAATAAATCACGTGAAACTTCTTTATGTTTGGATGGCTAATTATTATTATTGTTGGAACATGTGTGGAAATTGAATTAAAAGACAAAACACAAATTTTCACGTTGGGTAGAACTAGTGTTGTGTGAATTGAAAAAAGTGGATGTCCCGCATCGGATGGAACACACGCATTAATATTGTTTATATAATTGGGGTGTACATCTAAAGAGGTGCGTAATTTTGTGAATATAGTAAGCACTAAAGAAAATATATATTTATATATTTTATTATTTTGAAATGATAAATTAAATATTTAATTTTATTATTATTCGAAAGTGCTTTCTTAGTCTCCAAGATTTGCTAAAATATTTTGAAACACAATTTAGAATAATTTTGGGTCACAATCTGAAATATTTTGGTATGCATCTAATATATTTTAGTGTACAATCTGAAATATATTTTGGTATATAATATAATAGATTTTTTTACTCAACATAATATATTTTGGTACTTAATTGAGATATTTTTGTACTAGATCTAATATGTGAATTACTTATTCCCAAAGTAATGTATTAATTGTTCCCAAAGTTTCTCTCTTATTAGTTGTGAATTTTCTCTATAAATAGTGAACTCAGGTAATGCATTCCACACACCAAAGAGTTCAATTGAGTGGTCGAGAATTCTTACTGATCTCTTCTCCCTCCGGCCTGTGTTAACGAGCCTCATCTCTTTTTTCTGTCCCTTTGGAATTAAGAGCTCTCTTCTCCCTCCAGCTTGTGTTAAAGAGCTATTCTTCTCATCTTTTTTTTCCTATCCTTTTGAAATTAAGAGTGTTCTTAAGATCTTAGTCTCTATTCTGTATAATGTAACCACACAACTTTTTACCATTAATACTGAATCGTAACTATATACCTTCGTGTTTATCTTCGACATAATATTTAATTAAACACTGGTCATTCTCAATACCATCAATTTACCAACCATAAATATCATAGTTTTTCGGATCAGGAAGCTAATAGAGAAGGAATTTAGGAGCCCCAGGAAGTTTAGAAAGTTTAGATTGAACATGTCCTCAAACATCTTCACTCTAACGATAGGTGGAGCTCGCCTAAAATAATTAGTTTAGACGAGCCCTACCAATGGTTAGAGTGTATAAGATGTTTGAGGACAGGTTCAGTCTAAACTTCATGGGGTTCCTCAATTACTTCTCTGTTAGCTTCCTGATCGGAAACACACAGTTTTCCGGATCGGGAAGCTAACAAAGGAGGAATTTATGAGCCCCAGGAAGTTTAGACTGAACGTGTCCTCAAATATCTTCTCCACTCTAACCATAGTTGCAGCTCGTCTAAAATCCTAAGTTTAGACGAGCTCCATTAATGGTTAGAATGAAGAAGATGTTTGAGGACATATTAAATCTAAACTTCTTGGGTCTCCAAAATTCCTTCTTTAGCTTCCTAATCGAAAAAACACTTCAATAAATATGGTTTGATAATATTGTTTATTTCTATTGCTTTTTTGGTGATATTAGGAGCTTTTTATCTATCTATTGTCCTTGGTGGGTTGAACTATTTGCTATATGTTGAAAGTTCTCCATCTCTTCCCTTTGATTCAAAAACACCTACCTCATTCTGTAATGATATTGTGATCACTCAAATATAGTGTTACCACCATTCTAACATCTAACTTCTACAAGAATTGAAGAAAAATACATTCTTAAGATCATTCTTAATTTTCGAAGGGACATTATACCTCAAAAGAGACTACGATATTAAAAATACTATTTATGTCGAAGGGACATAAATCATCAAATTGATTATGCTCTTCAGACCATTCGGAATGAACATTATATCTAGAAATGTTTATGGTCTTACGAAAACTCTTGATTCTGAAGGGACAGAAAAAATAGAATTCGAGATGAAAGACTGGTCAACACACACAAGTCGGAGGAGAGAGGGAGAGAGAGAGAGAAAAGAAAATGATTTGAAATTTCAAAATACTTTTCGGTGTATAGAATGTACTATGTGAGTTCTATTAATGGAAAAAATTCACAACTAAATAGAGAAAATTTACAACTAATATGTGAGAAACTTTGACAACTAGTAATTATATTAATTTGGGAACAAGTAATTCACATATTACATCAAATTAAGAAATATATTATATTGAGTATCAAAATATATTATATTGAGTGCGAAAAAAATATATTTTATTATGTATCAAAATATATTTCATATCATGCACAAAACTACATTGATTGCATACCAAAATATTTTCGATTGCATACCAAAATATTTTAGCAAAACTCGGAGAGTAAGAAAACACTTTTTAATAATGTTTAAATTAATTATTTAATTAAACATTTCCAAATAATAAAATATATATTTTTCGTTAATATTTACTTTATTCACATAATTATGTATCCCCTTAGAAGGACACTCCCACTATATAAACACTACCAAGTGTGATCAATCTAAAAGGTGTCATTAAAAAAAAGTTTATCATAAATGGTGATTTGATTATGAGCGTTAGTTAACTTTGCATTGCCATTTGCCATATGTAATTTTTATCTTATATTTGATCTTGATATGCAATGTGAATTGTTTCATTTTGTTTATTCTCAAATGTATAGAGGATGATACTCACATTACTCGTTGAACAAAATCCTATCAGCAAACACAATGTTTATGTAACGTGCACAACTCAAAACATGAACTTTCCTAGAGAAATCAAGATCTGCTTGAGCGAAACTATATTTTAATTGTTTCATTGCAATAGCTTGGCCATCTTTGAATAATTCCTTTGTGAACCACAACAAATCTACCTTCAGCAAAAAAAAAATACAAATGTGAAAACATGCTAGTAGCTCTTCTTCGATCTCTTAGTAAAAAAATCGTCTAGAAAGCTTTCCAAATTATATAAGGCCTATATCCTGACACACGTTCACATATGCAATAAATCACATGAAACTCTATTATTCTTTATGTTTGGATGGCTAATTATTATTATTATTATTGGAACATGTGTGGAAATTGAATTAAAAGACAAAACATAAATTTTCACGTTTGGTAGAACTAGTGTTGTGTGAATTGAAAAAAATGGATATCCCGCGTTGGATGGAACACACAATAGTATTGTTATATAATTGGGGTGTACATCTAAAGAGGTACGTAATTTTGTGAATGGAGTAAGCACTAAAGAAAATATATATTTATATATTTTATTATTTTGAAATGATAAATTAAATATTTAATTTTATTATAATACGAAAGTGCTTTCTTAGTCTCCAAGATTTGCTAAAATATTTTGAAACACAATTTAGAATAATTTTGGACCACAATCTGAAATATTTTGGTATGCAATCTAATATATTTTAGTGCACAATCTAAAATATATTTTAGTATATAATATAATATATTTTTTTACTCAACATATATTTTGGTACTTAATTGAGATATATTCTTAATATATTTTGGTACTTAATTGAAATATATTTATACAAATAGAAATAACTATCTAGATTTGAATTTAAAACTATAACTGCAGGAAACTAACAATACTTATCCATTCGATTTGAATTTCGAATGTGTCTTGGAAATATTTGTTACTTGACTTTATCCGAACCACAACAAAACTGCCCTTCAATAACTTTTTTGCCCGTCAAACTAAAACACGCGCTTTCGAGCATTTTCAGCAAGTCCAACTTCGATAAGAATGAGAAAACAATTTCTTCGATGACAAGGTCAATCTATTTTGACTGCATTAAATGATAGCCTTTAAAAATATTGGCTAACAAATTGCCCCCCATAAACGTCACTTTCGACTCATTTTTCGATATGGAGAAGAAGAAGTTTCTGACCCTTTTACCTTTGAACTTTCTATCTTCAAACACTTTCACTGTTCCTTCTTCTTCATTGCAGAAAAACTTCATCAAAACCCTTACAAATTTCAAACCTTTTTTCAAAAAAGGTTATCGTTCTCTTTACCGTTTTCATCATAACGTTTTAAACATGACGAATGCAGAAGGATCATCTTCCAAAACTTCAAAATGCGACGAACCCATCAATTTTTCTAAAGAACGTCCAAGTGGTAGTCTTCAGTTCATAGAAGAACCTGACATTAAGGAAGCTGAAGATAAAATCTGGAAATCCCAGGTAATCATCTCATACCCTAATTCACCACATGCATTTTTAGGACCCCTTCCAGTTGACAAAGAAGACCTAGAGAAACTTAGCGTCGTTTTTTCAATGTTTGAAAAACAATCACCTCTGATTTTTACCAAAGGTCCTTATGACCTAAGTTTCTTGAAATCCAAATTTAGGACAGAGCCCAAAATTGATAACAATGAGAAATATATATGTTGGTTAGACAAATAGAGAAGAAAAAGGGCCAATTTTGGAAAGAAATGGGAATCTTCGATCTCATTCAGCTATCTAGGCAAGGGCCAAAATATCATAATGAAATGATAATTGCTGCCTTACATTTATGGAACCCTTCGTCCAATAGCCTTCATTTGAAATGTGGCATGCTTACACCCACTTTGTTAGATGTTGATGGACTCACCGATTTAAAGCCCATTGGCCAAATTTTCGATCTAGACAACCATGTTTCAGAATTTTCTTTTGACTTTGCTAGACCTGCATATGGAAATTTCATAATAGACCACCATGTCACCTGAAGTGTTGAAGTGTCTGATATAGAACATATTGATTTCCTAACCTATTGGTTACCTATGTACATTTTTTGTTCGAGATCCATACAAATTCCGAAAAAATTCACAACTCTGGCCATCCAATTGCATGAAGGGAAGGATATTTACCTCGGCAAACTCATCTTAGAATCTCTATATGAGAACTTAAATCAAGAAGTGGGTGGCATAAAAGAGTTCCAATCTGGTTGTAGTCTAATCATACCTGGTCCTATTTGGTTGTTTCAATTGTGGCTCCTGGCCACGTTTAGGACGAAACTGGCAATCAATCTTCCTCCCAATCTTTCAAAAACATATGAAGCTAGATCCATCGAAGGGATAGGTTTGGCCATGCTTCAATATGGTAGTAGGAGATCGCAGGATTTATTCTCTATTGCCTAAAACGCTCTTCTAAGTTGTGATGTGTTCACCCCTTCTATGGCCTCATTTACAACTAGGACTCCAGAGCCAGCTTGGTTTAGAAAAGAATTTCCAACAAACTTTATCGAAGATGAGGCAGAGATAAATTCCATATGGGAAGCTTATCTGACTCCCACATTCTTATCAAGCAAGATAACATCTGGTAGCCCTTATGGGGTATATGGTTATCAGCCAAACCATGTTGCCAGACAATTTGGTTTAATTCAACAAAAACCTAGTTCTTTGTACAAATGTGTGGATGATCTGAGACAGCCCATGATAGAACATGTATGGAGATCAACTTTACGCCAAGCTTAGAAACAAAATCTCATGTTTGTGCCTACCTCTTTTGTCTTATCTTATGCATGTATTGAAGCATTTTATCGATGGTGGCGAGACTATTATAGAATCCAATCCAATCGAGTAGATCCTGACACTTTGCTTCCCCAACTGATACTTTCTTTTCATACTGTGCAGAAAAAATCGAAGAAGAACAAAGGTACGCATATTCGAGAAATTCAAGCTTTTCAAAAATTCTTTCAGATTGTATATGATCCTTTGCATCTAAAAGTACAGTTCATTATGCCGCTCAAACTTTACGAGATAAAACCTATGATAAAGTTCCAACGATGAGATTTCCACCTTTTACCCCCAGTAAATATCTTTTTGAATTACATTTCAAAATGAAATTTCCAGTTTTGCCAACTAGCAAGATAACTTTGGCTTTTAGGCCACCATATCCAAAATGGCTACCTTGTGATTCTTTACTGGGAATGAAACAAAAATTAATAAAGAAAGATGAGGATAGAGTGACTGCATCTAAATGCAATCTATACACATTTAGAGGTCATCTTCATTTAAATCTACCCTACGTTCGAATTATGTCTCCATAAGAAGTAGGTATGAAATCTCTCGATTTATAGAACAAACAAACGAATGTTTAGAGAAAAATGCTACTTATCTGTTTATCCATTTGCTTGCAGCTATCCCTCTAAAGTCAGGGGAGGGAGGACATGATGACGATGAAAGCACACAAGGACCCTCAAAATCCAAATCAGAGAAATCATCCAAGATAAAGAACTCCTCCAAGTCAGAGAAAAAGAAGGTCCAACCTTCCCCTGAAGCATCCCTCAAAGAAGTAGAAGATCTTGTAACCGAAGAAACCGTAAGTCCCTTTTCCTCGATCAATATTTGAATACTACACCTGCTGAAGGTTCTCCAGAAAAATCAAGTCCTAAAAGGAGGAAGCGTAGTCATAAAGACTCGAAGCCTAACAGCGCCCACTCTTATGTTGGTGACAATGTTCCGAAGGTAATAATCTAATTCGCTGAAACCAAGTTTTACTCCCTTGATTTCGAGAATAGCCTTAACAGGGATGTTCTCTTTACACAGAGCATAGAACATAGTCAGGCTGACAAGTCTCAACATGCACAACTTTTGTCCACTGACCAAGCAACGACATCTTCTATTGCTGAAGAAGACAAGGGTGTCGAAACTAGCCAACTTCTCCTAACTAACTTCCAGAAACACTTGGTAAAGATTTGGATAAGGAGATGTCAACTGGAGACAGCGACGAGACTCATGCAGATCAATATGTCATTGTTCCAAAAAATAACAATGCTGATTTGGGCAAACCCTCTAAGCCTGCCGAACACCCGTCGAAAGATGTCATACAAACGGTGACACTTCAGCCAACAGGCATAGTGATCAGAAAAGAGGAACCTGATCAACTTGAGAAGACTAATCCCATAGATGCTTTCGACTTTCTAGTGAAAAGTGATATCCTTTTCTCTAAGAGTCTTGGAAAGTCTTCAGATCCTTCTACTGATAATCCATCAGAAACCTCGAAGGAAAACCTTCTGGCTGAATTTTGAAGTAAGGTGTTGGGAGTCAATTTGTTCGAGTCCATAGGACAGGATGAAAATGTCATACTCGAAGTGCTGGAACCAAGAGTTTTCACAAGTGCTGGAACCTCTCTTGGAAAGCATCAACTAAGATTTTCATCAAAAGAAAACTAGTCAGGCCAAACTTGAGGAACAAACTCTGCATTGCAACCAACTTTTGGACGAGGTTGCTAATTTCCAAGCAAAGCTAGATGCCTTTCGACAAGATACCCAAAATACTTAACAAAAGGTGGCATATATCAATTCTACCAACGCCAAATACAAGGCAGAAATCCAGAATTCCGAAACTCAAAAAACCAAACTCTTGGCCAAAGAGGATCTCATGAATCGAGAAGCTCAAGTGGCCATACAAATGGTCAACGAATCAAAGTTCTCTCAACAAGAGATAACTATACTTACTGACAATGGCAAAGCTCTCGATGAAAAACTTGGTGATTTCAAAAATCAACTTGACAAGCTTACTTTTGAATTTGTGATCTAGACACAAGTCTTTGTAATTTTCATTAAAGTACTTTGTTTTTTTTTTATTTTGTAATTTATGACGGTATTATAACCGCTTTTTAATGGCATTCCATCTTTATTTTAAATGTTTTTGTTTGCCACTTTATTTTAAAATCACAAAATCAATATTTGGTACAAGTTTCAAGAAGCTGTAATGATGAGAAGCTAAAAAGCTTCTTTTGCTTAACTATACAAGTTAAACTGCCTAGGAAACCGTAAAACTTCCACATTAATGATACATCACCTTATGGTAAACATCATATTCAATACCTAAGAATCATTCACATATATTCTTTTAATCATATAAAGCTATTCACAAATGATTTATAAGTTAAACGGCTTTAAAGAATCATTTCCAACAAAGTCCGTATCAAGTGACAAAACGGTCAACATTGATAATTTTCAAAGCAAGGTAACTTATTCAAGTTTTAAAACCTACAATTCTATCTTAATCAATCATATATGTATGAGCATAGGCCACTTACGAACTATCAATCATTAGTTCAAAGATTAGCCTATGTTCGTATGAGAAAACCACAAGTTTACACATTCCAGAATCCCACCCGAAAATCAAATTTGACATGATTAAGAAATTGTACCAACTTCACAAGCATTTCCTAAGCCCATATGAACTGTAGACCAAGCTTGCAACCCTTTTTCTTCACAAAATTTCAAATTCCGACAATTTCCGAAAAACCGAAACGAAACAAATTCAAGTTTCAAACCAATTGGAAAATCAAAGTTTTCGACAAAGCCAATGATTTTCCAGAAGAAAAGTAAGTTAAAACAGCAAAATTACACCTTCAAACGGTCGCAACAGACCCCTACACGACTGCACCCAAGCACCCGAACACGGATCAACAAGCATGTTGCCCTGTCCTGGGTGCCTGGCGCCAGGAGTGCAGTGCCCAGCGCTGGCTCTCTGTGAGTAGGCGCCTAACACCCTACCTCAAGCGCAGTGCTGCAAAAGGTGTGTTTTCGCATGTTTCGGCCACGGGTTTTCGCCATTTTCGCTCCAAAATCGAATAGTTAGGTCCCCTATTCATCAAAAATGATCCAATGCACAACCCGAGGCTCTAACACATCGAATACACTCGTCTCACGATATTCTCACAAGTTGTGAAATTGTTTAAAATGATTTTCTCAAAACAATAAGTCTTCAACAACAACAACCATTCATTTCTTCCAATTCAACACAATTCAACAACAACAACTCAACATAATTGATACCCAAGTAATGAAACGAGATTATCATCAACAATCTACCACAACCACAACTTATAATCATGCATTCCATCCCAATTCAACAACAACATGTCATAATTCATCAATTGAGCATAATTAAAATACTACCCATTTATATACATCATGAACATGCAATTTCACCATCAACAAATCAAATATCATCAAATTAACATACTGAAACATATCACTACAACATGAGCACGAATTTCAAGGGTTGGGTTCACAATAATCACTTATTCAAATAAACACTTATGCATAGAAAAAGAGAGAAGAAACTAATTAAGTGATTATGCTTGAAATCTAACCCCCTTACCTCAATAAGCAATAATCCTAGAAAAAGCTACAATTTAGCTCCTAGAATCTCTATCACCTCTTGGGTCTTCAAGCTTTCTCCCTTCTAACCCTTTTGCTCCTTCTCTTGAACTTTCTCTCTCAACCTATCTCAAATTCTTATGAAATGAATGAAAACCTATTTCTCTCTAAAGACTAGAACTTATATAGGCTCCTCTCAAATGGGATTAACCCTTAATTCCTTAATGGGCTTAACCCATTTACTAAACCATTCACGAAATGTTACTACTCACTTAATGGTAAAATAATAATATCGGTCACTTACCGGCTCACAACTAATTACCACACTAGTAACTTAGTAAAAAATGGTTCTCACTTCAAACACTAAAAATATAATTCTCACCATGAAACTACTAAATTACCCTTACATACAAAATGACCAAAATACCCTTTATGCACTGAAACCCATTAAAATGCACCCAATGATAAATAATCACGCACAAGCACATATAAACAAATATTAAAACAATTAAAAATAAATCTAGCAAAAATCGGGATGTTACAACTCTACCCCCTAAAAAGAATTTTCGCCCTCGAAAATTACCTGAAGGAAACAACTCCAAATACGAAACCTTCATCCTACTCTATTATTCCCAGGTGGCACTGTCACCAGTCGGTCCAACCCAAATCACCCTCACCAAAATGATCTCTTTGCCACGCAAACGCTTCACTTCGCGATCCTCAATCCCAACTGGTCAAGTCTCAACGGTTAAATTATCTCTTACATCCAAATCATCCACTTGAATCACATGGGACGCATCATACACATACTTCCTCAACTGAGACACGTGAAACACGTCATGTAAGTTCAACAAAGACGGTGGTAACGCAATCCGATACACTACAACCCCAACCTTCTCAATAAGCTTAAATGGTCCAACAAAACGAGGAGTCAACTTTCAACACTTCAAAGCACGTCCAACACCAGTCACAGTATTCACTCTCAGAAACACAAGATCACCAATTTGGAACTCAATGTCCTTCCTCCTCTTATCATGATAACTCTTCTGCGTACTCTGAGATGCTCTCGTCTTCTCTTAAATCATCTTAACCTTTTTCGTAGTCTCTTGCACAACCTCCGGTCCTAACAAAGCACTTTCACCTGACTCATACCAACACAACGACGTCCTACACCTTCTACCATACAAAGCCTCAAACGGTGCCATATCGGTAATAGAATGAAAACTCTTATTATAAGTAAACTCAATCGACGGTAAACATTCGACCCAACTGACACCTTGCTTCAAAACACAAGCTCTTAACAAATCTTCTAAACTCTGAATAATCCTCTCCATCTAACCATCGGTCTGGAGATGACAAGCAGAACTCAACCTCAACTTAGTTCCCAAAGTTCCTTGCAAATCTTCCTAAAACTTAGAAGTAAACCTTGGATCCCGATCCGACACATACTAGAAGGAATATCATGCAACCTAACAATCTGGTCAATGTAGATCTCAGCCAACTTCGCCACATACATACCGGTCTTGAAAGGAACAAAATGTGCCGACTTCGTCAACCGATCCACAATCACCGAAATCAAATCAAAACCCTTCACAGTCTTCGGCAACACTCCAACAAATTCGATAGAGATACTGTTCCATTTCCATTATGAAACAAACAACGGTTGCATCAAACCTGATGATTTCTGATGTTCAATCTTAGACTTCTAACAAACCAAACAAGCATAAACAAACTCTGCGATCTCCTTCTTCATTCCAGTCCACCAAAACAATCTCTTCAAATCCTGATACATCTTCGTTGCTCCTGGATGAATACTCAAACTACTTCTATGACCTTCGTCCAAATTCTATCTCTTAAGCTCAATCACATCCGGTCACAGACCCGATCACGAAACATCAAAACACCGTTCTCATCTAATCTGAAATCCCCATCTTTACCTTGATTAACCAACACTACTTGATCCACAAGTTCCAAATCGTCCTTCTTACCATTTTTAATCTCTCCCAAAATGTTACTTGTCAGCTTCAATATCCCTAACCTCACACCATCCGGCGTCAGCTCACTAACCAAACTCAAATCTCGAAATTGTTCAATCAATTCCAACTCCTTAACCATCAAAGTAGATATATGCCACGTCTTCCTACTCAAGGCATCGGCAACAACATTAGCCTTCCCGTGATGATAACTCAACTGAAAGTCGAAATCCCTAAGATACTCTATTCATCTTCTTTGCCTCATATTCAACTATTTATGATCAAACAAATACTTCAAACTCTTGTTGTCGCTGAACACTTCAAACTTAGAATCATACAGATAAAGCGTCCAAATCTTCAATGCATACACAATTGCCACCAATTCCAAATCATGAGTCGGATAGTTCTTCTCCTGCACTTTCAATTGCCTTGAAGCATAAGCCACAACGTGACGATTCTGTATAAGCACACCGCCAAGCCCCATCTTAGAAGCATCACAATACACAACAAAACATTCCTTCGGCTTTGGCAAAATCAACACTGGAGCTGAAGTCAACCTCTTCTCCAACTCTTGGAAACTCTTCTTACATTTAGCATCCCAAACATAAGCTTATCCTTTCCGAGTCAACTGCGTCAATGGCAACGTGAACTTAGTGAATCCCTCAATGAACCTTCGATAATAACCTGCTAATCCAAGAAAGTTTCTGATCTCAAAAACAGACTTAGGTGATTCCCACTGCAACACTGCATCAACCTTCGACGGATCCACGACACAATGATGGTGGTGATGAAGACGAGGTAGGTGCAAACTTGCACCATTAACAAGTAGCCGGTGGAAACTATAATGATGAACGGTGGGAATGGATGCAACAAACCGAAGTTCAAAGAACATGCACCGAGCAACAAAGACAAGGTGTTGAAATGATCGGGCTAAGAAACGATGTCCTAAGGGGCACTTAAATAAATGAATAAAACAATCAAATGTTCCGATACATGATGCAACACCTTCACCTCCAAGGTCTACCTTATGGACTTCAATAAAATTGTGAGCTCTCCTCTTCCTCTACTCTTCTCTACTTCTCTTCTTTCTTCATCATCTTCTTCTTTTTCTTCTTCTTATTTTTAATCATTGAGGACAATGCTTCTCCTAAGTGTGGAGGGGAGCCTAATAAAGTGTCTTGAGTCGTAGTGTTTCCAGACTCCCTTGAACTTTATTCTTTTGTTTTGTTTTATTGTGAAAGGCATGATTAAGTAGCTTGTTTTTATTGAAAAATTATGACATAAATTTTTGTTGTCTCCTCTAAATTGGTTGTTTCTTGTACATGAAATTAAACACTTGTGTTTTAAGTTTTCTTGATATACCCACATCTTTTTTTAAAGTGAATAAATTCTCCAATGAGAAAAACACAAGTTGCTTCCCTTGAGTAAGTGTATAAATAGGTATTTTAAGAAAATGCGTTCTAATTTTAGTGGTACGTTGACCTTTAAAAATTCTCAAAGTAAAAGCAGTATAAGGGAGTTTATAAAAAGCCAAATTGATTTCAAAGTTGCATCATTGAATCTAGATTGGGGAAGGAGGTAGGCCCTCCGACTTCCTACGTGAAGGTGATGTCATCTTAAAAAACTTTAAAAAGCATCATTGAATCTAGATTGGGGAAGGGGGTAGGCCCTCCGACTTCCTACGTGAAGATGATGTTTTAAGGGGCACCATTGAATCTAGATTGGGGAAGGGGGTAGGCCCTCCGACTTCCTACGTGAAGGTGTTGTTTCCTTAAATAAAGTACCCAAAAATGTGTAAATGGCAAAAATCAAAAGATCACAAATACTCCCATCTCTCTTATATGAAATGAAGAAAGAATTTTTCTTGGTTGGTTTAGCACTAGTATTAGAATATGTTTCCTCATAATATCTATCTTATACAGGAGCAAGAATAGGGTTGGACTACACACACACACTCACTTGAAACTTGATTGTTGGGTTGAATAAGGTTTACAAGAAATGCTTTAGTTTGTGATTAGTGTACGCTTGAAATTAAAACCCTTGAGGAGACATGTGTTTTAATTAAATTGTCATATGATAATATTGTTTATGCTACCATGTTTATGCCTTTTGCTTGAGGACAAGAAAAGATTCAAGAATGGGGGAGTTTGATGAGTCAATTATTATCTATTTTTATATGTTATTTAGTTTCGTTTTATTTAGATTTAAGTTTATTTTATTTTAATATTATTTCCTTTTTGAGCTATTTTACTACAATTGCATATTATTATATTTCAGGAACGAATATTTGATGGATTGAATCTTGGAGCAAAAGAAAGGGGTTTTGGAGTTGATTCGGTACGAAAATACAAAGATTCTGAGACAAAAATATATCTCCCTCAAGTCAGAAACTTGGCACGACCCGTGCTAGGCTTGGCACGGCCGTGCCACCCTCCAGAACTACTTTTGCTGCTTTTGCTTAGATTTTAAGCTACTCTGTTTTAATTTACTTGTGGAACATTCTAATGATTGCTTAGATTTTAAGTCGAATGTAAACTATAAATAGAGTAGCTAGCCATCACAAATATTTATCTTTTCTTCTCGGAAATAATAAGTGACAATTGTTTCTTTGAATAAAAGTTCACCTTTACTTTCTTTTCTTCTCCATGTCTACGATGAACATTAGTGAGTAGACTTCTTCTTGTCTTGGGATTGTTGGAAAACTCTAAATGACATAATCCTAATCAAACCAAGCTTTAAACCTTAATCTTATGTAACCCTAATCTATAATCTAAATTCACCGTTTTAACATGAATTAACCATTATCAAACTGTGGAAACGAAAGTGGAGGGTTTGATAATTGTTAATCCATCATCTCAAATATCAATTCATAAAACGAAAGTGGAGCTTTGATATTGATGAGATAAAACCGCAAGTGCACGGTCTTACCGAAGTAGTATTAAAAGAGTATCGTTCCGACAGGGAGTAGTTTAATTCAATTAACCTTTAGAGATGATTAGAAGAGAAGAGAATTGTAAGTTGGGGGTTTTCAAACGGTTGAAAATTAATATAATAAAAAGAGCCTTGGGATCGTTCGTTTCATCTAAATAACAAGTCCTTCTCAAACCAAAACTATAAGCTTATAATGTTATGTTAGACCTAATTTCTCAAGACAGTTTCTCTTATGTTCCTCTAGCAACCAAGCCTATTTCGCTGACTTGATTACTATTAGATTTTGGTTCCTCTAACAACCAAGCCTATTTCGCTGACTTGATTGTTATTAGTTCCATTGAAGATCGAAACTATATGTCTCAAAGATTGCAAAGCCTATTTCGCTGACTTTGCAATCATTGTCTAAATTCACTTGTTCGAATATCAAAGCTCCACTTTCGTTTTATGAATTGATATTTGGAATAATGGATAAACAATTATCAAACCCTCCACTTTTGTTTCCACAGTTTGATAATGGTTGATCTATGTTAAAACAGTGAATTTAGATAAGAAATTAGGGTTACATAAGATTAAGGCTTAGAGCTTGGTTTGATTAGGATTATGTCATTTAGACTTATCCAACAATCCCAAGACAAGGAGAAGTCTACTCACTCATGTTCATCGTAGACATGGGGGAGAAGAGAGAAAGCATAAAAGTAAATGACAAGAAAATAAAGGAAAAGAAAAGAACTTTAATTAGAAAAGCAATTGTCACTTATTGAATTCCAAGTAAGGATGAATATTTGTGATGGATGGCTACTCTATTTATAGCATTTGTTCGACTTAAAATCTAAGCCATTACATTCAGGCTAAAAATAGAGTAGCTTAAAATCTAAGCAAAAGCCGCAAAAGTGACACTGGAGGGTGGCACGGCCGTGCCAAGGTTAGCACGGGCCGTGCCAAGCTTCTGGCATGGGGGAGACATATTTTTGTCTCATAATCTTCATATTTTTGCATCCAATCAGCTCCAAGTCCCTTTCTTTTGCTCCAAGACTCAATCCATCCAATATTCATTCCTGAAATAAAATAAAATGCAATTTAAAGTAAACTATCCTAAAAAGGAAATAATACTAACATAAAATAAAATAAAATCTAAATAAAACTAAACTAAAAAGCATATAAAAGTAAGCAATAAATGACTCATCAAACTCCCCCACACTTGAATCTTTGCTTGTCCTCAAGCAAAACGCATAGACATGGCAGCAACAAAAGGATTAATATATGACACTTTAAATAAAAGCTTATGTCTCCCTCGAGGTTTCATTTTAACGTACACTAATCACAACTTCAAGTACTCTTTGTAAACTTATTCAACCCAACAACAAATATTAAGTGAGTGTATGTGTGTGTAGTCCAACCCTTTTCTTACTCCTGTATAAGATAGATATTATGAGGAACAGGTTCTAACCTTAACACTAAAATGACCGAGAAAAATCTTTTCTTCATTTCATATAAGAGAAGTGGGAGAGTTAAGATAGACTTGATGAATTTATAGATTTGGGGGCTTGTAGATGCCTAGGGGCTATCATTTCACAGTGGAAGTCCGTGAGGGGGTATCCTTTCCTCCAAGTTTCTATGATCACCCTAAGTAGTGCTACAACTTGTTTACTTCACTTAGGAAGTTCCTCTTTTTAGAGGGTTTAATTCAAGCACAATTTGTTTGAGAAGTTATCACCACATTTAGGAAGTTAGTGAGAGGGTATCCTTTCCTCCACGTATGGTGATATCCTTCCGCCCCATTTCGGTTTACACATTTCATCACTTTAGAATTATTCCCACACAAACTTATACTACTTTTACTCTGAAGATTTTTAAGGGTCCAGGTTACCATTAAAGCTAGAACGTGTTCCTTAAAATACCTACTCATACACTTACTCAAGGATTGCAACTAGGTGCTTTTCTCATTGGAGAATTAATTTCACAATAAAACTTGATGTGGGTATAGCAAGAATACTTATAACACAAGAAATCACTTTCATGTACAAGAAACGACCATTGAAGAGACAACAAAAAAATTATGTCATAATAAAACAATAAAAACGAGCTGCTTATTTATGCCTTTTACAATAAAACACAACAAAAGAATAAAGTTCAAGGGAGTTTGGAAACACTACGACTAAAGACACTTTATTAGGCTCCCCCCATACTTAGGAGAAGCATTGTCCTCAATGATTCAAGATAGAAGAAAAAGAAGAAAGAGGAGAACGAGAACGAGATTGAAGAGATAAGGTGAAAAAGAGGAAGAGGAAAGCTCACATTTTTATTGAGGTCCATAGGGAGGACCTTGGAGGTTGAAGTGTTGCATCATGTTCCGAAGCATTTGGTTATTTTCTTCGGATATGCGGTTGCCCCTTAGGACATTATTTCTTAGCCCGGATAATTCAACACCTTGCCTTTGTTGCTCGGTGCTTATCCTTTGTACCTCGGTTTGCATCCATGCCCATCTTTCATTGTCGGCGTTATGGTCATAGGGCTCCTCTTCATGGTGCATGTGTGCACCTTCTTCGTCACCTTGATTATGCTCTTCATGTACCTGTAATCCATCACCAACATACAACAAATTTTCCTCCACCTCGGGGTTAGTCCGAGATGGGTTAGGAAGTATAAACAAAAGAGGTATACGAAGTTGAAGTGCATAAGTCATGGGTGGGTGAATCTTAATGAAATTCATAGCAACAAGGGTTTCAATATTAAGCCTATTGTTGCCCTCAATTGGATTTATCCCATCTTCCTCACCCACTCCAAACTTCCTAGCGATGAAGGTAATGATACCACCGACTACTATCTCAGCTCTATTATTAGGTCGAGCACCTATGGAGGAAAGGTAATCAAGTAGGTAGAAGCAAGCATTAACGGGATTGTTATTAAGCATTGCCCAAAGCATAAAAAGTTCATCCGTCCTAGTTGTTCCTACCTCTTTTCTACCCTAATGGTACAAGCCATGACTCTCTGGAGGTACCTAAGCACTGGGTTGTGAATGTTACTTGCCTTATTGTTGCGAGGATTATATTGCCTTAACCCGGTAATGCGTTTCCAAAAGAGAGCGGGGTCATAGTCTTCCGACTTTAGATGTGGATTCCAAGAGTCATGGATGAATCCCGCATTTGCGAAGTCCATTTCTAAACAAAAATTTTCAAGAGACATCTCGTAATCCACATTCAAAAGTCAGAAGGAGACTCTATGGTCGGGGTTATCAAAGTTCACTTTATCCTTCGTAAATTCAATAGAACTTAAGAATTCATAAGTGAAATTTTCAAAACCTTTCATAGGTCTAAGCATATCAACCCATCCTAAATTCCCAAGTAAGCTAAACACATTATCCCTTAGTCCTAGCACACTCAAAGTATAAAGATCAGGATTCGACAAGGGTGCAAAGGTTTAGAGATAAGAATTTTATACCTGTCCCTTTGCTTTGTGTCCTTGAAGACTATGCCATGATTCTTGGCTTGCGTTTTCTTCTTTGATTGTGGTCCTCCGGAAGAGCTTGCTCCACCTTTCCTAGATGCCATTATCCTTAACCTTGGTTGACCTTTTGTGTTTTGGGTGAAGGTTGGGTTTTGGGAATTGGTTTTGGTGGAAAAGGTTGGTTGGGTGATGGGGTTGGTGTTTGAGTAAGTGTTAGGAGTTGGGTTGGATGAATTTGTGAAGAATTTGTGGGTTTTTAGGCAGGTGAATGGGGGCTACGAATTTGATGATTTTTGGTAGGGATGGAGGAAAGTTGTTTTTGATTGAAGGGTTATGATTGAAATGTGGATTGTAGTTGATTGGGTGAAGAAATTTTATTAATTGGTGAAGTTTTGAGGGAGATATGGAGGTTTGAAATTTCTATGGTTATGGAGGTTTTAGAGAAAAATGGGAGGATGGGGGATGTGAGTGGTTGAGAATGGGGGATGAAGAAGATGAAAAGTTAGATAAAACTAAACCTGGGATCGGGCACGGCCGTGCCAACCTTAGCACGGGTCGTGCCAACTTTCTGGATTGTGGGTTAGTTTTTGGGAAGCAAGGCCTGGCACGGCCGTGCTAGTGTGGGCACGGGCCTTGCCAAGGTTCTGGATGGATTAGCTTCAAAAATTTTCATTTTCTCGAATCATACTTGGACAGTTGCCTACAAAAACAAAATAAAAACAAAACAACAAAACAAAAGTAGTTAAATGCGTGGGTTGCCTCCCACGAAGCGCTTCTTTATAGTCATTAGCTTGACGTTATAAGAAAGTATCCTTAGAAGGGATCAAAGAGGTCATATTGTGTAGATGGCGCTAATGAGCGTTCTTTCACATCATGACCTTGAATCACATTACAAGAATAGAGGGCGGGACCTTTCATATAATTCTCCAACTCAAATCCTATCAACTCATTACTCACTTGAAAAACAATCCTACCATTCTGAACATCTATTATAGCACCCGCAATGGCGAGAAAGTGTCGTCCTAAGATTATAGGGCACTCATTGTCCTCATCTATGTCAAGCACCATGAAATCAGTTGGGATGTCTATCCCTTCTATTTTAACGGGGATGTCCTCGACATATCCGACAGGTTGGATATCAGAACGATCGGCTAACTTCAATGTTGTTTCGGTAGGCTTTAACTTGCCCAACCCTAGCCTTGTAAAGAGGGGTAAGGGCAAAAGACTAACACTTGCTCCTAAATCGCATAAGGCTCGTTTTAAGGTTTCATTCCCTATCATAATAGGGATGGCAAAACTTCCTGGATCTCTAAGCTTTGTAGGTGGCTTCTTGATGATTGCACTATTTTCCCTTTTCAAAGCTATTGTTTCATTATGATCTATAGCCTTTTTCTTTGAAAAAAATTCTTTTAAAAACTTGGCGTATAGAGGCATACGAGACAAAGCTTCAGCATAGGGAATCTTAATGCAAATCTTTTGAAGTATGTTTAAGAATTTAGTGAATTGAGCCTCCAAGTTGAGCTTAGTAAGCCTTAATGGTGTAAGGGCTTTGTTCTTATCAAGCAGTTTCTCACTTTTTATCACGCCTTTCTTTCCTAGACACCTAACACTCTCCCTCTTGACACTTTTGGCTTTAGTAATGGTCTCTTCTAGCTTACTACCCCCAAGAAAAATAGCGTTGACATGAGCTTTAGGGTTTGTTTCAGGTTGACCATAAAAGACTCCTGGTGTTTGAGAAGAGGTGGCCACTTGTTGGGCCACTTGGGAGATCTGGGTCTCAAGCATTTTGGTGTGTGTGGCGATAGAATCAACCTTGGTAGTGAGTTTGGAGAGAGAGTCGTTCAGAAATCCTGTTTGGTTTTTCAGTTCATGAAGATTTTTATTTTGATTAGCTATGCAATTTTCCAACAAAATCTCCAAACTTGATTTCTGAGCCGCTCTCTGGTTGTTTGTATAGCCAGGTGGTGCTGCTTGTCCATAAGAACCTTGAGGATTTTTGTAAAAAATTTTATTTGGCCTCATTCCTTGGTTATATTGAGCGTAATTCAGTTGCTCAATATTGGCAGCACTACCTAACTGACAATCAACACCGATATGACCGGATATACCACAGATTTCACAAGGAGGGGATGCAGAAGAAGGTGTGACAGCATTAACATTAAGCTTTTCAAATCTTTGGGTTAATGCCTCAACCTTAGCAGCAAGGTGGTTATATTCAGAGACTTCGTATATACCTGCCTCTTTCTTAGAGGGAGTAGGAGTGGTGACGGCTCTCTCGTTGGTCCATTGGTAGTGATTCTGAGCCATGTCTTCAATCAAAGCATAAGCCTCCGTATAGTTTTTGTTCATTAGAGCTCCACCTGCAGCTGCATCAACAGACATCTTACTGGTATATGACAAGCCATTATAAAATGTGTGGACTATAAGCCACTTCTCTAGGCCATGGTGGGGACAAAGTCTAAGCATTTCCTTGAAACGCTCCCATGCCTCATAGAGAGACTCCCCATCTTTTTGATTGAAACGCGTGATTTGATCTCTAAGCTTAGCGGTTTTAGATGGGGGGAAAAATCGGGCAAGGAATGCTCGCCTCATATCGTCCCATGAAGTAATGGAACCGACTTCTAGGGAATGGAACCAAGCGCTAGCTCTATCCCTTAAGGAAAAGGGAAAGAGATGAAGTCTTACGGCTTCTTGGTTCTCTTTTATGGTGCCACTGAGTCTTAGGAAGGAAGAAATATGGAGATTTGGATCCTCGGTGGGTGATCCAGAAAACTGATTTTGCTGCACCAAATTGAGTGGTGCAGGCTTGATTTCGAAGTTATTACCCGCAACCGTTGGGTACACGATAATAGCTTGTGGCTCTTCCGTTGAAGGAGTAGCATACTCTTTGAGCGTGCGTTCAGCCATAGCAGTATTATTTTGTGCTTCTCTCTTTTTCTTATGCAAAAACCTTTCGATCTCAGGAATAAATTCTCCGAGACTTTTACTTCTTCGCATAAGAAATCGAGAACCCAAGAAGTTAGTGGTAAAACAAAGAAAGAAGTAGAAGAAAAAAGGAAGAGAAGAGAGTTCTAATCACAAAGAAAGAGTTAATCAAATTAGTTTACTCCCCGGCAGCGGCGCCAAAAACTTGATGAGATAAAACCGCATGTGCACGGTCTTACCGAAGTAGTATTAAAAGAGTATCGTTCCGACAGGGAGTAGTTTAATTCAATTAACCTTTAGAGATGATTAGAAGAGAAGAGAATTGTAAGTTGGGGGTTTTCAAACGGTTGAAATTAATATAATAAAAAGAGCCTTGGGATCGTTGGTTTCATCTAAATAACAAGTCCTTCTCAAACCAAAACTATAAGCTTATAATGTTATGTTAGACCTAATTTCTCAAGACAGTTTCTCTTATGTTCCTCTAGCAACCAAGCCTATTTCGCTGACTTGATTACTATTAGATTTTGGTTCCTCTAACAACCAAGCCTATTTCGCTGACTTGATTGTTATTAGTTCCCTTAAAGATCGAAACTATATGTCTCAAAGATTGCAAAGCCTATTTCGCTGACTTTGCAATCCTTGTCTAAATTCACTTGTTCGAATATCAAAGCTCCACTTTCGTTTTATGAATTGATATTTGGAATAATGGATAAACAATTATCAAACCCTCCACTTTCGTTTCCACAGTTTGATAATGGTTGATCCATGTTAAAACGGTGAATTTAGATAAGAAATTAGGGTTACATAAGATTAAGGCTTAGAGCTTGGTTTGATTAGGATTATGTCATTTAGACTTATCCAACAATCCCAAGACAAGGAGAAGTCTACTCACTCATGTTCATCGTAGACATGGGGGAGAAGAGAGAAAGCATAAAAGTAAATGACAAGAAAATAAAGGAAAAGAAAAGAACTTTAATTAGAAAAGCAATTGTCACTTATTGAATTCCAAGTAAGGATGAATATTTGTGATGGATGGCTACTCTATTTATAGCATTTGTTCGACTTAAAATCTAAGCCATTACATTCAGGCTAAAAATAGAGTAGCTTAAAATCTAAGCAAAAGCAGCAAAAGTGACACTGGAGGGTGGCACGGCCGTGCCAAGGTTAGCACGGGCCGTGCCAAGCTTCTGGCATGGGGGAGACATATTTTTGTCTCTCAATCTTCATATTTTTGCATCCAATCAGCTCCAAGTCCCTTTCTTTTGCTCCAAGACTCAATCCATCCAATATTCATTCCTGAAATAAAATAAAATGCAATTTAAAGTAAACTATCCTAAAAAGGAAATAATACTAACATAAAATAAAATAAAATCTAAATAAAACTAAACTAAAAAGCATATAAAAGTAAGCAATAAATGACTCATCAGATATTCGAACAAGTGAATTTAGATAAAGATTGTAAAGGCAGCGAAATAGTCTTTACAATCTTTGAGACATATAGTTTCGAACTTCAAGGATTCTAAATTGTGATCAAGTCAGCGAAATAGGCTTGGTTGCAACTTAGGACCAAAATCTAACAGTAATCAAGTCAGCGAAATTGGCTTGGTTGCTAGAGGAACAAAAGAGAAACTGTCTTTAAAAGTTAGGTCTAACATAAGGTTATAAGTTTAATAGTTTGGTTTGTGAAGGACTTTTCAATTAGATGAACCAATAATCCCAAGGCACCTCTTTTATTTTATCTTTTTATTTTCTTTAAATTAAAAATCCAAACTTTAATCTCAAACTCTAATCTAATCATTATTTAAAGTTAATTGAATTCATAACTCCCTGTCGGAACGATACTCATCTTTTTACTACTTCGGTAAGACCGTGCACTTGCGGTTTTATCTCATCAAGTGGCGAGGAAGGGTCTTCCTAGAATCATAGGGCAATCATGGTCTTCTTCTATGTCAACAACCACAGAGTCAGTCGGGATGTATATCCCTTCTATCTTTGAAAAAATTTATTTTATAAACTTGGCATATAGAGGCATTCGAGACAAAGCTTCCACAAAAGGAATCTTAATGCAAATCTTCTTAAGGGTGTTGACAAACTTATCGAATTGAGCCTCCAAGTTAAGCTTAGTAAGCCTTAATGGGGAAGGGGCTTTGTTCTTATCAAGCGATTTCTCACTTTCTATCGCATCTTTCTTACCTAAAAGCCTAACACTCTCTCCCTTAATACTTTTGGTTTTAGCAACGGTCTCTTCTAACTTACTACCCCCACAAGAAATAGCATTGACATGAGCTTTGGGGTTTGACCGGGAAAGACTCCCGATGTTTGAGAAGAGGTGGCCACTTGTTGGGCCACTTGGGAGATTTGGGTCTCAAGCATTTTGGTGTATGTGGCGATAGAATCAACCTTGGTAGTGAGTTTGGAGAGAGAGTCGTTCAGAAATCCCGTTTGGTTTTTGAGCTCTTGAAGTTGTTTATTTTGATTCATCGTGCAATTTTCTAACAAAATTTCCAAACTTGATTTCTGAGCCACTCTCTGGTTGTTTGTATAGTCTGGTGGTGCTACTTGCCCATAGGAACCTTGAGGATTTTTATAAAAATTTTGGTTGGGTCTAGTTCCTTGGTTGTATTGAGCGTAGTTCATTTGTTCAATACCATTGGAAGCACTGCCTAGCTGACAATCAACACCTATATGACCAAAAATACCATAGATTTCACAAGGAGGAGATGTAGTAGAAGGTGTGACAACATTAACATTAAGTTTTTCAAATTTTTGAGTTAAGGCATCAACCTTAGCAGCAAGGTGGTCATAATCAGAGATCTCGTAAATACCTGCCTCCTTTTTGGAGGGTGTAGAGGCGATGATGGCTCTTTCGTTGGTCCATTCGTAGTGATTCTAAGCCATGTCTTCAATCAATGCGTAAGCCTCCGTGTAGTTCTTGTTCATCAAGGCTCCACCTGCAGCTGCATCAACAGACATCTTGGTGGTATATGTTAGGCCATTATAAAAAGTGTGGACTATGAGCCACTTTTCTAAACCATGGTGGGGACAAAGTTTAAGCATTTCCTTGAAACGCTCCCATGCATCATAAAGAGACTCCCCAACTTTTTGGTTGAACCGCGTAATTTGATCTCTTAGTTTAGCGGTTTTAGATGGGGGGAAAGAATCGGGCAAGGAATGCTCGCCTCATTTGATCCCATGAAGTGATGGAACCAACTTCTATGGAATGGAACCAAGCGCTAGCTCTATCCCTTAAGGAAAAGGGAAAGAGATGAAGTTTTACGGCTTCTTGGTTCTCTTTTATGGTGCCACTAAGTCTTAAGAAGGAAGAAACATGGAGATTTGGATCCTCAGTGGGTGATCCAGAAAACTGATTTTGCTGCACCAAATTGAGTAGTGCAGGCTTGATCTCGAAGTTGTTACCCTCAACCTTCGGGTACACGATAAGAGTTTGTGGCTCTTCCATTGAAGGAGTAGCATACTCTTTGAGAGTGCTTTCAGCCATAGCAGTATTATTTTGTGCCTCTCTCTTTTTCTTATGCAAATATCTTTCAATCTTAGGAATCAATTATCCAAGACTTTTACTTCTTCGCATAAGAAATCGAGAACCCAAGAAGTTAATGGTAACACAAAGAAAGAAAGAAGTAGAAGAAAAGATGAAGAAGAAAGAGTTCTAATCACAAAGAAAGAGTTAAATAAATTAGTTTACTCCCCGGCAGCGGCGCCAAACACTTGATGAGATAAAACCGCAAGTGCACGGTCTTACCGAAATAGTAATGAAAAGAGTATCGTTCCGACAGGGAGTAGTTTAATTCAATTAACCTTTGATGGTGATTAGAGGAGAATCAAGTTGTAAATTGGGGTTTGCAAAAGATTGAAAGATAATATAATAAAAGGAGCCTTGGGATCATTGGTTCATCTAAATGACAAGTCCTTCACAAACCAAACTATAAGCTTATAACTTTATGTTAGACCTAATTTCTCAAGACAGTTTCTCTTTTGTTCCTCTAGCAACCAAGCCTATTTCGCTGACTTGATTACTATTAGATTTTGGTTCCTCTAACAACCAAGCCTATTTCGCTGACTTGATCATTATTAGTTCCCTTGAAGATCGAAACTATATGTCTCAAAGATTGCAAAGACTATTTCGCTGCCTTTGAAATCCTTGTCTAAATTCACTTGTTCGAATATCAAAGCTCCACTTTCGTTTCCACAGTTTGATAATGGTTGATCCATGTTAAAGCGGTGAATTTAGATATGAAATTAGGGTTACATAAGATTAAGGCTTAGAGATTGGCTTGATTTGGATTATGTCATTTAGACTTACCCAACAATCCCAAGACAAAGAGAAGTCTACTCACTCATGTTCATCATAGACATGGAGAAGAAGAGAGAAAGCATAAAAGTAAATGACAAGAAAGTAAAGGAAAAGAAAAGAACTTTTATTAGAAAGACAATTGTCACTTATTGAATTCCAAGAAAAGATGAATATTTGTGATGGCTAGCTACTCTATTTATAGCATACATTCGACTTAAAATCTAAGCAATTACATTACTAGAATGTTCCACAAGAAACTGTGGGCTAAAATAGAGTAGCTTAAAATCTAAGCAAAAGCAGCAAAAGTGACTTTGGAGGGTGGCACGGTCGTGCCAATGCTAGCACGGGCCGTGCCAAGCTTCTGACTTTGGGGGAGACATATTTTTGTCTCCGAATCTTCGTATTTTCGTACCGAATCAGCTCCAAGTCCTTTTCTTTTGCTCCAAGACTAAATCCATCCAATATTCGTTCCTGAAATATAATAAAATGCAATTTGTAGTAAACTATCTCAAAAAGGAAATAATACTAATATAAAATAAACTTAAATGTAATTAAAACTAAACTAAATAACATATAAAAATGGATAATAAATGACCCATCACTAAGGCCCATTTACCAACTCTGCTATGCAAAATTGGTTTTGAAAACATGTGCTTAATTATATCAAAATGAGAATAGATATAAACATCAAAAGGCTTTATGTAATGCTTAAGTTTTGTACATGAGAAATACAAGCAAAGACGCTACGTCATCATACAAAATTCAAATTCAACATGCATGCAAAAAAATAGATACAGTCGCAGCGTATATATAAACCATTTACTTCGAAGCATACATGACATGATATCAAAAAAACATCAACATAAATATCACCAAGTCCTAACAAGGGTAAATCTCCAACATGAATAAATCCAAACAAATAATCTAGACCAACATAACAGATGCCTAGATCAGAGCCATCCTAGACTCTACTAAACTGATACCGGAGATAGCTCTCGATATCCACCAAGCACCAATCAACTCACCGGAGCAACTAATCCTGCACAGCGTCTACCCATCCATACAGACAGGTAGGCGGTCAAACCACTAGGGTAAGTAATACATCATCATAATCCACATAACAGTTAGACATGAATAAAACAATTCAAGTTCCAAATAATTGACATGAATAATTAATCTCAACAATAATACATAATGATAAATCCAAATATCACAACTAATCCCTGACAACCGCAAGTATGTCAACCATTCCACATTTAGGACTCATGCAACAAAATGTTATGTCCCTAAACATGACACATAAATGCATATGGTACCGAATCACCTCAAGGTCGTCACCTTCGATGCAACAAAAACATCATATGTAAGATTTCACACCGTCTTACATAATCACCGAAGTAAAAGAGCTCAACCCTTTTACAACCATAAGACTAAATATGACTATGATGCATGGACATGCAAGTAAGGACTCAACAATGCAATCACCTCAACTTTCACAACAATATAAATGATAACTTCCAATATATTGATCATCTCCACAACATTTGCATTATCAAGAAATTACGTCCACACAACATTCAAGTCATAATTCAAATAAGAGTCATCATCACACAATTCATCAATAATCTTCAACATCATTCAACATCATATAATTTCACCACTCCAATTATTTCTCATATTCCAAGTAAGGGAACATACAACATCACATGATAAATATCATATCTCCATATAACAAATCATTCATCCATCTTCATGTAGTTATATGAAACTAGTCACCAAAGGTCATAAATTAATTAACTTAAAGAATTTTTTTTCGATAAAACTGTATCAAGTGGCAAACGGTCAACCTTGATAACTCTCAAGTAAGGTAACAATATAAAGTTTGAAAACTTACCAAACAATCTTAATCAATCATGTAATCAAGAGCTTAAGCCACTTACAAACCATTAAACATTAGTTCAAAGAATAGCTTCAGTTCGTATGATAAAACCCAAGTTAACATTTTTCACATTCCCACCCGAAATTCACGTTTAACATTATTAAGATGTTTGACCAACGTTACAAGTCTTACCTAAGTCTATATGAGTTGTAGGTTTAACTTGTAATCTCATTCATTTCATAAAAGTTCAATTTAACAAAATCCGGAATTTCGAAAACATACAAGTTTCAACCCAAAACGGAAAATCTCAAGTTTAAGTGAGCTAAACATGTTCCAGTAGGTTTAGGAGTATAAATAGTGGTTAAACAAGTTGAAAGAAGTGTTTTACAAGGCTCGGATTGGTCCCCGAAATCCCGGAACAAAAATTAAAAGGTGCTGAAACTGGGCATGTACGCTTAAGCGTCCACCTGCACGCTTAAGCGTGCAAGTTCCAGTAGCTACTATGACTGCACGCTTAAGCGTCCAGTCATCAGCTCTGCACAAAAACTCTCGGGTTCCTCCCCTTTTTCACACAAAATTCCCAATTTTGATCTCCCAATGTCCAAATATGTTTCCAAAGTTTGTTTACAGGTCATAGTACTCAAAATGGCTCTCAAGAACACATCAAACATAACAACAATTGACATTTGAACATAATTCAACAAATCAACCCATTTTCACCAAACCAACAACAACAACTTATTTCTCATCATCAAATCATGATTTATGAACACCCAAGCCATGAATCATCATCAACAACATTACTTAGCAACAACAACATCAATTGAACATGAATCTTATCACAATTCAACAACAACATAGCATAATTTATCAATTTGAGCATAATTCAACATATATCACTTTCTCATACTTTGAACATGAAATTTCACCAACAATTCAATTATCAACAACTTCATGCATTCAAACATAACATCATAATTGGAGCACGAATTCTAACAATTATGAACAATTAATCGATTACTCAATGAATCACTTATTCATACAACAATTGAAAATTTACACTAAAAATGATTATGATGAATTCTAACCCCCTTACCTTAATTATCACCAATTCCTAGCCCAAGCTTCACTTTAGCTCCTAAGATCTCTTCCAATTCTTAAATCTTCAAGCTCCTCTTCTCTCTAACCCTTTTTCCTCTTTTCCTTCACTTTCTCTCTCTACCTCTCTCAAAATATCTTTTGTAATGAAAATTGTGTGATATTTTCTCTTAAGACAATTCTTATATAGTTTATTCCTTTAATGGGCTTAACCCTAAACCTTAGTGGACTTAACCTACTCCAACTCAATTCCAAAATGTTTCTACACACACAATGGTAACATACTATTAACGGTCACTTAACGGTAAAATACTAATTACTACCCTAGTAACTTAGTAAAATAATGGTTCTCATTAAACACTAAAAATAATTCTCACTAAATTACTAATTTACCCCTCTAGCACGAAAACCCATGAAAATGCACCCAATGATGATTAATCACACACAAGCACAAATAAACACACAATAAAAATAATTAAAATAAATCTAACGAAAATCGGGCTGTTACAACTCTCCCCCCCTAAAAAGAATTTTCACCCTCGAAAATTACCTGAAGGAAACAACTCTGGATACGAAACCTTCATCCTACTCTCCGATTCCCAAGTGGCACTCTCACTAGTTGGTCCAACCCAAATCACTTTTTGATCAAGACAATCTCCTTGCCACGCAGACGTTTCACTTCATGGTCCTCAATCCTCATGGGCCAAGTCTCAACGGTCAAATTATCTCTTACTTCCAACTCATCCACTTGAATCACATGAGACGCATCATAAACATACTTCCTCAATTGAGACACATGAAACACATCATGAAGATTCGACAAAGACGGTGGTAACGAAATCCGATACACTACAACCCCAACCGTCTCAACAACATCAAACGGTCCAACAAAACAAGGAGTCAACTTCCGACAATTCAAAGCACGACCAACTCAAGTTATAGGATTCACTCTCAAAAACACATGATCACCAACCTGAAACTCAATTTTCTTTCTCCTCTTATCATAATAACGCTTCTGTCTACTCTGAGATGCTTTCATCTTCTCTTGGATCATCTTAACCTTTTCCGTAGTCTCTTGCACAACTTCCGGTCCAGATAAGGATGAAATATTCTATTCATATATTTCATGAAGACACCTGGCGCATTGGATACTCCAAATGGCATCACAGAATACTCAGTGTCCATACCTCGTTCGGAACGCGGTTTTGGATATATCTTCCGCCTTCACTCTGATCTGATGATATCCT
This sequence comes from Medicago truncatula, assembly GCF_003473485.1. NCBI lineage: Eukaryota > Viridiplantae > Streptophyta > Magnoliopsida > Fabales > Fabaceae > Medicago > Medicago truncatula. The sequence goes on from NC_053048.1 coordinate 13,620,845, forward strand.
GATCTCAAATCAATCTTACTAAACACCTCTGCACCAACCAGCTGATCCATCAAATCATCAATCCTTGGAAGAGGATACTGATTCTTAATTGTCACCTTGTTCAACTGCCGATAATCCACACACAACCTCATCCTTCCATCTTTCTTCTTAACCAACAACACTGGAGCACCCCACGGAGAAACACTCGGCCTGATAAACTGCTTCTCAAGCAACTCTTCCAACTGCTTCTTCAATTCACCCAACTCTGATGCAGACATCTGATACGGCGCAATCGAAATAGGACTCGTTTCTGGTACCAACTTCCCTCTCCGGCGGTAATTCGGTAATGTTGTCCGGAAAAACTACTGAAAACTCTTGCACTACCGGCAAATCACCAACTCCTTTCTCACTACTTTCCTTCAACGATGGAAACATCATGAACACACAAGCTTAAGTGGTTGATGTGTTATCAGTATTTTTGCAAGAATTAAATTTTATAATAAACTAAAATTACGTAGTACAAATAATTGGTTAATTTCCTAGCTAATATAAAAAAGCATGTGCTTTGGCAATTTGATTTGTTTAGTGTTTACATTTTTATTAGTATATTTACTTAAACAATACTGTAATGATACAGAAAATATAATATTATTTTATACAAGTAAAAATTGCCACGTCACTTTACAAATTGTTAAATCATTATTCAATTTGTATTAAGAAATTTTTTTGAAATGAATAATAGGTTTATGTTTTTAAATTTAGAAATTGAGACTAAAATTGCGAATAAATAAAAAACTAGATAAAAAATGCATTTTATAATGCATTTTCCCTCTAGTTGTCATTGCTTCTGGCTCTGATATTCTTCCTAACCTGCTAATGGTTTGTACAATCAATTTAGAACTAATTCAGAACAGTTTAGATGTACAATAATTGAATCATTTTGAACAAGTTTGGCACAGAAAAGCAGTCTCTCAACTGTCTAAAACTAATTCAGAACTAAAACACAAGTTTTTGTACCAAGACCACTTTTTGAACTGTTTAAAACAGGTCAGAAACATGAACAAGTTTTAAAATTGGTTTTAAAAACAAGTTAATTAATAGAAGAAGTTCTGTTTTGCATGATAGACCAATTCAGTTCAGTTCAGAAATTAAGACAACAGCGCGCCTAACCTTGAAAACGCAAATTGCAAAACTGTTAGTTCAGCCTTTTCCCAAACAAAACCATGCCCACAACTTTGGCAAAGTCGGTTTGGATTGATAAGAAATGAAAAATTCATAAATTGTATTCTAGGCTTGCACTTCTGATTAACTTGCTTACCAGAGCTCCAGCATTATAATCACTTATTGGTACCGATCGAGTAAAAATTCTTACTAGCAAAATAAGTTCCTAGTTGGAGAATTTTGAGGTGAATTTAGAGGACAGTATATCTATTGTCAATCACCAAAACTTCTTAAAGTAATAAACATTTAACGGAGTTCTAGTTTAAACTTTATTGAAAATCACAAGCAAGAACAAACACCAGTTTCAAAGTAATGAGTTACATTTGCTGTTACTCAAGGATTTTTATTACAATAGTTACTTCATAACCACAAACCAAGCTCATCTTTATGAGGTTGAACCGGAAATAGCTCCAGCAGATGTCAGCAGGGGTACCAGCTTACCCTGGTTTTGCAAGTTAGTTGTTGCTGCATACAAGCGGAAGGATCAAAAAAACAATTCAATAAATGAAATGAAACCAGTTATTAGGAAACTTGCAAAGATGTTAAATAGCAGCACTATAGCGCAATAGCATAGTAGAATTTGAACAAATTGCTACTGTTCTGCTATCCGCTATTTAGTACAAAATGTTGTCAAACAGCAACTGTGGTAGAGCTATAGTATTGTTGCGCAGCAAAATTTTAACAAACTGCTTTTTTCTATGATTCACGAATGGCAACAATGCATAAATGTATTCAAAAAAATCTATATCTTACAGTCACAGCCACCAATGTGGTTGCCGCCAATAAAAACATTTGGCACAGTCCTCTGACCAGTCCACTGGGCTAATGCTCCTTGGATCTCACTTCCATCAGCTGCATAAACACTTCAGCTAATTCACTTGGTTTTCACAGACAAAACACATAGAAATCATGGAAAGAATAAACAAAAGCAAAAAATATACACAAGGAAATCCAATTAGTAGTGAATTCTACAGATTTTATGCATAGATTCCCATCTGACTGAGTGAAAATTATATATTATTTGATATTTGATTATATATAAAACAACTATGGATCTATAATTTTTGTGGAAAGCAATCCCTGATCCAACATAGGTTACTAATGCTCGATATACTTTCCAGCTTCAGTAAGTGTGCATAGAAATCAATACCTCAGTTCACTTTTACCTTCTGCCAGTAAATGAAACAGAAAGATTAATTGAAGGAACCTTCATACACACTTTACTGAAAACTCATTGCTGATAAATAAAACACAGTTTAGACATTATCCAGCACATCAATAAAACAAACATGAACCCTGTATCGAGAGGAAGGACTAGACAGTGCAAAATTATAACCTCCCAGTAACATAACACACATCAAAATCGTGCAAATAAAGTGATTAGGTGTCAATCAAAAGCAGAATTTAATGTCAAAAAAGCGTCTGAAAATGAACACAATACAAGACCAATAAGTAGTAGTTACAAGAGGAGTGACACTAATATCAAATTATTTCTACATCCTTAAAAAAACAAATGATTTGCAGTGATCTTGCAGGTTAAAAACAGTAACCGGTGAAACCTATGTTCACAAAATATTCAAAATGAAGTGTGTTTGGTTTCATGGTAGGGAAAGCTAAAAGTAATTTCAGACACAATTGATTTTGACATGTTTGGGTGATATCGATTGGAATTGATTTGCCTTAAAATTCTTGTTCAACTCACTTCTAAGTGAAACTATACAAACATAAACCACTTCACATCTTATTCACTTTGAACAAAAATCAATTTTTTCAAAATCAATTTTTGTCACCGTAAAATCAAACAAACATGGAGTTGTTTTATATTATGCTGATGAGGCCACTTTGATTAGAAAAATGAGTGTTTTTATTTATTTTATTGAGGCCAAATTCATTGACCTAATCAAAGCCAGCTAAAACCTCACATGTAAAATGTTGTTTGACCATTTCACATTCACAAACTCATACTAAAGGTGGGGACAAATGTTTGACAAGTCATTAGAAAAAGAACATAGAAAAATGAATCGGGTGAAAATGATTTCATAAATTGATTTTGGAAAATTGATCTCAGTTTATGTAAAAGTTAAACAATAAATTTTAAATTGAATTTAATTATATAGACAAAAATTCTAAAGCCAAAACGAATTCCACCTGATAACACTCAAACCTATCAAAATCAATTATACACTTCTAGAATCAATTTCATCTCTTCCAAGATTGAAACCAAATATGCACATGGGTTTGTCGCCGAGGTTAATCACACATCATGATGGTTTTGTCAGAATCATAGTGAACCATCAATATTGTTCAAAAGCTACTGTGACTCGCCATGATTCTGACAAAGTGAATCACGTTCAATTGATTTAAATAATTCCGTAAAACAATTTATTAACCCTAAAATATAATAAAGTATTCCTAGAAGGGGAAAAAATAAAAAAAAAAACAAAAAAAAAAATTAATAAACAAATAAAACTATGTGAAAGCATTTACATTCAGAATCGAGTTCAACGGCTTTGAAAGTGACACCCAAATCAGTGAAGAGTTTCTTCACTTGAACGCAAAAGGGACAATAGCTTTTGCTGAAGAAAAAAAATTCAATCAATCAATCAATCACCGAATTAAACAAATCAGCGTTGTTATTATTACAAACAATAAATCAACAGAAAAAAAAAATGAAGGAATGAGAGAAAAGGATTTACCTGAAAACGACGACGGGATTGGAAGACACGATCTCCTTTGCCTTTGGTAGTGCCATTTTGCTATGCTAACGAATCTCGAACTTCTCTACTTTTTTTATTACAATTGTTGAAATGAAAACCCTTCAACCACGCACCGCTTCAACACGTGTGGAGCGAATATATACTCTCTCTCCCCAAATTAAAATGAGTAAGCAAACAATTTGGTCTTATCTTTGTATGCAAGTGATTATCAAATTAATTATTGATTAGTAGTACTAGCGAAAAAACGGACACTTACGTGTCAATTTTTCTATTTTTTTATTTTATTTTGTTAACATTTGAAAATTATGATCAATGTTTTTTTTTTATGAAATTTTGATTTTATTAAAACTAAAAATATAAATATTTTTTGTTTTCATGATTATCTATTTTAATAACACCAATAATATAACAAAAAAAATATATATAATCTTAATAATTTTTATTATTGAAAAAGTTGTGCAAGGGTAAGGTATAATTAGAATAATGAAAAAGTACATATACATATACTTATCTAATTTCTTACACTTTTTTAAACAATAAAGGAAAAAAAAACATACATATATAGATTAATATCGTGGTTGTTACATTTTTTTAAAAAATTTAAATTTATTCTTATCTATTTGTTACACGCGTTATTTGTATTGAAAATTAAAAGTATTTTTGGAAAGAAAAAGCATCCCAAAAGAGCGGAAAGGGTTTTCTTTCTTTAGATATAGTATAGATTTCAAAATAGTCTTTATCTTTATCAAAAGTTTTTCAATTAGGTCTTTATCTCTATGTTTTTATGACATGACCATATACTTAATTGAGAAATTTTGTCAAAGACAATGACTATTTTGAATATTGAAATACACGACGACGACACGGCGGAGGGTTCTACACAAATAAATTTGAGAGAGATGGTGAGGGTGCATTCTCTCTCTCTTTGTATTCACTATTTTTCTGACTTTTTTTCTTAAGCAAATCTCAGCCATTATTTTTTTAATGTGCCACGTGTCAAGCTCATATGCAATAAACTTGATATCTCAATTTTCTAAGGAAATTGAGAGGATCTGCACTCAAATAATCAATCTTTTCATTTCTTTTATTTGGAGAGATAAAGATACAAAGAAGTTTGAAAATAATTAATAGTGGTGGGACTCAACTAGTAGTGGGACCAACTATAACACCCTTGAATCCCACATATAATATTTAATAATAATTCGACAATAAATCAATTAACTTCAAGGTGTTACCTCACCATTAATCCAAAACATGCAAAGGTCGTCAATTTCATAAATAGTCACAGGGAAAATACATCTCACACATCATAAAGTCAAAATCTCAAAAGTCTTTATGTAGCAATGTTATACTGCAATCTGTTGTTTCAAAAAAAGAAGAAGTTGGAATTAATTTTGTACTAACATCTATCATATATGAGTAATAATGCTTCCAAATACTTCTTAATAAAAACAAGGCTTTAATAAGTGTTTCATCCCTGCAATTAAGGGTCGCTTAAAATTTGGTCCCTGTAATCGCTAATCCTAGCAAACTACCCTTGCAAACGTTAATCATTTAAAATTTCGTCCCTACACTCACTTAATTACTCCCATGTCATCAAATTAACAAAATGACATGGGAATGGACAAAAATACCCTCATCATCCTTCTTCTTCCTATGAACCCAGAACGATCTGAACCTAGAATCCAGAATAAACAATTCTCAATTTCGAAGTAGTAAACTTCAACTTCTCAATCCAAAACTCATTAATCCGCCAAAATAACCAAAATCATATCCACTATGAAAAGTTATCCAATGAGCATTATCATTCAAAACAATCCCAGATGACATCAAAAGCTCACCGAAACGCCTAGCATCGATACCATCTTGATTATTCTTCTTGAAATCAATTCCACTTTGTCTCAAAAGCTCAATTGAATCATTTGCGAAAACATCCTCATTAACATTAAATTCTCTAAAATTGAATTACCATATGCAATTGAACAAACTTCAACATAATTCAACAAGCTTCAAAACATATCAACATTATCTTTTAGGGTTTGGTAATGATAATCATAACTGCTCCTGAAATTCCCAACATGTCGAAGAACAATACTAGGGAATGAAACCCTAAAAGCAAAAGAAGAACAACAACACTAATAACAAAGAAATGAAATGATTTATCGAAACGGTAACGGTGGTGTTACGAAAAGTAACACAGGTGGGAAACAAGATTCACACCTCCTAACCCTCAAAGCTCTGGAAAGTTTGGGTAAAAAAAGCAAAAAATCCAAACCTTCATCTTCAATAACAAATCCTTCCATGTGTACGATTCTTTTCCTCTTCCAACGGAGCTCGTTTCAAATCCGCCATCAATAAATCCAACAGCTTCGCCGCCGTCAACAAATACAACAGCTTCGTCGCCGTCGTGATGCTCTTAACCACTAAATCAAACGAACGAACCCAGAAAAACGCTGTGTCTGGAAAACCCAACAAACCCGGAAACGAAAACGATTGAGAACGGTAGCGTTGTTGCCGTCGCCAACCTTCTTCATGTACGCTAGAAAACGAACCGATGAGTTTTTTGAAGCTCAAATCGATTCTGTGAAGGTTTGACAAAGAACTCAAAGAGTTTGGGAGAGACCATGATAGTGAATTGTGTGAAAGATCAAGAGATTCGAGTGATTTGAGTGTGGTTATGGATGAAGGGATTGAACCAGAGAAGGTATTGGATCGGATAGGAGTTATTGAATCTGGGTTCTTTGTAAGAGTTATTGAATTGGTGAAATGATTAAAGTATAATAAAGGTTCTTGTAAGATAGGAAGAAGAAAGGGAGAATTTTTGGTTAAAGAAAAGAAGAATTTCTTGTATAGGGAAGAAGAGAGGGAATAAGGAAGATAAAGCCAGGGGGTATTTTGGTCTTTTCGCATTTATTTGATGAGTTCAGAGATAATTTTGTCCATTCATGTGCATATGAATGAATTAGTAGTGCCACCTCATCAGATTAGTGACATGGCAGTGATTAACTGGGTCAAAGGATAAAATTTTAAATGATTAAACATTGCAAGGCTAGTTTGCAAGGATTAGCGAATATAGGGACCAATTTTTAAACGACCCCTAATTGCAAGTATTAAATACATATTTAAGCCAAAAAACAATGGTTCCAAATAAAATAAAATAAAATAAATTAGATTGAGTTAAATAAAAAAACTGATGTTCGTAAAAAGAAAAAAGTATTACATTAGTGACGATCAACAGGAACACAAATTTTATTTTAAAAGTCAAAGCCATTTGTACCAAAACAAAAGTCAAAGAGCCACAAGAAATTTTTTTCATTATTTACACAGGAAAAATAATGATCTGTTGACATCAAGAGTGAGAAAAGGGATGTGTGTATGTGGTGAAATCTTTTTTAGAGCCATATGCATTCAATCACTAATGAAGAAAGAGAAATGGTAAATTTGTCTTTTACAACTAGGTGTGGTATGCTAATGACCACCTTCTCATTTATGGGTGGGTGGTCTCTAGCAATACCACATATATATATATATATATATTACACATCATCATCACAATCACATATTTACCACATGGACACACATATAGCTATGTACACATCTTCACATAATAAAATACACGACTCCCACATAGACTCATATGCATGCAATGCTCTAGACGACTTTATATGCTTGTGGTACCGTTTTGGATATCAGAGTTATGTTACCGAGTGATCCCTTAGCAGCAAGATTATTTGGATAGATCGAAGTTATGTTACCGAATGATTCCCTTAGAAGACTATGAGTGCATAGACTTCAAGTATAGAGCCGACAATGCACAACACCATATAACTGATTTGTTCACACCATTGTATAATATATCACCACATCAACACATGATTGCATCGTCAAATCAATACATTCATACATCAACAATTCATTATCACCAAAATAATCATCATCATATATCATCGTCATGTTTATCACATCAACATCATCTTAATATTCACATCATCGTGTTTATCACATAAACATCGTCATAATATTCACATTATCATGTTTATCACATCAACATCGTCATAATATTCACATCATCACAATATTCACATCAATACAACATCTCTTCGTTTAGTCAATTTGCATCTATTTGACACTTACACTTAGTTAATCCATGTTTCATTCACATATCAATAATAAATTCAACCATTATTCGTAATATTATCATCATCATCATCATAATATAACCAATTGCAAGCTAACATGCCATAATTATCATTTCACTAAATCTATTTTCACCATTCACCTATGTTCGTCTATTTTTAATATTCACCTAAGCCAAGTTTCATTTTCACATACATACTCATCATTCCTACATGTCATCTCTATTTCTAGCATCACAATAGTTTAAGCATACCAATACCATTTCATTTGGGAAAACTCTATCTCATTCTAATCCATTTTCATATTTCAAGTTCTATTTCATTTCATCTCTAAAATAACTCAATCAATTCATCATTACTTCATAATTAAATCACAAGTTAATCAATATCCATTTTAATCATCAAGTTTATGCAAGAACATTCCAAGTTAAATCATTCATGTTATGCTAACTCATTTCATCAAAATCAAATATTCATCATCATGGGTAAATCAAGTATTCACATCTTTAAATTACACGTTATTTTCACATCATTATATATGAAGCCTATATAGTTTTACTTTAAATGTTTTTTATGATGTTCTTTAGTTTACTCTTCGATGATCATATTGGTCTTCGTTTGTCTAGCATATAGCGTTGTTAAAGCACCCAACATCTATGCGTCATTGTCCCAGGATTCATTTGTGTCATGTGCATTGTAACGCCCTATATTTCTATTAAATTGATAAAACACGCGAATAAAACATTTATTTAAGAAATAGACGCTACGTCGTCATACAAAATCAAAATTCATCATGCATGCATAAAAATCTCAACATTCGCAGCGGATATATAAACCATATACTTCGAAGCATACATGACATGATATCAAAAATACCAACATAAATGTTCATCAAGTCCCAACAAACGGTAAATCTCCAACATGAATAAATAATCCAAACAAAATCTAGACCAACAACAGATGCCTAGATCATAGCCTATCCTAGACCCTACTAAATCGATACTGGAGATAGCTCCCGATATCCGACTAAGCATCAATCAACTCACCGGAGCAACTAATCCTGCACAACGTCTACCCATCCATACAGACAGGTAGGCGGTCAAAAACCACTGGGGGTAAGTATTACATCAATCATAATCCACATGAACAGTTAGACATGAATAAACCAATTCAAGTTCCAAATAATTGACGTGAATAATTAATCTCAATAATAATTCATAATGATAAATCCAAATATCACAACCACAAGTATGCCAATTATTCCATATTTAGGACTCATGCAACAAAATGATATGTCCCTAAACATGACACATAAATGCATGTGGTACCGAATCACCTCAAGGTCGTCACCTTCGATGCAACAGAAACATCGTATGTAAGATTTCACACCCGTATTACATAATCACCGAAGTAAAAGAGCTCAACCCTTTTACAACTATAAGACTCAACATGACTATGATGCATGGACATACAAGTAAGGACTCAACAATGCAAATCACCTCCAAACTTTCACAACAATATAAAGGACATATTCCAAATATATTGATCATCTCCTCAACAATTACATTATTAAGTAATTACGTCCACACAACATTCAAATCATAAATCAAATAAGAGCCATCATCACGTTATCACCATAGTCATCAATAATCATCAACATCATTAAACATCACATGATAAATATCATATCCTTCATATAATAATTCATTCACACATTTCATGTAGTTATATGAAACTAGTCACAAGAGGTCATAAGATATATAACTTAAAAGAATCATTTCCGATAAGCCGTATCAAGTGGCAAACGGCCAACATTGATAACTCTCAAGTACGGTAACAATATAAAGTTTGAAAACTCACCAAACAATCTTAATCAATCATGTAATTAAGAGCTTAATCCACTTACAAACTATTAGGCGTTAGTTCAAAGAATAGCTTAAGTTCGTATGATAAAACCCAAGTTAACATTTTTCACATTCCCACCCAAAATTCACGTTTAACATGATTAAGATGTTTGACCAACATTACAAGCCTTACCTAAGTCTATATGAGTTGTAGGTTTAACTTGTAATCTCATTCATTTCATAAAAGTTCAATTCATCAAAATCCGGAATTCCAAAAAAATATGCAAGTTTCAACCCAAAATGAAAAATCCCAAGTTTAAGTAAGCTAAACATGTTCCAGTAGGTTTAGGGGTTCAAACAGATGTTAAACAAGTTGAAAGAATCGTTTTACAAAGCTCGGATTGACCCCCCTAAAGCCTGGAACAAAAATCAAAAGTGGCTGAAACTGGGTCCGTTCGCTTAAGCGAACAAGTTCCAGAAGCTACAGGCATAATTCTGCAGAAGAATTTTACAGGTTTCAACTCCTTTCACCCAAAACTCCCAATTTTGTTCTCCCAATGCCCAAATGTGTTTCCAGAGGTTGTTTATAGGTCAATATAACTAAAATGATTCATAATGACACCACAAACATGAAAACAAATGACATTTGCACCAATTCACCAATTCCTAACCCCCTTACCTTAATTATCACCAATTCCTAGCCCAAGCTTCACTTTAGCTCCTAGGATCTCTCCAATTCTTGAATCTTCAAGCTCTTCTTCTCTCTAACCCTTTTTCCTCTTTTCCTTCACTTTCTCTCTCTACCTCTCTCAAAATATCTTATGTAATGAAAATTGTGTGATATTTTCTCTTAAGATAATTCTTATATAGTTTATTCTCTTAATGGGCTTAACCCTAAACCTTAGTGGACTTAACCCACTCCAACTCAATTCTACAATATTTCTACACACACAACGGTAAAATACTATTAATGATCACTTAACGGTAAAACACTAGCAACGGTCACTTAACGGTAAAGTACTACTTACTACCCTAGTAACTTAGTAAAATAATGGTTCTCACTAAACGTTAAAAATAATTCTCACCAAAATTACTAATTTTACCCCCTAGCACGAAAACCCATGAACATGCACCCAATGATGAATAATCACACACAAGCATGAATAAACACACAATAAAAATAATTAAAAATAATTCTAAAGAAAATCGGGTTGTTACATGCATTGCTTTCATATTTGAAACTTAGCCATATCTCAACTTTTTGATCACTAAATCGATTCATTAATATGTGAGTCGTATCATCAGAAGTTTATGACTTCGAATGAAACGATTCACCAGTTTTTGAATTGCATCATGCCTGAATCGATTCGTTTTTTGTTTCAGTCGTATCATACAAATTTTCTGACTTGCACTGAATCGATTCATAACAGTCTGAATCGCTTCATTTTTCATCTTGGGCTCACTTGAATTGATTCAAATTTACACTGAATCCTATCAATCATCATAGGCCTATGGCTTGTATTTTTGTTGTTTGAATTGATTCACTACGTTATTTTTGGCCAAATTTTTGCACTTGCCACTTCTTTCTATATATACTCACTTCCTCATAACTCTCAAAATATTGAATCATTTGCATCTATTCTCTCTAGGTATCAATCTTTCATGGAAATTGGTTGGGTTTAATCAAGATTATAAAGTGAAGTGAATAGTCGGATTCAACCTCCAAAGGTCCTGGGGGTTCTTTCTAATTGTTCTTGTGTTCAAAGGGATCCATTTTCTGGATATAGCATCGAAGAGCTGGAGTGAAGAGTTCAAAGGGTTGCATGGTTATATTGAGGATTCGAGGACTTCAAGAAGCACCAAATTTAAAGTTTATTTGAAGTTTGGGGGAGTGCTTACATAGGGGTTGAAGAACTAGGATAGTTCCAAGGAACTCTTGTAATCACATTTGTATTCAACATTGTTACTACTAGTGGATGACCTTGGTGGAGTCGTTTTTCACCAAGAAGAGTTGACCTAGCTGGAAGTAAGGGTGGGAATAGGCCAGGCCAGGCCAGGCTTTGATAGGCCTGAGCCTGGCCTACAAAATAAATCACAAGCCTGAGCCTGGCCTATGGCCTATCATAGGCTATTTTTCTAGGCATGGCCTGACCTATTTAAAAGCCTAGACTGGCCTGAAAGCCTACTTACAGGCCTACTACACATTAAGGCCATCAAATAGTTCATTTGGCCTACTAAATAGGTTAAACATGTCTTAAAGCCTACTTGAAAGCCTATTTTACTACAAGTAAATTTCAACTAGATTAAAGCCTACATAAATGCCTATAACAACAAAGCCTATTAAGGGACTAATAGATAGATTAAAAGATGTTTATATTTTTAATATATGAAATTATTTTAATATAAAAAATATTTTTAATAAATAAGTATTAATAGGCCGGCCTATTAGGCTTAACAGTCTTTTTTTGAAGCCTAAGCTTGGCCTATTTAACTAAATAGGCTTTCTAAAAAGCCTAAGCCTAGGCCTATCTACTAAACAGTCCAGGCCAGGCCAGGCCATAGGCCCTTGTAGGCCGGCCTGGCCTATTCCCAACCCTAGCTGGAAGCGAGGACGAAAGGGTGAACAACTATAAAAATATCGGTGTCGTTCTCTTTTACTTATCCTCTTTAATTTCTGTTAATTGTATATGTTAATTGATAGTGTAAAAAGTTGATAATTGATCTAAGTAATTTTTGATAAAAATTGATCTAATTATTTGAATTAGGTTTTTTATATTGTACTTGGATCAATTAGTTTCAATTCCTTTACAATTCATCAATTGCATATACAATGTGTTTTTGATTGATAGCTTGTTATAATTTCTTATAGGTTTCGATTGGAAATTGTCTAGTTTTGCAAATTGTCAAGAATTATTAATATTTGATTGTATGAAGATTTACATTGTGAACTTCTCAATTCTATTTTAAATCTCACTGGCACATAGTCTTTAACTTTTTTGTGATTGTTGGAGTAAGCCCTAATATCCAATCTATATTGATTGTGTTTGACTTTGTATCATCATATTGATATATATATATATATATATATATATATATATATATATATATTTGAATATATATAATAATAAGACATTTCTTTGTTGACTTTGTTTTGTTTCAAAATAATAAAGTTCCTAGAACAATTAGTCTGCTTAATGGAGCATTAAGTGTGACTTAATCGTGAGACCCATTAAATGAAAGGACATTATTCTTAAAGTATCAATAGTCAAACTTTATTGTGAAAAGGGATAACATTAAAACATAGAGACTATTGTATTGGTAGATCGATGATCACATCTCACGGATCATAGATAAAGAGTTATCCTGTCTTCACATAGGAATAAATATTAGGAGAAATATTTATACTGGATTGACCCACCATGCGA